>NC_090448.1:155008965-156258965 GCF_031143425.1 Pleurodeles waltl
AGTGTAGTGTGCAAACAGGACGTCGGCTTTCCAATGCTGGTCTATGAGGAGACCCCGGGGTCACTCAGAAGCTGCAGACGAGGTCTGGGGGGGGGGTGTCTCGGGCACACTACTGGTTGGACAGGGAGTAGGGCCACCTGCTGAACGATGAGGCACTGGGGGTTGTTTTCTCCAAGGCCTGGGGGCTGTGGCTGCAGTGTGTTCTTTAGACGTTGGATATCTTCGTCCGGAGCTCACAGTCAGGGGTGTACTCTGGATTCCCTCTGCAGACATTGTCATGGATGGGTGGAGAGGTCAACCCAGGGTGAGCACTTTCTCACAATCACCTGGGGACCCCCTCTTGCTGGGTGGACCACCTGGACACAGGCCATGGGCGTCGGGTGCACCGGGATCATGACTCACGCATGAGGAGTGAGGTGGGAGTACTTGGTTGTGGGTTTCTTCAGACAGAGCAACTGTCCTCAGGACTTCTTGGTCTTTTTAGGTGCAGGGCAGTCCTCTGGAGTTGGCAGAGGTCACTGGTCCCGCTGGACATATCGCTGGTCTTTGTGCAGGTTTTTTGAAGCAGGAGAGAGGCTGGTAAGGCTGGGGCCAAAGCAGTTGTTGTCTTCCTTTTTCTCTGCTGGGGGTTTCAGCTTAGCAGTCCTTCTTTTTCTTGTAGGTCACCAGGAATCTGGTGAGCTGGATTCAGGAAGGCCCTTAAATCCTAGATTTATGGGCATTTCAGGGGTCAGAGGGCAGTAACCAATGGCTACTGTCCCTGAGGGTGGCTACACCCTCCTTGTGCCCACTCCCTTTGGGGAGGGGGCACATTTCTATCCCTATTGGTCCCTGTCCTCCAAGCCAAGATGGAGGATTCTGCAGGGAGGGGGTCACCTCAGCTCTGGACACCTTTGGGGTGGTTCTGGCTGGGGTGGTCACTCCTCCCTGTTTTCTTTAATTTTCCTGGAGTGCCCGGGGACACTGTAACCCAAGGCTTGAGCCTTTGAGGCTCACCTCCAGGTGTTACAGTTCCTGCAGGGGGAGGTGTGAAGCACCTCCACCTAGGACAGGCTTTGTTTCTGACCACAGAGAGCACAAAGACCCTCACCCCATGTGGTCAGAAACTTGTTTGAAAGTGGCAGGCTGGTACAGACCGGTCAGTCCTACACTAGCAGTTGGGCTACACTATCTCTAAGATGTCCTCTGTGTGCATTTTTCAATAAATCCCACACTGGCATCAGTGTGGGTTTATTGTGCGGAGACGTTTGATACCAAACTTCCCAGTATTCAGTGAAGCCATTATGGTGCTGTGGAGTTCGTAATGACAAACTCCCAAACCATATACTCAATATGGCTACACTGCATTTACAATGTTTAAGAGTGGAATTAGACACTGGAGGGGCATATTGCTCATGCAGCTATGCTCTCACTTGTGGTATAGTGCACCTTGCCTTAGGGCTGTAAGGCCTGCTAGAGGTGTGACTTACCTATGCCACAAGCAATGGTATGAGGGTATGGCATCCCGAGAGGGGTGCCATGTCGACTTGGTCTTTTTCTCCCCACCAGCACACACAAGCTGCAAGGCAGTGTGCATGTGCTGAGTGAGGGCCCCCCTAGGGTGGCATAATACATGCTGCAGCCCTTAGAGACCTTCCCTGGCCACAGGGCCCTTGGTACCATGAGTACCTCTTACAAGGGCTCTGTGCCAGGGCTGAGTCAATTGTGGAAACAAAGGTACAGTTTTAGGGAAAGAACACTGGTGCTGGGGCCTGGTTAACAGGGTCCCAGCACACTTCCAATCAATGTTGGCATCAACACTAGGCAAAAAGTGGGGGGGTAACCATGCCAACAGTGGCACTTTCCTACAATGCTGAATTGAAGTAAGACAGAAATCGTAACAAGCACTGGTAAAGCCTATATGAGTGGCTTTTTGTTAGAGGAAGTGTATAGCAATAGTTAGTTGGGTTTGTGTGTGTTGCCCTCGGCTGTCCTTAAAAGTACAGTCAAATGATGAAGCAACAGTTCTGGTCACAAATAAAAATTTTAAAAACACATAAGTCAGAAGA
Organism: Pleurodeles waltl; assembly: GCF_031143425.1. Lineage (NCBI taxonomy): Eukaryota > Metazoa > Chordata > Amphibia > Caudata > Salamandridae > Pleurodeles > Pleurodeles waltl. Next base: position 155,011,014 of record NC_090448.1, read on the forward strand.
TGAAGTTTGTTTTGTAAGTGGTAAACTTGAAAGGCACACACAGCAAGATATTGTTTTGTACATGTTTATGAGAAAGGGCCAGTATTTCTGTTGCGTCTTCAAGACAAATTGTATTTGTACAAGTCTTTAAAGTGTAAACCCAAACAACATGTCAGCATGGCAGCAAAATAAAGCAAACAAACACACACTGTGATTAGTGAACGGCACAGTGCTGTTATAACAGGGCAAACCAAAGTAAGGCAGAAAACACTTCCACCAAAAAGTAATTAAAACGTGACCGTGTCAGGAAAACCAATTACAAGATAAACGTCATGATGCATCTTCAATCTAACAAAATGTTTATTTGATGCGCAAACACAAAAACCTAATGGGAACACAAATGAGACATTGTAGTCATCCACAAAAATACCATGGCATTCCAAAATAGCCCATCCAAAAATGGCAAATAATAAAATACAAACGAATTCCAGTGACTGAAAAGGACTGAGATAAATCTCCCCTCCTCTCCACTTTGTGTTGTACTTTTTTGTAAAGAATTAATGACATGAGGTTTTGCAGAGTCTAAAGCTATAAGGAGACAGACTTAAAACACATCCTCATTCCCACTGTTTTGCCCACAGTAAATTCCTTAATGTCAACTTAATACGTCCTTATTTGTGGGAGTCTGTTCATTCCCCAAACAAATCAACCACCCCAAGTGCTAGCTGGATGACTCTCTGAATTGAGCATTCATTGCTGAATTATACAATGATCTGGAGGTCTCAGCCCACCGTCATTCTGATGTCAATGACTTGAGTACTGTTAAGGTAAATAACAGTAACAGCTGCTATTTACAACACTTAAACATAACAGAAGTGTGATATGAAATGCTACATACAAACAAGTTATTAATGTTAGTAGTAGATGGCTCCAATGCCCAGGCTTTGGCTCCTGACCAGTCCCCAGCTAGGCTTACTGGCCACTTAACTTTCTTCTGACCCACTTGTCTTTTTCTCACCTTAACCTACACATCCTCCACAATGCCTGCCCTCTCTCTTGACCACGGAGCTAAGTCTCAGAATCCTCTTTGTATGTTCCTAAACAAAAGAAAACAAACTCAACTTTCAACAAAGTTGAGACTAATGCTCTTTCTGCTGGGAAATCAAACAGAATTTTTTTTCCCAAATGATTTTATTTCTCCTGCCCTTATCCACATGGCACGCCTTTGCACAAATTGAACTTCAAAGTAAAACCCAGTCTTAAAATCAGATGAATCCAATGCTACCCCAACCCTTTTGAGAGACAAATTATAATCTAAATGAGTGAGAATTAGTTTGTCTATAAAGACCACCCCAAATATTATGTCAAGGAGGTAAATACAACTCTCTGATTGGATTGCCAAGAAGCAGAAAGTAAACTAGTTAGGGCACTTATAATCTTGGAACCCTTCTTGGAGTCTTACATTCTATTGCACTACGCTTTAGTGCGTCACATTGCAGTCTGATTTAAAATGTAATTTATTTGCTGGCCCATTCTGACCATTACAGAGAGTGTATCTGTCTAAATCCTCCTTTGATTTATTTGGAACCATGCCCAAAGGCGAACTCATCAAATCCTCTTATTCTGTGGACTAAATTGGACTACCCATCCATTCCTCCATAGATACTCTCTAAAATACTTTGCCACAGTTGCCATCTGAGTTTCCTAAGAACCTTGCAATGTACCCCAAAACCTACACAGAAGCCCTCTTTCAGTTGTTCATACTCATCCAATGTGAGTAATGATGCAGTCATTTCCATATACCTACCAACCCCTCTGCCCTTTCATCACTTTTCAAAACACAATTATTTTGCTTGGTAACATAGGCCGTAATTGCAAGTCTGGCGGTCCTAGGGCTGCCAGACTCGTGGTGGCGGTCAGACCCCGCCAATGTGGCAGTCCGACAGCCACATTATGACAGTGGCGAAAGCACCACGGTCCGACCTCCGGCACCTCCACCTTTTTGCCGGCTGATGTCCTGGTGGAACTGGCAGTCTTAAACTGCCAGGGCAGCGCTGCAAGTAGCTCTGCCCTGGGGAGTTCGAGTCCCTTGTTCACCAAATGTTGCGTGGCGGTTCCATCGCCATGCAAAGGCTGGTGGAGACGGGGTGCAGAGGGCCCCATCGGGGACCCTGCACTGCCCATGCCCATCTTACATGGGCAGTGCAGGGGCCTCCAAGGGCAGCCCCTGGCGCTTTTCATTCGCTGAATTACAGGCAATGAAAAGCGCGATGGGTGCATTGCACCTGGCTCAATTAAGAGCTGGTGTCAATGCTAGGACCAGCGGGCGGAAACCAAACTGGCAATCTTCCGACCTAATGAGTTTAGCGGGCAGTGGAGGCTGCCCGCGAAACTCGTAATGAGGCTCATAATGTTTTCTTCCCTATCTTTCTCTCTCTCCACCATGCACCTATCACAGCATATATTATGGGTGGTTGCAAAATGTCCCTTGCTTTTCTTCAGAACATATACCATGTCAGGCTGCAAAATGTCCATCCATCAGGGCACATGCCACAGCTGGCTACATAATGCCCATCTGGTGTGTTGCTCCTCTGCTGGTCTAGTGTGGATTTCAGAGCATTACTCAAGTTGATGTCAAAATACATCTCCCAATGGCAGCCCCTTTCAGTTCTGGGAACTATTCCTAGGCTTAATAATTCATTGGTCTAAGCTGTTTGTTTAAAACCAATCCAACTATGGTAGGTATGCACAACCAAGTCTTTTCTCACAGTTTTGTCTTACATCCACAAGTATGTGCAGCTACATGCTTGCTGCATCATGGATTAAGCCGCTCTGTCTTACAAACCTGACACTAATATACTTCCCACATAGCCTACACTGCACTCATAAACTTTCTTTTCATCCATACACTATCTTCTCATGCAGGAGTCTCCAACCTTATCTGTAGTGAGAGCTACTTCTGATCAGTGAAAATCATCATGAGCTACAGAGAGCTAAACTACTCGTGCATTATTACCAGACACTCCCGCTACCCCAGCTTCCTTGACTATAAGTCTAATATCCATAGAGCCAGATACTATGGTTTGAACAAAATAGTTTGACTAGGAGCACAATTGCAGGTCTGCCATGTGCTTCAGTGAGTGTGTGATCTTTGGGGAAGCATGGGTAACTGAGAGCCTGGGTTTTATGTACTTGTGGCACAGGACATACCTTTTGCTATATGTAGCACTCTTACATATGTAACACAAATATACAACCATTTTGTTAAAAGGGAGAAATTTAAAATGTTCATAAAGTGAAAAAAAATTCTGGACTTTAAATTTCTCCCAGCAACAAAATGACTGTATTTTTCAGTTATAAATATGACACAGTGTTTGTCTGGAAACTGGACGCAAGAGGCCAGCTGTTTGTAAATGCAAAGCTTTAAAAAAACAATTGCTAAAATGAAAATGAAAAGTAAACGTAATTATACAGTGACTTTTCATTTTAATTTTGTTGGATTTAAAAGCATTGTGAAACCTCATCCTGTCCTTACCTCCTATACTGAGTTGACAAGGACTTTCCCTGGGTCATAAATCTGACTCCAGCACTGCTCCTTATCAGGTCTTGCAAACATAGTCTTCCCTTAATATTAAAAGGAAAATCTGGCTCTGTGCCTATTTAAAAAAAAAAAAAACGAACTCCAGGCTGTAAGCTACTCTGAAGGGGTCTGGGAGCTACTGGTAGCTCGCGGTGGACTGGTTGGAGACACCTGTTCTAATGCTTACACATCCTCTCACCTCTCTCACTACCTTCCACTTCAATTATTGCTTAGGCACAGAGAACAAAAACAACAGTAAAAATAACATGCTCAAAGAAAACCTCAAAACATTACCAAAATATACCTCATGACTACCCTATGCATTGTCATGCAAAGCACCCCCTAAAGTAGTGTGATACTCATTCCCAAATGCTCTTCAGTATATCCTCAGGCATTTGAAGAGCTATATAAATGCAACCACAATACAGCACACATGCTGTTGTATTCCAAGGTTTTTGGCTTATTTTAACATGCCTCGATATTTATGCATCACAAAATAAACTGACAGATGGAGTGTTGAAACTTTTCAAGCACTCACCCACAGTCACAGATCTGGGTTTAATCCATCTTTATTTTGCTTGCCACGTCACCCCAGTTCGGACCAGGCCATATGCAAATCAGCCTTGACTCTGCTCCCTATGGGAACAGTCCAGCCCAAACTGCCACGCCAGGTCCTCCCTGGGCAAGATTCAAGAATCCTGGGTATCAAACCTTCATCATCCAGGCTAGCTTGAATCCAGTGGCGCAGCAAGCAAGGGACCCACGTCTGGGCATACCCTAGCTACTTAGGGCGCACAAGGCAATATTTGATTTGCTCTTCATTCTGTCCATCATCTGTTCTTTTTGCATTAGATATTAATGCAAACATATTTTAATTATTAAATAGTAAAAAATAAGATGTCTAACTCAAAAGAAAATGATATACATTCAGGTAATACAATACAAATATTATTCACCAACCTTTATTGGTCTTGCTTTACATTCAAACACCAGAACATCATGTTTAGATCTGGCTTAACAGCACGGCTGTCACAATACCTTAAGTGACAGTGATCTTTCATGAGTACTACAGAGAGGGGATGTGGCTCAGCACAGATGTAGATTCATCTGAGTGCAGCTTTTTATTTGTCAAAAGCTATGTGCTTCCACAGAAAGAGTGCTTATCTTCTAAGCAGCATAGATGATTTATTTATCCAGCTGTTTGAGCCAGGCTCTTAATCAAGCAAGGCTATTGAATTTGATCTGTCAGTCACACACAGGCCCAAATTGACCTTGCCCATTAAGGTTACATATATGCCACTGCGATGCTATTAAAGAACTTCTTCTAGATAATTATATAATTATGGTGTCTGTTCTTCTATGGTTGCCACATGTAATAGCTCATGCCTACTACAGGGCTTTGGTATGGTGGAAAGTTTAATAAGAAAAGTTATGATAAATTCCATGGGCCAACTTGTTGTTTTTGCAAAAATGATACGTTAATGCCAATAGACATTTCAGGGTGGATTGTTAGTACTCAGGGGGTCATTCTGACCCCCACCGGCGGCGGAAGCCGCCGGCCTGGCGGGAACCGCCAGAAGACCGTACCGCGGTCAAAAGACCGCGGCGGTCATTCTGACTTTCCCGCTGGGCTGGCGGGCGACCGCCAAAAGGCCGCCCGCCCGCCCAGCGAGAAAGCACCAGCAATGAGGAAGCCGGCTCCGAATGGAGCCGGCGGAGTTGCTGGTGTGCGACCGGTGCAGTTGCACCCGTCGCGATTTTCAGTGTCTGCCACGCAGACACTGAAAATCAATGTGGGGCCCTGTTAGGGGGCCCCTGCAGTGCCCATGCCAGTGGCATGGGCACTGCAGGGGCCCCCAGGGGCCCCACGACACCCGTTCCCGCCAGCCAGGTTCTGGCGGTGAGAACCGCCAGAACCAGGCTGGCGGGAAGGGGGTCGGAATCCCCATGGCGGCGCTGCTTGCAGCGCCGCCGTGGAGGATTCCCTGGGGCAGCGGGAAGCCGGCGGGAAACCGCTGGCTTCCGTTTTCTGACCGCGGCTTTACCGCCGCGGTCAGAATGCCCCCGGAAGCACCGCCAGCCTGTTGGCGGTGCTTCCGGGGCACTCTGCCCTGGCGGTTTTCAACCGCCAGGGTCAGAATGACCGCCTCAGTCTGTAGAGAGGTATTTTGTTGTATGGAATCTCACTTTTGACCATAGTAGATAATGAATGGATGCATGAGTGCTAAGATGAGTGATTGGGTCCATGTGTGTTGACTTATTTAATGCCTAACCCATCATTGACTGAGACAGACCTACTGGTATTACCAGTGCTTGTTGTAATACTGCTCTCGACAAACCACCTCCATCTCTCAGACCAAATTAGTCTGCTTAAAATATATCAGAGCATGGGGTTTTTGGAAGCACCAATTTCTCAATTCCTGACTAGCAACAGCTCTACAAACCAGCTGTCACTGACAACTACGTGATTTTCTCACCAAAAGGTACTTTAGGTTTCACCATAAACATCTCGCCATTGAAGCGACATGAGGGTATTTCAAATACCGTACTCTGTGGTGAACAAAACCACTGCCATGAGAACATCATGATATAAAACTAATATTTTTTTCGGGTGAATCAAGCCTTTGAAAGTATGAAATGAAATGATTTACAATCAGAGAATAATGGCATTAGTCCATTACTCGCTTTAATCCGTTTGGCATGGAGCTGTATTTCCTTAATTTGTACCCATCGCATTGTTATTAACTAACTTATTGGCTAATGACATAAATAATGAAAACTGGATAAAGATGAGAAACGATGGGCTGCTACTTTTTGAGAGCGTTGATGACTTTTGAAAAATATATTGCATGGACCATTATATTTTAAAAACCTGTTCGCAAAGGAGAGGACATTCCCTGCCTTAAAGTAACTGTTAAATTAGTTCTGCGACATCATTAATATGGTAAGTAAAATCAACTTCATAAAAACAAACATGGTTTATGTGGCAATAGGGTGGTAAGTGTGATGCTCCTAAGAGGAGGAGCTGCAATGAGAGAAGGAGTAAATTTGCTCTTAGTGACTTTCAGGTCCTGTTTCCTTTCTTTAGCATGGCTATTACATTTCAATAAACATTTTAAAGTACTATACTGGCAGTGAATGCACTTTAACTGGAAAGTATTGGTTGTAATTAAATTGTCTTATATTTAGTTTTTTCTAGCCTTCGATTAGGAATTGAACATTTATATTTTGACCTGACTTGGCAACTATTTTTAGTTTATTCATTTTGTTAATCCAAAAGTATTGTCGTTTTAACTTCTTGTTATCCTCGTGTTTTAAGCATGCACATCTTTGACGGATTGAAGAAGAATTCAGAATAAAATGTATTCAGAATAAAATGTATTAGCTTGGTATATTATTATCATTTTGAGTTTATCACCATATTCTTTATTTGGTAAATCTTAACATTGAGCCCCTTCGAGAATAGTAGAACATCATAGAAACCTTTGGTTCAGGAAAATAACGAAGATTGTTGTTCTGCTGGCAGTGATGTATTTTTGTATTCTTTGCTGAATCTTAAAGGACCACTTAGTTAGAGATTTGCATAATAAATATGCAACAGTTATCTGACTGGCGAATAGTAGATAGGGGTATAACACCTTGCATCAGGTTGGCCACCCATTATCTTTGCCTCTACAGTAAGCTATCAAACTGGCAGTGGAATACCTAACTAATGATACTAAGTGAATATTTGTTGCTGGGAGAATCGAGATCACTGTCACAATTTCTTAAGTGACAATACTGGTCTCCCATATAGAAAATAAACTAACTAAATGGATCCTTTTGCAGCTGCACTAAAATGCAAACGCATATTATCTATTTCATTTTTGGACAACAGTAACTACAAAGTCACAAAATTACTTGGTATCAAGTTATTTGTAATGTGACGAAAATGATAACAGATGGAGTAGTTATTAACATGTTAGTACTGTCCTGGCATGGTTGCAAGTAAAATGGAGGTTGTGGAGAGGCATTTTTCGCAATGATTTTCTCTGTTTTGTTTCACATTAGCATAATTTAAGTTTTATTTTCAATTTACATGTTTCAGCTATGGTGATGTTTGAAAATAAATCTCATACTGCACCTTTAAAGGTGTTGTGAATACAGCATGCTGCTACTCCATTGATCTGAATGGCAGAGTGCTGATATGACGGTTGGTCAGAGCCAGTTTATCAGGTCGGGAGAGGATGTGGTGATGCTGAAGTGTTATCTGGTACTGGGAGTCGGTACTGGGAGAACGTACAGAAAGGACACAGTCCAAGGAATCAAGCTAAAGCTACTTGGTGAACAATTTTCACCACTAGAATCTTATTTCATGAAATTTCCTAACTTGTTTCTCATTCAGTGAGTCCCTCTATCATTGGCTTCTCAAAGGCCTACCTTAAACAAGTTTTTTTTTTCTTATCACGGATAATGCTGTGTGAAAAGTAGATGCTTACATGTCTAAAATGTAAGTAAGATCCAGGATCCCGTTTAAGCACAGAAGAGACAATGGCATCTCTGACAGGTTTCTGGACAGAAGACAGCTCAGGTGAGACAGAATGAATGTCCATGGGAGTGAGAGCGAGAAATCTTACTGCTTAGGATATTGAGCTAAACTACTCACTGCAGGAAAATTTGAGAAGCCATATAATCTGACATAAATTAACTATCACAATGGCGGAAAACAACTCAAAAGTTTGCAATATCAGGCATAAAATGTTAACCTCACCATTTTATCTAGTTTTGCCCTAAGTAATGATCAACTATGTATAACCTCCCCAGTTGGTTTTATGCTCAGTTTGCTTATGTGGCTCCAGTTAAATAAACTGAGAATTCCAAAAGAAAGTACGACTGAACTCTGTGCAAAAACAAAAAACTACATGTCAGCCTTGGGTCCTTGGTTTTCTCGGCACAAAAGCACTTTCAATCCTGGGGTCTCTTGTTAAAATAGCTCAATCAACCAATCAATCAATCATAATACTAGTAAAGCGCGACTAATCACCCGCTAGGGTCACAAGATGCTGGGGGTGGGGTGGAGGGGGTTAGGGAGCAGTAAGTGAGAGGTCGAAGAACGGAGGGGATAATGTGAAGAGCCAAGCCTTGGGGTCCTTTCTGAATTGCAATAGAGTGGGAGATCTTCTGAGGTGGATGGGAAGGGAGTTCCAGTTCTTGGCGGAGTGGTGGGAGAAGTATCTTCCTCCTAATGTAGCATTCCGGATGCGTGGGATGGCGGCGAGTGTGAGGTCAGCGGAATGGAGCTGTCTGGTGGGTGTGTAGAAGTAGAGTCTTTGGTTGAGGTATTCTGGTCCGGTGTTGTGGAGGGCTTTGTAGGCGTGCGTGAGAAGCTTGAATGTGATTCTCTTGTCTATTGGGAACCAGTACAGGCCTCTCAGTAGAGCGGAGGTGTGGCTGTGTTTGGGGGTGTTCTTGATGAGACGGGCGGAGGCGTTCTGGATGCGTTGCAGTCTTTTCTGCACCTTGGTGGTGGTTCGGCATAGAGTGCGTTGCTGTAGTCCAGGCAGCTGCGTGCGTTGCTGTAGTGCAGGTGGCTGCTGACGTAAATAGCTGAACTGTAAAGTGCCTAATGTACATGCTAGACTCAGGTGGAGTAGAAAACAGCTCAAAATACTTTCTCTGGTTACAACTGTAGACAATATACTGAAGAATGAGGGAAAGATTCAGATCAGAGTAGGTGTAACTAACGCTTTAGTACTCCTGAGTTTCAAAAAAGAAACAGGGTCCCCTCTGGCTTACTACTGAAGTCTAGAGAGGAGTGGACTAGGAATAATACAATAGTAAGTTACACCTATGCACGGCCAATTCACTGTGATTAGGGCCATTTGTGTTTAAAGGAGACACTGATTTTACAATAAGGAGGTTTCTGGATTGAAATTAAACGAAATAGCCTATTCAATTTTAAATGACATGAATTTGACGTCATGTGCTTTATCTAAATATGACAAGAAGCACATGGTTAATTCTTCATTAACTTATTAAGAGTTATAAAAAAAATTTATGGAATGTTTAAACCCAAAGTACGGTGTTTCGAAGATAACTTTTGTAAACCTGAATGAATGTGGTACCAGGTGATGTAGTAGTACAGTGAGAGAAACACAGGCTAAAACAATAATAATTTCACCCTGAGGTTTGCTGTGGGTGTATCTCAACATTATTGGTCTGCTTGTCTTTACAGGCTTATGAAAACTCAAATGCCCACTCCTGTTTATTGAACGGCATAATCAAATGATAAAAGAATTAACACACACTAAGAGTACCATATACTCTGTATGTACTGACGCACCGGCGAAGTAAACCCATTGGTATTAGATGGATTCCAAATTAGCATCCGTAAAATAGGTCTCATTTGTGGTCTGCAAGGATACAGAGAACTAACTACTCCTGAAGAGCTGAGCACTCCTCTTCTATAAAATAAAACAGAAGCTTTCTTAACTGCAACAGAATTATGCCAACAATGATGAAGATGTGGTGCTCTGCAACAAAAATAATGGCATTCCCACCAAGGTGGAAGGGTCTAGGGTCTATTTAGCTGGTCATATGCCCAGATTTTGAATGTTTTCTGTATATATAAATATTGCATCTAAGCAATTTCCTCCCGACAAATCTGCTTCAATATACTGAGGAAAAAAGTGGAGCAAAATCTGATACAAAAGTAATCTGGTATAATAAATACCAAATCTATGTAACATGTAATTTCTCGTTTTTCCTGCACTAACTCTTAGTACAAATTACTTACCTTCGGTAATGCCTTATCTGGTAGAGACAATGTCTAGTTGCAGATTCCTTACCTTACAATTTTCTTCAGGTGTTAGTCTGGTTCCGGAGATTTTTCTCAAGGAGTACCCCTGTGCGCTGTCGGGGCATTGGTCGATTCTGCATCTGTCATCGGCGTCGTGCACACTGGATGTGACGTTGTGGGTCCTATATAGGCACCACCCTGGCATGCTGACATCAGTTTCTTTTCATGGCTTTCCACACCAGAAGCGCTGAGTCATGAAGAACACTGACCACTGGTGTGTCAAATCCAGGGCCGTGGAGGGAAGACCTTGTCCCTAGAAATCAGTTTGCAGAGCAGGGAGGATGGGTGGGTTAAAAAGGAATCTACAACTAGATATTGTCTCTACCAGATAAGGCGTTACCAAAGATAAGTAACTTGTTCATCTGATAGAGACATCTAGTTGCAGATTCCTTACCTTAGAATAGATACTCAAGCAATACCATCTCCGAGGTGGGTCTACAAATCAAGATCATACTGGGAAGTCCTGCAGGACTGAATAGGCAAAGTATCCGTCCCTTAGGACCAGACTGTCCAGGCAGTAGTGTTTGGTGAACGTATGCAAGGATGCCCATGTAGCCACCTGACAGATGTCCAGGGGTGAACTCCGTATGCTAACACAGTGGTTGCAGCTGTTGCTCTGGTAGAATGAGCACGCAAACCCTCTGAGTGTGCTTTCATAGCCAATGCGCAGCACATGTTAATGCAGAGAACAACCCATCTGGAGATGGTTCTTTTCTGCACTGCCTGACCTTTCTTTGCACCTAAATAACCAACAAAAAGTTCATCATCTACCTGGAACTCTTTGGTACGAACAAGGTAGAACGCCAATGCCCTTTTTAGGGTCCAGGCGGTGTAGTTTCTTCTCTTCCTTTGACGGATGTGGGGGTGTGTAAAAAGTAGGCAAGGTGATAGATTGGCCTATATGAAAGGACCTAGCCACTTTTGGGAGGAAAGAAGCCCTAGTGCGAAGCTCCACTTTGTCAGGATAAATGGAAAGGTAGGGCAGCTTAGAAGACAAAACCTGCAGCTTACTTACCCTGCGGGCAGACGTAATGGCCACAAGAAAGACTGGTTTTAATGTTAGAAGGCTGAGAGGACAATTGTGGAGAGGCTGAAAAGGAGCGTACATTAGAAATGTCAGAACCAAATTCAAATCCAATTGGGGCATGATGAAAGGGGATAGAGGAAACATGTGGATAAGTCCCATTAGGAACCTATTAATAATTGGAAACCTAAACAAAGAGGGTTGGTCAGGTAATCTCGGAAATGCAGAGATAGTAGATAAATGACCTTTGAGGAGAACATTGGAGAGAGGGGAAGAGAGGAGGTCAATAGACTTATCTATGCACCATGCCACAAATTTATGCCAACCACAGGCGTATAACGTTTTGGTGGAGGGATGCCTGGCAGCTAAGATAACATTACAGACTTTGGCCGGAAGCTAAAAAGTTGTCAACTGCTGCTGCTTAATCTCCATGCAAGAAGGCAGCGACTAGACAGGTTCAGGTGGAGAACCCTCCTCTGCTGCTACAACAGAAGATCCTCCTGAAGCAGCAGTCTGATCGGAGGATCAATGGGCATGCTCAATAGCTTGGGATACCAGACTCTTCATGCCTAGTCTGGAACCCCAAAGATTACTTGGACTGACGTTCTTGGTCTTCTTGAGAGCTCTGGGCAGAAGTGGTAAGGGTGGAAAGGTGTACATGAGGCCTGAGCTCTACTTGAGACGAAAAGCGTTGCTGAGCGAGTGCAACCTTGGAAACACCAAAGCGCAAAACTGCTGACATTGTGCATTCTCTGCAGAGGAGAACAGATCTAACCAAGGCTCTCCACAAAACTGAAAGAGGCCTGGCACCAATTCTGGATGGAAACGCCATTTGTGATCAACCAAACATTGTAAGCTGAGTTTGTCTGCTCTGGCCCGCCAGGTGTTGAACCATCAGGGAAATGCCCTGAAGTTCCAGCTATGTCCAGAGGCGCAGAGCCTCCTGACAAAGGGGCCACAACCCAACTTCGCCCTGCTTCTTGCAGTACTACATGGTGGTGGTCTTGTTCGTGAACACCTGCACTACTTTCCCCTTTGAGAGAGGGAAGAAATGCTTACAATGCCAGTCTGATCACCCAGGGCACTAACAGGTTGATGTGGAGTCCGAATTCTGCCAGAGACCAGATTCCTCTGATATCCGCCTCTCCCAGGTGGCTCCCCCATCCCAATTGCGACACATCAGTCACCACTGTCATATCTGGTTGGCGAAGGGAGAGAGATCTGCCTGTGACCCAATCGCGGTTTGTTAACCACCACTGCAGATCTCGTGCAGTTCCCTCCAAGATCTGGACCTTGTGGGAAAGATTCCCCTGATGCTGCACCCACTGGCACTTCGGTTCCCACTGCCGAGCCTGCATATGCCATCTGGCATGTGTCACTAGCAGGATGCAGGAGGCCATGAGGCCCAGCAGCTTAGAGTCATTCTCACCAAATCCAGGATAGAGGCTTAAACATCGGTATCATAGCCTGAATATCCTGGACTTGCTGCTTGTGAGGATAAGCCTGAAAATGCCCTGTGTCTAGAATAGCTCTGATGTATGGGCGCATCTGAGAGGGAGTCAGGTTTGACTTTGGCACGTTTAGAGTGAACCCCAGCGAATGCAGGAGGTTCAATGTAGTGTGTGGAGATGACAGCCTGGGGCGAGCCTGTCTTCAACAGCCAGTCATTGAGGCAGGGGAAGATAGAAACCCCTGACCTACGCAGATGAGCTGCAACCACCGCCATCCCCCTAGTTCGTACACGAGAGACACTGGTAAGGCCAAAGGGGAGCACGGTGAACTGAAAATGCTCGTGGCCTACCATGAACCACAGGTAACATGTGATATGAAAACAAGCATACTGCAAGTCCAACGCTACCATCCAGTCTCCTGGGTCCAAGTCAGATAAGACCTGAGAAAGAGTGAGCATTTTGAACTTCTTCTTCTTGAGGATGAGAATGAAGGACCAAAGGTCTAGGATAGGGTGAAGGCCCTTGTCCTTTTTAGGCACCAGAAAGTAGCTGGAATAATAACCACAACCTCCTTCTGGCACAGAGACCCTGAATATGGCTCCCTAGGCCAAGAGAGCCAGAGCCATAACCTCCTTGCAGAGAAGTGCCTAGTGATCCTCTGTCATCTGATCGTAGGATGGTGGCATGGATGGGGAGGTAGTCTTGAATAGGAGGGAGTAACCCCTTTGGACTATCTGCAAAACCTGTCTGACATGATGGACTGCCGGCGGAGCAGGTGATGACGAATTCTGCCTCTGACTGGTCCCTGGTGGGGAATTGTCAGACTAGGAAGGTTTGGAGGCAGCTGCCGGGGGTGTCAGGCAGTGGAGTGACTGGACAGCTGGCTCCCTGATCCACGAGAACGGTGGATCCCACGTCCCCGGCTGTGCAGAGGCTGAGCAGCATGTGCAGCACAGTGGCTGGAGGGGAATGGACGTGGTGGGACACCCCTTCTGGAGCCACAAAAGGGATGAAAAGCAGACTGATTGGGGCGAGAGGCACCTGTGAAGCCCAAGGACTTGGACATAGCACGAGAATCCTTGAAGCGCTTGAGGACCAAGTCTGTTTTGGCTCCAAAGAGACAGGTGCCATCAAAGGGCATGTCCATGTAGATTGGACATCCCTGAAACACCAAACCTCCTCAACCAGGCATGGCACCTCAAGTCCAACGTAGATGCAAACACTCTGCCTAGTGAGTCATCATGTACGGCCCACATCTGATTGTGAACTTCGCTGCATCTCTCCCGTCAGCAACAGCTTGGGCGAGTACAGCCTGGGACCTGTAGTAGCACTTGCGCAACCATATCCTATACAGTATGGGTATAACTGCCCAAAAGGCATGTAGTGTTCACAGACTGCAATGCCAGAAAACATCTTCTTCCAAAGCTGATCCAGCCTCTTGGCTTCCTTAGCAAGAGGTGCAGAAGGGAATGCACCCTGGGACGTAATGCACCCCACCAAGCTCTCAGGGGTGGGGTATTGTGTAAGGAACGCTGGGTCATTTGGCGCAGGTATATGGCGGCAGGCAATTGTTCTGTTCACAGGAGCCCCTTTTTTAGGTTTGGACCAGGTACCCAGCAGGACATCAGTAAGGGCTTCATTAAAGGCCAAAAGGGGTTGAGAGGATGAAGCTCCAGGCTGCAGCACCTCTGTCAGGAGGTTAGTTCTGACTCCCACCAAAAGCAGCACGAGGTTCAGGACTTCAGCTGCTCTTCGCACCACCATAGAATAGTATGCTCCCTCCTTCATAGCCACGGTAGGGGGAGAAAGCACACAAGCGTGAGGGGAAGTATCCAGACCACTGGCTTCACCCAGGCCAATCCGCCAGTCCAGAGGGTCTTGATGATAGTATTCTAAAGGGTCCAGCGACCCCTCCCATCCCTCACCATACCCCAACCCATAAAAATAAGGGTCAGGATCTGACATAGGGGGCAACATCTGCATTGCGTGATAATGATCTGGCTTTGTGTCAGAGTCGGCACTACGGATGTGGTTGACTCTATCCGTGGGCAAGGGTTGCGTTGATGTCAGAACCAGTGACTGGGAAGGTCAAGGTGGTATGACCGACGCTGGTTTGGATTCAGGAGCGGATCCTTAGGTATCCCCTGGAGCCTGAGGGTGAAGCAGACAGCATAGAATCTGAGGGGGCCCCTTCCGACCTTGTGGGCCCAAAGGCACTCCAGCGGAGTTGGACTTTCCAAAGATGAATTGCATGGCGTAGTAAAACTCTGAATTGGGCAGGTATCACTCCGGCTCCTGGCAAATCAGGGAGGCACGGATCCGATCCAGACGCAGGCTCTGTTAACAGAGGCCTAAATCAACGACTCTCCCTTTCCCTCGTCTTGGGGACAGATGAGGTGACATCTAAGAATGTTCGTTCTTCTTAAACTTCTTCTTGTGCCACGACATACCTGACCAACCTGAGGACTTGGAGTGGGATGAAGATGAAGGGGGGCTCCGTTCTCAGGGCCTTTCTCTCGACCGAGATCAGGAGCGTTGCAGAGCTGAGCGCCGGGCTGCCAGGAGCTTTAGGGACCGCTCCCTCAAAGCTTTCGGATTCAAGGCCTGGAACTTGGAGCACAGCTTTGGGTTGTGGCCGCGCTCCAAACACCACAAGCACACAAGATGCAGATCCATCACAGACATCACCCTAGGACCAAAATCCAGGATAGAGGCTTAAACATTGGTATCATACCCTAAATATCCTGGACTTGCCGCTTGTGAGGATAAGTCTGAAACTGCCCTGTTTCCAGAACAGCTCTGATGTAAGGGAGCATCTGAAAGGGAGTCAGGTGTGACTTCAGCACGTTTATAGTCAACCCCAGCGAATGCAGGAGGTTTGCTGTAGTCTGAAGGCGGTAAATGACAGCCTGAGGTGAGCCCGCCTTCAACAGCCAGTCATTGAGTTAGGGGAAGACTGAAACCCGACCTGCACAGAAGAGCTGCAACAACCGCCATCACCTTGGTGAAAACTAGAGGGGCAATGGTAAGGCAAAAAGGGAGCACGGTGAAATGAAAATGTTTGTGGCCTACCGTAAACCACAAATAACAATCTGTGGGAAGGCAGGGCAGGGATATGAAAACAAGCGTACTGCAAGTCCAATGCTATCATCTGGTCTCCTGGGTCCAGGTAAGATAAGACCTGTGCCAGAGTGAGCATTTTCAACTTCTCCTTCTTGAGGATGAGATTGAAGGACTGAAGGTCTAGGATAGGGCGGAGGCCCTTGTCCTTTTCAGGCACCAGAAAGTAGCAGGAATAACAAGCACGACCTACTTCTGATACAGGGACCCTATCTATGACTCCATTGGCCAACCTCCAAATTCATCACGGAGAAGTGCCAAGTGATCCTCCGTCTTCTGATCGATGAATGGTGGCATGGATATGAATAGATCCACATGGCTTGAACCCAGTTTTACGTGAAGACATCCCCGGAGTGTAGATACTCAAAAATCTTTGACAAAAAGTTGAAAAAGACCAGTCAAAAGTGACTGAGGTGTAGTTCTTCTTTGGATCAGTGCTGTCTGGTAAGAAAGAAAAGAACTGACGTCAGCATGCCTGGGTGGCACTTACATATGACCTGTGACATCATATCCAGTGCGCACGACGCTGATGATGGACGTGGAGCTGACTGATGCCACCTGGCGGCGCACAGGGGTACTGCTTGTGAACAATCTCCAGATCAAGACTGATGCCTTGGGGAAATTCTAAAGTAAGAAATCTGCGACTAAATGTCTCTAACAGATAAAGGAGTGACTGATCAATCCTGGCTTCCCCGCATAACCAAACTGTATGATCCTAGGTAAATATATTTCACAAAGCTTCCTTTTTTATTACTGTCACATATGAGTGCACAACCACATAACTTAGTTTAGAATATGCACTGTGTTTGATTTAATGGTCATAATGTTGCCCATCTATAATAAGAATATAGGCCACAAATAGGATACACATAACAGCTGACTTGCCTCACAGTTCACTAAAGGTACTGCCTTCGGAGTGGGACGTTGGAATGTCTTTAAGTTCATGTTTAAAAACTGTTACTTTTTATAAACAGATCTCCATGCAGTGATATAATATATTGTACTATTTCACATTAAACAAATACTTTTTGGAATTCTGAAGAAATGTTATCATACTTTTGCCTGATGTTTGTTACATTATTCACCTGCCAAATCTTTTAATGACTCAGCGCATGCACAGACCCTTAAACCCAAGCATGACCATTGACTTAGCTCTGTCTCGCCTCTCCCTGATTTGTTGGCTTCCCCACCTCTATACTTTAGCAACTTTGTGCTTAATTAGAGCCATACGGTCCTTTAGTTCTAACACTGCATCTTATGTCCAACATGCAATACAAAGAGTGAGGCCAGTTCACAACTATATTTTTGGTTGTAAACACACATTTATGGTGAAAATGTCTCCAATTACACCTAGCAGGAACTCACGAAAGGCTTCCTGGCATGCATACATGGTTCTATTACTGTGGATTTGTCTGCCACGAGTGTAGAGACACCTGTGGTAGTAAACCCCCTGCTAGGCTTGTAAGTTTAGAAATGCTCACATGCATTGTGTGTATCTCAAACTCCAATCGGATTCTTCTGCACACGAGAAATGGTCAAAGCTTTAATCCATCCAATAGTTGGAGTAACTCCTTAGAACCGGTATTACTCAATAAGGGCTTGTTCAGCTTGTGCATTCACTTTAACAAGAAAAATAACTTCATTTTTCCACTGAGATGTCAGAGTTCAATAGCTATAATAATTGTAATGAGTACAGAAATAATCTTCGGAATACAGGACATTTTAGGAATATGGGAAATGTAGACGTGCGCTCACTCACCAAGTTTTAGTGACCCAGAGGTCAAACTTTGAGTGCTTACATGGTTGTATTTCTCCCTCGAAATAGTCTAATGCATTTCAGCGCTTCTTTAATCTCGTGAACACATTTGGTAAGAGCATGTTTAAATTGAATGTGATGCAGTAGAACTACAGTTCTTCAGCTTTCAAGGGCAGTTGCAGCGCTACATCGTCCCAACACTGCTTTCTCCCGGCAGCTTCTAATGGGAGAAGATGGGTTGTGGTTGGGTTGGCGAGCAATTTCTGCTCTTGGAGTCAGCACCTCAGGCCCAAACAAGGAGCATGATTCACCCACAGATCCTTGGAGAAGGGTGAGGCAGGGCTTTGTAGAGGCACTTGGTAGGGGAGAACGGGTGAAGGGTGCACTTGTTTACGCTCGGAGTGCAACTGAGTCCACGTCAGCAAACGCACATTTCTGATAAGTTTTCTTTGGTACAGTTCACCTTCCAAGCACACCAGAACATGTCCAGATTCCAAGTTGCCGGTTTGACTGGGGCACACTGCAGTCCTCACTGGCAACTCCACATTATCGCCTAGGCCAGGAAGGGCTGTGTTAAACCTTAAGATCCGTTTTGGTGGGACTAGAGACACTGAACAAGTGGTAAAATCTCAACACAATCTCCCTGCAGTGCGACTCTTCACTTGCGGTGCAGTTCTCATTTCAATTGTTAGGATCCGTCTGCTTCTCTGGCCACCTCCTCCACTAGACAGCTATGCCTGGGCCTCTCCTTTGGGTAGACATGTCCTGAAGAGATACATCCAACACCCCTCTCTCAGCAGGCAGACTCTTTTCAAAGACAGTCTCACAGCAAAACTAGCAGATTATTGCAGGCTTTTTTAAGTGATGTCCCCTTAAGACTTAGCTGACCGGGAAGCTAGCTGTAAAAAAAACTAGCCCTGGAACTCAGATGAATTCACAACACTCTCTGGTGTGTTGCCTACAATAATCAGTGAAAAGTCTTGAAACAATTATCGAGTTTCGGTTCTTTGCTTATACTAGTTTGTAGACAGAATTTTATATCGAGGTGAATCCTGGGGCCTGCAATTCTGCCACTTTGTGCATCCATTTTCAGATCTGTCAGTCATGCTTACTGTCTTTAGGTGATGGAGGCTGGGGAGAGGAGAGTGGTGTAAGGTGGAAATTCCACAGTAGGAGAAACCCAAAACACTGATACAGTGCGGAAGGAAGACCTCACACCCCTAACATTTGGGGAGCCCACATTGCCCTCGAATCTAATGGGAGCAACGCTGGAAAGCCCAAAAGGGCAGGCTACAGGAAGACTCCTTGAACATCTTAAGAGGCCATTACCTCCATCCCTCCCACACCTTGGATTCTACCCCTTCACAAGGGCTTCAGGAATGCAAGCAGTACATACACAGTGCTAATCTGGCACTCTATCTCTTGATCTATACAGAGCATCTCTGCCTTTGGGGTAGGTTGGCGCTCTCATAGGTCATCCTACCACAGATGCCAGTTCTACGTAGATGCCCTCTATCTATGCACATGGAATACAGCAAAGAACCCGGTTTGCAAAGAGCATGGGCCAGAAAAATGCATATGTTACTCATCTCACTGACTCGCCAGCACCGTAGGACTACCAGAGCAAGGCGGCGATGACCTGTTTTAAATGAACACATCTATCTGCTGCTCTCCCAACAGAGGTGTCACATCTCATGTAATTAAACAAGCAGTGGTTCAAGAAGGACGGGCCCGCCCCAGCCAGTTCCATTACAGTGAGCAGTAGTGGAGAAGCCCAAGCTGTCACACCAAATTAGTTCGGTTCAAACACAAGTCACGTACGCAGAGCTCATCAAGGGATAAAAGCAGAAGCGCGGCCTGAGAACTACAGCTGGCATTAATTACATGCATGTTTAATGTCAAGTCTTTTCTTCTTCTCCCCAGCTGCTGGCTCAATGGCAGACAGTAAGCTGTCTTTTCTGTTTTCAGAAATGCTGTCTTTATAACTGTGGGAAGTTTATTTACCGACCTTCCAAAGTTAAAACTGCCTGACACCAGTTCATATGGCTTGTGGGATGGTTCCAGTATTTCTAGATTTTCGACATTCTGTGAGAAGTGCTTTGGTGTATCCTGAAACAAAGACTACTCGCGTTGTTAGAACAAAAGGGAATGTCACAACTTCAATATCTCAGATGAAAATATACCAGGGCAGCAGTTTGAAAAAGGTTTGATGAATTTAAATTGGATTTCAGTGTTGCAAATTTAATTATAGTTTTACTACACTAGATCTTTTCACAGTTCATTTCTTCAAAAAATTGTCACATATCTTACAATGACAATTATACATGGGTGGAAGGTAAAGTTCGACCCAGCAGACCTCCCCACCATCTCTCCCTCCAACACGTCTGCTCAGAACCAAAACAGTTAAACTAACATTCTCAGAACAGACAACCCAGTTTGATAACCAGTTTAGTGGGCTATGGCTCTTAGAAATATTACACAAGGACCTGCAGAGTTGTTCACAACTGCCAGTTTTTGGAAAACCATAAACTACGCACATATCTTTCACATGTCATCCATCGCACTGCTAAGCGCTGTGCCCCATAACACAATAATCACACCTCAGTAGTCATCATGCATGTGTGTGTGTGGATAATGTGTGTGTGTGAATGTGTGTGTGTGTGTGTGTGTGTATATATATATATATATCTATATCTATATATACTTATATATAGATATAGATATATAGACACATATATACATACAGAGGCCTCAAAGGTTCCATAAAAACGTTACTAGACCTGCAGGTCGAATAACTTGAATAATCTACTCGACCTAACTGTAATGTACTTGACCCATAAAAGGGTCTAAAATTGTGTGATCCCAAGCAAGTATTTTATTTTAGAGTAGCCTTTTTCTTCATTCTCACATATGAGTGCACCTTCAAATATGTGAGTTCAGCATTTCTGCTGCACAAAAAATCTTTTGTTTGATTAAATAGACTAAACACTTACTCCATGTTTAATAATAATCTACCCCACATATGGAGCACACATGATCCACAACTTGCCCCTTAGTTTACTAATGACATTGCCATCAGGGCAGGAGTGTTTCGCAGTTTATGTTTAAACACACAATTTTGATAAATATATTAGTAAAGCATGATGTGGTATGCCACTGTCATTTGCAGGCAGTAAATTCCCAAGAAATGTCCAAAAACCTTCCACTATCTTGGAACTTTACTGATAAACTATAAAGTGTATTAACAATAATCTGAAAATTGGTTTTCATAAAACATTATGTATCATTTGCACATCACCAAGTAAAGTGTTCTTATTTATTTTCACCCTATTAAAATATTTTTTTTTATCACACATAAGTACAAAATACGGGCTTTCACAACTACTGAAATATATTTTGAAATGTTTGTATAGTTTACTTAGTTATTTAAATGTATGTTAAGAAGAACCTGATACCCTACAGCCTTTCATTTCACACTCTTTGTCCAGCACATCAGTTCACCTTACAAAATCCTAGAACTCTGCAGTTAGAAGGAAAATTAATCTTAAGAAGAAAAACTGACTTTTGTTCTCTCTCTCTATTTTGTATCACACTTTATATTGTTGCATTTTTTAAATTCACAGAAAAACAAATATTACTAATAATTATGAAATATTACATAAATGCAGAATAATGATATTACACAAATTGTACACAAAGTAGTAATCAAACAAGAAAGAAAAGAATAATAAAGGAGAAATCTTCTCTCACGCTACCATAGTGTCACATATACATAAACAATTAATTTTCTTCAAAATCTGCAAATATATGCAATAGAAGTTACAATAATAGAAAAAAGAGAAACTGTGTATTGTTTGGCAATATGCTTGAAACTGAAGATAATTATACACTCAAAAGTAATAAAAAGCATAACCAAAAAGTAATCAATCAATCAAGAAAGAAAAGAATAATAAAGGAGAAATCTTCTCTCACGCTACCATAGTGTCACATATACATAAACAATTAATTTTCTTCAAAATCTGCAAATATATGCAATAGAAGTTACAATAATAGAAAAAAGAGAAACTGTGTATTGTTTGGCAATATGCTTGAAACTGAAGATAATTATACACTCAAAAGTAATAAAAAGCATAACCAAAAAGTAATCAATCAATCAAGAACCTAAAAAGGGGCCCCAAATATGGTAAAAATGATGCAAGTTATCATTCTGTTTATAAATCGTTTTTTTGCCCATACCTGCACAAAAACAATCTCCTCTGCATTGCAGCATCCTCGCACCGTGTGCAAGGGTGGCTGTGTTGGCGCTAGACAGCTAATTTAGTGCCATCTCATGGAGAAACACAGGGATGCACTGTATTCTTTTAAATACAGCGCATACCTTCGCTTTGGAAACTACGCAGCTCAGCACAGCAAGATTGCTTGTGGCACCGCAGTGCACCATTTCCTTGTAGATGAGGCCCTAAGTCTCCAAGGAGGTTTTGGGGAGCAGGAAAGTCCGAGATCCAAGAAAATTTCAATATGGTCAGGATCTGATATACTGCAGGGAATTATAGTTGCCTGTGTTATTAATTGCAAGACAAATGAAGAGGTCAAGAAGTAATCTATTCTGGTCTGCATAGAGTGTGGGCAGGAAGTGAGTGTATAGTCCCTCTCATTTGGATGCAATAGTATCAAAGTTTCTTGTAGTCAGTGATCTTTAATAAAACCAAAAAGCATATGTCTGGTTTGCCTGATCTGTCGATAAATGGGTCGACGGTGATATCCCAGTCTCTCTCCAGTAATATTCGAGTATAACTGAAGCGAGTTAATAATCTACTAAATTGGGATATAAAACTACATTTGAAATACTTTGGAGCATAAATTGAGCCTACATTCGTAGAAGTATCACAAATATGACAACCCTCTATATCTTCCCAAGTCTATAAAAATTTATAAGGTGAGTGTTTGTAAAGGAGAATGGCAACACCACATTTTCTTTGTGGGGCAGAATCGTTAACATTCTTTTTAGAAGTAATAATGGCATGGAGGACCTGACCAACCCAATCACGTTTAAGTTTTCCATATTCTTGGGGGTAACATGTGTTTCTTGCAACAAAGCAAAGTCTGGGTTATTATGACTAATATAAGTGAGTATTTTTTTCCTTTTGATGAAGTGTCAATCCATGTACATTTAAAGAGGTGATTCTTAACAGTTTAATGCGAGTTGATTGCATAATCGCAGTAAGAAATTTAAAAAAATATGATAATACAAGGCAAAAGTATGTAAAAAAGAGAAATAGTAATGTTGCAGATTACAATATTATTATTATGACACAATAAGTCTAGATTACGAAATAGATTATAGTAATGTTGCAGATTACAATATTATTAGTATGACACAATAAGTCTAGATTACAAAATAGATTACTATCAGGTGCGTTGAAGAGAATTGTTCTAAAAAAGTAAGAACTACAAAGTTATGAGCCAAGATCAGGTATGTGTCCTACAAAAAATGTTCACACAACGAAGAGTAGCTTTGAAAACCCTAAACCACTATACTTGGAATTGGGAGGAAGCATGTAAGGCAAAGTGGCGTAAAGGTCCACACAGCCAACAGTAATATGAATATCACATAATAACACACTATCAAAAAGTTAAAACCATAATATTTTGTCTGCAACAAACTATAAGTAATACACAAAAATGTTTCACAATAAACAAGAAAAAAGAAAAGAAAGGAAGGATGAAGAAGGGAAGAGCAATATATAAAATACAGTAATCGCATTTATGGCCTGAATTTAACCAAAATGATATTCAAGAAAGGATCAGCGTTGAGGAGGATGAGGTTTGGAAAAGAAAGAAGATAAGTATAAGAAAGATAGAAGTTATTATAATTGTAAAAAATATAAAGGTAAAAACATATAAGATACAGATCCACAGGGAAATACAATAAAATTGATATATGAATGTCCAGGTTCATGTATTTAAAGTTGATCCTGATTTGTTTCTTGTTAGTGGTCCTTTTCCAGTTCTGAATTTACGCCCTTGAGACCCATTTCGAGTCACATTTTCCAATCTGATCCTCTGTTTGACTGGTTCTACGTTTACATGACTGATCGTATATGGCGTTGACGTGGGAGGTGTATTTTTATGGTTCCATCTTAGAGTTTTTTTTATCCAGTTCGTTCAAGAAAGATTCTAAGTCATGTGGATCAAAGTATTCCTTTGATATTCTTTTGTGGGTTATAAGCATTGTGGCTGGTTCTAGAAGTCCATATTTTATCTCCCTCTTTCTCATCCTATGTGCACGTTGAAAATCGGGTTATGGAGAGAGTGTGATTTTGATCAATGTTGGAATGAACTTTGCGAGAAACTGTAATATACAGTCCTTTTTCATCGATTCAGGAAGACCAATGATTCTAATATTGTCCCTTCTAATACGGTCTTCGAAATCAATTGTTTTTTGTTGAAAATTTTAAATGTCATGGCTATGAACAAGGAGACGATCAGGCCATGAGTCAACCTTGATGATGTAATTATCTATTGTTTGCATTCTTGACTGAAGTTGGTTGACGTCTCCCCTAAGAGACTGTACCTCCAGTGTACTGGCGGTGGCTGCATTATTAACTGAGGTCATCAAGCTTTTAATATCTAATAGTTCTTTAAGTAAGGTATCCATTGCTGTTGAAGAAATGTCCTGAGGGGTTGCCATTATGGAAGAGTTGTCTTTGAGGGGTGGTACTGTTGTCAACGCTTCACTATATTTCAAGTATCTAATATGTTTAGATTGGAACATGAGAAATGGAGTAAACAAGAGATAAATATGGATCACTTCCTTATGTTGAGTCCAGATCAAGCAAAGAAATGCAAATTTAATCCAGTGTTATGATTTGTGCAAACAAAGCAATTCTCGCAAAGGATCCATAAAAAATGTCACTACAAAAGAACAGGCCCTTACAAGGTATCTGTATTGTCTTATTCAATTTAATTAATCACATTCCCTTCAAGCTGATAATTAACGTCTCCTCCCTGTTGTATTCCTCGATATTTCTTAAGTGAAGTCTAACTCAGCCTATAGTGGTGAACTCTATCAGGGAGACATTGGATGCTCAGGATAATTCAGCAGCCCCTCACATCTAAAAACAGATTTCAAACCAAAGTATAGCCATACCATAAGAATATAGGAAACATTTGAAAGCAGGAAGGGAGGATGCACATTCCTGGTCAGTATTCGAGTCACTATGGGTGAACCTAACAAACAAGCGTGCATAAAGAAAATACTGAAAATTGGGATCAGGCTTCTGAAAAACGAATTCCAAGTTTTTAATAGTGAAGTACATCACAAAAATTCTATGTTTACCGTGGCATTGCTTGTTTTGTGGTGCAATGGAGTTTCAGAGCATTTCCTGATCGGAGATCATGTACACATGAGAGGCCACTCCCATCTTCTTCCTTCATTTTCCCATGCCTGCCATGTGACGAACATCGGAGAAACAGTAATAAAAATGTTCCTCAAACAAATAAAGGTTTGCCGCAAATTCTAGAAGTCTTCCAATTGCATTTCCTGTTGTTGCAATAGGGTTTAGTGTATCGGGGAAGCCATAAAAAAGCTCGGGTTTCGCTCCACTCCTCAGAGCCTCAAAGAGGAGCTGCCATTTTCTTCGGTGCCAAGCTCTGCCCCTGACCTCTGTCTCTAAACACAGAGCAATTGTGCTAAGATGAGAACAAGATTTAAAGGCGTCTTCATTGCTCCTTCACTTTCTGACTGAACGGAACACCTGTTCTTTGTTAACTCGCCAGAAGGGGTGAGAAGGTCCTAAAAATAGCTTGACCTGATAAAATATGACTCTACATAGCGAGTGGGCAAGTAGATTTTACAAAGCCTGATTTTATATATATATATATATATATATATATATATATATATATTTCAACAAACAAAGCTTTAAGGCTGGCACTCCAAACAACTGAAGTGTTTATTTAGACCAAACGATCCTTGTCAGATTTCAGATTTGACTTGCAAAAGCAGGGCAACGCGTTTCAACCATCACGGTCTTCTTCATTAGCCCAAAATAAAATTCAAAATCACTGTGGCCCCTCCTCCCTTAGGCATACAACCCATGACTGGTCATAAACATAAAAGAAATTCTGAATAAATCCTATGACCAGTCATTATTAGATAGTGATAAATTCCTAACAACACCTGAAATGATAACAACAAATATCCTTTTGTAAAATGCGCCAATCTGACAATCTACAAAAATGTGATATTAAAATTCCAGGAATCCAGAAAAATACATAAAGGATATGTTAACAAAATTCCCAAATAAAAAAAAAATATTATAATCCAGATCATGCTGTAGCAACATTTCCATTCAATTTCCAAATTAAATTAACATCATAACAATTTTCATTTGCTTGTAGGATGGCCACAATTACAATGAAAGCCAATTTAAATAAAGCCCAAACGACTTTATCAACCAATATCCATCATCTCTCAGGCCTAAAACAGTGTTAACTAGCCAATATGTACAAAAAGTTCCTCATCCTTATTTAAGCCCCAGAGATGTCGACTATTGAGCCGAATAATGTACTCAGATTCCAACTTTCTCAGTTTCCTCTCTCTATCGCCACTCCTTGGGGTACATGGCACCCTATCCATTCCAAAAAATGTCATTTTGTTTATCGTTCCTGCATGCACCAAATTGCAGTGACGAGCCACCGGGTAAGTCACATCATTATTTGTGATGGCTCGCCAATGTTCCAGAATCTGTTTCTTCATTGGAAGGATAGTACTACACACATATTGTGCCCACATGGGCAAACAATCACATAAATTGCAAAGTCCGAATTGCAGCTGAGGAATTTTTGGATTCTCTCTTTTTTCCCTGTTGGTAAAACATAGGCCCTCATTCTGACCTTGGCGGGCGGCGGAGGCCACCCGCCAAAGTCCCGCCGTCAGGTTACCGTTCCGCGGTCGAAAGACCGCGGCGGTAATTCTGACATTCCCGCTGGGCTGGCGGGCGGCCGCCTTCAGGCCGCCCGCCAGCCCAGCGGGAAAGAGGCTTCCACGATGAAGCCGGCTCGGAATCGAGCCGGCGGAGTGAAAGCTGTGCGACGGGTGCAGTTGCACCCGTCGCGTATTTCACTGTCTGCGCAGCAGACAGTGAAATACTTGTAGGGGCCCTCTTACGGGGGCCCCTGCAGTGCCCATGCCAGTGGCATGGGCACTGCAGGGGCCCCCAGGGGCCCCGCGACCCCCCCTACCGCCATCCGGTTCCCGGCGGTCGGACCGCCGGGATCTGGATGGCGGTAGGGGGGGTCGGAATCCCCTCGGCGGCGCAGCAAGCTGCGCCGCCTTGGAGGATTCAATGGGGCGGCGGGACACTGGCGGGAGACCGCCAGTGGTGCCGGTCCGACCGCGGCTTTACCGCCGCGGTCGGAATCCCCATTGGAGCACCGCCGGCCTGTCGGCGGTGCTCCCGCGGTCCTCCGCCCTGGCGGTCTTTGACCGCCAGGGTCAGAATGACCGCCATAGTCTTTTCGATTCACACTGTACCTGCAGGCCTTACATTCCGCACATTTGTAGAAACCTTGTTGTTTGTTTAAGAAGGTCTCCCTCCTTTTGAATGAATAACTATGTACCAACATATCCCGTAAGGAACTGCTTTTTCTATAGGTTATCCTTGGTTGAGGACTGACTAACTGACCAATCACCTTATCTGCCTTTATCAGATGCCAATATTTAATCAGAATTTGTCTCACTTGAGACAAATACGCATTGAAGGTAGTTATAAATCTCACGGTATTTGTATTAAAGACCTTATTTTTTAGAATCAATAAATCATCTCTCTGAACTCCAGCTATCTTATGACATGCATCCTTGAGAACTTTATTCGGGTACCCCCTAGATCTAAACCTGTGAATCATTGTTTCTTGTTCCTTTTCGAAACTCTGAGGCGTACTACAATTTCTTTTCGCTCTAAGCAGTTCCCCATAGGGTATATTCCATTTCAGACTAGACAGATGGTGACTGTGAGCATGTAAAATGCTGTTTCCTGCCGTACTCTTTCTAAACAATCTAGTGTGGAGGGTGTCTGCTTCAACCCTGACTTCAACATATAACATATAAAAATTCCATAACCTGTTTGTGTGTTTTATATGTTAATTTGAGGTTAAGGTCATTCATTGGTAACCAATTCAGAAAGTCGAATAACATTGATTCAGGACCATCCCAAATTGCAAATATATCGTCAATATATCTTGTCCAAAAAATAATGTGGTTGGACCATTTTTCATTCCTGCCCACCATCACATGCTGCGTTTCTCATCACCCCATAAAAAGGCAGGCATAACTTGGGGCAAAGCACCTTCCCATCGCAGTCCCGGTTATTTGTATATACCATTGATCTTCATAAAGGAAAAAATTATTTTGCAGTAAAAACCTTAACATTCTCAAAAGCAATTCAGAGTGATCATACAATCTGATAGGTTTGTCCCTAAAGAAGTGCTTACAGGCCCGAATGCCCAAGTCATGTGGGATACAGGTATACAACGAAACTACATCTATGGTTACCATTATGTAATGAGGTTTCCAAGGAATATGCTGTATTTTAGTTATAAAATCCATGGTGTCTCTACAATATGAAGCCAAACTAAATACATAGGGGCATAGAAAATGGTCTAAATATATTGAGTCATTCTCCAAAAGACTGCCTTTCGCTGATACAATTGGTCTTACTGGGGGATTAAGGGTGTCCTTATGTATTTTGGGCAGCATATAGAAGCAAGGTGTTAAAGGTTTCTTAACCAACAAAACCTTGAACTCATCATCTGAAATAAGACCACTGTCAAAGCTCTCAGAGAGCAAGTCATGAAACATGGTTATTGATGCTCGATATGTTGTCACCGTTGATGCTTCATAGCAGTTAGAATATACTAATTGTCTCCTAGCTTCCTTTTGATATTTCTGTAAATCCCATAACATCACATTACCCCCTTATCTTATCAGCTGGTTTGATCACAAATGATGTTGCTTTATTCAGAGAAAATATAGCTGCTAGTTGACCTGGTGTGGGATTCTGTGCAAACACATCATGGGTATTATTACATGTATATATATATATATATATATATATATATATATATATATATATATATATATATATATATATATATATATGCATATATATATATATATAGAGAGAGAGAGAGAGAGAGAGAGATGTTATAAAACAAGGCAATACAATATTTAGGTACACCAGAGTGAGAATGGTGGCACACGGACTGTTAGGCTAAAATTACTTCTGATTGGTATAACCTGTCCCATTTGTAACCATGTGATCCATACAAATATCCTTTCAGGTTTGAGGACACCAAAGAATATTTGCTCAAATGTTATTTTTGTGTTTTTGTAAAGCATTACATACAGCACACTGACAGTACTTTGGGTGGGGAATAAAAAGGAGAGAGATATTTGCTGGAAAATCAAAAGATCACTGGCAACTGATTAGTCCTGCAACAGGATGGATGCTTGTGAAATTTCCACTCCATATTTGTAGATGTACGATCTCAAATACCCGAGAATTGGACAAATAGCGCATTAGCACTTGACTTGAGATCAAGTAACATAGTGGGGTCCTATGCAGGTAGGGTAAGCTATAACTATAGGTGACAGCAGCGTACATTAGCCGGTTTACTTGCTAACTTTGAAATTAAGATCAGGAAAGGTTCAGGATACTGTGAGATGAGAATGAGTAGGATTAGAAGCACAGGCACAGTGACATTTTTACCTTTCACACCAATAAAATCTGGTTCAAAATATCAATAAGAAAGAGTAGAGCTAAAGAAACAAAATAGTGGCCAAGGAAGTTAAATCAGCTTTCAGTTTAACACTGTTGTCACAGAAACACTGTTGTGGGAGGGGATAATGATTATTTGAGGGTTTAAACAAAAAATGTCACTCTTAATTGCTTCTATTAAGTGTCCTTATACAGTGCTAGAAATGTAAAAATAGATGTTCATGCACTGTATTTCAGGGTGCCTACTTGTGTCTGAGAAGTGTCGGTACTCTCCAATTAAAAGTATTGCACCTCGGCTGAAAAGAGCAGGTCCTGTCCCTCTGAAAATAAAGAAGTGCAGCTATTCAGTACCTGACCATACCATCCCCTTTAAAGCGTTGTTACCACCAGAAAAAATGTGTACTAGTATCATTTACAAACATTATATCTGCTGTGCTCCTTCCAATAAATTTAAACCTCGGAGTCTTCCAACCTGGATGCCTGTCGCTACCTCAAAATTAAACACTACCAAAACAGAAGGTTACATCTTCTGCACCAACCACTCTTGCATATAACTATGGACCACAATATAAACCTTGAAGGATTCTCACCTAAGTTCTCAACTAGTACTGTGTTTCTTGTTTATTACATCCACAACCTGTCCTTGAAAAATCACATCACAAAGAAACACCAATGCTTGGCAGCAGCTCCCTCTACTCTGCAAAACAAATGTACACCTACCAGAACTGAACTTCCAAATCGCTGTCCATTTCCTGGACTGATTACATCTAGAACACGGCAAGACTATCCTCGCTCATGCACCTATGAAAAGTATCACAACACAATTCATCAAGGGACAGCAGAACTGTAACCATGCCACTTCTACATTGACCAGCATACACTTGCTACCCCTGCACCTCTGTACTATCTTTGAGTCCTGTAGCATCAGCATCATCTATAGAGCTGTTCAGGCCAAATGACAAGCACAATTGGCATAGCAACATGCATTATTTGGGAGAGTTTGTAACACCAGAAGTCAAACCAAGCTTTAACAAAGGTAAGAAAAACTTTTAGCAGGTCATCTCCATTGTGCCTTCCTGAAGAGGTGGTACGGTTATTAAACTGATCTTGAGATCTGGAGCCTAGACAAGCTTCAGCTCTGGACAAAAAGAAATAATGTGATTCTGGGGTCATGGTGTTCTCCCCCATCTCCAATTGTAAATATGGGTAATGTTAACAGGTAAAGAAAAAAACTGAGTTTTGTGTAGCCTAGTAAAAAACTGAGTTGTGTGTAGCCTAGCAGTGTTCTAATTTCTTGCTGCCACCCCTTCTTTAAACCTTAATCCCCTGTTTAAGCATTGTTATTTATCTATTTATTTAAAACATGTCTAAAGCGCATCTGTCACCTAAAAGGTATCCTGGCACTGAGAGCCAATAACCGGACCACCTGACCTTACACAGCCATATACAATCATTGAGGGAAGAGCCAGGTTTTCAAGGCCCTTCTGAAGCTGGGAAGTTTGGATTGATGTCTGATACTTACGGGGAGCTGGCTCCAACGTTGGGCACAATAAATAAAGGTACACTGTTCCAAGGCTTCACTGGCTTAATAGGAGACCTGAACTATCAGGAGCAAGAGCCCTCATGCATCACAATGGATGCTCCTCACCAAGCCGGCACTGAAATGCTTGGTGGGCTCCCCGAAGGGGGCTCTTATGCCGTGTTGCTCGACTAGAGTAAGCGAGGTAGTTACGTTAGGAGTGGAATACTGGAGAGAGCAAGTGACAGTTAAAATTGGTTATTCATCATACCTAAACATCAAAAAGTTTAATCAATACATGATCGATGAAGACCAAGGTTAAAAAGAAAAGGTGAGGGTCAAATCAGAGTACAATGCTCAAATGACTCTCCAAAGCAAACAAAATATATGAGTATAGAGAGGAGCTATAATTTACATAGCTCCTCTACAAATCAAGGCCAACATGTTTCGCGTCCTTACGGTCCCACCTGATCCATAGACGCTTCATCAGGACCAAATACAAATTATCTTCTCCAAAAAACAATATGATAAGCAAAAATATCTATATCTAAGACTTCTGAGCTCAAAAGTGAGACAGACATTTACATTGTAATCACCTAGTCAGGTTACCCTAAAAGACAGAAAACATAAACAACGCAGTACGTCATTGGAAATAATGATAATAAGTGTACTAAAATTGTGAATGGTCACACATCACACGTGAAAGGTGCAAAAAGTGCAAACTAAAAAGGCAGTGAAAAGGCTTACCATCCCTTATTGTAGGAATAGGCTCCTTGGGACACAAGTACTGTGGACTTAAATAAATCTCTGTTCAAAATGACAAAACATGGTGAAATGTATCCACTAAGTACATATAATATTAGGTCATGCTGAGAATATCCCACAATAAATATTTGAACCTTAACTAGTCATTCAAACGGAATGTTATGCAATACTGTGGTGTGGTGATTAAAAGTAAATATCTACCTTCCATTATCGATGGTCAGGATAACTGTTGAATTGCCTTTGAATTATTAAAAAAGCACATTATTAAAGGTACGCGACCAATAACGCAGTCAGATGAGGGATGGGAATCCTTCATATAAAATTGAAAAATGCCAAATTGTGCAATGTAAGAAGAACGGAAGACAAAAGGGGAAAACTTACTTTTCGATTAATGGTCCTGCATTCTGGACCTACCCTCGGTACAGCGTCCCGCATACACGATATGCGAGCGTTGTCCGAGTTCTTAAGAAGGGGGGCGCGACAGGAGGCAAGGGAATTCCTTCCGGCCCGCGTGTCTCACCGAGGTATGGAAACAGAGGAAGGACGTGCAGAAAAAAGAGGAGTAATCAACATAAATGAGGGACTATGTTTATATTTACATAGACCTCTAAGTTCTTTCCAATCGGTAATTGAAGGAAAACAAAGAGAAAACAGATCAAGAGGGTATCCGAGCCAAATCATGGGCATAATTGTGAAGGTACCAAAATTATTATGTTAGAATTGATTCCTTAATTGAAAAACGGTGTATTTTATGTGTCAGACAAAACCAACAATTTTAAAATGGCAAAAACAGGTAACATGGGCTGGTTTTCAAAATAAATCATGTATATAAAAAAGGAGTTGATGCATTGAATTATCAGAGTGATATTTTGCCCATTTGTGCAAATGATCAAAACACAAATGTTGTTCAATGATATTAGGACAGAGAAGTCCACGGAATATCATCGTTCAGCCCATTAGTGTTCGTCCCTAATTTAAAAATCCATCTTTGTTCAATTTTAAAGAGGCCCCCTGGGTCATCAAGAGGGGTGCGCGGAACATCTAGTATTACCCACCACATCTCATCAGGTGTATGAGGTGCCTCAACAAAGTGAGCACATAATTTGGCAGTAATTCTTTTACACCTAATATTGCTTCTGTGTTCATTTATACGCAACTTGACAGGTCTCGTGGTCATCCCTATATAGCACAAGTTGCACGGGCATGTAATCATATAGATACAGTTTTTTGTATTGCAATTCGTCTGCTTCTTGAGGCGCCAGGTGCCTATAGGATTAAGATGTATTGTTTTGAGATGTTTAGTAAGAGGGCAAACATTACCTGTGCCACAAGGATGATGTCCCTGTACTGGGGGGAGATCCCATAATGTTCTTTGACTGGGTACCGTATGTGATAGTCGTGGTCTCGTGTGGACTACAATGTCCTTAATGTTCGCTGTGCGTTTAAAAGCGAAAAGTGGTATTGGTAAATCGGTGCCTCCACATGTGAGTATTGGCCAACGTTTGTTTATCAGTCTTTTGATGGAATTAGACAATGGTGTGAAAGTGGAAACACAAGTTAATCTGGTCTGTGATGTCTTTTCTATGGTTGTCAATAAGGCGTCCCTGTTATTATTCCTGGCTCTCTTCCGTGCCTGATGTACCAATTTAGGAGGATAGTGGCGTCTAAGGAGTTTGTCTTCCAGCATATCTGCTTGATCATCATATTCTTGGGGTGAACTACAATTCCGTCTTAATTGTAGGAACTGGCCTACTGGTAGATTATCTCGTAGGGATTTCGGATGGTGGCTGTCATATAATAGAAGGGAGTTGCAATCTGTAGGTTTATGGTAAATACTAGTAGACAATTTTCCATTATGAATGGTGATCATCAAATCTAAAAAAGGTAAATGAGTAGCCGACACTGTGGCAGTAAATTTCAAAAAGGGGTCAAGGGAATTGACCCAGGTAATGAAATGGTCTGTAATTCCAAGTGGGCCCTGCCATATAATCAGAATATCGTCAATATAGCGTTGCCACAGTTTTATTGAATTTTCAAAAGGATTATTGGATGGTAATATATACTTTTTCTCAAAATCGTACATGTATAAACATGCCAGGCTTGGTGCAAACGTGCTTCCCATCGAGGTACCTCGGATCTGGTGGTAAAATTGATCTTCAAAAAGAAAGAAGTTCTCTGTGAGTGCGAGTTTGGCACACTGAATGATGAAGTGAACGGGAGTGGACAACGGTGATGACACTTCCTGGAGGGCTGACTCGATAACTTGTAGAGTCGCTGTTTGAAGAATATTAGTATAAAGTGCCTCAATGTCCAAAGTCATGATCCCTTGTACAGTCCCAGAGTCATTAATGGTTTCAATTAGGTTCAGAACATCCTTAGTGTCTTTCAGGTAGGTAGAAGAACAAAGAACTAAGGGTTGTAGGAAATGATCACGGAAGATCGAGAGGGGTTCTAATATTGAACCCAACCCAGATACCATAGGGCGTCCAGGAAGGGGTGTAATGCCCTTATGGATTTTCAGTAAGCAGTAGAAATAAGGTATTTTAGGATGACTGGTTGCCAAAAATTCTGCCTCCTTAGATGAAATCCACTGATTGTTTTTAGCTTCTTCAATCAGACTACTGATTTGGGTCTGTAATCTTCCTGTAGGGTTGCTCATTATTTTGGCATAATAAGTGGTGTCACTTAAAAGACGTAGGCATTCCTGTCTGTATTTAATGGAGTCCATGATTAAAATAGTGCCTCCTTTATCTGCCTGCTTGATGGTAATGGTAGGGTCTGAGGCTAGAGATCGTAGAGCCTCCTTTTCTTTTGAAGGTAAGTTGATGTAAGAGTGTTTCGGAATTAGTTTTTCGATATCGGCTAAGACTGCTTTTTCAAAAGTCAAAACCTCACTGGGCATAGTTGTCAATGGAGGGACAAAAGTAGAAGGTTTTCTTAGACCAGAGTCAGTCGTTGGTGATATCTTCGATTTATCTTTAAAGAAAAAGTGTAGCCGGATCTTACGAAAAAATTGGGCAATTTCAATGTGCAGTCGTAAAGAATCTTCAACCGGAGTGGGGACAAAACCAAAGCCTTTGTTTAGTACATTGGTTTCATCCTCAGTAAGATGACAATCAGATAAGTTAACGACTAAGTTTTCGCAGGAAGATTCTTCAAACGTTGGGCAGCCTTTACGAGGAAGGCACGTCCCCACTGTTGGATTTTCTTAAACTTAGCAAGGCACACCAGGTGGCCTGAATTCGAGCGCAAACATCTTACAGGTGTGTATCCCTGGAAACTGTTCCAGAAATACATGGGGCCAGACCCCTGGAGACCCTTAAACACTACATACAAGGCTTTAAAAACAATCCTCTGTCTAGTGGGAAGCCAGCAAAGCTTACTTATGACTTATGAGGCAGAGGATCTTTTAGGCCAATCGAGCGCCAACTTGGCAGCTACTACCTGAATTCGGTGAAGTCTATGCAATAGATAATCAGGTACTGCAAGTAGGGGCGCATTGCAATAATCTAGTCTACTCAGGATCACACTGCGTTCGACCTTAGATTTGGCAGACAAAGGCAATAAGAGAAGAATTTTCTCCAGGCCTTGTAGCAGTGAGAAACAAGTTCTTGCTACTTTAGTAACATGAGCTTCCAAAGATAAACTGTAATCAAATATTACCCCTAAATTACAGACATTGTCAGAGAGGGAGAGCTCAGTCTGGGTGGGTAAGGGCCAGAACTTGGCTGGCAGACCAAAAGGAACATTATTAGATGGACATCCCAAAATCCCTGTTTTATCCCCGTAGAATTTCAGGGTATTGGCATTAAGCCAGCTGCAATATCTTTCATACAATTGTGAAAGATTGTGGTTTCATACTCATGGTTGCTGTCCAGTGCCAGGATTGTATATCATCCACACAGTTCACGACGCAATGTTATGCGATTTATTGAGTGTTGCCAGGGGTTTCATATAAAGGTTGAACAAAATAGGACTAAGGGGCGAGCCCTGAGAAACACCCTGCTTCACTTCACTAAAAACAGATTGAAACAGGGGAAGGGCAACAACCTGGCTACGTTCTGACAGATAGGATTGCAGCCATCTCAGCCAACCCCATTTATTCCTGCTGCACACAATCTTTCTAAAGGAATAGTATGGTGTACTGTGTCAAAAGGCGGCAGAAAGACGTAACAAAATCAGAATATCTGGTCTACCATCATCGATTGTCATACGGAGCTCATCCATAGCCTTGAGAAGGACTGATTCAACTCTGTGTCCTGGCCGGAAAACAAATTGATCCTTTTCCAGGAAGGTATTGTGCTCAAGATGCTGAGACAGGATTTTGCTGACATGCCATTCCAATATTTTAATCGGAAAACATAGTGGGGAAATTGGCCTATAATTTCCTTGGATGGATGGATCTACCAAGGTTTTTTTTTTTAAAAAGGGGGATATAATAGCTTTCTTTCAAGTTGAAGGAACTGTGCCCGTGTTCAGATATTGATTACTTATCAACTGCAGGAGCGAGAATGATTCTCCTGCCAGATCCTTCCAGATCCTATTTAGAAATTGATCAAGGGAAGCCTTGAAGAAATAGAATTAGTCAAAGAGAGAAAACTATCCTCAGAAATCGTAAAATTTTTCAACCACACTTCTGGAGTTAGCGCACAGAGTGTTAGAGGCAGTTCGTTTGATGGTATTAGAAGCTTAGAACGAATTTGTATTAGAGACTATTCCCAATGCTGATTGACTCATAGGAGTAGAGGAAGCCTTAACGTCGGCAAGGATTTTATATATCTTTCCCTCAAAGAATATCACAAGATTATTGCTGAATTCCTGAGACGGAGCTGAGATCCTTTCCAGGCAGGATGGATTGGATAATTCCCTCATAATATCGAATTCCCTTTTAGTGTTATTGGGTGCTGCCAAAATGGCTGAAGCATTCTGCTTTAGCCATATTCATTGTTTTTTTTTGTATATCTGTAAGTGAGACTTTAACAAAGCTTTATCTTCACCCCTCCAAGAGCTACACCAGTTTCTCTCAGCTTGCTTTCAAGTTTAATTTGTGGTTGTTTTAGTGAGGAATTATACCGGGGGCAGATGGGCGGTTATGCTTTCTCCTGACTTGCAGAGGAATCTCAGTGTCAAGGAGTTCATACATTTTTGCTCCCATTTCTGCATAGTTTTCATCTACAGTTTTATCTTGGGCAAAGAGTGAGGCCAAGTTGGATAACTCCTTACGAAAGGAGCCCCCCAATATATGCCAAGCCCTGTTAATTGTTTCGGACGTCTTAATTTTATTCATAAGGTTATTAATCTCCACTTCTCTACCTCTTGCCCCACTGTTGAAGGGCTTATGACAGCATTATGTCCTATAGCCACTTAAGTGATAAGGCAAAATGTTATGGTCCTCAGCGCAGCCAGCCCCATGGTTCTGAGGTTGAGACCATCTCATCCTAAGCGCTGATATGTGTTTCAATTCTTACCTTTTTGCTGGTAACCAGTGTTTAATTTGTAGAAAAATAAGTGTCGGGCACAAAGTTAAAATCAGAAGCCTAAGGCTGGTACTATTGAATGTCAAGTGTGCTGAATACAAAGTCTGCATAGTCTTGATTCCACCTCATGCCTCTTTCATCCACCACCAGACACTCCCTGTCTCTTTATCTCACTCCGTGCTCTTTCTCATCCCCGCATTCTCCTTTGTCACAGTTTTTCTTTCTTTCGCTTCCTCCTACTTTACACTGCTTGTGTTTTTCTCTATCTTGCTCTGGGTCAAAGTCTGATGAGAAAAAAAAAAATGCCATGTCCCAAAAATGAGTGCCGGTGGGCCCTACCTGCAGCCACTGACTCAAATTAAGCACATTTGATACATCTTTTTGTTCCAACACCTGAAATAATTGATTGTACCTGACGCTAAAATGAAATGTACCTTCTGTATCTTTTTTTCTGCGATTGTTATGAATTAACTTTATTTATTGGGCTACCTTCACCTGTAAAACCAATTACTCTGTGTACACTATCGGATCCACTGTATGTTATCTGTTTCATTTACTTATGTCTATTCTTAGTCCACTCACGCACTGTAAATATTGCTTTTTAACCTGATTCATATAATTAATGGCATGTCTATATGTTGTTAGAAGCATGCCTACGTTGCTTCGACATTATTCACCCTCTTATTAAAAATATAGCGTTATTGCATTTCTCTGTATAACAACCCGATTTTTTAAAATATTCTGCAGCAATATATGATTGACATACTGGGTCAAGATGAAATGTACAGCACTCTAAAATACAGACCGACCATGCTTTTCTTTGTTCAACAACTCATTTCAAGTGCTGTTGCTGAAATAAAAATGTTTATTGTGCCTTAGGCTGCTCCTAGAAGAAAGGTGTTTCTGCAATATTAAATAGCTGAAAATAAACAAAAAACAACCTTAGCTCAGCCAATTGCCCTAACACTGCTTAACTCGCAGTATTTACCTTGCAGGATCACTGCCCTATCACAAGTATTGTACATGGTGTTTACATTTTTTTCCTTCACTGTTTCCCCAATGACGATTGAGCCCCATTTCTAAGGACTCTCGGTTTCCCAGGTTAACTAGGCATGCGTTACACGAATATACAATAAATGTAGCCAATATCATAATCTGAAAA
Organism: Pleurodeles waltl; assembly: GCF_031143425.1. Taxonomy (NCBI): domain Eukaryota; kingdom Metazoa; phylum Chordata; class Amphibia; order Caudata; family Salamandridae; genus Pleurodeles; species Pleurodeles waltl. The sequence continues at coordinate 155,049,465 of NC_090448.1, forward strand.
AAATGGTGTTTTCAATGAAGACATAAGTCAATCTTTACTGCTGGTGAACTCCCAGTGACCTCTTCCCATCAAACTTTGGAATGCAGATCTTGTAATAATACCCCCAAAAAGGAACCCACCTTCCTTGCTGGAAACACTAATGTTACTCATGGATTCCTCTTTCAAAGTTCCCAGCTTCATTTTCTAAGCATATACCTGTAAGAAAATCATCTCTTTCTCCAGACACTCCTCCTTGGTTCAGAGCATACAAAGTACGTGAAAAGTGTTCTTGATTCAAAATTTATATGTGCACCAAGCACATTCCTGCCTCTGGATAAAGTAACGCCATGGCAATTCCTGCCAGAGATGGACAAATTAATAAAACACCTCTCATCCTGATCCCACTATTCGCAGGGCGATCGACCAGGTCAATCTTTGTTCCGATAGAAGTTTCAAAGCGATTTACCATTCATAAAAATCATGCAAATTCAATTATAAGTGAGAGCATGTTCTGTAACTGCTGGACATGGGAAAATCTGCTCCATGGACTCTGCTCAAGGGATACCAGGTCAGGAGGAACCAGGATTAGGTACACGGGGAAGAGAAAGATTGTTTATTTTTTTCTCCTGTTGAAACACACGAGTACACCACCGAAGCTACTGGTAACAGCATTTGGGTCATGGTAAAGCATTGGGTAAGGCATAGTGCTAAAGTTAAGTGACCCTATGCATTAAATGATTTTGACCCTTTCAAAGCATGTGAGGTGGAAAGTTACACGCTTGAAAGGGTGAAAACCAAATTCCAGTGTATTAAAATTACTTTGCGATTTGCATGTCAAAGGTGTGATACTTTTAGAATCCCAAGAACACCAGTATTTCCTCCTTTCTTGCAATTCACAAGCAAATGTGTCAATGGTTTCTGACTGCTCCAGAATTTGAAAGCTGTCGATAGATTACCGACTGCTCTTTTCATTGGGTAATGGATGATGTCTGTGATCAAAGCCTTCCACTCTGAGAATGACAGTCTTGGGCCTCGAGGTGGAGACCATCGAGGTGGAGACCAGGGAGACCTGTTGCATGCTCCCCATCAGATCTGTTTCAGAAAAGTATCCCTTTATTTTGACACAGCAACCCTTGTTCCTTTAAGGGAGAAGTACTGTCATGTTGCACCTTTGCAATACAGCATTGTGGCCACAAGGGGGCGCTGCAGGGCGCATTACGCCTCAGGACATGCATGTTTGCAAGCCTCATATAATGAGGCAGCTGGCAATGAAATACTACTATATGACACTGCTAGATTTGGCCTTTTCTGCTGGATCATCCCAAAGCTTTTTTACTTCACTCTCCTGTTTCCTGAACACGTTTTTGTTGGCTTTTAGGACTCTGCACACTTTACCATTGCTAACTGTGCACTTAAATGTGGTAAAATTGGCATACCCCCAATTGGCATATTTAATTTTTATTTGTAGGTCCCTAGTAAAATAGTACTACATGTACCTAGGCTCTGTAAAATAAATGTTACTAGTGGGCCTGCAGCACTGATTGTGCCACCCACGTAAGTAGCCCTTTAAACATGTCTCAGGCCTGCCATTGCCACCTGTGTGTAAAGTATTAAACTGTCTTTTCGACCTGGCAAAACAAACCTTTCACCAGGCATAAACCGCCCTTCTTAATACTCATAAGTCACCCCTAAGATGGTCCCTAAACAGACCAAAAGGCAGGGTGCAGTATATATAAAAAGATGGACATGCCCTTTTAAATTTTACATGTCCTGGTCGTGAAAAAATCATATATTCCTTCTTCACTGTTGCAAGGTCAGCCCCTCCCATACGAAAACATTGGATTAACTTAGTACATTTAATAGGTGATAACTTTCAATCTGGAGTAGCTAGGAAATGTCCATTTTCAGGTTTAAAGACTGGTAATTCAAAACCCTCTTTAATGGTAAAGTCGCATTTCAAGTCACAAGTCACAATTCTGAAAATGCCCCTTTTAGAAAATTGGCTGCCCTAACCATTAGGCACATGCATCCTGTTTCCTGGGTCCCTTGACTAGGTGCAGCTGAAAGTTGGTCTTTGTGTATTGCTCCCAGACAGTGTGCTAAAGGAGCATAGGTGTTGGCAGGATGGACCATCTCTGAAAGGATGAGGGGGAGGAGCTGTCCCCTATCACACTTGCACATCACAAAGGCTCTGCTTGAGCACGCTCACAAAGGATTTGACACTAGTTTATTGTGACCCCAGACAAACTGAGGCCAGGGCAGGGAGGCAGGAGATTCCAAATACCTCTGGGGATGGAAACCTCCAGAACCTTCTCCTACTTTAGTGTGGGCACTGGGTATACATACTGGAACCTCAGACCCAAATCTTCAGTACACCTCTGGACCTTTGGAAAATTCAGAAGGACTTCTGTGCTGCTCTGCAAGAAGGACTGCTAATCTGTTGCCCTGCTGCTCTGTGCCCAAATACTTTACTGAAAGGACTGGACCTGCAACTTGTTCCCAAGACCACCAGAGTACTCCAATAGCTAGTGGCTGGCCTCCTGATCAGTGACAGAAAGGGCTCCACCCACCTTGAACCCAGCACATGGACTCAGTTTGCTGTGAGTTTTGCCCCCCCCCCCCACCAAGTGATGCCACCCCTGTCCTGGACCCTGGGAAGGGGGCTTGAAGGTGCTCTGCAGCCCAGCAGTGGACCTGTGAACAGAAAGGACGCGGCATGATGCACCTCCTTGCAGCCTGCAGCTGGGCAAAGCACCCTAGATGTAAACGCTCATCGACAGCATCTACGAGGATGATGCAGGACAGTCCTGCAGCTTCTCTGGAAACACTGGTGGTCAACGCATCTTTGATGCAGGGCTTTCCATTGAAAGGCCCTGTTTGGCATCCTCAATGATGATGCAGGACCCCACATCACAGCCCCACAGCTCCTCATAACTGCCGTTGTGTGACACATCCTCGACACAGGATCTCACAGCGCTCTGCAAACCAAAATTAAGGTACTTTTGTTCAGCGGGCCCAACTTGGTTCATGTATCCATAGTTATCAGCCTGAACAAGTTACTTTATCCCAGTATGGTGCGACCACATACCCACAGCAGGAGCTTTGTCCTTTTAGGCACTATTTTCACCTTAATCTTTAAAATTTGCATATAAGCACAGGATAATTTGGGGGTTTGCTTGTGACTTCACCCTGACAGAGATGGGGTTGCTGCTGGAGTAGAGTTTCATCCCCCTCAATCAGTAAGCCAATTTACAACAGATGCAATATGTTGCATAAGAAAACTAGGAAATCCTTTTCCTTAGAGGACATTTGTTTATTTTTTTAATCAGGTGCTGGCCCCCATATACTATGTCTGACTAGTTTAGAGTTCAGACACAGAGGCCTGCTTACATTTGCTTGCCGCTGTCTCTGCATCCACAGATAGTTTCATGGCTACACAGAAGGAATCCCGACTTATGAAGACTGATAAGGAAGGATTTCTGAGCATCTGTGCTACAGGCCTCTTTGAGCCATGTGAGACTGACACCTCAGCTCCGTGAAAAGAACTGTTCAGGTTGCATCATACAGACAAGAAAACACAGTGATATGATCTCACCAGGACTATACTTGGTTCAAGGTTATAGTTAAAGGAAGTGGGTTAAAGTAAAGATATAAATAGCACCACAGGGTCTTCTTAACCAGGAGGGCAGGTGTGTTCTCCTTCAGGGGTTCCTTGACAGTAGCCCTCTTCTTAGCAGCATCCATGCCCCTAATGCCAATCAATCCCTCTTTTTCCAACAGCTCTCCAGACTACTCGCTCCCTGGGCTCACGTCCCGTGGGTACTTGGGGGCAACTTTAGCTTTGTTGTCCATACTCACCATCCTCGCTTCTATGCACCGAAAGCTCTCAATGCCTGAGCACTCTCTGAATGGCATACTCACGGTCCTTCAAAAATGACTGGCACCACCAGAATCTCCAGCTTCGACTTTATTTATTTTACATTGCTGTGCATAACTTATACAGCAGCCTTGACAGAATAATATGCTTGGAAGGGCTTTATCTCATGTAGTCTTCACATGACTACTTAGGTAGGAGTCTGTCCGATAACAGTCCCCTGCTCCTTTGTCTAAATTGGGGTTAGACCTTCTCATCCATACCCACTTGGGGTTTCCAGGTGGCCGCCCTCGACAATTCTGCTTTTTAGGTTACCACTAAAGATGCTATCTTTTATTTTCTCGCAGAAAATGAAGACACAGCCTCCTCTCCATTTGTGAATTTGGATACCTTCAAAGTGGCGGCTCACAGGCTCAGTATTCATGCCAGGACTGTGGTCCCTAAGGCCACTGAAAAGTACTTTAAGACATGTGTGGGACCACATATTGATACAGAGAGGTGGTTGCTTGACAAGCTGACCCTGTGGCCCACTTACGGTGAGATCCGGGAGAAGGTAGCCAGAATCAATGAGTGACTGCAGTGCTTTGACAACAAGTCCTACCTTAGGTCGTACCCACACAGAAGGGGTTAGATCTGGCCAACAACTGACCTGGATAGTCAACAATGAAAATAGGATGCAATTGATCACCTCCCTCCAGAACTCTAGAAGGGAGCTAGTTCACTCTCAATGTGGCATCTTAAGCTTCCTTCTTTGCTATTACTCTGGATTCTATGGTCCCTGGCCAGCCCCATCTGGCCTGGAGCCAACTGACTCCTTTGCAGTTCTCCTCCACCCAAATCTCCCCCGTAATCCTGCAGGAAGAAATAGAGGCTCTATCCTAATACAGGACATCAAAATGGCTATACCCCGCTTGAAGACTCCTGGCTCAGATGGGCTCTGCCAGAATTTCATAAAATCGAGAAGCCTTACTTGTCTCAAAAGTGAAGCCAGGTAATAACCCACAAGTCTGCACATCCTATCGGCCTATACCTATCCTCAACACGGACTATAAAATCCTTAGTAAAATCCTTGCAGACTAAGTCCTTCAGGCACTTCCTCATCTCATACATGCAGGCAAGACTAGCATGATTTTAGTCTGCAGCACCTCTTGGAACATAAGGTGCCTATATGCGGTGATAGAAGTGGCCCTTCAACGCTGGCCCAGTGCACCTGTGCTGTATTGGATCTATATAAAGCCTTGGATATCCTTAGATGGAATTACCAGTTCCGTGTTCTGAAGATGTATTGGTCTGATCATTGTATCATTAACCATATACAGCTTCTCTACACCACCCCCATGGCCCATATCCATCTGGGCTATCAAATCTCTGTTTATTTCCATTTCCACTAGGGGAGATGCCAGGGTTGTCCTCTTTCTGTCCTCCTCTTCGACCTGGCCGTAATACCCCTGGAGGTGCAAGTGAGGATGGAGGCTGTGGCTTGGGGGATCCCGGTACACAAAACAACACAACCCATATCCCTATGATGATGATGTTCTACTGTATTTGAGCGATCTGCGCAGGGACCACTCCTGCATAAATAGACTCTTCTCTGACTTTGGTCAACAGTAGGGTCTCCACGACCGAAAATCCTTTCACTTGCATTTGACCTCTTCAACCCCTTAAGTTGACTTGGACATCGGAAGAGGCCCCGATCTGCTGGGAAGACACCTCCTTCCGCTACTTAGGGATTCAAATATGAATATATCACGCAAATTCTGACCTCAAAGGCAATCGTACTAGGGAGATCCAAGCCCTTAAAGCAGAGCTTGGCTTCTGGAAGGGCCTTCCCTTTGGGTTGCCCTTTCCAATACTACCAGGCTGTGCAATTGCAGTGGCTATCCTGCTGGCTGTCTGGCACAGATCTGGATGTACTGTGGACCCAGGCTGGATCATCAGGACCTCTATGGCCTCATACTCCTGAGAGCGTGTCTCTCTCCTGAGATGCGCGTTTTCCAATAGGGCACACTACAGTGCATCCCTAAAAGCCTACACATTACTAAACACATCACCCTGTATGCTCCAGCAATACCTGCAATTATGGGTCTGGATTTACAACACTGAGACAAGCCTGACATCATGTTTCTTGGCCACCTTTTCCTAAATGGGTAGCTTTTTTCCTTCCCTTTGCTCACTGAGCAGTTTGGGTTACATGATGGCCAATTTCTGATACACAGCTCATTACTACATACCTTTAGTGCCAACTAGGCAATCAACGATGTGGAACCTGAATCCCACTCTATGGCGAAGTCCTCATATACAGTGGGAAATTGGCATATAACTGTCAGCTGGCTGTATAAGCCCATCCAGGCTACTACCCAACTCCTACTACAATCACTGCAGCACATCTGGGAGCTTGCGCTCCTTAAAGCATTATGCAAAAGCCAGGCCAGCACCCTTCCCATAATGCCCATTTTAAATTAAATTAGTACAATTCTTCATTCTGCACCGCTCTTACCTCTCTCCCCCACCCAAAATTAACTGCCTGTTCCTCATACCCGACGTGGGCTGCAGCCACTGTGGGGCCACATCTGCTGATTTTTACCATATGTTACGGGATGCTCCTGCTCCACACTATCATCTCTTTTTTTTTAAAGTGCTTACCCAAATAGCAGAACTAACAGGTCTTCCAAAAATATGTCCTGGTAGACCTGTGCATTGGGAATTTTCAAGTGGCCAAAAATCTCAAAAACTGCATAGCCCTTCCTCGACTTGGTGCTCCTGTTGGAAAAACGAGCCACCTCTAGTAAATGAGGGTCGGCCCAGCACCCCCTCCTCCTTAGACAAATAGAGTTGAGATCTGCTACATTTGGCGGAAGCTGAGGGCGCAGCCCATCCAAGGGGGAAGCCACACGGCTTTCGCAAATGCCCCATTGCCAGCGAGTGAGGCACATTATGAATGCCCGTCTTAAGACCCCTTGGCAATGAAACCCCATCACCTTGATAAGCTCCCTTTCTTCCTGTCTGATGAGTCTGAATGCCCCACTCCACCCCCTGCTATTCAGGGCCTTCCCCAATTTCAGCAGTGCCTCCCCACCAGCTCCCATCCCTCAGATTACTACGAGCTGCCTATCATTTTCCCCTAGCACCTCACAAGGTCACAACATTCCAGTATCTTGCATATCCTAAGGTAGATGTCCTCGTGAGCTCCTGAATGTCATCCCAGTCTAACAGGTTCTCTCCAGTTAGATATTTACTATATAAACAGTCAGGGTAATTGCCTAATTTGTGCCACTGCATGCTGTAATTCTATTCCAGATAATAACATCTGTATTCACCCTGCTGTTCAGTCTTTCATGCTCCTTTACTATTGAGGTATACACTTGGGAATGTATAGTTTTGGTTGCACTATCATGTGTTATAGGAATGACATAATATTGTAATCAACAATACATATATTGTGTCTCCTAACATTACTAATGTAAGGTGGAGTTTCCAAAATGTACATTTTATATATATATATTCATACACTTTGATTTTGGTATTATAGTGAAACTGCATATAATAACGTTTCATTTATAATTCATGATTCCCACATATAATTGTAAAATGCATTTATAATCATGTTTTTCGAATGTGCATTCATTGCCTTTTTAAGTTAGCATAACCAAAGGCCTGTCTTACCGTCAATTTGGAGTTTTGCTCACGTTGCGATATTCTATATTTGCAGGTGCGTTTGTGAGAGTTTACAGTTAATGAAAGACATGTTGTATGTATTGAAGATAATGGGGTATGGAGGATACTTTGCAAGGACAAAGAAGCTCAAACGAACTGAGAAGAAAAGACACCTGTTTCTGTACCAGAGAACAAGAGGCACTCAAGGATGTCCTGATGTCCATTTCATGTAATGTGTTTTTAGAAGGGAATTGCCAATGTCAACTGTGCACGGAAGATGGAAAACTACTGGTATGAATGACAGCGTTAATTGGTATTCACGTAGTTAGACATGGCAGATTTCCTTGAGACTTGGAGGGGTACAGACGTCTCTACTCTCTACACTTTGTGTGGCATACACCACCTCTCTATTAGAACGTTTACTGAGGTTTCTGCTCTGCTGACTCTTTCCTGTACTTCCTAAGGCTTAATTAGGTTTTACCCTCTAGCTCATTTTAGGGTACTTAGATTAAATTAGATTCTCCAATGATCGGGCAAGAGGACTGCAACTTATATACAGAGAATTGGATTCTGTTCCTCATCTTTTGCATTGCTTCAACTGAGATTCTTGTACGCCATATGCTCATATGATTTAACCTCATTCAACGCTTTATTTCACCTTTGGTGATTCTGTACTTATATGGCATATTTTGGGGATTTAAAGTTGTAACAAACGTTTGAACTTTATCCTTCTCTTCCTGGATTTAATGTGTGACCAAATGGGTTACACTGTTAATTTATTTGAAGGGTTTAACTCTCCTTTACCCCGCAAGTGTCCCAAAAAAAGGACAGTTGAACAAATAGAAGTAAGTATATGGGCCCGAGCATCTTCACACTTCTGTCCTTGTTTGAAGGCACTGCAGCATATGTTCTTTGTTGACCTGTGGTAATGGACTAAGTTCTGAAGTACTATTCTTTCTGTTATATACTCCTTTGTATATTCAGAATATGCAAACTTCAATAAAATAATTTTAAAATACAAAAATAAATAAATAGCAGCATGGGGCAAGTCACATGGTTAACAATAAAGTTTGGGGTGGAGGTTAGGATTAGACCCCCTTACAGTATGTTTAAGTAGCTGCAAAGATTTGTTATTTGAAAAAGTGAAAACATCTTTGAACCTTTAGCTTTGAAACTAATAGCCAATTACAAAGACTGCTCTAAAGTTTCAAATTATAAGATTCTCTCTTTTTGATGTAACCCTTTATCTGACTTTAAACTTCGAAGTTTCAAACTAGATTTTTTGCAAAAGACTAACATAAGCACTATTTTAAAGGCTTACCATTGCCAATCATTTGTGCCAGACAATATTGTGAAACTTGATTCTGTGGCACAGTGTTCTGAGCACTATCCCATTTGCACTTTATTCACCTGGCACAGTCTTTCCATTCAGTGGGTCCTAACAGAGGCTACTGAAAGTGTTCTATAAACGCCCTCATTGCTTTTCCAACAGAATTCCAGATGTTACTTGCATATTTTGGCACAATACGAGTTTTCCCTTGCAAATGTGGAATAACCACATATCCCACTCAACATGAATCTGCAGGAACTGAATTTATCACTACCAGTCATTACCTGCTGCGGTAAACTGTGCTCCATTTGTAATTGCAATCAGACAATAAACAAGCATTGGAAAAACCAACAGGTTTTGCCTATACAAGAGCTATTGGCTTTAGCAATGTGTTTTTGCCTGTTGTACAACAGTGTGGCTGTTGTTCAGCATGGCTAAATGTTAGTGGCGTGGAGTGTCCTATAGTGAAGTAAGGGGAGTAGAATGTCATAGACTGGATTTGTTGGAGTAAAGGACTCCATAGAGTGGAGTACAGGAAGTAGAGTGTCATAGAGTTGAGTAAAGGGAAGTAGAATTCAGTGGCTTGGTGGCGGAGAGATTCATAAAGTGGATTGTCATAGAGTGGGGTAGAATGGGGTGGAGTGAATTGAGGTAGTGGAGTGAATTGTATTGGAGTAAATTGGGGTGGATTGGAGTGGGGTAGAGTGGGTTAGATTGAGTGGGTTGGTTTGAGTGGGGTGGACTGGAGTGGGTGGACTGGATGGGGTAGGGTGGATTGGAGTGGGGTGGAAGTGGGGTGGATTAGATTGGTTTGGTGTGGGTGGATTGTATTGAGTGATAAGACTGGGGTGGGGTGGATTGGATTAGAGTAGGGTAGATTGGAGTGGGTGAATTAGAGTATACTGAGGTGGATGAAACAGGACATGCAGGAGATTGGAGTGGACTGGAGAAAGGTGGATTAGATTAGAGTGGAGTGGATTGGATTGCAGTAGGGTGGCATGGACTGGAGTGGGGTGGACTGGATTGGAGTGTGGTGGATTGAACTGTGGTGGACTAGAGTGGGGTGAATTGGGTTGGGGAAGGAGGCATTGGAGTGTGGTGGGCTGGATGGACTGGATTGAGTGGGGTGGACTGACCTTGGGTGGAGTGGATACGTTTGGGGTAAAGTGGAGTGGACTGGAGTAGAGTAGGGTGGATTGGATTGCAGTCGAGTTGGTGGATTGGAAAGGGGTGGACTGGAGTGAGGTCGACTAGAAGCGGTGGATTAGAGCGGAGTGGGGTGGGCTGGAATAAGGTGGATTTGATTGGCTGAGGTGAACAAGAGTGTCATCGATTGGAGTGGGGGTGGATTGGATTGGAGTGGATTGGGTGAAGTGGAGTAGATTGGAGTGGGCTGCATTGAGGTGGACTGCATTGGAGTGGGTGAAATGGATTGAGTAGGGTGGCTTGGATTGGAGTGGGATTGGACAAGAATGAGGTGGAATGGAACGCAGTAGGTGGAATGGAGTGAGGTGTAATGGAGTGTGGTGGAATGGAGTGGAGTGAATTGGAGTGGGGTGAACTTGATTGTCGTGGGGTGGGGTTGAATGGAGTGGAGTGGAGTAGAGTGGATTGCAGTGAGGTGGATTGGATTGGAGTGCGGTGGACTGGATTGGAGTGAGGTGGATTGCATTGAGTGGGGTGGATTGGATTGGGCTGGATTGGATTGGGTAGGGTGAACTGGATTGGGTTGGGATGGAAAGGATTGAGGTGAACTGGACTGGGGTGGACTGGAATGGGGCACATTAGATTTGGCTGTATAGGGACGGATTGAATTGGAATGGGGTGGGGTGGACTGGGGTTGGGTGGATTGGATTGAAATGGGGTGGATTTGATTGAGGCAGCTGGAGTGGGACATATTGTTTTAGATTGGAGTAGGACGAACTGAAGTAGGGCAAACTGGTTTGTACTGGAGTGTGGAAGATTGGAGTGGGCCAGACTGTTTTGGAATGGAGTGGGGAAAATGGAATGGGACAGATTATTTTGTATTGGACTGGGGCAGATTAGAGTGGGGCAGATTGTTTTGGATTGGAGTAGGCCATATTGTTTTGGATTAGAATGGGACAGACTGTTTTGGAATGGAGTGGAGCAGACTGTTTTGGATGTGGGTGGACAAATTGTTTTGTATTGGGGGGCAAATGATTTTGGATTGGAGTAAGGTGGATCGTGGTGGATTGTAGTGGGGTGAATTGGGGAGGGAGAGGGGTGGATTGGATTGGGGTGAAGTGGATTGGATTGGTGTAAATTTTATTGGGGTGGATTGCATTTGAGGAGCCGCTGCTGTTGACCAGTCAAATTGTACAAAAGGTAAGTAATTACTGGGTGCAGTAATACCACAGTTTGGAATTCTGACACCTGCAAAGGAGGTAGTGTTGACAAATGGCACCCTGTCTTGCGGCTCTATGAATGGACCATTACTCTGAAAACAACTGATCCATGCAGACTCTAGCAAGTGGTCGTGCACATAGCAGTTTAGTCCGTTTAAGGATACCTGTGCTCTTACCGATCATTTTCAGTACCTCAATCAAGTACGATCAACTTAGCCTGTCAAACACATTTTTCAGCTGTAGTGTAGCAAAGGCAGACAACTGGCGTTTGTGTGGAACCCTGTCCATTACACACAAAACAGAAAAGACGCCTGACGTTAACATGAGTACTGGGGCCAGGAATACATCCACTTTGATCACTTTGATATACTAGAAGTTTTTAATCGAAAGCAGTCCATTAGGAATACTTATCCCCAGTTTTTTATTATCCAGATTTAGAATGGATAGTGGGCTATATGATTTTATATCTAAAGAGTCTCTATCAGCTTTGGGCAACACTACAATAATAGCTTCCCTAATTGTTTTCAGCAGTACTCCATCCTCAAGTGCACTTTCATACATGAGCACAATTGTGGGCCATTTTTGTTTTACATGTGATATAAAATTCCTCGGGCAGCCCATTAGCAACTCTGTCTTAATCCTAGCCAGATGGTGAACGGTCACACATATTTCTTTTAGAGTAAAAGGGGCGTCCAACGCGTATTTTTTGTTTTTGGGTCAGCCATGCAACAGGCACAACAGTGAGATAGTCCGAAATGACCTCCCTAGCCAGGTAGGGGTTCTAAGTGCAGAGTTGCATGACAGCCTTCAAATGTTTTGTTAATTACCATTTGCGGGACACTATTTTGCCAGCATCCGAGCATGCCGCAACCGCACACATGGGTTTCCTTACAATTTCGGAATTTAAAAGCCAAACCAGGCAGCGTCCTACCCTCACACCCTTGTCCTGCTGCCAGGCTATGTATTCTCTACAGCTGATTCCCTTTCAGCTCTCCACAAGGGTATTATACTCAGTGGCCTACAAAACCTCAGGGTAAACAAAGCCTTTATCATCCTGAGATCTGTGTGGTTACACCATTGTATGCTATTTCACAGTCGATATGCAAATATCCAAAACAATTGTTATCCTGGGGGCTGCCTGCTTTTAACCATATATGACCAGCGTGTGCCATATATTATTTTATACAGGTGTCTAAATTACTAAAATGCAGGCCATACAAACAGCTACATAAACTTACCTCTGTATGTCCTATGAACAGGCCATATATTATTTGGGAATACATCAATAATCAAAGATGAGAACTAAATATTTTTAACCATATAGTATCTACTGGAAAGTCATATGTTAGGATAAGATAAGTCTGTGAGTACCACAGTAATACCCATACAGTGCCTGGAATGGGACTGCATATTATTGTTAGGTAGGTTTGTGAACAACCAAAGCATCTGGCATCTTATGAGTTGATAGTATTGACACAAGTGCAACATGAGAGATCTGTTCACATTATTTTAAAAGCAAGCACAAATTACTCGCCCAGTCTTCCTCCGCCTCTCTTCCCTTCACCTTTATCCAGCACATCTCCAACTGGGGTCCAGTTCATTCTAAAAGAACCGAAAAACTCTGCTTTCCACCTGCAAAGCTACAAAATGCAAAGAAATAGTGTCTTTGATAACATGAAAGCTGGGAATCCAAATGCACTACCCTGTTTTACATGTGGCTGAACTCATCGACCTTCCCATCAGGATTGGTCTTAATTCCTTGCTACTGGGGAAAAGATGAACTCATTACCTATCTGGGGACCCACATAAAGCCCTTACTACAGTGTTTAATTTGTAATAAAATAAGTGCAGGTGCCTAAAACTTCTCAGGAGGCTTCTACCCACTTCCTAAACTAGCAGTGCACTGCGTTCATGGACAATGGCCAAAGCTGGATTGCAGCGAGTGAGCAAGCTTTCACAAGAGTTCGGGCGGAGGTTCTCGTCCAATGAAAATTTGGAAAGAATTGGGTCAAAAGTGCATTTTATATCATTGCTTTCACTTTAAATTGGTAAAACATTACAGACTCTGAAAGAGCCCTTTGAAGCTGAAATATTTTCTTTGTTTTAATTTGCAAGCTTCGTGACTTGCAGAGTATACATTTTTAAAACAAAATGTGATGTTGCAAGCCAGCCAGCTTTGTAAAGAGAGCTATCTGCAACATAAGCAGTCTTTTCAATGGCACAATGAACAGTAGACGTCCTGGAATATGAATGTTTCCAGGTCTGATGATGAATGCTGCTTCCTTATTAGAAACAGAGACCCAGGTCATGTGCAGCCAAAAACTAAAGCATCCTCAACTAAACACTTAAATCATATTTTAACCATTTTCTTGCTTGAATCATTCATATTAACAGTGCAGTTTAATGTGTTTTAACTCAAAATTCAAGTTAGACTACAACGTGTAGGGTGACCATTTAAAGTCAACCTTTTCACATCACCGCTATAGCTTTGCATCTGCTCGACACTCACTAGTTCTTACTTCTGTACACTACTGGTTTCTAGTAACACCACAACAGCTCCTCACTTTTCTACATGGACATCATTTGCATGGTCATTTTATTTTGCTAAATAATTACCATTTTCCTTACCTTTCGAGTTTTGTACGTCACAGTGAGCACATCTTTTCTAACCTATTTCTCAAGCAATACAGGACCTATACTTGCCAGCCCATGTCCCTTCAACCTCTGAAGAAAAACCTCTAGTAACAAACTACCCGTCAGATCTTTCCATCCAGTTACCATCATATCATTTATGTGGTTTTAGGATCAACAGGGGTGCGATGATTCAATGGTGATGCCATCTGGCAGGATTCACAGCTCACTCGTGCTCGCTTTGGGCAGTGCAAATATGAAGCAGCATTTCTGACCACGTGGCTGCGCTCAATCATACATATTCCTTGCATTGAAAAATATAGTCTGCACTATAAAATGATGCAAACCCATCTCTGCCAAGTGAAAGAGAAACCGTTTAAATATGTGTGATGGTGTACCTGGGCATCAGGAGCAACCTGCAATCATGGCACAGTACACCCCCAAGAGCTCCTTTGCTAGTGCTTCGCACAGTGACAGAGTTGGAAGCACTATCAGAGATGATCCTTTCCCAAAGACGGTTCATTCAGCACTGAAGATAGGACAGCTTGTTTCTGCTTCATAGCTGGCAAAACCACACACAGTATGAAACTATTTCTTTTACTACAACTTCAGACAAGAATTGTGGAGTGTGGGCAAGGGTCCCAAATTCAGCACACTGTTAGAATGAACACGTATTCATGGAAGCGGGGCGCCGATATATTGAACAGAAGTCCGTTTCCAATTAAGTGATTTGTCCAGGACCACAGGTTGTTAAGCCTGCGCCGAGACTCGAACCTGGCTCCCAAGTTGGCAGCTCTGACGTTACGCTAATTGAGGACTGCTTAAACGTCGGGCATAATCTTGCGGGAGATGTTTATAGTACTGGTGAGCTACAGTCTGTCTACTTCGTTTTCTATGCAGTCATTTTACAGAATATATTTACATCATGTACTATTTCGAAAGTAAATCCGGCAAAATGATTGTATTTAGGGGAAAGAAAAATAAACGGGGAGCACGGCACGCATTTAATTCGGTGCACTGATTAATCAAACAAGCAAAATTATGTATTTGCACAATTATAGTAGTTGTTGCATTTGATTGTGAATATGTACTTGTTACAGTCAGGTCATCGGCAGGCTTGATCACCGTCGAGGGTGCGACCCTTTAGGGAGGGGTCAGCCACAGTGATCAGCCGAGCAGGTCTCCAGGGTGCGGGCCTTTAGGGAGGGTTCAGCCACAGTGATCAGCCAAGCAGGCCTCCAGGGTGCGGGCCTCTAGGGAGGGGTTAGCAACAGTGATCAGCCAAGCAGGTCTCTAGGGTGCGAACCTTTAGGGAGGGGTCAGCTTCAGTGATCAACCAAGCAGGCCTTAAGTGTGCGGGCCTTTAGGGACGGGTCAACTACAGTGATCAGCCGAGCAGGCCTTCAAGGTGCGAGCCTTTAGGGAGGGTTCAGCCACAGTGATCAGCCAAGCAGGCCTCCATGGTGCGGGCCTCTAGGGAGGGGTTAGCAACAGTGATCAGCCAAGCAAGTCTCCAGGGTGTGAACCTTTAGGAAGGGGTCAGCTTCAGTGATCAGCCAAGCAGGCCTTAAGTGTGCGGGCCTTTAGGGACGGTTCAGCTACAGTGATCAGCCGAGCAGGCCTTCAAGGTGCGATGCAGGGGCGTGCAGAGAGACCTCGCTGCGGGGTCTCACTGAAATGGGCGCTTATAATGCGCTCTGGTGCCAAACAGCAATAAGGCTCCTCAAGGGATCAGTCTCTCCCAGGAGAAGGGGAAACAACGTATGGGAAAAGGCAGCAAATGCGCACCGTATTCCGACTGTATTGGCCGATTACACGCCCATAACGACGTGTGACATCATCAGGTGCTATCCGCATGCCATTCCAGGAAGTATTTTTGGTTTGGCAGGCCACGAAGACGGTCCAGTAAGTGTCTGCAGAGAGCGATACTGAAGCCTAATCCCAGATTGTTGTACCTTTAGTAGATCAGCAGGACCATCTAAAAGAGAGAGGGACCGAAAGCATGCCAATCCCCAGAACACAGTGCTGGTGGGGGGCTAGTGAATTCAAACATGACGCTTCAGCCTTGCTGCCTCTGAGTGTTTTATTTGTTAGCAGCTGGCCAACCAAACGGGCACCTTTTGAGGTGAACAGTGTGCCCCCCACACCGCAGGGGCTGCGGAGCCTCTGTTATGCCCCTGATTGTAATTCTTCCGAGCCTCCTTGAGGTCATGCCTGTGTTGTGAATTGGCTGCAGTTTTTAATTCTAATTTGTGTTTTTTTATTTTCCTCTGCTTTAATCTCCATGGCTGGTGAAAAACAATTTTATCCTACATGTACGTTTTAAGCAAATGCCTGATTTAACTTACTTGAAAGCTTCTCTTTCAGCTACATCATCAGCCGTTGCAACCTCATGCTCCCAAAAATAAAGATCATTGGGTTCCCCCACGGTGGTCCTATCTAAAAGGAGCATCTAACAACGCCTCGACGTGCAGTCGCCATGAAGGCACTGCATGGAGCACTGTGCCCTACTCCTCTGACAGCAGGTGTGGGATATGATCAGACTCTCCATCCTAGTTAACTAATATTGACAATACTTATAGAGACGTCAGCCCCATGAAGAACATTTCTAATCTAGTATATATTCTATGAACCACAGAATAAAATGACTATTTCCAACTGGATGTGTTTGTCTTCAAGTATAAAGTAACATTAATCAGAAAGTTGCCCTTTCTTAGATTTCTCGCAGAGAAAAGTGTATTTTTACGTAATAAAACTTGAAAATCAATTGTACATGAACTCAAAAAGCGGGTCCTTTTAGGGTGATAGCAAAGTTACTTTATTTATTAATAAAGATGTAAACATGATTGCTAATCCTTACTTTACGCAAGCATTGCTGGAACCACGTGGTTCGATTAATTGTAAAGGTAACATCATAAACACATATTCGCTTCCAGAAAATTCTGTTTGGTGGTAGATTTAGCATAATGGTTGAAAGGCACAAATGGACACTTCGGAGCACAAAAGGATAGATCAGGGCTGACCAAGAACATATATGAATGTGAAAAATTCTATTTTCTAATTCCATTCAAATAATGGTCATTTTTTATGCAACCAGGGAATGGTAATTAAGAAGAAAGCGTGTACATTACTAACAGAACCTCAATTTTCTATTCCTAACGCACCCTGGTTCAAAATAAAAAGTCATTTTTTGATATTTTGCATTTGTACCTGGGATACAGATTTACTCCAGAATAATTGTTGCTCCTCAGAATAATACCTGCATGTTGAGTGTGCTGATGACTGCCAGAGCAGAGGCCTATTCAATGTGTGTTCCTTGCATTATTCCTAATTGCATTGCTAATTCTACCTCTCATCACCTTTGCAAACATGTAAACTTTGAATTGTGTGCCACCCACAGTTTATAAAGAGCAGGCGTCACACATGGAGTACTGGAGCTGTGCCCTTTTGTGTGTTTTTTAAAATCCTCCCTCCCTACATTTCCTTGGCTGTGTGGCTCAGTTTACGCCACCCATTCCAGTTCCTCTGCTTTGTGAGGCGAGGGTGTTTCTTTGAATCCTAATCACATTCACCGCAGCATAACAGGCAGTTTGCTGAAAGTAAGATCAACAGTCAGTGCAAGACTTGGCCTGATAAAAATCAGGTGAACCAAACTGTATCCTAAAACAGAGTCAGTTAAAATAAACTTGTGTTCAGATTAAGTCACAGCAGGGTCTTGTACTGAGGTGGCGTTTCTAATTATTACAATTTATTATAACTATATACTGATTACATAGAAGTAAATATGGGTTGTTAGTTAATTGAAACTACATAGAAAGTAGCACACCAAAGGCATTAGAAAGATAATCGAGATTTTGCAGTAAGGTTTCTAGGTTACAAGGATTTGGACTGGTGTGGTTTTGCACTGACACTTGTGCACACTGATCGACAACTACACCCCATTCTCACTGACGTACAATAACTGCATTTTTACTGATTCACAAGTATGATCCATTGAAATAACTGTCTTGGTAATATTGAGCGAATAACAAGAATAAACTCATGTAGTCTGGGAATTTTGTTGTGAAAATTTGCACATAATACTGTGTCAGACATTTTAATTGTAGTGGCATTATGGCCATTTTACTCTACTATTTGTACATTGATTGCAGTGAAGTCCACAGACCAGGACTATCAACATTTACACCACAAAGAACCTCCTGTCCTTGAGACAAAAAATCGCAACTCCTTTTCTTCTCAGTTTTGGCAGCCATCTCCTTAAGCAAGAAGCACCTCGAGATCATTTAATTTGTATAGCTGTTTGATGCATGAATATTTATTTATCCCTCCAGCTCTGACATACTTCCCCAGAAAATACATTGTTCATCAATCTTTTCTTTTTTTAAATAATTCCACCTAGTTCTAAGTGTGTGTCTTTGTGCCATTTAAAACTTTATTATATGAATCCCGCACATTCCTATCTGTCTTGCAAACTTACCTTTACAAAAGAAATCTGAAGAAAACCACAATACGAATGTATTCACAGTAAGTTGAATATCATCGTAAATCACAATAATTGCTCAAGCTAGTTGAGTACTAAGAGACTGGCACTCTTTTTTAAACCAGTGCACAACTAAATTAAAATCTGAGTTTAATGAATCTGCAAATAACCTTACAGTTGTTATCAAGCTTTTTAAGTTCGGCGGTAGCCAAGAATTTTTGATGTTGGCAAACCTTTACATATAAATAAACTTAATACTAGGGGCTTATGGACAGTCCACTTCATTCAGTAGTATGTTGTTGGGTTATTCTCATTTTTCTTCTGCCCATTACAGAACATAGCATGGGGCAATGGGTCAGCCCACATCAGCCAATGGGTTACTTCAGTGAGTGATGACATTCCACCCTTTCACGTTGAACATATTCACACACAAACTAGTTCCCTTCAGTGCCATGGGAGTACTATGGCAACGTGTGTTTTTTGAGACCTAAAAATATTTTTGCTTTTTCCAAATATTTTTGCTTTTTCCAAATATTTTAGTTTTAGTGAAGACCCAGCAGCTCTCACAGTAATGTTTTCTAAAAACAATGGTAAAACAAAACAAGCATTGACAAAGCTAAAGCCGATTGGCTTTGCCAACTCTTGTT
Source organism: Pleurodeles waltl (assembly GCF_031143425.1). NCBI lineage: Eukaryota > Metazoa > Chordata > Amphibia > Caudata > Salamandridae > Pleurodeles > Pleurodeles waltl. Next base: position 155,068,426 of record NC_090448.1, read on the forward strand.
TGTAAGTGTATTTGAGTGTTGATTAAGCACTTACAAATATTAGATTAATTAAATGATCAAGTTGGACAAGTGATGAACTAGTCAGAGTTAAGGTTTAGTGAAATTTAATTTACATTATCAATCTGTACAAGTGCCTACACAAGGTCAATTTGTTCAAATTAAATTGAGGAATTGTTGATAGCTCCTGTTACGACTCTGCAGTCCCATCTCTAGGGGGTGCTGTAAACAGACTGTCTGTAGCCTGGGAATCATCATTAACACTCAACCAGGGCCCCTTTCTGACTCCTGTTTGCTTCCCTTTTTGTAATGGCATGCTATGGAAGAACTACATTTGCTCCCATGGACTTCAGGTCCCATAATGCACTGCCTGGTAGTCGGTAAGACCTGTAATCTGCTGTCCATTGCTTCCTATGGGAAAAGTCTGGTTATTCCTTTATACTGGATTTTGTCCTCCAGGACTTGTGAGAGACTGAAACTGCACACACTTGTGACCTCTCTTGTGCCACCCAGCCATGTGACTCCACCCTGGGGTTGCTGCTGCCTGTAACTGCTTGTAAGCTTCCATTCCCTGAAGCTCCTTGTCATGCATTGGCATTCGATTCCTTTGTGTACCAGACCCCTTGTTGGATTGTGTTCCAGTCCTGTTTGGCTTCAGCATGAGCCTGTTCTCTGTTTCTCAGCCCTGTTCCTGCTTTTTTCAGCCAAAGTCTGCTTCCTGTTTCTTAGCCTGGTTCCGGTTTGTTTCAGCCAGAGCCTGCTCCCTGTTTTCCAGTCCTATTCATGCCTTGTTTCGGCCTGAACCTGCTCCCTGTTTTCCAGTCCCGTTTCTGTCTTGTTTCAGCCTGAACCTGCTCTGTTTCCCAGCCATGTTTCTGCTTGTTTCAGCTCCCTGTGTTCCAGTCCTATTCTTCATTGTTCCAGCCAGAGCCTGCTCCCTGTTTTTCCAGTTCTGTTGCTGCTTTGCTTCAGCCTGAGCCTGTTCCCTGTTCCTGACTTTGCCTCCTAGTTTGTTCCTTCTGTTTCTGTTTCCTCTTGGGTTATCGTGTCTGGTAAGTGTACTATTAGCCCTAACCTGGGTGCAAGTGTTTTCCTTTGTCCTGGGGTTGGCTCCTGGTTTTGAGGAGGCAATTCCAGCCCTATCCTTTGTCTAGTGTTGTATGTAATCTTTAGTGCCTAACAGTGGCAGTGTCCTATTGCTGTTATCCAGGAATTGCCACTGTGTTCCCAGCTGGACCCACACAGGCTTGTCTCCTGTATGTAAGTACTATCCTTGTTTGTGCCCTAAGGGTCCAGAGACAGAATCACTTCTGCTGCCTCCTTTTTATGGGGCTTGCGGGGTGACTATCTGAAGGAGTAATCTGCACAGAGGCATTGACGTTCCCTGCTGCAGTGGGAAGTTCTGAGCCCTACCCTGTGTACAACCTTAGTGATAACCCCAGCGTGTTTGTCTATTACTGATCCTTTCCCTGTTTGTTCACACTAAGGTTGCTCTGCCTTCACGTTCCTGTTTTCTGTGCCTTACCATAGCTGTCCTTTCCCCGTGTATGCATTTAGCTGCGCTTCTGCTTCAGTACACTACCTCCTTGGGAGATATTCTGTGACCTCAAGGGGTGCCCCAACCAGAGTCCAGAAAAGACCCTCCTGAAACCGTGACAGCTCCTGGCTGAGCACATAATTCATTTTTCTTCTTTTTTTTGTAATCGTAAACAGGTTAGCATTATATTGAAAGGCAATAACTTCTCACAGGTCTTCTTTCTTTCACAAGTATCCACAACTGTATGTTAATAACATGGTTTGTATATTTTATTTTATAGCATTACTGATTGTCACTTTAGTGACAATTGTTATGTTGCTTCAAGAACAGTCATTAAAGGTGGAAAAAACTGAAGCTCTCTCAAAAAAAACATTAGCTCCCAGTTTCTAATTTTGTACACCTGGTCTGCAGGTTGCTCTTCAAAAGGGAGAAAATGTACTTCTTCCTCGTAACGTTTGCTGAAAGAAGCACTACATACATACACACATAAGCATCTCACAACCATTGTGAAAAGATTGCTATACTAGTCTTGAGAGTTGAAATGGTTAATTTTCAATTTCTCTATGATCATGTTTAATGTGTGATATTGCACATTTGGTACCCGTACCACCTGCCAGTTAGGGGGACATGCACATAACAGAGCCCAGTACACTGTGAAAGAGGAAGAGTATTACCCACTACTTTGCCAGGTTTTGCTCCATACTGCTGGACCCAGGATAGGGACCTGACAGCCAGACTGCACTGGCTCTTGTGAGGATCCTCAGACCTCCATACAAAGGATGCTTGATGCACAGATATTACTAGTGCGCCCAACTTCCACCAAGATGCGGAACCACCCCCATTTGGGTGTGGAGGCCAAGAGAGTCCCTGGGAACCTCTTTGCTCTTGAAACTCTTTACTCTTAAAGGGGCATTCAGGGCTCCCTCTGGGGCCTGTTTGTGCTAGAGTGTTTCCACAATGGGAGCTTGTGTAGTGGCAAAGGGCATTTCTTCTTTTGCATGGTGCATACTCTATGCCAATGAGAGAATGTCCCCTTGAAAATGGTTGGGAGCTGGATGAAGACACATGCATTCCACATTCAGAAGGGGTCATAGGTCTCCGTCGGCAGCTTATGGAGTGCATAGAGCTCTTGGTGACATTTGTGTAGTGCATAACCAACATAGCGTCCACAACCCAGAATGTCTTTCTATTTTACATCATAACTATAAATGGCCTCCCTAGTTTTAGAAAGCCTTTGAAGACAGTCATGATCACACACGTCTGCAATTTACAAAACTGCAATGAAACATGGCAAGCAGTTAATACCACTACATGTTTCACTTATCTTAACAAAACCTGAAGCTCTATCCACGAGAAAGTCACTACCTCGGCCCACTGCCCCTTAATTACATTTTACAATAATAAACACATACAGTTTCTTATGTGCACGAATGGTTAATTTGAAACAATTATAGATAATGGGAAGGTCTTGGAAGACGTTATTAAATTCTAAAGATAATTTGCAAGTTAATCATATCTCTTATCGTATACCTCTAATCCTTTGGAAACTTGCAGATGCTCCACAGCTGATAATTATAACGTTAATAAGCACTAAGTGCTGGGATATTTATTTTCCCATTCATATGATTGCTAATTAAATTTTCTGTGGGGCATGCTTCTTATAGATTCAAATGTAATATTAAACAGTGGTTTTCTTTATACATAACAGGCTTCCGTTCTGCAGTTTGGTAACCCAACGTTTTATTCAAGATTAAAATGACATCCTCTATCACTGGTAGATCTCCACAGGGCATCTCACACCATGATAGGAGTCATTACTTAACTGAGTGGAAAGCAAGTCAGGATATTACCCCATTTGTACGCTATCATCAGTATTTAGTCATTGTTCTACTCATTTCCACTCCATTAGGACGCGAATACTGGTTTTTACTGTATCATTTATGAAACAACACAGATTCCGTTATTCCGCTCCAGATGCAATTACACAACCGAAACTTAATAGTACTGGTAATTACTGGGTGGACAAATTGCCATCTTTCTGAGTTTCACACCTTGGAATGGTGGTAATGCTCCAGTTACCCATGTTTCCCACTTTCAGGTGTGCAAATCAGAAATCTGCACTGTTTTCCCTCACATTTTCCACTAATAAAAATCGTGCAAGCACAAGAATTTAGGGAGTGCAGTTTGCATTCCAGCAGGAATTCCATTACACGCAGTTCACTGTTTTTTTAATCATTTTTTCCACCTTAGTTCATGACAAACTACCATTCCAGGCCCCCTTCAGAAGGAAACAAATGCAACCCTACTTTTGACTTACTTAGGCTTTGGCAATGAGGTATGTACGTTGAGCCCACTAGCAGAGTGAGCCCAGAACCCACATCTGGGCATATCTGCTGCACTTACAGCACCTAGTTCAACCAATAACAATGTGATGGAGGACATATTCCATTACATGCATTTACGAATGCTCCTAGTACATCATGTCACTTTAAATAACTTAGTCAATGATCAAAATCCCGAAACAATAACAAAACTCAGGATTAAGGTCTCTGTATTTGTCTTTTGCTCTATGTTATTTGGCGATTTTTTTGAGGATGTAATTGTGATGTACCTTACTAAAGATCACAGGAATGGTGATCGAGAAAGCAAAAGCTTGTTTATTTGGGAGCTTGGGATTTAAAAAATATTTCTGCTCTGTAGTTCTGTTGTAACTGTATGTTGTAATGTCTTTATTACTAACTGGTAATATTCATTATTCTGATTCTTCTTTCCTTATCCCCCAGTTCTTACTCATTGGGGATTTACCCTCCACTCCGCAAATGGTCACCACTTTCCAAGCTGTTTTTGATTTTCATGGGTGATGACAGTCATCCTCCTATAAACTCCACTGCCTTCAAATGTTCCTTGTGTTTTACAAAGATCTCTAACAGATTGTGGATGAGGGTTCTTAGGGAGGGAGGGATATTCATAAGTACTGGGACAAGAAAGGAAGACTCACAGAGTAATGAAGATTACTGGTACACAATCTTTTTTATTTTTATTGGTTATTTATGCATAGAAAAGAACACATACAACTATGCACTACATTATATCACATTACTTTTAGGGGGATATTACAGTCCAGCCGCACGGCCAATGTCAATACCAGTTTAGAGACCCCAGCTCCGAGTCTACACACTGTGCTCTAACCTAGCGTGCATGGAGAAATAAGTTATTGATGGTAATAGGCTAGGTCGACCCAACCACCACAAAACTCAGCAAGCCCATCGAATAGCGGTGCCAACCCCTACAAATTCGGTGCAGTACATTTCAATACATTAACTATCAAACAGAACACTATAATCATAGTAAGCACTGACAGACCAGAAGAGAGAGCAACGAATGTCCGTCATTCATCCAAGGCATCAAGCATATGTGGGGGAGAGGTGCCCGGGGGGGGGGGGGTTCAGCATAACAACAGCCCATAAACAAGCCAGAAACCAAGGAGCGGAGACTGGTACACAATCTTCACAGTACGTCCTCATATTCATCCTTGTCCAATTCCTAAATTATCCAGAATATACCCAAGCAGCATGCCTTCATCATGTAATTAAAGTAACCTGCAAGATACACTACCAAGACAATGACAACCCTGCATGCAGAGAAAATACACTTACATAATTATTGCACTCTGATGAAACAAAAACATCTTATCATGTGTTCAATATTGATTTTATAAAACGTTAAGTGTGTTTAAAGGGAACCCTAATTGCAAACATACAGTAACTCTGTGCACCACGTTCCCTCTGACAAACAAAGGAAGAAATAGGCACCCATGTGGGAGTTTGCAGCTGTCTGCAATAGGAACGCTTCCAGGAGGCAGAAATATCCTGTGTAGAAAATGATCACGTTGATCTTAGAGGATTTTTGCCCAAACGTGAGCAAGCAAAAGAGGTGAGATACTAGTCCACCCAGTCACAGATGATTCAAAAGTGACAGAGCCTATCTCGGTTCTCCTAAAGGTTGATAATAGTGAGACTGCCCGAGATCAGTCCTCCCTAGCTGTACCAACAAAAAGCTCCTGAAACTTATAGAAGGTGAATCAATAACTTTGACGTTGAAGCCTTATTGAGACCCAGAAGGAGCAAGTGTTAAAAAACTCTTCAAAAAAGTATGATCAAAAGATATGACAAACCGTTCATCATAGGATACTAAATACAGACAGCAGCAAAAAAACACTTCTCCAAGCTTCTTTGATGAGGGGAATACCCCCCAAGAAGTCTCTCCTTACAGTTAGGAATTTCTGTGATTTTTTTCGAAGAAAGGTAGCTAGGGGCGGCTCCTCCGCTAAGACAGAGAGCGTCACCCACCCCCTGCTTTTAGCAGAAGAGGGAGGAAAAATAAAATGATAATATCAAAGCGTTATTATCATTTTATTTTTCGGTGAGCTAGGTTAGGGCAGGGTGGGGCTGAAGGGGACTGGAGGGAGGAGTGGTTGGTGCACATAACTGTGCATGTGTGTTTGGCTGACCAGACATGCGCACTTTGCATTTCTCCACCTGACTGTATTGAACAGCCGGGAGGAGAAAGTGCACAAGCTGCACCTCCCTGTGTGAGCGCTGAAGCAGGGTGCTCACACGAATCACGGTACTGCTGTCATGCTGATGACAGCAGCGTTGTGATTGGAGGGAAGTCTGGAAACCTGTGTGCTTCTGGACGAAGAGGACAGAGGAGACTAACCTGTCTCTGTGGTAGAGGTAAGTGTTTATTTACTTTATTATTTTTGTATTCCCGTCTTACCCCTCACAACCCCCCCGCCCACCCCCCCCATTCAGTGGCAGCTGCAGCGGAAGATAACTTTAAAAACAAAAAGGAAAACCCAATAGTAGATTCCAGGACTTTGCCTTTAAGTAACCAAAAGTTTTGAAGACACAAGGACTGTGCTGCATAAAAGGTTAAAAGTTGAAGAAAAAAAGTTACTCCAACATTACGTCTATCTCGAGGAGGAGTACATTTTTAGCCCTGTCTACCTTTTTTTAAGTTAATGGGGCTTTGTGTCAAAAACCATGGATGACTCCATGTGAACATCCATGTACCACCCATTGTACTCCTCCCTAGAAGCAAATTAGTACATTGCTTTGGAGCTACTTTCCAGTGCAATCCAAGTTTTGCGCTAAGTGTCCACTTGACGAATTGTTAGGAAAAAATTATCCTGCAGGAATAATAAACTGCATTCCTGAGCTCCATCAACTGTAAAAGTATTATCTTTCCTTGTTAACAACATAACCGGCCTCCAAAACTAGCCACCAATCCATGATGAAGACTTCGAAGTCAGAACCTGTGGTGCAAATCCAGAAACCATATTCCAGGTGTCCAGGGATGAACTATGAATGTAACCATTTCTGAACACTCATTGTGACTGGGGCGGATGTCTTATCTACATATGACTGTTTTTGGCTACCCTGCCCAGAGAAATACCAGTTAGAGGATTAAAGAGCTGAGCAGCTGCTTAACCAGTCCTTTGTATCCATGAGTTTGATGTCATAAAATCTACATAGCGTTTTCAATAATATGAAGATAATTCAATCTGGAGGTTGCCTGAAAGGATAGAAACTGATTGGTATATAAGAACATTTACTAAACTAAAAATACTTGCTTAGTTTCTAAGTAAATTAGACCACTGAAATTGCTAATGAACTCTGCATTGGCACTTCCAAAGAACGTTTTCCAAATCAGCACTGTAGAGAAATATCTTAAAGATGGATAATCAGCAAGCAATCCATATCCCATAAATGTAGAGTCACCTGATGCAGTAGAGTCCTCTTGAAGAGGACAGCCAGAAGCAACCTGCACTAGCCTGGAGCTTTTTAAACCTAAAAAGCACTTGTGGATCAACCTGACCACCATCTTTGCAGATAGGATTGGTTTCCTCACAACTGGGGAAAAGACAACATTCCACAGTGTCTCCTTCTGTACTGCATGTACAAAAACAAAATGTAGAAAAAAAGACATGACCAAAAACCAGACAAAGAAGTTACATGCAGAGTTGCCACATGCCTCAAATCTCTATCCAAGATGGAATAATCAGTGGTGTCCCCTCCTTCCATCCAGAAATATAGCAACAGAACAACCATTTTCTAAAAGCGAGATTAATATAGAATAACACACACAGTGTATTGATAGCTCCCAACCAGCAAAGACTCTACTAAGGTTCCTTTTAATGAATCTTCTATTGGGTCAGGTATAATGATGGCTAATTGTTACCTCACCCACAGGAACCCATTACATCAACCTCAGAAGATTGAGAGGTCAAGACGACCTATTGAGTTCCAAATTTAAAAACAATCTCAGGTAAGCAAATGAATATCTAGATTTAACAAAGCTACATCCTCCAACAGAAGTGAATGCTGAGTCTAGTTCACTTTTAAAATTAGATTATTAAAGTCTTTAGGAAAAAAGCATAACACCTCTTTAAATAACACAGGTATCCAACAGGGCTTAAACAAGTTCTTTAGCTTCAACTCTGACATGTGAAACCTCTGGAATCCTGCTACAGCACCCCTATTTAACTCCTGAAGATAATCAAGAGAGAAGGATGGCTTCTCTTGTCAGAAATAATGCCCACCATCAATTAAGCATACACCTCATAAATAAGAAGTAGAGAAGCAGGTCTCCATAAATAGAAGGTTCGGTTCCTCATGCAGTAACATGTTATCTTAAAAAATATACGTTTCTTCTCTTCTTTATATAACCCTAGCAGGAAAAAATAGCCAAAATATGAAAAACGTTAATATTTTAACATAATGCAAGTATTTGTAAAGCACACAATGATCCCCCTGGGCATCTCCACGAAAAGAAACAGGTGCCTGTTTGTGCCTCTATCTTTCTGCAGTGTTTTGGGGCTTCTGAGTGTTGCAAAGAGATCCTACAATTGCCCACTCTAGGGGTAGGAAGAGCATGCTGGGCAGTTATGCTTTTTGCAAGATGTGGGCTGGTTTGGACCTTGGACGGCTTCAGGGTATGAGCACTCCCAGTCCTGGCCTGAAGATGCTGTAATTCCTCCCCATACCAGGAACAGGTTTGCTTGGCAGCAGAAGTTCTTGTCCTGAATCCTTCATGCCCTGAACGATTTAAAAAACATGATATACCTTTTATTCATGATGAATAATGGGATAATTTGGAATAAACAGGATACTGCGTAGAAGTGCTACCATTGAGATATGAGGACTTGAGCCCTCAACCTTCAGTGTAAAAGTATCATAATAAAATCGCTATGTCATAAAAGACACTCAGAAATAGATGGCAACAACTTTACATGTTTATCTATGCTATTTTCTGGTGCTTCCTCTGAACTCCAGGTAAAGCTTACTTTCCCAAAGAAGTACCCCAAAACTCCCAAAATGTAGCTTGCAGTATAAGTCTTCCTGCACTTTAGTTTCTGTAAGATCCTGGTTCTTCTCCTCTACAACCTTGCTGCTGCAATGCCCACAGCTTTTCTTGAAAACATCATCAGAAGAAACTAAAAAGGAAGGTATGCCCCCCTTTCTTGAACCATCTCCGTCCTCCTTAATATAGGTAGATCCCTATTAATTTCTTCAAAGAAAACAATGTGGATCCCTGCAATTGCTATTGACATTTCCACAGTACGGCTGCACATGCTCTCCCCAAACCCGAGGGAGGGCTTGTTTCAATGCGAGATAGGGTGCGACTTGTCTAGTTTTTTCACCAGCATGACCAGTGTTTTAATGTCCTGGCCGATACAGAAAAACACCTTAAGCCTGCATTTTTTCTTCTTAACGGTGCATACTTAAAAGAACAAATATAAGATAAAAGCTCTTTAAATGTGTAAAAATGAATACGGAGCCATTATATGAAGTCCTATTTAAGTTTAATGTTTTGGCCTTTGCAGAATCTCAAAACATGAAACAAAGGCCAGTATTTTCTCTGGGAAAGGTGACAACCTAGCAGGTGAGAATCAGTTAAAGAAAATAATTTAACAAAACAACACACCACCATCATCACTTCAACAATCTGATAAGAAGGCTTCTGTGCTGTCATTACCAGGCAGGTCAAAGGTCACTCACCTCTTCTCAATTGTTCATAACCAGGCCTCGGCACTAGATGGTGCTCCTTGAAGCGAGCAGCTCACCCTGTTCCCCCCTCCGTTCCCCCGGTATGTATGAGTTCAGTAAGGCTATCCACCCAGCCTCCAGCACCACCATCACCGGTCTCAAAGACATGCCCAACTGTCAATAAAGAGGGAGCTTTCAAATACCTCCCATTGGGTCTCAGACCACTAAGAAATCCTGACAGCTGGCACAAAAAGCCCAATCTGTGAGCCCGGCATATCAACCGAATCTGCAAGCTCCTGCATTGCCTCGGCTAAAAATAATAAATGGAGAGGCCACTGCATCCCCTCAGAATGTAAAAATAGACACAAGTGGTAAATGAACAAAAGTGCCTCTGCACATTTCGAAAGCTCGGCAGTAGAAACTAACAAGGGACAAGGTAAAACAGGAGGAGCCTTTGGAGGCAGTGGAGTTTAGAGGATGAGTCGCGCCGTTCAAGAAAATGGGAAACAGCTTGGGAAGTGGTGACCTATATGGGGGTGGAGGATAAATCCTAAATGAGTACAAATGGGGCGAGGAAGGAGATGAGGAGGTAATGATATCTTTGAGGTGACAAACCTGTTTTACAGCATCTCTCTAAAGATGTGTTTTTTAATCTGTTCTGTGCTAATTCTGGTCGAGACATGATGTACCTTTAATGGATCAAGGTCTAAGAAATACACCACTGAGTTCTTACAAAGTAATAAACAATAAATGCCCAAAGATTCACCTTCTTTTTAGTAACAAACGAAGTGTGACTGACTGTTAGACCTAAAAAATAGAGCACTGAGTTCAAACAGAATAATAAATAATACATGCCCAAAGATTCACCTTCCTTTCAATAACAAAGGAAGTGTGGCCAAGGGTTAGCAGATTGTTTGGCAGCAAAAAAAATTATTATTTTAAATGGATGTCAATCTAAAGCTGAGAATAATTTCCTGAAATTTGATAGATATAAAAAATAAAAAAAAGCAATAAACGTGGTATTTCGAAGGCACCTGCTGGGCTCTATTATGCCCGTTAAATTAGATTTGCTTTGTTAAATTCTTTATTATTTTCATTTTTTAGAAATCAGGAAAACATGACTCTTGGGACTACTAGATTTACTAAGGGTTGCATGTGCACTCATAGGGAACAGATCAACTTTGTGCTGTAAAAAGGTGCAATGTTGTGCGTCATTTTGCGACACACAACCCTCTAGTGCAAAACATTAGTTAATAACCTCCTAAAACCGGGTGGCCTATTTTAAATGTTTGGGGGCTGCATCAGCATACATGCCAGCATTCCAGAAGAGGAAAGCGGGAGATAAAAAAAAAAACAAGAGAATGTATTTCTCCCATTAACGTCTATAGAGAAAGAGGCAATTCTCCAGAATCCGGTCCAATAGCATAAATGCATGAGTCGCATCATCTTGTTGCATGACAACATAAAGGACTCTGGATAAAAAAGCATTGCAACGTCTGAAAATATGGCAATATATGCCCTTCTTTGAAAATTGTCAAATTCCTGTAAAATTACGACGTTTCGGTTTTAAAACTGGCACACTGGGCCAATGGAATAGCCTCCGTATCCCGAAAACAGAACGTGAGCTGGAAAATCTGTTTTCCAGTAGATGTGCCTCAGTTTTTTTAATAGAATACCACAGCAAATCATATCTAACTCTTGACTGATTCAGTTAATGATGCTAAACAGGCGAGTTTGCTTACCTCACTAATCATTGTGGTATTCTAAGATCAACAAAATCAACAAAACCTTCCAAAAATAATAAGCAAGTATCTAAATTTGCTTTCTGCTTTGTTCTACCTCTCTTTGCCCTCATATAACCTCAACCTCCATCGAGTATTTAACTGCTAAGCAGTGGGGAGATATCTGCAGTAATCCGATAACCTGTGTAAACCTTGTAATGTGACAAGGAAAAATAAACATATTCAGCGTCCACACTGCACGCCCAACAAGAAATCACCCAGTCATTCTGTCGATCTAAATCAAGCATAGCATCAGCCAATATCATATGTGATTCAAAAACTGTAATGACAAGGTTAACAAGCATTGTAATGCAACGGGTCTCACGTTTGCTCGAGGTAGAGCTATTAGCGTTGTGAACTCCTAACTGGACATTTCTTGCCACATAAATTGAAAATGAAAAGTAAAACAGTTTCACATATGCGAGCCCGTTCACAGCATCACGGCCGCCATGACGTGAAGAGAGACTCAAAAGGAAAAAAAGTTTGCTCGCTGTCAAAATTATCGGCAAAAGTGCGATTAGCCATGTAGCAGAGGCAATGGCCAAGGCGGTAACAAAACCTCCCCAAGGAGGGACAAACGTAAAGCAGTTACCAATGTCATTAAAGGATTTTTGAAGGGCAAACCCACAAATGTGTGTTAGTGATGGGCATGAGGTGGGCGTTGTTAAATTCCCAGATACATACCAACAAGTCGGAAAAGCAGCGCTCCTGCGCTGCTATGCTCAACCTAAAAAGTTTGAAATGCTCGGCCTTCTGGAGTTAAAAAAAAGCCACTGTGAGGGAAAATAAAACTTTAGTTTAAGGATTTGAGAAATGCATCAGATGTTGTTTTACTGTCTATTTAATTTTAGTAAAAGTTATCATAACAATTATTACGTGGCCACAGCCACCCATTCACTCTCAACAGCAACAAATCACAAGATGTGCAACAATTATTTTTCTGAAAGACGTATTTTCAATAGCAAACCAGTCAGCAACTGGCATTCCTCTATGTATTTACAGGTCATAATTCTTTCACATCTATGTTTAGAGGTACCGACCTTTCTGGAGGTTGGTACCCTGTCACTCCACAAAAAGTCCCTCTAAGCAGCAGGCATACTTAGGGGTGCTTATGCATCAATATCTTGGGGGGGCACATGCAAAAATTAGTTGAGAACAGCACACTGCCCACGTGCCTGAACTACAGATGCCACCACAACATTTCATTTAGCTCAGAAACTGTTTATAAACAGGCTTGGCAAAAGGTTGGCTCCTAAATACCTAAGCAGTTTTAGTACATTTTCACAAGCGGTATGTAAGTGAGACCTGGAAGATCCTTCTTTGCCATCAGCCAAGTGCTTGCATGGATAAACCTACCAGCATAAGCAGAAAACACTAACAAGCAGAGGGCTGTGACCAGCTATTATTTACTGTCTAAACTGTTTTATTGAGAAAACGAACCCTTGAGATTCTGATATGAAACAAATAGCATGAGACTTTCTTGCAGATGTTCATTCTTTATAATGTAAAAATATCACGGTGAACTAATATTGTTAAAAATATCATCATGACAATAATATTGAGGAACATAATGCCACAGGTAAGATTTTTTTATACATTGTTAAAAATATCGAAGTATTTAATACTGTATGTAACATTGTTGTATATAATATTGTTTTTTTTTATAAGTGTTTGATTAATTTTAGTGTTAATTTTTATTATTGAAATATTATTTTTAATACTTTAAATAAACATATTTTTGGGTTTGGTAAATTTTTGAGTAACTACAATTTGCGTAAATTTGTTCATTTTTATCAGCAGTTTTGTAAGAGAATTTGATGAGAAGCGTTTTAAAATTGTATATTTTGTAAATTGGTGGCTAATATATTAATACATACTTGGTTAACTAGATCATTTATTTTAATTAATGATTTCATTTTTATATGTTAAATGATTGTGTATTCTTCGATGTATATTTATTATTATTAATTTTAGTGTAACGTTTATGCATATGTATTATAACAATTTTATTTTTAATATAATTCTGATTTTTGCTGGATTTGGTTTGTGGAGGAGCAGTGTGGAAAGTGTTTTAAATATATATATACCTTAAAGTTTTGCTTTCATTATTACATTTAACTTAATTAATTTGTTTTATTAAATATGCTAATTATCTTAGTAAAGTTTTGGAAATAAAGGCTACAATTTATATTTTGAGATTTCTACTATTCTTTATTTTTAGTCATTCTTTGTTTGTGTTTGCTAGGTTTACTAAATTATAATAATTATTTATTTCACATTTTTGATGGGTTGTTGGGTTTATGGGAAAGTGGCTTATAAGTTGTTTTAAGTTATTAATTGAAGAAATAGTTTTAGAATTATGAAAAGTATTTAAAATCTATCCTTCTTTCATACTTTTTTGTGTTCCTTTAATTTATAATTTATATGTGTACGTTTTCAAATAGGTTTAATTGTTATTTTTGCTTTGGCATAATATTCTGTAAGTAAATCACAAAACAAACATTGTGAAAAAATATGATACAGTCTCTTCAAAAATCAAAAAAGTATATTGTCTTAACAAGCAGAAGCATTTCACCTAAGAAGTCTCCCAACATTGAGTAGTATTTTAAATTGATAGTTTTTAAACATGAACTTAAAAGCATTCCTGTCCATGACAACAATGTCATTTGTGAACTAAGAGGCAAGCCAGTTGTCATGTGCCCTGTATGTGGCCTAGACTGTTATAACACATGGAGCAACATTATAGCCTTTTAAATCAAACACAGGAGAGGTTTTTGTAGGGTACATAATTTGAACTCAGGCATTTCAAGGTTCTCTCCTAGGTGTTAATGATGAAAAATATTTGGCTAGAGTAACAGTCAGGACTTTAGTCAAGAGCGAAGGCTGGGATTCATCTCAGGTTTTCTGGTTTTGTCTTGTGCCAGTCAGCCAGAGGATAATCATATTTTTCTCCTAATCTACATCAAAAGTTAACACTTCATCTTTAATTCTTGGCATATGAGGTGGCAGGCAGAAGCCATGTGAAAGCTCAGCTCATTTTGGGCTTGAAGGTCCACGAGGACCCTGAGTTGAGTTATAACCAGGCCTCTGGTTCAAGCCTGGCTTGAGCCTTTCATGGCTCAATTTGATGATGGATTAGTAAATTTGACCTCTTCAAAGTCCTAATCTTTTACTACTTTATTTTACGTTAGAGAGGTAATAATAAATCAAACCCTTTCAAAGTACAACACTTTCCTTAATGTTGCTCAAATTGGAGTGGCAATAGTATATCTTACCCCCATCGATTATTACTGTTCTTACTGTTGCTTAGGTTAGAGTTGGAATAGTAAATCTGACCCCTCCAAAGTCTAACACTTTGCCAACTGTAGGTTACATTGGAGAGGTAATAATAGATCTGACCAATCTAAAGTTAACACTTTCTCTACTGTGCTCAAGTTGGTCTAGGAATAGTAAATCTGATCTCTCAAAGGGACACTTTGCCTACAGTTGCTTGGGTTGGAGTGGAAATAGTAAATTTAACCTCTTTCACCAATATTGCTCTGTTTAGAGTGGATATAGTAAATCTGGCCCCTCCAAAGCCTAGCACTTTCTTTACGGCTTGAGTGGGAATAGTAAATGTGAACCCCACAAATAGATAAACTCATTGTGCTGATGCTCAGGTTGGTGTGGGAATAGTAAATCTTATACCTGAAAAGTCCAGCACATTTCCTACTGCTGCTTATGTTGCAGTGGTTATAGCAAATGTGACCCCCTCCAATGTGAAATAATTTTCCTACTATTGCTTAAATTAGAGTGTGACGACTAAATTGTATTTTCTTTGATTTATGTCTTTGTTATACCTATTGTTTGCCTAGAGTTATAATGCATGTTTGTGTTTTTTAGTTTTATGTGTTTTTAGGATTAAATTTACAGTAGTAATTGTTATTATTTTTAAGTGCTTTTATTCAAATGTTTTAAACAACTTTCGTACCTGTTGTGGTGTTTCTTTGATATATATTTGTTTAAAGAACTTTCTTAATTTAATTTTAACATTGTTTTCTGTTTTATTTATTGAGAAATGTTACTACAAGTCACATTAGTTTTAATATATTTTGGTTTCTAGTTTAATTTATATAAATTATCTATTATTGCAGAATACTCTTTTGTCTACAAATGATATACATATATTACCTAGTGGCGGTTACCACTAGATAGTTATAGTTAGGACCTAGTTTTTACAGAAAAAACGTTTCTTGTTTTGCTAAAAACTAAGGCTCCGTTTGATGAATCTTCACAAAACTTTCCAGAAAACAACAGTGGTCACTTCAGCTGCTGTCTGGAAAGTTTGGGATGTTCTGTCAAGTGGGGACCGAGACAAAGCGGGGTTGCCAAAACATGTTTTCCCCATTCATTTTTCTGTCAGGAGTTTGAACAGCGATAGCACCTAAAAAACTAGCCGAAATGACACCAAATTTGGCACAAAGGTAGCTCTTGGTCCAGAAAGAGACCTTTTTGCTGTTTGGTGTAAATCTGTTCAGTAGTTTTAGAGAAATTAAAGGAAATTCAAATTTGCATACACAGGGCTGCAAAGGATTCGCGACCCCTCCCGATCTTGTGCTGAGATCTGATTGTCTGCCAACACTTCAACAAGGAAGTTTTGGCAGCCGTGGCTTTAGCAGAGTCCCAGAAAAAAGGTTAAAAATAAAGAAAAGGGGCAAAGGTATTGACAACTTGACCCCTTAGCTCTTATGGTAGGGTCCCAGAGGGATCTCCCTAGGGCTAAAAAGCACTTAAAAAAAATAATATTTGCAGTGGAATCGTGACGGGGACGCCAATCCACAGTAAAAATAAATTATACATCGAAGAGCGGGCTCTGTTTATTTGAGTGGGGTTGGACGCTCAGCCCCCCGTAGCCTGGGGACCAACATCTCCCCGGGGCTTACAACAAATTTAATGCGGGAGGCGCTCAACCCCTGCTGTCCTGGGGACCACCACCTCAACAGAGCACTGAAGAAAAACAACGCAGGAGAACAATGTAGCTCCCCCGCAGCTCCTGGGACCACCACCACCCTGGGGCTATATTAAAAGAATAAAGGGGGTCCGTTTCGGACCCCCAAAGCCCCAGAGACCACCACCTTCCTGGGGCTTTTTGTTGGAGGAGGGCAGCACCTTCCATTCCCCCTGAGGAGCCACTGATGGCCCTGGGGACTACAACTTCCCAGGGCTGGTTCCTGCTATGTCCCATGGTGACCACCCTGGAACATAGCTGTTTGCTGTGTCTTGGCGGCAGCTCCTGTTATGTCCCGGGTCCCCATCCTAGGACACAGCTGTTTGCCGTGGCTTGGTGGCAGCTCTGACTGCTGCTGCTAAGCCATTGCAAACACCCCACTCCAATGACCAACAGCTCTCCCTTTATCGGAGTAGAGTTTTCCTCCGTCTGCCTGCCCGCGGAGATGCAGGTAGGCAGAGGAAACTGCTCCCTGTGACAGCAGTGCTGGCTCCTGCAAGAGGCAGGGAGCCAGCTGGGACCATGCGGGCCTTCAGGCTCCCCCCACGGTCCCCAACATTGGGATCCCTGGGGCCGAGATGCAGGAATATTATCAATTATGTCATAGGCGATGACATGACTGATGTAATATGTGGAGTAATTTGGCAGTGTGTGGTGCGGGGTTGGTCACAGGGTCTACCTTACAGCCAGGCCCTGCGGTCAGTCCCCTGCATAAACCCAACGCCACACCACAGCAGTGGAGTTGGCCGCAGGGCCTGCAGCCAAGCCCCCGCATGCAGCCACCCCTACAGTTTTCTGGGTCTCTGAGTGTGTATGTGAGTGGTTGTGTGAGTGTGTAAGTGGGCGTGTAAGGGTGTGGTGGGTGTATGAGTGGGTGTGTAAGTGGCCGTGTGGGTCTCTTAGTGGTGTGTCAGTGGCTGTATGGGTGTGTAAGTAGGTGTGTCAATGATTCTGTGTGGGCGTGTAAGTGGCTGTGTGTTTCTGTGAGTTGGTGTGTAAATGGCTCTATGTGTGTCTACGTGGTTGTGTGAGAGGTGTGAGTGGGTCTGTGAGTGATTTGCTGGGTATCTGAGTGGATGTATCAGTGCCTTTATGGGTGTTTCAGTGGATGTGTGAGTCGCTGTATGGATGTGTCAGTGGGTGTGTTGATGCATGTTTTGTTAATTGGGGGTCTAGATCTGAAGATCCGTTGAGGATTCACACGGGGAGGCCGTGCTGAGTGCTGTGGAGGATCTGCGGATCCACGTGTGCCCTCCAAAAACATTTTTGCGCAATTTCTTGCCCATGAGGGGTCCTATCAGTTTCAAGCTTTCTTTTTCCTTCCCAGGAACCGAGTCGATAGACAAAATGTCGGCCTCAACTTTTCCCTGAATGGCGTCCAGCCAATCACTGCATTACTGTTGGTGCATGGATCCACTGATCTGCTGTGGTGGCTCTGTGTCTCTAGCTATACATACATATTTTTTTTTTAATACCTCCTCAACTACTGAACAGATTTACACCAAATTACAAAAGAAAAGATCTTTCTGGACCAAGATTTAGCTTTCTGCCAAATTTGGTGTAATTCCGTTCAGTGATTTGGGCTGTAGCCATGTCTAAAATCCCTATGGGACACTGCATGTGAAAAACCTGTTTTGGGACAACCCCCCCCTTTCTCTGCCCCGCTTGACGGATCACCAGAAACTTTCTAGACAGCGACAGAAGGATTGGCACCCTAGTTTTGAAAAGTTTGTGAAGATTCATCAAACAGTGCCAAAGTTATTAGCAGAATAAAAAATGCTTTTCCTATGGAAGCTAGGTCCTAATTATAACTACTTACTGGAGACAGCAAGAAGGTTATGTGTGTGTATATATATATATATATATATATATATATATATATATACACATATACAAATGTCACATTACACAGTTATAGAAAGGACTGGGTTTCCGTATGAAATAGATTTTTTGACTTGTTAATAACTTTGCTGCTGTTTGAGTTTCATGAAACGTTCTGCCTCCGTATGATTTTGTGGAGGTACTGTGGGACCACAGTGCTGCAACTAAAAAAGGGGGTGTGGGCATGAGGCATTGCAAGATCATGGAAGTTGGCCAGCGAAAGCCTGCTGGTTGCCCACGGGGTGCTGGGCATACGGCCAACCATACATGGGGATTGCCCGCTTTCAGTCAGTTGGGTGCAGGGCCAGGCAATAGGCAAAGCCCTGGAGCCAACCCCACACTGTGCACAGGCAAGGTGGGGGTTGGCCTCCAGCAACTAGTTTTTGTGATCTGGAGTAACTCCATTGAGCAGTTTTTCAGAATATGAGGTGCAAAACTGATAGGTATTTCATGCTGCAAAGGATCTTGCTAATTATCGTCCACATGGCATCATGCATGACATGTTCTATGACATAATTATTACTATCACTGTAATACCTGAAATGACAGCATTGATGTAACACTGTGGTTATAATTATCTTACGACATGTTATAGGTACTTAAGCTAACTATAACTGGTGAATTTCAGTATTTTTGTTCTTTTAAAATGGTATGTTTTACCTGACATTTTCACTGATGTCCCATGAATATGTATGTGTGTATATGTGTGTGTGTGTATATGTATGTATTTAAAAAATAATTATATTCTTAAGTATATAAAGTTGATATTTCTGTCCTCAAACTTTTTGCAACAATATTTTTGCATTGCCATATATGTAACCTCGATATTATAGCCTAGAAATGTCTCACATACTTATGTTAACGTTTAAAGCTTTAATGCTTTTGCTAAGCACCATCTATTTAAAGTGAGCATAAGACAATATGAACTAGAAGTATAAAGTTATTGCACATTGTTATACAATAATGAAAGTAAATGCATCAGTTTTTGCAAATGGATAGGAAATTATATGACCAAGCAAATGAGCAAATGTGCGATGTAAGGGGGCTCCTAAAAGACATAGGGCCTGATTACGAGTATGGCGGCCCCTTGGACCGCTGTACTTGTGGTGGTGGTCCGACCGCCTCACCCCTGGCAGTCCGCTCACCAGATTATGATGCTGGTGGTCAGACCTCCACAACACCACTGGCACGAACAGAATCAGAGATCCTGACAGGTTGGTGGCAGTAAAAGTCGTGGTCAGCAACGGCAGTGCAGAGTTCGGCACTGTTGAGCTGATCACGACTTTCCTTTCTGCCAGCCTTTTCATGGCCCCTCACCCCTGGCCCCCCATCACTGCCCATGTCTTGGGCAGTGCAGGGACCCCGCTGTCAGCACACTCTGAATGCACATTCCTATTGTGCTGTGGGCAGTGGCATTGGCCTTGGCTCTCTCTGAGAGCCAAGGCCAATGCCGTTGCACTGTTTACGCCAGTCAGCCAAGCAGAAACATCATAATACAGCGGTGGGGGGGGTCCGCCGTATTGGAGGTCTAGTAGTTGAACCAACCACCATCGCAATGAGGCCCATAGGCAAAATATGACAATATGAATGGCACCCTCTACCTTTGTATCCACACTGTGGTGCTACAACTCAAGATGGGGCTTTGAATTGTAAATGTTGTCATTGGCCGCAGAGATCTTCACCACAGGAATATTTCAACAGTCTGAAGTATTTCTATAAGACTTTCTCATGAGCACCACATTCAAAAACCAGAAGTGAGGAGAAAACCTTTATCAGGTTGGAGCAGATTCTGATTGCGAGCAATCCTGAAAAATGGACTTGAAGGTTCAAGAGAATAGTGGCTTCCTATGCCTGATAAAATCCGAGTAGGGAATATTGGAGAAGTATGTTAGTCTAAAACGCTAGCTGGATCGAGAGAGTCCTCTGTATTTTGTGACAAGCCTTTAGATTTTTGGGCTTGAACCCTTTGTCAAGGACTAGTCTACATCTGCCCCTTTAACATTGTTGTTGAGGTGTTGATCCATAACCTCTGTTGGCCTTTGCTGCAGAATTTCCCACATCTCACAGACATTCATTTGTCTTGGGTTGAAAGGTGCCCCATTGAAGGACTTGGGGCCCCTGTAGGGTTAGGACCCCCGGTGCACTAAAGGGGCTGCAGTGGCCTGTATTACACTCCTGCATGAGCCCCTTTCCTATATATAATTAAATAAAGTAAACGCTTGTGTCAGGCCATCGGCAATGGTGTTCCCATGGCCAAACATTTCCTCTGGAAGAAAGGTTGATGCATGTTACCCTCCCACCCAAAGCTCACCCCGGGAGATTTTAATGAAAAATGGTTCCCTGCTCATTTTTTTCCTGTTATCTTTTTCCTGTTGTTCTGAGATACAATGTTTTTAAAAAAATTGGACCCAGGGGAATCCATATGGATCTCCCTCACAAGGCCTGTGGGGTCAGGGTATTCCTACCACCCCCCCACTATGTGTTATTTCAAATTTTTAGGACACCTGGATAGAGTTCCAAAGTCCTAAAATGGCTGCCCAACGTCTTTGTTGATGTTGACGACAGTCAATCAGGTCTTACCTTTCTGTCGGTCAGTCCAGCAGCAACAGATATCTATACATTTTGAACATTAAGTTCTCAAAAACTGCTGAACAGATTATCACCAAATCCCAAAATGCATACTTTCTGGGTAAAGATCTAGCTTTCTGTCAAATTTAGTGTAATTCTGTTCAGCGGTTTTTGCTGCAGCTTTGTCTAAAGTGCATTTGGGAAACTAAATGGATGGGGAAATGCATGTTGGGACTCTTTCCCTTTTTGTTACCTTGAAACATTCCAGGAAGAAGCTCAGGTGGAGGAATTGTTTGGGAAAGTGTTGTGATGATATGTCATGAAAATTCTGGAGGTGGGGAAAATTCGCCCCATTACAAGTCAGATTATGGGGGCAGTAAGAAATGACTAGATACTGGGGGAATAGGTAATATTGTGTTCTAGTGGATGTTCCTCTTATTGACCAAAAATGTAATTGGGCGGTTACTTTCCGCAGCTGAAATCCCCAGAAAAAGGTAAACAAACCAGGCCCAGAGCCACCAGATGCAGCAGCTACAAACTCTAGAAACAATGGCGATCCAACAGGAATCCCTCAGACAGAACAGCTCACAAAACAGCCCTCAGCATCCAACCACACAAAAGAACTTTTCAAAATAGACAAAGAATACTCCAACCCAGCAGACGCAGATAACACTATCCACCCCTCCCAAGAACTTTGCAACACCCTCTCAGACTACTTCCAAAGCAAGATCGCCACCATCTACAACAACTTCGACCCCCAACCCACAATCTCCAACCACAGCTCTCTCGACCCCCCAGCACACATCAACAGCATGATCACCATGTGAGCACTCCTCACCACTCAATCCACCTCAGCCATACTGTCATTCATTCACTCCAGGGCACCCACTGACCCATGCCCCCACTACCTCTTCATCCTCAGAACCAACCACATCAGCACGGAACTCACCAGCATCCTCAACACCTCCATCACCTCTGCAGTTTTTCCAGACAAATGGAAACATGCGGAAATCAAACCCCTCATGAGAAAACGCTCCCCCGACCCCAACAAACTCAAGAATTAACGACCCACCTTGCTACTCCCCTACCCAGCCAAAGTACTTCAGAAGACCATCAATCACCAGCTCACCAGCTAACTGGACACCTCCCAATCAGGCTTTTGTTCCAGCCACAGCACTGAGTCCGCACTCATTGCCGCCACAGATGACATCAGAACACTCCTCATCCATGGGGAAAATGCTGCCCTGATCCTCCTCGATCAGCCGCGTTCGACACCTTCTTCCACCACACCCTCAACAACAGACTCCACAGCATCAGAATACAAAAAAAACACCCTCAAATGGATTGCCTTCTTCCTGACAGGATGCACTGAGAGTGTCCAACTACCCCCTTTCACCTCTGCACCCAAGAGCATCATTTGCAGCATACCTCAAGGTTCATCCCTAAGCCCCAGTTTGTGCAATACCTACAAAATCCCACTCAACGTCATCTTCTATGCAGACAATACTTAACTGATCTTCTCACTTACTGAAGACCCCTCCACCACCAGAACCATCTTCTGCAAAGCCATGACCACCGTAGCCGAGTGGATGAAGACCAAGTGCCTGAAGCACAACTCTGACAAGACGGAAGTCCAGATCTTCAGGAAAACCACCTTCTTTCGGGACCATAGCTGGTGGCCAGCTGAACTCAGAAACACTCCCATGCCTACAGGGCACGCTCGCAACCTTGGCATCATCCTCAACAGTGAGCTAACCACGAAGCGGCAGAACAATCAAGTTGCCTCCTGTTTCCACACTCTCTAGATGCTCCAGAGAATATTCAGATGTATCCCAGCCAACTCCAGGAAAACTGTCAGCCAGGCCCTCATCACCAGCCGCCTCAACTACGGTAGTGCTCTCTACATAGGCATATCCTGCCAGCTCCTAAAGAGACTCCAGATCATACAGAATACCACTAAACTCATCCTGGGCCTTCCCAAGCACAACTACATCACCCCCACCTCAGAAACCTCCACTGGCTCCCCGTCCAGAAGAGATGTCATTTCAAGCTTCTCATGCATGCCTACAAAGCACTACATGATCAAGGACCGGACTACATTAACCACCACATGCACTTCCAGGAACCCACCAGACATGTGCACTCTTTCTCTGTGGCCCTCGCACACACACCCAGAATGTGGCTCAGCGGCAGCGGTGGCTGCTTTTTCTTCTGCATTGCTGCCAAGGCCTGAAACTACCTACCCCTCCCCCGCCGAACTGCATCCTCACTGGCAGACTTCAGGAAGAGATTCAAGTCCTGGCTCTTCAATGGAGATATCACACCCAGCACCCAGGTACCCCCAGGGGTGACAGTAACACGCATTACAAATGACTGATTGATTGAGTAGTGGGTCAGGTATCTGCTTTTACCAGCTCCATCCAGATAAAATGGCCACTTGTATTACCGGGGCCATAGTTCCTATTTCTTCATAGACACAAGCACCACTACACCACTCTCTATTTCACTATCAATGAACTCTTTTAAACTAATCTTTACCCTTAATTTTACTCCCTTCATATCTTCTTTGCTTCTATTTTTTCCTTTCTTCAGTTAGTCTTCGTAAAGTTCCTGATTTCTATTCCTTTCACTGCACTGCCCTTTCTTCTCTGACCTTAAAAGCCCAGCTTTAGAAGGTTTGTGACTCTTCCAGTGGCATACTGATATTACTTGGTTCTTTGCAAACGATCCTGAATATGCTGTAACAAAACCTGCCTATTTTTGGACCACGGTTCCCTTCCAGGTGATGTGGTTGTACGACGGAATGCCGTCTGACAAAACAACGGGTGCCTAAACAACGAGGTCGGAACACCGACCTCGTTGTTACTACTAATGTCTTTACCACGAATGCCTTAACAATGATATTTTGTTGTAAAGGCATTCCTGGTAAAGTCATTAGTAACAGGCACCCACTGATCCTGCATGCCTCACCCCACCCCACCCCCCCAACCCCACCCCAAAACCTAAAACCCCCGATCCCCAACCCCCTCCCCAAAACCAAAAACGCCCCACCCCCCCAACCCCACCCCAAAACCTAAAACCCACGACCCCCCACCCCCTCCCCAAAAACAAAAACACCCCACCCCCAACCCCCTCCCCAAAACCTAAAACCCGACCCCCCACCCCCTCCCCAAAACCTAAAACGCCCCACCCCCCCAACCCCACCCCACCCCAAAACCAAAAATGCCCCACCCCCCAACCCCAGCCCAAAACCTAAAACCCGACCCCCCACCCCCTCCCCAAAACCTAAAACGCCCCACCCCAAAGCCTAAAACTCCTGACCCCCCACCCCCTCCCCAAAACCTAAAACCCCCCACTTACCTGAGTCGTCGCCTCATCTGCGTCGTCCTCCTCAGCCGACTCCCTTGTATGTACCTTAACCATGCATGTTCGTTGTTCAGGACATGCGTGGTTAAGGCACAAAATAATGAAGTCGTGGTTAAAGAAAGCGTTGTTCCGCTTTCGTTAACCAGGACTTCGTTATAAAAAAGTCGGCATAAAGGATGTTTCCCAGGTGATGTCAGTCTCTTCCTTCTACATTTCTGTTCCAATGTAAATGTCTTTGCACAGGGTGCATCTTCTCTTAAACCATATCTGAGTTGGTTAGCCCATGATGAATTTCAGTGGAGACATCCCATTTGATTCTCAAAGGGATAATTTGTTTCAAAATGATCTTGTGCTCAGGTTTCACATGCACAAGGTGTGCTTGTTAAAACGTTTTTGCACATGAAACCAGTTTTTAATCAGTTGGGTGTACACAGGCTTAGCAATGTAAGCTATCATGTTTAGGGACACGTCTGATCCAACACACGCTACCCCCGTCTGACATTTACTTCACCAAACAAAAAAATTATGAGTCTGTAGTTACCTGCATATAACATTAGTGTTTTAATTAATTAGGAGTTTTGTAAAATATAGCAAACCTAATTTCTGCTGTTTCTGAGTGACAAGGAGGGGAGAGCACTAAGGTTAACATATTGGAGAAATGAAAAGTCCCAGCTAGACTGGAAGAAATGAGCAAGCGCATCCGCATCTCTTACAGACCCGAATGCAGTCCTGAGAGAGCAGCACACAGTTTTTTTACGAGCATGTACATGAATTGCTGCTGTGGAGAACTAAGGCCCCTGGATACTGTGAAAAACCTTAGAGTCTGTAAAAGCTGTGACAAAGCAGCCCTCAGCAACTACCATTGTTGCATCAACTAAGCCAAGAAAAGAGCCATCACAGCCCGCATCGATACAGCAGCCAACCACATGAAAGAACTCTTGAAAATTGTCAAGGAATTCTCCAACCCATTAACCATGGAGAACACAAACCACCCCTCCCAAGAACTCTGCAACACCATCTCTGACTACTTCCACAACAAGATTGCCACCATTTGCAACAACTTTGACCCCCACCCTCTCTGTCAACCTCGATCAACCAGCACACACCAGCCGAATAATCACCACTTGGTCCCCGCTCACCAGTCAGACCACCATGGCTATCATGTCATCCATTCACTCCGGGGCACCCATCGACCGTTGCCCCCACTGTCTTTTCAACCTTGGAACCGACCCTATCATCACCAAACTCGCCACCATCATCAACACCTCCATCATCACAGCAGCCGACTCAGTTGGAAAAATGCAGAGGTCAGAACCCTCCTAAAGAAACCCTCCGCCGACCCAAGTGAAGTCAAACATTATTAACTGATCTCCCTGCTCCCCTCAGTACTAAAGTCCGCAAGAAGGCCTTTAACAAATAGCTTACTGAATAACTGGAAAAAATCACCTATTTGATGGCTCCCAAACTATGCCAACCACAGCACTGAAACCACCTTGATCGCTGCCACAGACAACATCAGAACCCTCCTTGACCACAGGGTGATGGTGGCCCTGATCCTCCTCAACCTTTCAGCTGCTTTCAACACTTTTTACCACCACACCCTCATCAACAGACTCTACAACATAGGTATTCAGCAAAATGCCCTCAAGTGGATCGCCTCCTTCCTCAAAGGACGCACACAGAGCAACCAGCCACTTTCCTTCACCTCCAAACCCAAGGATATCTTATGCGACTTACCCCAAGTAGCATCTCTCAGCCCCACCTTTTTCAACACCTACATGACCCCCTCGCAGGCTTTGTCAGATCCCAATGCCTCAACATAATTTCCTATGCAGACGACACTCAACTCACCCTCTTACTCACGAACAGCCCTCCACCATCAGAATCAACTTCTGTGATGCTATGACGAATGTAGCCAACTGTATGAGAGACAACTACCTTACACTCAACTCCGACAAGACAGAAGTACTGATCTTCGGGAAGAACACCTCCATATGGGATCACAACTGGTGGCCAGCAGAACTCAAACAGACACTGACACCCACAGACCATTCATGCAACCTAGGCTTCATCCTTGACAGTGTAGTGACCGCAAAATGACAAATCATCGCAGTTGCCTCCTCCTGCTTCCACACTCTTTGCACGCTCCGCAGAATCTGCAGATGGATCCCAGTTAACACCAGAAAGAACATCACTCAGGCCCTTGTCACCAGCCACCTGAACTATGGCAACGCTCTCTACACAGGCATCTACACAAAGCTCCTCAAAAGACTCCAGACCCTGCAGAATGGTGCAGCCAAACTCATCCTGGACCTCCCCAAACACATTCACATCACCCCCACCTCAGAAACCTCCATTGGCTCCCCATCTAGAAGAAATGTCAGTTTAAGATCCTCACTGATGCCTACAAAGCTCTGCATGATCAAGGACTGGCCTACATCAACCTTCGCCTGAACATCCACTAACCTACAAGACACCTGCGCTCCTCCTCACTAGCCTGTACACACAGCCCCCTCATCCACGTGGGGTTGCTTATTCTCCTACATCGCTGCCAAAACCTGGAACGACCTACCCCTCCATCTTCGAACAGCACCCTCCATGGCGGAGTTCAGGAAGAAATTCAAGACCTGCCTCTTTGACGGAGACGTCTCACCCACAGCACACAAATCCCCCTAGGTGTGACACTGCTGCACTATACAAATATTGATTTTCAGCCAATGTGTATGGGAATTGTGCTTCTAAATTAATGGTCTGGCTTACAATTCATGTCTAACCCCATCCTGTGCACCCCTGGTGCTGTATGGGATTGATATAATAAGGAAGTGTATAAGGTAAATGTCTATGCTGAAGCAAAGTCCAGGGGAACCACTGTGATATGGCACCACCACAAGTTCAGTCTGTGTTTCTACTGCACTTTCTTGGGATGTTTCCTGGAACATAGAATCAATGGAAGTAGTTTACTGACTCCTTCCAAGTGCAAGTACCACTTAGCATCTTTAAGAACATTCATAAAAGGAGGCTCAGCCACAACCAGGGTAGGGCTGAGTTTGTACATAAGTGGGCAGCACCTTTGAATCTTATAACGTTTTCGTTTTTATGGTGAAGGCGTAAGTAAACATAACAGTCGACCTTAATTCCTTTCAGAGTTGCTTTTTTTAGTGCATCACATATTGCAATATAGTGTACATACAGAGCTTGTTCTTCAATAGTTTTATGTTTTTACTAAGAAGATTTAATATGAAGTCGCAGTAATGCTAACAGTATTTCCTACATTACATATAAACTTACAAATTTCAGTGTAAATACAAGGACGCCTGATTTAGGTTAAATGCACTCAAAGTTAAACGGCCTGTTTGATGAAGAAGTAGATATGTTGAGATTAACATGCTTAATTTACAGCAGGTTGACCAGAGCTACGTTCGAGCTTTTCCAAGAGCCAAGACCGTTCAATACTATAATTTTTATGTAAACGTTAGACATTTTTTTTACTGTTTCAAAAACACCACTTTAGTGCTGTGAATAAAAAAAACGTCAGCCGCGCTTTCCTTGATCCTTTTTATTGGTGAAACCCTTTTAGAAGGGATAGGGGTACATTCCACAGTGCCTTCTGTAATCTCTTCTATTGCGTCCTGGAAGATAAAGACCTGTTTGAGATGCCCCTAACCCACCTGGAATGTTTATCACATGGGGAGCGTGTACATCTGGCAGCCATGTTTCTAGTATTGTTTTCTTGTTTTGAATGAATGATTCCAGCATGGTTTTGTTGTTTTAAGTGAACATGTACACCTTTTAGTAATGATTCTGGCACGCCTTTGTTGCTAGACGGAATGTAAATATCTTTCAGCCTTCATTCGTGCCTAGCTCTTTTTTTATGGGAGACATATACGTCTTTCGGTAATGATTCTAGCATTGAGATTGTATTCATCTTTAGGTCAAGACTAACATGGCAGCATTGTAATGTGCAGTGTTTCCTCCTTTAAGATACCATTATAACATGGCTTTGATGTTATGGTGAACATATACATCCCTAGGTATGATTCTATCATTTTAGCATGAAGTGTCATTTTGGGTGGTGTATACCTATCTACACAAGGACTATGACGAGAAGAGTATACATCTTTAAGCCATGGCCAGGATTCGAGCAGAGCTGCATTCGCTTGGGGAGGATATACACCTTTAAGCCATGCTTCGAGTATGGCATATTTCAAGGAGTGTATACATATTCTAGCTTATAATTGTTGCTATAGGGAGCCTTACATTTATAGTTGATGACTAGCATGGCTGTGTTGTTGTGGAAAAAGATATTTTGAATTGTGGTTCTCACTTATGTATGCATCACAAGCCCATGATTTAGCATCGTACTGTTAATGTGCACTCGTATGCTTAGGGAATGATGCTGCATGGCCCAGTGTGACGTAGAGTGTATAATTCTTTAGTTTATCATTCTAACATGACGTTAAGGTGGAGAGTACACTGTGCGAGTCACTAGTCACAGATTTCTGCATAGCCATGTTGCCCTGAAGAAATCAGATCCTGTACTGTAGTGGGAAAGTGTACTTCACATTATGAAACAATTCTAGCACAGCCTTGCACTTATTGGGCATGCACATGTTGTTAGGTAATGATTTCAGCAACAGTGGTTTGCTGTGAGCGATTATGTATTATATTTAACTGCTGTGTATCAGTTATCATAGAAGGTGTTCCATTATTAGCAATATAGCTAACGTGGTTGCCTTGCCGTCCATCTATACTTCAACACTTACTAAGAACAC
This sequence comes from Pleurodeles waltl, assembly GCF_031143425.1. Lineage (NCBI taxonomy): Eukaryota > Metazoa > Chordata > Amphibia > Caudata > Salamandridae > Pleurodeles > Pleurodeles waltl. The sequence goes on from NC_090448.1 coordinate 155,097,366, forward strand.
CCTACAAATAGGATGATGTGGCCCTGTACAGATGCAAAGTAACAAACAACAAACATTGGATTATGAATGAAACAAATAGTAATGGAAAAAAATATATTCTAAAATGAAAAAAATGAAAGCATGTAACAATCATATTGCTTCATTGCGAGGCTGGCGGACCTAGGACAGCCACCTCCGTGGTGGTGGTTGGACCACCGCGGCTGAGGTGGTCCGACCGCCACCTTACAAGATTGGCAGGCAGACCCACCTAAAGACCGCCATCCCCGCCAGGATCAAAGATGCTGACTGGGTGACAGCGGTCTGGCTTGTAGCCAGTCATGGTAGCATTGAACTCAGTGCCACCTGGCTGATTGCAACCCCTCTTTCCACCAGACTTTTCATGGCAAGGAGCCCGCCATGAAAAGGCTGGCAGAAACCCCCTCCTGGGGGCCACAGGAGGGCCCCTGCACTGCCTGGTCAGCCCGGCGGGAACAATGTAATAAGCTCGGGAGGGGGGACATCCCGCCAAACTCATAATGAGGCCCATAGTGATTAACTGATAGATAATGTAGGACAAGGAGACCAGTTTAAAAAAAAAAGTACAATTTCGAAGTCAGACAAGATACAGTAAATATCTAGTGGAAGAGAAAAGAATAGTGGAGCTGCTGCATCTTTGCAAAACAAGTGGCATGCCAACACGTACGAATATCTAGCTGGGGACCCCTTTTCTTCCCAGTCTCTCGGGAAACCCATGAGATCTTTAACTTCTCAGCATGGTAATTAGGCTGATTAAGAGTAAGGGTATTGAAGTCTATACAGCAAAGTTTGAACTAATTTGTAAGGTACAGGTGCAACTAGAGCAAATTAAACAATATCAAGGATTACATGATCAAATGTCCAAGTTCCATGAAGGAAATGAGCAGCAGGTGACAACACATTTCAAAATTCAAAGAGAAGTAGCATGTCACCAAACAGAAATGGCATTTCCAACATCTAAGCATGAAAAAACAAGAGCCTGGACAGAGGTTGTGAAATCAGAGGGGGGCTCAGAAAGCTTTAACTATTTCTCAGCAGGGAAAAATGGTCAAAACAAATCTTTCTTGAAAGACGGTTTTGAATGAAGAGTTAAACCTGAAAGAATAAAAGTTGCACTAAAATTCCAATAGACAGAATGTATTAATCCAAATTTCAGCAAGGAGCTAAGGCATGGCGGGAGCCATGAAAATGACTAATTAGTATTTGAGGGGCTAAGCTTTAAATAGTGAAGAGACATCCAGTCTTCAGCTTCACCAAATTAGTGCTGTAGATAATGAACATGCTCCACAGGTTTTATGCAACACTATTTATTATTGGGATATTATAGTATTTCAGAAGTGCTTGTAGAGTGTTTCACATGGTGGGTATCAGTGCTTATGATGTGTGCATGAGATGAGGTAGCACAGACAGTTATTTTAGAAGGGACTGTGGGAACCAGGGTTTTCTATAATTCAGGAATTTAAAGTTAGCTGTTGCAATGCACCCCTGGGTACAGCATAGACTGTGATGTGGGAGGTAGGTTGGACATTGAATAATATAGGGGGGATATTATTCATTAAACTTTAATTTTACAAATGCTTATTCGTTCATTCGTTTTTAACAGTGAGTGCCCATAACGTTTTAATGAATTGAAGCGTGGGGGAAAACATTCACCTTACTCCACAACTGGTCTCCTTAAGTAGATACTAGTATATTATAGTAACATAATCAAGTTAAACAGTTTGTTCCAGCCTAAAAGTAGTAGAAGAGGGGTACAGCATATTTAAAGGTATTACTTGATGGGACTGTAGAAATGTTTTTTCCATCATGGCAGACCAGAACATGGCCATATTTGCATTTGTATGATAAAGAGACATTTTTAAGATTGTTCAGCTGCCCCCGTGGTGAAGATCTCTCTAGGAGATAATATAGGAAAAGTAATAAATATTATTATTATTTGTAATAAAATTAATAAACATATTTGAACGCACCTTACAAATGTAAATTATTTTAAAATACTTATTATTAACCTGGAAATTTAACATAAAAAATACAGCTCATTAACTTATCAAATGAAATGTGTTTTAATTAGTAAAGCAATAAAAATACATTAATTTGGTTTTCAAATTTTAATTTGTAAACAGCAATTAAAAAATATTCACCCTTACTAACATTATTTATATTTAATATTTGATAAACTTGGTTTAAAGTTATATATTTCATTCATTTAAAACCATTTTTTAAAAAAAAGTTTACATTTTAACCTATTTTTTAAAAGTTACCATAATATTACAAAATCATCATATATATATTTTTATAACAAAAAATACATAGTTGATTTTAAAAGTCGACTTGTTTCTTTATTTTAGTTTAGTGGCTAATGGGGTTTCTTTCACTTCCCTGCCTTAATTGTCTTTTATGCTAGTGTGCTGCAGGACCAGTGGTTGCCATGTGTGGTCCTCTAAGGTTGTGTGGTAGTACATTGTGAGCCTGTGTTAGCATATTTGTGGCTGTAGTAACTTTTAAAATGTATTTTGTGAATAGCAATTGTATTACTTTTATGGTTGCATATTTGGTCTTAGCAAACGCCACAACTCCACCTGTTTCTTCCCACATTTACTACAAAGTAGCATACTTAACTACACAGAGAGCTCTCCATATAGGTGGCTCTGCCACTATAGCTGAGACCTCCGCACAGAAAAGACAGTAGAGAAGATATCTGGCTGTAGGTTTTTGAATTCCATTTTGTAGTACATGAGGAGTACTGCTGTGCTACTACAAAATAACGTTTTTTAATTGGGCTCATTCTGTCTGAAAAATGGTGCACTACTGCACGCTAGTTCATGCAAAAGAGTACTTCACTATGTGCTCTTTGCAATGGGAGATGAAGCAATTCTCCCACAGTAAGGTTAAAGTGGTGCTGAAGGAGTGAATCAGCAGCAGCAGGCCCCTCCGGAAACCTTTACCATACTTTCAGGGATTTTGATAGCTCAGATCTGCATACTGAGATTGATCTATAGTACATGTTCACACTACTTATGACTGCTTGAAAGCATGAGTGCCATGTTGGAGCGATGCTTAACATTTGTTAATACAATTAAGCTTGATTATGAAGTGAAATATTTTGCTGAATGTTTTCTAAATGTACTAGTCTTGTATTTAAGACGAGACATGTTATTCAGTCCAATAAAACATTTAAAAGACCATGGAATTAGTATGCAAATGAGTTTTACTATAATAGTTTTTTTTTTCTAAGTAAGTAACTTTATTTGTTTCAATTAATTAAAATCGTACAAAGGAGAAGCAATGATTAAAATCTTGAAAGAGCTAAAACATGTAGATAAACGAGATTAAAGTCATGAAGCGTGGATCAGTCATGCCAATTAACAACCTTATAGTGTTTGAAGTTTGTCAAGAACCACGAGGTGCCAAAGTCGCTCATTGTTTTAAAGGTTATTGTTTCTGCTCTGGCTAGCGATCTAGCTCAAGGTTCTGACTGGTCCACAGTGAGTGATGTGTTAAAAAAACTTAAAGTGCAAATTAGCAGCCTTAAGAGTGCTTGTGTGCAGTCCTAGGTAGAGAGATCCCTGATGGGCAAGGATAACCTCAAGTTTGTGGTGATGACAATTCCACCACAGTTAGCAGCCTGACCCAGGTTTCTGACTGGTCCACAAGGGAAATATGTTAGACCAAAGGACCAGCTACATGTTGGAACACTCAGTTGGTAATTAGAAGAAAATGTTGGTCAAATTTGTTTAAAACATTTATGGAACGACAGTTCGGAATAGGGTTGTCAAACTCTAGACAGGAGATGACGGTCTGGCTGGATGTGTAGATCCCTTTATCCTTTAACAAAGATTTAAGGAGACACTTCCTCTCCTCCACCACTTCTGGGCAAATGCAGACTGCATGCATAAGGTTCTCTTTGTATAGGTCGCATAAGGAGATATATACTTTGTATATTACGTAATATATTTCAGGTACTTGAAATAAGTTAAAATACACTAAAAGTGTTTAATGTGAGTAGCATTACCTGCTAATCACGTTAACCAGGAGCACTTGTTTCATGTATTGCTTACCAGTGCCTGCTTCTCATATTTCCACAGTTACAAGTGCTTCAAGCTCCTGGTTTCCAAATAATGTACAGAAATAGGAGTCAGGAAGCCAAGGCCTGACTTCTGTGCACCCAAATCACCATTTTCATGTGTGCAGCCGTACAGGATTATTAATCTCACTTTTAGCGAGTGAGACTATCTCACAGAGTCCTTCTGTCCATTCCATGTGCACTGACTGGGGCACTTAGGAATCCTAGTGACTGCCCTGAAGTTGCTTTTTAAGGTCTAAAAGACAAGGAGACTTGGCGCTAAGACAGGAACTCACCTGTGGAGTGGAAGCGCTGCCCGGGACATTTTTGATCCCATGTGGAGGGTCTCCTGCCTTGGCCGTTTGAGGGTTCCCCGGTCGGTGGTGCTGGCAACCCCCATGGTGATGCATTTAAAATTTTGATTATTTAGCATGTATATGTATATTCACTGTTGATGCATTGCACAGCTCTGTTTGTAATTGTTTAACAGCTATGATTACCCTTGTATATACACGTTTTAGTTCAGTTGAGCTAAATGCTTATTTTCATATATTTGTGTGCTTTTATTTGATATCTGGGAAGTGCCTTAATACATTCATTACTAAGACTAAGAGTACTGCATTCTTTGGCATTATTTCCTGTTAGTTCAGGCAAAAGCAATACAGAAGTACTTGCATAGTGTAAGCCTAGGAAGTAGCAGACCACTGAACAGCAGGTAAGGTCTTAGGATATATTTTGAGATTCTTTTTACAGGAGGCAAGTAACTAGTAGGATTCTAAAGCATTGGATAGTGGTGTTCTTTAAAGAGATATTTTTTTCTTTTTTTCTGAATAGCAGGCTGGTTGATGCAATTCTAAATTTGATGGAGACTGGTGTTCCAGGTCTTAGGAATGTACAAGGAGAAGGCCGGTCCTTTCCCTCTTGAAATACTAAGGGCCCGATTCACAAAGTGGCTCCACATTCGTAGCAGAGCCCTGAAGTCATGGCGGACAGGCAGGCCTGCCACGAGGGGAGCACGTTCCAGTTATGTCACCACGTTGGGTGTCTCCATTTTGAAAGCGGACTGCATTGCATATCACCTTGGCAACAGTGGTATGTTCCAGTTACGTCACCATGTTGCGTTCCTCCATTTTGAAAGCTGACAGCATTGCATATCACCTTGGTAACAGTGATACGCACACTATTTATTTCACACTGCGTATTACTGTAACAACAGTGACGTGCACACTTCATTTGTTTATATTTCGGAAGTGGCCTTCTTGCTTTGCCATCACCGTTACGCATATTTCATTTTGTTATATTGCTTATACCGCGTGCGTGCCACATCAGCATATTAAGGACTGATGGTGATACGCACACCATTTATAACTATTAGTAACTCTTAATCCCGCACCAGTTATAACTATAAATATCTCTAATTAGTACACAGTTATACGCACACTGCATTTATTTGTGTTTCTTATTATTTATGCCAACTACGTTACTGTTTGAAAGTCTGTATATGTACATTTAACTGTTTATTTCTCTCTGGTTCTTAGCTTATTCACATATTTTCTTTATAACATGCAGCTTAATACTATACAGTACATTCACCACCTATATTTTTAGATCAACCTACTATGTTATCTATTGAATGGAAGGATTGGATAACAATGGTTGAGACTTATGTGGAAGACTTAGGAGTCCAAGACTTTCATTTATCAAGGAAAAAGGCTCTTCTCCTCAATGCTCTAGGCAAAGAAGGGCAACACATTTTTAAGTACTTACCATTTGCTATAGCGCCTAATGGAGATCCAATTGGAGTTGTGTATTTGGAAGCAAAGAAACGCTTGGAAACTAGACTTGCAAGGGCTGTAAACATAGTAATGAATAGATCCAAATTCTATACACACTTGCAAACTGACGGTAAATCTATTGATAACTTTGTCTCAAAATTAAGAGAATTGTCACTGAAGTGTAAATTCGGCATTATGACTGATGAGTTAGCACGTGATCAACTCATAGTACATTGCCCTAGCAAGAAAATTCAGGAGTGACTTTGGACAGCTAAGAATCCATCTCTTAAGGATGCCATTGATATTGCAAGAGTTGTTGAGCAATCGAGCACTGCATGAAAGAACTTGGGAAAGAAAACAGAATCTCTGCGATCACAGTAACTGTACTATCAGAGTGTGACACAACTGGGTCAGAAATTGGAGCAGTTGGGAGAAATACTAAGACTTCTTCAAAGTCAAAATAAATTAAGAAGTGTTATCGGTGTGGGAGCAACTTTCATACAGAGGATTACTCAAAATGGATTGCTATTAACAAGACATGTCGGAAATGTGGACGTAAAGGTCACTTTGCTAATGTATGTAAGCAGGAGGTTAGATCTAGAGTAGCTATTGTGGATGAGGAACCTGATGGGATGGTGGGTATTGGTGTAGCTGATAGAGTTCTTTGTGTTGGAGAAGAAGAAGTCAATCACAGTAGAAAGAAAAGACCTGTCCAGATTTCATCGTTAACAACAAGGCAGTCTAACTAATGATTGATTCAGGCTCCACGTACACCATTATTCCTAGAAAAATACTTGATATCCTGTGGCCTGATGCTAAGCTTCTTCATAAAGATATCAAACCAAGTGGATATCAAGGAGAGATGATTAATTTGATAGGACATATGGAGGCAATTATTGAATTTGAAGGGAGGAGTACCAGTGGTAAAGGTTCTGTGGCTGAGAGTGGACCACCCATATTGGGTTGGGTATATCAGTATGATCTTGATATTGTGGTAAACCACAGAGCTTCCAATCAAGTTATGGTGGTTGAAAATATTGCACTTTCTGATATTCTGTAAGAGGCACAGGAGGTGTTTCGAGATAAGATAGGACATTTGAAGATAGGACACAGGAGGCAGTTCCGGATCAACACAAAATGAGGAAAGTTCCTCAAGTAGCCCAAGATGCGATGAAAGAGTTATTAAAGGAAATGGTTGATGCTGGGGTAATTGAACTGATAGAGACATCCAGGTGGATTTCTCCAATAGTAATTACAAAAAAAGCTGATGGGAAGTATAGGTTTTGTGTGGATCTTAGATCAGTGAATCAAAATGTGGTGATGGATACTTACCCATTGCCAAATATAAATGAATTAATCTTAGCTTTAGGTGGGGGGGGAGATACTTCTCCAAACTGGATTTAAAAAACGCTTACCATCAGATAAAAATGCATGAAGATTCCAAGCCTCTAACAGATTTTATCACAAATGAAGGAACTTTTCATTTTACCCGTATACCCTTTGGCTTGTGTTCAGCGGCAAGTGTGTTCCAAAGGATGATGGGTGTGATATTCAAAGTGATGGGTAATATAGTGTACTTTCAAGATCTTGATTTTTGGAGATTCTGTACAACAACATAATATCGTTCTCAGACAGGCTCTCCACAGGTTAAATGAGGCTGGCTTGTCTCTTAGACGTGACAAATGTAAATTTTTATTAGATCAAGTAGAGTATCTGGGATTTAATATTACAGCTGATGGTGTGAAACCCCAAAAAAACCTGTTGGATGCTGTAAAATTGGCTCCGGCACCAAAGGACAAGGAGAATTTAAGATCTTTTCTAGTTTTGGTTGAATATTATTCCAAATTTGTACAGGGTTTTTAGGATAAGACGGAATGCTTTAGATTATTGTTGAAGAAAGGTACCACTTTTGTTTAGGGTGACAGACAGCAGCAATGTTTTGATCTCAAAAAGGAAGAAATTTGTAGTGCTGGGATCTTAACACCGTTCAATACTAAACTCAAATCCATCCTTACAGTAGATGTGAGTGTGACAGGTTTGGGAGCAGTTCTGGCTCAAGTGTGTGGTAAACAAGAGAAAACTGTAGCATTAGAAATTATTCAGTAATTGAAAGAGAGGCGTTAGCAGCACCATGAGGAGCTGAATATTTTTGGACTTATTTGTGCGGGACAAAATTTGTTCTGTGATTGATGATAAACCTCTCATTAGGATTCTTCTCCCAGGAGGGGTTAGCAGTGCACCTGCAAGACTAGCTGGACTTGCATCATATTTAAAGGAATATTGTTACACATTAGAATACATTCAAGGGTGGCGGAATTGCCAAGCGGATTGTTTATCCAGAATGTCTTTGGAATGGAAGGAGATAGATGGTCCAGCTGTCCTAGATAGAGAATCAAAGGGTGCTGTAGCTTCAATACTTGATGTGTTGAATGTGAAAGGGAATTTTGCCATAACTGAGCAAGAGTGGATTAGGGAAATGGAGTTAGATTCCATCTTGAAAGGAGTGAAACGCTTGGTTTTGTTGGGCACAAGGAGAGAAAGCACAGTACCTGTTTTGGTGAGACCCTATGTCAAGGTCACTGAGGAATTATCAGGTTGTGATGATGTGATAATAATGAGGGGAGCAAAATTTGCACCTCCTTCAGGTCTTAGAATCAAGTTAATAGAAACAGCATATGAGGGTCACTTAGGTAGGTCAAGAACAAAGAAAAGACTAAGAGCATAATGGTGGTGACCAGGAATGGATAATCAGGTGGATGAATGTGTAAAGAAGTTTGTAAGGAAGATAAAAAGAGGTTAAAAGCAGGTAGTCAAGCAGATGTGGGACGCATCCGTGATCCTGGAAAAGCATGGCACACTATGGCCCTCATTCTGACCTTGGCGGTCTTTTCGCAAGACCGCCGAGTTACCGCCGCGGTGAAGACCGCCGACCGCGGCGGTATGCCGCTGTGCGCATTCTGACCGCTGGGAGCGTTCCGCCGGAAAACCGCCAGCAGCCACACTGGCGGTCGGCGGGAAAGTGGAGACTGGTCAACCTCCACCGCCACGCCAGCAGAACACCGCCCACAGAATTACGACCCACATTTCTGTGTGGCGGTCTTCTGTTGGCGGTCTTCTGTTGGCGGTCACCTCCCCATGGCTCCCGTCGCCTCCCGGAGGACCAACGCACAAGGTAAGTTGACCGTCCGTGAGGGGAGGGGGTGGGGGGGTGTTGTGTGATGTGGGCGTGCATGGGGGTGTGCGTGTGAGTGTGTAGAGGGGGTGTGTGAGTGCGTGTATGCGGGCGGGGGGTGCTGCTGTGTCTATGGGTAATGTGTGCTGTTCGGCAGGTGCGCATGTCTGCATGTATGTGTGCGGGTATGTGTCCCCGTTGTGTATGTGTGTGTAGGGGGTGTGTATATGTGCATGTTGGGGGTGTGTGCATGTCGGGGTGCATGTATGTGCATGTCGGGGTGGGGGTGGGGAGGGGGTTCGTACCACCTCTGGGGGGTGGCAGGGGGGTGGAGGGTGTGGGGGGAGGACTCGGGTGGGTAGTGGGGGGTGGGGGAGACCCCTATCAGTGCCAGGGAAGGAATTCCCTGGCCCCGATAGTGCTTACCGCCATGGTTCGCACGGCGGTTCCCGCCCGCAAGAAACCGCGGCGGTAGGCAGGGTCATAATACCCTTGGCGGTCTTGGGACGACCGCCGGGCCGGAGTGCGCAAACTCCAGCCCCGCGGTCATGACCGCCGTGGCGGTCGGAGTGGAGAAGTGGCGGTCGGTCGCGGCGGGGACCGCCGCGGTCAGAATGCCATTTTTAATACCGCCGGTCTGTTCGCGGTCCGACCGCCGTCTCTCCGCCGACCGCCAGGGTCAGAATGAGGGCCTATATCCTTAGACTTTATAGGACCTTTGAGTGAGGTGAGAGCTGATTTGAGGTATGCTATGGTTATGGTTGATGTTCATACCAGATGGTCGGTTGTTAACTTCATGACAGAGATTACTACTAAAGCGATGATATTTTGTCTAGCGAATGTATTTAGTGAAGGAGTTCCCTCAGTATTGGTAACCAATAATGGTACAAATGTTACCATATTTTGTCCTACTTGCAATGTAAAGTGCTCCAACACCAAAGCATCTGGTTCATGCCCTATCAAAATACCTACATAAATTAAATACATATAATTCACCCAATCACTGGACTCCTTAGAAGAAGGGAGCACACCACATTTCTACTACACCATGAACATCATTGGGTTTATGGAAGGCTCATTCTTTCAGGTCTCTCGTTTGCCACTTTATAGCAGTCAATTACTGATGACATTTGTGATTGCCACTTTCAGAAGTATTTAATCAATACTCAGAACCGATGAGATTAGTAGACTTTTTTTGTTGTCAGGAGGCAGGCCCCTAAAAATCTAAAGAGATCTCCACCGCAATGTTATGCGTGGTAAGTCATTTTTTAAAGTGTAGAGCTATTGCATAATGTGGCATAACAACACTAGCCTTTCATACTTTTTAGTCCGATAGAGTACCAGCTTAATGCACAAAAGTGTCATATGTTATATTCTGGGCTCATCAATGACAACAGCCATGGTATTCAGCATTGGATAACAAACTACTTAGTTTTTCTTTTCAATTATTATCATTAAGACCATCACAGAGCGTTCTTAACTGTGCTTAAGAGGTTCCGCCGTGACCTGCCCCTGCCGAGGCGACTTTTCTTTTCAGAAGCTCTAGTCTGTAGCTAAGGAAACCTCACTTTGTTACATAACAGTTGACTCAGCATCTGGAAGCAGATGTTCGCTGAGCTGCAATATCCCGGGGCCAGGGCTGGAGAAAAAAATATGTAAAACCAAAAGCCAGTCCAAAATAATATTTAGGCCTCCCTAGTCTAGACGACGAACATCAGGCACAAAGTACACTTGCCAACAAGTAAACATTATCACAACATTTTACATTTTTCATCAACTATAGCGTTCGTAAGAGTAAAGCCTCTAACCCAGTGCAAAAAAAGAGGAAGTAAACTGGACTGTGATGAAGGAGGGTGAAGGCTACTTCCAGGTCATTAGGGACACTGTTTCCAGTCCTTGACTTTTGTGTGATAGCACAATGCATTTTGGGGGCTGTAGTCTTGTTCTGCTTTGCCTCCATTGACCTAATTAAATGAATATAACTGAAACCAATGTTTTTTTCGTAAGATTTTTAGGGCTGGGGACAGAACCTAAAAGTAGTGAAGTGGTCACCTTTGATGTTGTGGGGATGGTGACAACAAAAGGGGGTCAGATTAGTGTTGGCTATGTTGATTAAGAGAACCATGTGCCAAAGTATCACCGACTGACAGCTACAACAAAAAAACTATTCGTTCTAGAAAGCAAAGATGGTGCACGTAGCATGGGAACTTTTGCACCTCATCTTTTATTAAATTAAATGTGAAACAAGCAGTTACAGTTAAAATACAGACACCTCATTCTAGGCGGAAATCAAAGATGGTTCAGAATACTCGGAAAGATGCATTTTCAAGGGCAAATGCACAGTTCAAAATGTTATCGTCAAGCATTTACACTCATCTGGACCAAAGGGACAGAATAACCCCACCCCTAGGATAACATCTGTAGCAGAAGCAGACCATGCCTACCTGAAAAGACACATGGATATATTTGATATTATTGTGGTACGTAAGCAGTGTTTACTGCAAAAAGCCCTTACAACTGTATTATACAAGTAGATTTCGGGACGGGGGAGTAGTTTAGAAGAGCACTTTTACTCATATTTGTAGTATGATATTTTGTTGTGGTGGAGCTGTGTTGTTTGTGTACTGTATTATTGCAATGTGATGCTGTTGTCTTCATGTTTGATGTTTTGTTGTGCCCTTTTTTGTTTAAATTGTGTTATGTTGCTTTGTATGAATATTGTATTATGTTCTGCTGTCTACTTTAGAGATGTCAAGTGCTGTTCCATTTCGAGCCAAATGAAACACGTCTTTGAAATCAACCATTCACCAGTGTTAGAGAGGTTGCAGAAGTGTTTTTTATAACTGACAATAAATGCAACTACTATTTCGAAATAATGTGTAGGTCTCAGACAATAAGCCATATTTTAAAGCAAGTGAGACCACTAGCCTGCTACAGTTAAATGTATTAAGTTTGAATAGCTGCAGAATGCACTTTTTACTGAAGCTGACCTAGGTTGAGAATGTGAAATGTTAAAATTTAAATAAAGCTAACCTGTTGAGAATAGAATGACTTAGTGAAACAAAAGTTAGTTTTAACCTCCCCAAAGGCATATTGTGTAAATATTATAATGATGTATTAATATGTTTAGTTCCACAGAATGTGTCTACATGAACACTAGTTTCACCAAATGAAATACTAGAGAAAAGTATGATTTAATAAAGTGATGTAGAGGCCTAACCATGAACTGCAGTTTTCTTATAATAGAAGTAATGGTGGGAACTCTCATGAGTTTCTACAAAATGGTTCCCAAAATGTTTCATTTGAATGTTGATATCTATTGCCCACTGTTTTTGACTGCTTAGACGTTTGAAGGTTTCCTATTCCCATGAAAACATTGGTTTCTGATTGGCAGAAGACGAGATGGGACCTGAAAATTTGTTAGAAATCAGATGTTATAATAATGCGTGTTCATAGAGTAGAGAGAGAGATTCTGCTTACAGACCCTTTCCAAACCTCTCTCGAAATCTCTGCAGAGTCCTTTGCTGAGACGCTTCTCAGATTCATTCTGAAAGACCCTTTTCATTTTCTCTGCTTGCATCTATGCTGCTCTGAGACTGTACTGAGTTTTTAAACCTTTCTTCGTGGGAAGTTCTGTTTTAATTTGAGATTTAATGCTAAAGCCTAATGCTGTCACCTCTCAATTTGGAGCTCAATTTGGAGCTCTTTACAGGTTCTAGTTGATACATTCCATGGCCCATCACCAATCCCATTTGGAGATTTAGATTACGGGACTTTTTCTTTATGGAATGCTCTTCATGCACTTGTCCTGATGTTAATTGATTATATTGATTATTAATCAATTGATTTTTGCTGATGCTGATAAATACAGATTTTACTTACTAAAAGATTTTTAAATAAACCTTTTTAACCCAAACAAAACTCTTATTATTGACTCCCAAAAGAATAAAATTGAAACTGTGATGACCTGATTTGAGTTGCAGCCCCTGGTTAATCGCATCTGCATCAAAGGTCTGTTGTCCCAGAGACTTGGGGTTACTGCCTTGATGACATGGTAAATATGACTTTGTAAACCAATATTTAACTAATATCCCCACACTTCACCAGCGCTAATATATAGCTGTTCCAGCTCCTCAGCTGTTTAAGACCCGAGTCAGCCCAAACTGTGCCAGAGGCGTATCTTAATTTTCAGTACTTGCTTTATGTGACATGGCTCATGATTCTCTGCGTTGGTGCTTTTTTTTTTGACTGAGCATACACTGCAGTAAATTAACAAAATGGAGCTGTTTGAATCTGCTGTCACTCGAGAATGAGAATGCTTATTCTTTGACATAAAGTATAGGAAAGGATTTGCAGTAATAAAAAAACAGTATGGGAATATAGTCCCACTAGTTTCTGCCCACTTAGAGTTCAGCTGTTGCTATGTTTTATCCCTTCTCCTTTGCATAACATGTAAGAATCTATCTTGGTTTTTCCAGTTTGTAGAGGTTCTCCATCTACTTGTCTATTTAATAGTTCAGTGAACATTACTAATTTTCCCTCCTTTATTATGGCTTCCTTATATTCATCACACAGATATTTGCTTAGGGCAGGAAATTATTGGAAATCTCAGAAAGTCAGGAGGGTGAGTAGGGTGTGACAGCAAGCGGACAAGAAAGAGACAGAGCGATAATTGATGCAGTCCATTGAGTGCTGAAAGAACTAAAAAGGTAATACCATTACATCAACAGTGGAAGGATACAAGTCTTCCAATCTGAATTGTTGTAAAAAGTAAAGGACCAGGGATGGGCAAACACAAGCATAGGGAGGAAAGACACTCAAGAGGGAGCAGACAATTGAGAAGGCAGTCCAATCATGAGAACGGGGCTGACCTTAAACCCACTCTATATTGTATTGTGGAAAATAGGTCTTTGACAACAAACAGCTAAAACTGTTTGTTGGGGCACCTAAAGAGCAAAGCCTCATAATCCATCTGACCAACATATTTGCCACAAAAGCTAGGAACAGAGATGTTGGACATGGCCCTTTTTGCAGGGTCACCCCAGCCTTTTCTCTTCTGTTGCTAAACCCATTTTTGTTGGCATTAGGACTCTGTCCCCCACGATGACAGTCAACGCAAAGCTCCAGTGAGACTTGCTCTTTGGACTACAGCAACCGCCAATGATGACTGGCAACACAGGAACTGCAAGTTTGTGCTACCGCAGCAACAGCAGCAGTGACCTCCAATGCAGAGCTCTAGCACGGACTTCCACAATTAAATTGGATTGGATTAAACTCTAAAACTTTTACAGAAGTAGAAAAGGTCTGCAATACTAAAGTCTCCACCAGTGGTGTGGCTTCCATTCAGGGACACACAATTTTGTGTTGATAATGAGAATATTTAAACTACAAGTTCCAAAGAATATTGAAAAAAGATATTACTAGATAAACAACTTAACCCTAAAATGCGACATGGGTTAACTGCACAGTTCATGTTGAGGTCCTTTAAGGCCCTGTATCAGGTCTTATTTTCTTCTAACAAGGTTAGCCACTTATTTCATTAGAACAGTGAATATATAAATGTTTCAAAGAAAAACACATCTTGATATTTTTATAAAAACTATATAATGTGGAGAACTTGCTCCACGACAGTTTCTGGTTAGCTCCTTCTGATTTATCCCTTGTATTCAGATGAATGTTTAGCTTTTGGCAATGGAAATGAACAACTACAAGTACCAGAATTGTAAAGTAAAATCTAGATTTGATGATTTATTTTGACACAACAATGGATATCCTGAGTTCTCTTCGTCTACAGGCTGTTTTTTAATATGTTTGTAGACCTCTATTTCTGTAAACCATGTGAAAATCATAGGTGTCAATTTATTGTATTATAGGTGTCTTTTCAGAGACTATTCATATAGTAAGATTATTTTTCATTGATCAATTTACATTTCAGTCAATTCACTGATCTTATTCCATTTCCATTTAAAGCTTTTTACATTAAACCTTGTTGGTATTTAAAAGAGGTTCACTGCTGATAAGCGTCCCTAATGTTTTGCGTGACACCTTAATCCAGTCCTATTTTTTCAATCTGAAACGTGCTGTACTTTGTGATTTGTAGTTTTGCTTTTCCCATAGTAGATAAGGTCCCAGAAATCCCAGTAATGCAAAGTGCTGTTGTGACAAAAAGGCAAGGACTGGCTCGAAGAGATACAAATGTCCTGGTTCATCTTGGTCGCTAAAGATGTAGTTTGACTGGTCCACTCTTACTTTCCTAGCCAAGGTTTCCAGGGCTTCAAAAACACTCAAGTGTTAAAGGTCACAGGACCATTTTCAGCTCCTCTTAAAGGGTTTTCACAAACCGTCAGATATGTTACAAGAAACGTGTGAACAGTTTCATTTGAACTTTCACTTTTAAGGTAACATTTATATCATGATCTCACAAAGCAACTGAAACTTTTGCAAGCAGTGTTTCCTGTGTCTAGGAGGTGCATTGGCTTAATCTTGGAGGCTTCTTTTTCATTAAATATTCGCTAGCCCTTAACATACGGAAGCTTTGACTACAGATGAAAAATAACAGAAGAGCACAATGTAAAAAATAGTTTTGGAACATTTCAGAATGTCTGTGTGGTTCCCAACACAACTGAATGCGGACATAAGTCCCAACGTAGCTAAACCACAATTGTAAATGAATGCAGAGATAATTCCAATATGCTAATGTAAACCAGTCTCACATGCAATGTGCTAGTCATGTAAAAGGTGATGGCGAGGAACCTTTATTCAACCTGGCATTCTCTCTCCTCTCTTCCCTGTGTGCCCTGCTGACATGAAATGTCACAGTTGCATGTTTGGTGCTTTTCTAGGTGCAAGTTCAGTCTGTGTGGCTTGGTATGAAGACCCGTTGACTTTCACAGGTGTAATATACACATATCTAAAGACTCATCTGTGAAAGGTTTCCACAAACAAATCATGTGCAATTATTTTCCCAACACTGTGGCCCTTATTTATACTCTGTTTGCGCCGGATTTGCGTCATTTTTTACTACGCAAATTCGGTGCAAACTTAACTCCATATTTATACCCGTCCAGCGCCAAAGTTATGGAGTTTGAGTCATTTTTTGTACGTGAAAACCTACCTTGCGCTAATGACATGCAAGATAGCCATTCCAGTGCAAAAAATGACACTAAGGCATGTGCCCCTTATTTATCCTCTGGCTTCAAAATGACGCACAGGAGGAGGTGGGCCTTAAAACATGGCGCCCAGCCGGATTTGCGCTGTTTTTTAACGCCTGGGTCATGGCAGGTGTTAAGGGACCTGTGGGCTCATTTCCATGGTGGGAGACCATCGAAGCAGTCCACAGGTGCCCTTCCCTGCACCCAGGGACACCCCCTGCCACCCTCGCCCACCCCTGGAGGACACCCATGGATGGGGGGACCCATCTACGGTGAGTACAGGTAAGTGAAGGTAAGTATTTAAAAAAAAAAAAATGTAAGTGGCATTGGGGGGCCTAACTTGGGCCCCCCTACATGCCACTGTGCCCAATGGCCATGACAAGAGTCATTTCCATGGGTGTTGTGCGTCAAAAAATGGCGCAAGTCAGGTTAGTGCCAATATTTTTTACACTAACCTGACTTGCACCATTCTTTGGCGCACAACCCCCAGTCTTCCCTTCGCCTCTGCTGCCTGGTTAGAGTAATTTATTTTGACGCTAACCAGGCCGCAGCGCCGGCTAATGTCATTCCATAAATAAGGCGCCCGGCTGGTGCGTTGGAATGGCGTTAGCCGGCGGTAAACTTTTTGACGCAAATCTGCCCTATCGCTGATTTGCGTCAAAAGTATAAATATGGGCCTATGTGTGAATTGTCTAGTCATTCCATAGCATGCAAACGTTTGGTTTCCTCATTTTTTTTCTCCATTTTAATATGTTTCTCTTACATGTTTCTCCTTTCAAGACACCCATAACCCGACCTGTGTTATTGGTGCACTTTCCTATGCTTTTTCCAGCACTAACTCAGTGTAACTCTGACGTGTAAGTAAACATGGTGGATCAAATTGATTCTCTGTGTTACCCCTATGGGTAATATAGGAGTTGTACCACATCTGCATGGAAAGCCACTGGAACATCCTCTGACACACACCACGCCCACAAGGGTTACTTTCGTGTACAGGGAGTGACATTTTTATCCGATCAACAAGGTAGGTGCAAAGATGGAATAGTTCATCAGTATCATCAGATGTAACTACTGTCTGGCTCACTAAGTGCATTACTCCTAAGTAAGGTCTTGCATACATACATCTACTCTGCTTCTCTTTCACACAATAAATATAATTTGCTTTCCACAACCTACGTAGCGCAGAAAATGTATACGTCATATATGTGTGATATAAATACAAGAATTCGGATGCTCTTGCAAGGATTCCTAAACATTTAAACCATTAGTTTACAAAACCTTAATGCCATGCATAGGAATAAAACAGTCAAACATGCCCGATATTACACAGCAAACTCGCTCAATATTACAATAAGTATAACTGCAGAAGAACATATACTGTAATATGCAGAAGAGAAGAAGCAGTGCCAGAGTCATCTACAACCACAACACCCCCGCGGTACACCATGAGATATATCACTTACATCACTTGGATCAAGGCTGCAGACACTGATTGCATCATCATCATCATCGTTGCGTGAACTCTGCTTTCTCTTCTTCTACAAAATAGAGCAAAGTGTTTGATCAGATGCGGGACATAGAATACATATGCATATTCTACAGATTCATCGAACTGTTGAAGCATGGCACAACAGTGAAATAATGTTCATACAGATTTTATGCTCCCTTGAGTTGCCTTTGATCTCACAATGCTTTGGACACTGGTCAATATTTACTAACACTTAGCAGGTGGTTTGCTTTAGTTTTTTAACACAAACCCAGAATAAAGTGTCATGATGGTATTAACTTTCCAACATAAATCAGGGTATGCAACGAAAAGTTGGCCATAACAACACACAGTAGCAAAAGTGAGCGTTCCATTGGTGGTACATGGACATTCCCATGGACCCATGGATTTTGATGCAAATCTATTATCTACTAACATTGGTAGACAAGGGTTTGCACCCTAAAGTTACGCCTCTTCGAGGCAAGCAAAACTGTAGAGCTAGTTTTAAAACTCTCCAAAGTTTTTCATCTTTGCGTGTACAGCACACCTACAGAGAGGGAAAAGGTATTAGAACTTGGTTTCTGTACTGGAAAGGTCTCCTTCCAGTAAAAATCTATAATTGATAGAACGCACAAACCCTGGCACGATGGTACAAGGGTGTGTTTGTTGGCGCAGGGCAGCCTAAAGTGACCGAGTGCAGATAAAGAGAAAAACAGCACCGTATCTTAGTAGATATGGAACTTTTGTGCTCTTTTTCTTTCACACAGCATAGGGACTTTGGTTGACACCATGATTTGCGTGAAATATTAGTAAACCTGCCCCCTTGACTCTACCCAAAGCCTGGTGTGTTCAGTAAACAAATGTGATAGAGACGCACCAACTGATTAAATCTATTGATCTAATAATAAGTACACATAGGGATAAAAGAGGCGCAGTATCACACCAGCTCCTTAAAATATCTACGCACCCTTTCTTTGCATTTCAACTTAAAGATGAATTTCAATGAAAACATACGCTGTTTTTTGCTCTTACATTCAGAGAAATATTCCCTATTAATATAGTACATTAGTAAAAGTTGGACTGAGTATCCTTAAATAGCGTAATATAATATGTATGTAATCAGATGATATCGCATTTTCTATTTTCTCATCCTTAAAGTACAGGAGACTGCAGGTAATTATGGAATTACTCATGTGACAATTTCATCCCTAAAGTTTTATGACACATATTAAATGCCTATTATATGACGACAATCAAGAGGTATCAAATCACAAGGTCGACTCTGCTCATTTTTAATAGGCATAAAATGAGCAGACATTTTAAATTACTTTTTTCCAGTATTTTAATTTACTTCTAAAGGGACTGATGTCAAACACAAAGCACTTCTACTTTGACTGTGTTTTATGAACTGCCACAGCTACTGTTATTTGATTCTGTGGGGCTTCTCATGGAAAGAAGAGGAATGCACCAGTAGGACCCCGACATATAGTAGCAGTCAGACACATTGAGCAAAATGGATGAGAGACATTTCTAGAATAAAACTATTATTGTACTGTAAAATAGAAATACTCAGTCCCAGTTCCCAATGGGTGGCAACCACACAAAATGGATGAGGAAGAAACCTGGAGTAATGCTATCAATGCCCAGTCCAATACACATGAGCGATTCTGGCAGCAACAGAGGGCACCCACACACATGAACAAGGTGAATGAGGGACACACCTGAAATGGAACTATTAGTGTACTGTATAATATACTTATTAAGTGCCACAGATTGGCACCTACACACACTGGATAAAATGAACAAGGGACCAATCAGGAGTAGTACTATTAGTATACAGAAGAATGTACATAGACAGTAGTCATTAATACAGAGTGGTACCCACACGCATTGAACAATATGGACGAGGAACAAATATGGAATACAGTTGTTAGTGTACTGTATAATAGACATAGGACCAGATTTTGATCTTGGCGGATGGAATACTCCGTCACAAACATGACAGATACCCAGTCTGCTGTGTTACGATCTCCACTGGATATAATCTGATACGGCGGACAGGATATCTGTCACGTTCGTGACAGAGTATTCCCCTCCACCAAGATCCAAATCAGGCCCGTAGTCAATATTATATACAAATGAGTGGTACCTACAAACATTAAAGAAGGAACACATATGGAGCAATATTTTAGTGTACTGTGGAACCTACACATACATTGCTGGCCACCATACAGTTGCATGAACATTTACATGAGCAGTTGTGAAAGTAGAATACACACAGATAATGCATTTGAAAACATCAAAGAAAATGGGTGAGTGTCAAATCTAGAGTGAAATTATCATTGTACATAGGAAAAATGTACCCATAGAATTAAGAGCTGTTTACCAAAGAATAGAACAACATCCCTGTATCTATAAGGACTGCTCCAACACTGCACCGATTTAGAAAACAGTTGAAGATGAACCAAAAGAAAACAATATTGTATTGCATTATCAAGTTAACATACCAGCCACCTCCCCTATCAATCATTAACCTTATGCTTGCCTTTGTCTAGGTTCACGCTACAGAAATATCCCATACATACATTCATACATACCCCATAGACACAAAAAGCCTGTTCTAACCACTGATTCCTTCAAGCCACCGGCAAAGATTTTGGTACTAAATCATTTTGTTGGTAGCAATGTATTACTGGGTGATTTTAGCCTCCCTCAATTATTTACTTATATTTAAGCTTTCTTGGACAATAAGACCAGTATGATACCTGTGTGGACTACTGAATGTAAGCTGCATTTTAAAGTCCCTATGCTGTGGACTAAGGGCCATATGTACGAACACTTTTTCCCATAGACACAGAATGGGGAAAAACCTTTGCTACATCTGGCCCTAAGTTCTTTGCAAGGTGAGATAGTACAAATGCAAAAAATACAGTCTCATTTGCAGTCTAAAGGTGCCTGAACAAGTTTGTCTCTCCATTTGCTTTGCCCAGCCCCATATTAGGTTCCATAATGAATTAACACAACCACCCTTCCCTCATCCCATAGCAACTAGGCTTAAGGAGATTTATCCAGCCAGATTTCAATCTCAGCACTCCCTCAGTGGTTCTTTTAAACAACGAGGTTGAGTCCGCCCAGGTAGTATCATCTTACTTGGGTGGGGCTAGGTGGTCAAATGATGAAGCAAGACACTATAATGTGTGTGAGACCACCTAGTCTGTAAAGGGAACTCCCTTCTATAAAACACAGCCGCACCCACATCCACTGCTTTTCTTTATCTTTATCCGGAAACTACGCGCCTAGCTAGCGCGCCCTGAACCAGACTTAACAGTCTAGTTCTCCCCAAATTCACATCCCACACCTTTTAGTGGTTTAAACACACAAACACACACACATATACATAAGTGTTATACTACATAGATAGCACATTTGCAGAAAGGTGACTTTGGAATTGACCTCACTAAACTTTTGTGTCATCTACCATATATCTGAAACTGCAAAATTTTAGTTAATGAGGGAAAACTAGAAATTCACATTTTAAAGATTCAATGTAGCCCAGAAAATGCAGAACACTATTAGAAATTTACAAACTGTGCATCCAGTGGCAGAGTGAAAGGCTTGAGCCCAATTATATTGTTTTGTCTGTGTGAAGTGAAAACCTTCTCTCTCTAAAATGTGCTTATATTCTGTTTGCATTAACTCTCTTTAAGTGAGTTTAGGAGTATGTTGATCTTGTTCAGACTTCAGTTTGTTGGACAATCTTAATAATGTGTAACACACTACGTGTTAAAATTGTTAACATAATTCTGGTTGTATCATCATATTTACAAGAAAAATTTAAACAACAATATAAAGATGTTTTCTAAACAAAATCAAAAAGAGATTATATATAAAGAAGGAATTTTGGGGGTCATTCTGACCCCGGCGGTCAGAGACCGCCGGGGCCAGGGTCGGCGGGAGCACCGCCGACAGACCGGCGGTGCCCCGCAGGGCATTCTGACCGCGGCGGTTCGGCCGCTGTCAGATGCGGGAAACCGGCGGTCTCCCGCCGGTTTCCCGCTGCCCTGCAGAATCCTCCATGGCGGCGGAGCGCGCTCCGCCGCCATGGGGATTCTGACACCCCCTACCGCCATCCTGTTCCTGGCGGGTCTCCCGCCAGGAACAGGATGGCGGTAGGGGGTGCCGCGGGGCCCCTGGGGGCCCCTGCAGTGCCCATGCCAATGGCATGGGCACTGCAGGGGCCCGCGTAAGAGGGCCCCACTACGCGACGGGTGCCACTGCACCCGTCGCACCTTCCCACTACGCCGGCTCAATTCTGAGCCGGCGTCCTCGTGGGAAGGTGGATTTGCCCTGGGCTGGCGGGCGGCCTTTTGGCGGCCGCCCGCCAGCCCAGGGCAAATCCCAAAATATCCTCAGCGGTCTTTCGACCGCGGAGCGGTATTTTGGTGGGGGAACTTTGGCGGGCGGCCTCCCCCACCCGCCGAAGTTAGAATCACCCCCTTTATGTCATGTAGGCATCCCGGGAAGTATCTGAATTTGGGATCAAGTTTGCAGACCTTATCTAAATTTACATTCTTAAAACTGCAAAGTTACTGGGAGATTTTAACTTTGATGTGATGTCACTAGTGACAATGATACTACAGATTTGGTGAATTTGCTGGCTTTGATCAATTTGAATAAATTAGTATTTTCACCCACACACGAAATGGGATACACTTTGGACCAAATCTTTTATTACATTTATGATATAAAAACTAATGTGCATATTTGTTTCCCCTAAACAGGTAAACAGGGTGTTCCATTCCATATCCCCTTAAGCCTCCCTAGAGTGATCCCACAAAAAATCTCACAAAGATGACTCATTCTTAGCCAGAAGTTATTGACGCTTCCCTACAGAAAGATCCTTGTGGTATATACAAAATAACTTAAGTATTATATTTTTTCTCTCTGATGTCTTTTCTTCTTACCCTCATTCTTTTCTTTCCTTTTTTCCTTCTTTTTTTCTTCTTTTTCTCATACAGGTACCCATATAGTTACTTGTCTCTGGTTTAGGTATATGGTGCCAGGCATCCATCATATTGTCCTGACGATGATCCTCTTATTCTATGCGGATCGAAACATTGTTGCCTAATGCACTCTGACCCCCCATTGAATGTATGTAATTTTATACGGGGTGCAGTAGTGGTGTACTCTAACAGGATATTGTGACTATATTGTCTTATGGTTTTTGTTATGTGTTTTTGTGTTGGACCTATACTAATGCGCCCTTGCAAGGGTATTACCCTTACGTTTAAACTTCTGAATTCATAAATTTTGCTAATCAAGCGTTTCCTGGGCTATATTTGTTTTCCCAGTGCATTAGATAACTATTTACCTTTGATTATGGGCCCTGTTCCCCATAAGAAACTTACACCTGGCAAGTCAGGATGACCCTTTGACTCATGTCCGCCACTACATTTCACAAGGCAATAGAGAGTCTTGCGCTGGGGAATCCCTGCAACATCTTCTTAGATCAGGCTACCTTTCCAGTAACCTGGAAAAAAATGTGGTAAGCTGCTGTTAACAATCTCACAGCGGATCCCCAAAAGTTAAGCAAATAGCATCCCATTTCTTTACTTCCTTTTCCAGCTAAGGTCCTACAAAAGAATGTTAATTCCCAACTTTCTGCCTTTCTTGAGCCATAAAATTCTGGAAAAATCCCATGTTGGATTTCACCCACTGCATTTTACCGAGATTGCTCTTCTTGTGTTGCTGGATGAGATTCATATGCTGTTGGACAAGGGAGGAATTGCTGCACTAATGCTGCTTGATTTTAACACAGACCTTGACACAGTTGCTTATGTTGTCCTCTGACAGAGACTCTCTGATAAGCTGACATTCAGAGAAAAGCACTAGAATGGTTGGCCTCATTCTTGAAGTACAGGGCACAAACTATGACAGTACCTCCCCGGTACCAGTCCAGGTTTCTTTCCTTTGGGGTTCCATAGGGATCTGCGCTGTCCTACTCTCTTTAATATTTATATATCTCTTCTAACTAAACTTATCAGGGATTTTGGATTTTCTTTAATGTCTTATGCTGACAGTACCCAAATGATCATTCTCGTGTGTGACTTTGACACAAATCAATACAAGGAAAGCAGAAGAGGGGGAAAGAAGGAAGACGGAGAAAAGAACGACAAAGAAAGAAAGCAAGGATTGTATGGAACCTTAAAGAGCAGGGAGTGTCTGGTGGGAGACGAAAGCGGCGTGAAGCGGTATGAAGACTACTCAGTTATAGTTACTCAGCACCCATGATATTCTATAGCACCAGCTGCGGACTTCTGAGGAAAACTTTGGACCCGACCCTTTTTCTTTTACAAAGTAAGGACTGCTTGGACTACTGTAACATCATCTATGTGGGCCTGCCCTTGAAGTTGCTATTACGAGTTTAACTTATTCATAGTGTTGCAAATAGAGTTTTTTTGAGTCTACTATACTTGCTCTGTGTCAGTGTTGTACTGCTTTACATTGGTTACCAATAAAAGCTTCCTTGACATTTAAAGCCATGTGCATCACTTAAAGGGCATTCCACAAGCAAAGCCCCATAATGCTGCAGTACAACATTTTACAAAGCATTCTTTGTTGTGTTTTAATGTCTCCAGACTCATTTCTGTTGGAAAACCATTGGATCTCCTGCTCCTGAATGGGAGGCAAAGCCTTTTTCTAATTGGCCCCCAAAATGTGGAATTCCGTCCCTTTATCTCTTTACTCTGAAGCAAACAATGAGAAATGTCATAAATGTTTTAAAACTCGGCTTTTCACTTAAGTGTTTTTTTCCAGTTTTAGGGGCAGGACACTTCCTTTGGGTATCCATTCATGTCCTACATATGTTTACCTATTGCCGTCATCAAAATGTAGCCTGCATAACATGATATCTTAAACTTAGACTGAGTTAATATTATGTTTATGTGAACATATATAAGCATAGTAGTGTTGATATAATATGTGCAATGACACTACAAACAGCTGAAATCCTCCATTTCCTATCAAGGGATTGCATGCATAGAATGTGTACATTCTGTAAATGGCGCTGCCTTTCTCCATATGTCCTAAGAAAACCAAAAGATTAATGAGTGAAATGCTTGAATTCTTCTCAGTCACTGGTAATCATCCTGGCATTCAAATCCATTGTTTTATTTGCTCTCTGTGGTACTATAAATAGGGACCGGTTTTATGCAAATAAGCATTGTTCCAGATTCATTATACACTTTCCAGTCCTACATATGAGGCCACGTCTACAAGAAAGGGAACAAAAGCAATCCCATCCTGGTTTCGTTTCAGTTGGACCTTATCAGTGAGGTACAGCTTCAGGCCTTAGGTATAATGAGCATGGAACAGATGCAAAGGAATCCATGTTGTGCCTGTCTGAATCTAAATAGTTGAAACACTGTACATTCTGTAATGTATGTATAAATGTCACCATTCATAGCAATAGCAATCCATCTTCATGTTGTTTCACCCATGTGTGCCTGATGTTATCTGTTGTGCTTCTACTTAAGTAACTAACTCTCATTGATAATGCATCTCTCCATTGAGAAGGTGGAGCTAGCAACACAGATGTCTGAACATTTTTAAAGAATGAAAAAAACAATGGACATTCCCCTACATCTAAGACACTTTGTGAAAGTGCTTAAAGTGATATTCAAGCATATGACCTTCATCAAACTGGTTAGGCACAAAATACAATGTCATGAGAAAACACGCAACACAGCATAGGATGAGTGAGACTAGAGGTATGACTGCCTTAAGTAATGCACTTGGTAATTATGACTACAACAGTTGAGAATGGCATTCGACTGCAGGTAGAAACTGGAGAAAACAGTGAAGGAGCAAATAAGTTTTACCTATATGGGTACTGCTTACCCTATAAAGTACAGCAAATAAAAAAAAGCTGTGGCACCATCGCAAACACTCTAGAAGGGAAGGAAAAAATATATACAGGCCCTAATAACTTTGTCAAACTTACCAGAAACTGCAGAGGTACCAAAAAGGTGGAAAGGCTGGGAAATGAATAAATGAGAATAAGGGCTCCAGGGGAGACACAGGGGGTTCTACTCTTTCTAAGTGAAAGAACAGAGAAAGAGACGAAAACATACAAGCAAAATTGAATAAGATACACAAAACAGATAATGAGAAAATAAAGCAAATGTGTAGGACAGTAAAATAGATTTCAATCTCACAAAGACACTGGGATATGGAATGATAACAAAAATGTTCATCCTAGCAGATCCTTCCACTTCTCTCTCATTCCAGCCATGCCAGCTCAGGGCCACAACCATAAACAAAATCCCAGATTGGACAACCCAGTGCAGTAACCACCTAGGCAGACTACATCATGTGAAATACCATAGAGACCTGCAGATCTGTTCAAAGCTATCAGCCAGGACCACTGGGATTATACGATTGTGCGGCCATAGCAATTTCTGCACAATCATATTTCTGCTGCATTTGCCACATTATCCATCATCTGCCTCATCTGCAGATTTTGACAAAAAACTAATTTGTTTCTAGCTCAAACAGTAGAATGCCCTTTGCAAAGTTAGACTTGACACATTTCTGTTGCTTATTGCTATGTCTGGGTGCTAAACTGGTAATAATGAGGTGCTACCAATGCCTAAACAGTGCTACCAAGTTTAACAAGCATTTGCTCGACTTAGAGCTATTAACATTGTAAAGTCCTTACCGGACTTTTATTGCCACCTAAAATGAAACTGAAAGTAATACAGTTTTACATAAGCGACCCGATTTAAAGTGCCACGCCATGAGCGTGAAGGGGGACACAAAATGTAACAGCACACAAAATGAAACAGAAGTTCGCTCGCAGTCAAACGTATCAGCAAATGTGCAGCGAGATTGCACTGCGTAGGAAATAAAAAGAAAAAGTAGTCCAGAACCCATGCTGAAATCATGGAGCTTCGTGTGTTTTCAGTAGTTGGCCGATGTGCTCCAGGAGGGCTAAACACTGAAAAAGGCATGCCTTTCACAAATAAAATCAAGTGATTTTAATAAGGCAAGCCCTCGAACCGACGAAACTGATGGGTGTGGGTAAAAGCCCACAGAGAGATTACAGCAGGCTAGAGCGCTTGCCCGCTCAACTCTAAAAATGACGATAAAAGTTGTAATACTATTCTAAAATGTGCGACATTATGCCACACAATTTGCCTTCTCTTGTCACATAATTTACTCAACCCTGGTGTATAATTTGGCCCTCTATAGCCGCACAACTACAGTGGCCATACTGAAAAACATAAAATTGTGCATCTGTCTCTCGCAATTCATCATCTAACACCACCTCCCCTCACACCTAATTACTGACAGGGCAGAGGTGGTGCCTTTGGTCGGAGACAACAAACTGAGTGGGAGGTGAGAAATATTTTTTGCGTGTGCGCCAGGGGTCTGCCAACTGTTATCGCAGGCGACAGAGGGATATTAGGGCACATGAAATGTAAGGGGCCGATGGGACCCCAGTCATGACTCTTTCTTTCTGCCAAACAGCGGGACAGGGAAATGGGCTTTGATTTTGCTTGCATTATGGCCAAAGGCACCTTCGAGATACCAGTTCAGTTAGTGAGAGGTGTGGTGCTCAAAACCAGGAATAGCTGGGAGCACTCAAAACAGTTTCCCTATAAAAATGATCGTGGATCTGCGTTAGCCCTGATTAACATGCCAGCACACGCCCTTCCAGGGTCAGAGACATACAGGCACAGCCAAGACTGGTAACGGAGAACATGTGGATCAGTCTAAAGGGCTTAGCTCTTGAAGACCCGAATTCGTACAATAATGCTCCTACAATTAAAAGAACAGAGCGGCAAGCAAAAAGGCATAATTAGAGGAAAATTGATAAGATAACTAGACATTTGATCAACGAGGATTCTGCGAGTCTATGTCACCTAATGTGCTGCCCTGAGGGGAGCAGCCAGTGAAATATGAAAGGGGAGGTTGTCCAAGGTATCCACCTGTTCAGCTTCTCCACTGCCTCAGGACACATACCTAACAGAGAAGTCACGCCACTGAGCTCCTGTGCCGTGCAAACAAGGTTATAGCGCTTTCATCTCTTTTTCACTGCTCTGAGACACGGAATAATGGTGAACAGATGTTCCTACAAGACATTAAATACTACAGTGGAGCCGCTGACAAGCTGTCATTGGAGCACCAAAGTGAGCAGACATTTCAAGGTAGTGTTGTAAGCTTGACAGCACCTTTCGACAGGGTCAGCACAACATGCAAAGGGCATTTCATACTTTGTAAATATGCACATTGGTAGAATCTCATGGAATACGAGAGTTCTGAAGTTTTCGAAATGGAGAAATATGTGTTTACTTTATGCATGTCAATTTAGCCTAATGGCTGGGGTAGTTAAACACATGGCGCACCCTTCGACCCAGATGGTACTACAGGTTTGACCCCCTTGTCCCACCCTTAATCCGACAACAGCCTCCTTTCTGCTGCTGGAGGCCTGGACTCTGAAATAATCATGGGCCTGATGTACTACGAGACACGTCACAAAATGTATCTGCACATGGCGCTCCGACATTTGGCGATCTTTTGCTGATTTTGTGATGCGACCTATATACTGATTGGTCTTGAAGCAAATTCTCCAGTCACAGAGGGTTGTGGAAGGATGTGCCTAATGAATATTAATTAGGCACGACTATAATTGCGAGCCCCTATATTTGCTATAAGTACAGAGATGGTGGCCTGAAGGAAGAACAAATCACTATCCTTGTGTTTTGCGTTCCATAACAGGAAACTTTTTTTGAAGGGGCCCATCTTCCTTAATGTAGTCAGTGTTGCTTTAAAAGAAAAATGAATCCTGGTTGAGAACACATGGAGGGGAGCAGACAGTCGCCTGACAGAACGTCCTTATAGCAAGATGACCAAGAGGGACTACTTTCCATGTTACCACCTCTTTTTAGCAGCTGGTAACTTATCACTGGTGTGCGACCACGATTGTTACACACCAGTGTTGAATCAAAGTTATGAGTTAAAACCCCTTTCATGCCCCTTCCCAGTAGCAATACGGATTGGTTAACACAACTAATTTTGCGAGTCAGAATTGTTTTTCCAGCTTTCAAAATTGGTTTAGCACACAGTACAAATGACTGAAAAAAAAACATTTTGCAGCCGTAAATCTAATTATTTTGTGAATTGCAGAGTTTGTGTCAGCAAAATGGTTTTGTACATGATACCCCTTGAAAGTAGGAATACCAGAGTCTTCACTTGTTCAACAGAAAGCAAGTCCTAATTTCCACGAACAAACCACTGTCATCAACAAAAAAAAGGAGAGAATCCCACTAGTACTAAGAGTGGCTACCCATTGAAGTCAAGATTTGTTGCCTGACACATAAAGCCATTTATTTAAACATTTCAGTATGCGCATTGCTGTTGGTCACCATCTCAGGAGGGCACCGAGGACTTAGAAGCAAAAATTCACTGTATTTGGACGTTCAAGTCTTCCCAGGCAGAAAAACAAACCTCCCAAAGTGTGGTAACATCAATATGGAATGCTCTCCTGTCTGATTTAAGAACTCTACCCACTCACCCTCTATCCTCACTTTTAGAAACGCTTTGCAATCTCATCTCTTCTGGCTACTTCTAAAGTAAGGGGCATATTTACAAAGAATTGGCGCCGCGCATAGCTTAGCCAAAATTGGAAGAGCCACACTGGGTCAGATCTGAAACTCAGGGATGTGCTGTATTTACAGAAATACATTGCATTCCTGTATGTTCCCCTGTGCCAGTAATAAATTACCTGCCATACTCCAACACAGCCACCCTTTGGCCATGGTGCAAGAATGGTTGTGTTGCGGGGGAGATTGTTATTATGCAGGAAGGGACACCTTCCTGCATAAAAACAATCTTCAATGGCGATTTGCTATTTCTATATGTGCTGTAGAAGGCAGCACACATAGTAAAAGCATAAAACGAGGAGAAATAAAAGCATTTCTCCTTGCTGCACCATGCTAATGAAATCTGTGGCACTGCCACAGATTTAAGATTTCTTGAAAATCTGGGGCAGTGTAAAAATGCAAAGGGCAGTTCTTTGGAATGCCCACAGCAACACCCATTGCACGCCGCTTCCACGCAAAGTGCTGCGTGTGAAGGGGCGTATTCACAAGGTGGCACTAAGCCACAAAAAGTGGCTTAAAGGGGACTTGTAAATACAAGGCAGTGCACAGCACCAGCGGAGCGTCACAAAAAGTGGCGCTCCAGTGGCGCTAGGGGCTTGTAAATATGCCCCTAAATTACCTGCCAAGCGGAGAACAATGTTACTGTTTCTTTAATTTATTGTGTTACCCTCTACAGTTCGTTACTGTTTCTCGTATTCTTTAATCCATTGTTACCCCCTAGAGCTCGTTAGTATTTCTTCTGTCTTTCACTGCATTTTGTTCCCCAGTTCAGTTTGTAACATTTTGCAGTTTTTCACTGCCCTCTTTTGTTATTAATAAAGCACACTAATACATTATGGTGCAGTATCAATAAATGCAACTGTCAAATAATTAATTGAAGCTCTTTGAACACTGTTGACCTTCTGGTCCTCTTGCTAGTTGGTTGAGCTCTTCAACCAGGTCTAGTGAAGGCAATTCTGGGGTAACAAAGGGAAAGCAAGGGTTAAATGCTGTTACCCCGAGCTGATATATGTGTTTTTCATAATACGTCTTTTTGCTCTAATTAGGACCAACCGTGATTTCATTTAAAGTTTATTTCTCTAAAGGGGGGGCTCGTTAGGTTTGGAGTCTGTGAGTAGTGTCTGCTCTGTGACGAGGCTCACTTGTTCTGCTCTCTCAAAGCTGTTGCTGTGTAGTAACCTCTGTCTCCGCCTGACACAATGATGTTTTGCAAAATCGTTTAATGTGCTCCCCAATAATTAATACATATAAACCGGTTGTGTCCACGGTAGATCCAGGAAAGCAGGTTTTCAGGATATGCACATTCAATTTATTTGCATAAATTAAATGTAAAGGAAACTCTTGTATATAGTCAGTGGTTGTTCAGAAGGTGTGGAACGATTCAGGCCCTCCCGGGTCTACAGTGGGTATCACTGAGCTGAACTATATTGTGACCTGTGTTCCTATATTGAAATAATACGATCATAAAAATATAAACCATTAAGCACCATTTAGAAACTGTGTTCATGCAAGAAAACATTTTATGCACCTGTTAAAGAATAATTTTTTTTAAAGTTTGTCAGCGAAAGGAATAATGACTCTCTGCACCCCCAAACTTGATATATCAAGTTTTGCAGATATTTACTTGTATGTACAAGTTCAACATTGGTACCATCCAGGCTCTATTCACACCAATGAATACATCTATGTGTGGTAGAATTATATGTACAATGTTTTGTACGCTAGATACACTTATCTTTAGGGATTCACAATATCCCAAGGACTGGTTGGGGAAATCTATGAAAATTGTAGCTACCACACACACACACACACACACACACCTGTTCTCCTTAGCAGCACTTGATATCCGAGAAAATATTATTTACATTTTGTCCCCTTTTTAATGTACACTGAAAACAACTTTGCACGGGGAGAAATGCCTTGATTAACCCCCAGGAAAAGTGTGGTGTTCAGAGCATTATCCTTAATTTTTATGCCTAACTCTTGGTATCCATTTGAGGGTTGTGTGCAGTTGTGTGCAATTTTGAATGGCTGTGCATAACACACAATTTGGACTTATGGATGAAACAAAAGCTGTGAGAGTGAGGTAAGGTAGCAAGGAGTGTCTGATGGCTGATAAAACGTGCAATGGGTGGAATAAAGACTATGTACCCTTGGTATTCACCACCCAACCTTTACTAGTGCTGGCTACGGGCTTCTGAGCAAAAGTTGAGACCAGCACTTATTCTTTTTCAAATTAAGCATTATCCAACAACAATTTCCTATTACTTGCACTCATCACAAACAGCTCATGTTTGCAGTCCCAGATTTTTGTTGGTTGCAACCAGTCAAGGATTACTCGATTTACAAAACAAACTAAAGATAATTCAAAATACATAACCATGATTTTCTTGGTGACTGGCACTCATACATGCTTCAACAGGGATGGGCAAGGAGAAAGCTTTGCTACACATCTTTGCTAGCCAGCTGGTTGTGCCTACCAATGACAGAGATGCACTTACACAGCACAAAAATACTTTTTTCTGACACAGCAAACTTTTGAACCCACAGCGGGGGTTATCTTTCTTTCTTATGAAGACTCACTTAGGATGGATGGAATTCTCAGATGTGAGTGCCATAGTTTGGTATACTGTGGGACTCAAGCGGCACCTTTCTGATGAGTCCTAACATGGCTGAAACTGGTCTGCGGTTGCATGAGTTCCCACTCAGTGTGGGCTGCGACGGAGCACTTCTGGCTGCACGTTTTACTGGAGCAGGTCCAAGGCTAATTTTCATATGGTTGTCCCTGTCTGTAGTGGCACAGTGAGCACAAAAACAACAAAAAAACAATGGATTGAAATGCCACCCAGATCAATCATCAGTGGCAGAGATTAATTAAAGCATTCTACCTACTACTTTTTTGTTTTCGAGAGGAGAGTGACAAGTGATGCAGCAATTTCATAATGCTGGATTCATCAACTGCATCTAATGCCATGGGTTATGCTGTGTTTCTAGCTGTAGAAGGAGTCTAGGCACCCAGATAACCAATGCAATATGGCAGAGCCTGGCAGGTAAATCTTCGGAACCTGACAGGGTGCCTATCAATCTTGTAAAATGCAATTTAGATTTGTGGGCACTGTTACTAACCAATGTTTTCAAAAGCCTAGATAATAAGCAATTCCCAAGATCCTGCTCCACCTCGACTACTGTATCCGTTTTTAAATAGGGCAACTGGTCTGATTTAAGGTGTTGTCGGTCTGTCTCCCTTCTTGTTAATTCCTTTAAAATAATTGGTAGAGCTATCTATACCAGAATGTGTATTTGGGTTCCCCAGATTATCATCCTTAACAGTTGCCAATATGGTTCTAGGGAGCAGCTTGGCAGTGGAGCTGTGCTTAAACAGCAGTCTGATTACAGGCAAATACACCATTTCCAAGTCCTGCCCACTGTCCCTTTGTACTCATGGATTTCACAACATTCAATTGTGTAAACTGCTCAACGCTGTGGGTGATCCTCCTTGGAATGTCGCTGAATGTGGCAGTTGTGAGCTTCATATCTGTACTACATGAGTATATGAATGTGAGGGTTAGATTTGGTGGCAGTGGGGAGCTCTCAGATTTGTTTGTCATCTCATGGGGTGGTCAGTAGGGATGAATTCTTGCCCCACTTCTTTTCAACATATATATTACCAAGCTAAATCTTTTTCTTGCTAGTGCCATTCAAGAGGTCCCAAAGATAGATGGTGCTCCATTACCTGCACTGATATATGCTGACAATCCCTTTTGATGGCTAGCACCCCTGAGTTCTTAAATCACTTAGTTATTTTCTATGCCTAGTTTATGGCAGATCTTGATTTGGTTATTAATTTACTCTAAATCATATGTTATGGTTTGTGGTCCCAAACAGTTGAACATCCCCACTTTTTCTTTCAGCAATGAATGGCTGGAAAGGACTAACAGTTTTTTCACATCTCAGAGTTATTTTTGACTATTCAGGTGCCTGACTTACAATATTTCAAAATGCATGAGGCTTTCTCGACCCATAGGAACACTTTTTAACTTACCTTGGCCATCGGGAATCAACTGAATGACACCTGTACTGGAAATATATAAGGGTCAATGCACTTGTATGAAGCAGGAATTTGGGGTTTAATTATATGTACTACCACCCAGATTGAGGAGAAATGTTTCTGCAGGTGGCTCCTCTCAGTATCTTCCATGACCCCGCAAAATATATGTTCCACGAAGAACGAGGGCTCCCTTATTTAAAGGATCGCATTATGCTGGGCCCAATTGCTTTGTGGCTCTCAGTTTGGCTTAATCCTGAAGCTAGCCTGAAACAACTAGTTATTAAAGATCTCCTGTCCTGCGATAAAAAAGGACTACGTTCATAAAACTATTGTAGAGTTTGAGCTCTCTTCTTTATTCAACAGTCCAATGTTTGTTTACGTGGAAGACTAACTACAGGTTAAGCATAAATTCCTGGAAAGTATGCGCCTCTCTCTGGGAATTGTGGCGTACAGGACACTTCTGTTAAAATGTATCACTCAGCATTACAAGGTCAGTGGGAGAGGTTGGTGGTGTTTAGTTTTAGGGCAGGAACAGTTATACTTATGCTTTGTTTCCACTGGGGTATCAAAAATATTTAGCAACTAGAACTTGCCTATCTGATGGTGTGCCTTTCCAGTCCTTGTTGCACTTTTTTAGGTGGAGTGCACAAGCGCTCTGGCCTATTGTACTCTATTTGTGGGCTTTTAACCACGACCAGGGCACGCCCATCTCTGTCACTCGTTCATGGGCTTGCCTTTCAAAAATCGTTTATCATTGGTAAATGCTTTATGTTTGTCGCTCCTTGGGGCAGTTTTGTTGCCGCGTTGGCCATCAACCGTGTCACATGGATAACTGCACTTCTGCTGATACATTTGACTGTGAGTGAACTTCTTTTTCCTTTTGTGTCTCTCCTTCACGCTGATGCTCATGGCGGCTGTGGCGCTTTGAAACGGCTCGCCTATGCCAACTGTTTTACTTTTCATTTTTTATTTATCTGGCAAGAAAAGTCCAGTTAGGAATTTACAATGCTAATAGCTCTAACTCGAGCGAATGTGAGACCCATTGCATTGTTGCAAATGCTTGTTGTGAATTGTTTTACTTTTCTTCAGTAACAAATCTTCAATTCAGTTATTGAGGAAGCTCACAATGGTGCAGTGCAGAATAACACTAAGATTTTCACAATTATTAAATGATGAGGAAGTATGATTTTATGTGGCATCCTTCTTGAAATCAGCTATACATTCAAAAATAATATGCTCAGCTATTTATTTATATTTGATTTTTCTTTCATGATCATGAGTATCTATAATGTTTATTCTACGTGTATTAACATAATTGTTTAAACCTTTTCATGTGCTTTTATGGGTGTCTCTGACTCTGGAACAAAGTTTGTTTTGATTTTACACACACGTAGCTATATGTAAATATATATATATATATATATATATATATATATATATATATATATATATATGTTCACCAAAAAAATTAAGTTAATGGGATGCTATAGTGTATTAGTTAGGTGAACATTTTGGTTGTAACATATAGTTTAAAATGAACAAAACCACTGAAATTCACCAGTTATAGGTATTTCAAATAACTATAACTCAGCCTCAGTCATGCACAGTGATGTCATCAATGATGTCATTTCAGATGTTGCAATTATGTTGTCAATGATGTCACTGAACATGTCATGAGTGATGTAATATTGGAGATAATTAGCAATGCATTGTGAGGGTGCGAATCCTACTTAATTTAGGGAACGAGTTCTAGATACTTGGTTATAGTAGCTAGAGATAACTATAACTATAACTGGGGAAATTCAGTGGTTTTGTTAGTTTCAAATGGTATTTTAAACTGACATTTTCACTTAACTATAAATTCCCTTTCATCTTTGATTTTTCAATTAATTTCCAAGATTTATTTACTGTAAAGTAATATATTAATACAATTCCTAATTTCCTAATATAATGTTACTTTAAACTTTTTCAGTAAATGTATGTGTTTTCTGTAATGTAGAATAAGATGTCCATTACTGTGTGCAGCTCCTGACTGCGTTCCATTCCCTGAGTCCAACTCCCTGGTTGTATCCAACCTCCCGCTTGGAGTGGCCTTTGGCTGTGAGCAGCATGGATTGGGCGCAGGGCCTAGTGACAGGCCACAAGGGGTCCCTGCACTCCAGAGAACAGCATGCAGCTCCTGCTCTGGAGTGTTTGTAAGAATATCGTATACTTTTCTAGGGTCAAGTATTTAATGACCCAGGAGACTTATGTGTTTTTTAATGCAGCTGAGAGGGCTGCCACACTCACAGCTCCTCTTACAACATTTAAAAAATACTTAGTGGTACACTGAGCCCTTACAGGAGCACCACCAAGATACACATATATTAAAAAGGCTTTTTACGCTCTTCTTGTCTGGAGCAGAGAATAATAAATCAGCGCCTCCTGCCGCAAATTTATTATTCCTTTTTAAAAAATAATTTGCTGGTGTCCTAGTTCACACTCGGGCACCCACACCTTATTTCATGTTGGGGGTGGAGCCCCAAGATATCCCAGCCACCAACCACCGTGGCAGGAACCGGCCATTGTTTTTTAGAAAAGTTTCTAAGCAAGCGCCCCGGTGCCCATCCAGTGAGATATATATGT
The DNA here is from genome assembly GCF_031143425.1 of Pleurodeles waltl. Classification (NCBI taxonomy): domain Eukaryota; kingdom Metazoa; phylum Chordata; class Amphibia; order Caudata; family Salamandridae; genus Pleurodeles; species Pleurodeles waltl. The sequence goes on from NC_090448.1 coordinate 155,133,367, forward strand.
ATATCATTTCAGTGAATAATATATATATTCACTGAAAAAACAAAGGTTACAGGGATGTTAGTTAGTTAAGAAACAGAATAAAAAAAAACCCATAGAAAATCACTTAAAAATGCAAAGGTTACAGGGAAATTATAGTTAGGCTCACATTTTAAACGTCCGAAACCATGGAAATTCACCATTTATAGTTCCCTAAAGTAACTATGACACATGCCTCAAGGTAACTATGACTCGTTCCCCCGCCATGCAGTTTTTTCATCAAACTTTTTACTGCAAACATTACATTGATATTATCAATTATATTATTAAAGATGTCATGAGTGCTGTAATTTGTGGAGTAAATTACAAGTGCCTGAGGAGGGCGCAAGGTATTGTTGCCTTAGGGAATGAGCTATAGTTACCTGAGTTAATATAACTATAACTGGTGAATTTCTATGGTTTTGTATGTATAAAACGTGAGCCTAACTATAACATCCGTATAACTTTGTTTTTTTGAGAGAATTTCTATGTTTTTTTAAATGCTAATTCCTAACTATATTGTCCCTGTAACCTTGTTTTTTTCAGAGATTTTTTTTAACGTATAGTAATTTTCATTACTATACGTTAATCCAACCACCACCACACATGACCTTCGGCCATGCTCAGCGGCGGTTGGTCACAGGGCCTGGCTGCAGGCTAACCCCATATATCCACTCAACCTTGCACTGCGCATGCGTAGTGGAAGTTGATCACAAGACCTGGCCTGCAGCCAAACCCTGCAGCCAACTCCCCCTAACCACCCAACCCGACACTGTGCATGGCCCTTTGGCTGTGCATAGAGGGAGTTGGCCGCTGCCTCTCTGGGTGTGAGAGGGTGTATCTGGGGGGTGAGAGTGACTGTGAGCATGTCTGTCTGTGTGTGAGAATGCGTAATCAGTGTTTTAGTGGGTGTGTCAGTGTGTGTGTAGGTCTGTGAGTGGGTGCATGAGGGTTGTCAGTGGGTCTATGAGTGGGTCTGTGAGTGGGTGCATAACTGTCTGAGTGGGTCTGTGAGTGGATGAGTGTGGGTCTGACTGGGATTGTGAGTGGGTGCACGAGGGTCTGAGTGGGTCTGTGAGTGTCTGCCTGGGTCTGTGAGTGGGTGCGTAAGTGTCTGAGTGGGAGAAAGAGATTGAAAGAGCGAGAGAGAGAGAAAGAAAGGGACTGAGAGGGAGAGAGAGAGAGGGAGTTTTTTAGGTTTGATGTATGACATACTTAGAATGAGATATTTCAGCACAATTTGAAAAAAAAATGTATTTGTCATTTAAAAAGAGTAAGATCACCTTTCAGTATGAGTCTTAAACATTTGCGCTTCAAAAAAATAAATAACAAAGGGAAATGACCAGGGTTACACCTGGACTCGAACCCTCAACGCTGAGTATGAATATAATTATTTTATTTTAATATATATTTTTTTGCCCTTTATGGGCTATCTGGGACCGTGGGGTGAGCCTCAAGGCCTCCCCTGCAGTCCCTGACAATTTTTAAAATGTATTTTATTATATGCCCTTTACGGGCTATCTGGGACCGCGGGGAAGCCTCAAGGCCTCCCCCACGGCCCCATTGCTCCAGCAACCAAGGTGCTGCTTTAAGTAGCAGCTCTGTGGTTGCTGGAGCAATGCGTTCATCTCTGTTCCTGCATGCATATCTGTGTGCAAGGAACAGAGATGAAAACTCTGCTTTCTGACAGCGGGACCTGTTTGACAGGTCCCGCTGTCAGAAAGAGGACTTTGCTGTGACTTGGCTGCAGCTGTCAAAGCTGCAGCCAAGCCACAGCAAACAGCTATGTCCCAGGGGTGGGCATCCCGGAACATAGCAGGAGCCGATCCTGGGGGTGGTGGTCCCCAGGGCCATCAGTGGCTCATTGAGGCGGGCCGTGCATCCTCCCTCCAACATAGAGGACTCCCAGGGGAGTTGGTGGTCCCTGAGGCCTGGGGGTCTGAAACTGACCCCTTCACTTTTCTATTATAGCCCCGGGGAGTTGGTGGTCCCTGGGGCTGTTGGGGAGTGCACGGTCCCCTGCACTGAATAACATGAATGTCCGGGGCTGCAGGTGCCATGCAACCCCCTTGCACACATTTTGATGTATGCTCCGGAGAGGTGGTGGTCCCCCAAGCTGTGGTGGAGACCGACAGTCCTTCCCCACACAAATACAACATTTGGCCCAGGGAGGTGGTGGTCCCTAGGGTGCAGGGTTGTGCAACCCTCCTGCACATTTTTCACGCATCGTCCCGGGGAGGTGGCGGTCCCCGGGACTAAGGAGGGGGTGCCGGGTGGCCACCCGTTACCATGCCCCCGGGGGCTTAAAAAAGACAACGCCTGTGAGCCTGCATTTCATTGTTTACAATTTTTGTGGAAAAAAATAAAATAATGCTTTTTAGCCAGGGGGTGTCTCTCTAGGTCCCCACCACAGAGCTAATGGACAAGGGTGTCTGTACCATGGCCCCTTTTCTTTTTTTGGGGGGACTCTGAGTCCCAAGATGTCTGTCAACCAGTGCTTAATTTGTGCTTGTTGTTTCCAGTGTGGAGTACTGGCACTTATTTTTGAGGGCCGGCACTTATTTTTTTGCCTCAAGCATTTACCACGAGCAAAAGAAACATGAGAAAGATGGAGGAAGAGAAAGATGAAAAAGTGTCACAAATGTCGAGAGCTGCAAGAGTGAAGGTGCAGGGAGTGGCTATAAATGGATTAAGGAGGCCTGAGGTGGCTTCAGGATAATGCTGCCTCAGTATTCTGTGCTCTCTCATTTAATAGCACCATCCACGTGTCTCAGAGAAGTGCTCTGCGCCCCAGCATGTTTTTATTAACAAATTAAACGCTGCAGTCAACACTTCCTGGTTGAAGTCTTAACAGCCAATCATATCTCAGCATGAGATTAGGAGGGGTTGCAAATCTTTCACGTCCCTATACATACAAATTTATTTTCCCCTTAATTTCTCCTAACTACTGAAAGGATTTACACCAAAATAAATAAAAAAAAGTCACTTTCTGGACCAGGAACTACCTTACTGCCACATTTGGTGTAATTCCATCAAGTAGTTTTGGTGCTATCACTGTTCAAAATCCCTATGGAAAAATGAATGAGGAAAAAGTGTTTAGGGACCCCCCTTTTTCCTCAGCCCCCAGACAGATCACCCTGAAACTTCCCAGACAGCAGCTGACTTGACTGGCAAATTGTTTTGTAAGGTTTTGTGAAGATTCGTCAAACGGCGCCAAAGATATAGGCAAGTAAAAAAACGCCTTTTATATAGAAACTAGGTCCTAACTCTAACTACCTAGTGGAGACTGCCACTAGGTAAAAGATATATATATATATATATATATTCTTCACATAAGATTCAAACTACGGCACTCGATGCAGTTTGCTGTCCTTTATTTATATCAGGAATTCCATATCAATTCAAAACCTCAAAGAATCACAGGTTTAGGGCGACGCGTTTCAACCATCATGGTCTTCCTCCTGGCCCTCCAAGTGTTCAAGTCATGTAATCCATCTTACTCTTTGAATAACCACTCATCTAATGCTTAGACATAGAAGACATCTCTCTTTTTTTCTAGCACACAACATAATTTAAATGAACTGTGAAAGTATTTCATAATATATCAGAATTAGCAATATAAATGAAGCACATTTTTGTTATTTCTGAAGTGTGTTTCCAAACAAATGCTTTAATATGATCAAAACATATCATTACACTAGGTGATGTAATTTCCACACATTGACGTCTTTGCACTGTATAGTTTTATTAGTAAACCTGTATGTCTGCGCAATTATAATAATTTCAATTGAAAATGTGTTGGCTGTAATGGCAGTGTGTTACCACACCATGAATACTCCACTATACACCACTCTACTCTACTCTGGACCACTCCACACCACTGCATTCTACTTTGCACCACTTCACTTTACACCACTCCATGGCACTGTACTCTGCACCACTCTACTCTATGCCACTCCACTCTACGCCCCTTCGTGCTACACCTTTCTACTCTACCCTGTACAACTCTATGCCAGTGCACTCTTCGCCACTCTACTCTACACAGCTGCACTCTTTGCCACTACACTCTACACCACTGTAGTCTAGACCGCATCAACCTACTGTGCACAGCTCCATTCTACACCATTGTACGTTACACCACTCTGCAACACTGCACTCTATGCCATTGCACTCTATGTCAATACACTCTGCGTCAAAGCACTTTACTCTGTAATGCTCAACTCTATGCCCCTACACTCTTTGCCAGTTGACTGTACACCACTCAAATCTACTCTATGCCACTGCACCCTACACCACTTTACTCTATGCGTTTACACTCTATGCCATTCTACTCAACTGCACTCTACCCTGCACCACTCCATTCTACGCCACTTCACACTACTATGAAACAATCTACTCTATGCCACTGCACTCTACACCACTCTACTCCACTCTGCGCCACTCCACTCTACCCCACTCTACTCCTAACCACTGCACTCTAAGCCTATGCACTCTGTGCTGCTGCACTCTACTCTGCATCACTGTACTCTATGTCACTATTTTCTATGCCACTCTACACCACTGCACTGACACTCTACTCTGCAACACTGTACTCTCCACCAGTGAACTCTCCACCACTCTACTCTGCACTACTGAACTCTACATCACTGCACTCTATGGCACTATACTCTACTGTGCACCACTCTACTCCACTGCACTCTATGCACTTGACTGTAATACATACTCTATGCCACTGCACTCTATGCCACTCAACTCTACTTTGTGCCACTCCTCTCTGCATCACTCTATGCCGCTCCACTGTATGCCACTGCTCTCTCCTCCTCTGCACTCTGCACCACTCTGCTCTGCACCACTCTATTCTACTCGACTTTACTCCCTTGCCACTCTACTCTTCACCTCTGCACCACTGCACTCTACTGTGCACCACTGCATTTTACAACCCAGCACTGTATGCAGCTGAATTCAATGTCATTGCACTCAATGCCACTATATTCTGCAACACTCTATGCCAAGGCACTCTACACCAGTCCACCCTACTCTATGCCACTCCAGTGTATGCCACTCTATGCGACCCCAAACTATGCCACTCCAAAACACGCCACTCTCTGCCACTCCACTCTACAACACTCAACTTCACTCTTTGAGATTCCAGCTTTTGACACTCCACACCACTCTTCTCTCCGCCACTAATATTTAACAATGCGGAACAGCAGCCATGCTGTTGTACAACATGGCTAAAACATATTGGCAAAGCCAATAGCTTTTGCATAGACGAGACCTATTAGCTTCGCCAATGCTTGTTCCCCATGTCCTAATTTTCCCGTCTGTCTCTTCCTTCTTCTTTCACCCTTTTCTGTTTTTCTCTCTCTTGCTGTGGCTTAAACTTAAAGTCCGTTGAGGTAAAATAAGTGCCGCCCCTCAAAAATGAGTGCTGCTGGGTATCATCTGCCAACACCAGCTAAAGTTAAGCACTGAACATGAGCGACCTGTGGCAGCAATGCCAGGGGTCACTCACACTCACTTCTGCAATGCATATAATGATCACATTGGTTTTGTGTGGTGAAGCCTCCCTTTTTCATAAATGCATCACAGTGAGTGAATCACAATGAAGAGTGCAGAGTGTCATTTGTGGGGGCCATCAACTTCACTTACTTTTTTTTTATGAACTTGGCAGCTCTTTCCACAGGTGACTCAATGAGTCCGACCAGCATCTTACTCAGCAATTCGCAATGCATGGCATGAGACTGTTGTGTGGCAGTAGAGCTGAGATGAGCAGTGATGTTTGTGAGTCACTTCTGCCCTTTAGTCACTGCCTCAGTATGTAATGGAACTTTTTCATACTAGTCTGTCTTGCAAATTGGAAAATGCACTACTACATAGAATTCTGCAGATGAACTCCACACATAAATGTGCAAAAACTGCCCACATAGATCAATGAAAAAAACTCTCTGCTGAAATTTCTGTATGTGCTTTGTTGCCCAGATTACAATTCTGGCAGGACTAATTCAGCCATTCATTCTTCAGAGGTGAATAAATTGAGTATTAGCAACACCTTTTAATCAATTGTAATGAAATGGCATAAAATGAATTGACAAGCAGTATATTAAAAGCATTGACACAGCTAATCATGTTGGGGAAAATGTGTCTATGCATACATGTATGAATGTGGTATTTCTATAGCGTGAACATAGCCTAAAATAACTAAATTGCTCTACCTGGTCTAAGGCAAGCTTGAGGCCAGTGAGTAATAAGACAGGATGCTGAGTTGTGGATGTTTAATATGCAGTGTTCTTTAAAGAGGTGAGTCTTCAGCTCTTTTCTAAATTCGAGCACTGTTGAGGGGAGAGGGCAGTCCTGACTGATGTGGGAGATGTAGTTCCAGATCCTGGGTGCGTCGATTTAAAAGGTCTGTCATTTCTTTTTCTTTTTCACACTTTTCAGTCTGCAGTCCAATGGTGTCCCGGCTGCCCGTGTGCTGAGACCCACCAGAGATAGTGAGCTTGTCTGCCAGATAAGGGGGCTAGGGGAGGGTTCTAATTGTGATGCCTTTGTAAGGTGGGCCAATGAAGTTTCATCAGTGTGGGATGATGTCATCATATTTCTTCAGGCCCTGGAAGAGGCATGCTGTAGTTTGTAGGATGCCCTTAAGGGATACCAGTGTGGAGTCTGGGAAGCATGGAGAAGGGCACTACCACCATCCAGTTGAGAGAGTACAAGGGCTTGAACAGCAGTTCTATAGTAGGAAATTGTTTGACATTCTTTAGAAGAGAGAGCTTGTACCAGGCTGTTTTTTGGCAATCCGTTCCTTGAGGGTGAGAAATTGGTATCCAGAGTGATTCCAAATGATTCAGCATTCAGTGAGAGTTCGGTTTTGAAACCATCAAGGTTTGTGTCACTAAGTCAGGTTTGTACTGTAAATCTTTTGTTCTTGGCAAATAATAGGAATTCTCTTCTGGTTGGGTTGAGCTTCAAGTAGATGCTGGACATTGAGGTCTGGATGATGTGCAAGCAGTGTTGAGGGATTGGATGTCTGAAGCAGAGGATACTTTCAATTAAAGTCATCAGCATATTGGTGAACACTGATGCTGTTATCTGTGAGCAGAGCACAAAACGGCTCAGTGTAAAAGTTAAATAGCACAGGAGGCAATGTTGGGGCCCCACATGTGAAAGGAATCTTTTGTGGCGTGGAAGTGCCCCAGTGAACACCCTGGTGTGGTTTGGAAAGGTCTGAATATAAGCAAGGGTTCTAGATGTGACTACTTTCTAAATTATGCAGCTGGTTTTGAAGATGTTGCAGGGCGGCGAGTTTAGCCAATGGAGTTGCATCAGTGAGTCAGTGAAGAACACTGCTGGCGAAACCCATTCATGGATTGAGGGTGTGTATAAGGGATGAATGGTCGAAGGTAGCTGATGCATCCCACACTATCAGGAGATATGTGTCATTTTCATCTGTGGTCAAAAGGGCATTGTCTAAGATATGTTAGGTGATTATCTCTATGCCGAAGCCAGAATGGTAGTTGTACAGGAGATGGTTAGCATCAATGTGGTTTTGGAGTTGAATATAGATTGCTTTTTCAATTATCTTGCCGTTGAATGGTAGATGAGGTATGGGCCGGTGGCTGTTGAGGTCATCATGGTCTAATGAAGGTGTTTTTAGCAGTGGGGTATCTGGCCTGTCATCAGAGCTTTTGGGAAGATGCCCTGAATGAGGAAGGCATTTACAATGGTAAGTAGGGTTAAGAAAGCATCCCTAGAGAAAGCTCTGATGAAGGATGTTTGGTAAGACATCATCTAAGAAGTAGGTCTGAGGGACATGATTATGACAGCCATATCTGGGGGAGATATGGCTATGAGGGCTGGCCATTGCGGGATTCTACAGGAATAAGTGTATGTGAGAGATGACGCAGGCTTGGTATCATCAATGTGCTGTCCTATCTTCCAGATTTTGTTTTTTATATTTTTTCATTTCAATGTGCTCTCCTGTCTTCTATATTTTATATTTTTATATTTCTTCACAGAATAAGAGGTTGATGACGTGTAGAGTGAGAAATAGTGAGGTCTGGCAGGGCATTGAAGCAGCTCTTGACTCTTCAAAGGCAGTCTGCTCCTGTGGGTGCATTGATGGTGACGGTGTAGTACTTTGCTTTGGCTAATGTGATGAGCTGTCTATGTGTTGCACGGAGGGCCTTCAGTATCAAAAGGTCTTCTGGAGTTGTGTTTTGTTTCCATTTTCCTGCCTGTGTGCAATTCGATTGATTATTGTCCAAAAGGTCTTTTGAATACTAGGGTGCTAAAGGCTTTGGCTTGCACTGGTGTGGTGCAATTGGGGTGTAGGCATTCACATACTTTCCAAATAACTTTGAGGTTGTTTGCAATGGTGTTGGCATCAGATGCGGAGTTGATGGGTTGAGAGACAAAGGTAAAAGGAGATGAATGGATATGCTTTAAACGATCTGAACTTTTAGAAATTGCTCAGGTGTATTCAGTACATTTTTATTAGCTCATCTGTATTGCTAAGCACACGTTTTATTTGCTACCCATACATAGGAGGCATTGCAGGTATTTTCTGGTGGACTATACCTTTTGATATGGAACCAAATCTGAATTTTCATGTGGTTGGTTTTGTCTGTAATGGCACAGCGAACAAAAACAATGGGCTTGAATGTCGTAATTACTACCTGCTAAGATAAAGTTAAACAATTCCATTGATCACTTTTTCTTTTTGCAAGATATTTTACTAATCTTCACTAACCTAGCATGTGCAGCAACAGTGCAAAGTCCCCTAAACAAAGAACAGGGGCAGCACAGGTAACAGCAGCCACAGTCAATGCTTTTCTGACACACAGAAAGCTGGTGCAGCATAGGTAACAGCAGTGTATGTTTGTACACACACACACACACACACACCCCTCCCCCCACATTATGAGCACCAAGCAGCCCAAACTATCTTTACACACACAGCATATTTAAATGCAGGAAGCAGAACTGAAATAATAACTTACACACGCAATGCCAACAGTACAAGTTTCCATCACATGTACAGAACAGTAACATCACAGGTAAAGACAATGTATATTTCAAAACATACATAGGCGGTCATTCCGACTCTGGCGGTCATTGACCGCCAGGGCCGGGGACCGCGGGAGCACCGCCAACAGGCTGGCGGTGCTCCCAAGGGCATTCTGACCGCAGCGGTACAGCCGCGGTCAGAAACGGAAAACCGGCGGTCTCCCGCCGGTTTTCCGCTGCCCTGAGGAATCCTCCATGGCGGCGCAGCTTGCTGCGCCGCCATGGGGATTCCGACCCCCTCACCGCCATCCTGTTCCTGGCGGTCGTGACCGCCATGAACAGGATGGCGGTGAGGGGTGTCCTGGGGCCCCTGGGGGCCCCAGCAGTGCCCATGCCAATGGCATGGGCACTGCAGGGGCCCCCGTAAGAGGGCCCCTAAAAGATTTTCAGTGTCTGCATTGCAGACACTGAAAATCGCGACGGGTGCTACTGCACCCGTCGCACCCTTCCCACTCCGCCTGCTCCATTCGGAGCCGGCTTCCTTGTGGGAAGGGGTTTCCCGCTGGGCTGGCGGGCGGCCTACTGGCGGTCGCCCGCCAGCCCAGCGGGAAACACAGAATAACCGCGGCGGTCTTCTGACCGCGTAGCGGTATTCTGTTGGGGGAACTTTGGCGGGCGGCCTCCGCCGCCCGCCAAAGTTAGAATCACCCCCATAGTGCTTTACTTGTAGCAAGCAGTGCACTATTCTTTCACATTCACATGCACAGTACAGTTTACGCTGCAGCAAAACATCAAGATTCATTATACATAACACAAAGACACACACATATAGAGCACATTGCGTGCAGCAAGCAGTGCAGACATCCACCATGCACAGTATGGTTACATGCAAGCAGTAGAAGTGCAAGATTCGTTTATGCACATATCATTAGCAGTTAAAACTTCTCTTGTCCTTGAGCATCTTTGCCATGATGATCTCTAAGTGGATAAACAGTACAAAGAGGTCTGTGGAGAATATACACAATGTTTGACTTAAGACGAAGAGATTATAATAACATAAATAGAGATTGTATTACAATAGCATGTAGTGCACATCACTAATCATTTCCCATCTTAGTCTCTGTATACAGTTCTGAATATTAATACATCTCTATACTGCATCTGTAGTACTGTGATTACCTCAAGAGTCTGCGTCTGGCATATTATGTGGAGACCACATCTCAAGTGTGTAGTAGAGCTATGGAGGGCCATCTGGGGATTGTGTGTCAAGATCTTTGAAGGTCCATCTTGAGTACAGTGTCTAGTTTTCAATGTATCATCTAGAGTACTGTTCCCTCCTTTAGAGGGCACATCGGGCACATAATGTCTAAAAAAGGAGACATATCTGACGTGTTGTGCCCAGATCTGGGACCACGCCAATTATTTTGTCTCCTCCTCTGGTGACCAGTTCCGTCAAATTGTGACCAGTACTGGAGGCTTTCGAATGGATGGTAAAGGGATGGTGATTGGCGATCTGAAGGAGGATGGTGAATAGACAGTTAATGGTGAATCAATGATAAGTAATCATGGAGGCAGGGAGTTCAGAAAGCAGATGACCAGCATGAAGTTCAACAGTGGATTTGGGTGGAAATAAGCTGTGACAGGAGCAGCTTGTGGAGCATGGAGCAGAAAGCAACATGAGCAATTTTGGGCTGGAACTGTGAGCCCGTTATCAGAGAGGGCAGGACTCATGGTAGCTCACAAGCAGAGGAGGCAAGAAGTCCAGGGTATCTTCATGCTAAGTGTAACACCAAGCTGAAAGGTGAGGGAGTTGACCAGCATGCCCTGTTGAGCAGGAGAGGAACAAGAACACAAGAGGCTGAAAGGGAAGTAGTAGAAATCAACTTAAACCATTCAGAGTTATTAGGATTCATGTTGTGGACATGAGCACTAAGAGGAGGAGGGATGGAAGCGAGGTGAGAGTGTGAGGGGAGATTACTAGCAGCACACAGACCCATGGAGGAAGGCGTAATCAACAGTAACATAAGTGGATAGAGATGCCAGCGGGCGATAAGCTCAGTTACTTGGTGGGATGCAAGCAAGGTAACACACAAGTACATAAGGGATGGGACAAGGTGACTAGCCTGTGGCAGGATTAGACATCAACGGAAACAAGCTTCTGCAAATGTGGAGGCACAGAGCAACATGGACAGTTCAGGTAGGGGCATAGCATGAGAATGTTCTAGCGATGAATGATTGAAAATGAGGGGAAAGGAAGACCTGCACGTGGTGCAAGATGAAGGGGCCGTGTAAGGAAAGTAACATGACGATTTTGTGCCTAAGGTGCATGGTGTGTTAGGGTACAATGGGAGCAAGGGTGTGCCATACGCTGAAAAGCAGAAGGAAATGTGTATCTCCAGACTGAAGCCATGAGACACAACCAGTGGAAACAACAGGGACATACCTGGGTATCAGGGATATAAAGTAGAGAGCAGCAGCACAAAGGAAGAAGAAACATGAGCAGTTCAGTGGAGGGGTAAAGAACAGTATAAAGGGAAGGCATGTGAGTGATTGTTAAGGGTGATCAGCATGAGCATCCCTGCCAAGTACCATTCATCATGGGTTATACAAACTCATTTTAGTCCCTGCATCACCACTATGAAATGCATTAATCACACAAATTAGCTTCTTTATTATAGTGTCTTTCATACGCACGCTAGGGCCCTCGAGGTCCTGGGTGGATGACAGGAATTACATAATTGGATGGGAGGTGTTAAGGTGTGGTTATAAACGTTATGATGCAATGCGAGCCAAGCTCAATAGTATGCTGAAGAATAAAAGTGTTGGTTACAGAGCTCCGTGTGTGGCATGTTCATTTATGTGCTCCCAGACTGGGGAGGATAGTACAAATGGAGACGAGTAGGGGATACGTGCCCGGAAGAAACAAAGCTGCTCTCCCTGAGAGTTTGTCAAGGTGCAAAAAACTTCTTGTGCCTGCCATGTGCACCCAAAGGGATGCAAAGCGATCTGCGGTTGAGTCATGTGTAGTCAAAGCTCTACTTCAGCTCATATACAGCCCTGCAGAAGGGCACAGTCAAAAAGCCCCCCCCAACCCCATTGGTAAGGCTGAAAAAAATATATTGTACCATGCCATATCACAGAGCCATCATCAATACAAAACAAACGCTAAAGGCAGTGACAACGAGGTACGAAAACAGAATCGTCCTGACTGGTACAAGCAAGTGAAGTGCAATACAACTTTGAAAATCGGGCTTGGTGACCATGCCCAAGCAACAGAGTGTTGCATGGAGAGGTTGCCAGTCCTTCTTTACAAGATGAACTTCCTCTGAACAGCACGTTGCTCTCAATAGCAGCAGAAAGATGCTCAAAGTATGACGCAGCTACATTCCTGAAGCCACGACCTTTGTTTGAGATTGCGAAGAAACAGAACATTGATGCAAGGTGGAGTGCATGGACCAAAACTTTGTAACTTCATAGATGCGCTAAGAGAAGAAGACAATAAGAACAACACTATATATTTGAAAAACCTTGTCAGTGATGGAGTTAAAGGCGTGCTAATAAAAGTTTCACAAGCTGATGAAACATCATACCAAAAGATAAAAAAAGTTTGGATGCCAAATTCAATCCGATGCCGAATTACGACTATGAAAGGGGCATCTTCAGCCAAGCACGACAACAAGCTGGTGAAACGATGGATGAATTTAAGAGACTTGACGCACTTCTCAAACACTGTACATTTTGTGACTTTAATGATGAAGAAGCCATGAGCCTCAACATCATTACTAGATGACTTTCAGATTCTTTCAGAAGACGCATGTTGAGAGAGCCAATCAGTAAGAGAAAATGTTAATGGCTGCAAGGGCAGAACACCAAGCAGATCAACAAGCTGCTAATGTGGTAGGAGGAACAATGCATAATGGATCAGCGTTGATCATGAAAAGCAAGCAAAAGTACAAAACAGATGCACAAAGGTCGACGTCTCCACAGAAGAAAACGTTATGCTTCTGGTGTGGCTTTTCATTTCCCAGTGAAGGTAAATGTCCAGCCAAGTGACAGATATGCAAAGGCTGCAAGAAAGAAAGGGATTTTATAATGGTTCGTAAAGTGAAATAGAAACCAAATGCATCATGGTGAGAAGAGTGAATGGCTGCCAGAAGCATTCTCGCCACACCCACAATGCCGAAAGGCAACATTAGTTACGACACGTAGATACCAAGCACAGTTGATCATAGTCAAGTTCATCGTATAGAGGCTCTTCAACGTCTTTATCAAGCAATAGTGAAGAGGACTGATGATAATGACTAAGGAACGGCATGCACACGTAGGGTTAGCTGCTTGTAAAGAAGATCAAAAGTCAAAAGAAAGTCACAAAACAAAGCAACAACATTAATTTGGACTTTGTCCTAAAATCCCCTTAAAAGTGAATGGTTGCCCCATAACGTTCATTAGAGACAGTGGTTTGTCGGTTAAGATCATGCCAGTAGAAAAGTTCAACAACTTGTCTCCTATGCCACGCCTTACTCCTGTTAATACGAAGGTATATACGTGGGCTGCTCACAACCGTTAGAGTCAAGGGTCATTTACAGCAAATTTGTGACACACAATGACCCCAGTGCAAGCACCAATCCATATTCTTCAAGGAACTTCATCTAGCGCATGCGTGCTTAGCTTTGGCACTGCTGCTGACATGGGACTGATATATGTCAACTACAACATCCATGCTCAGGCTGAAATTGTGAGTCAGTTCCTGTTGTAGTTTCATGGCCTACGAAGACTCAAAAAGATGAAAGTGCAACTTCATGTAAATGAGGATATTCGCCTGTTGCACAACGACACAGCAGAGTCACTTTTCACTTGCAAGCAACTGTTGAAAAAGAACTAGAAACACTGTTGAAACATGACATCATTGAATGTTCCACCGGTCCCACGCCATGGGTTTCGCCCATAGTCGTGATGCCAAAACAGGGCAGTTGAGGTGCGGTGCACATTTCTGTTGATATGCGGCAGGCCAAGAAAGCAATTGAGAAAGAAAGGCATCCTGGTCTCCACAGAGCGGACATGATCATGCAGCTGAATGGAGCTAAAGTCTTCTCCCGTCTTGACCTGAACACAGATATCATCAACTCGACCTCGAAAAGAACTGTAGATACATTACTACTTTTTCGACTCATGTTTGTTTGTATAGATATAAAAGACTGAGTTTTGGAGTATCTTAAGATGCGGAGATATTTCCGAATATCATTCACCGAACTATTCAACCTGTTATGCTTGTTTTTAATTATAGTGATGACATACTGGTATTTGGGGACACACAAAAGGAACATGACAAGGCTCTTACAAAAGTGTGTCAGTTACTTGCTGATAGAGGTCTCACTCTGAATGCAGCAAAGTGTGAGCTTCCCAAAACCAAACTTAAGTTCTTTGGGCACATATTTTCTGATAGGGGAATGACTCCTGACCCAGATAAGGTTTAAGCACTGTCATCTACTTGCCCCCCACAAGATGTAACCACAGTACAATCTTTCTTAGACATGGCCAGCTATTGCTCAAGGTACATTTGTGACTTTGCTACAGTGAGAGCTCAACTGAGAGACTTAACAAAACAGAATGCCCCATTTCAGTGGTCTCCTGAATGTGTTCACAGTTAAAAAAAACAACAACATGCAATTGAAAATGCAACAGAAATGGCCTTCTTTTCACCCCACGTTACATACTGAGATCACAGTAGATGTTAGTCCGGTGGGGCTGGGGCCAATCCTTGATGAGCACAATGGCCATCCGAATCCCCAGTGACACATTGTGGCCTATGTCAGTAGAAGCCTGTGTGAGACAGAATGTGCTTACTCTCAGCCGGGGAAGGAGAGTCTGGCTGTAGTGTGGGCCTGTGAACATTATCATGTGCTTCCATATTGGAAATGTTTCACTATCATCACAAAGCCCCCAGCCATTGCTCAATATCTTTGGAAATCCAAAAACTAAGTTGCCCCCTCACATTGAGAGGTGGCAGTTTGCGACTCCAAGAATACGACTATGTGATTGTGCACAAGCCGGGGAATGACAAAAACCCTACTAACTATATTTCACAAGTGCAGCAACATCGCCACAGTTCGACATCCAAAGCGGCTGAAGAGTATCTCAACTTCATTGTAAGGTCCATCATGCTAGCAGCTCTGTCCATTGAACAGATTATTGTTGCTACCAAATCAACTAAGGACATGCTCACTCTCAAATACCTCATTACAAGGCAATCTTGGAAGTCAAGTGTTCGACCTTTTGCTGATGATGTTTAATTCCAAAAGTTCAACAATGCACTCAAGAGGGCATCATATTGAGAGATTCAAAAATCATTATACCTGGGAGCCTGAGTCAGCAAGTCATTGAGCTAGCCCATGAAGGACACTGTGGCATTGTAGCCACCGAAAGAGCCCTAAGAGACCAGATGTGGTTCCCTCGCCTAGACAAATTAGTTAAGAGAGACCTAAAAGCATGCCAGCTTTGAAACTGTTTATTCTCCAAGGTGACACAGCACACACTGACAATGGCTGCTATCCCTGCACATGCCTGGGAGAGAGTTGCAGTTGATTTCTTTAGGCCTCTAGAAAATAGACATCATCTAATGGTAGTCACTGATGAATATTTGTGTTTTCCTTTGGTGGAAGACTTATCTTCGACAACCCATGATAAAGCAATCGAGCAGCTTGATTAAATCTTTGCAGCGTGGGGTATACCCACTATTATAAATATGACTATGGCCTGCCTTTCAATAGCAAGGAAATGTAAGGAGTTTTTTGATCCACTCAATGTTAAACACCAAAAAGAGCACACCACTCTGGCCCCAAGCCAATGGTGATGTTGGACAATTTATGGGCACTCTTAAGAGGGTAATTCAGTGAGCATTAATGGAAAGAGTCAAGCCCTGTGCCCAGCACTTCGTGCCTATCGATCACCTCCTTTCTCCACAACTGATTAGAGCTCTGCCACCTTGCTATTTTGAAGAGCCTTTGGAACCAAACTATCACAATGAACATAGAGACGATAGGTGAATGCCAGTAACGTTTGTGTCACAGACACTTCTCAAAAGTTCAAAATGAAAACACATGCTCATCAGCACCAACGTGTCCAGGAAACAGGTTTTGAGAAAAGGGACTTGGTACTGGCCAAACAGAAACAGAAGCGTAAAACAGACACTCGCTTATTGCTGTCGACCCTTTGAGGGTTTTGACGTGCAAAGAACACATGGTGACAGAGCATTGTCCTGGATAATTCATCACATGGGACTTGTCACACTTTAAACATCTACCTCAGTGTTCATCAGCTCCTGAACTCGCAAGCATCCAGGTCGCACATCTGACCCTATGTCCTTGATGCATAATGAAACTGCATCTCTCTAGCAGACCAGTGCGAGCACCTCGATCACTCATTGAGGAAATATGATGCTGATGTTGTTTGCACTTTTTATTTAACAATGAGGAAGATGTAGTGTCTTTGATATCATGCATGCTAAGGCCCTTGAGTTCCTGGGTGGGCTCGAGACAGGAGTTACATAATTGAATTGGAGGTGTTAAGGCAATGCGAGCAGAGCGTGATTGAAGAATAAAGATGTCTGTTGCAGAGCTCCGTGTGTGGCATGTTCATTTACATCTCCGGCTTGGGAGAATGCTACATATATAATCTGCCTGCAACTGCTTTGCGTGATATACGAGGCCCTCGAGCACGTGCGCACGATGTGAAAAGGGATTTTGGTCACCCCAGGCAGTTCCTGTTCATTAGCCCACTTGTGACTTATATCAGCTTTCAAGACACTAGTTGACAAGTTGTGTCTCGCAAAAAAGGGCCACTGACTCCCAGACACTATTTTAATGTCAAACAATAAATGATGCACCTGTTCGCAAAACGCGTTGTGCAAGGTTTTTCAACAGTGAGGAAAGAGAAAAGGATAAAATATCAAGAACATTTCGTTGCATGTCCTGGCTTGAAGCAGCATCCTCTGCATTGTTAAAATGTGATTAAAAACACTCCCAGAATGCTTTTCTTACTTATTTATAAAGGCCTTAACAGTAAGAACATGCAGATAGCATGTTAGCACGCCCAGGTATGCTACCCTGCACAGACTGCAATACATCAAAGTATTACTTAAATATCCTACTGGACTCTGCTAAAAAGCTTATCAATGGACATTCAATGCTGATGGTACTTAAGAGCACGACAGAAGTATATTCTGGGTAAGAAATGTCTGGTATAGTGGGGGCTCATTATTTCACCTCAAGCCTCAGTTCCTCTTTCGAATTCTGCTTCAAAAAGTAAAGTTTGCCCTTCAGAGTGTCTTCGACAGCAAAGAAGCAGACAACAGAGCTGCATTCTGAAATTAGTGGTCCTGTTTTCTTGCCCAGAGGTCCTTTGAGCAGATGAGTGTATTTATTATCTGTGCACAGGTGGTCACGACAGCCTACAGAACTGACTTGCAGAAACTTTCTCGAACCTTTAAGCACCAAAGCCTAACCCGTTCAGCCTCGTAGAGAACAAAGGCTCAACATGCGATTTAAGTGCTGATAAAGGGAAACTCCTGTGCTACTGAAACTTGTCTACTAATTTGCATTTAAACTGCCTTTGGTAAAGGTGCACATTATGTGAGAAATGTTCCATCACCACCAAGTCACCAAGACTAGCTCAATTCTAACAAAAAGCTCAATATCTCAGTCCATCAGCTAAGAACGACCCCTTTGTCTAATTCTAAATGTCACATTATGCACTGCTTTAAAGATAACTCATGCTATATTGCAGCATGAAGTATGTTTATTTGTACAAAGCTGGAATTAAAGATGCTTTGGGGAAGCCTAGTGGTGTGACTTGAATTTCTAGTTATGAATCAATCAAACATCCTTTATTCGGTTAAAACAATGATGAAAGAAACATAAAAACAATAAAAAGCTTCAAGAGCATGTGCATTACATATCTGTGATTCACCACTATGGAGCAATAAATTGTAGTCAATATAATGCATACACATTTTGTCAAAGTATTTACAACGTAGTGAGACTAATATTGTGCATATATTCTTCTCTTTACCCCCTCCTTCCCCATCATAAAGTGCTTCTAAATTTAATTGAATATTGGATCAATCAGCTACTACCACATCAAAAAAAGAATAGGTCACAGATGCAAATAAAACATGGCGGGTTGCAACTGTCTAAAGTTGACGGAGGTCAAAATGGTTATCAGAAAACACTTATCGGGGATAGTGTAATATTTACAGAATAAAATAATCAAAAAGTTTGTTCTTAGGTGAACAAGAATCGCAAGGACCCAAAGGAAGCTTATGAAATCCAGGATCAGAATATACAACCAAAAGACTGTGTGGCATTGAATCTAAAGGGTGCAAGGCAATATTTGTGCATGATGGCCGTTGTTATTAGGAGTAGATGTGTCCTCAGGGTACGTTTGGAAAATTCAGTGCATTTCCTGGTACTATTACACATATGGATGAAACGGGATTTAACTAAAACTTTACTGGAAATGGGGATGCCTTCAGGATACGTATATCGATAGATTCAGCATTCCCAAGTTTAAAAACATCGACTTTACATAGCTTAACCATCGGATCTTGGCAGCCTGATTACGTTTTCGGCAGTCTGCAAATTCCAGCCGATTAAAAACAGTTTCCTGGCTCGTCAATAGCAAGAGCCACAATAGAAGGGGACGCAATTTAATACAATCTGTAGTAGAATCTATCCCCCAATTCAGTGTGGTATAAACAAAATTGAAACTAATAACCTCACAAACCTGCACCATAGGCAGCAGTTGGGGCACATATAGGCCCATATTTGTACTTTTTTAGCACCGCATTTGTGTCATTTTTTGATGCAAAAGCAGTGCAAACTTCCAAAATACAATTGTATTTTGTAAGTTTGCGCCGATTTTGTGTAAAAAAATGACTTAAATGGTGCGCTAAAAAAGTATAAATATGGGCCTTAGTCTTGTGAACAGCCTCCATTTCTTTTATGGGCTTTACCTCAATTAAGAATATAATCTAAACAATGCCTCTGTATTCATGGCAAACATAGGGCCTGATTTAGAATTTGGGGGATGGCATACTCTGTTTCAAACGTGACGGGTATCCCATTCACCATACTACAATCCCCATAGGACGTAATAGGATCATAATACGGTGGCCAGGATATCCATCACATTTGTGAGAGTATTCCCCTTTGCCAAATTCTAAATCAGACCCTCAGTATCTTAACATTCTCTAAGGACTTCCAATGGCATGTATCATGAGTCAGAAACCCAAGATATAGAAAGTGAGGACTGCCCTGGCCAGTTGTTGTTGATGGTGGATGAACAGGTCCAAAAGCCTTTGTAACCCATTGGGAGCCCTCACAATGAGGAGCACATCATTGGCATATAAAAGAGCCGGAACTGTCTGGAACCCAATTAGAGGTGAATTGTTGCAAGCATTAACAAGTATTTCTCAAGCCCATTAGTGTGAGCCTAAATAAAAAATGGGGTAAGAACACAACCCTGTTGTATGCTCCTTTCAAGTGCGAAGGACATCTTGGTCCCTATGTTGGTCCACATCTCACACTAGAAATAACATTACAATGATGCTACCTAAGAAAACACTCAACATGCCCATCCACCCCCATTTTAATCATAATGTTCCATAGTTGTGACCTTTTCACATGGTTGTCTTTGACTTTCGTGTATTTACTGATCGAAAGGTAGAGGCTGAGGCAATGTTCAATAGTGCTCAACCCAGCACGAAATTTAATCTGTAAATCAGAAAGAATATATATTCCTGAGCCTAGACTGCCAACCGATCTAATAGAATTTTTCAAGTGATTTTCGTGGTGGAGTCAGTAACTGAAATGGGGCGGTAGCACTTAGAGTACCCTTTTTATAGATTGGCAAAATGGTAGAATGAGACCACGAAGCTGATGGGCCACATTTTACAACGCCTCTCAACACATTAGTAACCGGCGGGGCTCACAAAGGGAACCTGCCTTAAATAAGTCAACCAGTATCCTATCTGACGTAAGGATCTTGCACTTGGGCCCCCTTTTCAGGGTGGCCTCCATTTAAGCGACCTTGAAATCTAACATTCCGGATTTATCTTCAAATAAGTCTTTACTCAGATCATGTGAGAAAGATGGCAAATACATCCCTGTAAAACGAGTGACCCATTTGTCTGGGGAGATCGGAGCATTTAGGCCATAGGCTAGGAAATCCCTGAAAAACAGGAGATTGATGGCTTGCCAAAACTCACATAAGCATTGTTCTCTTGCAATATCGCAAGGTGGCCATCAGAGGTTCCCTAATGGACCCACAAAGATTGCAAAGAGAGTTGAAAATTATCTCGGTCTCAGCATCCCCATCCAGGCAAGACATAAGGTCTACTTGGTTCCTCTAGATAAGATCAATCAACAAACCTGGCTTGTCCACCAGTTCCCATTTTAGCAAAACTCCTTTGTTTTTTAACAGCCTCAAGTAGGACCGATTTGGGAGGGGACTGCAGTAAGGATTCCTCTCACCAAAATGAAAAAGACAACATGTTGTGATCACTGACTGGATTATCAGTACATTAAAATCAGAAATTAAACTGTTAATATCAGAAGAATGCATTACAAAATCGATAACACTAAAGTGACTCCTGCCGGTAAAAGCAAGCCTTTGACAACAGCAGTTTGAGGAAATTTCAGAGGCAAAGTGGGGAGCATACTTAATAAGAAGCAAATTCCAAGCCCCATTATCAGGACAGTGAGGAAATGTTTGCATCACCCCAGAGGAATTGAGAAGTCCACAGGAAGAACTTTGAAAAATAGGCAGGTTTAAATACTGAAATGCCACACCTAAACTATTGAGACAACTTGATAACATCTATGAAAAAGGTTTGTAAGTGCTGCAGTCAGGGAGGTAATAATTTCAGTGTTATTTGCACAAAATTATTATTATAAGAGGTAATCAAAATAAATTCCTCTGTATGTCTATTGAGTTAAGACCCAATCTTTTTTCCCTGTAAAAACAACTGAAACTAGAGGAGCAGTACCCCTTTTGCTCTTCTCAGTTTTGTTGGGGTTGCATTAAGAATAGTAGGGAGAGAACTCATCAAAATGATGGGGGCAAAGAGACTATGCTTCCTAAAAAACAATCTGAATTATTCCCCTTTATAAAGGTGGCCCAATGAGGATTGCTTCACATCTAAACCTGCTATATTTCACGGAGAAATTTGAAAAGCAGCGCCTGCAAACCAACATCAGGAGCCTCCCTTGAAACAGGTATCAAACAACACATTTCACTAGCAACATAGAGGGATTCAGGGGAGATGATTGTTGCTTAGGCATAATCTGTGTCCGATAAATGGGAACCTTTTACAGAGCCCTCAGTATTGGACACCAGGATATATTATTGTCAATATGGCAATCAACAAAATCATGCTGTGCCAAAGGGGTATAGTTATTGTTTACCCACACACTACAAGAAGGGAAGACTGGAAGGGTTAGAGTTCCTTAAAGTTACAGGGGTCTGGCAGGCATTTGGTTTATAAAAATACCCTAAAGGAATCGCCTTACTTTTACTTTGGTGTACAAAGGGGGGATTGGGTATTTTTAAAGAATGTCTACAGCATGCGGCCTCCTGAAATTAATCACAATACAATCATTAAAATAAAGCTTAATCCTATTTCCAATCCATTGAACTCAAAATAATATTGTCGTGCAGCACACTTGATTCACCAAGTCTTTGATTCTTCATCCAATGGAAAACTTTATTTGTAAGTTAATTGTAATTGTAAATGTATTTATATAGCATTTACGACCCCTGATGAGGCACTGAAACATTTTTGCAGCAAGCAGCACGCTACCCTGGAACCTAAGATTTGTAAATAGTAATATAGTTTTTTTTTTTTTTTTTGGGAAGGGGGTTTATTTTTCATTCTTGTGTGTTAATTGTGTTAAGAATGTGCTCCTGATTTCTTTGTGTATTTAGAGGTTGGGACGGGCATAGAAAGATTGAAGTGGATTTCAAAAGGGAAGTAATGCATTGTTTTGTAAGTATTGGTTGTCTGTGCTTGTTAGTTGGACAACATTATTTAAAAAGGAGGGGTGAAAGATTGAGGAGGATGTTTCGGAGTTCATAGTAGTCCGAAGGTTTGGGATGAGCAGCCGTGGCCCGTCCTTTAGGGCGGAGGGGCCACAGCCCCCCACCTTTTGCCCTTCATGAAGAGTGCCTGTCAGGCTGAGCAAAGGTCAGCCAGACAGACACTCTTCATGTTCAGCTCAGGCAGCCATGAGCGAGGCATGCACGATTTGCGCAGACTCCTGGCTGCCTGAGCTGAACTTTGCTGGGCTGAAGAGGTCACAGCTCCTATGGACGTGACCTCCTCTGCTCAGCAAATGTGCCTCGAGGCCCTTCCCCTTGGTGACGAGGGGAAGCGTCACCCATTGACTTCGACCTGGGCGCTTCAGGTTTAAGCCCTGAAGCACCCAGGGCGAGTGTCAATCAGTGACACCTCGTCATAGATTGGGGTAGGGTCAGAAGTCTCACTGACCCAATCTCACTCTGTGACGAAGTTGGGACTGCTGCCTTCCCTCACTGGCTGACGTAAGGTCAGACAGTGAGGGAAGGCAGCAGTCCCAAACCTCCTGGGACCTCTGAGCTGAAGGTAAGTGTGTGTTTTAAATGAATGTTTGGTGTGTGCATGTATGTTTGAATGCTGATGAGTGTTGTGAATTGATGTGCGTGCATGTGTGAATGAATGAGTGTGAGTGTGCTTACCGCCCGCCCCCTCCCTCCTAAAATTACCAGCCGCCACTGGGGATGAGTCAGATGGAGAAGGGATGGGAACGACAGAAGGGCTTATTTTATAACAGCAGAATGTAAATAATCTATGTATACATATATACACATCATGCGAGGTATAGTTTTGTTTGCTTGATTGGTCTCTTTACTTAATCAGGTTCTTTGCTCTGGGAGTGACATAGTAATGGTACCCCAGTAAGTACAATGAGAAAAGAGATAGCTTCCGGGATTAATTAAAGAGAAAAACTATTCACTGGCGGTGCTGGCAAATTAGAAGAGATATTAGAAGAATGAAATGACATGTTGGAACATGATTCTTTGTACATGAAGCTGCTAGTGCTGGAACGATCAGTCAGGCCATGGGCAACGCCGCCAGACCGTAAAGAGATCCAAGCATCAGGAATAGCAATAGAGGTGTCTTTAGTGTTGATAATCTTTGGTGGTTGGACAGCTTTGGAAAATTCAAAAACGCTATTTTTTTACAGCTTTAAATCTCTCTGTTTCCAGTTATAAGCAAACCCTATTGGCTTTGCCAAAGCCTACGGGCATGCTGAATGTGTATTTCAGAAGGAGCAAAGAAGCTGCTGTGTACTCTGATTCTTATCATTGTTCCAGCTACTGAATGCGGTTACTAGGAACCCAAAAGGTCCATTCCAGCGACAGAAATCAATAGGTGATGTGGTCTTTGGCATCTCTAGAAAAGCATTTGTTTTGCGTTAGTTAAAGCAATGTGTCTTGCAGTGAGAAATAAAACAATAACGGATTTATCTGTGTACAATAAATGAGATAAAGGATTGAATATGACACAAAATGTAATGAATAAGTGCACTTTGCCTAAGTATAATTCGCCCCTGGACTGCAATAGAAGCATTTCTTAACAAGCATTTGCAATGCAACAGGTCTCGCGTTTGCTCACGTTAGAGCTGATAGCGTTGTAAACTCCTAACCCGACTTTTCACCTATTGGCAAAAGTGCATTTATGTACGTAAGCCGAAAAAGTCCATTTAACTATGTAAAGCGCTCGACTTCTGCCAAGCGAAATCGCACTAGTAAATTAGAGAAAAAGTAGTCCACGAGCCGGACAGAAAACAGCGAGCCTCGCATGTTTTCTGTACTTGGTCGATGCGCTCGAGGAGGGCTAGCCACCGGAAAAGGCATGACGTGTGCATGCCTTTGACTAATGAAAGCAAGCTGATTTTAATAGGCAAGCCCACTAACCAATGAAAAAACACTGACGTGACATCGACAGGGCTCCGAGCCCTTTTCTAAACCCTAAAGCGTCTCGCTGTGATACACATGCGCGAGCGCAAGCAAAGCAGGCTCGACCCTAAAAAGCGGAAGCATGCACCATGGTATTGGCAGATGTATTATGTTATACATATAGCCAAACATCCAGTAGCATGATGGTGAGACTAAAATGGTCCTCTGGCTGATCAATGTGAATTGCCAAGTCCCATGAACCTTTGGAGAAGCGGTCCAGCTCGTGATCTGCTGTCAGCAATGGGGCCAGCACCAAGACTGGAATCCTTTTGTGCATGCAACCATGTGCGCAACATCAACAAAGACGTGTGGACACAGACACTTTTTAAAGTGATATAGAGGTACAGGCACAGTAAATTGTGCAAGTAAAGAAATGTGTGTGTTGGCTGGTCTTCTTGTGCATTTACTACAATACGTTTGCAATGTAGAGTGTGCCCAAGAAATGCCTTTATTTATTCATTCTTGAACTGCGTATACCTCAAACAAGTGATTACGTCACTTCCTTCATATGCAAGAGTGTGTGTCAATCCCTATTTATTATTTCTGCAGTTGCTGTATGGATCTGTGGCAATCACTACCTGTGCCCTCATCTGTTTGTCTGTTTCTGATTATGTAATTGTAATTGTATCTATATAGTGCTTACTACCCCTGACGAGGAGTCAAGTTTGGCAAGTAGCACGCCTCTCCGGAACCCAAAAGGATTAGTGGTGGACTAGTATGGGGAAATATGAATTAATTTGAGCAGTGGACATGGGAGTCTGTTGGTTGGATTGAATAGAATAATGTAGGGCTAGAAGAGGGAAGGGTCTAGAACGTGTTAATTGGGAGATCTTAGTAGATGTCTACTCCTACTTGTGCCTGCTTCAGCGTGTGTCGGCTATAGCATGCTACTGAATCTAGTCCCGCTCCTATGTGTGCATATTTGTGTACTCTAGTGTCTCTATTGCTACGTGTTCTTGTTCTACAAGGCCTTTTTCCTCCTTTTCCCTGTATCTGTTTGCAATTTCTCTGCTGCTCTTAGTGCCATCTTCTGTGTGTTACCTGCATGAGTTGGTAAGTGTCCTGCAAGCACCAGTCCCTATTTGTGATGTCTTTGCCTGCTGCTGCATGTATGTCTAAGATGTCAACTTCTCTATTTGGTTGCCACTAATCCTAGTTTAGTCAGGTAGTTCATAAGTCTGTCCCTGTCTGTGGCTGTATTTATTATCACTTGCACCTGCTCCTGTATCTGCCCGCCTAGATAATATTGTGTCTATTTGTTAAACTGCCTACAGCCTACTCATACTCATTTTTTTGTTTTTCTCCTATGTGCATATCTTCCTGTGATTATAAGAATTTTAATGTCATCTGTCCCTGAACTGATTGTGCCTATCCTGCATGTCTTCGTCACTGTATGCACCTATCTTTCTACTAGTGTGGTTCTACCTGTGCCTGAACATGATTGTTAAGATGACTGCACCATATGCCTGTAACGGTACAAAGAAGGTAGAGTGGTAGAGCAACCGTTCTGTAAGCACTGATACTAGGAAATGCACAAATAATGGTATATTATCACTTTCTCCCTAGTCTGCTTCCCTTTTTATTATGCCAAAAATAGGCAAATTAAGATATATATTTTTTATTTTGATGTTTTATAACAACAATAACAGGAATAAGCCACGGTATAGGTATAATGAGTTGCACAGCAAAACAGCAGTACACATTACAATTCTCGGTCAGCACAAACCCAGATGACGTTACAAGGCCTCCAACATATCCTGTGTCACCAGTAGCATATCGAAATTATTGCAGAGTTGCGTGACTGAAGGAGACGTAAATGCAGTCCAGGTTGTTTTAAACAAGTAGTATCATGGATAGGAGCGCAGGGACTCTGGGAATGACCGCGCTCTAACATGAGCATGGATGTGGCACCTCTATTGATCCAGAATGGTGTCCTCTGCGTTAGCAGTCTATCTTTAGGGTGGGCTATTTGAAGCATCAGTTCCCAGTAGCTAGTTAGTTGTTCCTGACAATACTCCACGTCATTCAACCATATCTTAGTGGAGGGGGCGGGTTTCCTATCCCAATGCATGGCCACCCTTCATTTGGCTAGGAGGAGGAGCATGGTAGTCAAACGGCACCTTTCTTTGGGGACATCCTTGACGTAGCCTAGCAGGTTCACCACGAGAGTGAAAGGAGGATAGTGATCAATTATCTTGTTTATAGTTTGGAAGACGCCTGTCCAGAATTAAGCAACCTTAGGTCAAAGCCAGGGTAGGCGTATGAAAGAGGCTGGTATATATTTAGAGTGAAGGTAGCCCCGATCATGGGCTAGCCTCATTTTAAAAAGCTGGATTGGGGTGCGGTAGAGATAGAGTAAGAGCTTAAAGTGTATTAGGCGAAGTCTGCAGTTGGGGCAAAGGTGTTCTAGTTGGCCGCAGTAAAATGACCATTGTGCTTCTGTGAGAGGCGGGTCTATATCCTCTTCCCCGTACATTCTGGCACGTGGAGGAACTACCAATGGTGAGTTTTGTGTGATGGAGTAAAGATGGGTGATCGGTTTGCACAGGTGTGGGATGTGAGTATATATTCCAGTGTCGGAAAGGGGGGGTGAAGGGGATAGAAAGGTGTCATGTATGGTGCAGCATGTAGCACAAATTTGATAATATAATAGTGTGTCTGAAAAAGTGAGGGGCATGGATTCTTGGCCCTCGAACGGTGGGAGAAATTGATTATCTGGATATAAGTCTGAGAAAAATTAAGGGCCGTGTTTGCATGCACAAGCCTTTGCTCTTTTTTCCAGGGCTGGTGGCATCATAGGGTTGTTGGCTATGGGGATGGACAGTATGTATAGCAAAGACATGTTCATTTTCTTTCTTATTCCGAACCATGCCTGGTGTATGCACTCAACTGTGATGATTTCAGCCCGAGGGGCTTTGTAAGGCATGTAAGGTACCATCGAGAGGGGGCATGAAATTGCTCTGTCTGTCTCCACTGCTATGTGGGGTTAGAACGGAGTAGAGTGGATCCAGAAGTTTAGGAACCGGGCCTGTGCACAGTAGGCATACAGTGTCATGTCTAGTGCCCCCAATTCACCCTTTGCAGGCAGTAGTGTAAGGACTTCCCAAGAAATCCGAGGTTGACTCCCCAGTCGCCAGATTCACCTTTAGATGTTTCAGGAATTGAGCAGCGAGAGGGAGGGGAATATTTACGAACAAGTACAGGCATTTGGGCAGGATGATCATCTTGACAATGCGACCTGCCAGAGATAATGGTAGCTTGGACCATATTCGTATTCTTTCCTGAAGCCAAGGCATGGCTCATCCATTGTTTGCATGCCAAAATTCCTCAGGGTCACAGCTTAACCATATTCCCAAGTATCTAGGCGGCTCTTGCACCCCCTTCATGGGATACTCAGTAGGAAATGGGAGAGTGCCATCAGTGAGGGGGAATATTATCGACTTGGTCCAATTAATCTGTATGCATGAATAGCCACTAAATTTTATCACCTCCCAGGTCAGTCGGACCAGGTTTTCCTTGGGGTTGCATGCATAAAGGGTTATGTCATTGGCTTATATTGAAACCACTAGACCCCTGGTAGTAAACCCTATCCCCCTGTTGGCATGACACTTCCGAAGCCTAGCTGCTAGGGGTTCCGTTGTGATAGCAAAGAGTAATGGGGAGAGTGGGCTTCCTTGTCTACTACCTCAGGACACCGGGAAAGGGTTGGACTCTAGCCACTCGCATTGTGTAAAGAAGTTGTATCTGTTTAATGTATTGTGGACTTAGGCCTATCCGCGCCAGCAAAGGAAAACGATAAGCCCATTCCAGAATGTCGAACTCTTGGTTGCATTGAGTAGGGCGGCCACCGCAGTAATTTGGAGATTGAGATGATGCATAACTGAAAAAATTGTGCGAAGGTTGTGCGCTGTGGCCCTGCTCGTGACAAAGCCCAATTGGTCGGTTAACATTATCTTGCAGAGGAGAGGTAGAAGGTAGTTTACTAGCACCTTGGCATAGATACTGTTGTCCATGTTTATTAGTGAGAGAGGCCTGTGTAAGTCACAGCGCCATCTGGCTTGGCTGATTTGAGGAGTGTAATGATTACGGATTCTCCTAGTGAGGGCAGGAGTGAGCCAGTATGTAGGGACTCCTGATACATCACCAGGAGGTGTGGGGCTAAGAGTGAGGTGTATTCATTGCAGAAGGCCTTGGTGAGCGGGTTGAGGCCAGGGGCCTTGTCTCCGGGAAGGCAGTTGATAACCTGAATGAGTTCTTCAGCAATGAAAAGGACATCTAGGTAAGCCCAGTGTATGCTGTCTAGCCATATCAGCTGCATGGTGTCAACATAGCTAGTGAGTTTGGCCTTGTCTAGAACTAGGGTGGCATTGCAGAGTTTAGAATAGAAGGATGTCATTACATTTAGTATTTCTGGTGAGGATGTTGCTAGGTTTGAGTCGGGTTCTTGAAGTTGCGTAATTTAACCTGAGGTATGCAATAGATGGAGTAGGCCCGCCAGTGTTCTACCTTGCCTGTCCTCCTCGCCGTATCATCGGGCCTGCACCTCCCGATGTAAGTAGTGTGTTTCTCGGAGGGCCTCCTCCTGGAATTCAAATAATTTATTGCGGATGCTGGTCAGGGTAGCAGCATCCTCGGAGTAATAGTAATGCATCTCCACGGACATGAATCTCATGCTTCAGTCTGGAAACAGACCTTCCAATCGTCTTTAAAACCCCAGATTGTTTGGCAATGCATGCACCCCGAATTACTACCTTAAAGGCTTACCAGAGTGTAGAAGGTGAGTTGACTGAGTATTTTGAGTAAAGTTGTTGACGATTTCAGCTCAGATTTCCTTACGGAATACAGCATCTCATAGCGTGGATGGCAGTAGCCTCCAGGCAAATGCATGGGGTACCGTCTGGGGCATTGAGATCTCCAGTAGGACCAGGGCGTGATCCGATAGAGTGTGCAGTAAATGAGACACTCTAGTAGTATAGGTGTGGACCTCCCTGGAGATTAGCCAGAAGTCTATTTTGGACCAGGCACTGAGGGCTGCTCAGAGGCAAGTACCTTCCTACACCTGGAGGTGGAGGAGCCTTCAGATGTCTTGAAGGGAGTTGTCATGAGCTACTGTGGTAAGAGTCAAAGTGGAGCGGGGTGTAAGCTTCTGGAGGACCCGAAACAGTCCATTTGATCATCCATTACTGAGTTGAAATCACCACCCAATAAAAGGGTGCGGGGTCCTAGTCCATTTATTTTCAACCAGAGGGTGGTGAAGAACTCAGGATCGTCGGTGTTGGGTCCATACACCACGACAGGGCTACAATGCATCTGTGAAGGGTGCCAGCTAGAATAACGTAACCTTCCTCTGGGTCAATGAGGGAATGGGACAACTGCCAAGGGAGTCTTCTACGGAGCAGGATCGAGACCCCCTTGGGCATAGTTAGAGTAGGTGGAAGAGTATGTGTCACTGGACCATCTAGCCACAGGCCAGAAGCCTGTGGGTACTGTATGTGAGTCTCCTGAAGGAAGCATTAATCTATGCCATGTCTGTTTAGGTAGTCGTGCAGCATGCGTGTTTTGTGGTGGTCATTTAAGCCTCGGATGTTTCAAGTGATGCATTTTAGGGTGACCATGTTACATGAGGAAATGTGACAATATAAATGGGAGGCAAGTGCTGCAGATACTGTGGCATATGGTTGCAGTTAGAAAGAACGACGTCCAGTGGTGAGAACATAGAGAAGAGTTAAAGAACATTCAACAATAACAACAAAAACCCACATCCTCCCCTGCCAACTCCAACCCCCCCAATCAGGTTGAGAAGAACACTCCCTCCCACACACCTCATAACCCAGAATTTTGAGTAAACAGGAAACATCCACGGGGGCGGAGGAACACCCGAAATCGACCCTGCCATACGTGGCTAGGGTGGCCGAATGAAAAATAAAAGGGAACACCCCTCTAAATGGGAACAGTCGTAGGTGAGCGCGGGATATGAAAAAACATATGCAATCAAATTAAGGAAACAGAGCTCCCTGCATTAGAAGGAACATAAAGAAACATCATAGGACT
The DNA here is from genome assembly GCF_031143425.1 of Pleurodeles waltl. Classification (NCBI taxonomy): domain Eukaryota; kingdom Metazoa; phylum Chordata; class Amphibia; order Caudata; family Salamandridae; genus Pleurodeles; species Pleurodeles waltl. The sequence continues at coordinate 155,163,496 of NC_090448.1, forward strand.
TGTTATCAAAGCTGATATGAAAAGATAAGTATGTTGCAATCAGTCAGTCATTATCACTGACTGGATTCTCCACCCGGAGTTTGCTGATCTCTGGGGAGAGGGAAGGCCCTTAGTGGGTTGCTTACCGAATTTCAGTGCCTCTTTGTTTTCTGTAAAGAAGTGAGGGTTACGCTCATGGAAGATTCTGACTTTAGCTGGGTACAGAAGGGCATAGGAGACCTCCACTTTTTGAAAGAGTTTTTAACGGGTATGAAGTCTAGCCATGCCGCCTGCACTGTCAGTGTGAATATTGCTACCTTGATATTGTAGTGTTCTGGGCTCCCTGGCGAGCCACAGTACCGTATCTCAATAGTTCAATAGTCTAGTTATTATGGGGTGAGCTTGTGCACCTGGGGGTGGGCTCCACGATAAAGACCTGTTGCATGCTCTCTCCGTAAACTTCCCTCAGGATAGTCTTAACAAAATCCCTCATCTTGGAGATTGCCGTTGATTCAGGGATTCCGATAATACAAAGAATGTTGAACCAGGTTTTTGCCTCTAGATCTTCACTTTTGAGCTTGATTAATTCTAGCACCTTGTCCATGTGGAGCAGATGCTCTTTAGAGTCCGACTGGTGGTTCTCGACATCTGAAACACGATTTTCCAGGTGATCCATTCTTGTTTCATGTTTTCTACCTGATTTTTTTACCTGGTCCAAGCAATTAGTGAGCATGTCCAGCTTAAGGTCGATAATTTTCAGGTTAGTTTTAACAACTAGGAGCAATTCCTTCTGGTCAATTTCCAGAGGTTCATCTTCCTATGATAAATCTGTGGTGGGCATGGAACTCCCATTGTGTTCTGCTTGTCGGGTGAGGCATTTCTTCTCGAAGAAAAGTCTGGCCTGCTTATCCTCATGTTTGCCCATGATGTAACCGCCGTGTTAACAGGCGCAAACAGAGACTACACAGTTCACTAGTGCTAGGTCCATGTGGTGAGCCAGAGTTCACGATTCCCTAGGGATATCCTAGGATGATGTTTCCGAGAGGATGTCAAAGTCCTGGGCTCATGAATCAGTGGAGCCCCGCCACACCCTGATACAGCAATTGTGTAAGAGGGCATGAGAAGATGAGACCCAAGGCAGCAGTGATGGGAGCATGCATGAGGCAAGCCAATCGTTATGTCCACTGAGTGTCTCTGCACTCCCCACCTATCCTGTCGGAGAGTGCCTGTGTCATTGCAAGTTGCGTTGGTGAAGCCTTTCCTTTTAGGGTCAGCTAGGAAAATGGGGTCCGGGAGCCTGCAATAATGGTTACTGCACCAAGGTGTAGGAATGGCTCCTCTAGGAACCAGGCCGGTCAATTAGATCTGCATTGGTTAAAGTGCGTGATGTAAGTCTATAGAAATGGTAATGGTCCCACCAGTTACTGCTCTGCACTGAAGGTAACACAGGTCTGTGTTGGGCGGGTTCACCAAGAAAGCGAATCCCCATGGTAAGTGGCCAACAATGTCCATCTGTCACGTTAGGGGCAGTTTCAATTTTAGGCAGCAGCTGAGCAGGCCTGTGGGATAGAGAAAAGGCCGGGGGAGTGGCGCAGCAGAAGATCTGTGCAATAGTCTGGAAGGGCTGCTGCAGGTTTTGGTCCATGGCCAGACTCACCAGTTCCTCGCAGGGCACTGTCCCCACTTATTACATGGGGCTACTGGTAGGTGGCTTGGCAGTGCAGTGGTTCATGCAGCTGCAGCAGGTTGGGGTGGCATCACAGTAATCCAAGCGCCAATGGTATGGCGGCCACAGTCGCCCACACGGCCACAGGCTGCCTCGGAGCTCCCAGGCCGCAGCACCAAACAGCACTGAGCAAATATTTCAGGGCACGTGCACAGCACGTTGGGCGGTGCGGAAGGGTAGTAGTTCCCAGTGTGGGACCCCCTGCTCGATCGGTGCTGGGAGCCTCCGTCTTCTGGTCCTGTGGCAGTCAGGCAGCACACGCATCGACCAGACCACGCTTCTCCACTCTCCCTCCAAGGCTAGGTGCATCTCAGTGCCCTCAAACGATGACTGCATGGATCCCATGTGCTCAGAGATCCTGCTCATTATGGATGCAGACACTGAGCATTCAGTTTATGGTAGATAACTGATGGATGGTGCGTTCGGGCCGGCAGAGCCCTCTACCGAGCAGCCATCCTGCAGCCCGGCGTAGCCACGCCCCTGACAAATTAATATATTTAAAAGAGACTTTTGTTGGTTTGGCAGAAGAGACCATTAGTTTCCAACCAACATAAATGGTTTTGGGCAGAGAACAGGGATGTATTTTGCCATAAAGCACCAGCTCAAGTCAACACTTGTTAAAACAACATTTGATATCAGTCCTTCCCAAAATACTACCAAGTGCACTTTAGGACGTGGTCCTAGATCTTTAGTTCTTCCGATGCCTAAGTCTGTATCTTACCTCACACACATCACTTAGCAAAATGGAGAAAAATATGCACCATAGCAAGAAGGGCCACTTGGGTAGGTGCATCACAGCCAGCAACACCAGGAGCTCTTTTAGTATAAGATTTTCTATCACACAGTATGGGGACAGTACTGTTGGTCAAGACTAGAGAGAATTTTAAAGACCAGTTTTTTGGAAAGCTTTAAAAGTTCTTCTTCAGGCAATTGTTGGGAAAATAATAAGCAAATGGATAATTCTACACACATTGTGACGCATACATCGGTCAAACCTAGATAGGATTCTATCTAACTACTTTAAAAGCTATGCTCATGCTCTGTGCCACGAAAATATTAACATAATTAGTGCAAAAATGTATATATAATGACTGGTAAAATGTGACCTGATTAGAACATTCCTCTTCTACCTCTCTCTCCTTGCGTTATTCTGTCCCTAATTCGCACATCTGTTTCTTTCCCTCTCCCCCTTTCCCATGACATATTTGTCTCTCTCATAGATTGTGTTAAAATGTTTTGTAGAGGCACAAATACTGACACTTCATGGCACTACAAATGATAACATAACTTGAGATGGATAAAATTAGTAGCAAGCATTGTCAATGACAATAGGTCTGGCTTATAACTAAAAGAGCTATTCAGTCACTGATGAGTTCAGTCAGTCAAAAAGTCATGATGCTTGCTCGCTGTCATTCATTGTTGTACTCATACACCCATTCTTCCACCCACTGACTCATTCTTGCATTTACCCACTTATCAAGCCACAATAAATCAGACACACAAACTATCAAGGAAGATACATTAAAAGAATAAAAGTAGAAAAAAGATAATATGCCACCAGTTAAACTTGACAGGCATATGTTTGCAATAAAAATAAAATTACACACAGTAAAGAGTGGCTATCTTGTAAAGGTTTAGTATATGATGTATTATTTTTCTAAAGTTCCAATGTAGCTGCCACATTTAGAAGCAAAGTGTTAGCCATCTTTGAGCAGTAAAACGAATGATACAATATGTACAATACCATTTCAAGGTAGTGGTTCAGTAAACATAGCACTTGGAAGCCATCTTCCAATGCTAAAGTGTATAGTACATCACAATGGCACTGTGGTACTAAGCCAAGTTGGCCATCATAATGCTTCCAAACATGGTGCAACGGTAAAAGACTATAGACCATACCATTCCAAGATGGCCATCTAGTGTTAAAATGGTGGCGGCATTGGATGTGGCACATCGCAGATGAAACGAGGGGCAAGTGAGCAGCCATGAACTATCTAGGGAGCAGTTGGATGCTCAAAAAAATGAGAAGGTAATAATTTATCTGTAAGAGGAAACAATGAAAAACTAAAAGGCTGGCCACCAGCCAATAGAGCACACTGACGTGAATCACAAGGCATTACAGCCAATGCCCCATGCAGTCATGGGAAGACGGACACATGAACTAACAAAAGACGACTGGCCCAAAGACTATATATATGTATGAACATAGAGTTTTTTTATGTTTCCTTTTTTATACTAGCACCTGGAAGCTACTACCCACCTTACGAAGCTCTAACAAGGATTATCACAGTTCTATACTTCTATCCCAAAAGGTTTATCCGAGGGGATAGCCAAACTTGTTTACTAAATTAATCGTTAGATTCCATGTCACCAAAAAACAATCTACAGCCGTAAACACAGGGGAATAACAACTGACCCTTAAACGTCTATTGACTAAAATAAATGCAGTTCACAATGAGTAATTCAGATTTATTACCTTTGCCAGAACTTTTAATAATAAGCAAATCAGACTTATGGCATGTGGCATAGCATTTCCCAATGAACCAATTAAGTCTCTTGCATTCTTTAACCCCTTCGCTGCCAGACCTTTTTCTCTCCTGTGCCGAGCCTTTTTTTGGCTGTTTGGGGCAGTTCACGCTTAGGCCCTCATAACCTTTTGTTCACATAAGCTACCCTCGCCAAATTTGCGTACTTCTTTTCCAACATCCTAGGGATTCTAGAGGTACCCAGACTTTGTGGGTTCCCCTGAAGGAACCAAGAAACTAGCCAAAATACAAAAAAAATTCAAAAAAGAGCTGCAGAAGAAGGCTGGTGTTTTTTTTCCCCTCAAAATGGCATCAACAAAGGTTTTGCGGTGGTAAAATCACCATCTTCCCAACTTTCAGGAACAGGCAGACTTGAATTAGAAAAACCCATTTTTCAACACAATTTTAACATTTTACTGGGACACACCCCGTTTTTACAATTTTTTGTGCTTTCAGCTTCCTTCTAGTTAGTGACCGAAATGGGTGAGAAACCAGTGCTGGATCCCAGAAAGCTAAACATTTCTGAAAAGTAGACAAAATAGGAATTCAGCAAGGGGTCATTTGTGTAGATCCTACAAGTGTTTCCTACAGAAAATAACAGCTGAAATAAAAGAATATTGAAATTGAGGTGAAAAAACAACCACTTTTCACCACGTTTTTCCTGCGATGTCAAATTTTTGAAAGCAATATACTGTTACGTCAGCTGGACCCTTCTGGTTGTGGGGATATATAGGGCTTGTAGGTTCATCAGGAACCCTAGGTACCCAGAGCCAATAAATGAGCTGCACCTTGCAATGGGTTTTCATTCTATACTGGGTGTACAGCAATTCATATGCTGAAATATAAAAAGTGCAAAATAGGTATCAAGAAAACCTTTGTATTTCCAAAATGGACACAAGATAAGGTGTTGAGGATCTGAATTCAGGGGTGCCCATACTAGCATGTGAATTACAGGGCATTTCTCAAATAGACGTCTTTTTTACACACTGTCTTACATTTGGAAGGAAAAAATGTAGAGAAAGACAAGGGGCAATAACACTTGTTTTGCTATTCTGTGTTCCCCCATGTCTCCCGATAAAAATGGCACCTCACTTCCATGGGTAGGCCTAGTGCCCGCGACAGGAAATGCCCCAAAATACAAAGTGGACACATCAGATTTTCACAAAGAAAACGTAGCTGTTTTTTGCCAAGTGCCTAGCTGTGGATTGTGGCCTCTAGCTCAGACGGCACCTAGGGATACCTGGCAAACCTGTGCAGTTTTGAAAACTAGACACTAGGGGAATCCAAGATGGGGTGACTTGTGGGGCTCTAACCAGGTTCTGTTACCCAGAATCCTTTGCAAACCTAAACAATTGGCCAAAAAACACTTTTTCCTCTCATTTCTGTGACAGAAAGTTCTGGAATCAAAGAGGAGCCCTAAATTTCCTCTCAAAGTGCCTAGCTGTGGATTTTGGCCTCTAGCTCAGCCGGCACCTAGGGAAACCTGGCAAACCTGTGCAGTTTTGAAAACTAGACACCTAGGGGAATCCAAGATGGGGTGACTTGTGGGGCTCTGACCAGGTTCTGTTACCCAGAATCCTTTGCAAACCTCAAAATGTGGCCAAAAAACACTATTTCCTCTCATTTCGGTGACAGAAAGTTCTGGAATCAGAGAGGAGCCACAAATTTCCTTCCACCCAGCGTTCCCCCAAGTCTCCTGATAAAAATGGTACCTCACTTGTGGGGGTAGGCCTAGCGCCAGCGACAGGAAATCCCCCAAAACACAACGTGGACACATCACATTTTCACCAAGAAAACAGAGCTGTTTTTTGCAAAGTGCCTAGCTGTGGATTTAGGCCTCTAGATCAGCTGGCACCCAGGGAAACCTGGCAAACCTGTTCAGTTTTGAAAACTAGACACCTAGTGCATTCCAAGATGGGGTGACTTCTGGGACTCTGACCATGTTCTATTAGCCAGAATCCTTTGCAAACTTCACAGTTTGGCCAAAAAAACACTTTTTGCTCTTATTTGTGTGACAGAAAGTTCTGGAATCAGGGAGGAGCCACAAATTTCCTTCCACCCAGTGTTCCCCCAAGTCTCCTGATAAAAATGGTACCTCACTTGTGGGGGTAAGCCTAGTGCCCACAACAGGAAATGCCCCAAAACACAACGTGGACACATCACATTTTCACAAAGAAAACAGAGCTGTTTTTTGCAAAGTGCTTAGCTGTGGATTTTGGCCTCTAGCTCAGCCGGCATCTAGGGAAAACTAGAAAACCTGCACAGTTTTGAAAACTAGACACAAATTTCCTTCCACCCAGCGTTCCCCCAAGTCTCCTGATAAAAATGGTACCTCACTTTTGTGGGTAGGCCTACTGCCCTCGAAAGGAAATGCCCCAAAACACTATCAAAATGATCAAATACAAAGCTTCCTGTTTTTGCTGGGGACACCTGCGTTTTTGGTCCTGGGCTCAGCAGCCTTCTAGTGAAACCTACCAAACCCAGACATTTCTGAAAACTAGACACCCGAGGGAGTCCAGGGAGGTGTGACTTGCGTGGATCCCCAAATGTTTTCTTACCCAGAATCCTCAGCAAACCTCAAATTTAGCTGAAAAATCAAAATTTTCCTACATTTCTGTGTGGGATCACCGCACTCGGACAAATTTCATACCACCCAACTTTCCCCTCAGCCTCCCGGTAAAAATGATACCTCATTTGTGTAGGTGGGCCAAGTGCTTGTGAAAGGGAAGAGCCAAAAACATGTCGATATTGAGGAGGAACCAAAGAGGGTCCAAAAGGACAGTTTGCAAAAAGACATTTTTAGGTTGACAAGTGCAGCAGGATTTTTATCGGTATAGATGAGACAATGTTGGGTGGTAGGAATTTTGTGAATTCCTACGGATTCCGGAAGGTTCCATCACAAAAACGTGGGGAAAATGTGTGATTTCCAGCAAAGTTGGAGGTTTGCAGGGCATTGTGGGTACGAAAATGGTGCGGGGTGCATGTGAAACAGACCACCCTGGAATTACCCAGATGTTTAGTTTTCAGATGTGTCTAGGTCTTGTGGATTTTTCTACATGGCAGCGTCCCAAAGTCCATAAAGTGCAGGCCTCACCATTCCAAGTGGGACGATTTTGAGAGTTAGCCAAGCTCCCATGGCCCAAATATAAAACCAAAACCCAAAATAGTCAAATGTCTTCTTGCTTGCTGTTGGATAAGATGTTTTAGAGCGCAGGGGAAAGCTGAAAGACTGTTACCCCCTTCAATTGGGGTGGGGGCATAACCAGGCACATACTGGTTGGTAGCCACCACCCCAATATATATTTTTTTCATTTCCCTGGCATCTAGTAGACTTTCTGCCCCCCGGGGTGTGGATCAGGGGCAATTGCCCCATCTGCCCACTGGTGGGCAGGACAAACTTTGGCCCCATTTATTTGGGGTTGGGGTATGGCCATACCCCCACCCTCTTATTCTGGAAAAGAAAAACTTCCCTAGTCTCTGGTGGGCTTTCCCCCTTGGGGGCAGATGGGCCTTCCAAAAATAGGCCCATGGCCAACAGTAATGTACCCCCATGGGGAGCGACCCATACCCAAAGGGCTGCCCCCTAAAGAAAAAACACACATACACACACACCAATCTCTGGTGCCTGAATGGTTTCTCCCACGCGGGGGCAGATCGGCGTAATAGAAATACGTCGATCTGCTGCCAAGGGGAGCAGAAATGGCCAAAAATAAATTTGCCCCTCAGGGGAGCGACCCTTGCCTAAGGGGTTGCTCCCCACCTCTAAAAAAAAAAAGAAAACACACACATACACACACACCAATCCCTGGTGCCTAAGTGGTTTCTGCCCCCCCGGGGGCAGATCGGCCTAATAACAATAGGCCGATCTACCCCCAGGTGGGCATAAATGGCCTAAAATAAATTTGCCCCCCCCCCGGGAGCGACCCTTGCCTAAGGGGTCACTCTCCTTGTGTAAAACTGGCGCAAAAAAAAAGATCCCCGGTGCCTAGCTGTTTCTGCCCTCCTTGGGGGAAGATTGGACTAACAAAAATCACCCGATCTGCCCCCAAGGGAAGCAAAAATGGTCTAAATACAATTTGCCCCCCAAGAGAGCGACCGTTGCCTAAGGGGTCGCTCCCCACCTCTAAAAAACAAAAAAAAGATCCCCGGTGCCTAGTGGTTTCTGCCTAACAAAAATCGGCCGATATGCCCCTAAGGGGGGCAGAAATGGCCTAAATATAATTTGCCCCCTAGGGAGCGACCCTTGCCTAGGGGGTCGCGCCCCAACTCTAAAAACAACAATAGGCCGATCTGCCCCCAGGGGGGCAGAAAAGGCCTTGAAAAATATTGCTCCCCTGGGGAGAGACCCTTGCCCAAGGGGTCGCTCCCCTCATACAATTTTCCTTTACAAAAATAAATCCCTGGTGTCTAGTGGGCATTTCAAAAGCTGGATCGCTTTACAATCCGGCTTTTGAAATGCTCTGAGAGACTTCAAAGGGAAGGAAATTCCTTTCCTTCCCTTTGAAGCCTCTCAGGGTCCCCATCACATGATCGGAAGAGAAATGCTGAGCATTTCTCTTCCGATTGCGCTGGAAGCTGAGCTTCCAGCACAATGGGAAAGTGGCCTCTGATGAGGTCAGCGTGCGAAGGCACGCTGATGTCATCAGACATCACTGGGGGGGGGTCAAGGGGTGAGGCTGGAAGGGGAAGAGCTTCCCCTTCCATCCCTGCCTTATAAGCCCAGAGAGGGAGCACTAACACTCCCTCTGAGCTCAGTGCCGAGGACGTAATGGTTACGTCCTCGGCACATGAGCACTGTGCTGTTCGACGTAACCATTACATCCACGGCACAGAAGGGGTTAATGGCCTGTTACCAAAACAAACTGAAGGGTCCCCTACTACACATATGCTAGCAACCATCAGCAACAGTCATAAAATTACTACTATATACACATTTACAGTAGGCAAAACAATGACCAACCATTGTTCAAAGGACCTAACAAAGATTATCATATTGCAAATTTTCAATCGCAAACTTACGTCAGAGGATCAACATCATAATCCTGGCATAGTAAGGTAACCTATAGGATTCCATGTAACAAAATATCTGTCCACAACCTTTAACGTAGCATAATGAGAATCTACCCTTAAAGGCCTATTGGTGCTAATGAATGCTTCTCACAATAAATTGGTCTGGCATACTGCCTCTGTCATAACGTTTCATAATAAACCTATCAGACCTATGGCATCTGACATACATTTTCCAAAATAACCAATTAGACCTACACCCTTTATGACTATCTTCTCAATATAACCAGCTCAAGACTACTGAATTATGCACAGGCTTTCCCACAAGGTAACTCTCAGGCACACATTTAGAAAGTTATATACAACTACACAAACTAACAGTTGGCCAAAAAATATTCAGTCCTTCCTAAGAGGGTTAACGTTATTATCAAAGAGTAAATCTTTTATGTGCAGGGTTTGTCTGAGAGGGAACCTAGAAAGGGGAAACCAACACCAAAAGCCTCAAAATATGCAGTGATCTCAGAGAATTCAAGTAATGCAAGATCTGTGTCTACGCATTAACACAGTGCAATAACAATCCACACTTAAAGTTCCATTGACTTTAACATATCATTTTCACAATAAATAACTCACACCTCCTGTGTTTGTGATACGTTTTTCATAAGAAATAGATTAGACCTAGGTCTCTCACAAAACATTTTCAATGACCCATTCAGTCCTGCAATCCACAGCTTTGTCACCATAAACAACTCAGGCCAATTGGATTCTGCTTAACTGCCTAGTGGCTGTCACATATGTTTTTTTGTTTTCCAGAAAATATCCTGGCCTGCTACCTTTGTCAAACCTTTTCATAACAAACAGATCAGGAAAATTGCTGTGTAATTTAATACAGTGCAATGCAATCCGCCCTTAAAGACGTAATGGCCTTTCCACATGCTTTTTACAATAAAAAAAGTCAGGCTTACTACCTTTACTGTAACTATTCATAATAAAACGATCAGGCCTATAGGCTTGATGAATGGCTTGTCACTATAACTAACTCACTCCGGTTCTGTTAAGCATATGCTTTCTCACAAGGCAAAAACTGCAATTCGAGCACACTTTTCAGTGGAAAAACACACTTTCTGACCAACCAAGGTTTGTACTCAGGAGAACCAACATTTGGGTGATGTGACAATCCTCCTTTCTGCAGTAATCCTGAATGTTCTTTTTCTCTGTTGATCACATGCACCTGTGCTGTCAATCTAAACCAAAAAATGAAATGGGTCCCCTAGACAAATGTCAGGTCATTAAAAGCTTTCTGAAATTTAGAAGACCTGATTTTCAAACATATGGTTTGCAGGAGATTGTTTCGCCACTTTTCTGCCACCATGAAAAATGCCTTTCCTCTGTAGGTTAGGTGTGACTTTCGGAAGAGTTAAGTTGTTGACCTGGGATGTACACTTACATTTTGAGGCCATCATCTTGGGAACCAGTGACATATGAAATCTGAAGGGACATAGCCCTCAGCAGCATCTGGTAATATATGAAAGTGTTCGGGAGAGAAAGGTGATCTACTGCATCCCAAAACACAAACATAACACAAGCACGCAAAATAAAAACACTTGCATGCATTACATTAACATTAAAAATAAAATAAATACACTTACCTGGGCTGAGTCCTCTGTGTCCTTCACAGTCTGTGGTAGGGCAAGAGTGGAAAAGGAAACTTGCCTAACTAATCCAGGCACTGTTCTCATGCATGAGAGCAGCAACAGGATTGGATGGAGCAGGCTGGCTTGACGCTCTTTCAGGCCCTTTAGACCAGAGCTTTAAAGTGCGCATGTCAGTTCGGCCGGCGCAAGTCTGCCGGGCAAACTGACAGGCGCACTTTGCAGAGTCTGACCAGCACTGCCCTAGTCCTCCATTCAGCAGAGGACACGCCCCTCATTTCTCCCAGCTCCAGGAAAGGCTAATGGTTGAGGTGTGCCTAGTGAAAAATAAAATGGCAAGTAAATAATTTTATTGCCACTTTATTGTTCACATTTAGCTTAGCTCGCTGAGGGGACAATGTCCCCACACCTCCATGAGAAAACTGCTGCTGCTAGACCTGCAGTATATAGGCTCACACTGCTTGGTACTATGCCTGACTTCTACCTCCCAACCCTTTATTAGTACATATACAAGAAATGCAGCAGAAGAACCATTCATAATACAGAGAATACGGTTCACTGCAAACACGCAAACAGCCTTTGGAAACCACAATACAACGGTTTGAGGAGACGATTTGAAGAAATTTATCATGAAAAACCACAAAGAATTGATATGCTGCCCCTTCTTCCCATATCTTCTCTCATTTCTTTTATCTGATAAACAGCCACATTTATGTTTAAAATGAGACTTTCTGTAGGTGTGGCAGAAGAGAACATCAGTTTGCAAGCAAAATAAATTGCACTGGCCAGAGGACACGTGTGCTTTCTGCCAGAAAATCCTAATTCAATACAAGATTTAAGCAAATAAATTAACAAACAAATAATAAATAAATCAAGATTTGATATCAGTCTTTCCTACTATAACACCATGTACTCTTTAAGAAAGAAGTCCTAGATTCACAAATTACTGTCATCTTTAACTCTGGCCATGTCTATGGCTTGTGCCCCCCCCCCTCCTCACCAGACACCTCACATTGAAAAATATGAATTTTAGCAGGAGAGGTCACGTCTAGAGGTGCACAATAACCAGTGCCACAGGAGGGTTTGTTATTAAAAGACCCTCTAATGCAGTCAGGCGCTTTCTAGCGTTCTATGCTAAGAAATATTCATATAAGTAGTGCATATTGTGCATGTAGATACCGGTCAATATGATCAAAACGGGATACACTTCTAACACTGCTTAACCAGCTATAATTTGTTTCCATCTGTTTCTCCATCTCTGTCTCCCTGTTTTTCTCTCCCGCTCACTGCAGTCCGCCTCTCCCTCTGCCCATCTTTCCCCTCTCTCAGTCTATACTTGTCTCTCTCTCTCTTTATGCTCTGTCACGTTACGTTATAGAGTTCATAGAGGTACAAATACAACATTACTGGGGATGGACACAACCAGTACCAAGCATTTCCAATACAATGGGTCTCACTTTTGCCTGAGTTAGAACTATTGGCGTTGTAAATTCATAACTGGACTTTTCATGTCACCTAAATTGGTTAACCCTGCCTCATTATTTGGTCTTTTCCTGCCACAAAGTTCCAGTGGCCCTGCATGTAACTAAAGAACTTCCATTTAACTTCCTCTATCTGATGCCAAAAATGGAAATGTTGCCATATAGCAATCTAATTTAAATCTGTCTGCTCATTCCAATAGAATATCACTTTCACCACTTCACAGCCAGAGTTGCTGGCTGGCTAACACAATCCCCCAAAAGAGAGAGCCACAGAGGAGTAACAAGAGAAATAAACTACAAGGGTCGCTGAAACATATCAAGAGTGTTTCAACAGTTATGATGTAATAAGGATGTTAAGTTGGCCTGAATCATGGTCATAATTGCAATAAGGAGAGATTAATAAAACATATACAATTATTATATAAACCCAATAAAAACCTTTATCAGAAATAAACATTTGGCATTAGAATATAAAGTTCAGAACAGCCCCTAGAGGACACAACAATGAAAATAACATTTGTAAAAAAAACATGGTCATGTTACCATATAATTAGCCCCTAGAGAGCATAACCATGAAAACAAATGACTGACAGTATTACAGTGTAACCATATACTTAGCCCTAAGAGAGCAAAGTGCATTACACATTTACAGGACTAGCATGCCTACTGCAATGATAGCACAAACAAGATCCTTAAAACAAACTTCTCTCAGCTGTAAAACAAACATTTCAACCATGAGTGAGATTAAAAATACATTGAATGGAGGGAGGGGTTATTATTTTGGGGTCCCCAGTAACATAGTGTAGGGACTTAGCGATGATCTAGAGCTAGCAGGTTGTGGTGAACGTTTTGAAGGTGGTCCCATTGTCCTAGGGTCACCACAGGCTGAGTTATGAGCAAACATATTTTGTAAAAAAAATGCACTACAAAGCCTTATGGGACAAACAAGTGCAGCATATATTATTGCATGTTGACTGTGATGCCCAGAACAGCCCCTTGAAAACACCACAATAAAAATATCATTTGTAAGAAACATGGTCATGTAACCATATAATTAGCCCCTAAAGGGTATAACCATAAAATAATAGATTAGCACAAATTAATGTAGTGCAACCATATATTTAGCCCCTAGAGAGCATAGTACTTTACACATTTTCAGACCTAGCAGGCCTACTACTATACTAAGACCCTTAGAACACAAAGCACTCCAAGCTGTAAATCAAAAGTTACAGCCATAAAAGAGCTTAAAAAGGGACTGAATGGTGGAAGGGTTTATTATTTTGGGGTCCCCATTAACCCAGAATAGGGAACCTTGAGATGACCTAAACAGAAAGAGCATGAACATTTTGGTGGTGGTCCCATTGTCCTAGGACCACCACAGGCTGAGTTATGGGCAAAAATGTTTTGAAAAAGAGTGGTTGCAAAGCATTATGGGGTGACTTTTCTGGAGTGCAGTAAATATTGTAGTATCAGCTCTTCCGCTGTGGTGGGAGATGCGCGTTGTGGATTTCTGTTTTTTGTAAGTAAAGCATTTATCAATTATAAGTGTTTTGGGGAAAGCTATGGAGCATGAAGGGGAGAACCAAAACAAATGATTCTGATTAGGTAACAGTGTGAACAATGTGAACAGCACTCAAATACTGCTGATGGAGTTTGCACTGTTGGTGCTGTGAGGGACATGGCTGTCATGGAGCACGACGGGGAGAGACAAAAGAAAACATTAGTTCACCCACGCTGAAGTATATTGGCAATCGTGCAATTATCAATATAACAGTGTCAGTCTGCAGGGAGGTAACAAAACCGCCCTAGGACGGGACAAACATAAAGCAATTACCAATGACATCAAGATATTTTTTAAAGGCAAGCCCACGAACGAGTGAAAGTGATGGGCGTGAGGTGGGCATGGTTAAAAGCAGTGCTTAATTTGTGCTTGTTGTAACCGGTGCTAAGCACCGCCTCTTATTTTTTAGGGCCAGCACTTAGTGTTCTGTCTCAAGCATTTACAGCAAGCTAAAGACACATTTGGGAAAGACAGAGGAAGAGAAACACGAAAAAGCTTCACAATGGGAGAAAGCAGAAAGCTGCAGGTGTGAGCTGAAGGGACGGGGAGGGGTTTTAAATAGATTGAAGAGGCCTAAAATGACTTCAGGTTTATGCTGCCTCAGTACTCCCTGTTCGTACCTTTAATTGCAGCAGCAGCGTGTTTAAGAGGAAAGCTTTGAGCACCGGCACCTTTATATTTACAAATTAAGCACTGGTTAAAAGCCCACAATGCTTACAACACGCCAAAGCACTTTCGCGTTCAACCTAAAAACGAAATAGGTTCCCCAAGTAAAAGGTCATTTCTTGAACAGCATTCTGTAATTTAGGCCAGTTTCCAAGCATGGTGTTTGCATGGGAATCAATTCACCAAAATGCCAGGGGTAGCGGAAGCCAGATTACATGCCACTAGACCTTTACTTTCCCTCACATGCTTACACATGCACACACATTCACACATACACACACTCATTCACATTCACACACTCTCAACTGCAAGTATGGACACAAGTTATATTTAAAAGTATTTTGTACTTACCGCAGCTGTCAGGGAGGGTCATATTCCAGCTGATTGTACTCCATTTTCATTACAGCACTAATAATGAATAATAGGTTATTTTCATTACTCACGATTAGTGTAATAAACAAATTACAGAATACGAGGAAAATACAGGCCCAGTGTCCATAAGGACTATCTGCCCTATTTTCCTGGCATTGACTTTGACACCAGAGGCCAGGGGTCGCAAAGGCAGTGCTAGGGTCGCAAGGGACAAGCCAGGGGTCGACACCTAAATGACGTGCAAGGGTGTTTGTGGAAAAGAGGTCTAACACTTAATTGCCAGCAGGGAGAATGCCCTACCTCCATAGCTATTAAATATGAATTGGGAAAACAAAAGGAGTATTTGACTGCAGAAGGTGGGGGAACAACGGAAGACTAGAGTCAGGCACAATCCTGACACCTGGCTATGGCTCAGTTCGATATCCTTAGGTCAAAGACAAAAGGAGGCCCCTACAAGATGTGATAAGCAAGGCCCTTCTCTTATACCTTCCCTGTAAGTACCTTCCAACAGCAAATGTGCCAACACTTCTCGCCTGAGAGTTTTGTAGCAGACAAGAAAGAGAAGTTCATCTTCTTTCACACAAGGGCCTCCCAGGGCTCTGGGTAGAAAATGCATGTCAGATAAATCCTCAAATAGCATTGTAAGTACAGAATTACTCCGGCACAAATAAAGCAGCTGCTAGCAGGAGCAAGTGTGATGATATATGACATCTTATCGGGGAGCAGTGCTTGGTACACAAACAGATCTCACTATCCAAACACTCTATCAAAATGTTACTCAGTGCATGGGCATTTCACACTCTGCACCACCTCTTGATGCAGAACAGATTCTCATCACAGAATCAGATTCAACAATACAGTTGCTTTCTATATAGAAAAGCTGCTTTCTGCAGAAGTGCTGATGGATGCAAATATGTAGTTCTTCAGAAAACAATGGTAATCAACTCCAAAACCCTTACTTACTAAGGTAATCTGTAAGATTCTCTGTAAGAATGACCTGAAACTCCCCCAACAATAAAGTTTTACAAAAGCCATGACGAAACTTAGACAAAACCAAAAAGCTGGAAGCCAACACCTGACCTAATGGCTTTGCAATTGTTTGTTTTTAAAATAAGTGAACTTTTGGTCTGCCTCAAAGTCAGTGTTACATTGTGAGAAATAAAAATAATTGGGCTGTTATTATGAAAGAGATATGTAGTTAGAAAGAGACACAATATCATGGCAGAAAGGATAGGCAATGTTGGATACCAGGTTATTTTAATGTTTGTGTCTTCTTTCTCATCTAAACCCAAAGTACCCATACAAATGTAACTATTTTATGTTGTCCATTTTTAGGTTTCACCTATTCCGTGCATTGGCTGTCTGCAAAAGGTATTGTTCTGAAAAACACCATGGAAATGAGCCCACAGGTCCCTTAACGCCTGTCCTGACCCAGCTTTTAAAAAACAGTGCAAATCAGGTTGGGTGCCATGTTTTAAGGCCTGCCTCCTCCTGTGCGTCATTTTGACGCCAGAGGATAAATAAGGCGCACATGCCTTAGAGTCATTTTTTGCACGGGAACGCCTACCTTGCATGTCATTAGCGCAAGGTAGGTTTTTACGTACAAAAAATGACTCAAACTTCATAACTTTGGCGCTAGACGGGTCTAGCGCCAAAGTATAAATATGGAGTTAAGTTTTCGCAGAATTTGGTTAAAAAAAAATGATGCAAATCCAGTGCAAACAGAGTATAAATATGGACCATAATTGTATTTTGTAAGTTTGAGCTGCTTTTGCATCAAAAAATGACGCAAATGAGGTGCTAAAAGAGTATAAATACGGGCCTATGTTTCTAGGAGACTGGTTTAAGTTTTTTTGGGGGGGAGCCTGAGAAATAATGCTCTGCCTGGCCATTTCGTTTTCCACAACTACTTTGGAGCAGGAAGCCGTACCTTTTTTTTATTAGTTGAGTTTGTATAACTTTTTAAAGAGCCGTTTATTGGGAAAAAAAAACTGTCAGCTACTAAAACGATTAATTTGGTTTTATGTGTTGAGGATTACATTGGATTCTCACTGCTTGTATCTAAATTGGATTGTAATGGAGCGCCAACCACAATGTTTGATAGGGAAATTTCATGACGTCAACAGTTGAGAACTTAAGTTCATCACTAAAAGCCAGTTGGCATCTTTTAAGGATGAAAATTGGTAAGTAGATATCTTCAAGCCACGTACTTAGCTTCCCATAGTAAATAAGCATAGTTCTATATCACAGACACACATATAGAAAACCATGGCATGGTTTTCCAGTGGGTGGGGAAGGAAGACCTGCCAGCACATGGTGCCACTGTGCATCACATAATATCGACTCTGCTCTCATGGTCTCCTGGTGAAGAGCAACAAGGTGGGAGGCAACATAAGTTGGAACCACCTGCACAGAGTGTGTTCCCAGCACGAGTTTGGAGGCAGGGCACATCTGATGTCCATGGAGTGGGGGTCTGCAACCTTCATAGGACATTAGCGGCAGCCTTTAGAAGGGGAACATCCGGAATAACGACTCTGGTGCGTTGTTCAGCACATGTGTGGCTAAGGCTCAGAAAAAGGGAGACGTTCACACATGTGTGGTTAAGGCAGAGAAAAAGGGAGTCAGCATCGGGATAGGACGCAGTCAAGTAAGTGGGCCTGGGGCAGGGTTGGGGTTGTTTTTAGGGGAGGGGGTGGATTAAGGGCTTCGGGTGGGGGGGAGGTTGGGGTAGTTTGTTTTTTTAGGGGCAGGGTGAGGGGATCGGGGTAGTTCTGGTTTTTAGGGGCAGGGGAATCGGGGCAGTTCTGTTTTTAGGGGCGGGGGTGGGGAGTCGGGTAGTTTTGTTTTGGGGTGGGGGATGGGGTACTTCTGTTTTTGGGGTGGGGGATCGGGATAGTTTGTTTTTTGGGGTGGGGGTCTGGTTATTTGGTTTTTGGGGGTGAGGGGGTTGTTAGTTTTTCGGGGTGGGGGATCGGGGGAGTTTGGTTTTTGGGGGTGGGGGTAGTTTGGTTTTGGGGTGGGGTGGGGGATCGGGTTGTTTCATTTTTGGGGGTGGGGTGTCAGGGTAGTAGTTAGTGTTTTTGGGGGTGGGGGTCTAGGTAGTTTGGTTTTTGGGGGGATGGGGGTAGTGTGTTTTTTGGGGGGCAGAGAGGTCGTTGGTTTTTGGGGGTGGGAGGTTCAGGATAGTTTGGTTTTTTGGGGGTGAGGGCTGGGGTAGTTTGGTTTTTGGGGGTGGGGGTTGGGGTAGTTTGGTTTTTGGGGGTGGGGTGCAGGGGGTTGGGATAAGTTTTCGGGATCAGGGTGGGTGGGGGTATTGGGGTAGTTGTAATTTTGGGGTGGGTGGGGGGATGGCATGCGAAAACCACGCATGCTGTTCCACACATGCCTTTACTAGGCATGACTTTACAGCAAAAAATCGTTGTAAAGGCATGCGTGGGAAAGGCATTCGTGGAAACAACATGGTCGTTGCTCCGACCGCATTGTTCAGGCAAGCGTGGTTGGCACGTGCATTGTTCCATCCTACATTCGCCTCAGAAGCTTTTGTTTGCATTTTTTTGGAGGGTTTGGGAGGTGTCAGCAATTCACACAAAGCCTTCCACACTTTCCATGGACCCACTCTCTCATGTCTCATTCGAGCAAAGGACGCATCTGCACCCTGCCCAGACCTCACCCGTTTAGGCCTTTAACTCCTCTCACACAGTGAGATTTATCTCAAAGTTGGCAGGTCTGTGAAGATGATTCACACATGTTTTGTTCTGATTCAAATGGCAGTCTGTATGTTGGAGTTGAAAAGGAGTGCTGAAGTTTCCAAGTGTGATTTGATAATATTAGGAAGGATGCAAACTATAAGTGAACTGAGCTAGCTATGCCCATATCTGCTTCAACTTCACTGAAATCGATTGGGGTCTAATGTATAAAACACGTGCCAAGCAAAGCTATATCTCTCTTGCCTGGTGGTGCAAACAGATCTTCTACGTCTAAAAGTGAATTTTCTAAACTCATTTTGGTCCACCATCTGACTTCCAGTCTTTTAAGAGGATTCAGCCTATAATTTTGGGTAGAAAAGGAATATTATATACAAACCTGGCTCAAGAGTCTGCATCTGTTTTATTTTCAATTAGGACAATGACTGTTCATGACAGTTTCGGTTTGGCTGGTATGATATTTCTGGAGAATACATTTATTTATGATGGTTTTTATTGGGTGGATGGATGTTTGCACATTTAACTTACATTTATTGGTAGGAACTTCACGGACTGTAGTTGAATACGAGTTATATTCATCATCTTCATGGGAGTAACAATGAGTAGAGACACATTGTGATTGGTGTGTGTTTCCATTGTGGCATCTTAATTTGTATGGTTCTCTGGTTAAAGATCCTAGTTTGTTTGCTAGCACTTGGGTGTGGCTCATTATGCTGAACTTCATTATATATATTTTTTTCATAAATACCTTGTGGATTTTACATTCTTTAGGATGAGCATGTGGAAGTATGTTGAGAAGTTTGGAAGAACTGAGTTATTTTAACATTTTAATAATTGGTTCAGTTTCCTACAATTTATTTTTTCAGGACGTATCAATGATTTCAGCGATGAAGACAGACGGTCTTTCTTAATTTTGCTGTGACTGTTATGAGTTGTTCGTATGCAATACTGAATTCTTTGTTTAGTATACTGTATTGTGAGCAAGTGTTGGTTGATGTAGATTTGTTCTTTGGTAGTGGTACAGTTTTCTGGTTGGTAGATTGTTGGTGGCAGTTTAGAGAGAAGAATTGCACTGCAATATTCTCAGAGGTTGTTCCTTATTTTTGTTTGGGATTTGATTGGTCGTACTCGGACCACTACAGCGCTGCTTGACTCCATCTAGGTTCTTCCAGCTCTTGTATCATAAGTGATGATTTGGGTTGTATTTGGTTTGCTCTTTTGTAGCAAACTGAATTTTGAGCTGTATATGATGGCTCCAGTCTATGCATTTCACAATAATGTTAGAATCGTCAATTGCTTTGTGGTCAAATAAATCTAGGGTCCACTCTTTCACAATTGTGTGAATGTTGGCCTACTAGAGCAGGGAAACAGCCTTTTCCACGCAGTGCCTTTCCAACATGAGCAATACATAGAACGCTTTGTTGCCACGTGTTCCTTTACCACGCAAGTGGTTACAACGACTTGCTTAAGGGAACACGCTGTTGGACTGGTGTTGGATTTAAGTCCAACACCCTCTCTAATGTTACACAGACTGGTGCTGGAATACTAAATTATACTAATCCAAAGTCCAGCACTTCCCTAAGACATGTCGTTGTAACGACGTGCGTGGTAAGCGAACACGTGGTAACGATGCGTTTGTTGTATTACTCCTGTTGTAAAGGCATACGTGCTAAATGCATACGTGGCTCCGTCAAACAACCACTGGAGCATGGGAAGAGTATTTATGGACTGTTTATGAAGCAGTGGTAAAAGGTCATGTTGCTTTTGCCGCACTGTGAAGTTGCAAGCATGGAACAAAAGGACTGGTTGGTCGATCTTGTTAATGTGTTAAAGTGCGCTAGCCAGGTGTGGAGAATGGTGTGATGATTTCAGCTCTTCAGTGAAATAATACAGTATATTAAATATGAAATGCTCCCAACAGAGTAATGATGAGCCTTACCAATGCAACCAAGTTTAGTTGTTAGATCATCAAATAGAGACGCAACATTCATGCACCTGTTAACATAGATCACAGATAAAGGCACATGTGCAAAGCAACACACATGCATACAAGATACACTCAAGCAAACGCATCTAAAGACACAAACACACCCTTAGACCTACATGATTCCTAACACACAAACCAACAGAGATTGCAGTCACCAAGGATGATTCAAAATCAAAACATATACACATACCCATGCATAAAGACCAAAACACGGAGATTAACTAAGAGACAACAAACCTAGAACCATAAAGGAAGGCATATATTGCCAGAGAGAGAGAAGGTGAATGGACACATGAACAGATGAATGGGTGTATATTTGATACCATGGAGATGCAGTCTCCAGGTGTACCTAATAATTAACCATTCTTTGAAAGAAAAGGATAAAGGCGGTGAAGAATTAGGGGATTGTTGTCACCCATTCAAACAGTATCTTTCTTGAAAAATCACTTCTACAAGCTTCTGTTTCCATGTCCATAGAATCCTTGTCCTCTTGGCAATAAACACCTGTATGAACAATGCAGAGCACTCTGCATGACCAGCCCATAATCAGCCGTTTTTAGGTTGAGCAAAGCAGCGTGCAAGCGCTGCTTTTCTGACGTGTTGGTATGTTTATGGGCTTTTAACCACGCCCACCGCACGCCCATCACTATCACTTGTTCCTGGCCTTGCCCTTCAAAAACCCTTTAATGACATTGGTAAATGGTTGATGTTTGTCCCTCCTTGGGAATGTTTTGTTACCGCCTTGGCCATCGCCCCTGTTACATGGCTAGTTGCACTTTTGCTGATAGGTTTGACTGCAAGAGAACTTTTTCCTATTGTGTGTCTCTTCACGCTGATGCTCATGGCGCCCAAGGTGCTGTGAATCGGCTTGCTTATGTGAAACTGTTTTACTTTTCATTTTCAATTTATGTAGCAAGAAAAGTCCGGTTAGGGGTTTACACCGCTAAGAGCTCTAACTCGAGCAAATGCGAGCCCCACTGTATTGCAAATGCTTGTTTTCTTAGTTGCCCCAAGAGTGAACATACAACCTCCTACGGTGGTGCTAGAATTCAAAGATTAAGAGACAACCAGGTCAGCAGAGACCAACTGAGGAAATGAAAATGAGAAAAGGAGTGGAAAATACCAAGGGAATATATGTTTTTAAGAGCCTGTTGAATTGCAAGATGCTTGAGATCTGTTGGGGAAATGGAGAAAATGGTAATTCCACTGCTGAATACCAAGCGCGCAGACAGCACAGTCATCACACCATGGCACAATGAGCATGTAGACCATGACTGAAATGATCTGGAACAATAAAGAAAAAAATGCAACATGGAGCTTCTCTACAAAACAAACTGTGAGACCCCCTATGAGGGTCCTGGTACAAGAAAGAGCCACTGGGCCATAACCGAGGAGGTTGGAGCTACTTACCACTAATGTCTCATTACATAACGTACTATGGCACTGAAAACTGAGCACCAAGTAGAACCTCTCATCGTTTGAATCTCAGGGTATTGGCTAGAGAGCCCCAGAGAGTTTTAGGGATGAAATTTGTAGGTCAGAGACTCATAGCATTCACAGAAAGAGCAAAATCATGACTGTTCAACCTAGTGCTTACCTGTATGAAAAAAAGATGAACTTTATTATTTATTATATTATTTCCTATGCAGTACTACTCAAAAAGGATATAAACAGGGGCACATAGTTCCACTGAGGTTCCGATGAGGTTCTGCGTGAAAAGACACTACTGAAATTAGCAAAGCAATATCACAGGTGCAGGTTAAAAGTGAGCGTGCAAGAAAATTGCTGTGACTATGTCTTTAGAGCAGTCAATTTGAGTTCACTTAGCGATTAGGCCCTGGCTTCAGTTCTAGGGCCTTGTGTCAACTTAGGCCCACATCAGTTCGGGATCACCTGCTCTTCTGGTGGCAGGACTCAGCACAAGTCCCTTTTTATAGTGTACTGTGGGAGCGTGGCCCCTTCTCGCTTCTAGTAGTGCCTGAGAGGTTCTAGATACTGGGACCAGTTTCAGGTGCACTGCGAGGCCCTGCTGGTGCAATCAGGCCTGGTACAAAACCCCTGCTCAAACAGTAAAGACCCTAACTTGGAGTTCTCGATGAAGTTGTTGGTTTTGGGTAGGCAGAGGTTACAGGTAGTATGAGCACCCTAGTCACCAATTCTCAGGTACATCAGAGAGAGACTTGGTGCTGAGGTCATATTCCTGTTTGTTGGCACAGTATACTAGTCTGCGGTAGGGCATGGGGACACCCACTCCAGTACTCAGGTCGGTCCTGCAATGTCCCACCAGCCAGTGGTGATCATTGACAACTGTCACATTTCTTGTCACTAGTTGCAGCATTCTTGTCAGGGTAACAACGGGCAGCAGTAATTCTCTTTTGCTTCTCTTCAGCCCACTGAGACAGATGTAGGGAGACCCACTCCTGTGAGTTCCTGCAATGTCCCTTTGTCAGTCTGCACTCCTGGGCAATTGCTTCGTCGTGGGAACTGTAGTGGGGCTCCTACTCTGGGGCAATTCTCCTCCTGCAAAGGTGGCTGTTATAATGTTCTTCCCACAGAGCTCACTGTGCTTAGGTTTATACCTATAAAGTCAGCCGAGTCAGGGAGCTGTTATCCAATCAGTGTTTATTCTGTCAACTGCACAGAGCTTCTTAACTTATATGGTTTGTTTGTTTTGTCACATATATAGTCATTCTCCTGGTCTTTAGTGTTCCTTCCCACTGTTAACGATTCCTTTTTTCTCCACAGGTCTTCACGGGCTCTCAATGGTCCAGTGGCGGGTGGGCGATCAGCGGGAGTAGGAATAGAAAACAACAACAGGCCAGGATCAGGGAAGTATTCCTTTGTTAGCTTTTGCATGCAATAGGGGAAGGGGTCGTGAGGGAGTCCTTTATGTGCTTCTTGCATTCTTTCCGCTTCCTATGTGCTGCTGAGGAGACCTTGGTGTTGGGGGACGGGTTATTTTTTTTATTTCATCATGCCAGCAAGCTGTATAGAGAAAAATAAAGATAACCACACTTCATTTCATCCCTAAGGTGTACCCAGGGTCTTCCACCCACCTTTCTCCCCAGCCCCTTCCTGCCTTCCCCACCCTCCTTGGAACTGGTGCAATATGACCTTGCAAGCGGTCCCGTACCTGAACTAGCCACGCCCCTCCTGGGATGTGGCGGGTCGCTTCACGTCTCCCGAACTGCTCTGCTTTTCCCCACAGTTCTCTTTCTGTTTTACGCTCCTTCCTCCTTGCTTCCTCCTCTCTGTACTCGTTCATTCTCGCCGTCTTCCTCCTCGGCTCTTCGTCTTGCTCCTTCTGGCTCACACTCTCCTCGAGGTGCTCCGCTGTCGTTTTACTTCCTTTGCCGATGTCTGCACACTCCTGGATACCTACGGACGTCATTCCCTCATGAGTCCCCCTGGGGAACTCAATCACTGGCTCGGGGCTCTTCCAGACGGATGTATCCTGCCCTTGCAGTGATGCCCTGTCACAGTGACCTCTGCTCTCCTATCTGATCGGGCCACGTGAGCTCTGAAGGAAGAAAATCCCACTGCTCTCCTCCAGTGGCAGATGTAGACTTACTGCACTGGATCACAAAAAAATCCCAACACACATCTGATTACCACCTCCGTGATCCGTGACAATGTGTGGAATGCTCATTGATGTGAAAGTGAAACCCTCCTCTTCACAGCATACAAAGACTATGGGCTTGATGGGTTACTCCGTCATAACAGTGACGAATATCCCATCTGCCGAAATCTAAATCCCATTATATTCTATGGGATTTCAGTGCATGGGACATCCGTCACCATTGTTACGGAGTAACCCATCCGGTGAGTTTTAAATCAGACCCTTTGTTACCAAGTGATGGATCAACAGCAGCGAGTGATGACTGGCATCTCAATGAGGAGCACTCAAGACAACAGCACAATCAAGAATGAGGACTTTGCAGCTGACAAACATCAGCCATTTGGGAGCAGCATCTATGGGAGAGAAAAATGGCAGACCCTTACATAATGGTTCCCTCTACAATATAAAGGAGGCAGCTGTCTCCACCTCCCCACACTCTTCATCAAATATAGTGGGAGTGCTCAGGAACGAATATTGAGACCGATCATTGGCTGAAATGTCACTGCTCTGTTTCTAAATGCAGTCGTGCCTCAGTTGTCCCAAACTTAAATGTCTGCTGCATCTAAAAAGTCTTAGTAATGTCAGTAACACACTTTGATATTGGCTGTGCTATAACCTGCCCCCATCTTGTGCATTCTATATCAGGGGCAAACCAAAATAGATCCCTCTGTGCTCATACCACTTACTCATTTGCCACATAGCCTCTTATTATTAGCCAGCTTATACTCTCAGCACTCACATACCACACACATAGGATGTTAGCGTGAGAACCCAGTTATGGTATTTCATTGGAACTCTACAAAGCAAGGCCAGTAGGCAACTAACATTTTACCAGAGGCACTGGAAAAAGGTCCTGCATACTAGTGTTACTTGAACACACATTTGCAATGCAATGGGTCTCGCATTTGCTTGAGTTAGAGCTATTCACATAAATACGTAAATGGACTTTTCTTGCCACATAAATTGGTCAACCCTGCCTCATAATTTGGTCTTTTCATGCCAAACAATTCCAGTGGACCTGCATATAACTAAAGCACTTCAATTTACCTTCTTCCTCTATCTGCAGCCAAAAATGAAAATGTTGCCATTTAGCATCCTGATTTAAATCTGCCATGCTAATTGCAGGAGAATACCACTTTCACCCCCGGCGTCCCACCATCAGAGTTGCCGGCTGGCTAACACAATTCCCAAAGCAAGACAGCCATGGAGGGGTAATGAGAGAAATAAACAAGAAGAGTTACCCAAACATATGAAGAGTGTTCAAACAGTCATAGTGTAATAAGGATGTTAAATTGGCCAGAATCATGGTCATAATTGCAATAAGGAGAGATTAATAAACCATACACAATTATCATATAAACCCAATAAAAACCGTTATCAAAAATAAACGTTTGGCATTTAAGTATAATGGTACACTGTTCCAAAAAAACATAACAAACAATCCCAGAGAAATCTAGAATGGGATTGCTACGGAGGCAAGGCTCTCTCAGAAGCAGGGGTCCCCAGGTTTCATCATCAGGCTTGCTCCTCGCCAGACTGGCACTGCAATGTCTGATGGGACCCTACAAGGGGTCACTAAGCCAACTTCTGAGTTAACTTAAATAAACCAGTGGAGAGAACAGAAAAATATACAAACTGTATGTACAATTAAAAATGACTCAACTCTCCTCAAAAAATTCTAATATTTTACTATAATTCTATAATTCTATATTGTACTATCAGCGCTCCCGAAGTGCCGGGAGAGCCGCGTTGCAGATTTCTGTGTTTTTTAGTAAAATGTTTATCAATTTTAAATGTTTTTGGGAAAGCTTTTGTCTTTTTGGGGAGAGACAAAAGAAATGATTCTGATTAGGAAACAGTGTGAACAATGTGACCAGCACTCCAATACTGACGATGGAGTTTGCGCTGTTGGCGCTGTGAGTGCTATGAGGGACATGGGTGTTATGGAGCATGAAGGGGAGAGACAAAAGAAAAAAATAGTTCACCCACACTGAAGTATATCGGCAATCGTGCAATTATCCATGTAACAGAGTCAGTCTGCAAGGCGGTAACAAAACCACCCCAAGGCGGGACAAACGCAAAGCAATTACCAAAGACATCAAGGGATTTTGGAAAGGCAAGCCCATGAACGAGTGAAAGTGATGGGCGTGAGGTGGGCCTGGTTAAAAGCCCACAATACTTACAAGTCAAAGTGCTTGCGCGCTCGACCTAAAAATGATATAGTACCACCACCAACGAGCATCTAAACGCCAGCACGTTGACTGAGAACTGAGACCTACTCGGGGTCACACGATCCTTACTCATGGCAGGCCTCGCATACCCAAATGATTGTCTTGCAAGCTGGGCTCAAAAAAGTTCAGGATTTCCATGTAAAAATGTAGTTGGGTAACTAAGAGCAGGGGTGCATGATAGCAAAGCTATCAGGATATACATGTCCCAACACAAACAATAGAACAAGAAAATGTAGGCTTCAAACTCATTGCATGTCCGATTTATTGCATAAAGGTAATTATGAAAAACTTCAACAACGACAAAAACACCTTTAGTTGATCCTATTATGCACCACAGTGCTCTGCTGCAAGCTGCACTGTTGAGATTTACATGCCACATGTAATAAAAAAAATAAGATTTATTTCTGGTGTTAATCCCAAACGTAATGCAATTGGCACCTTTTGTGTCGGTTGTTCAAAGGGTAATGAGATTAAAAGTAATCTAAACCATGAAATGTATTTAACTATTGCTTTCATTCTGAAAAGCTGCTTGGTGTCATTTTCGGTGCCAGAGTCTGACCGTATGCACTTTTCACACACATACACTTGGTTTCAAATAATCCACGGTTTTAGTCTACATATGGATCTACAGTTACAGCAGCAAAAGATTATTTTACCCTTCAGTCATCAAGATGACTACTTAGTTAACGCTGCACCACAGACGGTCAAACATATAATCAGGAAACAGATTTAAAAGGGAAAAAGTCGGCCGCGGGTCTCTAGTTACCCTTGTTCATGCCAAAATGGGTAAAACCGCTGACAGAGCGCTAGTCGCGGCAGCCATTTGCCACTGCATTAAATTACACTCCGTTTTTATGTCTGGCTTGATAGCGCAGCTGATACCGGGCCTTATGAGATCAACATAAAAAGAACCTTCAGGTGTACTACGAGGAGGAGCTTTAGCTTCCCTCACAGGCTGGTGGACAGGAGTACAGGTTTTGATCGGGAAACGTGCACTTTTACAGAAAAAGTTCTCCCCCCCCCCACAAAACAGCGTTTGTTTTGTTTGTTTATCCAGCTGCCTGTGGCAACAGCATTGTAGCTGCATAGAGAGGGTTCACTAGCGCTCAAAGTATCAAGATTAAAATGGTATGAACCATCTGAGTAATGAATGTTCCATGAACCATGGGAAATACACCCTCCAAATGTCTACAGCCCTAGGCACCTTCTTGTAAAAAGCACACACTGCGAGTGGCAGTTGTCCTATGCTCCACGGGAACTGCACTTTGTGAGCAGCTGCTGCCCCATACAGTTTGTGAACTGCACCCTCCATGTTACTGGTTGTGTCACACGGAAAACGCTAGATTGGTTCTCCTTTTGCTTTACTAACCACTCATTCTGTCTCCTGTGCTACATGCTCGCAACACCTCGCGCACTACCTCTCGGTTTCCCCCAAAGAGTGGTCTTGGGATCCCTCCTGATCACCCTCTAAACAACCTTGTGTGGCCTCCCTGTGCTTCTGGTACCATGAAACCCAAATCGTTTTCTCTTTTCCTTCCAACCAAACTCTATGATTGTTTAACAGTCATAGGACACTGGATAGATCTTCGCTTGATAACTATGAACTCCTCACAGATGGAAGATGGAAATCCTTCATTTCACTGCTTCTGTAACTTCACCCCATATCAGTGATCCTCTTCCTTCAGACATCCTAGCAAGTTTCCACTCAACCAGAATTTAGGCACTACGAAGCGGCTAGAAATAAATAGCATCTAACACCACTACTGCAAGTTTCCAGCACTTAAATATCAGCCAACAGCCAAGCTCCTGATCAATAAATTGGTAATAAACAAGTTGGGCTAATGCAAAAGCTTTGGACTTCCATTATGAACATGATACCACAAGATCAAAAATTCCACCCACACACTCTTTAATCTGCCCACAACATCACCTATCTCACAATACTGATACCCATCTCAGACAGGCTTGTTGTGTGTTAAGAGTAGAGCACAGAGGAACATGATTGTTTTGCTACTGAAAGCTGTACATGGCACTAGCGTTCCTGGTCTCGTACTACATACTGTTACATTCCATATGTCTTGCCACCTTCATCTCCTCGCTGTTCCTCATCTCCATGTGTCACCTTGAGCTTCAGATATTGACACTACTTCGTCCTCTTCTCTGAAATCCTTTACCTAATGAACTCAGAGACATCCTCTTCATAGTCTAGTGTAAATATGGCCTCAAATTACATCTATGTAACCTGGAAAGACCACACACATGCATCCCTATTCCCTCGTCCTCAACTACAGAATAGTGTAATTATGTATGTCCTGAATTTAAGGTGAGCCTAAATACATTAATGTATAATGTCTACATTGGAGTCGTACTGTGTTGATCCCTCTATTCACACCGTCATACATCACCAGTCTACATCTACCTATCCACCCAAAACTGTTAATGGTCTTATGCAACCTTGGATGCTATGTATAACAGTTCTATTACAAAATCTTAAACAAATACTAAATACAAATATTACCATTATGCCTAGAGTGTTCTAGACATAACAGAGAGTCTATACTATGCAACACCCAAAATAGTCATTCTATCATGTCTATGGTCTTATGTCATATAATATGCCTATAGCACTATAGGCAAATTAAATTACTATAGTATTTCAAATATCTCAGTAGCCATGTATGCTTATATCTATGTTTCAATTAAAAAGATAGCCATTCTGTTATGTGTGTAGGCAATGCATCAATGCTGCTTGACCCTCCTTTCGCACCTGCCATGGACAAGTGCAGTGCAGTCAGCTTCTTCTTCAGAGAAACAATAAGGAAGATCTGACAGTACATTGACAACACCAAGGCTGCTTCTCCTCTCACACCAATCCCGCCAACATACTATGAAGATGATTTTATATCCACATCCTTCATCAAAGCTCTCTCCAGGGAAGTTGTTCTACTCCTAATCACCATTGTGAACACCTACCTCGATCAAGGCATCTTTCCAGAAGCTCTCAAGACAAACCGGATCCTCCCACTCCTAAAGAAACCTACTCTAAAACGTGATGACCACTCCAACTACTGACTAATTACTTACCTAACTTTTATTGGCAAGATTAATGAAAAAGTAGTCAATGCTGAACTCCAAGATCAATGCTAACATCTCCTGCATGACTACCACTCTAGCTTACGATCACACTGAAACATGGCGACTGGTATCTTACATATTATAGAAGACAGGCTCCTGATGACAGATGAAGATGACCCCCTGCCTTCTGATATTTCTGGGCCCGTAAGCTCCCTAAGACACAGTCAACCATCCTGACCTCATCCTCACCCTGGAGTCTCAAATGGAATTCAATGGCAAGGCCCTTCACTGGTTCTCCTCCAACTTTCCAACCAACACTAGTTTGTTCATATCGGCACCACAAGGTCCCAAAGGATTCAACCTGTCCATTGCCGCCCTCTTAAGTTCAACTCTCCTGAGTACAGTCTATGTCCATGCACACTGGAGGTTGATCCCAGGGCCTGGCATTAGTCCAGACCCCCCACCCTTCCTCGTGTAGCCAAACCCCCAGAGTGCGTGGCCGTTAGCAGCACCCAGCAGGGTTTGGGTGCAGGTCACCTTCTAGACATCCTACCCCCACGACGCACATCTTTCTGTTGTGCTCAGTAGTCTTGCCCTCTGGGCCTGGCCTGTGGTCTGGCTGTGAGTCCATCCTACCGGCAGCATTCAACACCCAGCTACCTATTGTATTAAGCCATGTACAGTTTGGGTTGCTCATTTTATCGTGTCACATGTGCCAAATGAGTACATGCGATCTTTAAAGCATTTACTTTTTTCTGCCCTGCAAGGTGCACAAATATTGCTACGCCAAAGATTCTATTTTTGAGTGAGGTGCAAGAGTAGCAAGCCTTGATTTGATAGCCACTACCAGAAACATCATCTTGCTGGCGTTGTGATGAACGCCAGCAAGTGCTTCACTTCTTCTTGCAGCTTTTTAGCTTTCACAACTCTGCTGAAAAAAATGTTATGTAGATTGACTATACTTCCTTATGCTACTGTTCTAGAAATTGGGTTTCTGGTTGGCAGAGTTATGCATCCTGTCCAAGCAGGAACCACGATCCTAATCAGGGTAAGTCAGAAACACACCATAAATTAACCTGTGTTCACCCGCTGGTAGCCTGGCACAGAGCAATCAGGCTTAACTTAAGAGGCAATCTATAAAGTGTTTGTGCAACACTTCAAACAGTAAAAAGTGAAAACACCACACAAAAATAATCCACATCAGGTTAGAACAATGGAGCTTAATGTAATGAACAAAACAAGACCAAAATTACAAAAATCCTATAAGTAGACGTTGAGATATGACATTTTAAACTATAAACTTAGTTGTGGGTTTAGAAGCATAAAGCACAAATGGGGGTTATGTGGTCATGCTCGACCAGGTCAAATCTGAAAAGGTCAGGCTGACCATGACAGAGCACGGGTAAGATACAGGGACGACCCTTGACCCACTAAAAACA
The DNA here is from genome assembly GCF_031143425.1 of Pleurodeles waltl. Taxonomy (NCBI): domain Eukaryota; kingdom Metazoa; phylum Chordata; class Amphibia; order Caudata; family Salamandridae; genus Pleurodeles; species Pleurodeles waltl. Next base: position 155,194,520 of record NC_090448.1, read on the forward strand.
GTACCTTAGTTTGGGGTTGCGCCGACTTCGAGGACAAGGTGCAGGGAGCAAGGGAAACGATGCATTGGCGTTGATTCTGCGGATACAGGGGGTGCATTGACTCTGAGCTGCACAAAGTCGGAGATGCGTCAGGAATGCGGATGATGCAAACACAGTCAGCAGTGTGATGTTCCCAATCCTTGCAGCAGTGGCGATGCACCAGCGTTGAAGGTGATGTGGCGTCCTTGATCCTCGCAGCAGTGGCAATGATTCGGCATCAATGGAACTCTGCTGGTTCTGATTGTACAACAGCGAAAATGAGCAGGTTCTGGCAGTCACATTACTTCATTCCCCATTTCAAGTCTCAGGACTGGTTTGGCTCCACTTGGCATGACAAGACTTGCACAAAGCAAAGTCCAGGTGCTGTTGCAGGTTGAAGAGACATCTTTGATGTCTCTGAGAATTCAGAAGAACATGAGGCAAGCCAGCAAGCCCTTGGAGGCACTTTTGCTTTTGTTTGGAGAAATTCAAGTCCAGTCCTTCTCACTACCAGGCAAAGAGGGCAGCAGGTCAGCACAGCAGAGCAGGATTCTAGCAGAGTCCAGCAGAGTGACAGTCCTTTCAGCAGCACAGCAGTCCGTCCTCCTGACAGAGTATCCACAGATCCAGAAGTATACTGAGTTGGTGGCGTCTGAGGTCCAGTTCTTATATCCAGTAGTGCCTTTGAAGTGGGGGAGACTTCAAAGACAGGCCTCTGCAGTAAGTACACAGAGTCCCTGCCTTTCCTGCCCTGGCTCCAGATTGCATGATACTAAGAATGTGAGTGAGACAGGTTATACTGCAGGGTTTACCTGCAGGTATACTGTTTATCCAGACCCTGCATCCAACCCACCACAGCTGGAAAATACCACTGTGCACAACCTTCAGCCATGCATAGCAAGGGCGGGTAACTCGGGCAGAACGGAACACCAATGGCAGCCAATCCCTACAGTGCACACTGGCTGCAAGAACCTGACGCAAATTAGCACAAAGCACTGCCTGCATAGAACAAACTGTGTCACATTCCATGACTTTGCACCACTGCAAACCTGAGTTTTATCTGATACTGTGTGGAGTTGTTAATGCAGATATAGTTCACCATTCCAAAATCACATCTGCACAGTCTTTATTTTTAAAACATCATAAACAAATTACCCCAAACTTGCACATGCCAAATATTGATATTTTTTTATAAAACATGTTGTGTTGTGGTTATTGCATCAGTTGCTGAATATCTCACTACTACAATTTAATACTATGGATTATTCTATGAAAATACATCACTCAGTTTCCCTTTACTTTTCCTCTTGTAGCAACTGAAGCCAAGAATGCCCTGCCTCCCAAGCTGAAGGCTATTCAGTCTATCTGATTAGGAAAACCCTGAAAACTACTTTGTTTGAGCAACCTGCGTACAGGTGAAGAGATATATGTTCAGAATGTATCGAGCACCATGAAGCCCATTTGGGAAACATTGTGTGCTCTAAATGATATTATAACAAGAAAATTAATCATTAACATAAAAAAACGCAGTTCTCAAACTACACATTTTCGTTGCAGAAAGTCTTCCTATACAAAATTGACAAACATATTTAACCACACATATCTCCTCATCCAGTCTGTGAATTCACCTCCTATTTATTATGGAATGTTACCCTTATAGGAATCTCCACAGACAGGCAATAATATCTCATTAGCATACTGCTTTCTTGACTTGTTTGCCATAAATAAATGCATTGGTTGAACTTGGTAGTCCCTTAATATCTTTACCTATGATAAACGGATTCTTTCTTATGCACCGAGCATGTTGCCAGTTTCTAGTCAGGTGAAAAGTTCACAATACATAGCCTGCTCTTCAGAAGTTTACAGCTTTAAACCATTTGTAATCGTTGGCAACACCTATCAGCTTAAGCTAATTACTGCAAAGACCATGTTTTGTAGTGCATGGTGTCCACTTCCAAAGCTAGGAAGGTGAAGTTTTTTTTCTGCACAGTACAACCCCAATCTATAGGTTACATTCACTGTTCTTTTATATGTAGCCTAACTTTTGTTCCACTTCACAGACAGCAGCCAGTCATAAGGTGATTACCTTAAAGAAATGTGTTTTTTCAGTCACCGCTTCTTAGTGATGACTTGACTTCTCTTTTCTTCTCTTCTATTCCCATACCAGGTGATTTCTGCATACTGCCAAGCCACTGGCACGGCATCCATCTGCCATAATGCCATACAATTTGACATGCCTGGAATTTTCTGAAGAGATGGAGTCAATTTGACAGCAGAATGGAATACGATCTTCTTTAGCAACCTATAAGTGTGCACAGTGCACGTCATGAACCCAAAGGCTCTTCTCAGATCCACCTCTTCTTCATAAATACAATTTATTTTTGTAATTAAAACTTGTTGGGGATCCTCTGCAGTTTTGAGATAAACCCCTATTTTCCTACATGAATGTCCCATAGCTCCCTTGAAGGTTCTACAGAGTGTCCATGGATCCAAAATTACAAAAAAATGAATGTAATGTTCTACTAATTCTGTAAGCACAAACACATAGACACAGGGCTTATTTTTCAGCTAGGTTTGGCACCTGACAATCCACATGCCTCCAGCTACACATGACAGAAAGCCTCTGGCCTTGCCTGCACAACACGCCTTGTGGGTGCCTGTGCCCCCACTGAGCACATCCTCTGGCTGTGTGCAATGATGTGAGGTACAGGGTTGGGCCCTCCACATCTCCATCTGAGGGTGTATCACCTTTGCTGTATGCAGCCTATATCCGTACTCTATGGGGAGGGGTGTAGGACCTCGCCAGAGGTCTGCATCACACTATGTGTGTATTTATGGTGCTGGATGAGCACAGGCACAGGCAAAGCCCTGAACCCTAATCTCCATGGGTATCTGACCTTCACTGTGCATGGACTTCAGCCATGCATAGAGGAAGTGGGGTGCAGGATCTTGGCTCCCGGTAGGCCTTCAGCCTCATCCAAACCTCGCTGTGTGGCTTGCAGATGCCAAACAGTCTAATCTTTGGCAAGCTTCAAAAGTCTCTTCCAGGTCCCGGATTCAGGTCAGGGGTCCCCAATATTCTAACACGGGTTCATGAAGCATGTCCTGTTGTTGTAGTACCGGGCATGGGAGACTAGAGGGTAAAACAGAATGATCATTGATTCAACAATAAATGTGCAGGTCATGCTGGGGGGTGCAGAATGTCGGCAGAACAATTGTCACTTTACTTAACTATATGGTGGGGTTCATTTCCGAAGGTGCTCAGCCTTTTCTGTGCCTTTTCTTTTTAATTGTCAGGATGCACAGACCAAGTCCCTCCATCCTGTAATGGCAGCCACATCATTAACCCCCTATGTAATGGCTAGTCAATTTGTTCTCTTCAGTACCACTGATTCTTGCTGGGATCCACTGTACTGAAGTGGTTGATGAGACAAAAATTCCCTCACCTAATCAGATATGAGTATTTTTATATTTGAACCATGGAATATGAATGTACCTACCCTCATTGAAATGACAGTTCAGACAGCTCTAAAATTTAACTTATTTATGCCCAACCCAAGCACTTTTTTAAACAATGATTTCTCAAAAACTACTGAACTTTTTTACACAAAGATAATGAAATCACAATGCTTCAGTAAAGCTCTATCTTCATGTGAAATTCGGTGTAATTCTGTCCAGTCATTTTTGTCTGTGTCCAACAGCCAAAAATCCCATGCAAATTAATATGGGAAATTACACTTGTGAGACACCCTCTTCGTACAGCTATACATAAACGTATATAGCCACTGCGTAGCTAGGTCAGAGTTTCCATCGGAAGTGTTTTTTTTGTTTCACTAACAGCTTTGGCACCATTTTACACATTTTCAAGAAAAAGTCCCCAAACAAAAAAAATAATACACCTCAGCTCCTTCCTGGAATGTTTCAGGGTGGTCTGTAAGGTAGGGGCCAAGAAAAAGAGGGGTACCAAAACATTTCCCATGCTAGTTCCCTTAGGAAACTTTTGTTGCAGCTACAGAAAAATTAATGGAATTACTGAAAATTAGGCACAATATTAGAACGTTTCTCAGGAAGAATGAGTTTGGTGATTTGGTGTAGATTCATTCAGCTATTTTCAAAAACATTGCATTTAAAGAGGTGCTTGGGGGGATCATGAAGTTATTAAAAAATAGGTATATCTGGACTGTAGGTGTCCAGATATACTCTGATTGTCCACCTTAAAGGTAACTAGTCAATCTTGATGGGTTGGTCACACCCTGAACAATATGTTGTGGTGGCCTTAACAGGTCCTGTTTCCTGAAAATGAATTAAAAAAATATAAGGATATAAGAGGACAGACTGAGATAAACTTTATCCCAAGGGACATGCAGGAGGGAAGAATCTACTAGAGATCTCCCGTTGACTGGCTGGCCATATAACGGACTACTTGTTGTGGCAGCCATTACTGGGTGTGGATTCATGGTCCCATTAAAACACATGTAGTAAACACCTGTTTTTGAAAGTCAGTGAAAGGAGCACATATAAATACTGACAACAGATTTTAGTCACAATATAAATCATTTGTTGGTGGTACCATACTAATTGCACGAGTTGTGTTCTAAAGTAATTTTACCCTGTGAAAAATGCTGAAAAGTTATGGTTGGTGCTCTAAAAGCTAAAATGAGGATATATTTTCAACGAGGTCTCAAATATATTCCCCATCAATTTCAGTAAAACATGCTGAAATGCACATTCAAACATATACTTTCAAATCCAGCAGCAGTCTCTCAGTTAACTCCCTAGTAATCAACTGCAGTGTCACCACAGAATTCTAATGAACAACCAGAGTGCTAACATTTTGTATCCAAGAGAAAAGTGAGGCACTCCAGAATGCCATTTTGTTAAAATAGGAGATGCTGAGTTTAAAGCATTTCTTGAAGAGCAAGGTGAAGAAAGTGAGCATTGAGATGTTGATGGAGGCATGAAACCAGAGGGTTACAAATGTGAGGAGAGGTCTGGGTTTTAGCAATCTGAGGCATAATGTATGTTTAAAAGGAGTAAAAATAGCTAAGTACAACATTTATTTTCCTCATCTATAGATATATATAAACTTTGGGTGTATCTGTGGATTATGGCAATCTTGTCTGCTTTTTCGGTGGTGCGTCCCAACCAGCAGGGCCACGCTGGTCAATGTTCCTCACAAATGTTGCAGGGTGGCAGCAAAAATGAAACACACTTCAGGGAGGATTATAATCTGCTGAATCTATTGATGCGTTTTGGTCCCCCTGGACCTTGATCATGGGATAAGGGTGTTTAGTCTATCACCACTGTTTATGTTCCCCACTGAAAGATCGTCACTTCCTTTTATTTATTAGATATTTGAACTGAGCAGAGAAGCAAGATATTTAACCATAAACTATAATACTGATAACAAACTTTATAATAGACTGATAGGTCCTCATCATTTTTATAAAATAATCAAAGTTTCAGACCTTAAATATTTGACAATATCATACACATTTTCCAAATTGTGATCTTTATAACATATAGATCACTATGACATCCACAGACATTCTTGTTATAGACTTGCATTCTTCTAAGCCATGGGTACTCAGAACATTTTTCCCTGGGGCAAAAACGTTTTGTCTGTGATGTGACCGAGGGCCGCATTGATGCCAGCGGTAGCAGTCGGGCGGGGGGCATTTGCCTGTAAGGTGGATGTAGGGTAAGTTAAGCATATACATCTAGTGGGTGAATTGCAGAATTCGCATTTAAATAAAAGTTAGCCTGTTTATTTAACATCTTTTTAATGTTTGTGCTGAGTTGAGAAAATAATAGTACAATGCTACTGCTGACCAGGGGGCCACGTGTAAAGGTCAGGAGGGCCGCATGCGGCCCCCGGGGGCGTACTTTGAGTATCAATGTTCTAAGCCAACACTTGTTTGTTTGGTCCTACCTGTATGCTGGTGTTGCAGTAAATTAGCTCTTTGGATTACATTTCGATCTTTCAGGTGGGATTTTTCTTTATCATAAGATTATCAGTCAGTGTTGATACACTGAGAAACATTGATGAATTGCATGGTGAACCAGTGGTGATTTGTCTAGAGGGCATGTCATAGGACTATGTATAATTAAAGTACAAATATAGATGCTTTTGGAAGATGAAAGTTCTTCATGAGATACTGGGGTGTCATTTCTATGATGTAGGAGTTGAAAAATAATTCCCTCACAAGGTTACAACCAGGGGTGTGAGGTTTAATAACCACTTATTGACCATGCTATTGATACAAAACAAGCTACTGTGTCAGAACATAGGGCCAGATGTAGCAAAGGTTTTTCCCCATTCTGTGTCTATGGGAAAAAGTGTTCGTACATATGGCCCATAGTTCCTAAGCCAATTGCTTTTTACTTACATATAACAGGTGTGTATGTTTCAGATTAAATGGATTTGGAACAATTACTAATCTAAGATGAATCATGATTGGATATTGACGATTACCACAGAAGGTAAGATGGGTGCTTTAACTACACACTTAAGTAAGGATGGACTGTTATTATATCTATGAACTATGGAGCACTAATGGACAGTGATTTGTTTCACTTCTTTGTATTATGGTTTTAGGAATCTGATTTAAGCATACAGGAGGTGAATACCCTGAGCTCAATTAGTATTGGTAAGATTGGTGAGTGTGATTATTACAATTAGTATTGGTAATATTGGTGAGTGTGATTATTATTATCATTATGAATAAAGTGTATGACATTTTGGTACCTGGTACCTGCTACAGTCAACAGTTTTGGCTATCAGGTATTATTACCTAACCATTAACACAATGTGAGTATTATGTAGGCTCCCTTCTGTTTTTTGTACTACTGTTCCATTTTTTTCAATTCTTCTTCTCTCTCCGGTAAAGACATTTCAAGAAGTTAGCAATAGTATTGGCAGCCAACAGACAAGCTATATCAACTATGTTATTGCACATACTATGGGAATTCAATGAATCTATATACAAATGATGTAACTATGTGTATGTATCTATGTAAATAAACATCATTACATTTTCTTCTTTATATTGTATTGTTTGCCATAATGGATTTTGATCGGCCACTTTTAGTAGAACTCTATATCTGTTATGGTCGGGACCTTCTTTATTGTCTGATGCAATGTATATCAGAATAAAATACGGAAATATAGGGCCTGAGTTAGAGTTTGGTGGATGGGGTAACTCCGTCACAAACGTGATGGATATCCCATCCGCTGTATTACAATTCCATTAAATCCAATGGAAATTGTAATACAGTGGACGGGATAGCTGCCCCATTTGTGACAGAATAACCCATCTGCAAAACTCTAAATCTTGCCTGAAATGTCTGATTTTAGGATGTTTACAATGTTTTATTTTCTCTTATCAGCCTTGAAAAAGCAGAAGTTCCGCAACACACACATGTTAACTGAGAAGACTGCAATTCTATAACTAGTGTAGATTTTTCTGTGATGTCATAGTAAGCTATGTGTTGTAAAGATCACCATATTGGAAAATGTTTATGATATTGTCAAATATTTGATGTCTGACACTTTTGATTACCTTACAAAAATGATGATGACCTGTCATTCTATAATAAATGTTGCTATCAATGATACAGTTTATGTTTAAATATCTTGTCTTCTCCACTCAGTTTTGAAATTGTACTGAAAATATACTCACCTTCGGGAATAACTAAGGAAGAGGAGAAGTAATAAAATCTTAGCTTAGCTTAAACAAACCCAAGAATTTCACAATAAAACGAAGGTTAGAGTGACATTATAGTTACATGTTGCAATACGGTAAAATCTAAGGTTTAACAACCAATAAACCTTTGAATTTCACCAATTATAATTTACTGAGCTAAATTGCACCTAACCATGCATTGCATATGACCTCACATATTACATCAGTTATGACATGTTAAATAACATCACTGATGACATTACTGACAACATCAGTGATAACGCCATAGTTATATGCAGCATAGAGTTACTGAGTGTGCATGTGTGGGTGGATAGCATGGAAACAGCATAAGCCCTGGAAAGAAGTCTACTATATTGTGCACCACTTACAAATCATTAAAGTTTAGGGTGTAAGAAGTACTCCTTGTTAAACAAGGTAAAGGCTATACGCACCAGACGTTGATTGCAGAAGTATGTTTAGTAGTATGTTGTGGCTTAAATCCAAAGCCTGTTCTAAAAAACAGGCCAAAGATGCTGTTGACAATACATGAACCACTAGTGGACATCTAAGCACATGGACTTGTTAACCCCTTAGCTTCTGGGCCTTTCAACCCCCCCCCCCAACCCCACTGCTGATCCCTTTTTGGCTATTTGGGGTAGTTCGCACTTAGGCCTTCATAACTTTTTGGCCACATAAGCTATCCACGCCAAATTTAAGTCCTTTTTTTCCGACATCCTAGGGATTCTAAAGGTACCCAGAGTTTGTAGGTTCCTCTAGAGGAGACCAAGAAATTAGCCAAAATACAGCAAAAATGTCGTTTTTTTTTTTTTTAATAATGGGAAAAAAGGGCTGCTGAAGAAGGCTTGTGGTTGTTTTTCTCTGAAAATGGCATCAACAAAGGGTTTGCTGTGCTAAAATCACCATCTTCCCAGCTTTCAGTAACAGGCAGGCTTGAATCAGAAAACCACATTTTTCAACACAATTTTGGCATTTTACTGGAACATACCCCATTTTTACTATTGTTTCTGCTTTCAGCCTCCTTCCAGTTAGTGACAGGAATGGGTATGAAACCAATGTTGGATCCCGGAAAGCTAAACATTTCTGAAAAGTAGATAAAATTCTAAATTTAGCAAGGAGTCATTTGTGTAGATACTACAAGGTTTTCCTACAGAAAATACCAGCTGAAATAAAAAAAAATTTGAAATTGAGTTGAAAAAAAACAGCCATTTTTCTCCATGTTTTACTCTGTAACTTTTTCCTGCGATGTCGGATTTTTGAAAGCAATATACCGTTATGTCTGCTGGCCTCTTCAGGTTGTGGGGATATATAGGGCTTGTAGGTTCATCAAGATCCCTAGGTACTCAGAGCCACAAATGAGCTGCACCTTGCAATGGGTTTTCATTCTATATCGGGTATACAGCAATTCATTTGCTGAAATATGAAGAGTGAAAAATAGGTATCAAGAAAACCTTTGTATTTCCAAAATGGGAACAAGATAAGGTGTTGAGAAGCAGTAGTTATTTGCACATCTCTGAATTCTGGGGAGCCCATACTAGCATGTGAATTACAGGGCATTTCTCAAATAGGCATCTTTTTTACACACTGCCTTACATTTGGAAGGAAAAAATGTAGAGAAAGACAAGGGGCAATAACACTTGTTCTGCTATTCTGTGTTCCCCCAAGTCTCCCGATACAAATGGTACCTCACTTGCGTGGGTAGGCCTAATGCCCGCGACAGCAAACACAACATGGACACATCACATTTTTACATTGATTTTGCCCTCTAGCTCAGCCGGCACCTAAGGAAACCTACCAAACCTGTGCATTTTTGAAAACTAGGCACCTAGGGGAATCCAAGATGAGGTGACTTGCAGGTTCTGTTACCTAGAATCCTTTGCAAACCTCCATATTTGGCAAAAAAACACTTTTTCCTCACATTTCGGTGACAGAAAGTTCTGGAATCTGAGAGGAGCCATGAATTTCCTTCCACCCAGCGTTCCCCCAAGTCTCCTGATAAAAATGGCACCTCACTTGTGTGGGTAGGCCTACTGCCCGTGACAAGAAATGCCCCAAAACACAACATGGACACATCACATTTTCCCAAATAAAACAGAGCTGTTTTTTGCAAAGTGCCTAGCTGTGGTTTTTGGCCTCTAGCTCAGCCGGCACCTAAGGAAGCCTACCAAACCTGTGCATTTTTTAAAACTTGACACCTAGGGGAATCCAAGATGGGGTGACATGCGGGGCTCTGACCAGGTTCTGTTACCCAGAATCCTTTGCAAACCTTAAAATTTGGCCAAAAGAAACACTTTTTCCACACATTTCAGTGACAGAAAGTTCTGGAATCTGAGAGGAGCCACAAATGTCCTTCCACTCAGTGTTCCCCCAAGTCTCCCGATAAAAATGGTACCTCACTTGTGTGGGTAGGCCTAGTGCCTTCGACAAGAAATGCCCCAAAACACAACATGGACACATCACATTTTCCCAAAGAAAACAGAGCTGTTTTTTGCAAAGTGCCTAGCTGTGGTTTTTGGCCTCTAGCTCAGCTGGCATCTAAGGAAGCCTACCAAACCTGTGCATTTTTTAAAACTTGACACCTAGGGGAATCCAAGATGGGGTGACATGCGGGGCTCTGACCAGGTTCTGTTACCTAGAATCCTTTGCAAACCTCAATATTTGGCAAAAAAACACTTTTTCCTCACATTTCGGTGACAGAAAGTTCTGGAATCTGAGAGAAGCCATGAATTTCCTTCCACCCAGCGTTCCCCCAAGTCTCTCGATAAAAATGGTACCTCACTTGTGTGGGTAGGCCTAGTGCCCGCGACAAGAAATGCCCCAAAACGCAACATGGACACATCACATTTTCCCAAAGAAAACAGAGCTGTTTTTTGCAAAGTGCCTAGCTGTGGTTTTTGGCCTCTAGCTCAGCCGGCACCTAAGGAAGCCTACCAAACCTGTGCATTTTTTAAAACTTGACACCTAGGGGAATCCAAGATGGGGTGACGTGCGGGGCTCTGACTAGGTTCTGTTACCCAGACTCCTTTGCAAAACTCAAAATTTGGCCAAAAGAAACACTTTTTCCACACACTTCGGTGACAGAAAGTTCTGGAATCTGAGAGGAGCCACAAATGTCCTTCCACTCAGTGTTCCCCCAAGTCTCCCGATAACAATGGTACCTCACTTGTGTGGGTAGGCCTAGTGCCCGCGACAAGAAATGCCCCAAAACACAACATGGACACATCACATTTTCCCAAAGAAAACAGAGCTGTTTTTTGCAAAGTGCCTAGCTGTGGTTTTTGGCCTCTAGTTCAGCCGGCACCTAAGGAAGCCTACCAAACCTGTGCATTTCTGAAAACCTGACACCTAGGGGAATCCAAGATGGGGTGACTTGCGGGGCTCTCATCAGGTTCTGTTACCCAGAATCCTTTGCAAACCTCAATATTTGGCCAAAAGAAACACTTTTTCCACACATTTCGGTGACAGAAAGTTCTGGAATCTGAGAGGAGAGGAGCCACAAATGTCCTTCCACTCAGTGTTCCCCCACGTCTCCCGATAAAAATGGCTACCTCACTTGTGTGGGTAGGCCTAATGCCCACAACAGCAAATGCCCCAAAACACAACGTGGACACATCACATTTTCCCAAAGAAAACAGAGCTATTTTTCGCAAAGTGCCTAGCTGTGGATTTTGACCTCTAGCTCAGCCGGCACCTGGGGAAACCTACCAAACCAGTGCATTTTTTAAAACTAGACACCTAGGGGAATCCAAGGTGGGGTGACTTGTGGGGCTCTCACCAGGTTCTGTTACCCAGAATCCTTTGCAAACCTCAATATTTGGCAAAAACACATTTTCCTCACATTTCGGTCATAGAAAGTTCAGGAATCTGAGAGGAGCCACAAAGTTCCTTCCACCCAGCATTCCCCCAAGTCTCCCCATAAAAATGGTACCTCACTTGTGTGGGTAGGCCTAGTGCCCGCGACAGGAATAGAAAACACAACGGTCAATGTTGGTCCTTCCATGAGGGCAACTGTTGACCTTGGGGTGATCCATTCCTGACGCAGGAACTAGATAGTCACTCAAGTGGGGTGGTGTTTTTATCGGGACAGGTGGGGAAACACTGGGCGGTAGGAATTTTGTGGATCCCAGCATATTCCTGTAGTTTGTGTGACAGAAATGAAATAAAAAATAGAGTTTTTTTTCAACATTTCAGCTTTACAGGGTATTCTGCGTAGGAAAGCTTTGGGGAATCCACACAAGTCACACCTCTGAGGACTCCCCCGGATGTCTAGTTTCCAGAAATGTCTGGGTTTAGTATGTTTCCCTATATGGCCGTCGAGCCCCGGACCAAAAACACAGGTGCCTGCATTACAAAACCAGTTTGTTTTGTGATAGATAATTTTGATGTCTCCACAATACGATTTGGGCGGTGGAATTTGGGGCTGAGCTAACTTGGGGGGCTCCCAAGAGAGCACTCTATCTCTGTGCTTGCCGCCGCATGCACCTGCTCTCTGGGTTGGGCTAACCCGCTACTGTCCCGTTGCACACAGTGTGCTTGCGAAGGGACAGCAGGACTGTCCTCAAAACCTCCCTCATAATCACTGGAAGAGGAGTTATCGAATGGGACTCCTCCGAATGAAAAATCACTCCCAGAGTCTGCGCCATTGTCCTATCTCTCAGATGCTGTCTCAGTATCTGCTGTCTCAATCTCTGACCCTACGTCAGAGCTGTCCTCTATAACCCGAGTGAGGACTTGAGCAGCAGTCATCCAACGAGATGCCATCTCTGCTAATGGCTAAACTGTTGCTCTAAAACACTAGCCTTCATAGACAGTTACAAAATTGCTGGTGGGTGTGTGTGTGATACGTGCAACAGTAGAGGTCACCATACCTTCCCTTTTTCCCTCAATCAGCATGTTCTTTCAAAACACTGAAAAAACACCTTGTCACATTCCCATCGTCACAGTCTTTAGCATCTGTAGCGCCCAGTCCAACAATCATTATTGGTGCTCTCACTCACAGCAAAAGTGCCCTTCATCTCTCCATAGCCCCCCGCACATACATTTCATTTGTATCATAGCGCAGGTAATGTCTGACTTTACTAAGGTACTCAGCTATTTACATAAACTACAGATTTGATCTTTGCATTAGGCATATAAACCTTCTGTGCTACTTTATGGCATCAAAACTGCCACTAGACAAAAGTCTGATTCTTTTGTAGCAGAAACATAATCACAAGACTCACTTGACTTTTTTATTGCTGCCTAAAAGCTACAGTTGAAACGTGTCAGTTGAAGTATGTGCATTGCTTTGAAGTCTCAAGCTGCAACTGCAAGATAATTGGTGGTGAATATATATATATATATATATATATATATATAAGTATACACATATATATAGATCACTTTTATATGTGGGTCCGATTTTCCTGGGGGCCGATCGCAGCCCCCAGGGAAACCACACAAGCATTGACAAAAGTGATCTGTATATATATATATATATATATATATATATATATTATTATTATTTTTTTTCTTCTTCAAATGGCCCCCATCAAAGCGTGCTCCATTGAGCCGGTGCTCGTGTCAGGGATGGGCCAGCCCTGTGAAACATTTCTCCACCAAACGACACAAGGTCAAACACGGCACACACAGGAAGCCTTGTGTTTGTAAATGTATTCTTATAAAAGAGATGAATATCCCAAACAACACGAACGCGTTTCAACTACCAAAGGTCTTGATGATCTTGATATATATATATATATATATATATATATATATATATATATATAGAGAGAGAGAGAGAGAGAGAGTGAGTGAGAGAGAGAGAAAGATCTATATATATACATATCTATCTATATAGATATATCTTTCTATGTTGATAGATATATCTATCTACGTAGATATATATATACCTACATAGATAGATAGATATATATAGATCTATAGATATATAAATATATATATATATAGATATATATATTTTTTAGTAGTTGTATGTTTTCCTTGGGGGCCATATTGGCCACCAACGAAACCATACAACTACTAAAAAAAATTGATTGCCCCCACGGGCGACCTCCTGTCAGTTTCTTCTTTAAAAAAAAAAATGTAGCCCCTGGGGGGAGCGATCGAGCGCGATCTCCTCCCCCCACCCCCACCCCCCGGGACACCAACCTTTTTAAAAAAAAAAATATGCCCCTTTGTGGCCCGTTTGCCAAGGGGGCCAACCCCCCAAGTCAAATCTCTCATGTCTAGTGGGGTTTCCTGGCCCTCGATCACAGCTGTGCTGCGATCGAGGGCCAGGAAACCGGTTGACGAAGGCCTCGTTTGAAAGAGGAGAGTCTCCCCTTTCAAACGAGGCCTTCCTGAAAGTCAGGAAGGCCACTTATGGTGGTTTTTCCCTTTGGAGCAGAAAGCGGCTGCAAGGCCGCTTCCTGCTCCGATAGAGAAAAGAAAACAATGACGTGAGCGCTCCTCGCATCGCGCTAAAGTCACCAAGGGGCAGGGGGAGACACGGAAGATCTTCCATGTCTCCTGGGGTATTTTTTTAAAAACAAAAATCCTCGGGTGCGACGCACCTGAGGATTTTTTAAACCCCTCCCTGGTGTTGGCCACTGGTCATGACCGGCACCAGGGAGGTAGTGTGGATGCCCGCACTGTAGGGGTACAATAGTTGTAATACAGTGGTATAGACAAATTCTATATCTTGTGCATGTTTATTTCCAGAACTTCAGTAAAGTTTTTGAGGCACTGCCGATTACTGAATAATGTACAATGCAGGGGTGCCCCACTTACAGGTGGTTTATCTCATACTGGTGTTGTAAGCATGGCTATAAGGTTGTATTCCATTAAAAGGAATGTGTGCAGTGTATGTTACTAAACCAGAGAGCATTGTCTATACAGTCACAGACTCTATAGGACAGTGTCACAATGACTGCATGATGCCATCAGTGATGTCATCAATTATGTCATTTAACATGGCATTAGTAATGCAATATGTGAGGTCATAGGCAGAGCATGATAGGGACACAGTCATATAACTGGTGACTATCTATCTATCCATCTATCCTGTTTATATTAGAGAACAAAAAGTAAATGCTTAGTGTAGTATGCTATTTCTTGTTGACCATTGTTGAGTATGGGGAGGGATGCAGAGTGGGCATGAGTTAACAGAGGTGAAGCCTCGAGTGGGTACTGATGCTCCCACTCTGGCACTGGAAGGGCAGGAGGGAGCTATGTGTCGCTACTCGCAAACCCTGCAGCTTTATAGCCAGGGTTTTACTGGGTGCGGATCTGGACCCAGTAACTTTTGGTCTGAAAACAGACGACTCATAATTCCTTAAAGCAGGATGGAGTCGATCTAAAATAATGTTTTGCTCATCACATTATTTCAAACACTTAACCACTGTCCTTTTTTCACACATGCATCTATGCATCACATCAATTCTGTTTGTACAGGATTGTCTAAAAGTGTTCAGTTTACAAAGTGAGCCATACAAAAGGGCTGCTAGCCCTCTTACTAACTCATCATTTTATTTATCTTTGAGTCCATGTGCCCCCATACCATTAAGAATAAATATAGTATGTCTGATCATCTGGGCATGGCCCCATGCAGTTTCCTACTCACTGAGAATGTGAGCTCTCTAAAAATAAAAGCATTATGACAGACGTTTCTGCTTACAGTAAATTGGTTTTTCGGTAGCAGGATACACAGTTCAGCATCTGTCTGCAGACCCACACATGTGCTCCATTGTGTGCTCTGCATGCACACATCCTGAGACACTGAAAGGGCTGATCCTCCCTCTAATACAATAGGACAAGAGATGTGCCAGAGAACCGAGTTACTGTAACTGTGCTATAAAAAGATTTTTTTATAAGAGCCAGTGTCCACATATCTTCGCCACAAAGACTGAATCTTCTCTACACAGATATCTCTATGCACCAACCAGCATTTGTAATCATATTTATAAATAAAAATTAATAAAATTACAACACACTGAGAAACACACTGGGCGCATAAAATCTATAGCGCAAATGTGGCTCAGCTACATTTCCGTTTTTACAACACAAATGTTCTTGTAGTGCCAACTTTGTAACAGAATAACTCCAGGGCCCAAAGTGTTGCTTAGAGGTCCGCGCAGGGGCCCGCTGCCGGCCCTGTAGAAGGTGGAAATGCCGACTGCCGAAATTGCACAGTCTTAAATCCACCAGATGCCTCCTTAATCCACCACCAGGCACTCCCGGCCTCCTTATCTCACAGGTTCTTTTTCATCCTGGATTTCTCAGTTTGCCACTCTTCTTACGTTTTTCTCTTCCTTCTCCTTTCCCCCTTGTTTTTTTTCTCTCTCTTGCTCTGGATCAACGTTTGCTGAGGTAAAATAATTGTCGATCTCCAAAAATAAATGCCAGAGGTCCCCACCAGATCAAATTAAGCACTGTCTGCGTGTTCTGAAGGTTCTCATCCAAACTACGAGAATAGAATTTTAACATTCGTCTCTCTGCGTACATGTGCTATGTTGGCTTAACTACTGACTCTGAATCCAGGAGACCAGTGGCAGCCTTCATTTCTTAATCAGATTAAGGTAAACGCACATTCTCCCTCGGTGCTTCAGTTTCCAGGAAGCTCAAATGAATATTGCTTGTAAACGTTCTCGGTGCCATCGTTATATGTTATATCAAATAATAGTGCATTCCATGATAATACCATGCGCTGCCTAGGAGAAACCACGAGGTATTTAAACATTGTACAGAAAGCACCTTGAAACATTGATGTAAATATAGGTGTGCAAGAATCATAACTTTCAATCGTTTTTCTTCTGCTAAGTATTTATAAAAGTGTAACTCACCTGAAATTAACAGGGAACTTAAAAAAAATACAAAATGAGTATCATGACCCCCCACCAAAGAAAAATATGTAACCGGTTTAAAAATCCCTAGGGATCTCCTAGGGAACCAGGAGCAAAAACAATAGGGATTCTACTGCTTAAATAAGAATGGCATCCCTTTGGAAAGAGTATTTCCATAAACCTAAATACACTCCGCCATATCATCGAGGAGACCAGTGCAACAAGACTTTATTGATCCGAATCTTTTAACTGGGAGTAGAAGTGGAAGGTTCTGGAACAATTCAATTTTGGGCATGTTCTCCTGTCTCCTCGCTACTAACTGTCGCAATCCTCATTGGAGGTCGTCATCTAGAGAGTCCGAGAGCAGCAGATGGGCTCCGAAGCAGCCACTTAGAATAGCCTAGTTTCAGCCTTGTTAGTTCAAACAGGTGTGTGGTGTGTAATGTTCAGGACCAGGCTTGTCGCCGTCACAAGAAGAGTGCCCTCACTATTCTTTACTATTACATCTGTTCTTAAAGGTGGGCTATTGCATACGATGTGTTTACCCTCTTGGCACACAGGCTCCTAGTACATCAGCTCCATGGCTGGGACTGGTTGATAGGCACGAAGAAGCAAGCTGTTGTTTGATGGTTGGACTTAGGTGTGTGTTTTGGAGTGATAGGCATAAATGCTAAATGGTACCCCTACTAGCATGTCAACAGTTAAAACCTATTTAAGGAAGCAGAAGAAGACAGACGTAGCTGCTAGCAAGTGTCAGGGTGAAAGCACTGAGGATGTTCCACACGTTTTATGCTAAACTCATTAAACTCTGTCCTGCTTCGACCTCCTGCCCAATTTAGAGTGGGCAGTCGATATGGCCAGAATTTACTCTACTTCGCCGCAGAGAGAAACTGATCAGTAAGCGACAGTAAAAGCATTTAAATGACCCCCACAACATAGTGAAGACTTCCATGATGTGAAGGTCATTAGTCTTTGTTTTTTTCAAAAACAATAATCCGCTTTGGAATTTGTTTTTTTAAGAAACAAAAACTTGTTAAAAGTTTGATGGCTGGCTGTCATGTTTGACGGAGCCATCTATCAAACGTTCAACTCATTGATATGAACCGCCGCCACGCAAGTGACCAGAGTTATCCGCTGGACCAGCGGGCAACCCTAAAATTGGAGGGTGGATACTCCTTCAGGGTGACACAGTATTTAACCCTAAAATTGGAGGATGGTTAGTCCTTTAAGGAACATATTATTTTCCGCTGTTGCCTTGATGGAGCACAATCCGTACTTTGACATCTAAATCAGGCCTTAATGAAGATAAACAAACAGTTTGCGGTTCCAGGCAAGTCCTTACAGCAGCATCTGGTGTCCAGTCCACACAGTGTCTGGGCCAAAAGGTGTCAGGGAGTAGCTGGCAGCAGGACAACACACAGAAAAGCAATCCTGATGAGTCCTTTAGGCCACCCAGCAGACACCGGGCAGCAGGGGAACAAACAGAAGAGCAGTCCGGATGCGTCCTTTGTGCAGTCCAGCAGTCCTTCTGACAGAGGTTCGTCCAAGTTCCAAAAGTTCTCTTCAATCAGGGGGCAGAGCCCTTCTACTTATACTCAAAAATGCCTCTGTTCTGGGGTAGCTTCAAAAGAGCCCTTTCAAGTGAAGCACAACACCCTTCCAACCCAGCCCTTTCTCCAGACCTTAGTAGGGAGTAATCAGTATGTTGTGTGAGGCAGGACACAGCCTATTCACATGTAAGGTGTAAGCGACCCTCCCTCTCCCCAGCCCATGAAGACTATCAGTATGCAGATGCCGCTTCTGTCACACTCAGTCCTTTCTGTGTTATGGCTGTCTGGAAAGTATGCACCAAGTGGAGCTGTCACTCTGCCCAAGATGTGGATTGGAGACAGGCCGCAAAGCACTAGAGTCATAAGCACAGAGAAATGTCCACTTTATAAAAGTGGCATTTCTACAATGGGAATAAACAATCCACCTATACCAATAAGCAGGATTTCTCACTACCATTCCAAATATACCAAACATGCTCATGTTACTCCTCATAGATCAGAAGATACCACTTAGACATATGTAAGGGCATTTCCAATGCAATCCTTTGAGAGGAGCAGCACTCACAGTAGTGATAAACTAAATAGGCTGTTTGTCACAACTAAGACATGAAGCGCATAAAGACATATGTCCTACCTTTTACATACACAGCACCCTGCTCATAGGGCTATCTAGGGCCTACCTTAAGGGTTGACTTAGGTGTAGTAAATAGGGAGCTTAGGCCTTCGCAAGTGGTTTGACTTGCCAAGTCAGTGTGGCAGTCAACTGCGCACGCAAGTCCTGCAGTTGCAGGCCTGATACACGTTTGAAAAGCTACTTCTGTGGGTGGCGCAATCTGCACTGCAGGCCTACTAATAGCATTTAATTTACAGGACCTGGGTACATGGTATACCACTTTACAAGGGACTTTTGGGTAAATTGAATAAGCCAAACAGGTGTAAACCAATTACACCAAGTTGTAGGAGGTAGAGCACATGCACTTTAGCACTGATCAGCGGTGATAAAGTGCCTAGAGTCCTGCAGCCAAACAAAACAGGCCAGAAGAACAGGAGGAGGAAGGCAAAATGCTTGGGGATGACCCTGCAAAAAAGCCCAGGTCATACAAACGCCTTATATACGAAAAGAAAGATTAAGCATATAATGTTGAAAGGATCTCTCATAATCAACATACTCATTTTCAGAGAAGTGTATATATGTATCCATTACCTACCAATTTAGTGATGTTTAACCACATATGTACATATGTACACAACAATATTCCTAAATTTCACAATAATAAGTTGAGTTCATACCTAAAGAGTAAAAAACTAATTAGACTCCATTGCTTGCAAACCATTATCCATAAGATTTCTTCATTCGTTATTCCCCAATATTGTCATGCCATAATTCACTGGCCACTATAATCTTAATATAGTAGTTAGAATTTCAACCGTTTATATTTAAGTAATGAGACCCTTGATCCTGAGTACCTACTTTCAGCATATAATAAAAAATAATAGTTGCCATACGGAACATTCTCTACCCCATTCCCATCATATTCTCAGTGTGCACATCCAATACCCTGTTAATACAATATCAAAAGCTGGGCTTTATTATCTATGAAAAATTCAACCACACACCCCTATTCATACATATACACAGATACATCAAAGAAAAAAAAGAGAAAACCAGTTCTTGCCACCCAATGGAGTGCTCGCTTATTCATCATCGACTGAGTGTAGTTTCATGATCCGTGTCTCTCTCTGACATAGTTTTAGTTCCCCGTTCACACCCCTAACATCCTTCTTTACCACATCAATTCCATGAAATCCAAAACTTTGGTGTAGCAAGACACAATTTGGGTTGCAACATAGATGCTTTCATTGGAGTTTGAGTTCTGTGTCCCTTTACTAAATATGGCTTTCGTCATTAGATTATGAGCAGAGATACGTATTGAGTCGTGTGCTCAATCCAGTCAGTAAAACATTTGTTTATTATTGGTGCGTCATATATGGTTTACACTGTAGAATGTTATTGATAATAGTATGAGATACTGGCATTGTCATTGGGATTGGCCATCATATATCTGCCTAGGATTTGCACGTCCTCAATTTGTATGTTTATTTTGGACTCCCGAATTGGAAACATTGACCTGCTCTTATGTTGATATTTAGGTTGTACGGATGTATTTGAAATTGTCATGGACACTTTGATTGCGCCGTAGCATGCTGACCTATGACGGATTATACATTTTGATGTTTGATATTTTATAAAGAGACTGCGTCAGTTTTACAACTATGCTGGAGGTGTACGCAATAACATAATATGCTTTCTCTTTTATTCAAAGATGGCCACCACACTTACACTGGGAATGACACTGATTAACAAACAAGGTCATTGTTTACTTTGATTAATGGAAGTGATGGGCATCAGACTGGGAAGCTGGAGGTTACATGAGTGTATAAAGGGCTGTCAATATGGCGCTCAAGTTAGACGCTGAATGTACACCCAAGGTGTTTTGGAGTACTCTCCGTATAACTGGGAGTTTGTGACATGAGAAGTAAACGATTTTGGTTCTCACTCCTTATCTTTTTTGAAGAACGGTCGTGTGAAATTGTTGTACATGCTTAGGTGATTATTACAGCACTAACTTACCAGAATGCTCTTTTGCATTTGTATGTTTAGGATTACTGGATGTGCATGACGAGCACATGATGATGAATAAGCGAGCAGTATGTCGTGTGACAAGAACTGGTTTTCTCTTTTTTCTTTGACATATCTGTGTATGTGTATGAATAGGGGTGTGTGGTTTACTTTTTCATGGATAATGAAGCCCAGCGTTTGATATCATATATAGCGGAGAGTGTTCCGGGTGGCAACTACTATTTTTTATCATATACTGAGAGTAGGTACTCAGGATCAAGGGTCTTGTTGCTTAAATATGAACGGTTAAAATGCTGACTACTATATTAAGATTATATTGGCCAGTGAATTATGGCATGAGAATATTGGGGGATTATGAATTATGAGAGTTAAAGTTTACAGATAATAGATTGTCAGCAATGGATTCTAATTAGTTTTTTTCTCTTTTAGGGGTGAACTCAACTTATGCATCGTGAAATAAGGGAAGATTGTTGTGTGCATATGCGGTTGGACATCACCAATGTGGTAGGTAATGGATATGTATATACACTTCTCTGAAACAAGTATGTTGATTATTAGAGTTCCTTACAACATTATTTGCTCAATCTTTCTTTCAGAATATAAAGTGATGTGTCATCTGTGAAAAAGTTGTAGAAATATACTGATTTGAGTAAGGTTTTTGGTCACAATATTGGATATTTGTGAGTGGAGACAACTTTAAAATATAGAATCTGGATTGTTGTTATGGTTCACATCCACTTAGAGCTTTGAAGTGGTGATGGGTAGTCTCAAAAAATACTCGTGAAATCTAGTCTCTTGTAAATCTAGTCATTTTTACTATTCCCTGCCCTGGGCATGACTGTTTTGCCTGATCACTGTTCTCCTTTTTCGGTACCTAGTTCTTACCAGGGGGTTCTATTAAGATGGTTACTCTGGCATGCTGTTGTAACTGAGATGTGATGTGAGAGATTATTCATTTACTTTCTGTGGAGAATTTTTACTCTCACATTTTCACCAATGGGCTGCCTGTTGTGGTGGATTCAAAATGCAGACTATTGTGCCTTTACCAAGGCTATTTCTGTATATTTTAATTGTAGCCCTGATGAAGACTTATGTTATTGTACCATTCCGATGAAACACATGTTGACTACGTTGCTTATCCGGAATGGATTGGAGAACTTAAAGACCGTGAATAAAAGACCTTCTGTAAAATATTAACAATTAATATTGATCATTGGTGGCTCGGGGTATTATGTTGTTTAATAAGAAACCTAAGCTTTTATATGGAGTTTTGATGGGCCTGAGAAAAAGGGTCCCATACGCACTTCCCTTGAAGCTGTCTGTTGCCCAGCACATGCTAGAAGCATAAAAATCCTACAAGGAGGTATTGGGTTTGAAAAAAAAGCAGGACAAAATGTGTATTTTCAATGTTGTGTAACTCAGGTTCAAATCACTTGAAAAGTTGTTAAATCTTAAACTAAAGTGAAAGCCCCAGTTCTTTCACACTCAAAAACTGAACACATTTCAGCTCCTAAATGCTCTTGGCACCTCCATCAATTTATGGGTATTTTCAAACATTAAATGAATTCAAAGTGATCCTTGTCTCTCCCAGGCCTGGGGACAGCAACTGCATTGCAGAGACTATGAAGTGCTGAAATCAGCTGTGACCTGTGCAGATGGGGTCAAGAGAGACTAAAATCTCGAGACTACACAGTGGAAAGACCAATGACCATCAGTTATACTGCAACATGAGAATTTCTTTAGGTTACAGAACCAGGTGGAGATGTAAGAAGGGGCAACCTGTCTGTATGTTTACCCCTGTCAGGACTCGTAACACTCATAAGAAATCGTCTGAAAATCAGTGAAGTATGAGGTCCATCGCTACTCATTGCCAAACCCACCTCTATCTTCCTCACTTCCAGGAATGAGTTTGAGTATCAACAAGGTGACTTCAAAAGCCAGGTGATGAATGGGACCTTAGTTTCAGCTTCTCCCTCTCACAAAAATGGTGGCTTTCAGACATTACACCAGCACTGAGGGATGCCCAATCCAACATGGCGTCTAAATCTAAAGTACTCACTCCTCTGGGTAACAATGGGTAGTTCAGTACGTCCATTCCTGCAACTCTGCAGATTGGTCCAAGTTTATACCTACATCCTCCCTCAAATTCACCTGCTGAGATCTTGCACTGCCCCTTGGGACTCCTCCCGTGGGTTGCAAATTCTCTACAGCTTTTTAGTGCTGTCCTCGTTGATGTCCACCTATAATGTCTGCACTCCTCATTTGAAGCAGTTTTACATAGGCTTGGAGCTCCTTGTGTACTTGGTGACTAACATTCATGAGTGAGGGCTTATATTGTTAACTGAGCTGACTGGATATCATTAAGTATGTCAGCCAATGTATCTCCCTGACCTATCCGTCCTTCTTGTTTCCCTCTAATTTTGCCGCTAGGACACTGACTCAAGGCCAAATGAGGTGACAGGATTGTAATTCAAGGTCAGCTCCCTTTGATGCTTTGACAGCCCCCATGAGTTCTACGAACTCACGTTATGGTACGCCTGAAAGTTGAGAGTTCTAGAAATGCAAGGGTCTCTGGCAAAAAATAAAGGGAGTGGTCACACCTGTGGCTGCTGCCCACCCCGCAATATAGTCCATAAACCAGCTTTGCTAAACTCTGTCCTCACTTCCAAGTAAGATTTTGTAAGTATTGTTGAAGGACATGCTACTACAAATATTGAACAGGCGGCAAGTTTTGAAAATAATGTTTCAGTATATTATATCATGATAGGTGGCAGGATACCTCAGTGAGTTAGTTGATCACCACTGAGATATGCAGTGATCTGCATCTCACAAGTCTGAACCCCGGTAAGGCCGTCTCAGCTTTCAACTCTTCCAAGGTTGATAAATTGGGTACCTTTAAACTGGCTGATAGAAACACCTTGTTTTGCAGAGCTTTAAACGGTGGCAGTGTGATCTGAAGGGCTGTACGAAAATCAAGTTATTTGTTATAATTTGGTGCATGTTTACCGTTGAAACTTTTCGATTCATGGAACAAGCAACTCCTTCCTTAGAAAGTCTAAAGAGAAAATGTGCTATTTTGCTTATCATACTCACGCCTTTCTTCTAATGTTCAAGTACCTGTTTTTTAATCCTTCAGATTAGATCTGCCCCTACAACAATGATCTTAAACTTCTATTTTCACGTTAATAGTTGTATTCGAGCAATGATCGACACTTTGCCCTGAGCTGACAAAAAGTGTAAAAGGCAAGCTCCTTTCACTTTAATTTATTGTATATTGATGTTAAAAATGTACCTCAAAGTATTTTAATATGTGCTTAGTAAGCTGAAACACTGTACTGTTTTTGGACGCTGGAATGTCTGTGCTACTACATTAAATTAAATATACCACGGAAATTGTTCATTAGGCAGCTACAGCTTAAATGCTCAGGAAATAGTTACTTGGTTCACCTGCGAATATTCATCATGTGGCTGCTCCCAGGTTGGTTTTAAATCAGTTTGACTGAAGTGCACTAATACCTGTTTTTTAACCACTAACTAAATCTTGCCTTGCTAAACTGCTCTACCATTAGAGTGCAGGTATGAAGCACAAAGCCACAAACTACACAGAAACAAATCTCTGTTGAATAACCACATAACTCTTAATAATTGCCCCGAATTTCCACAGCACATGGTTTGTCTGAGATCATGATACTGTCCAGGTTGCAGCCCTGGTCTTTGTGAGCTGCCAGTGCTTTTCTTGGCTTGAGAAACGGTAAGAGGGCATGGGGTGGGAGTTTGAGCCTATTTCCGCACAGCGGTGTCACCTTTTTTTCTGCATAAGGGCTCAGTGCCACTAAACGGCAACGGTGTGTAGTGTGGTGCATTCTACTCTCACAGAAGCAGAGTCTGATTCACTGAGGTTTATAAAGCAAGAGATCCGCGGCCACAGAAATGGGCAGATAGTGCCTTTGTAAAAGCATGCATGACTGACAAACAGTCCACGCACTGGCACAACAGACCAGCCCTTCCGGGATTGCCAGATTGGCTAAAAGGCCAGTCGTATTTAACAGACCTGTGAGTGCCAAGGCTAGTTCTTTATTACTGTGCCCCAGGCTCAGCAGTGGCCAGTAATATAAGCGCAGTCACTCACTCACACCTATGCATTCACACACACACACCCCCATTCACAGTACACACTCACAAATACACATATATTCATATGTACACACACACATGCACGCAAGCACACAAACATTAAAAAAAAAAACCTTACTGGGCTGCAGCAGTGATCTTGGGATCCGTGAGGGAAGCCTGAGTGATTGATGATTGGGAATGCTGTCTCCTCTCATTGACTGACCTTGTTACGGGTCATCCAAGGAGAGGCGGCGGCAGTCCCTTACTTGTCACAGAGTGAGATGTGGTCAGTGAGACTGCTTACCTCACCCCACTCTGTGACGAGAGTCATTGATAGACTCAGTCCTGGGCACTATCAGGGCTTAAAAGTGAAGCATCCTGGTCTGAGACTATCAGTGACACTCCCCCTCAACATGAGGGGGAGAACCACCAAGCACTTTGCTGAGATGAGGACGTCATATCCACAGGGCTTTGATATCTTCAGCCCAGAAAAGTGTAATTCAGGCAGCCAGGCGCATGCGCATTTAGTGCGAGTACACCTCCTGACTGCCTGACCCAAACATGAAAAGTGTCTGTCAGGCAGGCCTTTGCTAACCCTGACAGATACTTTTCATGTTTTGAAAAAGGTTGGAGGAGGTGCTCCTCCGCCTCATATGGATGGCCTGCTGCTCCCCGGCCTCCTCCTTGAGCTCTGATAGCTGTGAACTCTTGAGACCACAAACTCTTAGGAAAATGAAGAACGGGGTGGGTGGCTAGCAGTCCCCTAGCTCCGACTCTTTCTAATTATCCTTCCACCCTCCTGGTCCTTTAGATAGACGATTTGACTAGACAGAAGTAGCAGTCTGTGTGCTCCTATAGATTGTTATTAAAGATGTGGCAGATGCATCACCATCCATTTTGGGTCAACCTACCACAATACAGTTTTCAAATAATCTCCACATAGGGCCAGACGACAGCCGAACATGCTCAGTGTTGTGTTATATAAAAACAACAACATAGTAGAACATGCATCTTGGATTGTGTATGTATATCTTATGCATAAGCAGACTATGAGTGGACAAAAACGTATGTGGAGTAATATTTGGAAAATCAAAATCCTCAGATTGAACAGGCAAAATGTGAGTTTCAATGAATAGCTAAAGACGAGTAATGCAAATTAGGTATACACCTAATACATTAGGTATAAATTAGGTATTAGAAAACCACCAAATGTTTGAACATTCATAAGCATTGAAAAATAAATTACTTCAGTTTTCTTGTTCACGGTGTGTCCCCTCCTTAATTGATTTAAATGAGATGAAATATGCTCAAACAGCCAATGTATGGATATTATCGTTTTATTTGGCGGAGTGTTTGTACTGTATTGCATTGCTGCATTTATATAGCCTTACTACCCCTATGTGGGGCGCTGAAGTGCTTACCTACATGACAAGCATGCTACACATTATAGGGTGGCTGGTTGGAAGAATGTTGCCCTTGTTTTGATTCTATGTTTGAAGTGTTCCCATGCTGTGTGTGACGACTACTAAGGTGTGGTTATCTTGCTAAGGGATACAGTGCCTAGCAGTGTGGTAGATAACAAAGTGCAAGTTTCAGACACAGACTTCTATGGTTTTCAGTATGCTAATAGCTTGGCCTATCTCTGCAGGTCCCTTTATATATTCCTTATGATATAGGTGGTCATTCCAACCCTGGCGGTCCATGCCCGCCGGGTTGGAGGACCGCGGGAGCACCGCCGACAGGCCGGCGGTGCTCCAATGGGCATTCCGACCGCGGCGGTAAAGCCGCGGTCGGACCGGCAACACTGGCGGTCACCCGCCAGTGTACCGCCGCCCATTGGAATCCTCCAAGGCGGCGCAGCTAGCTGCGCCGCCGAGGGGATTCCGACCCCCCCTACCGCCATCCAGTTCCCGGCGGTCCGCCCGCCGGGAACCGGATGGCGGTAGGGGGGGGTCGCGGGGCCCCTGGGGGCCCCTGCAGTGCCCATGCCACTGGCATGGGCACTGCAGGGGCCCCCGTAAGAGGGCCCCTAAATGTATTTCACTGTCTGCTGCGCAGACAGTGAAATACGCGACGGGTGCAACTGCACCCGTCGCACAGCTTTCACTCCGCCGGCTCGATTCCGAGCCGGCTTCATCGTGGAAGCCTCTTTCCCGCTGGGCTGGCGGGCGGCCTGAAGGCGGCCGCCCGCCACCCCAGCGGGAATGTCAGAATTACCGCCGCGGTCTTTCGGCCGCGGAACGGTAACCTGACGGCGGGACTTTGGCGGGCGGCCTCCGCCGCCCGCCAAGGTCAGAATGAGGGCCATAGTCTGCTCAGCTGGTTACTGCACTGAGTTGTCCAATATGAGATTTTGTTTATAGTTATGGTCCTGAGCTGACATGGTTTTGGTCATAGTTGAACATCTTTGAGTGTGTTGACCCACACTATCCCAGAAAGAAAATTTCACAATGCAGCAACACTTTGAGCTACAGCAGTATGGAAGTTGGGGGTGGCCCCCGCTGCTGAACAGACTGCACTAGCAGAGTTAAGCTGCATCTTCAATGAAGACTGTTATGAAGTTTGCATTGTAAAATGTGAAGCTGAAATGTCCACATAGCAAAATAATGCATAGTAGATACTTTTGAGAAAAGGCCAGTTTTTTAACGTATTTGTAAAAAGATCGCACATGCATGGAGGTCTCCACATGTGAACAAAAAAAACAATAAATCCAACATGTTATCATGACAGCAAAATGAAACAAGGGAATATGGAAAAATGGTGACTGAACGGCACTGTGCCTCAATGACAGACTAATGCATTCAAACATCAATCATATCCTAAAAAACAAATATCAGATGCTAAAATGTCATTACGTAAGCACAGTAAATACATCAAAGAACACGCCAGCTCTTAAGCTATACGACTTACCTGCCATCTATCAAGAGGACCTCTTGATGGCCCTATCACTAAACCCACTTGGAGCACAGTGGGCAGCCCATTCAAGTAATAGCAAAGCACTGCAAACAAATGAAAGCCAATGGCTGTGAAGGGGCTGACCCACACCCTGCCCCGCTCTCTCTGTAGTTCTACTTATTGTACAAGTTACTTACCTTTGGTAATGAAATATCTGGTAGAGACATATTCTAGTTGCAGATTCCTTATCTTAGAATTTTCCCCCAGGAGTCAGACTGGATCCGGAGATTTTTCTTCGAGCAATACCCTTGCGCGTCAGTAGGTGACGTCGGTCGACTTCGCAGGTGTGGTAGACGTTGTGGTCGTCGTGATGATGTCAGGAGTAGTAAACAGACGCCGCCCTCGCGCAGTGATGTCAGTTCTTTTCTTTCCGCACCACGCACTGATCCGGAGAGAGCTACCCTGGCTATTTTTGGGCCGAATTCGACCGTTTTTGTACTTTTTTTAAGGAACTGATAACATGAACTCCTACAGACGGTGAAAGCTGCTTGTAACCAGGCTTAAAACACCTAATTGAAATGTTGTCACACAGCAGGCTTTAGCAAGACAAAACACGGTATGACCAACCTGCTCTCAGTAGCAGGCGCAGTCTGCCAACTTTACACCTGAAGCTTACTTCGTTGAAACTGAGGTTTGTAAGCTCAAATGCATCCCACACTCTGTGTAGTCAGAAGATCTGAGCTGTAGTTCATCTGATCAGTTGATCGAACTGTGTGATCCTGGGCATGTTCCTTTATCCCCTTATGTATTCTTTCCATTAACTGACAGCATTGGCCAGCACTTAGACAAGATAAAAAATGAAGTACCTAGAATTTCAGTACCAAAATATTCTTTGTCAGCTGATGAAACTACCCTTGCAGATATAGCATTTCTTACATTGCTGAAAGGCAGAAAAGGTGAGGACCAATGCACCTCCAAAGTAGGCTTTCTGCCCTTCTTTCCACAAGGTTACTGAAATTCGGAGAGAGAGAGGAGTCCATGCAGCTGGGAGTCACGTGCAGTCCTTTGTTGAAAGTGAAGGAATGTAAGAGCTGAAGTGTGATCAGCCATTAAAAGGAATGTTCTTTTGTATGGATAATGGTATTGTGCCGTCTTTCGAGGTCATGTCCAAGCCTGCTCTGAGAGCAATCTAGGCTCCGACACATTCTCTCTGCTGTCATAAGTAGATCTACTGCAGGTAAAAAATGAGTTGCAGCCTGTAGTCTGTGAGAGACTTTTGCATTTAAATACGAATTTGTCAAGCTTCCCACATAATCTGCTATCTGAGGCATATTTTACAGATTTTAACAACACACGTTTCCATCACAAACCGATCGAACCTTTTTCAAAACACCGAAAACATTTTGCAAAGTAAACCGGTTACCTTTCAGCTATTCACTGTTGAAATCCAGCATTTACTACTAAGTAGTTATTTCACCCAGAGGCTGTAAACTTCTAAATGTGTTAAACTAAGGAGATGGCATTTCCCTGCAGCAAGAAACAAGGCAGGAATATTTTCTGCTGACTGCAACATAGTAAATGTTGCTTCCCTTTCCTCAAAATTTTGTCATTTCTGTTCCAAAATGTGGTCATGGCTGCAAAATTCCAGTTATCGTGACTAGCTTGCATGGCAAGGTAAGGTGTCTTTTTGGGTCAGCTGACTCCTTATGAAGGTGATTTATTATGAATAATTTCTAATTTGGAGAGTAAACTTTGTTTCATTGAAAAGTTGACATGGTACATTTTACCCGGTCTGCCTCCCTCTCTCTGATACTTCACCCGTGGTTGCTCCCTAGCTGATTTTAGTTAATCCATATTTATCCTTTTGTGAGTTCTAATTGAAGCCAGTCATTTCATCTGTCCACATTTTATCAGGATTGGGTAGAGGTTGTTCTCGGAGATGGGTAACGTTGGGAAATGTTGCCTTTGCCCAAATTAGCAAACTTTTGCGACTTAATCTGATTTACGGATTTGAAGCCTCCTGAGGAGGATAAAGTAACCCTAATTGTAAACTTTATTTATATAGCGTTCACTATCCCTGACGAGGCGTTGAAGTGCTTTGAAATGAGTAGCATGCCACTCATGGACTAAAGGTTAGTGATAAACAGGTGGTAGATTATTATTATTATTTTTTTGTTTGTTATTTGTTTATATTTTAAATATCTAAATCTATTGTTATACCGCTATAGAAAGCATAAAACAAACATATGCATAGGTGCAGGTATATTAAAGTTTACACACTCACACTGACATATGTATTAGCAGACAATAAAGTACAAACTCATACTGTAAGAAATTGAAGTATTAAATAATAAACATCCTTGCCAGGTTGAACCGCTAAAGTCACTAATTAAATGCATGCTTAACCCTATGATAGCTTGACACAAAGCAGTCAGGCTCAACTTAGAGGCAATGCGTAACGTTTTTCTGCAGCAGTCAAACAGCAATGAAGTGAAAATACAACACAAGAAATATCCCAAACCAATTTAGAAAAGTAGAAAATATTTATTTTTTAAAATAAGACCACGATGACAAAAAATCAATACGTAGAAATGAAGATATACATTTTAATATTTTGAATTGCAAATACCTCCCCAAAACACAAAGCATCAACCCCGGTTATCTCTTCGTGCTAGCATGGGTGAAAGTCAAAAGTTAAGGCTGACAGAGATGGAACGCTGGTTGGAAACAGGAACCAGGTTCATCCCTGTGGAAAGTTTACCTCTGGACTAAGAATCCTTAAATGGAGAAACAAGTGTATGTTGGTGAGTCACGAGCAGAGAAAGCTGCAAGCTGGACCCAAAACAGGGCTTGAGGGGAAATGATGGAAAGCTCTGAGCAGCTTAAGTTTGTTCCCAAAAGGTCTCAAAGTCAGTGGATGCTGCTCAGCATCAGTCCTGATGAAGCGCTTGTTGTGTCGTACGGTAACATAAATACGACACCGTAGAGAGAATACGTCCAGGAAGCTTTATTCTCTAGGTAATGTCAGCACCGGTGTCCTCACAGCTGTTCGAAGCCACTACCCTCTGCCAACTGTCGTTGCCTCGAATGCTGCGAGTCACCAGATGTACTGCAATATGGGATTTTAACAATGTCTCTTTTGTTCCACCATTTCCCATTCTCCACCTTAACCACATGTCTGGAAACACATACAACCTTGGTTTCAGGAAAAAATCTAGAACCCTTACACCCCTTCCTTCTAGGCTTCTTCACCTTAATTCTGTCACCTATATTGCATTGCACATCACTCACTTTCTTGAATAAATCATACTGCCTTTTGCTGGCAACTTGGGAATCATCAACTCTTGCCTTAATTTACATAATATCAGGTATTCTGTCATTCACCTTAATTACATGAAATACCCATGTCAGAGACAGCTCATTAATTGAATGTCTCCCTATTGACAACACAAATGGCAATACACCTGTGGAAGCATGTGGTGTGTTGTGATAACACCAAACTCTTTCCGCTACTGTGCATTGCACAGATCTATCTGAAATGCTAGCTACTTGAATGGTCTTCTAAAGTACTCTATTGACACTTTCAACCAAACAATTTCCTAGAGGACTATACAAAGCAGTGGTAAGATGTTTAACACTCATCCCTTCTAAACATTCTTCCATCAAGTGTGAGACAAATTGTACGCCATTATCTGTAACTAAAAACGCTGATATCCCTTCGTTATGAAACAACTCTTTTAAAAATGCCATTGCACCTTCAGCATTTGGTTCTCTCAAAAATGTATAAATCTATCCATTTAGAATGATAATCTACCGCCACTAACACAAATCATTTGCCCTCACAGAGACCACCAATGGGTCCTATGAAGTCCATTCCTACTTTCTCCCAAGGTCTCTCCGGAAACTGCACCAGGCACAAAGGTACATTGTGGGTGTGCATTCTCTTGTCAGCTTGACCACGTTCCCTACAACTGTTCACCATCACCTCAATTTCCGTGTCCATTCTCGGCCACCAATAGTACAACATGACATGTTTTCTAGAACCTGTGATGCCCATGTGACCATTGTGAGCAAACTTTATCAATATCCATCTTAAACCCACAGGCAGAATTAGACACTCTCCCCTCATTAGTAAACCACCCTCAACACTCAACTCTTCCTTAACTTTAGAATAAGGTTGTAAGATCATAAACAATGACCCTTCCCTAGGCCATCCACTCGAGATATATTTCGCAAGAGTTATCTGACACTTGTCCTTGCTTGCAAATTCCTTCCAGCAATGTTGCGAGATAATACCTTCCAACACACTCACACCGTCAATCGCACCAATTACTACCTCATCATGTTGAATCAAATTTTCACTTTCACATTCAACCACTGGACATCTGGATAAGAAATCTGCTCTGCAATTTTTCTTTCCTGCTACATGTTTCATTTCAATGTTGAAATCATATAAGTTAGATAACAATCTTGTTAATCTAAGGCTAGTATTTCCAAATGTTTTAAAATTCCACAGATAAACCAAGGGTTTGTGGCCCGTAAACAAAATGAACCTCCTGCCCGATAAATATGTAGCAAAATGCGGGGCACCCCACATGCAAGCTAATGCCTCTCTTTTGATTGTGCTGTAATTTGTTTCAGCCACTGACAAACGCCTAGACACGAATGCTATCGTGTTCTCCTTACCATCAACTATTTGGCTCAAAACTCGCATCACCCATTAGAATAGATGTAATATTGTCTCGATAAGGTTGTAGAGCTGGCGCACCAACTACCAGTGCCTTAAGTGTGTCAAAGCCTCTTCTTGCTCACTCTCCCATACAAAATTTTCCCCTTTCCTCAACAATTTATGCAATAGCTTAGTTTGTAGTGCAACAGTTTGGACAAAACGTGAATAATATTCACAAAGACCAAGGAATGATTTTAAATCTTCTTAGTTACTAGGAGATGCACATTTCCCAGTCCTCAAAATGAGATCCATTTTTGGCCGAAATACCTGAAGACGAAATTCTGTGAACCAGATATTCCACTGTATCTACCATGAATTTATACTTATTTTTTTTACTGTGATACCATGATCTCTTAATATGCTTAAACCTTTGTCTAATTTTTGCAAATGTTCATCCTCAGAATCAGAACCATTTAGAATGTCATCTTGATAAGCCAACACCCCTTCCACATCCCCAAACAGATGATACATGAGTTTCTGAAATATTGACGCCACCGAAGCTAACCCAAATGGCATGTGTAAAAAACTAAATGCTTCACAGGGAGTAACAAACACCGTGAGAGAATGAGACTCTTTACTGAGTTCCACTTGATGACAGGCTGCTTTCAAGTCAATGGTAGTAAAATCTTTCATACCTCCCAACTGTGCCAACATATCTTGGATTCTGGGTAACAGGAAACAATCAACTTGACTGCTTTTATTGCATGTCCTCAAGTCAATGAAAAGTCTAAGATAGCCATTTTTTAAGTGCCACAACAACAGGTGAAATCCATTGGGAAGAATCAATAAGTTTGACTACACCATCATCGCAAATACCTTTAAGGTGCTCCTTCAACTCCACTCTAATGCTTTACGGGACATTTCAAACTTTGTGTACAATAGGAACAGCATCAGGTTTAAGGATAATTTTATGTTCAAAACCTTTCACCAGTCCCAACTGTCTTGAAAAATGGTCTCATGTTTCTTAAGAACCTCTTGTAACGAGTCCACTTTCAGTTCAATTTTCTCTATCAAGGTAATTGACTCATCAGTACCAGGTTTGAGTACAATTCCAAATTGACCCTGGTCTCTCCACCCTAAAATATTGTACCCTTTTTTGGCCACTTATACTTTTGTATGAATGCATTTGTGCTGATAATGGATCTTTTCTTCAAAGTAACCAATCATATTTATTTCCTGACCCCCAAATGCAACTGTCTTAATGTCCGGTGGATACAATGTGATACCCTTCCACCTAGAATAAAAATCATTCTCAGAAATTATCGTAATGGGCGAACGTGAATCAATAGTGACTATCATGACATTGGCTCCAATTGTCACCTCACATATAGGACCTTTGTTGCTATGTGATTTAGTACATGTCAACTCATTTGATGATGATAACATGCTAATCGACATTTCTTCTCAAAATTCAAATCACCAACCTCATTTGGCAAATCAAAATTATTCACACCTGACGAATATTGTGAATCAAGTAACATGACCTTTGAAGTGTTCTTACAAACATGTGCAAAATGTCAATTTTTTTTTACATTTCACACATACTTTGCCTAATGCAGGACAATTTCTAGCATTCGCCAAGTGAGATTTAGAGCCACACCTAAAATTAGATGCAACCCCATTGCCCCTCTTTTGTTCACCTAAATCATTCTTTGAAAGCTTGTTTTTAAGCGCAACTACAGCTACATTTTCAGTTTGAGCCATTCTACTTTTACTCAACTCTCTGGAGGCCATAACAGAATGTTCAATTTCTCTGGCAATCTCCAACGTTTCTCATAATGTGTGATTTTTCCAACACAAACTTTTCTCTTGAATCCTTTTGTCAAAATAATTAAAAGATAACTGCTCTCCTAAATATTGATCTAAAGGACCTTCAAACTCACAGGTGGAAGCCAAAATTCTTAACTCTGTTAGGTAATTATCAATAGTTTCATGTTGAAACTGTTTCCTTGTGAAAAACTTATGCCTCTCTACAATGACACTAAGATCATTTTTTACATGACTTTCAAGACTTTTTACTGCCTCCATAAATTAATCCCTCCCATTGTATGGGAAAAGGAGGAAATAACTGTGGTTGATGATCAACAATCCTTTGACCCTCTGGCCCAAGACAGTTATACAAAATTGCTTTTTTCCCTACAACTGAAAAATCCAACCCATCAGTAGCCACCAAATAACTTTTAAAGGTTTTAAATCAATGAAGCCACTTTAACCTAGGCACACCTGGCTCTGCAAGAAAACATAATGGAAGATTAGCAGTTTGCATGTTTATACAAAACTAAATGGTAACAACAAAATTATGGATAGATGTAATAAAGTACAAATTATTATTATTATTTAATTCTCCTTCCCCCCCAAATGTAATAAAGAAATTTTGCACAAACGTAAATGTAAAAATTGTCAAATGTGGTGCGATAAGCACATAATAGCGTGCCTATTGCTGGAAAAGTTGCCCACAAAAAGATGTTGTAGACCATAAGCAATAGGCAGAGAAAGTGAGCCTATCGCTGAGAATGTAATTCAATGGTCGTGGCGCAGGCAAAAAGTGTTCCTGTGGCTGTATTCCTGTAAAACCAGATTGTCTCTAATTCCAAAATGGCCGACAACGTCGTATGATGTGACTTCTAAAGCCGGTGGGGCTTGTAATTTGTAGGCATGCGCAGTCCACAGCAACATGATGGCAAAGACTAACGCCGGTAACTGTGCGAAAGCCACCCCCCACCGCGTTGAAAACGGGGCTTATCAGTTTCCAAATCAAGAATTTCGAAAGCACATATTGTCTTACCAAACGAAGAAACAAAAAGAAACAGGATCCAACAGGTGACAACTCCAAATCAGCCAAAACAATAAAATTGGCACGTAGGTTCGGTAAACGATGTTGACAAACTTGTCGCCAAAATATTTTGTGTTGTGCAGTAACATAAACACGACACCATAGAGAGAATACATCCAGGAAGCTTTAGTCTCTAGGTAATGTCAGCACTGGAGTCCTCACAGCAGTCCGAAGCCACGAACGTCTGCCAACTGTCATCGCCTTGAACGCTGTGAGTCACCAGCGCTGCTGAAACAAACATTCGACTATCTAGAACTTTGCATTTCGCTGCATAAATATACATAACAGCTCTCTACGTTCAGACTTAGAAACATTTCTGATAGATATCCTACAGCAGGGAAAACTAGCAAGCTGTGGCCCATCAGCCATTCGGCATTTGCAGCTTCGACAGCGATCCCGGTAGAGATCCCAGTGGTTCTCAATGGCAGAAAGATGACAAAAAGTTTCTAAGTCCCACTTCTTTCAGTTTGGGGACAGGAGGAATACACTCTAAAACCAGCCAAGGGTTCAGGACCTGGGGGCACCACTTGGAGGTTAGGACCCACTCTAGCAGAGGACAGCAGCAGTGTCTAGGGCAGGTCCAGTTGGAACTGGTCAGCTGGGCAGCTGCAGGGAGGGAGGCTTCTGGAAGCTTGTGTCTTTGTATTTCCATCAGGTCAGTCAAATGGCCGCTGATCACAGCATTCACAGCTGTCCGTACTCGTGTTTTCGATGCTCGCAGCTCAGCGGCCCAACCCGGTCCAGCCTAGCCCAGCACAGACCGCAGAGCCCAGAGTCACCAGAGTCACCAAGACCTTAGGCAGCCACGCAGCAAAGGAGTTCAGGTGTCGAGCGGCACAGGAGCGGTAGGAACCGTAGGGGCTCTGCCCCATCCACCCACCTGGCCATGCCTCCAGGACCTCAGGAAGCCATGCGGCATAGGAGAGGCATGACAAAAAAGCAGTAGGAGCTGCATACCCCCTCCCTTCTCAACAGCAGCATTAGCGTTTGGAGCGCGACCAGTGACCCGGGGCCAGTGTCAAAAGGCCAGCGGGTGTCACAGAAGAGTGGCACAGGACTGGAGGGGTGGCTCAGAAGGCTTAGGAGCAGCACAGGAGTGGGTCAGAAGCCACAGAGAGTCTACCGGGGCTCCCCAAACTGCCCTTGCTCACGCTCTCGTAAAGGAACACCAACAGCACCAGCAGTAGTACTGCAGCATTGAGGCACCAGCGTGACCAGCACAACCTGTGGGTTTCTAGGGACCATCAGCGTGTCTAGTGCAGAGTCAGGGAGTGGAGCTTGGGAGCTGGACAGTCGGTGCGATCAGTGCAAAGCCAGGGTTCGGAACTCAGAAGATGGGCGAGTCCAGGGATGTTGTATGTGAGGGTCCTACAAGGAGTACGAGGTGTGCTTGACGAGCGCAGCAGCTGTAGTCTGTGGCTGAGAGTGCGTGCCATAGGGGTTCCACGGAAGTGGCCCAGCTAGAACTGGGTACGGCTTTCGGAATTTCCATTGAGACCCACTCGCAAACCACTTTGGCCACTCAGAACATCCCTCTTTTGCTGTGTCGCCATTATCATCAGCATCCTTTAATTCATCACTACAGGCAGAATCCACCTTGCAGTTTGGCACACATCACCTCCCACTTGCAGCTTGCAAGCATTCGGCTCTCTGCATCACGTAGCATCTGGCATTACCAGGCTCGTAATCAGATACTACATACAGCACACAGTAAGACCTGGAAGCAGAAAGCTAAAAGCAGTGGGATCCACTGGCCAGCAGCTTCCCACATGTCAATCCCCCGCAAACCGTATAGCTACAAAATCAGCAGGCGAGAACTATGCGATCTGTAAAGGCCCATTGGGCCCCACATGGGGGAAAGAAAAGGCTACCAAAAAGAACCAGACAAAGCTCTCCAGTGCATTTTTCTGTGGTATGCCTAGATGACTTGATTAACAAATAAAAAAATCTTGCAGCACATCTACGAAAAGATACCAATGTTGCACCTGCAAAAAAAAGAGGGGTACAAAATAACAGACTTCCTAGTGACCCGATACCAAAGGTCTAAGGCAGAAAAGGTTGCCTCCCAAGAGGCAATACTCGAACAAGCCCTCACCGGGGAAGTATCCCCTCTGCTCCTAAATGGTAATTTACAAGATTCGCATAAAACGGCAAAGCAATCAGACCCCAGGCACAAACAAAAGTCACCTCTCACACTAGGGAAAAGGAAGGCGTAAGACAATAGTGTTGACTTTTTGGAGTTTTTTTTACCCTGAACTTTAGCAATTTAGAGGACCCCTCCTCAAGCCCACATCCAAATCACTCCTCTTCTCAGACATTATCGAAGGGATGGAGAGAAAATTACTAATACCATAATCAGTTTAAGCCCTTTTCAGCTGGCGTGCTCTCACAGGTGAATAGCCAACCTCCGATTTTAGCATCAGAGAAAGTTGGGTGTCTACAATATGCTGATGACATCTTGCTGTTGAGTCAGACACCAATGGGCCTACAACAGAGTATGACAGCCCTAAAATGCTTTCTGGATAAGCAAGGCCTAGAAATAAACCCGTCCAAAACAAAATTGATGCAACTGTGCGGCCTTAAACATAAATCCTTTGCTTGGTTTCTGGGAGGAAAAACAGTGGAAGTGGTGCAGTCATACAAATACCTCGGATTATATTTGGAGCCTCGATTGATATGAAAGCGTCAGCTGCTAGCAATCCAGGCAAACGTCCTCTCACCAACTTGTAGCTGCAAACTTGTCAAGAAGAAATTGGATTGTTCCAATTTGTCTCATATTCTCAGTCATGTCAGCTCAGTTCCTTCCCCGCTGTATCTTAGGACACAGAAGCCTTGAGAGGTCTTGGATCTCTCCATTAAATACAAGCCTAATTAATGTATATAAGGCAGTTTTTAACATTCCAAAAAGCGCATTCCCTACCCAGGTCAAGCTTCAGTAAGGCCTAAAAAAAAGTTTTTTCAGTGTAAGGGAGCATTTCTGAAAGTTTCTTGGAGGCTACGGGCCCCGGAGAACACTCCCATAAACAACTCCTGCAGACAAAAGGGAAGGCTCAACAAATTACTAATAGAAAAGGAACCTGGGGAAATTACCTAAATCAGATAATCCAAGCCCGGGGCATGGAAGACGACTGGAAATCCAGCATGGGAAAGGCTGCTTTCAATAAATCTGTAAACATTTCTGTTCATACTTTACCACTCATAACAGACAAGGGTAAAAGGTGGCATGACTGGGCTGCTCTTCGGTCATACTAGACACTGTCCCCCCCAAGGATATCTACCAGAACATTTCTTCACTCATATAAAACATCAGTTCATGCTTTTTTGTTTGGGGGTTCTTCGACACTAAAGACGCATGCCCCCTGTGGAAAAACAGTTTTCTGATCAAAACTATTGATTATGTGGTTATAACCGAGAATCCCTATCGCACATTCTCGTTACTTGTCCGGCTTTGGGCATAGAAAGAAGAAAGTTGTTAAAACATTATTTTTTTCTTCAAAATGTTCGCTCCTGTAGACAGGCTGTAATTAGATGGCTAAATGGTAAGTCAATTCCATACTGTTGCAGGGGAGTAAAGTATTTAAAGCTGTTTTATAAGGAGCTGGCAAGGTTGAGTCTGGGTAATTGACTAAGAAGGATCAACCGGGAAGTAGCGGTTCTCAGTTGGAAACTGACTCTAGTACTTTTTCTTTGCATCTCCAGGTTAATAGGTCTAGGTTCGGCCCTCATGCACTTGCACTTGGCACTTGCCATGATTGATGCAGCAAATGATTTTAAGTACTTCCGGTGCCTTTATTTTTATGCTATGTGTATCTACATCCTTAAAACCTCCGCAGATTCCACAATCACCGCAGTCATATCTAAGTCCCGAATTCTCAGACATAGTCGCACCTTAATTCTGATTTGCACTTCTTCAGCCCTTCTAATGACCGCTTGGCGAAGACATTATCAAAAGCAACCGCATTTTAAATGATTTTTATTTCAATATTTAAGAATGCGAACGGGCATTGTTTTCGCAACTTCAGCGGGTATTACTGGTCGCACTGCACTTAGGCTTTTAACTCTTCTTGATTAAATTCTCGTACCAATAATTTTAAATGGGTTTAAAGTTATTTTCTCATGTTCGTTTTATCTGCCTAGTTTGGGCGTTTTTTTATGTACCACATTGCAAAGGTTTTTATTACTCAAGCAATAAAGATTACTACTACTAACTGACCCTTAAAGTCACTTCAGGGTTAGAGACAAGCAGGTCTAGCTCTCCACAGGGGAGCCATCAGGTGACAGCTGAACACTGACAGTAACCCTTTTGATTTTAGGCAGCAAAGTGACCACTTTCCAAAAGTTTTATTTCCAAAATAGAAATGTAAAATCCAACTTGATTTTTAAGTTGGATTTTAAATTACTATAAAAATGAGTCCTTGAACAATTGTTCTAGCTACTCCCAAACTGAATTTAGCACTTATTAAAATAGTGTAAACCAGTGTTAACCAAAGGGGGAGCCAGCTTTCCCACTATGAAAAATGACTTTGCTGGTTTTTCACTGTCAGCACATGTAAACAATAAATTATACATGTCCTACTTTCTTTGAATACCATGCACCCTGCCCTTTTGCCATTTACGGCATATCTTAGGGTGATTTATAAGTGATAAAAAGGAAGGTTTGGGCCTAGCAAAAGTTTTTTGCCAGGTCAAAATGGCAGTTTTACAACTGCACACCCAGGCTGCAATGGTAGGCCTGGAGACAACGGTGTTATTTAGTGGCTGCCACATGTGTGCCACAGCCCACTAGTATCATTTAATTTACAGGCCTTAGGTACATGTAGTACTATATTTTAGGGACTTATAAGTAAAATGAATGTGCCAATAAAGTATATGTAAATTTTACCATGCTTAAAATGGAGAGTGCAAGCAAGTTATTACTGGTTAGCAGGAGTATAGTGGCCAGAGTCCTATGACCTACAAGAACAAAAGTTCAGCAGAAGGCAGCACAATATGGGGGGATGCCATGAAAACCATGTTCTTTTCCAACACATTTACAGACACTCACGTACATAAATGTGATCTACATACTATGACATACATTTATGTATAAAGCATACACAATGATTAATTGTCATATACATAAAAGAAGTTCAATAATTTCTCCTGTGTATATAATTCTAATGCCATTATACAATGCATAATTTCAAATACATAGATACATTTACATGCACAGTCATAGTTACATAGCCCGACATGTCATATTCTCATTATGATGATTTCCTGTCCTAATAGCAGACTATCTGGATATAGCGGGTAATCCTAATGATTAATTCCAGGTGTGGTGTGGAGCATGTTACAATCCTGTACTCTCCCACACTCACAAAATAAGTGTGTTTGGGGCCTGCAGGAA
Organism: Pleurodeles waltl; assembly: GCF_031143425.1. NCBI lineage: Eukaryota > Metazoa > Chordata > Amphibia > Caudata > Salamandridae > Pleurodeles > Pleurodeles waltl. The sequence goes on from NC_090448.1 coordinate 155,235,213, forward strand.
TCTTTGCATGGCATGGAGATGGATAGGGAATCACAATACACACTTGAATAACAGTGACGGATGTGTGTGCCCTATGGTCCAACACAGTAATGTGGGAGGTGGGGCTCTGTGGATTTGTGTGTGTATGGAGGGAGGTATAGCATAAGGGATGGATGGTGGCTGACAAGTGACACAAGCACTCTGTCACCATGGGGGCCGAGTCCAACTCTGAATCTGTCTGTTTTAGGTGCAGCCAACCAGATCGCAAGGCCATCTTAGTGATAGCATACTTAGGAATTCTGGGACAGGGTTACGCCCACTTCCCACAGGACCTGTGGTGACCGCGTAGTGACCCCCAGGTTCAGTAGCCCATTGGCAACTACCATATACGCCCCTAACACCTATACCTAAATTCAGCATATAGGGGTGCCCCTGGTACCAGAGGAGCAGATCCTGATGACCTAAGAAGACAAAGGACACCGAAGAGCCACAACAGCAGAAGAGGAGAAAAGAAGCAGCTGACCTAGGACCACCCCCACGAGCCTGTCTGCATCCCTCGATGAAATCTGCACCAAAAGTCGACTCATCCGGCAGCTGTGTCTCCAGAAACCTGGGAATACTGCCTGCCTTCAATAACGACTCAAGACCTCCTGTGAACCGTGGACCTGTTCTCCAAAAACCTCCAAATAAGAGACTCTGAAGCTTCTGGGACCGCCAAAAGCAGACACCTGAAGTCACCACGGCACCTGCCGTCCCCGACTTGAGGTGAAGTGACCACTGGTGCCAAAAAAAGGGTCCCCAGCTTCTCAGAGTCTGAGTCCAACTCCCAGAAGTTGCCTACAGCCTCTGCACGCAGGACCCCTTTCCCAGGGCTTCTGTGGTGACAGAAACCCAACGTCTAAAACAACTGCTGCACCCATCGCCTCTTGCCTGAGTTGAAGTTGGCCTCTGGTGTCAACAAAGTCCCCCAGCTCTTCTGAGCTCGAATCCACTGTGGTTTCACCCCTCCTTGACTCCCTGCAGCCTCAGACCACAGGATCCCTGAACCGTGAGTGCTCCCGGACACAGAAACCTGACACCAAAGACACCTGTTCCTGTGAGAAGAGGACCAAAGGCGTGCCTACACTCCCGAGCACCCCACATTTGTAACCTACCTGCTGGTTGCCCCTGACTGGCCTCCTGGCCAGAGCCTGAAGCCATTTCCCACAGAGACCAATATCCATTGAAATACATTGGGCACTCAATGCCCTACTACACCTCTGCAGCGGGCCGCCCTAGTGCTGCCCAGAGTGACCTGTTAGTGTGATCCTGACCCTTGCCCAAAACTGACCTTAAGTCTCGGAGATTGGTCCTGTAAGTCATCAAACAGTACCTGAATGCAGAACCTGTTTTTCCTCCCAATGATAACATTGTAGATCTCAGAAATTGCAGTATCCTCTTTTTAGAGTGAAAAGAATTCCTATTTAAAAACATACTTACCTGGACAATTCCTTTCTGATGCCTATATATAAAGAAACCTTCTATCCTTATAAATTGTTGTGAATCTCCTTCTTGAGTTATGTGTCTCATTTATTGACTACTGTGCATTTGTAGATGTCTTTCACTCCTCTGTGTTAAGCATAAGGTTGATCGACCACACTACCCCTAAATAGAGCTCGCACTGGTGAACTCCTGGACCCTTTAAGGGTATTCACCTACCACATAAAGCGTCAGCTCCCTACAGAACGTAACTCACATTTTTTTGCTTTCTATTTGCTGGCTTTATTACTTTTAGTCTGCTTAGGATGAATTTTTACCTTCCTTTGCCCAAACCTTATTTACAGTAACCTTCTGAGTGCTCCCTTTCTGTAAACAGATCGGTAAATCTTGTTTTTATCTCATCACATTTGCTGTGTATTTAAAGACTGAGGTCACATGTCAGGCGCTGTCTTCAGAGGGTGCTTGTTTACTTTTCATTCTCTGACTTTAAAGTACTAGGAATTATGTGACAATCTTGCTTAATACTGGGGGAGGAAGAGTTTTTTTTTCTAGCACATGACAACATTTAAATGAACTGTGTAAGTATTTCAGAATATATCATAATTAGGAATAAAAATAAAGCACTTTTTTGTTATTTCTGAAGTGTGTTGGAAACAAATACCTTTAATATGAATTAAAAAAAACATTACACTAGGTGATGCCAATTTCACACATTTTAGTCTGTGCACTGTATTGTATAATAGTAAAACTGTATGCCTGTGCAAATGTACAGTGGTCAATTCAACTGAAAATGTATTGTCTGTAATGGAGGTGCGCTACCACACTATGAATACTCCACTGAATGCCACTCCACTCTACTCTGAACCACTTCAAACCACTGCACAGTACTCTGCACTACTCCACCTTATACCACTCCACCCCACTCCACTGCGCACCACCCCACTCTACGACTCTGCATTCTATGCTACTTCATGCTTCGCCCCTCGCATTCTATGCCAATGCACTCTTTGTCACCCTAAACTACATCTCTCCAGTCTAGGCCACACCATTCTAGTCTGCACAACTCCACTCTACTTCACTGTACTCTATGCTACTCTGCAACACTGACCTCTATGCCACTGCACTCTACAGCATTGCACTTAACTCTGTAACATTCAACACTACGCCCTTGCATTCTACACAATTCCACTGTGCTCCACTCTAATCTACTCTTCAACACTGCACTCTACACCACTTTACTCTACACAATTACACTCTATGCCACTCTGCGTAAGTGCATTCTACCCTTCGCCACCCCATGCCACTTCAGTCTACTCTGACACAATCTACTCTATGCCACTACACTCTACAACACTGTACTCCACTCTACATTACTGCTCTGTATGCCACTGCACTCTACTCCAGTGCACTCTCTACAACCGCACTCTATGCATCTCCTGAAGAGAATACAGGCAATACTGAATTCAGCGGCCAGACTCATCCTTGACCTCCCCAAATGGACCCACATTAACCCAATGACAAGAAGCTTCACTGGCTCCCCATTTAGAAAAGATGTCAATTAAGGATGCTGGCCCACACCTACAAGGCCCTTCACAATCCAGGACCAGCCTACATCAACCACTGCCTGAACTTCCACCAACCCTCCAGTCACCTGTGCTCTGCTTCCCCCTACTCCCTTCATCTGCCTATGGAACAGTGGAGGACGTTCCTTCTCCTACCTCGCAGTGAAATCCTAGAATGACCTCCCCGTTCACCTACAGACCTCATGCTCTGTTATGGAATTCAGGAATAGACTTAAGACCTGGCTGTTCAACTGAATCCCTTAGCAGCTTTGTTCTCAGTGCCTGGAAACCCTCACAAGTGATTTGCTGCACTCTACAAATCCTGATTGACTGACTGATTGATGTCACCGCACTCTACGGCACGGCACTCTACTCTGAATCACTGTACTCTACACCACTGCTCTCTACGTTACTCTAGTTCACACAACACCACTGCACTCTGACACTCCACTCTGCGACGTTGCACTCTCCACCACTGAACTTTACGCCACTCTACTCTGCACGACTCCACTCTACGCCACTGCACTTTATGCTACTGCACATTCCGTCACTGCACTCTAAGGCACTATACTCTATTCTGCACCACTCTAGGCTACTCTACTCTGCACTCCTGGATTCCACTGCATTCTGTGCTACTCAACTCTACGCTGCACTGTACGCCACTCCAGTCTACTCTATGCCACTGCCTTCTGCATCACTGAACTCTATGCCTCTCCACTCTGAACCACTCTACGCCACTCTGCTTGAAGCCAGTCTACTCAATGCCACTGCACTCTATGCCTCTGCACTCTACTCTGTGCCACTCTATTCTGCACCACTCCACTCTGCGCCACTGCACTCTACTATGCACCACTCTAATCTATGCCACTGCATTCTACGACACTGCATTGCATGCCGGTGAACTCAATGCCACTGCACTCAACACCACTATACTCTGCAACACTCTATGCTAATGCACTCTACACCAGTCCACTGTACTCTATGCCACTCCAGTGTATGCCAATCTACGCAACTATATACTATGTCACTCCAATACATGACACTCTCTGCCGCTGCACTCTATGACACTCCACTCTACAACATTCTACTCCACACTTCGCCCTTCCACTATATAACACTCCACGCCACCCTCCACTATACCACTAACTTTAGCCATGCAGAACAGCAGCCACACTGGTGTACAACACCGCTAAAACACATTGGCAAAGTCAATAGCTCTTGCATAGGCGAGGCCTGTTGGCTTTTCCAATGCTTGTTCTTAACTGTACAGCTTAGTTTAGAGTCATACGTGCAAGATCACCCACCCATGGTTTTTATCTCAATAGTTAACTTCAAACTTTAATCAGCATATTGTAAAATTTAGAATAAAGTTGTTAAAGAAGTTAACATGACAGGTATGAAGGAACAATTATCTGCTTGCCTGTGTTAAAATGCCACGTCCCACCGTTCCTAAAGGGAGAGACTTAACAAAACGTGTGCAGCGGTTTCCTACTGCTCACTTGGGAGAGGATGTGGAAGGTGTTATTCAGGAAGGACAACAATGCCCAGTGACATCTGGCTGCCCGGTACGCATGCGCAATTCTCAAAATTCTAAAAATTGAAACCTATGTACAGTGGTGCAGTAAGGGTACCAGGGCCCCTAATGAAATTAAAGTAATTTAGTCCTCACCCCCTGGTTTGATGATAAAAACCGTCCACTATGTGGGGTTCAGTGTCATGGCCCTGAGCCCAGGTGCCACTGTACCTGCTGTACTATTGATAACTAAGCCTCTGGCTGTGTATTACATTGCGCTTGTGTCTGGAGTGAAAAGAAGGCCTGTGGCTGTGTAGCACTTCCCACTGTTCCGCGTAGCGCTCTGAAGCCCGGCTTGGTCAAGTTTACACTACATAAGACCATACATTAAGTACTACTATATGCATGTGCATAATACAAATGTGTTAATAAAATGGGGAAAATAATTAATTGTTTTACACAGAACTTCATGGCACAGTTTTTGCAGCTTCTAAGTGCTGTACTTCACTCGAATCTTTACCGACCACTTTCTGAACTTCTAAAAATTCGGGTTCACTCATATCTACGTCCTTGTGGCTCAGCTCAAAGAGAACCATGCTGCAGGGTATATCCAAGCCTCAAACAGAAGACACAGAGCTTCTGGGTCAGCATAAACCGTGGGAGGTGCAGCGAGTGTGCCCAAGAGCACAAAGGAAACAGTCAGTGGGAGAGGATGCGTGCAGAGAGGAGAGGAAGCTGCGCCCAGGCCACTGTGGGTCGGTGGGGTGTCTTAGAGTCCCACCACAGGACACCACCGCTCGGTGATTAGCAAATGTGCCACATCATTTTTACATGTACCATAAAGTTACACCAGATTATTTTCAACGCATTTAAACAAAATAATAGGTAGCTCTTCTCCTCTCCATCTTTGCAAATGTCTCTGCTTCATAAACGTTTATCTCACTGCTCACAAAGGCCACAATATGCCCTTTGTAGTAGAGAGTAGTAAAACCGAGAGGCCCTGATGTGATCGGCGGCACGCAATCTGAGTAAACTAATACATCTTATTATGAATTGAAACGTGCACGCCAACCTGAATTTCCTGTACTTAAAACATAACTTAAAAACAAACAAATAAATAAACAAATAAAATATAGAAGTGTGTGAGGTCTGTGAACTCACAATATTTGTTGCACATGGCTGCATGCGCTGTATGTTTCACATCTTTCTTTGGACCAGGTTACAAAATCGTATTTTTTTGTTTTACGAAATGTGTTGAGATATCCTCAGCCTGCCTCAGCCGTATGTTACTTAGAGTCACAAAGGAGTCGCGCTCCACCCTGCTCCACCCACTTCCTTACCTGGTGATGGACGAAGAAGCAGCACCACACCATGAGGTCCCGGCAGACGTGCTCCTACCAGAGGGTTCCCCGAAAGAGCGTTAACTAAATGCAGACCCAAGCACTGGCTGTGCCCACACCGAGCTCAGACGGTTTCCTTTTAACCCCCTCCAGCCAGTCCTCCCGGCACAGATAAAGTGCATGGCAGGAAGTGTGCACGTGCGTGCTGTTTGTTGAGTTCCAGGCAGTGCACAATCGCCACTTTCTGCTGCCGTTTGGAGGTGTTTTTCTCACGTGCATATCTTAATTGTGTGCGCCGTAAAAGGTTCGTAACTAAGGGGCAGATGTTCCAAGCACTTTAACGATCGTAAATTGTCCGATTCTACGTTTGCAACTGTCAAAAACGTCTTTTCTTATAGATCAACCCCATTTTAAAGGTTGGGAAAGTTTTTCTGACTTCAATAATGAAATTCTGAAGGGATATCTAGAAAGAAGTGAGTTGTAGGCATCCTTTCCGAATACCGAATCAGTATCTTAAGTACCAATATTTTCAGTCGAAATCCGGTTACAAAACAAAGAACGTTTACTGACATCTCAAATCCATTTGCAAAAGGAAAATGTTCCTCTTGGGTCACAGTTTTTTTGTATGCCCTTTTCTTGCACATACATAAACACACACTTTAAAAGTCCTTTTTTAATTTCTCTCTCTTATAGCAATTATTGTATTTACAAACATGGACATTATCAGAGGTTTCATTTGACCTCCTTTTGTGTACTGTCAATTTTTAATCTTCTTACATTTTTCATATCAAACAATTTTAATGGCAGGGAAGTGCTGAGTTCAACCTTTTGTTAACATTAGGTCAGCCCATAACGTACAACCGCTGTAGGCCTATCACTCATTGAAGTCTTGATTCTGCAGCATACTGAAACCTTTGGGAAATTTCTAAAAACGCATTTGATTGTGCACCAGCATACCACCCCAACACCAACCACAGTAAAATATCATTGCCTTTGGATGTTTTATAAATTGCCCTTTCATAAATATAAGCATGTTTTTTGGAATCCTGAGGTAGAATTCAGATTTCCTTTTTTATTTTTTCAGAGTAGGCCCCCTGTAGCAACATCAGGATTAATTATTTATTTATTTTTAATTTGGTTGCCTTTTTACTCTCTTCTGTTATTTTTCTACGCATTCAGTAGCGATAAAAACCGTTTTTATTAACGTCTTCTAAATACTGTTTGTCCAATAACCAATCTCATTTTTGAAATGCTCTATGTGTTAGGCTAATACTCTAGCTCAGTGGTTCCCAACCTGTGGTCCGGGGACCCCTGGGGGTCCGTTAAGCCTCCTCAGGGGGTCTGCAACTGCTTAGAAAATTAAATAATATTAACAGATTCAGTCAGGGCTGGCTTTTGGGCAGTGCGAGCGGTGTTCCGCACCAGGCGCCGACCTCAGGGGGGCGCTGTGTTTATCAATAACTTCTGAAAGGTGCGATTTAAAAGCACCTGCTGAAAAGTTCCTTGTGCGTTTAGCCTTCAAGAAACAATAAAAATGTCAAGATATCATTTGTGAGTAATGTTCCTGCTAGAGAGACAGATGGGAGTTTTGCCTAGTGGCAGCTTTGACTCAACATAAAGTAGCATACAGGTTCAATATGCCTGGTGCAAAAAAAAAGAACTATGGGACATATTTAAGAAAAGTGGTGCTGCATATAGTGCAGCACCACTTTTCTTGCACCCCTTAGGGCCCCCCCTAATGCCACCATATGTATATCATATTTAAAATACGGTGCACCATGGCGGTAGTTAGGGGACTAGTCCGGCGCTTTGCAGGATTAGCGTCAATTTTGATGCTAATCTTGCAAATCACCCAGAGGCCCATTGTAACCAATGGAAGCCTCCTTTTAATGCCTGCTCTGAGCGGGTGTTAAAAGTGCCAGAAAAACATGATGCAAAGAAATCTAACATGTTTCTTTGCATCATTTTTTTTACCTCCCCTAACGGAAGAATGCCACCTTTGCATACATTATGCCTGGTGCAGGCATAATGTAGCGCAAAGGGATACAAAGTGGCGCAATGCACGCATTGCGCCACTTTGTAAATATGTCTAAGCATTTTTGGCCTTCTAATGCCACATTAGCTTAAAAAAAAATGACACTAATGTGGTGTTAGAATGGCGCTAAGGGGTCTGAAATATGCCCCTATATTTTATGTGGCAATCTGAGTGGATTAGTAAAGCCAGCCTTTACAAGTGCTTTAAAACACATGAATATATGTGAAAGGGGAGCAATGGAGAGATGAGGGCACATTTGCTAGGTGGTAGTGAGTGAAACCGAGGAGGAGGTCATGGGGTGGGGGGTGCCACAATAAACTGTCGCACAGTGCGCCACCAGTCCTAAAGCCAGCCCTGGATTCAGTCCCAAGCTTTCAGTAATGACTCATTGGGGGGGTCCCTGGATTTCAACAAGGATTCAGTCGGGATCCCCTAGTTCCAGTGATGATGAAGTGGGGTCCACAGAAGTTAAAAGGTTAGGAACCACTCTAGCTCTTTATCCCAACTCTGATTTTCAGAAAGGAGTTATGCGTACAATACTAAGTTATATGCCAATTATGTTTCTAATGAATCTTTTCTCACCTACTGACTCCCTGGCAAACCATCTAAAAGTCATTCAAAGTGCAACATTGTTATATGCTAAATTTGTTGTACCTATTTTTCACTTACACTCTGTCATTTATATTTGACAAATGTGGAAAAAGGTGGCCATGTGATGCTTCTTTAAAAGCAGTGAGAAATCCTGACCCCGGAAAGGTAATATCTGCTCAAAGCAAAGATAATTTTGTTGTTTTGCCACTTTGTTTTTTAATATACTACTTCATTTTGATACTAAGACATGTCAGTACACATTGATTTTTACATCTTGTGTACCAACAGCTTTTTAGCTGTCTTTTGTTAAAGACCCAATATGGCTAATACCAATACTTTCAATGGGTTTTGGGCCAGTCCATCGCTTGCCATAGGTTGGGTTTATTGTCAAACTAATTTGCATGCTTCTTATTCAGTGGCTTTACCTACTTTTCTTGTGTTTGTCCCTTCCCTACAGCATAGTTTATTTAATATTATTTTGAACAGACAACTTGCAACCTTAAACTGCTTACAGTTAAATACATTTTTTTTTTCTTTTCTTCACCACTCCATGGCAGAGCATGTGTTTCTCGCTGTCTTCTACGTCTGCTGCTTTCCCCTCAAATCCACTTTCCATGTCACTTTACCTCCATCCCTCCAGCTTGTCAGTTGCATCCACAGCCAGTCCAAATTTGTTTCATTTTAAAGAATCCCAAGCTCCTCAGCTGCACCTCTGTTCTGGTAGTGATTTCTCCCTCCACCCACTCATCTGCTGCTCCCATGTCCTTTACTGTGACATTCTTATTTTCTCTTCTGGAAAGCCGGAAGCTCCAATTTACTCTTGGGTCACTCCTGTTTTCTTTAATGCACTTTTGCACATAATTGTTAATTTACCACTCCAAGATTGGTGTCCCCATTCCAGAATGGTAAACTAAAAATTACAAAAAGAAAAATGAGGCTCCAACTAATGACACATATGTTCACATGCTTGGTGACACGTGAACATATATGTTGTCATACTGAGCAAAAACATGTTTTTGCTGATGCTTTTCTGCACTGACAAATACATGTATTTATTTTTGCTGAGAAGGAACATCACTGGCAAAGCTATAAGCAGAGCCACTGAAATTATGCCGCAGAAGTGGGCCAGTTATGCAGAAGGGTCGATTAAATTATAAGGCAAGAAAAGGCAAATTATGTGGCATAATGAAGCATATTTTGGTATAGTATTACTTCATCATTTGGTAATTTAAAACTTCGTAACACTGTCTAGGACTTGGGCACGCCTCATTAGTACCAAATTAACACCCAAATATAACAATAAGCAACAGAAAGGTAACCAGTCCAACTTTGCGAAGGGCCTTTCACCACACAACACGTGTCACTGCATTTTTAGTAACTTTTGAACCGTATGAGCTAGAAACAAACATTTTTTTGTTAAAATCTGCAGATTGTGCAGCAGATGATGTATTATGTGGCAAATTTCTAATTATGTGAAAATCACCGCAGCTGCACAATTGCATAATTCCAGTGGCCCTGGCTATAAGGTCACATAACATCAATAAGGAGAGACCTTTTGGTTTTGCCAATACTTGTTCAAAAAAGTTAGCACCATGCCAGATTCTCCTTGTAAAGTGTTTTAAGACAAGACTCTGGGCTGTTTACTATATATGGTATTATTTTTAAACACCTCTATACCTATATAAATTGGCTAAAAAGGATCCATTCCGAAAACAGAAAATAAATCTCTGCCCTAATGATACACTTTCACTTCTGCTCGTTTCATGTCTAAGTTCTTCACCTGCCCGTTTACTGACATAAAGGTTGCTTTATAACCCCAAGACACACCTGACAAAAAACATCTGTTGACATTATACCTTCTTTGAGCAACTTCAGTCCAACCACATCAATAGCAGTGAATATTACTAGGTTTAGATAAACAAATATGAATATTTAAGGGCAATATTTAAACCACAGTTGTCAAAATTATCTTCATCAATTTGAAAAAATTACCCACGTTATTGCACAGCTTACCAACATAGATCAGTATGACCAAATGACCGCTTCCCATGTCAGCGTTGTCAGAACTTATTACAAAAATGTGCAAAATGACAGATAGATACTGATAGTTTTACATGCAACATCATTTTAGGGCTTTTGTGCTGGATCATTATAAATATAATTATTCATCTTATTTTATTTGCATAATTTACAAAACCCTTTATACTTGAATTTAGATAAGGGAGCACAGTGCCAGTGAAAGTCAAAATATAGCACCATATAATTATGAATACCAAGAACTAGATAAAGAGGATAGTAGGCATTCCTGGGAGGAAATGGAAATTAAAGAGTGGGGGTAAATTACCAGAAAGGGTTAAAGGTTTATAGAATTACCAGGCTACATGTAAAGTTCTGAAGCATAACTGGATGGAGGGGGGATGGGGACAGACAAACCAGACATTATAGGCATAAGAAAGAGTAAGAGGAGAAGGAGGACTGGTGGGGCCTGACCCTAAGCACGCATAACTCAAACACTAAGGAAAGACCACGGAAGGTGGATAAAAGAGCACAAAATAGGAGTCGGTGAAGGAGAGATTCAACGTTTGGGAGTTAGTCTAAGGAACAGCCGAGCAGGCAATTTAGAAACAGACTGGATGGCGAGAAGGACAAGGTATGAAGACACAATAAGTGAAATGGCAGCCCAAATGTGAGAAGAAATAGGTAAGAATAGAGATTTTAGTGGCAGAAAAGTGAGAAATGTATAATTTTACAAACGCTATTACATTGCATATAACAGATATGTGCAACAAAAGTTCTAAAGAATGACAAGGAAGAGTTGCAGTTAACACTGGGAACTGCTGTTTTACTGGGATGTAAGAATCGAGAGAATGAGATGTCATTAATCCTTGTACTGTAGACTAATATTTAGACACTAATAAAAATATGCTGCTCATTTAAACATTATACCACTGTTTTCCAGTCTCCAGTGTGTACTAAATGAGGGTGTTACAATTACCAAATTAGTTGGTTCCCAATTTCTTAACCTCGGAATGATGAACGGTAGATTTGATTTTGCGAGAATTGGAACTCATGGCATGCCCAGATGAGGTAAAATAATTAGAAGCAAGGAGGGAAGGTGATCAACAAATTGTGGAGGCAGTGTAGAACATCAGTCAGGGATAGAAGATGCAGTGAAAGATTGTAGGACAAAACGGTTAGGTGGAGCTGTAAGAGAAGGCATGCCAAAGATTATATTTCTGAGAATTGAAGAGATTAGCAAAGTCTGACACACTTAATAGAGAGAAGTAAAGCCAGGAGCAAGATAAAGAAGGTGGTTGAATACATTAAGCAGAAAACAGGTGTAGGAAGTTGGCTCTGTATATACTATCTGTTCCCCCTAGATGTTGTTAGTGGCAAAAACAGATAATACTAATGCTCTATTTTGTGGTAGTATGGTCGAGCAGTAGGCTTATCAGAGGGTAGTGCTAAGCATTTGTTGTACACACACAGGCAATAAATGAGAACACACACTCAAAGACTTAACTCCAGGCCAATAGGTTTTTATATAGAAAAATATTATTTTCTAAATTTATTTTAGAACCACAAGATTCAGAATTTAGGTAAGTACATAACTTGTAAGGTAGTTCACACAGGTAAGTATGGAACATTTAATTAAAACAGTAGTATACACAGTTTTGGCAAAAATGGCAATAAGCTATTTTAAAAGTGGACACTGCAAAAATCAACAGTTCCTGGGGGAGGTAAGTGATAGTTAGTTTCTCAGGTATGTAAAGCACTTACAAGTTCAGTCTCCTGGGCATAGGCAGTCCACCGTTGGGGGTTCAAGGCAACCCCAAACCCACAGTACCAGCAACACAGGGCCGGTCAGGTGCAGAGGTCAAAGGAGGGCCCAAATAACATAGGCGCCTATGGAGAACAGGGATGTTCTGGTTCCAGTCTGCTAGCAGTTGAGTACCTGCATCCTCGGGGAGCAGACCAGGGGGGGGTTTGTAGAGCACTGGGGGGACACACACAGGCACACAAAATACATACTCAGCGGCACAGAGGCGGCTGGGTGCAGTGTGCAAAGTAGGTGTTGGGTTTCGCGTTGAAAGCAATGGAGGGACCGGGGGGTCACTCTGGCAGTGCAGACAGGGTACAGGGGGGCTTCTCGGGCCAGCCTCCGACTGGGCTAAGATGAGGGCCACCTGCTGGTCACTCCTGCACTGGTAGGTGGTTCCTCTCGGTCCTGGGGGCTGCGGGTGCAGTGCCTGGTCCAAGCGTCGGGATCCTTTGTTACCAGGCAGTTGCAGTCAGGGGGAGCCTATGGATCCTCCATGCAGGCGTCGCTGTGGGAGTGCAGGGAGGTCGACAGGGTGTCCATGTCGTTGGAGTCGCCTGAGCATCCTCTCTGCGTGTTGGTTCTCCTGAAATCAAGCGGGGGGCGTCCAGTGCAGAGTGTGAAGACTCACGCTTCCGAAGTGAGACGAGAGTCTCTTTAAAGTTGGTTTCTTGTTGCTGTGTTTGAACAGAGCTGCTGTTCTGAGGAGGTTCTTGGTTCTTTAGGTGCAGGGCAGTCCTCTGAGTCCTCAGAGGTCACTGGTCCAGCTGGATATGTCACTGTGCAGATTCTTTGAGTCCTGAGACGGGCCAGTAGAGCAGGGGCCAAGTCAGTTGTTGTCTCCGTAGTCTCTGCGGGGCTTTCAGATCAGCAGTCCTTCTTCTTTCTTCAGGTTGCAGGAATCTGATTTCCTGGGTTCAGGGTTGCCCCTAAATACTTGATTTATCGGTATGTTTAGGTCTGGGGGGCAGTAGCCAATGGCTACGGTCCTTGAGGGTAGCTACACCCTCTTTGTGTCTCCTCCCTGTGGGGAGGGGGGCACATCCCTAATCCAATTGGGGGGAATCCTCCAAAACAAGATGGAGGATTTCCTAAGGCAGGGGTCACCTCAGCTCAGCACCTTTAGTAGGATTGTAAACAGCTGAATGTAGAATATTACTTTTGTGCAATATTTATATCAATCAATGCTATTGTTTTCTATGCAGGTGGGGGATCTATTGAGAGATTGTTGTTAGGCCTTGTCGTTTTTTACAGCTGTTAGCTAGTGAGTATGATAGATGAATGCTTGTATGAATGGTTTTTACAGTGAGTATAATTGCAGGTCCTATTATTTATGATAAACGATGTATGATGAAATTGAACTTATTTTTAATATGTATAAATAAACATTCTTATATCTATCATAGATGCTTGACGCCACAACAATCATTTGAGGGATTCCACTGTTTTGAACCATTTTTGGAGGTGGGTTGTTTTCTTTTTTCAGTTTGGATTTGCCCTACTTCCCCTCCATTTTTGACCTTTTCAGGGCACCCTTTGTTTTGTTTGTTGTTAAGTGTATTCAACTGCAACTCCAGCCAGCCATTTGGTGAGTTTGCACATAAATGGAAGATTTAGAAAATGGATAAAGTTTTCATCTTTGAGCCATATATGTAAAATGTAGGCGTGCACACATTTTACGGACACAAGAGCACTGATTGAGTTTAACTAATGCTATAGTCTTGTAGAAAATTGGCAGTATAAACATGGGAGGGAACACTCACTCCTTGTACTTAGTGGTCATTGCATTGTACATCACAATCAGCATAGTGCTTACTTGTGGCTGTAAGAAAGGCTCTTTCCAGCTATACACCTGTGCAACAAGGATGTTGTTAGAGCTTGTGCTGCTGAATTGGAAAATGCATGGCGTGGACATGGACCACGTTTGGGCTACGTGCTAATCCCAGGCCTTCAAGTAGTTGCACTTCGTATTCCCAGTTATACTGAGAGACAACATAGAAACTTATTTTGTCTGTCTATAATAAGAGCGCCACGGTGAATTTTGTATCATAAAAGGCAGCTTTTCAGCTCTCTACCTCGATACACAAATTGAAAGATAAACCTCTTGAGATATCAACTGAAGTAATTAGAAGACGAAATAGGGACCGCAGAAGACAGACAAGCTGCTGTACTGATCTATGATGAGGACAATATTCTCCAAACTGAAAAGAGAATGACATGACCCAGTAAACTGATAGAAAACCTTTATTTCAGAGAAGACAATATGAGGAAATTAAGTTCTATTTAGGATACCCTCTCAGAATTCTATGACGTCAAGTAATCAATTAATTCTACTAATCACCTCCTGGTCAGCGCCTGTTGGTCCTCCTCTGTGTAGCTCGACCTGTTTGCCACTGCTGCTGCCTCTGCTGCAGGCGAACTGAGACCCTGCCTGACTCTCAGTTTGAGGCCCACCTCACCCGCAGGCTCCCACCTGCACCTCATCCCTGGTGACCTAGTAGCCATCTGCATGTAAATATCTGGCTGTCTCTCTTTGCTCCTGATTTTACTTCTGCTTTTTACTTCAGTTTTTTACTCCTGCTTATTTTTCTGTCTTTTTTATTTCATTTTGGTTTTCTTTCCTTTTTGTCTCTTTCTCTCTACTTTCACTCTCCCCACGTTTTCTCCCCATGTTTTCCTGCACTGCTGCTGCCCCTGTGGCCCTGACCCCTCCCTCCCGGCGAAGGGATTTCCCACCCTCCTGCCTACCAACTGACGGACCCCCCTGCCTCCCTCCCCTTCTTAATAGCCACCGCTGTGCACTGTGCAGCTCCACCTGTTTGCTGCTGCTGCGAGCGAACTGACAGCCTGCATGACTCTCAGTTCGAGGCCCACCTCCATCTGCAGGGTTCCACCTGTGCCTCATCCCCGGTGGCCTAGTTTCCATCTGTATGTAAGGAACTTGCTGTATCAACTTACTCCTGCTTTTACGTCTGCTTTTTACTTCTGCTTATTTTTCTGTCTTTTTTTAGTTAATTTTGCTTTTCTTTCCTTCTTGTCTTTTTCTCTCTCCCTTCACTCTCCTCTTGTTTTCCCGTGCCGCTACTGCTGTGGCCCCACCCACCGCCCTCCCTGCGAAGAGCTTTCCTGCCCTCC
This sequence comes from Pleurodeles waltl, assembly GCF_031143425.1. Taxonomy (NCBI): domain Eukaryota; kingdom Metazoa; phylum Chordata; class Amphibia; order Caudata; family Salamandridae; genus Pleurodeles; species Pleurodeles waltl. Next base: position 155,250,667 of record NC_090448.1, read on the forward strand.
CACCTCCCAGCTGACTTGACCCCTCGCCTCCCTCCCTTTCTTAATGGTGGCTGCCGTGCGGCCGCACCACTTGTGCGCCAAAGGCAAGCCCATATCCGCCCATCCGTGCCTAGTGCCAAAGACCCTAGTCCTCGCTCCATCTGCTGGTTCATGTTCAACACACTCCGTGCCCTCAACCCAGGAAGATCCTCTGCCTGCTACCTAGCTGACTCGAGGAACACTCATGGATCTTTTTCGTTCCACGCATGCTCCCACACCATCCACTGACCACCACACGATCCCGAACAAAGCACGGCGACCACCTCAAGTGCATACTCAACACATGCTCCCTTGCCAAGCACGCAGTAGAAGTCTGGGACCTCCCCGACTTGACCGCCCCGGATGGCGCCTTCCTCACAGAGACGTGGATCACCCCCACCTTGGCCACGGACATTGCTACGGCCATCCCACAAAACTACAAAATCATCCACAAAGAGAGACAACCGTCCTGGAGGAGGCATTGCCATAGTCTACAAGAACAGTCTCCGCTTGGCAACCACCAACAAGCCACAGTCTCAACCAACCCATGAACACCTACACTTCCAGATTCAGACCAACGGCAATTCCTCCCTCTCTGGCACATTCATCTAAAGGCCGCCCGGGCCCAGACCTCAATTCTGCGAAGACACTGCCGACCTCGTTCCCCCCCCCAAGCACTCGCCTCCTCCGACTGCATCCTACTCGGCGACCTCAACTTCCACTTTGATATCCACGATGACCCCAACACTACTACCCTCTTGCACAACTACTCAACACTCGACCTCAAACAACCTGTCAATGTCACTACCTCTGTGGCACACTCATCTATAGGCCACCCAGACCCCGACCTCGATTCTGGGAAGACATTGCTGACCTCGCTGACCCCAAGTGCACACCTCCTCCGACTACATTCCGCTTGGTGACCTCAACTTCCACCTTGATATCCATGCTGACCCCAACACCACAAACCTCTTGGACAACCTTGCAACACTAGACCTCAAACAACTTGTCTACATCCCCACCCACAGACATATCCTCGACCCCGTCTTCTCAGCAGGGAATAATATCACCATCTTTTACTTCTCCAAACACCACTGGACCGACCACAAGTGCATCCACTTTACCTTCATGAAGAACACTGCACGCCACTATACCCCCCCCCCGGCAGACGCTGGGGCATAGTTACAAAAGAGGGACTCACCAACACTCTCAGCCACTCCCACCCACCGGACGCAGCGAATGCTAATGAAACCGCACGTAATATACACCACTGGTTATTGGAAAGCACCAACAGCGTAGCCCCCTCAGGAAACCCACGGGAAACCGACATAGCAAAACACCTAATTGGTTCACGACAGACCTACAAGAGTACAAACGCTCTTGCAGATGACTGGAACAGAAATGAAAGAACAGCAGATCAACCGTAGACCGCATAGTCTATAAAAATGCAGTCACCACACACCACCATCAAAACATCAAAGCCGCCAATAAAGCCACCATTCAAGAACGACTCAGCACCAGCGCTCACAACACCAAAGAGCTCTTCGCCATTCCCAAACAGTTCATGAACTCCAGGACAGACACATCATCCTTCTCTCCCTCCCAAGACCTCTGCGACGACTTAGCATTTACAAAGGCTTCAAGAAACAAAACCCGCCTGCACCACCCACAAATACCACCATGGACCCAGCACCACACCAGTTCTTGAACTCCTGGACCCACATCACCAAAGAGGACACCCAAAACTCATGAACTCCATCCACTTGGGAGCACCCTCGGATCTGTGCCCTCAACACATCTTAAACCTGGCCAGTGCCACCACAGCACCCGAGCTGTGCCGAACTATCAACCGATCCTTCGACACCGCCACCGTCCCTTCTGACTAGAAGCACACCGAGATCAAGACCGTTACTCGAGAAACCCATCGCCGACCCAAACTACAGACCCATCTCTCCGCTCCCATTCCCAACAAAAGTAGTGGAAAAGGTCGTCAACCAGCAACTCACTGAATTCCTCATGACACACCAAATCCTGGACCCATCCCAATCTGGATTCAGGAACAACCACAGAACCGAAACAGCACTTGTAGCAGCCACCGATGACATACGTGCTATACTAGACCACGGAGGCACGGCCACACTCATCCTCCTTGATCTCTCCGCCACATTCGGCACTGCCTCTCACTCCACCCTCTGCATCAGAATCCACAACGCAATGAAGCACTCAAATGGATCAGGTCCTTCCTCACCAGAAGAACACAGAGTGTCAGACTACTGACGTTCACATCAGAACCCAAACATACATGCTGCGGAATGCCCCTAGGATCATCACTCAGCCCAATGTTTTTCAACATCTACATGGCCCGCTAGCCAAGATCATCAAACAACATGGGCTAAACATCGTCTCAGATTCTGACGATACCCAACTGCTTCTCTCCCTGTCTGATGAACCTGTGAAGACCAAGAGAAATGACCACAATGGGATGAGAACAGGCGCCACCTGGATGGAAACCTGCTGCCTCAAACTCAACTCAGACAAGACGGAGAGCCTCATAACTGGCTCCGCTCCTTTCGCCTGGAACAACTGCTGGTGGCCTACCACACTGGGAAATGACCCCACTCTCACGGACCATGCACGCAATCAGGGCATCATCCTGGACTCCTCTCTATCCATGACCCACCAAGTCAACGCCGTCTCGTCGTCATGCTTTCAGACCCTCCAACTCCTTCGATAGATCTTCAAGTGGATCTCCTCCGACACGAGCAAGACAGTCACCCATGAACTTGTCACTAGCAAACTGGATTACTGGATTGGTTATCTAGAGAAATTAATGAGTATTGCCTACGCCTCATTCCTCTCTTCTAGTAATTCATATAGGCATCAGAGTTTTCAGCTTTTAGAATGACAACAGACTAAGGAATGTAAGCAACATTATTAGAAACTGTTTTACTGCTGTTAAATATGTTCATTCTTCTTTAATCCGGTTGTATTTACATGCAGGTAAAATCTGAATAATGCAAAAAAGTCAGTACTTTCGGTTTTAGACTAAAGATTTTGTCGAAGGGGATAAGGGTGGGGAATAAGTTTGGTGAACCTTAGTATGGTTCACAATTAGTGAAAGTCAAAGTAAACAGCTCGTGCCTTTTGAAATGACAGTGGTGCAGAGGTATGAGAGCGAAGTGAAATCAAAGTGTTTACAATCTAGTGGAGCTAAAAGATTGAGGTATAATCAGAAAGGTGTTAGTTCAATAGGAACTAAGCGAAACGTATTCCCAACTTTTTAACCACAGCAATGTAAGGCATACAACTAGTATGGGCTGCTATTATTTCACATACCTAGGAATGCTGATCACATAGGACAAAAAGTTATGTATGGGAAAAATGAAGGCAAGTTAAGCTCATTGTGGAGTAACTGAATAGATAAACGTTGCTGGTTGATGTTGCCACTGGTGGGTAGGGTAACCAGGGACAATAAGGGGTGTTTCTTCAATTCCCATACCTTGCCCTAATCCCCGCATGTGAAATATTTCACATTATTTGAGAAATTCCACACTGTTACATCAATTTGTATGGTGCACGTAGAGGATGTCGATTAAACTGAGATGCCCTGGCCATGAAATACGGGCAGGGTGGCCTCTTAATTCAGATGTGTGCACTTTTTGGGCACCCTAAATGCTGTACATCAAGACACCATGGTGTAAGGGGACAATGGATAACCTGACAGGAAGTATCAAGGCTGGAGGTTGCTAGCCCTGTCTAACATTCTCATGACACAGAAAAGTATTCACACCTTTAGTCATTGTTAGTGTAGGACTATGTTAAAATTAATTTTTCAAACATCACCACAAACCAAGTCTCCAAAAAATACTTAGATCGTTCCCAGATGTTGGTCTTGTCTTGGAAGCAGACCTCCACATGGAGAAGGCACTGTATGCACTGCATGACCTCTGCTGAGACTAGAAATTTCACAGAAAGTACACCATGCATCAGACACAAGGGTCTTCATTAACAGGAAGTGTTAGAAATTGGGTTACTGGTTAACTTGTGTGTGAGTTGTAGTTAAGCAGAAACCACAATCCTAGTCAGGGCAAGGCACTAGCAAACCCCAAATTAACCTGTGCTCAACCCCCGGTAGCTTTGAACAGAGCAGTCAGGCTTAACTTAGAGGCACTGTGTAAATTATTTGTGCAGCACTTCAAAAAGTAAAACGATCAAAACACCACAGTGATCCCATACCAAATTAGAATAATAGAGCAACATTTAATAAATAAAACAAGACCAAAATGACAAAAATGTAATCAGTAGAACCAGAGTTATTAATTTTTAAAGAATAAACTGTAAAATAGATCCTAAAAGCATAAAGTGCTAACTGGGGATATCTGGTCAGGCTGGACAGGGTCAAATTCAAAAGTTCAAGCCGACTGCGATGAAGCGCGGGTCAGGAACATTCCCATATTAGTCTAACTGAATGTTTTCCTACTCAGGTTTTAAGCCATGACTCATGTTCACGTGGAAATAGATCGCTGGGAGCAAGGAGAGCGTCGCTGGTGGTGAGCAGCATGGTGTGTGAAGCAGACCAGGCAACAAGGATGGGTGAGTTGCAGCCTCATACTGGTGGTTTACATGGGCGATCGATGCTTGCTGTGCAAAGAGACAAACTTGCGATGGCTCTCGCTGATTTTCTATGCAGTGGGGTTCTGGTGCAAAAGGGCCTGTTCACGGTCGTGAAGAGCTCAAAAGCTTGCATTTAAGAGTTCAACACCCACATCAAGGGCCCATGACATGAGAGGTGCCTCTTGGGGGTCAAGAACTCCCTGTAGACAGATCCCAGTGCTGTGAAGGAGCCTGTTATGTCTCTCAATCAATCAATCAATCATTTGTAAAGCGCGCTACTCACCCACTAGGGTTCCAAGGCGCTCATGGGGGGAGGAAAGGAATTGCTACTGCTCGAATAGCCAGGTCTTGAGGCGTTTCCTGAAGGTCAGGAGGTCCTGGGTCTGTCGTAGATGGACGGGGAGAGAGTTCCAGGTCTTGGCAGCGAAGTGGGAGAAGGATCTGCCGTCGGCTGTAGTTCGTGGATGTGAGGGACAGTAGCAAGGGCGAGGTTGGCGGAGCGGAGTTGGTGGTTGGGAGTGTGGAAGGTGAGTTGTTCGTTGAGGTAGGCAGGGCCACCGTTGTGGAGTGCTTTGTGGGCATGGATGAGGAGTTTGAAGGTGATCCTCTTGTTGACAGGGGGCCAGTGTAGGTCTCTGAGGTGGGCTGAGATGTGGTTGCGGTGTGGGATGTCGAGGATGAGGCGTGCAGAGGCGTTCTGTATATGTTGCAGTTTTTTTGGAGCTTGGCCGTGGTTCCAGCATAGAGAGTCTTGCCGTAGTCCAGTCTGCTGCAGACGAGAGCTTGAGTGACCATCCTCCTGGTTTCGGTGGGGATCCATCTGAAGATCTTCCGGAGCATGCGGAGAGTGTTGAAGCAGGAAGATGAGACGGAGTTGACTTGCTGGGTTATGGTGAGCGATGAGTCTAGGGTGAAACCAACATTGCTTGCCTGGTTGGTGGGCATCGGTGCGGTTCCTAGGATGGCCGGCCACCAGGAGTTGTCCCATGCGGAGTGGTTGGAGCCGAGGATGAGGATCTATGTCTTGTCTGAGTTCAGTTTAAGGTGGCTCCTCTCCATCCAGTTGGCGATGGCATGTAGTCCGTCGTGGAGGTTGGATTTGGCGGTGGCGGGGTCCTTGGTGAGTGAGAGGGTCAGCTAGGTGTCATCAGCGTGGGAGATGATGTTGAGGTTGTGGGATCGGACGATGTTGGCGAGTAGTGCCATGTAGATGTTAAAAAGGATTGGGCTGAGAGAGGATCCTTGGGGGACGCCACAGATGGTCTTGGTTGCTTCAGAAAGGAAGGGAGGGAGGCAGACTCTCTGGGTTCTGCCGGAGAGGAAGGATGTGATCCAGTCCAGGGCCTTGTGGCAGATCCCTGTGTTGTGGAGGTGAGTGCGGAGGGTCTGGTGACAAATGGTGTTGAAGGCAGCCGAGAGGTCCAGGAGGATGAGGGCAGCGGTTTTGCCTTTGACGAGCATGGTCCTGATGTCGTCGGTTGCGGCGATGAGGGCGATGATGTCTCTGAGGCTCTGATCAGGAGACTTGCCCTTGGAGTCACTCTGGGGTCCTGGATTCAGTGCAGAGTTGCAGATCTAGTTCTGCTTCCCCAGGAGGGAGGGCAGCAAGTTAGCACAGTAGGACTGCCGTTTTTCCAGAACAGAAGTCCAGCAGAAGGGCAGTCTTTGTACAGCACAGCAGACCTTCTTCCTGGCAGAGTATCCACAGGTCCGGAAGTGTACTGGGTTGGTGGTGTCTGAGGTCCATCTTTTATTCCCTGGTGCCCTGGGTCTAGAAGGTAAGAGAAGCTTCTAGACAATGGCTTTGAAGGGTAAGGAATTCCCTTCCTCCCCAGCGCTGGCTCCAAGCTGGCTCGAGTGACAATACAGGGTTGTTAGATGTTTTTTGAGTGTGGACTGGATACAGCCTATTCAGGTGTAAGTGAGGCTGGGGCCAGCTCCTCCCTCCCATCCTGCCAGTAATGGCCCATTCAGTCACATCTGAGCTCCCATTGTGTGTGGCTGTCTAGAAGGAATACACAAAGCCAAACTGCCAACTACACACAGTCATGTGACCAGATACAGGCTGCAGGCACCAAATGGCCAAGGGAAGAAAATGCCAACTTTCTAAAAGTGGCATTTTCAGAATTGTAATTTAGAATCCAACTTCACCATAGGTTAGGAATTTAGATTAGGATTCCAGAGGCACCAAACATGAATCAATGATCTCTTCTCATTAGGAAATTACACTTATAATATCTAATAAGGCAACTACAATGTCATCCTACGGAAGAGATAGATCTTGCAGTAATAAGAAACTAATTTAAGAGTTCTTCACTACCAAAACGTATCAGTACCTCTCCTACGTTTTAAGTATTTTGATCCCTGGCCTCTGGGCTGACCAGGGCCTACCCTGGTGGTACGCCTATGTATTAAAAAGGAAGGTCTGAGCTTGACACAGGTTTCATTTTGCCAGGTCGAAGTGACTGTTTAAACTGCACACACAGGCTCTGCAATGACAGGCCAGATACATGTTTAAAGGGGCTACTTAAGTGGGTGGCACAATCAGTGCTGCAGGTCTATTAATAGCATTCAATGTACATGCCCTGGGCACATGTAGTGCACTTTATTAGGGAGTTATAAGTACATTAAATATGCCAACTGGGTATAAGCCAATGTTACCATGTATTAAATTGAAAGCACAAAGCACTTTAGCCCTGATTAGCAGTGGTAAAGTGCAAAGAATCCTAAGGCCAACAAAAACGAATTCAGCACAAGTGGAGGAGGAAGGCAAAAAGTTTAGGGATGACCTGCAGGAAGTGCCAGGTCCAACAAGAAATAACACCACACGCACATCCTACAACATCTGAAGATGTACCCCATTGCACTATTAACCTGTTACCCTCTCTTAAACAGATACATTGGTCCTTTGCTTTACTGCTAGGATCACGTTTTACACGTACCTTAGATACATATACAGTTACAGGGATGCCACAAGGGCATCAAACAGTAGTAAACATATTTGTACTAGCAACATAGGGTTAAATGAAAAGTATGTTGCAATATTTTTATGTGATACACAGGGCCAGAGTGCCCGATGAGCAATGAGCTGTGCCAATCACTACAAGGTTTGTTTCCAATTTAAATGTGGTCATGGGCCTGATTTAATGTTCGACGGACAGAGTGGTATTTGTCAGGATGGTGAAGGACCATACCTCTGCCATCCTGAGGATATTCCGCCTGTCAAATTAAAAAATGACCAGTGGTCCTGTGGTTTTCTCTGTACACTGAAAGGAAAAAACGTCATGGCAGTTCCTTTCAATGTAGTAAAAATTTGATGTATGGATGCTGTTGGTCTTAATGGCTGTTAGAAATTGGGTCTCTAGTTGGCAGAGGTAGGCACCCTGTCCAAGTCGGGACCACAATCCTAGTCAGTGTAAGTCATGACACACCCTAAATTATCCTGTGCTCACACTGCTGTAGCTTGGCACAGAGCAGGCAGGCTATACTTAGAAGGCAATGTGTAAATAATTTTTGCAATAACTCATACAGTAACACAGTGAAAGCACCGCAAAAAGTACGCCACACCAGTTTAAGAAAACAGATAATATTTTTCTGAATAAAATAAGATCCAAAATTGCAAAAATCCAATATGCGCATGTCAAGATATCACTTTCAAAAGGTTTAAATTAGTCTTAATCCACAAGAATCGGTGGTTGTATCCTTTTATTAAACAGTACCTGTGATGCTTCAAAAATAAAGACAGAGGGGCTGCAGAGATGGAGATGCATTGGAAAATAAAGCGATGTGTCCATTTTTTCAATGCAGCAAGGGTGATGTGTTGATTATTTCCATGCTGCAAGGTGATGCGTTGATTCCCAGGAGCGCAGCCTTGGTTTTTCACTGCAGTGCAGGGAGATTTTGATGCCCAGGAACAATCCATGGAAAATTTATAACATGCTGGTAGGAAGGAGCAGGTGCTGCATCGATCTGTAGGAAATGCAGTGATTTTGCAGCCACGAGGCAGGCGCTGCCTCAGTTTTTGCAGGCATTGCATCGATTTTCTGATGCACTGGATTTTCTTCTCTTTGGTGAAGTCTTTGATAGCGCACAGACCTCAGAACAGGCGGCAAGCTCAATCCAAGCCCTTGGAGAGCACTTGTGAATGAAGGCAGAGTCCTTCCAGCAGAGTCAGGGTCAGCAGGCAGCAGGGCAACAAACAGGGAAGCAGTCCTTTCAGCAAAGCAGTCAAGATGAGTCCTTTGGGCAGCCAGGTAGTCCCTCTGACAGAGTCCAGCTGTAGGTCCTAAAGTGCCTGATTTGGTAGGCACCCAATATATATAAATATATATATATATATATATATATATATATATATATATATATATATATATATATATATATATAAAAGTGCCTATGAAGTTGAGGAAATTTCAAAGAGTGGTTTTGAAGTGCACAAGTTCCCCTTTCAACCCAGCCCTGCCTGCCAGGAGCCCTGTGGGAGATTATTAGTCCTTTGTGTGAGGGCAGGCCACTGGCCTTTGAAGTGTAAGAGAGAGCCCGTCCACCCTTCCTGTCCAAAGAAACCCATCTTTATACAGATGCAGCTGAGTGTCCTATGTTTCTGGCTGTCTGGGTGGAATGCTCAAGGGGAGCTGTCAACCAGCACAGACAAGACAGACTGTAGGGCACAGATGGCAAAAGTGAAAAGAAATGCCTACTTTCAAAAGGTGGAATTTCTGAAATATTAATGTAAAATCCAACTTCACCAATAAGTAGGATTTCTTACTACCATTCCAACCATACCAAATATGAAAAGTCTATTCCTCTTAGTTCAGAAATTACCATTTAAAAGCATATGAAAGTATCTCCAATGCTGGTCTGTGAGAGGAGCAGGTGTCTCAGTAGTGAAAAACGACTTTGGGAGTTTTTCACTACCAGGACATGTAAAACGCTCAAGTCAATGCCCTGCCTTTTACTTACATAGCACCCTGCCCTAAGGGTTATTTTGAGCTGACCTTAGGGGTGACCTATATGGAAGAAAAGAAGAATTTAAGGATTGGCAAGTAGTTTCAAATGCCAAGTCGGAGTGTAAGTGAAATTGCACACACAGGTTTAGCAATGGCAGAATTGAGACATTGTTAAGGGGCTACTTATGTGGGTGGCATTATCAGTGCTGCAGGCCCACTAGTAGCATTTAATTTACAGTCTCTGGGCACATCTACCGCACTTTACCAGGGAAATACAGGTAACCTATTATGCCAATTGGGTATGAACCAATGTTACCACGTTTAGGGGTGAGAGCACAAGCACTTTGGCACCAGTCAGCAGTGGTAAAGTATACAGAGCCCTAAAACCAACAAAAAGGTGATCAGAAAAATGGAGGGAGGTAGGCAAAAAGTTGGGGTGACCCTTCAGAGAGGGCCATTTTCCAACAGTGGCCATACACCATGGTTTTTGTTTTATTTTTCTAAAACAAACTCCCAGTGTAGAGTTTTTTCCTGTCTTCGCCAACAGGTTTTTCTTCCGCTTGTCTCTACATTAGAGCTAAGGATGACTCTAAATCTATCAGTAACATACACAACAGACACAAACAGAAGGGCTGAACCAAATAAATACCAAATAATAGGTCCGCAGCGTTAAACCTTGTATATCTAACATTAAAGATGATTTGTCAAATGTAGCCAATCGTATTTTGATTGCCACTGCTCAATACTATCACTTGAGCTGTTGCAGGTTGTGTGACTTTTACACAGACTGCAAATACAGCAGCACATCCATCTTGGATTCAATGGTGGTGAGTGTTTGGTAACTTAGAAGTAGGTTGGGAAAGAGGTTTGTACAAAATGTATAAAGGTGACTACTGATAAGAAGAATTAGAAACATGATAACGTTTGGTGAGCAGCAGGATGTGAGCCTCTTCTTTGGAATCCACCTTGGTGGCCAGTCCCCCACAGACTGTTTCCCTGGTGTGTTGCTAGCACCACAAATGTTAAATTGGGCTTGGTCAATCGTATGCATGCAATACACAGCAAAAACTGCAACATGCAGCACATAGGCTTTCCTGCAACTAACTGAACTTGCGATGCTCCTATCCACTGGTGAGCGTGGGCAGCTCCTCTACTATGGCGGAGGAGCATCGCCTTCCGGCAGAAGCAGCAGCTGCCAAACGTTTACAAGAAAACGATAATAAACTATGGCTATTATTATTTTTTTGTAAAAGGGGCGAGGCCACGGGCTGTGACGTGCACGGAGGGTGAGTGCACAGCACTCCACCTCAGTGTGCATGTATGTTTGGCTGGCTGTCCAAACACACATGCCCACTAGGCTCTCTCTAACCTGGCAACGCAGGCCCTGCATTGCTGGGAGACAGCAGGCAGAGAATTTGACTCTGCCTTGGAGCACCCTGGCTGGGCACTCCATCTAATCCTAATGCTGCTTTCCTGCTGCCAGCAGCAGGAAAGCAGTGCTAGGATTGGACGCAGGGCAGGCTGGGATCCTCTTCCTGCTGTCGAGGATGGAGGAGCAGATCAGCGCGGCACGGCAATAAAGGTAAGCTTTTTTTTTAAATTAGTATATTTTCTCCCCTCCACCACGTGCCGTCCCGCCCCTTTTCCCTCCTGCGAGCCACCACTGGTTCCAAGGCATTTAAATGTGCCATCTGATTTAGTTTTAACAATGGACGTGTTGTAGTGTGCAAATATAATGCAACTTCTCACGCACAATAAAGATTAAACTAATGAGGTACTACACAAATACGTATACTTTGAAGGTCTTTTCATAAAAGGAGACGTGATTAAACGTCCTGTCACATTATGTTCCCGTAGACCTTGAGTGGGAGTAGAATGGAACGTTGTGCTCTTTTGTAAAGAGGCCCTAAAGTGGCCAATTCCTCCCTGTTGTTGGTTTGTTTCTATAGGCAGCAGCCCTTGTGGCTTGTGCTATTAACTGGTTTGTGAATCAATTGATGGAACAAAATCTATTTTTATCTAGTTGATTAAAGAAGTAGGGCTGTACATTACACTGTTGAGATGATTAAGGAAGGAGAGCTGTACACTGCACTGTTGAGTAGACCGGACCTTATCATATATATTGTACTTCATAATGCTCAAAGTTCATTAGCTTCCCTGCGGGCTTTGCTTTGACAAACAGGTATAGGAGGGACAGCACAATGGTGAGGTGCGTGATGGGGCAGCACTCTGCAGACTAATCGTGTTCTGCGCGAGTGTAGGAAGCGTATGAAGTCAGAGATGGCTAGTGCCGTGACAGGGCAATAGGACAGAGCTTTCCACGTATCTGATAGCATCAGTGATTCACAAAGAGAAAACAAACCCCAAGCACCCGTACCCTTCCCACTGCCTCCTCTGTTGCCTGCCAGAAACACTGAAGTGCTTGCAGGTGAGTCTTTCATGTAAAAAAAAAAAAAAAGCTGTGCAAACATCTCTCTGTCATCATCTGTTCATTCATTGGCTGAAAGCCTGTTTTGTAATTGGCTGCCGTAATGGACTTGGGCCAATAATGTTGGCATGGGAGTTCACTAATGTAGAAACTACAGTGAGCTATAATGCTAGAATTTGCATCTGGTAAAGTTTAACCGTCCACAAGAAGAATCTAGTGCTAAGGATAACAATTCACAGTATACGTTGTTTAGCATCTGGCATGAGTCCCATTGGTTGCAGTATCCTGGTTGCTGTCACCTTTGGAATAGCATAGATTTGCTGTAACCCCTGACATCACAATATTGATCTGTATGTGACAATATTATAAAGCATAGGGTTTGAACAAATAGTAAAACCAACGTGAAATGGTGCATTAGAATCCTATAATGGAGTGCATTCACTGTGGTGATAGAAGAAAAATATCCTGTGTGACATAATCCTTTCAATTGAAATATAATCATTTATTATCATTTAATAACCATACTCACGTTGTCGGATAATGTTTACATTTAAAATAATAACAATTCATGCAACATGTGCACTAATGTTGTAGATTAACCTTAACGTTGGGAAATGTAGTTCTCAATTGTGTTCAATTACATGCGGTAACAATTTATTTTGTTTATATTAACTGTGGCCTGAAGTCTAAACTAAGAAAGAATACTTGATATTTTATTATGCAAAGTTAATTGTGCATTAATGTGAATTAAATGTGCCACTGAAATATTGCTTCAGCTTGACTAGGCCAGAGTTCCATTAAAGTGAGAAACTGTTTACCATTTTCTGCTAATGTGTTATTTTATTGCAGGTACTTTCACAGAGAAATGTTAGTCTGGAAATAATTGTGCTACTGTCTTATTCATTAGGAGTCTGAGAAGGCAACCTTGGAAAAGGTACATGGAGGGATCAAGAAGAGAAGTGACTGTCCCTATTAATACATGTTACAATTGCTGTACATGACACCAAGGACAGCAACCTTCCCAGGACTGTCTTGGGAGTGTACAGTATTATTTCAAGTTACACCGTGGGACAACAGAAGAAGCTTGATTACGTGATGGTGTGATCAATAGGGCATTACCTGATCAAGATGTGCAGTTTTAACTAGGACTTTCATTAATCAATAGTACAGCAGATACCCTTTCACTTAGAAAAGGACAGACCTATGACTTCCCCCACATTTCCCCATATTTTACTGAGTGTTGTCTGTGACTTGCACTTGATTCTTTAAGAAGACTCTTGACTGAGCTTCTGAAATGCTGACACCTTCCCTTTTTACCTTTTTTACCCTCATTGGTTAACTTCACTTTGCCTCAGATTAAATTTTTCAAAATTCCTTTTGTCCTATATTTGCTTTTCACCTTTTGGCCCATGTCTTTAGTTAGATTCAGTTTTGCATTGGTTTAGGTTGGTGGTTCCCCAACTGTGGTCTGCGGCCCCCGGGGGTCTGTGACGCATTCCCTGGGGGTTCGGAGGCCTGGGCCGGCAGGAAGCCATTTCTCCAGCTGAGGGCCCTGATAGAAAAATGTGCATGTTTTTGTGTATTTTTTGTGAATTACTATTTTAATGTTTGAAATTTAAATTGTACAAATTGCTTGAAGGCTCCCAGCTGCCAGTAGTGATTCAGTGGGGGTCCTCAGTAGGCAAATGGTTGGGAACCACTGGTTTACGTGCTTTAGCATAATTCCTATTTGCCCATAGATAATTTAGTTACGTGACTTTAATTTGCACTAATGTGTAAAATATTTGACCAGTTCTTGTTTTTGGAACATCAGATCATTTTCTTATTGTTTTGTATAGCTGTAACTCTATTACTTGTTTGTCTTATGCTACTCCGTTTAAATTTCTTTAGGCGATTCGGTTATCCTATTGTCATTCTGTATCCTTACAGCATGTTTTTGAGACTTCTTTACATTAACCTGAGTGTTATTTTGTAATAAAAGCCTTTGACTTCATTTACGATTTGGGATTTTCAGTGTGTAGCGTAATTAGTTACACTGTTTAATTAACTGATTTTTGATTCTCTAGCATGTTCACTTTGCACAGATCCAAAGGTTCATCAGCCTCAATTAAAGCATACAAAATGCTCTATCACCTATAACAAGTAATGTATCTCATTTAAGAAGAGGCTGAGCTCTGTTTTGAAAATAAAGACCCTTGCTAAGAGTGGTCTTATAATCCTGATGGGGTGAGTAACAGTAATTATGAGGGAAAAGAAAAATTGTGACTATTCCAGGCCACTCCTAATGAGTCTTCACAATGAGGGAAATCCAGCTGGCTAGGTGCTTCTATGCTTGTGTGACTCATCTCTTCCCCATTCATCATCAAAAATATAAGCCATCAAGATAAATATAACACTATTACCCAAACTGACGTGTATACTTTCAAGAGAATTTGAAGTCTTTACTACTGCAAACAGAAACTGTAGTAGAGAGCAAACCTGTGAGCATCTCATTACATTGCTTTAAAATTCACTGTAGCCACTGCTATAGTAAAGGAAGATGCATGGATGTTTCAATCTGCAACCACATATAGAAATTGTGTAAGGATTAAGGGGACCATGTTATAATTTATTTACAGAATATTTGATGGCCCTAAATACTGGATGTCTCTTTATTTGCTGTATTTGGAAGATATGGTTTTAATCCAAAGAGCGGACAACTTAATAATAGATTATCTTTGCTTAAACTGACTATGGTTGACCTATAGTTAAATGTGACGCTGCCCCAACAAGTTATAAATGGCATAAAATTTAAATTACACATACCCTAAATATTGCAAAACAGCAAGAGGTTCTCTGACCAGAGACTCATGACCAAAAGTGGAGTGCACACAACATTTCGGTAAATCGTCATATCCAAATTGCATACCTGGTTTGGATAACTTTATTCATTCAAATAAATGGTGTTGTGTCTCAATCTGAAACAACCGTTGTACTCTGCCTGCCCCTTCCCCAACCCTTAATAAACATACTTACTAACACCATAGTGCTCTCTCATAAATAGGTGTATTGCCTTTGAGCCAGAAATAGTCGTACAAACATCATTATGATGTGCTGCAGACCTTGTGTAGGTTTTGCAGCCATCCGCGTATTTTATTTATTTTACTTATTCATTGGGTATTTCCTAGAGAAAAACAAAAACCCTGAAAACTCTCTTGCGGTGTAATTCAGAAGTATACAATTCTATTGAATACAATATGAAATGTTTGACCTTTTTCACATGACAAACTAGAGTGTACTATTCCCATTCAAAATTCTGATTATAGAACGGCACAGATTCCAATATTCATAACTGACGTGGAGGTTTATAGGCACAATCTGTTTTATTGCTAGCAGCCATAACTCAACAGGTTGATTAAATAGCTTTGTTTAAAGATGCCAGAGAGTAGAATTCCAAAATTCGGTCAGCGACTTCATCTTTTAAAATCAATTTACTTCCCAAATCCCTTTGCTGAGTAGATTCTAACACCCTAATTAAGAGTAATGTGATATTTCTGAAAGCCAAGGGACACATCACATTACCTAAGCAAATAAAACTCAAGTTCAGCAAGAGATGTGCTTAAAATCGCAAGGGGTTTTAGACCATGTGCATTTAAATAAGGCACTAATGGTCCAGCCTCTATTACAACATGCACTAACATGATTTAAAGTTGTTCCACTATACAGAAGACATCTAATATTATCCCTGAAAGTTTGCACCACCAGATATCTGGCTATGATTGTCTGTTCAGACCTTTCAAATGCAGCTGAAGCTCCACTATGCACAACTGAGACGTGCAGGTAGCATCAGCACACATCCTAGGAATGCTACAAATTTTGACTACTTGCCTGGTGAAAGTAAAAATAGAAGAAGGTGATACAGAAAGATGAAAGGACAGGAAGATGCAAAATGACATATGCATGGTTTGTTGTTAAAAAGAAAAAAGTGACATGTTGCCATTGCACAAGACAGGCACATTGTCGTCTGGGGAGAAGCAACCTAAATAGTCATTCTGGAATTCTTCAATTGCTTTAAGAGAATGGGATCAAAGACAACAAAGTTTGAAAGTAGGAAAAAAGGAAACAATTCTGCTGCAAGCCAAACGTATCCTTATTAAGTTCCCGAGCCACAATCCGATCAGAAACAAAACATTCTAGTTGGAGCTCACGTTTACTTTTTCCCATATCTTAACTTTCGTAGTGTCCAGTATATGACCACGTTCCGTACATTACCTCGGAATAGTCAAAGTACTCTATTGTCTGCATTGGGTGAGCCTGCGCTACAATACTCCTTCTAGCACCTTACATTCTACTGGCTTAGACCTGTGGAATAAACTCAAAGCATTGTGCCTCAATTTTAAGATACATAAGTATCCTTTTTTAACATCCTGGTTAACAGTGCGTTATCATAGTAGTTGCAAGAATAAAAAAATCTGGTATGGTAGAGTGCTAATTGTGATTTCTAATAAAATGTAAGTTTAGGTAAAGGTACTCCACCTTGAGAGATCGGCATATGTAGCCGATTTACTGCAATATGTGTTTTTTTTTTTATTGGATCAAATAAAAACTGGATCCAGCATGGTCTACTTTCCAAAGAAAACTGGTATGTAAAACAGGGTTGTAGCAGGTAAAGAACCAAACAAGGTGTGGGGGTTAGAACCAAGATTTTAACTACATCTCTTGAGTACATAATAGACATTGGCCATTTCTTCATCTATCAAGTAACACCAACATTTTCCTGTATAACGAACCACACTTCTAATCATAATTTTCACTGATATTTTCGGATATCCAAAATCCAGGTATTTTTTGGTTGCTATGAATATCCTGCACATATAGATACTGGAAGCACAGTCAGAGGAGTGTACAACTCTGTCTTGTGGTATTCACCTACCTTCTGCCTTAATCAGTAAATACTTGAATTAACGCAGCAGCCTCACTCCTATTTCCGCGAACAACCTTTAAAAAAGACTACCATGCCATCCACCTGTAGTTTTAGTTTTGCTAGGTCTTAGTAAGGAGGATGGACATCTGGAGCTATCCATAATGCAATACATAAAGGAATGTATCAAATAAAATGGGTGATAGTGGGTACCGCTGATGAGTCTCTTTGGTTATCATAATCAGGTAGATCACTTCTGTGTTCAATATAACAGTAGCTCACATCCCAGAAAGTTTATGTGAAACCTTGCGCAAGGGGAAGGCAGAGCTATCCTCTTGGGAAGAAGGAGCAGCCACTCCCATTCCATGAGCTTCAATGGTTTCTTTGCAGCAACCAGCAAAATATCTTACTTGTACAAAGGTCTACTGAGTTTATTAAATAAGATATATCTGTGGCTTTATTTCTATTGAGAATAAACCCATTTTGGTTTGAGTAGAATATTTTGTGAACCTAAAGTGCAAGTCTATTAGCTAAGATTTCGCCCATCAAGTTATAGTCACTGTTTAGCAGAATGATAAGCCTGTGAGAAGAGGGACATCTTCAAGCGTCCCAGGCTTTGGTTGTACACCTGACCTGAGCTCCAGCACTTAAAAAAAGTGAAATATCACACCCTGTAAAAGGTACTTGAAAATAATATATTCAGTTGTTCTGAGAAAACTCTGAAAAACTCAGAAATTCATAGTTTCCGCATGCTTTTCTGCTTGGGGAAAATGTATAACCTCTGCTATTTCTTTTACAAAGCTAGGTTCAGAAAACATAGTGTTCCCATCGTCTGAGAACACTCGCCAAAACCTTTTATTTTAATAACAGAGGCAGATGGGTCAGATTGGTATAGGGACTTATGACTTAAAAAAGTAAGTCCACATTTTGTTCTCCCTCCCAAGTAAACAAACCTATGGCAGGATTTACAGTTTCCTGCACATTAATTCTTTAATTGACCATGGTAACAATGTAATGTTGAATTGTTCTTCTTCATATTGTGTTTAACCGAATGTGGCAGAGTTAAAAATATTTTGCTGAATGGTCTTTGAATCCCTGCTTTGCTCATCCCCCTCTAATTTGATCTTGTTCGTGATGGGTTTTGAATGAGGACCTGTTTACAGAGAAATGGTGAGGCCCTTAGTTTGAAAAGATGCTTTTCTTTTTTTGTGTGGAATTAGACTGCATAAACTATTATCCTGCCTCGAAACACTGTTTTAAGTGCGTCCCATGCCATTATGGTGTTGGAAGTTCCAAAAGTATCCAAAAATGAGGGATGAATTCTTTAATGATTACCATGAAATCTGCATCCTGTACGTTGTGTCAAAAAACATATCTGCGAAGTGAGGCTTCTGACTTTGGAGCAATATTGCATTATATCAGGTCAGAAATGCATACTGTATATTTGAAAATATTCAAATTACTCATCAAACGTGAGATCAGATAATTATCGTAGAAGCTTTTTTATATATATATACACCAGACACAAAGTTAAAATCCTGGATAGATCTGACACCAGAGATCAATCAATCCCAATTCCTGCCTAAAATGAGATATTGCCAGATTCGTTTTTTGTATACTATGACCCCGTTTCTATGATGGAGAAGTCTAACAAGGGATATTGTATGCTTTTGACGTCTTGCCCTATCATAAGTGCGGTCCTCAGAGGACAATTATAGTTGTAACATGTACAGTATTGAGGGATTAACCTTGTTTGACCCAGAACAACATGCAACTGCATATTTTTCCCTTCCAGATGAAAATGGCCAAGACTCATTACCCTGGCTGGTCTGATACAGAGGAGATTGCATTTTCATTCTTCTCCTAAAAAGTATGCGTAACCTTCTTTGAGTCACGGAAGGGAAATCACATTCTAACGCCCATTTTAGAGAAAACAGTTTTGTATGTGTTCTTTAATATGTGTCTCCAGGAATAAAATAATGGATGGGTTCTGGTCTCTGAGCCAGGAGGTGATCACTCTTTGTTTCTTTACACTGTTTAATCCATTAGTGAAAAAGCCCATAATTCTTAAGTGACCCATAACCTTTAATTCGTTAGCAGATGACTCTACCACCCAGTATTCATTCATCCTGCCTTTCCCATGCCCTGAAAGTTAGTTCTATAGTCATTGCCTCACCAACATGGTAACTTCAGCATGTACTAAAATCCACTTTCTCCTGCTTCTCTGTGTTGGTGGAAGCAGTAATGTAATGAAGGCAGGGTCGACCAAATCCTCACCAATGAGCTGGTCTGCTCTCTGAGGCACATAATGGTAAACAGGATGCCAGCGGGTGTGTGCTTGCAAACGTGTCGGCACTGTGACCATGTCATCACGTGGTAAGTGGTGTGCAATATGTAAACTAAGAAGCTTCACAACTTTCCATATTCTATAAAACCTTACCGGTTTGGCTGTGAGCCCACCAGGCAAAGTTTCAATAAAAGCTGCTGCTGCTTAGGGTTATGTTGTGTTCTGTGCTGCCCCCTCTCTATCCATTCCCTGTCCACTATCAGGCGCTCTACATAAATGTATAGTTGTAATAGTGCCCTTTACTTACATCAGGTCCACATCATAGATTACCTGCATTTCCTCTAGGTAAAAATATGTGGAGTTTGTACTCTCTATATGCTTGAGAATATGTTGGTATTCAATATAGTGGAGTTGATATATGTGCAGGCCAGTATTACAATATTATTGACCTTGATATTTTGACATACAGCCTGTTGGAATTTCTCCTGCGGACAGTGAATAGACATTGTGTAGCAATGTTCCCCACCCACTCTGTGACGTGCTGGTGGATGGGAATAAATGGTATACAGCTGATTTCTTTACTCACAAAGTTTCAACCCTTTGTGACCAGACTTCCAGTATGTGGGAAATACTACTATTTGTGGGCAGTACAGTATTTCCCACTGTCACTCAGCGCTCAAAGCAGCCTTACGTAATGGCAGTCAATTCCCTGCAGTATTATGCCCAACCTGAGTTAGGAACCTTCGCTCACCAATGTGAATGGGTGAAGTTTCCTAAATTTGCATGAATCTGGACACCAAGCTTAAAATTTGAAAAGACCTAGTGGCAAGACAGCATGAGTGCCATCAGAATACAGACATCATAATTATCCCTTATCCTACATGTCAATAAGGTTGTGAGCCTTTGACTCCCTTAAGAACAATTCTGGTGCAACACCCCATCCAATGACATGGAGATCCTGCTCACGATTTACACAGCCTCTCCTTTTTTAGGCCTGTCCTCTGAAACAGCATTAGCTTTCTCGCAAGACTATTGTTTTCCCAAAAGCATGAATAATAGTCTGATGGTGATTTATTTCTTGTCTCCTTTTTAACATTGCTGTTAAAAAGTGTTTATGTAGCATTGAGGAATTATAGCTGCCTGCACTTTGAGAGCTTTGTTTGATCAATCAACCAAGGGGGTCTTGAAGAGCGCAAACTTGTCACCTGGGGGGGGGGGGGGGGGGGGGGAAAGGGCCGCTAGGTGCCGGTGGGTTGCTGCAAGCCTTATCCAGCTGGCGATGTCAGTCAAGAGTCAAGTCTTGAGCTGCTTTCTGAAGTCATTCAGGGAAGGGGTGGTGAGCATGTGGAGGGGGTGGTTGTCCCAGGATTTGGTGGGAGGAGGGAGAAGGGGCGACCTCCAAAGCGTCCACTACTGATGCAAGGGATGTGGGCCTGGTCAAGGGTGGCTGAGCAGAGTTCTCTTGTTGGTCAGTGGAAGATGAGGCGGTTGTTGGTGTAGGCTGGTCCAGTGTTGTGGAGGGCCTTGTCGGTATGGATAAGAAGCTTGAAGAGGCCTTTTTGCTGGACATGGAGCCAGTGGAAGCCTTAAGGTGGGAAGTGATGATGGTGATTCTGGAGTGGTCGAGGACGAATCTTGCTGCCATGTTCTGGAGGATGGGGGTAATGGAGGAGCCCAGGGGAACGCCACAGATGATGTCTTTGGGTGTGGAGATGAAAGGTGGGAGTAGGATCTTCTGTGTTCGGCTGGAGAGGAAGGAGGAGATCCATTTGAGTGTGTTGTCTTGGATGCCGATGCTGTGGAGTCTGGTGATGAGGGTAAGTTGGGAGGTGATGACGAAAGCTGCCAGTAAGTCATGGAGGATGAGGGCCGCTGTTCCACCTAGGTCGAGGAGGTGACTGATGTCGTTGGTTGCTGTGATCAGGGTCGTTTTGGTGCTGTGATTGGGCCGGAAGCCAGATTGGGATGGGTCAAGCATGATGCTGTCTTCGAAATAGTCTGTGAGCTGGTGGTTGATGGCCTTTTTCAAGACGTTGGCAGGGAATGGGAGGAGTGAGATGCGGCGACAGTTTTTGAGCTCTGCAGGGGTAGGCTGATGGCTTCTTCAGGAGGGGTTTGACCTCCACATGCTTCCAGGTGTCAGGGATGGTGGCTGTGGATATGGAAGTCTTGAGAATTTCTGTGATGGAGGCTCCAATTACTTCCCTTCCTAGGTTGTTGAAGCGGTGCGGGCCGGGATCCGCAGGGGATCTGGAGTGCATGGAGGTCATAATGGAGAATCTGTCTTGGGTCGAGAGCTGATTACATTGGGTGATCCGGAGGAGGGGAGAGGAGTGGGATATGGTGCGGTGGTGGTCGAGGTCGGTGTGCTGGGGGTCAAAGTTGCTGTAGATGTCAGCGATCTTGTGGTGAAAGTAATCGATATTGGGTTGCAGAAGGCTTGGGAGGGGTGGATCCTGTTCTCCGTGGTGGAGGGGCAGGAGAACTCTTTGACAATACTGAAGTGTTTCTTGGCACGTTGTCGCTTGCCTTGATGACGGTGGTGAGTGCTTCTTTCTTGGTCTGCCTGAGTCGGTGGTGGTATTTGTTGAGGGCGGACCTGAAGGCGTCAAGGTTGGTGGGGGTTTTCTTGGAGTGCCACTGTCTCTCTAGTTTCCTGCAGAGACACTTGAGGGTCAGAAGTTCTGGGGTGAACCATTTGGCTTGCTTGGTGGGTTTGCTGGTGGTGGTGCTCTTCAAGGGGGCGATGGAGTCAGCAGGAGAGGAGATCCAGTTGGAGAATTTTTTAATGCTAAGTTTCATTGTGTCTGCCGGGATGGGTCTAGCTTCTTTGAGAGCAGCTATCCAGGGAGTCTCTGTGACTTTGCCTCAGTTGCGGCGGGGGAGGGTGGGAGGTCTCATCGGCACTCCAGGCCGCCCAACGATGGTGAAATGGAGGATGTTGTGATCAGTCTATGTTACCTAGGAGATATGGGAGAATGTGGCTCTGTCCCTGGTAGAGAAAATGGGGTCCAGTATGTGTCCTGTGCTGTGGGTGGGGGCAGTGACCAGCTGAGAGAGGCCGATGATGCACAAGTTTTCAAGGAGTGAGGCAGAGTTGTCATCGCTAGGGTCTTCTGGGTGGTTGTTCAGGTCCCCTAGGGAGATGTAGTGGTTGGAGTCGATAGCGAGAGAGGCATGAAGTCTAGGTTGCAGTTGCAGAAGCTATGGTGGGGGCCCAGAGGTCTGTAAGCGAGGGTTCCTCTGATGGTGGTTTTGGTGGTGGTGCTACTTCCTTCTTATCATCTTCAAAAGCATTTTTTTAAATGCATTACACAACTAAAAAGCAAAAACCTTAAGGACTTTTTTTTTAAAGCATCACTAGTAAATCTGCCACATCAGTGATCATTTTAAAATTTTAATTCAAGCTTTTAGTGGTCACATTCATGTGGCTGTTAGTTTTCTTTTTGTACCATGTGCTCACAATAGAAAAATGTTACAAACAGAAAATAGCTATGGCACCAGCATGGCTAGTACAGACCTATGGTCTTTGTCAATGCTTGTTTAGAAAGTGTCTTCCATCGATTACAACAGCACAGAGATGGGCACGGGCTTGTGTTGCTGAATAATTCTACATTCACTACAGGGTTCTCAGATGGTTCACAGTTCATAATAGCAAAGGCCACTGAAATTAAGTGATTCTTCGACAGCAGCTTTTTTTATTGCATATTTATGGATTTGCCGCATTTGCCACACAATCCATCATCTGCTGCATAATCTGCAGATTTTAAGCAGAAATAATTCTAGTTCAAATGTATCATAAGTTACTAAAAAAGTTGTGAGATGTGTTCACGCACAGTGGAAGGCCCTTTACAAGGATTAACTAGTCATCTTTCAGTTGCCTATTTATCTGTTTGGTTGTTAAACCTTTTCCAAGACAGTATTATCATTTACAAATTACAACAAATGTGCACATTAAGTCACATAACTTGCCATTTAATTCTACCACATAATTCCAGTGGCCCTGATCATACCCGGAGACAGATAACATTTTTCAAAAAAACAGTAACTGCAGCAGCTTCTGTTTCTGACTTTGCATCGCGCGCGTGTAAAGTGTTAGAGTACAAAAGTTTAATGAACATGCTAAAATTAAAATTGCATGCATATTTATCTTTAATAATTGTATGCATTCCCCAAGCTCTATAGTTTAAAGGTATTAGGCATTGTCTGCCATAGTTTGGCAATTTCCTACTCAGTCTATGTAACTTCACATTTGTCCAGTTCTGTAAAAGAGATGGTGTGTGGGCCATGGTAACGTGGGTGCCTATAATTGTTAGAAGTCTGATACAAGTTCAAAATAAAGTTAGCATGAGTGTAGCAGAGGGCTCTGAACTTTACTTCACCTGTTTCATTGTCCTTGGTTTCAAGGCAAGGCGCACCAACTTCACACAATTTACACTGATGAAGGGTGTCGTTGGGCTCAGATTTGGGTCAGTCACTGGGCTCACACATTTACTCTCGAGGACACGCTTCACAAGTCAAATCTTTCACTCAGTTATTCTCACATCTGAATGAGAAGTTCAACGGCTAGCTGGGTCACTTTTGTCTGAAGTCATTAGTCCGACTGTGTCAACACAAGTTCTTGAAGCCAAGAGAAAAAGCCATCAACACCAGTCAAACCACACCCGCGAAAGATTCACCACCTGGGTGAAAAAAAGGAAAAAATGATAAGAAGTGTCCTCAGAGTTCACATTGTGTTAAACCAGAGGTCACGTTCTTCTGTTTCCGGACAAAGAAAGAAAAGTCAGTATTGACAGCAGGGCGACAGGGAAACACCCTGTCTATAATTAACGACAGGAAACCTGCAGCACAACACAGGGTGGTACTTGAGGGAGTGCCAGCTGAACCTCTGAATACTGCCTCTGACAGCCAGAGTCCGTTTAAAGTGCAAAAAAACGAATAGAGGGGCCATTGTTCAGTTCTGAAAAAATGATCTAAGCATGAAAAGAAACCAGACATGAGGCTAAATCCACATGTGTAGTAATCCACTTCTTCAAGTAAAAAGTCATACCCAACGCGTGAAGTCAGCTTGAAAGCAATGGAATATATTGAACCAAAAAACACCAGGACTGCAGACATTGCAAGTCTTCAAGGGGGTACATTCTTACAAACCTCTATATTAGTAAGCAGGTGATATTTAAACTAGTTGGAAATCTGGGATTTGTAAATTGCAACAGCCAAAAGACATTTAACCAGTGAGATAACTTTAGTGGAAGACTTCTAACATATAAGTCTTAGGGCCTGACTGACAAATGTTCATGGCTTAAAATATCCACCTTTACACCTGCTAGGAATCCACAAAGGGATACCTGGCAGGAATAAAATGGTTTTACTACTGCAGATTTCTCTGCCAAGAACGTGTAAAAATCCACAGTAGCAAAATCCCACGCATGCACGGAGTGGGAACTGGGTGCTACATTTGCATTTTTAGCATTGCAAGTTTGTGAACGCCTGCGAAACTGGTCTTTTCCCACTAAGAAAATGGCTGGAGATTAATTCCATCCAAGGGTTGGAGTCCAGGCGTAATGCACACCCCCGTAGTGCAGGGTGGACCCCATTCCTTCGGGGGGAAGGGGCATTCAGCCAAAAGCCAATGAATATCTGAGAGATATTAGATACTGAGGGCCCCTCTTCATATTTAGAAAAGAGGGACCATCGTTTTGCGTTACGCCACTAACACCCCTCCTGGCACTGCAAGGGGAATGGATGACCACAGAGGAAATAATGTATTCCCCGCAGAGGAACACTATAGCCCTCATTACGACTTTGGCTGTCTTCCATGAAGACCGCCAAAGTCGCGGGTGCCAGGAGACCGTCATATCATGGGTACTGCCGGATTTCGGCCACACTTTGGGTGGAAATCTGGCAGTAGTCGTGCTGGCGGGTGGAGGCTCTCTGGCAGTTCCACCACCCGCCTCGGCCCCGCCAGTAGGACACCGCCTGCCAAATTATGGGCCAGAATATGGCCTGATGGTGTCCTGCTGGCGGGGCATTGCTGGTGGTGGAAGTGCACCTTCCCGTTTCCTGCCGGACGACCTTCTCCTTGGAACAGGTAAGGTGATCGTCCAACAGGGGAGGGCGCTGGAGGGTGGGTGGTGTTGTGTGTGCGTGTATGAGTGTGTGGTGTCTGCATGTCTGCATGTAAGTGTGTATGCGTGCGAGAATGTGTGTTTGGATGGGTCTGAGTATGCATGCATGAATACATCTATGTATGTTGTTGTGAATGTGTGTATGAATGTAGTTGTGAATGCGTGTACGGATGTTGTTGTGAATGCGTGTGTGAATCTAGTTGTGAATGCGTGTATGAATGTAGTTGTGAATGTGAGTATGGATGTTGTGAATGCGTGTATGAATGTAGTTATGAATGGGTGTATGGATGTTGTGAATGCGTGCATGGATGCGTGTGAGTGGATGTGTGCATGTAAGTATGGGTGTTTGCGTGGTGCGTGTGGGTGTCTGTGTGCATGTATGTGTTGGGGGTGGGTGTTGCTGTGTCAGAAGCAGGGATGGGAGGTACCGTGGCTGGAGGGGGGGTCTAGTGCTTGCTGGGGGGGGCGTCTACAAGTGACAGGGAAAGAATTCCTTGTCACCGGTAGCCTTTCTGCCATTGTTTTCGTGGCGGTGCTACCGCTGCAGAAACCATATCGGAAGGCCGGCTCCTAATACCACCGGTGGCCTTCTGTGGACCACGGGTCACAGATGATCATCTCCAACCCGGCGGTTCAGACCACCATGGCGGTATGAGTAGAGCCTGTTGGCGGTGGGACCGCCACATTTACCCTGGTGGTTGGAAGACTGCCATGGTCAAAATGAACCCCTATGTGCTCTTGCACATTCAGATTACCTTCTTATGTTAAGCACAGTGGTGAAGCAGTCTTAATGCCAAGTGGCAGCTAAAATAGTACGCCTGTAAACTTCACGTGGCTTTCCAGGCACCCTAATCCACCTGTTTTGTTAATTGTGGAAAAGTACACTTAGGGGGTAGTTGTAGAATTCCACTGGTACTTTTCCACTCATCTATTTGAATCAGGCCCTTTGACATGTTCCTCTTTTATGTTTGAGTGTAGTCAACACATACAGAAAAGAGTTCTGCTTATGAATGCAACTGCTTGTTTATTGAGTCTTTGTGCATGAAATATGATGGCTAGGATCATTGTAAATCATCTAAAATAGTTCATAATCTATACATTACATTAGTAAAATAAAGCCAGGGCCACTGGAATTATGTGATTTTCACATGACTATATATTTGCCACATTTATCACATAATCCTTCATCTGCCACATAATTTGCACATTTTAACATAAAAAATCATTTGTAGCTCCAACAATTCAAAAGTTACAAAAAATTCAGTGACACGTATTGCTGCACGGTGGAAAGGCACTTTGCAAAACTGGGCTGCTCACCTTTCTGTTGCCAATTGCAATAATTGGGTGTTAAACTGGTACTAATGAGGTGCAACCAATGCCCAGACCATGTTACCAAGTTTAAAAGTAACAAAACAATGGAGTAATACTATTACAAAATCTGTCATATTATGCAGCATTATATTTCTTGCCGCTTAATTGTCTCAACTCTGCAGGATAATTTGTCCCTCCCCTGCCGCATAATTCCAGTGTCCCTGAATACAGGCGACCCATGTGCCTGGTAAATTCCTATTATTTCAAGTGTGCACCCGTTACCGATTTTACATTCAGATCCATCAATGTCGAGAACAAATACCCAAACACATTGATGGAGGGCTCAACACCACTTCTCAAGTAAATCCGTTTCATAGTGTAAGTGTTGCCAGTGTAGCAAATACGTTCCTTTAAAAGTAATTAAATACCTTTCCTCTCCACTTCAGAGGACTGTCATGCAGTTCTTATTGTTCTGTGGTTCAAGAGATTCAGCAAATGATCATGTGATCTTTCTGTGTATTTTCACAGAGGAATCAAATGGTCACTCTGCATCCTTTTTTTGACACCAAGGGCAAAGACTAGTCTTCAGTCGTTCAATTAATTTGGTGAAATATTTTTAATCCTACTCCAATTGACTATTATGGTTTTCCTATACAGTGCCGAACTGAGTATTATATTCTACATGTGCACTAATTAGGCTTGAGCTCAGTGGTGGTGTCTTCTTCAAATGCATGATAAAAGTGTGTCTTGCTTGTAAACTGCACTATCACATTAAGCACTAAAGTTCTGATTACTGTCTCTAAATAATTATTTTTGTTAGCTATCAATAGTGAACCAAGTGCTATCTCACACTTCACCCATCACACTTCTATGCGCTGCAAACCATAGCAAAATAACTGCACCTTGGTGGCCCTGACATGCTACATGGAAACACTTCCTCCATAAGATTAACACTAAAGACAGCATCCTTCTAATCACACCCCCTACAAAGTGAAGTATGATGTCCCTGTAGGCATGGCATTTACTGCCCCACAAAGGGGTAGTTGGCGCTGTGTAAAAGTTGCACTACAGTACCCAAGCCTGTATGCTCTACAGCATTGGATTTAGATCTGATTTCAGATTTGTCCACAAGCCTTATTTCGAGTAAAAACAATTTTAAATATTGTAAGCCAGTCAAAAAAGAGTAAATAGAAACTCGGATCCACATGCTTGCCAACTAACCAATTCAGACGGCAGCCTTCTGATTTTTTTTAAAGCCAAAATTGGCAAAATGTTAGCTGTCTCCTGTCCGGAACTACCTTTGCTTCAATGTAGGTCAATGGGGAAAAAGAAGTCCCTCAATTTTGTTGTCCCAAAATCTCCTATGTCTAGTTTCAAAATGTAGTCATGTATGGACTGAGGAATGCCTTTTAATTTCTCACAATAAGAATGTGCGACGCAACACAACGCACAAAAGCACATTTGAAGGAGTATTATAGATGGGACATGTGGGGAAGGTCGGGTAACTACACAAAGAAGTTAAAAATTATGTTTTGGGTTGGTTGTTTGTTTAAAGAATAAGTCCCTTGGGTAATACGGGGAGCTGGGTGGAACAGTGGGAGGGCACAGAGACAATAGGAGTAGCCAGATCACTGATAAAATATCAGGAACAAAAATACTGAGAGATCACAATATCCTGTAAATATATTGAGGACCAAGATATTGAGAAAGTATGTGCAAATAGGTAAGAATAGATTTACTATTTTTAGCTCCACGTTTACATACTGGAAGTACACATATCATCAAGGTACATATATGTGGAGTTATATATAGTACAACTTTGCTTACCTGTATAAACTTACCTTCACAATATTTTTGTCCTCAATAGTCTTGACACAATATTTTGTCCCACAATATATTTGTATCCAATATTCCGTCTAAACACCGAATATCCTCTAAGGAATGTGCCTAAAAATATATGTTTAGTGTTATCTTTCAATTAGTTGACATATCATGTAAAAATGCCGAACTTTGCAATGATGCTCAGTTTTCCTTTTCAAATAGGGCAGTCTGCCCATCATTGGGTAAGTGGCGGAGGAAGTCCTAGTTATGCTTCTCGCCACAGTATCTCACCCTGCAAGATATTCTGTTTGCTACTTTAGTTTGAAAATCTGCACTGAAGGACCTCGGCAGGATTAATATGTGCATTGATCTGCACTTGGTCCAAGGAGTGTAAAAAGATGCAGCTGCTATGGTAAAATACTCCATCTGGAGCTGATGTGCTTCGTTAGCTGTCATGTGGGCAAAGACGCAACAAAATGAAAATGGAAAGTTTTTACTAATCTAGGAATTTTGCTCATTCGTAGGCACTCGTACTCGTAGTTTTAGCAAGTAAGGAAGGTGAGGAAGAAGGTAGTCATAATTGGGTGTCAGCTGGACCCTTAAAACCTTGAATCCTGGTGCCTGCCTCAACTGACCCTATGATAGCTACACACCTGCTGTGGATCAAGCAATATGTTTGAGTGGGACAGCCAGAACTGGAACCCAGTTCACCAGTTCACCACTAATCCAAGGCATCTCTTATTTTACAGAAATGAGAGTAAAGGTCCAGGAAGGTAGTGAAGTAGACTTATGTTCTGCTTAGATTCCCAACATACAGCTGTTGCCAAGAAATCAAACGTTACTTCACTAATGTAGGGTCTGAGTCATACATTCAAACAATTTTGAAGATGTGACATAGATGTAGATGATCAGGTGCACTGGCACGAGTAGGTTGATGAGTGGAACCAGCACCTTTCAGTAGGGATGGTGGTGTGCAGTGTCACCAGGAATGGTGCAAGAATTTAAAGCAATTTTTGGGCATTTGTAGGTCCGTCTTGACTGCACAGATCTTGCCATACTTCATGTGATCACCAGAGAAAGAGCTTCAAGAAGAACTACCGGCCACATATTGGTTCCCTTGAGTACAACATTTAATTTGGTAGAATATGCATGCTTGCTCCGAAAGAGAGTACTTGTTGCACTCCTATTGACCTGGGAAGTGTGCTTCTTCACTTAACATGGTTTCTCTGTTTAAATGTAATGATGCAGCAGCTTGCATTCCTGTGACTGGCTGCAGAGGGGTTTCCCCTCACCTAGTGTGGCTCCATGCTCCCAGTTCTACATGCATAGTCTTGCTTTACTGATATCATAGCCATGCATCCCTTCCCTGGCAAACTGTTGCCACCCTCCGCAGTGGTCAGAGCACTGTTTCATGGAATTAAACAAATACAGTGGTGTGTAAAAGTCCCGGAAGCAGGATTTGCACCATCTATTTACCCATTCCTCTCTTGTCTGACTGTATCATCATATCCCCCGGACCTACAGGCTTCATGTGGCATGCTGCTGACCTCTTTCGAAGAGCCTCGTAGAAGGGGCCAGAAGACATTAACTACTACTCATTTCATCATGTCTTCCAGAGCAGAGCCATGTTGCGCTTATAAAATGTCCAGTGCTTTCACTTGTGACAGGTAGGTGCTGATGCCACCGTTCTGATGATTGAGACTGTGGGCATATTTACGAGCCCCTTGCAGTACCGTTGTGTCACTTTTTGTGATGCAATGGGGACGTAAACCACTGAATCATATTTATGAGGTCACGCAAAGCCCTTTGCGTGGCTTTGAATGGCCTCAGAAATCAGGAGTAAGGAAAAGCAGCGCAAATCACTGTGTTGCCTTTCTACGCTAGGCAGGCATTCCATGGGCATTGCTGTGGGTGTTCATACGCAACACCCATGGATTTTGACGCATCCCCAGATTTACAAGACCTTGTAAACCTGGGGATGTGCCAAAACCATACGCCTCCCCAAGGGAGGTGCAAAGAGGAGAAATATCACTATTTCTCCTCGTTTTTTTCCCTCTTTCTATTAGTGTTGATTTCTGTAGCACACATACAAAGAGTAAAAAGACTCCCAGGATTTTATTTGTGCAAGAAGGTGTCTCACCGCAAACAAAAGAAATTCTGCATACAATGCAGGCACCTTTCACCACGGTGCAAGGGTGCCAGTGTTGATGCTAGGCTGTCTAAACCGTGCCAGCGCACGGGGAAAGGACAGGAATGCAGCATATGCCTTAAATTCATCGTATTCCTGCCCTTATCCTGTGACGCAGGGTGACGCAGAAAGGTAACATGCTATGTTGCACTGCGCTGAAACACCATAAATATGCCCCTTTGTGTTTGTGGAAGGCTCTGCTTCTATAAATTGAAAGCCTGTAATTGCTGCCCCACTGCCCTAGCTGCAGCGAACCCAAGAGGAGCACTGCCTGACAGCAGAGTAAAAGAACAAGGAATGACGCTCAGTTAGCCCAATCAGTGAGAGTCACTAGAATTGAAAGTAGCATCTGCTGGCAAAATGGTGAACACCTGACGCACAGCACAGCACGCTAAAGCACCATGACCCTTGACACCAAGCCCTGCCACCTAATCTTTCCCAGGATCCACTCCACCAAGAATTCTGGCAAAGAGGCCGCTGCAGAGCAGGTCAGGTGGGGAAGGGCTTCTGCCAAGATCGAAGAAATAGGAGGGGACATGGTTTGGCTTTGTGGACAGCAGCACACATCATTTCTGGGTTGTGATCTGACTGTGTGATCATACAACCTTATCAACCCAGCTAGAGATTGGCCTGCAAAGCTGTAGCTGTTTCTGGGACTGCATCCCATGAACTCTTTAGTGTGCTGTTGGGAGACAGGTGTTTGCTCCAGTGTGAAGGCAGGATATGTCTGTGTGTGCAGGGTGAGAGTTGTGCCTGTGCTTGTACGGCATGAAAGGTTTGCCTGTGTGAGTGCAGCGTGTGCCTATAGGTTAAAGGTGCACCCAGGCACATGCAGGGAGAAAGGTGCCTATGTGAATGTTCAGTGACCAGTGTGCCTATGAGTGTGCAAGGTATTGTGTCTTGAAGTGAAGGGTGCATTGGTGCATGTGTGTGTGCAGGCTGGGGGCTTGTGTCAGAGCAGGGTGAGTCCAATGGCTGTTTGCGGCCGTTGTGACTGAAGGGTCAGCAATGTGTTTGTGTGTGCAGGATTTGTCTGTGAGTGCAGGGTGTGGGATGTCCCAGTGTGAGTCCAGAGTGAGAGGTGCCCCTGGTGCCTTTGTGACTTAAAGGCTAGCAGGGTGTCTGTGTGTGCAAGGTGTGCATTTGAATGCAGGTTGTGAGATGTTCCAATGTGAGTCCACGGTGAGAAGTGCCCATGTGTGCTTTCAAGGGGTGGTGTGTATCTGTGCACGTGCAGGGTAAGGTGTGTCTCTGTGTGTGTACAGTTTGCAGTGTGTGTACGCAGGCAGGGCCAGCTTTGGTGTTGGTGGCACCCTGTGCGACAGTCTTTTTATGGCAACCCCACCCCATGACCAACTCCTCAGATCCATCACTACCACCTAGCAAATGTACCACTCATCTCTCCATAGTGCCCCCCCCCCCTTTCACATACATTAATTTGTTTTAAAGCACTTGTAAAGGCAGGCTTTACTAATTCACTCAGCAATCCACACAAAATATCAGTCTGTTCTTTGCAGCAGGCATATTAACCCTCTATGCTACTTTATGGCAAGTCAAAGCTGCCTCTAAACAAACCTCCTCCGAGCTCTCTGTAGCAAGAACATTAATAACAAGAGGTATCTTGGCATTTTAATTGCTTCCTGACAGCTGGACACACAAAAGACCCTTTTAGTAGGTCCTTTTAAATCGCAAAAAGTCCAAAACCAGGTGATCAAAAAAACAAACAATCTGAGCAAATTAAATGGGTAGAGCCGACTTCCAACAGATGCCCCCTGACACATACTATGCTTGTCTTTCCTTATGCCAATAATTTCCTCCAATGTATCAGGTCCAGCATTTTGCCATCGGTGCCACCTATACCCCAACTTTTCTCCAGTATGCCAGCACCACCATTTTTTCACAGGTGCCACATGCCAAGATGTACCTCCAGTGTACCAGCACCACCATTTTGCCATAGGTATCCTATTGGCTATTTTTACCTC
Source organism: Pleurodeles waltl (assembly GCF_031143425.1). Lineage (NCBI taxonomy): Eukaryota > Metazoa > Chordata > Amphibia > Caudata > Salamandridae > Pleurodeles > Pleurodeles waltl. Next base: position 155,283,293 of record NC_090448.1, read on the forward strand.
CAGGATGTCAGTGCCAGCATTTTGCATGGGAGTCTCTATAAACCAAGAAGCATGGCAAGGCCAACAGCATGCATACAAGCATAACAACCAATTGTCACTCATGCCCACTTACATTCACTCATTCACACTTACTCTCACAGCTCCCACTCATTCTTTCTCATTCACTTGCACTCATTCATTTTCACTTAGTCTCTTGCACTCACGGTTACCCTGACTCACTGATTCACACTCATACAACTCCAGATAAAAATATACATGCTCACGCTTGCATATGCTCTCCCACTCAAACTCACTCACACCCACATGCATGCACACAGCATACATTTACAGCCTTTTTATTTCACTTTTTGGGTTACTTATGTAAGAGGCCAGTTAAGGTCTTGTTCCAGACGCTGCTGCTCAACTTTTTATTACAATTATAGTCAACGATGGACGATTATTCATTATTAATGTAATAAAAAATGAGTAGAAAATAGGTAGGTTGGAGACGAATGCTGATAACGTGAGACAGTGCTGTGTTCTTGCCACTGATTTTGCCACCTCCGAGGCCATGGTCCACCAAGGCAGTGCCACGGATTGCAAAGGGCAAGCTAGGGGTCACAGCTGTGACCTTTGACAACCTCTAAATGACGTCCATGAACTTTCCTGGTTCTGATATCAGTAACACAATAACCTTTAATAAAATATATATATTTTTTTTTTTTCCGGATTAGTGCATTATGAATTATGCAAGGTGGCATTTATATAGTGCAAATTAGCTGAAAGGCAGCATAGTGCGATAAAGGGTCAAAGCTAAAGACACAGCCAACATATGATAGGAGGTGTAGATGGTCTGTGCACCGTTACTGACCCATGATGTAGTGTTCTTTAAACAGTTGGGTATTCACCTGTTTCCTACACTGGAGCAGGGTTCAGACTGACTGGATGGATATGGAAATATTATTCCAAATCTTTGGTGCATAAATGGGACACGCCTTTTGCCTTGTTTTCATTTCTTTGTTGCACTTCTGTATGAAGGTATCCTTGCTGCCAGAGTGCAGAGAGCAACTTGAGATGGACATGGCCTTTTCTAACTCCAGCACCCTGCAACCCTACTATGCTGTGGTCTCAGAGCACTGGACCATGGCTGCAAGATCCAGGGAGAGTGAAGCAAGGTGAATGAGCCACTCTTTCTCCCCCACCACGTACAATGGCAGGATGTAAAATACATCCATAATTTGCCATTGCATCTGCTGCACTATTGACAGCTATGCTCCTGAGAGGGGCCTCATTCCTTGGGCCTTGCAGTCATAGTCCATAGTCCAGGTGCCCCCACCCATGACTGAGCAACTATTGCTGTGAGGTCCAAGGGAGGGAGCACATCTCCTAGACACTGTGGCACTAGAACATAGCTGCAAGGCCCATGGAAAAGATGCATGTAGCATGCAAATTGTGCCATGGACCCTGGTGCAAAGTAAAAGTATACCCTTATCGTTGTCCTCTGACTGCAGAGTAAAATCCAGCCATAATTTGGGTACAATGCAAACCTATTACATCTGGGCCAAGTGCCACAGCTCCCACTCCACTACTGATGGTTATGGCTCTGACATGGACCCTCGCACAGAGCCACGGGACACAGCTGTGAGGCAATTGGAACTGGGTCCTGGGATGGCTGACTCCTCTCCTGGGCCATGAAGTCATGAAGTAGACTTTGCAGATACATTGCATGCACTGAGACAAATTACGCGTGTAGAGATATCAGAAGAAGTTTGTTGGGAGCGTAGGGGAACTATAAGACACATGGTAATTTTTTGGGTTTCATTCTTAAGCCTCCTCATCCTCTAAAACAGGTCATCTTACAGATAACTCAGCTGGAGAAAGAGTTTATTGATTGCAATGACTATTTGTTAGATCAGCCTTAGAGTGGTGATCCTCCCAACTTTTTGCCTCTCTTTTCTGATTTTGCTGACCTCGTTTTTGCTGGTCTTATGCCTCTGCACACTTTACCACCACCAGTGCTCGAGTGCCTGTGTACCCTGTTTAACATGGTAATGACATGGTATCATTGGCTCATCCCCCAATTGGCATATTTAATGTACTTATAAGTCACTAGTAAAGAGGCACTACTTGTGCCTACGGCCTGTAAATCAAATGCTACTAGTGGGCCTGCAACACTTTTGCGCTCCCCACTTAAGTAGCACTTTATACTTGTCTCAGGCCTGCCATTGCAGCCTGATTGTGTGCAGTTGTAAACTGCCATTATGACCTGGCAAAATAAACCTTTTGCCAAACCCAAACCTTCCTTTTCAATACATATAGGTCACCCCTAGTGTAGGCCATGGACAGCCAAGAGGGGAGGGTCTAATGTATTTATAAAGTAGGACATGTACTTTTCAGTTTTACATGTCCTAGTAGTGAAAAACTCTTAAATTTGTTTTTTCACTACTGCGAGGCCTGCGTCTCCCATAGGACAGCATTAGACTTCCCTTATTACATTTAATAAGTGTAATTTCCAAACTGGAACAGATAATCAATTCATGTTTGGTGTCTTATGGATTGTGATGAAAAATCCTAACTAATGGTAAAGTTGGATTTAAAATTGCAATTTTGAAAATGCCACTTTTAGAAACTGGGCATTTTCCTGCCTTAGCCATGCAGTGCCTGGAATCAGTATCTGGGTCACACGACTGGGTGTAGTTGACAGTTGGGCTTTGTGTACTCCTCCAAGGCAGCTACACATGATAGGGAGCTTAGGTGTGCCTAGTTGGACCATCACTGGCAGGATGGAGGGGGGAGCTGGGGCCCATCCCCACTTACACTTGAATAGGCTGTGCCCTTCCTCCACACAAATAGCTGCATACTGCCTGTAGTTAGTCTGGAGCCATGGCCAGGATGGCAGGGGACCTGTGCACTTCAAAGGCTTACCTCTAGAAGCTTCTTCCCACTTCAAAGGCACAATTGAGTATAAATATTGAACCTCCGACTACTACCTTTCAGTATACTTCTGGACCTCTGGATAGTCTGCCAGGAAGAATGACTGTGGTGCTGAAAGGACTGCCAGCCTGCTGGACTCCTGCTCTGAAGGACTGCTGCCCTGATATGCTGACCTGGTGCCTATTGCCCTCTTACCTGGGTATGAAAGACTGGAGCTGCATTTCTTGAAACCAGAACCCAAGACTGACTCCAAGGGATAGTTGGCTGGTCTCCTGATCTGAAGGTTCAGGGACACAATGGACTTTCAACAACCTTGCATCGGCCATATGTGAGTCTACCCTGCCAATTAGTGCCACCCCAGTCCTGGACCCTTGGAATTGGGCTTAAGGTGCTCTGCCAATCTCTGTGGATCCAGCATAACAAATGCATCTTCTCTGGTGGCAGTGTAAACCCGAGCAGAACTGACGCATGGCAGCTGCTGCTTGGATTGGACACGTTGCAAAAGACCCACAAACCATTGCAGCCCATTAAAGCAATCACTGTGTGATGCACTGTCAGCACAAACCCTGCATCTCTTGTCGACGGCAGCCTTGACAACTACGCCGGACTCTGCATCTTAGCCTCGTGGCTCCTCAGAACCGACTTATCACCTCAACTGCATGACACATTTTTTATGCCAGACTTTGCACTGCAAGCCCTTGTCGACGGAATCCTTAACAATGGCGCAGGACTGCGCAGCGCAGCCTTGCCGCATCTTGAAAGCGATGCATTGTTTTAGCTGCGCAATGCGTCGTAGACACAGATCCCCACAATGCTCCGCTCCCAGAATTTAAGGTACTTTGTTCAGCGGGTCCAACTGGGTCCCTGTAGCTGACCTGCGCTTCATCGTGGTCAGTCTGAAGTTGTGACTTTGTCCCAGTACTGTGCAAACAGATATCCACAGTTAGCATTTTGTGCTTTTTAGCACTATTTCACTAAAATCTTTAAAGTTGAATATCTCAGATTCTACTGAATGGATTGTTGTTGTTCTGGCCTTGTTTATTAACTAAAGCTCAATTTTTCTAACTTGGTATGGGGTCCTTTTTGTGTGGTGTTTTCCCTTTATTACTGTTTAGAGTGTAGCACAAATCATTTATGCATTGCTTCTCAGCTAAGCCTGACTGCTCTGTGCCAAGCTACCAAAGGACTGAGCACAGATCAACTTAAGTTTGGCTTGTGCCTTACCCTGACAAGGACTGTGGTTGCTGCTTGACCAGGGCTCACGCTCGAGTCAATCCTCAACCCAATGTCTTACACTATTCATCCTATATTTGAGTTCTGAACGCTTTAGCACCTCCTGGTATAAGCCTTGGCTGCTCTTTATTGCAAATTGTGAAAAATAAGTTTAGAAAATTAAAAACTCTGGTATACAAATGGAATGAAATTGTCTTAAGCTTTGAAACGCCAGGAGTAAATATCAGTACCTACCATGCTTACTCCCCAATAACTGCTCACTGCCACAGGACCTGGTCCAGTGGGTATATTTTCCCTTTGGAACTAGGATATTTGACTTCTAATCTCAGTTTACTACCTCACCTAAACAAGATGAAATTAAATACTGTGTTCTAAAGCGGAGCAGGGTTCATAACACAGGGATGTTTCCCTGGGAATTGCAGACCCTTGGCATTGCCATATGAATCACTGACACCCCACTGTAGTCTAGTGGACTAGTTGGAAATATGGAAACAGCATAGCTGTTTTTTAATCCCGGCCTCCTACTTGGCCAAACTGTTTGCTCTTGGGCAATCAGTTTTCTGAACTTGGTCCTCTGTTTCCTTTTTCACAAGATTGAGAGGTTTTTTATTAATGTAAAACTGGTAGTAAGTCTGTGGTTAAAAAGATACACTGGATACTAACAAGGTAGAGGAAGAGTGCCTAGTCACATGGTATATTCACCTCAATGCAATACAGTGGTAAACGTGTATCCTTTGCACCAAACAGCAGAGTGCTGCAGTCTTGGGTCTAATAATTTAACAAACTTTATGATCCTGGGCAACTAAGAGTCTCCATGTGACTCGATTCAGTGATCTGAAAATACAGCAGCACTTTCAAGCATCCATAGTAGAAGAAACAGTGTATGGGGATCATAATATAAGAGAATAGACAAAACATAGACTAAATTGAAATTTAGACGAATAAGTAACAATAATTATGCCTTTATATAGCACTTGATACTGTATCAAAGTTTTGTAAATAACAGGTGTTTCCTTTGATCAAATTTGGTACTATAGTTACTGACCTCGGAAGGTATAAAAACTGAAGTTGATTTGCTGGGATTCAAATTAGGGACGACATGAGCACTATATTTGCCATCAGTGAGCGTTCAACTCAGTGAGCCGTCTTGCTAACTAAATAGTGTACTACTGTCTTTCTTAAAATCAGGGAGAGAGATAGCCTCGCTTTCATTACTGCTCAACAATTTCCTGTTTATCCATGAACATAGGATTAAATATTAATCATGGTTGAATAAAAAGTGTACTGCACGTTTGCCCAGGGAATATAACAGCGGTGGCGAATTCCTATTAAAAGTTCTCAAATAACTGCTGATAAGGGAACAAAGGTAAAACAAACTGGTCAAGAAATGAAAACCTAGAATGGAATGACGGGCTGCTTGTTCTAGGTTCTGCAATATTCCCACTATGACGCATTTTAATGAGTAGCTTATAGACTTCATGTGCTGTCTTCCCTCAGGGAAATGGCAAATTTGTGTTAGGTTCCAGTCTTGTTGAGCGACTAGCCTGATTTTAAATTATTTCAAACTTTAAAAAAAATAAGGGCAGTGGAATAAATTTAAAAAGTGACTAGGGAGGAGTACATTGTTTTGTCACATGAGGAAGCTGTTTTTAAAACCCAAGTCCTCTGCTACCGTTCTCTCCAGCTTGCTTACTACATTATGACAAGGGTCGGGGTGGTAGCAAGGATGCGGTCCAAGAAATGCCATCCATTAGGTAATGGGGAACATGTATACATTTTTAATCCAGTCTTGCACAACCTATGTTTTCAAAGTGGTAAAGTTCGGATTAGATGTCAAGCCCCCGACATCCACTTCTAGAACCTTAACAGTGCACACATCTAGCGGTGGGGATGGGGGAAGCGTGTCTGCCCACCTCAGTAGATTATTAATCTTTTATAGCACTCAGTAAATTAATCTAGCCAGTTTCTCGGAAGCAAGTGTTGATTGTGATGCTCTTTCTCTGGGTCGTTGGCCAGTAGATACAGACTTGGGAGCATTTCTGGTGGAAACTGCTGTTTGGTGTCCTAATCGTATTTAACTTTCATTAGATAACCAGGGTACTCCCAAAGCTAGTGATCATGACCCATCAAAGCTACTCTACAGGAGTTGGGAAAGGGATATAAACTAAGATATTATTATGATGCATTAATCAGACTTGCTCAGAAGTATGGGCCACATCTGCAAAGCATTTTTCCAGTCGCAAACGGGCCGACTCACAGAATCGGACCGTTCGCAACTATATATATATATTTTTTTCTAATGTACAAAATGCAAAATGCGATTTGGTAACTTGTTACAGAATCATAATTTGTATTTGTGATTCAGTATTTGGAAGGGGTGTGATTTGGGCATCCTTCCCAAACACTGAATCGGTATGATATGTGACCAAATTGGATGCAAAACAGTAATAATTTACCACCAGTTTAAAAGTGGTGATAACCTATTCGCAAATGGCAAGGCGTCCTCTTTGGACCCCTTCACCCTTGAGAATGCTGAAAAAAAGGACCACTGCCTACTGTTAAAACATAAAACTTCAATTTTAATTTTTCTTTATGAACTTTTGCAGTGTTCCTTTAAGGAAAACGGGCTGCATTTAAAGAAAAACTATTGCTTTATTTAGAGGCAATCACAGACATGGTGCCCTGCTGACCCCAGCAGGCCATCATCCATGTAATGGCTACAATTCCTAATGAGTCGCAAATAGCAAAAGATCAATTTGCAACCCACTACAACTCACTAGTTAAAAGTTGTAAGTTTACTTAAATAAGGAATTGCATTTTCATAATTGCAATTCAGTAAGAATCTCAATTTGCAAATTGCAATTCCAACTTTTTGTGCATCTGGCCATGCATATGTCATAATGCAACTAGAGACCATTCAAAGGAGGATAGTGTTTAATAAAACCTCAGAACTGTGCTTTATGACTCACAGTCCCACATACACATTGTTTTCTGCTCACCAATCCCCACTAGTACCAAATCAGTCCTCATTCACACCCCGTAACATACCTTTTGATCTCTAAGAACATGATTGCGAGTACCTTGGTTCTTTTTAGATTGTAGCCTACCAGACAGCACAGCTGTCTGGTTTGCTAAAGACATCCTGGGGACTTTCAGAAAGTTGGCCAAGGAATTCCGCCAGTTGATTACCATTGGCATTGTGGTTTTTAACTCCCATTTTCTTGCTTTCTATTTGCTGGCTTTATTGGTTTTAGGCTCTCCAGGTTCAGTGTGTCCCTTCCATTTCCTAAACTGTGTTTACTGTATTCTTCCAGGAACTCTCTTTCTGTAAACATGTCTTTATAATCTTGTTCTTATCTCACCACATCTGCAGTGCATTCAAAGACGTGAGGTCAAATGTCAGGGGCTGTCTTTCAAGGGCGCTTGTATACTTTACTTACTCTGACTTCAAAGTGAGAGGACTTATGTGACAATTTTGCTGGATTTTGGGGGTATGAAAGAGGTTTTATCTAGCACATAACAGTATTTAAATGAACTGTGTAAGTATTTCAGGATATATCAGAATTAAGAACACAAACAAAGCACTTTTCTTTTATTATTTCTGAAGTGTGCTAGAAACAAATCATTATACTAGGTGAAGCAATTTCCACACATTTTCAGCTGTACGCTGTATAGTTTTATTAGTACAACTGTATGTCTGTGCAAATGTAATGGTAATTTCAATTGAAAATGTGTTGTCTGTGATGGCAATGACAGTACTATGCTCTACGCTCTACCCCACTCCACTCGGCTCCTCATTACTCCACACACTGCACTCTACTCTGCACCACTCCCCTTTACACCTCTGCATGCCACTGCACTCTGCACCACTCCACTACATCACACTGCACTCTATGCCACTTCAAGATATGCCTCTCTACTTTACCCTATACCACTCTACTCTATGTCAATGCACTCTTCGTCTCTCTACTCTACACCACTGCTCTCTACATGACTCCAGTCTAAACCACACCAATCTAATCTGCACAACTCCACCTCAGTCCACTCGGAAACACTGCACTCTGCGCCACTGCACTCTATGCCAATCCACTGTATGCCACTATAACCTACTCTGCACCACTGCACTCTATATCACCTTACTCCATTACATTTTATGTCACTCTATGCAACTTAACTCTACCTTGCACCACTCCACTCTACGCCACTTCACACTACTCTGAAATAATCTCCACTCTATGACACTGCACTCTATGCCACTTTAAGCTTAACCACTGGACTCTCCGCCACTGAACTATATGCCACTCTATTCTGCATTACGCCACTCTACAGTACTCCACTATACGCCACTACACTCTTTGCCACTACGCTCCACAGCACTATACTCTATTCGGCACCACTCTATGCTACTGTACTTTGCACCACTCAATGCCACTGCACTCTATGTCCTCAACTGTACTCTGCACTTTTGCCACTGCACTCTATGCCACTCAAATCTACTCTGCGCCACTGCCCTCCGCATCACTCGACTCTACACCACTCCAATCTATGCCAGTCTACACCACTGCACTCTACTCTGCGCCACTCCACTCTGCACCACTGCACTTTACTATGTGCCATTCTAATTTACGTCACTGCACCGTACGACGACGCTGCATTGTATGCCGCTGAATTCAATGCCACTATACTATACAACACTCTACGTCAATGCACTCTACACCAGCCCACTCTACTCTATGCCACTTCAGTGTATGCCACTCTACGCGACTCCACACAATGCCACTCCAATACACAACATTCTCTGCCACTCCACTCTCCAACACTCTACTACACTCTTTGCCATTCTACTCTGCGACACTCCACGTGATTCCACGTGGCTCTCCTCTACACCACTAATTTTTAGCCATGCTGAACAGCAGCCACGCTGGTGTAGAACATGGATAAAACACATAGGGGGTTATTCTAACTTTGGGGGAGTGTTAATCCGTCCCAAAAGTGACGGTAAAGTGACGGATATACCACCAGCCGTATTACGAGTTCCATAGGATATAATGGACTCGTAATACGGCTGGTGGTAAATCCGTCACTTTTCCGTCACTTTTGGGACGGATTAACACCTCCTCCAAAGTTAGAATAACCCCCATAGGCTAATCCAAAAGCTCTTGCATAGGCAAGACCTATTGGCTTTGCCAAAGCCTGTTTTTAAACTGCTTAGCCCTCTGCATTCATCTATGAGTTGAAAGCTTGCGTTGCAGGTTCATTCAGCAGGCTTCAATTCCTGGGTTTTCGATGTAGGTTAATGTTTCTCTGCTCAGAGGAATAGCTTGGTCAGTAAGAGTGATGGGGGGGAGCTTCAGATTTCCCAGAAATCACCCTGGCGTATCTTGTTAACATACATTATCTGAGAAGGGGGCTTAAGAGGCAGTGGAAAGGGAGAGGAGCGCGGTTGTTAGTGGTACTCAAAATAAAATGTTCTGTAAATAATAAACATTTTTAAAGATCTTCACGATAGAGAGAGAGAGAGAGAGAGAGAGAGAGAGAGAGAAAATGTGAAATCCAACAGACACCTCGCCATACCTGACTGAAAGCACTTGTTCCCAACTATTTATTACAAAATAATTATTAGTGGGTGTAACACCTCAAACCACCCCCCTTCGAAGCTACACCCCTTCCTCTGCTCCTCAGCTAGGGTCACAGATGCATACAGGGTGGGTGTCAGGAGGGGTTTTGGGCCTTCCTGGAAGTCACCTGTTTTCTTCAATGTTCCTCCGCTTCCACGATTCAATGTTTCAGCCTTCACGGAATTTTATGTTTTTGACTTGGATGTTTTCGTTAGAGAACAGCCTTAGGAATTATCAAATAGAAATAGTACGTCTAAAGGCATAAGTAGTTTTAAAACAATTATTTTCCCTTCCGTATTTTTTTTTACTTAAGAAAAAGGTAAGGAGTAGCTTTTATTGATACTGGAAATTCTGCTTTCTAGACCAGTGGTTCCCAACCTGTGGTCCGGGGACCCCTGAGGGTCCACAAAGCCTCCTCAGGGGGTCTGTGACTGCTTAAAAATGTCATAATATTAACAGATTGGGTACTCACCTCTTAGTAATGACTCAGTGGAGCGTCCCCAGATTCCAATAATGATTCAATGGGGGTCCTCAGCTTCAAGTAATAATAAAGTGGGGGTCCAGAGAAGTAAAAAGGTTGGGAACCACTGTTCTAGAGTGCTGGTAAAATTGTTGTCCCTAGTGTGCATAGAATCGGACAGACACTTGAGCTAACAATTAACACAGTATCATGTTTGCTGAATAAATGTGGAGTGTGTGTATTTCCATAATACATTTACCTTTAATGGGAACCAGGTAAGGGTTCTCTGTTGTACGGGGAAACTGGTAGTGCATAAACTGCAGCTAAAACATACACAGTGAAGTAACAGCATGAAGTATACTAAAATACTGCCATTTGGTTTTAGGATACAAAATATTCCCGAATTCTCCCATGTTTTGGCCATAGGAGCGATCAATCATCTAGTCCTTCATTAAGATACTCAATAATGTTTTTTTATTTTTCATTTGCATTGAAGCTTTTTTTTTAAAACAAACATTAAAAATACATCTCCACACTATCATGGCATTATATTTGTCACATATATCCAACAGATTGCAGATTTTCCCAACTATGCATCTACTCAAATTCATTTTTCTTTTCCTAAACCTTCACAATTGCTAATGTCAGAGTCGTATAATCGCTCTTATCGCACAGAATGTACAAAAACCTGTTATAGGAACGAAGAAGCTGGTGCTACCATGTGGTACAACGGTTGCTTGCGAGGGGTGTAGTTGAGATATGCAACATCATAGTTGCTCATTAATGTTATCAAGAGTGTGCTGGAGTAAACCATTAAGTTATTTTGCTTTCATCAGAGGGTTCATGATGGAGATAAACAGAGCAAGAACCTAGGGACCATGGTATAACAATATTTATTACATAATACACTTATTGGTGGCTGTAACACCTCAAAGCACCCCCCTTCAAAGCTACACCCCGCCTCTGCTCCTCAGTTAGGCTCACAGATGCTGGTGTACAACATGGGTAAAACACATAGAGAAATCCAATAGCTCTTGCATAGGCAAGACCTATTGGCTTTGCCAATGCTTGTTTTTAAACTGGCTTAGCCCTCTGCATTTATCTATGATTTGAAAGCTTGTGTTACAAGTTCATTCTGCAGGCTTCAATCTCCGGGTTTTTGAGGTAGGTCAATGTTCCTCTGCTCAGAGGCATAGCTTGATCAGTAGGGGGACGCGGGAGAGAGCTTCGGATTTCCCAAAAATCACCCTGGCATATCTTATTAAGAAACACTATCTGAGAAGGAGGACATAAGGGGGGCATAAGGGGCAGTGGAAAGGGAGAGCAGCGCCGGTTGTTAGTGGTACTCAAAACAAAATGTTTTGTAAAATAATCAAAAAATGTTAAATACTTCACAAGAGAGAGAGAGAGAGAAAAGGCGAAATCCACCTCGCCATACCCGACTAAAAGCACCTGTTTCCAAATATTTATTACATAATACACTTATTAGGGGGTGTAACACCTCAAACCTCCCCCCTCCATGCGTATTGCTATTAGAGGGACGAGGTCCAGGAAACGTGTCAGAAGTTTATGCTTCTTGGTACGCTTGAACAGCCCCAGGGCTCAAACCTCCCAGATGTGTAGTGTGGAGCACCCAGCAACCTGGCTGAGATGTGCAGTGACCTACTTGCCAAAACTGTGAGAAGCGCATGACCACAGCGTATCTATCATGTCGGCACCGGCCAGATGGCAACAGGGAAAACAAGAACCCATGCCTGGAAAAATGTGCTTACGTTCATAGCGGTGAGATAGGCCCTATGTATTAAAAATAATTGAATAAGCTTACATCTGGTGTTTCTACAGCAGGGGCTAGGTAAGGCAGTATTTTGTCACAGTCCTTAACATTGACATCCATCCCAAATTCTGCCTCCCATTTATCTTGCAAGCTCTAGAGTACACTCATTAAATAAATTCTTTGGCTATCCAGCTGATTAACTGTCTTCATTGTCTATGACATGAAGGCTCTGAAAGGCTGCATGCATGGGTGTCTCTTCTGATTCAGTGTTCCAGTCCAATCGAAGTGCATGGATCCGAGCGTTCTAAGTTAAGAATTGGCATTTCTGGATAGCGTATTGTTCCGAAATGTCATCAAAGGGGGAGACCACCTTCGAAGAGGTGGGCCACAAGAGTGCCAATGTTGCAAGTTTGTTTGGGTCAAAGTACTCCCGTTGTCTGATATGCTCAATAACTAGGTAGCGGATGCATACGGGACGGTCTGAGCAGTGAGTCAAAAACCTCTTAGATAGCACAAGAAGGCTACTCATACTAAGCGGGAGCAAGGTAGGCCAGAGTATCTCACAGGGTAGAACAGCTGCAACACTTTCTCCTCTTTCAGTGGCGCTAGCAGTGTGCCTGTGTTATAAAGGTGAATTTCAGGTATTCAGCGACAAACCAATCGCAGCTTGAAGGCAAGATAAAATTGTTCGAAATTCAGCACCACCAGGTCCCCCCATTAATGGGGAGCCACTGCTTGGCCAATGCAACCCTGTGGCGACCACTTCCCCAAAGTAGATCACCCAGAAGAGCATTTTAAGTATGAAAGAAACTTCCAGGTAATAATATTGGTAAATTGTCACAGAAATATAGGAGTCATCAAAGCAGAACCATTTTCAAGAGAGCTACTTTCCCCATTAATGACAAAGAGAGAGTTCTCCAGAAGGCAACCATTACTTCAGAGAACCGTCACAGCCCTTATTATGTTGCCATCAAGTAGGTCATGCTTGTCTTGATTGATTCTAATTCTGAGATACTGAAATGTAGTATGGTGCCATTACAATGAGTCCACACTAACATCTAGCTCAGTTTCCATGGTGTTGGGAAAAGGGGAAAACTCAGAACTTATCCCAATTAACTTTCAAACCAGACACATTATGAAAGGTGGAGGACATGTGTGATGTATGAGTGGTCTGCTATCACATCCTGTAGGTATAACTACATGTTGCCTGAGTAGAGGGAACCAGTGCTTGCTCTAGCGCCTTGGACAGTGTTTCCCAAACTATGGGTCGTGAAAGTCACATAGGGATTGGTGTTTACCATCTCTTTTCACTTTGCAGTCAAAGAAAGAAAAGTAAAGAGAATTATGTGACAATCTTACTGATGTACGTGAAAGTTAAGGCTATAGGATGTTGTTTTTTGTAACACACAACAAAATGCAAATACCTGTAAATGAACTATAAACATTCAGCAGTTAGAAGAGCAACAATTAAGCATCTTTTGTATTACTGAAGTGTGATGGAAACAAAGATTTTACGAGGCTCAAAACAAACCAAGACATTTTACTTGGTGATGCCTAAATGATAAATATTTATTGAAAACCGATTTCCACACAGTACAATTTGTGGCAATATAGTTTTATCAGTAAAACTGTATATCTGTTCAAAATTAATTACCATTTCAGTGGAAAATATGCTGCATGTAAATGGCAGTGGGCAACAACATGATGCTTTAGTTACATTAAAAAATCACCCCCCCTCACGTCCATTAAAGCTAGGTGAGTCACAAATGTTTGTCACTCTAAAAATTGGATTGTGTTTCTAAAAAGTTTGTGAAGCGCTGGTCTAAGGAGATACCCCAGTCCTCTCCCCTCCTCCCCCCACCCCACTGTTTATTCCCAATAGCTATGGGCTCTATCTGCCGCTAGAGCAAAAATATGAGGAGACAGTGGGCAGCTCTGCCAATGGGAATCAAGATATGTCACCTATTTCTAACCTCTGCCATTGGGCATGTGTAAAGTAGTTTAATCATCGAGATCCAGGACCAAACATGCGTCCTAGGAGGAAGCACCTGAGGGAAATGTACATATCTCTAAACAGTCTACAGAGATTCAGTAAAGTTCTCCTCCCTGGCACAAACCTGTTCTGCTCAGGATGGGTCAAGTGATGTGGAGACAGAATTTTACTAAATATTTTATCATTTGTTTTTAGGATTGCCAGGGGTCTTTAAGAAGAGAGATGAGCCCCATTCTTACCCAACTTCAGGAGGGACACTAGAAGAGCCTCCCAAAGAGTTGGTGGTCGGCTGCCTTTGGAGGCAGCTATCACAGAGTTTTTCCAGTATCGGAATTAGTAGTTTGGATTACGCCCCGTATAATTCCAATGGAAATTGGTCAGTGCCAGGAGTTTTCCTGTAGCTAGTGATCATATTGCTTCCCTGATGTCAGCAGAGTAAATAGGGGCATCTAGTTATTGGCGCTGTTCTGGAGAAATCTGTGTGGGGTGTCACCTAGGAAGTCGTCAAAGTCCTCTGAAGCACAACTCTGGGGAGGTGTATGTAGTACATGTTAATGGTAGGAAAAATGGTAGCATGGATTTCACTCTGTGTAAACACCAAAATGTTGGTTGCAAGCTAAAAGAAGGTGACAGGGCTGTGCATATATTCATGTCTGATAAGCCAAGCCAACAATGCTCCTCATTTGTCACGACTGACATGCGTTTTGAGGCACTGGCACTATAAGACACACCAAAGCCCTTTTAGCAGAGCAACATGTTTAGTATTGGTCACAGCAAGAGAGTGGGTGCATGTCTTGCAAGGCAAGTGATAGCCTTCTTCTCAAGGCAGAGTAGGAGATTTCTATGGTTTATAGCTTTGCTTCTAGCATTTCTCAAGTGCCCACTAGAGTGTTTATACAGTGCCCCTGAATTATGGCTTTAAATGCTTCTCATTCTTCAGTTTTGGAGGTGACTGTGCTATGATGAAGATCGAAGTAATCAGCTACGTTTTTTTATAAAGTTTGTCTAATCGCAGGGTCCGCAACAAAGAAGGCTGCATACAACAGTTTGGGATTGGAGGATGTGTCAGTCCCTTGCCAAAGCTAATATGAAGTGGGTTATTGTCTGAAAAAAAACTACTGACAATGTTACAGAGTCTATATCCTTTTTTCTGGATCTATTTATGCACATTGTAATTCAAAATCTTGGCTTTAAGACTCTTCTATCCGCTGTGACTGTTGTCAGTTACCATATAGCAAATGGAAGAACTTGGACATGTACAGAGCCATGGATTAAAATTATTCAATGCACCTAAATGTGAGGGAGTATAATGACATGGCAATTAATATTGCAATTGGGTAAGAGACATATAGAGACCACAAGGAGTGAGACCATGCCTAGAACTAGGATTCTAGAAATTGGATTAAAATATCACAACAACTGAGGCTGCACCACTACCAAACAGGTTCCATTTAATCATTTCAGATTCATGGTTTAGAGGTTTGGGAAGGTGCTGGATTGGCAATCTCAAATGCTTCACTTCTGAAGTGTTGGGAGTATATGAGTTTAGTTATCTCTTCCCTAAAGGCTGTGGGTTTACTAGCTGGGAAGAACAGACTTGGCTATTGAAAGAGTCATCACAAAAAATATGAACCACCTTTTTTGGGTCAAGAGCCCAAGAGGTATTGTACCCTTCTTAAAGTGGCTATAGCCCTTTCAAGCCCATATGGATCCGATGGATCTTAGTATGGGAAGGCAGCTTCATCTCTGTCTCAGGTTGTGTGCACTCCTTCTTGCAGCATGGAGTTTCTCTTGAGCAGGACCTTTTCAGCAATAGACTAGTACACTCTTTTCAAGGATAGGATACACTCAGGACCTCATTATGAGTGTGTCAGTCTTAAGACCACCACATTTGCTGTGGCTGTCAGACCGCAGCCATAGTAGTTGTCCGACTGCCACATTACGACCTTGGCGGAGCCGCCACGGTCTAACCGCTGGCACCGTCATGTTGCCAACAGTCGACAGCCTGGCGGTCTCGGCGGTTGTAATCCTCCAGGAATTACAAGTCCCCTTTCAGCCAGCCTTTGCATGGTGGTAAGACCACCATGCAAAGGCTGGCTGAAAGGGGAGGTGCTGGGGGCCCCATGGGGCCCCTGCACTGCGAATGCATTTGGCATGGGCAGTGAAGGGGCTCCCATGGACAGCCATGTCGTGCTTTTCACTGCTCGCATTACGAGCAGTGAAAAGCACAATGGGTGCTGTCGCACCCGACGCACCACAACATTGCTGCGGGCTCGTTTACTAGCCGGCGTCAATGTTGTGGCGAGTTTGCCGCTGGGCCGGCAGGCGGAAATACTATTTCCGCCTGCCGGGTGAGGGGGAAACTCGTAATAGGGCCCGCAGAGGAACGGCGGCGTAGGCAGTCACCCCGACACGGGACTTTAGCAGGCAGCCTCCGCTGCCCACCTAATTCATAATGAGCCCCTCAATTTCTACTCATTTTTTATCATGTGTGACAACCCTTCACATGACTCGGCTGACTAACTGTTGGTTGTAGCTGATTAATAGTTATGGATTTTTTTTTTTTTACATTAGAACAAGCATTGGCAAAACGTATGCAAGAGCTATTGGCTTTGCCCATGTATTTTAGCCATCTTTTACACCAGCGTGGCTGCAGTTCAGCATGGCTAAAAGTTAGTGGTATAGACTTTCTTGAAAGTCCCCAAAATGTCTTTAGCAAACCAGACAGCTGTGCTATCTGGTAGGCTGCGACCTAAAAGTGGAGGACTAGCTCTTTACCTTTTTTAACTGCCCCCCAGACAGACAGTCTACTGACTGTCCCTGTGCAGATCTGAATAGTCTATCATGACTGTGTCCTGTGACTTCCCAGATTGCATGGCCTGTATGTGTGCAAGCATAGTGCTTGGGTATTAGGAAGGGAGGATAACCTTATGCTGATGTTGTATGTATGTAGCACCTAAGGTGTATGTTGCTCTAAAGGGTGACAGGTGAGATTCCTCCGTGAAAATTTTTGGAATTTTAAGCTTTTTTTCCCACCCGTGGAGCGTAGTTGGACATGGTGCACAGCTTTGTGCTTTAAACACTGAAGGCCTAGGCGCTGTGTTTGCAGGTGTCTTAAACTCCTGTGCATTCCCCTTTTCTTCTCACTAGCCCTGACACAAGTTCATAGCCTTGTCACCTCGCTTGCACCCGCAGAAACCTATAGTCAACTGTCTGTTGTTGAGGACGTATCCTATAGTGCTCTACTGCAAATATATTTTATATCTTTTTCACTTCCTCAAAAATAAAATACCATATTTCGAAGGAGCTGACAGGGTTGTAGTCACAAAACGGAAATTGATAAGAATCTTATTTGTATCTGGCATATTGTGTGTTAGGGCCAACAATATTACAATGTATTTATAGTAGTCAACAGGCACTAGAGACATATTATGAATATTTGTTTTAAACATATCCCCTTGGAAACATTAGCTAAAAACAAATACAAAGCAACATTCCTGCCAATGTTGTCTAAATGAATGGCTTGTCATAAATAACAGGAGCAATGCACTTGGTGTGGTTTAAATAAGCTTTTTTGGGCCTCAGCAGCCACAATAGCATGATTAACAAATGTCAGCATGTCACTAAATGAGCATGGTAAATACGTCTTCCTGACAGGTGCCTGGCCGAAGGAGCAGGTGGGCTGAATCATCAAGCGCAAATGTAGAAAGAGGAAATCCATAAATAGCAGGTGATCTTGGCTTCAGACACGAGCGCATTCGACATAAATCCCTCTGTGCTTGCAACTAAACCTAACATTGGGTCCTTTGTGGTTTCTGGCACCGTTCCATAAAAGGAGGAAGGTTGGGTGAATGTGGATGCAACCAAGGTTTGTTTAATAACAGAAGCAGACTGAAAAAATAGAGCTTTGGTGTAAAGTATGCTTCAGCTTTGCACACAGAAAGAGAAGTGTTGTGTTTATTGCAAATTCATCCCCTAAAAAAAGAGCGAGTACTTCCCTTTTCTTTATCTATAGTAGTAATCTTCTCCAAACCCAAGTGTATAGAAAGACTTCACTGGCTTGAGCGTACTTAAAAAGGAAAGATTCCCCTGCACTGAAGTCTATTTCCATATTTATCAGGGTTCAGGCTCAGCATGGTCAGTGAATCTAGGGCCTAGGCTTACTCATTTATCTGTAAAAGAATAAGTGCTGGGGCCCAAAGTTTCTTTCGGAAGCCCCTGGCCGAAACTGCCCAATGTTGGGGCTGCCGAAAACCAAAGATGTCTAGGCTTAATTCCACCTCATGCCTATTTTACCCACCGCCACCACTCTTGCAGGCTCATTTCATCTCTGCTTTCTCCCTTTCTCACTGTTTTACTATCTTTCTGCTCCTTCATTCCTCCTTTCTCTCTCCTGTGCTGTGTTATGTTATATGTATTTTTATAGTACACCTGCAAGGGGATCCTAATGCCAAGCAGGTGTATGGCCACCCTTCCTAGGGTAGGGTGATCATTTGAGTAGGCAGGTCTTCAGCAACTTGGAGAATTCAAAAAGGGAGGAGGAGCCTCTGATGTGAAGTGGGGTGTCGTGCCACAGTTTAGGTGTAATGTAAAAGAAGTCCTGTCCTCTGGATCTTGTTCTAGGAATGCGTGGGACATGTGTGAGTAGGGTTCCTGCACAGTGGAGGTGTCTAGGTGGTTGGTAGAGGGAGATGCAGTTGTTCAAATACCTTGGGCCTAGGTTGGGTAGTGCCTTATATGTATGAGTAAAGAGTTTGAACTGGGCACGTTTGTGTATTTGGAGTCAGTGAAGCTCCCTTAGGTGTGGTGTGATGTGAGCTCTGCGTGGGATGTGGGATATCAGTCTGACTTTGGTGTTCTGGATGGTTTGTAGTCTTCTGGTGAGTTACTTGGTGATACTGGGGTAGAGGGTGTTCCAGCAGTCCAACTTCTTGGTGACCAGGGACTGAGTGACTGTTTTTCTCATGTTGCCTGGGAGCCATTTGAAGATTTTGCTCAGTATCTCTGGGAAATGTCAAAGTCTGATGACAAATACTAAGTCCCAGTCCCCAAACATGAGTGCCAGTTGACACTACCTACAACCACCACCACAAATTAAGCACTGTGAAAGCTTAGTTGGGGTTGAGATTGAGGAGAATGGGACAGTGGGAACTAAAAAGAGGACGAATACCAGACCGCTAACTCACTTATACCATTAGATGATAACGCCCTGAAATTCAGTACATGATGGGGACACTTGGGTAATATTAGTATCTGGAGCACAATTACAAAACCAGGTGCACTGTCCTTTACTGATGCACTATCCACAAAGGCAGACTGTGTGTTCCATTACATAAAAAATGTATTTGCTATAGAGAGAACACAGCAGTGAAACGCTAAGCAGCGATTCACTCTGTGCTTCACAGTAGGCACCGCCTGGTCTGCCTTTTGAAGAAGGGCTCATGAAATGGCATCCTTTTCCTTGGTAAATACCAATCACTTAATGTAATACTAGGCAAACAAGCACTTCATCGCCAAACTGTATCTTGTTCACATAGTCACTACTTTGAATACCCAACCTGTGCAGGCCTTTGACATCTGTACCAGGGTCGTTTGGTGGATCTGCACTGATCTTCTTGCTCTACAGAAGGTAACAGAGCTTTGGGCATCCAAACAGAAGAGTCCAAAGGGAACAGGGGCAAAACATAAAGAATGTGTGTGGCAAGCAAGCAGTGTTTGATTATGAAATAACCCTGCTTGGAGGGTGAAGTGTTTGATTTCCCTGTGCTCGGTTAAGCAGAAAGTGGTCTACGTCAAAAACAGAAAAGAGGTTTTCAATTGGGGAGGAGTATCCTTCACATCAAAAGGGTAGAAAGATAGTGAAGATGAATGTGAGGGCCATCTTGAACTGAATTTGTCTGCAGACACATGTTCTGAATGCTGAATCAAATAGAGATCTTCAGTCACCCACAGCATACCGTCTACCTCTAGAAGAAATCATAAAAAGGTGGGAAAGCAGCAAGGAGTGACCAACTGCAAAGCATGGCATCTCTCCCTCAAGCACACAAATGTTGGAAATGCTTCAAAGAGATAAATATACTATCACAATGTTGAACAGAAATTTCTACAGCTTGCAGGAACTGATAAATTCACTACAAAATAAAAAATAGACTAGAAATACTGCAAGCTGAAACAGAATTCACACCTACAAATTAGATATGAAACAGCTTGCGTTACATGGAGAAGGCATGGTAGCTTTCATAAAACATGATTCCAGGGCTGAGTGGAGACTGAAACCATTGGAGAATGTGCATAGATCTGGCAATGTGAGGATACAGAGGAGGAGGAGAAAGGTGACCCAAGAGGGTTAGCATAGAAATGGATCCTGGAATTACTTGGGATGCCAGAGGAAGCAAGTAAGGAAGCCCGGACCTAGAGAATGCAGAATTTCTAGAGCAGACCTGATGTAAGGGCCCAATGGAAGCAATGAAGTTTGATTACTCTTCTTCCAGACATTTCCCAGCCACTGGAAAAAGGAAACTGGAATTAGTGGCAAAATAGACTTGATATCAGAGGGTGCTCATCATAAGGTAACTCTTCTAAACAAGGTTGAGCTCAGTCACTGGAGGGGATGAAACACATTCTCTGGATTGCAGAGTAGGGAGGCGGTCTCCTTACTAGCCAAAGAAAATGACACTGGAAGAGCCCTACACTGATGCACAAGAGAACCTTGGCCACTCCTCTCCGACTCCCTCTCCAATGCCCTCTTGTTCTCATTTCACTTGCACCTGCTCCCAAGCTTCCTTTTCTGAACCCCTTTCCCTTTCTATGTTTATCTCCTTCACTTACGTAACAAGCCCAACCTCTTGTACCCCCAATGAGATAATGAATCCAAGCATCTTTCCCAGTGGCAACTTGTGGAAGGGAAAAGGGGCTGATGGGGCGGGGCACCAGGGAGGAGAAATAAAATATTAATTAAAACGAAAATTTACATTAATGCTGCGCTGCTCCGCTACTCCAGTCCTCCGTCTTCTAGTCGAGTGCAGGCACAGGCTCCCAGCATGCCCTGCTATCAATCATTATGCTGCTCAGAGCAGCTTCAGGATTGGCTGGGAGCGCCCAGCCAGGGCACTCCCAGGCAGACTGGGGGCCTGTGCCTGTCCTCTCCAGCCCGGCAACACAGTGCCGGGATGAAGAGAGCACATTGCGCATGTGTGTTTGGCCGGCTCAAGATGGCCGGCCAATCACACATGCGCTATGAGGGGAGTGCACAGTGCACTCCCCTCACTGCTGGTCACAGTCCATGACCCTGCCCCTTCTAATACAAAACGATAATAAACCTGGTTTATTATCGTTTTGGATTAAAGGGTTTGCAGCTGCTGCTGCTGATGGTGTTGGGGGGAACGATGGAGCCGCCCCGATCTTTTCACCCTTTCTTTGACATACCTTTCATTCCGTCCTTAGTGGTTACCTTTCAGTTCTACACTCGCCATTTGATTCACCCTATTCACCATTTCATTACTCACGTCCCTAAACTCAAGCCGGGAGACAAGCACAATTCCATATTGAGTGTGCCCTCTCCTCTTCGGGAACACGTATCTAGTATTTGTCACCGATCAACATTCAGAAGAGAACCCTATTAATAGACTAAACATTGGACTGAAATATGTTTCCAAAATGTATATTATAACTTTTCTTTGCAATGGAGAAATGTGCGTATTATGAGATATGATTTGATAAAATTAAAGACATAATGAATAACATTGCCACTATTCCTCTGTAACAGATGAGCACTTTCGCTGTTTGTTTTGATCAGAGTTTTCTTGGCCCAGGAAACATTGGCACAGAAGGTAAAAGTGTGCGTCAGTGCGGTTAGTCAGTAGATTTAGGAGAACTGGATAAAATCAAACAAAAACAGAACTAACGTGCTAATCTGAGGTGCCAGACATACTCTGCATATCAAATATGAGGCCAGTACTACTGGGCTTTGTTCACTCCTGCTGAAGTGGTAAAGAACTAGGGTGTGTATTTCGAGCATAGCTCCGAGAGACTTACAAGTTCATGTACTCCTCAGCTGCTGTTTTTTAGATTTTGTGACTTTTCAGTCAGTGTCTTGCCCATTTCTACAAGTCTTCTGTTACCTGGCATAGTATCATCTTGGTTAAACCATAGCAGCACCCGATCCCTTGAGATGTCACCATAGTCAGAGCACCGAATGCAACAATTTACAAACACCACAACTTGTTTGTTAGTTGCCATTATGAGCCAGCGTCATCTCTGTTCAAATTTCTGAATTATACCCATAACCTGCAATGATTGCAATGAGTTCAAACCACTCTTAAATACCCATAGATCATACTACTTTCCTGGATCTCGCCATTGAGATGCAACATTTCTCATTTTTGTACTGTTTGCATAATCAAGTTTTCCTTTGAAAAAACCCATCTTGTGTCCTGCCAGAGTGATCATGACACACTCTTATCAAGTGATGGAAGGGGCAGTCGAGTTGGGGAAACTTTTATGGGCCCGTTCAGAGTCATGCACTCAGAATAACTAAAACATTCAGGCTCAAATGGTGGTTGAGCCCAATTTCAGATTCTGAGTGTGACACACACTGCTTGGTTTGGTAGTTTTCGTTTAGCAAATTCATCCAGGTAGAGTCTGGATAAATCTAAACAGAGAAAACAGTGTACAAAATAATTGCTTGCAGTTTTACCTTTTGGTGAGCCTGAATGGATGCTATCCCACATTCTGAGTTCTAACATGGAAAACCTGGAATAATGTGGTTAAATCTGTGCATGGAAACACAGCCACCAAGCGGTAACAGTATCTCTGCTGCTACTTCTCCAGTGTGTAATGCTGTGTGCACACCAGTTCTAAACCGCATCCTCTCTCCCAGTCCCTGCCCTATGCACTGGTGTGCACAGGGCAGCGACTTCAGATGGTGCATGGCCACTGGTGAAGGCAGATCAATAGGGCATGATAGCGTTAGTAAGTTGCGGGCTATATCCTTGATAGGCCTCATTGAAGTAAGTAAATACACTTGCATGATTACCTGAAAGTTTGCCAAAGCTGTCAATCCAACTTATAGAGTTGTTTGTGAATAAAGGACTGATACAAATTCCAAATATTGGTTTCCTGTTGCCTACATATGCTACTCGTAAATAAGGTGATTCTAAGGTCATTACACTGTGGGATTCAGAATGAGAGACTTTGAGGTGTGAAGGTGGTCATGGCATTATGCTACGTTACTGACAAATCAAGTCGATGTTGGATGTAAGTGTTCCCATAAACACAAAGTATCCACTGACATATCAATAAAAACAGCTAGATGATACTGTGGCATTTTTAGGTCTTGCCTGCCAACAGAGAATGAGGTGTTGCTGTGATGGGAATTGTTTACTATTAAGGTCCTGAAGCCTGCTTATTGCTTACAATTTGTTGACTTCGCTGTCACTTTTCGTTGCTGAGTCCTAATTGGCCAGTGCTGCCAGCATCACTTTCTCTTCTTTCATGTCAAGCATGGACCAACTACTGATTGATTTGTCTTGATTAGTGGGGTAAAAGTCTTCATTGTTTCAATTAATAAAAGTTGGTACAATATATAACACAGATAAGCACCCAGCTCTAAAAGAAATTACAAAGTAGCATTGTTCATGTGAAAATAAATAGTTGAAAATGTAAGCAAATAAATACTGTTTATAAGTCTTAAGTTGAAATGGCTAGTGGAAGTCACGGGCACTATATTTCTGGATGCTTCATTGCATTGTATAGAATATCTATAAACTTGCTGAAACTCGTAAGGCCCGTTGGCCGACTGGTGTGAAAGCAGGAGCTCAAGGCCTCTTTGCAGGTCGTAATTCCGTGATTTAAAAACATTGGTCTCAGTAAAGTGCAGTGTGCAGTTAGCAATACAGGGCAGCAACATAAGAGGTGGACCATGGTTTCTCTTTTCCATTGGCAGAACCTGTGAGTGTTAGCCTAGGGGTAGTTTGCCAGTTTGATTGGTATTCAAATATTGCTAAGACCATTAGTCCTGCTCCTAGTATCTGATATTTGCAATTCAGCTTTTAGTTTGATTAGTGTCCCTTTCTGCCCATCGTGCTGTGATCCAGATACTATTTCCACCCCACCCCTCCCACTTTGTCTGTGTTGCTTCGTCTCTGCCACCTGCACCCTTGCATTGTCAGTGTTACCTTCC
This sequence comes from Pleurodeles waltl, assembly GCF_031143425.1. Classification (NCBI taxonomy): domain Eukaryota; kingdom Metazoa; phylum Chordata; class Amphibia; order Caudata; family Salamandridae; genus Pleurodeles; species Pleurodeles waltl. The sequence goes on from NC_090448.1 coordinate 155,307,464, forward strand.
CCCCACCCATCATAACAAAAAAAGGGTATGACGCTGCCGGAGCTGGCCACATAGTGGCACCTTTTTTACCATTCCTTTCCCTTTCTCGCCCCTCCCCTCCTGATGCCTTGCCCGTTTCCTCCAACCATCCTGCTCACCTTTACACGAATTACATAATTCTATTTCACATATTTCCTAGGCACAGACGAATAAATAATTTGCAAAGAATTACACGATGTTCAGACAACCTAAGCAGGCATGGTGTAGTCACCCGACAGTACTACAGTCAATCACAGACCACATTATATATGTTTTACAGTGTGTATTAGAACACAAGACATCCTATCAACAAGTCTGAGAGGAGGCATGACATATCCCACAAAGCACAAAAATTACTAGATTGCTCAATTATATGCAAAGGTGTGCTATTTAATGTGCATAAGGAGAGAGAATGTAGAAAGGTTTTCAAGTCAGTCATACTGTAGTAAACATTAACACAGATACTGAACAAGTCAATATTAACAAAATACAAAAAACTCATGCTATTCACCAACTAGTCGCCAACAGTCCAAACTCATTTCCCCCAAACTAACACGCATTGGCAAAGCCAATAGGTCTCACCTATGTGAGAGCTGTTGGCTTTGCCCATGTCATACATGCCATTTTGAACCTAGAGGAAGATTTTGGAAAAAGAAAATCTGAGAAATTGATTTTTTCCATTGACTTACACTGAAGTGTCATTATGGGCCTAAAAGATCATGAGTCTCCAGCCTGGATCAGGCCACGTTGGCATGTACACCATGTATTTTAGCCATGTTGTAGATCAGCATGCCTGTGAATGGGAAAGTACCAGCACTTCTTGGAGCAAACAGGTACTCTGTCTAGAGAGTACCTGCACTTCTACATTTCCATTTAATGCACTGGCCATGCTGCATAACCAGTCTGCTCTTCAACGTGGCTAAAAGACATTGGCAAGACCTGCTAGCTTTACCAATGCTTGTTCTTCGTTACCTGCCGTGAAGAGACCCAGCAAACTAAGTATTGAATATTAACTTTATGCCTCAGAAGCAGACTCACCCCTCGGAAAGTCCAGCCTTTGGTGGAAGGAAACAAGGAAAATGTGTTCTTCTGTTGCCATCCAGGCCTGCAATAGGAGATAAAAAAAATATGTGTTTACTTGTCGTGTATTTCTTCATTTGGGCTTTCAGTTCCAGTGCTCAAATACGCCACACATGACATGGCGCCGCAACGCCGACATTTTAAACCTCCTGTTACTTTGTGTTCATATTAAGTAAATTGCTGTTGTGGTTTTTTTTCCTACCACCTTTTACTAGACTGACTTTGAAAGCGCAGAGCGTTAATGCAGGGGTCGGACACTCGATACCGCTGCTTTAGACACTCTTGCTAAAAGAGCGGGACAGCACCAAAAACAACGTCAGGCGACATGAAAGGACCGCTCACGCACAGTGTTGACACAGAGGTCACTGGGACACCCAGGGAGAGCTCTCCGTGGACTTCAGTTAACAAGGGTCAGCGAGGGAGAAGGTGGCGGTGCGGGTCGCAGAGTGATGGCTTCACTGGAGTGGGCATGTGAGCAACACGAAGCAGGCAGTGTTCTGCGACCTTTTAAACTTTTGAAAAAAAATCACACCTTTTACCAGAATTACATCTCCAAATGTGTCCTCCCTGCAACTCAGCAAAAAGTTGCACTTCCGCAGAATGTGCTCTTGTATGTAATGTAAGTAAGGGGATTTGCATATAGAGTAACAGTAAAACGAGCAGCGTAGAAACAACTTATGCTTGTTTTAGACTTAGCGATACTTTAAACGTTGCAACATTCCGAGGTTGCACATAGAAATCTGTGGACATTATTCAGAGTTTGGCAGACATATACTCAGTCGAAAGCGGCAGACATCCACTATCGAACTCTATGTAAAGCTCTATGTTTTTGCAGTTGTATATAGCACGAACTCGACTCGAAGGAACCGGAGTGCTTTACAGGAGCACCAGTTACATACAAATTCATGTTTGTTTTTTAGGCATAGGGGAGGTTAAGTGATTTGTCTGGAATCACAAGATGTTGAGCCCTTCCCGAGACCTGAGCCTGGTTCCCCAGTTCCAAAGTGGCCGTAATTATCTGACCCTATGTGAGTATGCACAGAGAAGAGCTGGACTTAAAAATGTACTGTGGCTAACAATGCCACCCACAATAAAACATACAAATTGTTGAACCACAGCTGTCCCTGTTCATCACAATTATATAACATCATTAAAGGTATTGTAGAGTAAAGAAACATATATATGTGTTTCGGTGTATGAGGTGGCGTACTGAAACTTGAGCCCCCCCCCTTGCACAGTGCATGGAGGAGGCCCTCTCCGGACTAACACAGAAGCTGTCAGGTGTTGAGCCCCCCCTACCCCGGAGCTCGGGGCTCCACCGCACTGCAGAGTCTGGGGGGAAAGGGGGTGTGGGGGGGGCTTTGTTACGCCACTGAGAATATCTATCAAAATTTGGGTCTGGCTTTTCTGAAGAGTGGAACAAACTGATAGCCAAAATGAGAATCATCTGAAATTTACACAAGACCTCAACTTTGGGGAGGTTGACCTCAACAAAACCTTACTCAAAACATAACAATGCCCCTCTATCCAATGAACTACCCACTTCTATGTCTCAAATTCCTTTGCTTCCCTGCAGCATAACCTCCTCTACCGACCGACACTACACACTTTGAAGCAGTTATTTATACACTGCAGGAGTTACAAATGATACATAATATAATGTTACAAATCTTCTAGTATCAATGTTAGGCTGATTAGCATCGATCCATCGATGACACTGTGTTCCCGTGGGATGACAGTGTTGCCGTGGGTCAATCCACTTCAAAGGGTTTGCTCTTCACAACAGAGCCAATCTCTGAAGGACAGAACAGGCATATGGAAAGGAAGAGGAAGCAGCCTCCATACCAGACTCTCAACTGAGATTGCATTAGCCTGGCAATAGGAGATGTCCATCAGGGATGACCTTGCTAAATATTTCTCTGAGCCTTAGATCTATGTAGAGCTTCATTAAGAATGATAAACAATTGTATAGTGTATGCTTAGAACACATTGCAACTAGTTGAGGCCTCTTCAGGAAATGTAGAGTGAGGACTCATTTGAAGCTTCCGACCCTTGGTGAGGATTGTATATTGTGCAAATAAGATGGGATGTACTTTGTTCATAGCCCTAAAAGGAAGTATGTGGTAAGTATTCCTAGACCTGCCTTTGACAACCTAAAGGTGGGTAACAACCTTGTGAACTACCACAGGGCTAAGACACATTTTCAGTTGAAAGATTTATCCATTCCCTGCAAAATACTTGACGCCAAGAGAGACAGTTGCAATTCAAGCGGGTGTTCAGATCCACAGGGAGGCTAAGGGTCTGATATAAAGAAGGACACCATTTGGACCTTAGCCACCAAATGCTGTTCGCCACACCCACCCTTCTCAGCTTTCTATCATCCTAAAATGAGGTAGGGAGGAGGCTGAAGGATCTGATGGGAGATCCTTCCCGTACCTAGTTATCATTTTTAACATCATACAGTGGTGACACCTTTGAAAAGGGTGTTGGATCTGCCAGCCTTATTTTTGGCTGGCCACCCTATCACCAATTTTAGTAGCACCACCTCTATTGGACGCCACGATGAACACCCATGAGGTCTATCCTCAGAAGCCCTGAATGTGTCCTTATAGTATGGTTGCAGAAAATATATCCACATTTTGGGGGCCCATTTCCAGTACCCCCACTTGTTGGTGATAATTCCACCACCCTGTATATGGACATGGTACAATTTCAGGCATGGTGTTTGCCAGTTGCGGCCTGTCCTTTAGGGTTGAAGGGCCAACTTTTGCCCCTCATGAAGAGTGTCTGTCAGGCTGAACAAAGGCCAGCATGACAGACACTCTTCATTTTCAGCTCAGACAGCCAGGAGCAGACATGCGCGATTTGTGCAGACTCCTGGCTGCCTGAGCTGAACTTTGCTGGGCTGAGGAAGTCACAGCTCCTATGGCCGTGACCTCCTCGGCTCAGCAAACGTGCTTCGAGGCCCTCCCATGAGTGATGAGGAAAGCGTCACCCATTGACTTTGACCTGGGCGCTTCAGGTTTAAGCCCTGAAGCTCCCAGGGCGAGTGTCAATCAGTGACACCTCGTCACAGAGTGGGGTGGGGTGGGGTCAGCAGTCTCACTGACCACATCCCACTCTGTGACGAGGCTGGGACTGTTGCCTTCCCTCATTGGCTGACCTTAGAGGCAGCAGTCCCAACCCTCCTGGGACCTGGAGGCTGAAGGTAAGTGTGTGTGTGTGTGATGTTTTAAATTGAATGTTTGGTGCGCGCGTGCATGTTTGAGTGTTATGAGTGTTGTTAATGGATGTGCGTGCGTGCATATCTGTGTGTAAAAGAATGAGTGTGTGTGATCTTTTAAAGTGAATGTTTGGTGCATGCGTGCATGTTTGAATGTTATGAGTGTTAATGGATGTGCATGTGTGTGTGTGTGTGAAAGAATGAGTGTGTGTGTGATGTTTTGAAATGAATGTTTGGTGCGTGCGTGCATGTTTGAATGGTATGAGTGTTGTTAATGGATGTGCGTGCGTGTCTGTGTGTAAAAGAATGAGTGTGTGTGTGTGCTTCCCGCCCGTCCCCCTCCTCCTAAAGCTGCTGGCCGCCACTGGTGTTTGCCCCTGAAGATGGCTCCCATTATGACAGTGGAACCGCCTCAAGGAAAAGACCACACCTTTGTGGAAGGAATTTTGAAAAAATGGGACTTCTCCCAACAGTATGGTGGTGGTGGGTCCTCCACAACACTGATGACTGATAATTCCAGCTGACAAAGCTTAAATGCGCCCCTAAGTGTCTCCCCGGAAAGTACTTACTCTGTAAGAAGCATATACTCAGACACAAGAATCCCTACCTCCAAACACAGTGCTACCACTAACCATACACCAGCACTTGTGTCACAGCGAGTTGTGCATCCAGGAGTTACACACATCAACTTGCCATCCCCAGAATCAAATTGAGATCACTCATTTGCACAAACATATATCAGTACATTATTTTTGAGGTGTAGTGGTATGCCTGTGATTGGGCTGCTGAAATATACAGGATAGTTATTATGTGTGAATGTCTCAGACACACCTAGAAATTAGTGTAACATACCCTCAAACTCTCTGTGTCTCCCTCTAGCTTTCTCTGTCCTCTCATCATCTCCTGATGGCCCAAGACAAATATGTATAAGTAAAGGGGCCAGAACGTGACTTGCATTTCAAGTTGGAGAAATGTCATATTGTAGAAAGGGAAGGGATTGTCCTCCAAGATACAAGGATGAGGTGGATGAAGGGGGAATTAAATGATGAAGACGCTTGAATAAATAGGCATAGATTACACTGTATGTGGACCAATGAGCATGATTCGAGAATTAAAATAGTATACTGAAACAGACCATGAGTGAAGCAGGTAACCAAAAGTTAAGAAAACCATGGGCGTAGCTTCGGGGGATATGGGTGGTGTTTGGGGTGTTACATCCTCCTAAAAATGTATTCTGTAGTACATAGTTGGGGGCAAGTGCTTTCAGTCGGGTATGGTGATGTGTCTGCCGGATTTCACCTCACCTTTGAAAAATATTGTGTTTTAAGTACTCCTACTAATACCCACTGCCCCTTGAGGCGCCCTGCCATGCCCTATTTCTCATTTAATGATTGTTGTCTTACTGATCAAACTACACTCCTGAAGAAAACATTGTGTCACTAAACCCTAGGAAGCTCATTTCTTTTCTTTCCGCTAGTATGGCATCATAGTACACAGACCACAAACTACAGCAAATTAATATAAATAGAGATTCCAATGATAGAGTCTAGTAAGGGTAACAAGTAACATAAAAACAGTCACAGTACCATTTGCTATCAATAAGCTTAAATCTGGTGTTCGTCAGGAGGTGGTACTGCTCAACATTGTAGGAACATCAAGGTAGAAAGACAATCTCTTGAATAGGGAGCTAGAGGCAGAAAGAAGAGAAACAAGCATTGGCAAAGCCAAAAGATCTCACCTTTGGGACCTCAGGGCTTTGGCAATGTCTTTTGGTGATGCTGTTCAGCATTGCCCAAAATTTTTTTTTGCCAATGCTGTGTGACATCATCAAACGAAACAAAAAGGTGATATGATGAAGCATCTGCTGGTGGCCATGTATCTTGAGGCGCGAGCTTGTGTGAGGACGTACATGTGTGTCACCAAACAAGTGTTTGCATGCATCACCACACATGCGTGTGTTTATGAGATTACATGGGCACCAAGATGGTTCAGTAAATAAAAAAATGAAATTGGATTAGTGTGAAAACACTTTTTTTTAAAGCAGGGGGCCAGCAACAATTTGCTGCCTAGCCCTACCAAAAAATAAAATATAAAAAAAATTAAATCTATAACAAGAGTTGAAGAGCTGGGGGTAATGGAGGAGCAAGTGGGAGAACAATAAAATAAAAATAAAGCTGGGTGGCAAGGGAGGGTTAAATAAGAACACATGGGATACACCAATACAGGGGTAGGAGAGAGAAGAACTCAAGGGAGAGAGTGACATGGGGGGAGAAGCACATGAGGGAGAGAACAACACGGAATGTGGAGGGAGGGAGAAGCACAGGAGGTACAGAGCTGGAAATAACTTGCACTCTCATGGACTGCTTAACCAAAAAGGAAAAAGTAGTTTCCACAAAGTAAACAGTAGAAGGATATAAATCAGCCAATCAAGAGGATTGTAAAGAGGCAATAATGCAGGGGAGGGACAGATGCAACAAGCATTGGCAAAGCCAACAGGTTTCAACTACACAAGAGCTATTGACTTTGCCAATGTCTTTTAGCCATGTTGTATGGCAGGGTGGAGTGGAGCAGAGTGGCATACAATGGAGTGGTGTGGAGCAGCATAGAGTAAAGTGGAGAGTGGAGTGCAGTGAGTGGAGTTGAATAGGGTGGACTGGAGTAGACTGCAGTGGCAGAGAATAGAGTGGTGCAGAATAGAGCAGAATGGTGTAGAGTGCAGTGGCATAGAATGCAGTGGTGTAGAAGAGAGTGGTGTAGAGTAGAGTGGTGTGGAGGTCAGTGGTGTAGAGTGCAGTGGGTTGGAGTGGTACAGAGTAGAGAAGAATGGAGTAGAGTGCACTAGCTTAGAGTGCAGTGGTGTGTAGTCGGGCGGAGTAGAGTGGAAAGGCTTAGAGTGGAGTAGACTGGCGCAGAGTAGAGTAGTGTAAAGTGCAGCGGAGTAGAGTGGAGTGGCACAGAGTCGAATTGAGTACAGTGGCATAGAGTGGAGTGGGTAAAGTAGAGAGATTTAGAGCGGAGTGGCATAGAGTGGAGCAGAGCGGATTAGAGTAGAGTGGAGAGGCATGGCATAGGGTGGTGTGGAGTGTCATAGAGTGGAGTGGAGTAGAGTGGTGTATAGTAAAGTGCCATAGAATGGAGGGGAGTGCAGTAGCTTGGAGTGGCATTGAGTAAATGGTGTAGAATGAAGTTGGGTAGAGTGAAGTGTGGTAGAGTGAAGTGGCATAGAATGAAGTGGCATAGTGTAGAGTAGTGCAGAGTAGAGTAAACTGGCATAGAGTAGAGTAGCTTATGGCATTGTGTGGAGTGAAGTGGCACTGTGTGGAGTGGAGTGGTGAAGAGTAGAGTGGTATATAGTGGTGTAGAGTGGAATAGCATGGAGTGGCGCAGAGTGTCATACAGTGGAGTACGGTGGCATGGAGTGGCATAGAGTACAGTGCCCTGGCATAGAGTGTAGTGGCATACCGTGTAGTGGCATAGAGTAGCGTGGCACAGAGTGCAGTGGTGTAGAGTGCAGTGCCGTAGAGTCGTTAAGAGTAGAGAAGAGTTAAAGGAATGCAAAGTAGAGTAGTGTGTTGTAGAATGCAGTAGCATAGAATGCAATGACGCAGAGTAGAGTGCAGTGGTGTAGAGTGCAGTGGAGTGGAGTGGCGTAGAGTGGAGTGGTGTACAGCAGAGTGGTGCAGAATGCAACAGTGTAGAGTAGTGCATAGTACAGTAGAGTGGTGTACAGTGCACAGGCATAGAGTGATGCTGAGGACTGTGGCACAGAGTGCAGTTGTGTATAGTTCAGTGGTATAGAGTGCAGTTGCATAGAGTACGGGGTGGAAAATACAGTAGAGTGGCATAGACTGCAGTGGTGTAGAGTAGAGTGGTGCAAAGTAAAATGCATTGGCATATAATGCAGTGCCTTAGAGTGGTGTTGTGCAGAGTAGACTGCAGTGGTGTAAAGTGCAGTGGGATAGAGTGCTATAGAGTGCCCTGGCATAGAGTGCAGAGTAGAGTGGTGCAGAGAAGAGTGGCGTAGAATGCAGTGGCGTAGAGTGCAGTGGCATTGAGTGCAATGATGCAGAGTGCAGTGGCGTAAGGTACAGGGCTGGGAAGCAACATGGAAGGGGGGCGAGTCGGAGGCAGTAAGAGCTCCATGGATGGCAATATCAGAGACAGACTGAAAACACAAGCACTCATATGGAGTGCCTGACACAAAAAGTAGCTCCAAAAACGGGAACAGTGGATGACCAGAAGTACTTGGGCCAGGCTCCAGTTGTGGGACAAACACAAAAAGAGGATATGGCGCCCGCATTCCATGACAAATTGGAGCAAAGCAAATGAGAGCGACACTTAAGCTAACAAATGGTAAGCTATGGGCAGGCTGTAAACCCACTGTATGTAAACAAAAGTCTTGCTGAGACAGCTCATATGCCATCTAGACAAAACCTAAAAAGAGGACAGGAAGCTAATGCAAGGCAATAAATAAGAAGCAAGTAAACACGAGTGAAAGCCGACCAATTGTAAGCAATGGCTGGGATGTAAGCCCGCTCTAAAGTCTTGGTTAGCCCAAAATAGGTTTTTACTACCAGACAGTTTTTAACAGTAACATAAAGAAAATACACAGCCAAAATGATGGCACACTTCCAACAGAAAATTGTTTAGTACATGGGCTATTATTTCTACCAATTCACTATACACTGGAAGTGGCACCCTTATCACTGTTATGCTCACTTAGCAAAAACTTGATGGCTGAGTTAATAATAGGATATGTCTTTCCTATATCACAGAATTCAATTTTTTCAAACTCTGTAATAAATTCTTGAAGTTTTGGCGGGAGGCACCACCTGCAGGAAAATACATTCACACATAATCACCAAAACTATGCCTGGCGTAGGCATAATGTAGCACAAAGGGTTAGAGTGGCGCAATGCATGCATTGCGCCACTCTGTAAATACGGTGCAGGGATTTCAGCCTCGTTGGGCCACATTAACATAAAAAATAATGACGCTAATGTGGTGCAAGGTGGCGCTAGGGGACTATAAGTATGCCCCCTAGTTTCCATAGACGTAGCATTTTTTGTTTTGCTTGTAACTTTGGCGCAGCTTGACAAAACCTCATGAAATTTTCAAAACTTATACTTTGGTCAGTTCAGCTGTTGTCTTGAAAGTTTTGGGGTGATCTGTCAGCGTGGGACAAGAAAAAGGAGGGGTCCCAAAATGCATTTTCCCCATTCATTTTTCCATAGGGTCTTTAGACATGCCTACAACCAAAACTGCTGAACTAAATTACACCAAGTTTGGCAGGAAGCTAGATTCTGTTCCACAGATTACACTTTATGTGGTTTGGTGTAAATCTGTTCAGTAGTTTTGCAGTATTTTATGGGCAAAAATTTAGTTATATATGGAAGCGGATCTTCTGCAGATCCACACCCGTGGATCCAGGTCTGGATCAGCGAATCCAGGGGAAAAGCAACGCCCTGATTGTCTGGCCGCAACCTGACAAAAAAGTTGCGGCTGCAATTTTGTTTGTTGCATCAGCTCGGGGGTGGGAAAAGAAGATTGCAAAAACACATAAGGGGTCAGGATGGACACATAGGAAGGGTCACTGAGGGACCCATAGTGGACAAAATTTGCCCATTTTTTTTTGCCCTATCTGCAGATCCGCGGATCCACTGGTGGATCCACGGACCTGTGAATCCACTGGTGGATCCGGGGATGGCCATGTGCAGTTTGGCTACATGCAGGAGTTTTGGCCAGGCCCAGCAGCCAACCCCTGATGTGCTCAGACGAATGGCCGGGCACAGCGCTGGTTATATATATACAACTATGTGTGCTAAAAAAACCATAGAAGTTCAATGAAAAAAACAAGGGTTACAGGGACGCTATAGTTAGGTTCTGAATTTCCTCGCACAAAACTACAGCAATTCAGAAGTTATAGTTATGGTTAACTGAAGTAACTATAACTTGTGCCCTAAGGTAACTATAACTTGCACCTTAGCCATGCACAGCTAACTATTCCACATATTACATCATTGATGACACCTTCTGTGGCATCATTGATATTACTATTGCAACGTTTACAATTAAATTATTAATGAGAAAACTGTACATGGTGGAGGTCCAAGTTATAGTTACCTTAGACAGCAAGTTATAGTTACTTGAGTTAACCATAACTATAACTGCTGAATTTCTATGGCAATGTGCAAGGGGATTCAGAACCTAAATATAATGCCATTGAAACCTTTGTTTTTTTCAGTATACATATATACCCTTCCTATGTAGTAATGTGTATATATATTTATTTACTTGAATCCTGCCGTATAGGAGGAAAAATGTGTTCACTCTTTCCAATACACTATACCCTATACCTGACACAGTCTATCCTCTGACTCCACTCTCTGACTCATCCCAAACCTCATTCTACTACTATGATCTCCAACATAACCATTTCTAACCTCTTACCTCCTCTATCCTTCCTGACTCACCCCAAACCTCGTTTTACTACTATGATCTCCCACACAGCCCTGCTAAATTCTTTCTTCATGTATCTCTCCTTTGACTCATCCCAAACCTCACTTTACTACTAAGATCTCCCTAATCCCTTTTTACAGACTCTTCCCTCCTCCATCTCTCCTTTTACTCATCCCAAACCACATCTTACTACCATGATCTCCCAATTAACACTTTCTAGATTCTTCCCTCTTCTATCCCTCCATTATTCTATTGAATCCAACTAACAGACTCACATGTCTATCGCTCATATTAACTAATCTTTCCCTATACTAATCCACTTCTAATCCTTTTGAGTTCCAGAGTAGCGCGCTACATGTTGACAAGTGCGAAAAACACCTCTTCATGGGTAGTATGCGCTATATAATTGCAATATTGTATGTATTATCTTTGTTCACGCTGGTCTAACTTGCCCCACCAATAAGGTTAGTTTGAACCAAATTTGAAATAAAGAAGCCACAAAAGGTAAAAGATAGGGACTAGTCCAAGCCCTCCACACTTTCATGGGAACCTGACTAATGTTTTCTCTTTCTATATCTTATTTTTGTTACTACGTTTACAACAGATTACTGTCCCTACAGACCTTACTCTTCATGTCTACAGTTGTACATGTGGAAGTTCTTCTGGACAACCTTCTTCTCATTCCTCTCTCCTCTCTCTGATATATTTGAGCTCTCTGCTTCCAGTCTGCTTTTTTAAAAATCCCGTCCACCTTCTGACTGTATGGCCTGCCAGCCTATCATTGGTTTGCTTTTTGCCCTCATAGCTAGCCTGGTAGCTTTAAGATGAGTCTTCTCATTTCCTTCATAGCTCTCTTACTCTTCCTGGGTCTGTCTACATGTCACATCTTGCTTCCCCTTTTTTCTTGGTCCCAGTCAGTCCTAGCTCTGCTTTTATGTCACCATGGTATCTCTCATTGCTTGTACCCAATCCCTCTTGTACTCTAACCTGCACATTACTGATGTAAAGGGGAGATCCCTTGACCACCACTATAATATACCTTCCTGTCTACTGTTAAGTCCACCTTGGTCCTCCACTGTCACTGTGTTCACAATTCGATCCCTGCAGTGATTGTACCTAAATTGTTAGTCAAGTCGTGAGTTGATTGAAACTCTCTTCTAAAATAGGTGTCACTCATCTACATTGTCTATATATCTACAAGAGTCCACTCTTATTCCAGCTTCTTAGAAGCACAGCTCCTGAGATAGGAACTGTTGTTTAACATTGTTCTCCATGGTACTAGATTCTTGTTCATGTTTAACCTAATTTTCTCACACTGGGGCTTTCTCTACTTCTACAAATTCTGTTTAGTACTATGGCACAACTAAATTCTCCAGCATACTACTTCCTAGTAGACTATACCTAGCACGACATTTTGGTACTGCTTAAATTCCTCCCATAGTGCCTATCATACCAAACGGAGCTGCCCACCGGATAAAGAAATTGAGCAAAGCAGCACACTGATATAGTAAGTAATGAAGTACTAGCTGTCACCGCCATACAGATTAGCTGACTGATTCCTTAATGTTAAGTATGTTCTTCCACATACTACAGGAAACAGTTATCTCACTGATGCCTGAAACAATGATATCTATTGTATTATTACATTCTTACTAAAGGGACAACTCGAGATCACAATCATTTCCCTCCTTTATTAATAAATTCCATCTACATGATTGTACAAATGTGTTCTACAGTCGTGTCCACAGAGGCAACCAAGCTTCAATGAGGATGTCATTTGCTTATATTACTTAGCTTGATTTCAAATACCAAGTAAAGCTTTAAGAAGGTTCTTTTAGGCATAGTGCTTACCAAATTCCTCACACCATGAAATAAAACATCTTTATATCCAAACAAGTTTAAATAAAAACAAATATGAGAAAAGTGAAGCCTGAATTAAGCAGTTGTGGATACGGTTAAGGCACAAAAATATCATCAATAAGCATTCAGTTGAAAAAACATTAATGTAATATCATACAATAATAAAACACATCGCCAGCAGAAATGAAACAAGCTTTTTTTATCACGGATCATAAGGGATCTAGAGGAATGCCAATTACGTCGCTAATAAAGGTATATTGTAAAAATGTAAAATGTAGCATTAAATCTAGTGACAACTAAGCAAAATCAAAACTATCTTTCGAGATTTTTAATATTTACTTAAAAAGAATCAGTGAAAAGCAAAATATAAAAACATAGCGAAAAACTTGACACAAACAAAAATTCATGGTAAAAACATTAAAAAAATCTATGGAAAAGTCAATGTGTTAGAATATCATCCATGAAAAATAATGATAAATATATTACACTTGAAACCCAATTAGAAGAAATACAAAAATAGCAAAAATAATGAAAAGATTAGAATTGACTTCCATCAAGTTAATGGGTACCTACCTCGAGATTGAAAGTAGTTTAAGTTACAGGAGGTTTAATATCCTTAGCTGGTTACGTTGGTCAAAAACAAAAATGAAGTAAAATAGCTGTAAGTGGAATCAACCTGTAAGCTCCTGATCCAGAACCCACAACCGATGAGCAGTTCTTTCTGAAACACAGGACTTACTCCAAAACACCACTCCCAAGAAACGGAAAGTCCTCCAGCAGCAATCCAGTTTTTAAGCAGGCATTTTTCTGTGCATTTTTGGAGAGCTGGCATGAGGACTGTCTGGGCGCCGGCCTGTATAAGTATTTTCAGAGCATCCAAGATGTTTGTCTGGCGACATCCAAGTATTCACCCAACAAGCACCATAAAGATATTGTCTTGAGAAGTATAATTTAAATACCCATCCTTCAATTCCAGTGGATCCGAACACTACCTATTGCACACCATTGTTTTCAGAAAGGTGATGTAATATATATCCTATGACTGATATGGCTTAATGCTTCATAAAAGGAGGCAGTGTTCTCCAAAATACCTGCCTTATTACAGCAATCAAAGGTTTCCCTTGAAGAACCATGAAGATATTCCATGTTTCTTTGTAAAAGCAAGTGACCTGTTCGTTGGAGATCATAAATTTCATGCATTCCTCTTCACAGAAAAGACCTCGACAGAGTGGATGTCGTTACCCAGCTGTAAAAGTGGCTAACCCTCTAACTATTCAACTCCCTGTGAATGCATTTTGTTAGTGGGAGCATCTGTATTGTCAGTACTTTCAGAATTTCCCCAGACAAATTAACAAAATTTAAGTTACCTTCTGCCAATTCAATAAGTACATCTTATTATAATTCGCTCTTGTCTGGAAAAAATATAAAAACTTGTAATTTCTCAGAGCATAGTAAACAAAATACTTGATATTATAATGCTTGCCACATTAACCAAAGAATAACATTGCTGGGCTCCCAATAAATCAGGTCCCATAAGCCAGACTGGCTGTCTTAGCCAATTCACTCATACATCACAAAATCTAACCCAATGGCTATATTTAAAAATCTAACGAACATCAGCCAACAAATGCTCAGTTTATGTTAGGTCAGGCATGTCCTCTGAACCCCTGCCCTGACTGCCAAATGCTTGAGAAACTCGTATCCCAACTTTTTCAGTCACCCTGGCTCATGTAAATCTAGTGTGCATACAGAGGCCTATGGCCTGTCTCTGGTAATGTGAAGTCCCAAACTCATTCTGTGGCCTTGAGGGTGCACCAACCATGCCCTCATACTGGCCACAAGAAACCTGTCCATGCCCAGAGTAAGTCACATAAAGCATCAGTGGAAGAGTACAGAGCTTTTGTGAATCGGTAGTGTGACCAGACCTTTTTCTCTGTGTTACGGAGGTGGTTGTCTACAGACACCTCTCATGCAAAAGTCTTCTGTTACAAAAAACCCTGATCCTTGTCCTGAGTATATATTTTGCAAAGAGAGAGAGAGAGAGAGAGAGAGGGAGGGAGGGAGACAGAGAGAGAGAGAGAGAGAGAGAGAGAGAGAGAGAGAGAGAGAGAGAGAGAGAGAGAGAGAGAGAGAGAGAGAGATAGAAAGTGTGCGGCGGATGGATTGTAATAGGAATATCAGTGTGGTGAGAATCTGAGTGCTGGGACCAGGGGGGATCCATTTTGGATGGCCTCTGGTTTAGCATGGCACAAGATGGAGGAAGGATACAGCTTCCACTAGACAGTGGTCACTGGCGACCAAGACTAGAGTGAAGCATGATGAGGACAGGCCTCCCCTTTATCAATTCAATCACAGCCTTGTTAGCAAATAGCTTCTGATTAGTTTTTCCTGAGCTCTGTCATTTGGTAAATGTAAAGGTTGCAGTTTCTGTTGTTCAAGATGATGTATTATTTTCCAGATAGGTCCTCCACTTTTGTCTGATTACGGCCTTCACAGGAAGGCTGGTGACAGCCAAGCACAGAGATCTCACACTTCATGGAATCCCTTTTTTGGATACCGCGGCTTAGTCATCATCATTGCTACCTACAGTGACAGCCATCACCTATCACAAAGGCTGTGTCAGAAAAGCAGATAGAAAATGACATCGGGAAGAGAACCATCACAAACCGTTTCAGCAGGCTGGCATGTGTCCTATGCATGACTTTCAAGGGAATGCAATGATATGAGCACATGAAAGATATACCTTTACTCTGCCTTAGAACATTACAACCAATCTCAAATGTGAAAGAAATGCAATACCTATAGAGACTGGTTTCATTCAATGCAATTACAGAAGGGTTACTACCAGGAGAGACCACAGAACATGCTTGCTTGTGGAAACTTTATGTTTTTACAAATATCTTCCGCTGTGCTTTTGCCATATAACTTTTTGTACAAGGTATGACTGAAATGTGTGACTTCACACCTTCGTACCCTGTCTATTCACCAGAGATGCCTTGTCAAAATGTTATTTATATACTGATTGCACAACATATTCTAAAAACCGTCTGCAACAGCGACACCACCATGGTATAGGACACCAATGGAAATTACTGCACTAAATAAGAAATGTGTGGCACTGAGTAGAGCAAATGGTAATATCAGAAAATCATCTCTTAATTTTAGTAACCACGCTCCTCACCTGGACAATTGCCAGATATTTAAAAAAAGTGACAAGCCCTCATGGACATCCGATGATTGACCTCTTTCTATGAATTTTCAGCTACCATTCAAAATATATTGAATAGTTCAAGTGTTAGCACACTTCTCAAAGGCTGAGAACTATAGTTAAGGTTATAACTTGTGCACTCACTATGCACTGGTAATTACCCCACATATTACATTAGTCATGACCTCTTCTCATGATTTGACATCAGTGATAATATCATTGCAACATTTGCAATAAAATTATTGATGAGAAAACTGTGCATGGCAGGGGAGCGTGTTATGGTTACCTTAGGGCATGAGTTATCGTTTCTTCAGATAAGTATAAATATAACTGCATAATTTCAATGGTTTTGTGTGTGTAAAATCTGAATGTAACAACAACGTCGCTGTAACCTTTGTTTTTTTAGTGAATATATATATCCCCGCTATGCACAGTTTTTTTGTCAAAACATTCACTGCAAGTATTACATTGATATTATCAGTGATGCTTTCAAAGACGTCAGGAGTGCCGTAATTTGTGGGATAATTATCACTGCATGGCTAGGGCTCAAGTTATAGTTACCTTAGGCCCAGGGCACAAGCAGGGAGCTGCTCTCCCTCTCTCTCCCCCTCTCTTTCTCTCTTCTACCCCATTATGGGATGGGAGAGAGAGAGAGAATGAGAGAGAGAGAGAAAAAGAGATTGAGAGACAGAGAGAGAAATTGAGAGGAAGAGATTGACAGAGGGAACGTGAAAGAGAGTGAGAGGTTTTTAGGCTTTGATGAATGATAAAAGTAGAATGAGATTTCTGAGGGCAAATTGGAAAGAAAAGTGTATTCGTCAATGAAAAACAAGTGTGATCACCTTTCTGTATGAACCTTAAATATAAGAAGCCAAAAAGAAACTAAAGCAGGGAATCAACCTCAGACATATGTGGACTAGAACCATGAACTGTTAGTGTGAAGGTCTGAGACCTTAACCATTAGGCCATAGGTGACTCAACTCCTTATTGTGCTTTGCCCAGAAATAATTATTACATTCAGCCCACACACTTTGAGGGAAAGAGACATGAATCTCCCCTTACTAGGAAGGTTTAGTAGTCTAAACAGTAGTAAATAAACTGACCCACTGCCTTGAGATACTAGGCTTTGAACCATCAACCTACTGTGCGACAGTCCATGAACTTTACCAGTAGGTCAGAAGAGACTCTGTTCTGTTTTCATCAAAACGTAACTATAACATTCGAACCACACATCTTGCTGGTCGTAATCTTTGCATGGCGAGACTAAGCAATGGGTATCTCTCTTTCTCATCCCATTATGGGATGGAAGAGAAAGAGTGACAGGACCATGGGAGAAGCCTTAAGGCCCCCATGGTCCTAGCCGGCTCCCCACGTCCTGTGGGAGCCGACATTGCTCCCACAAGCAGGCAGCTCACTGCTTGTGGGAGCAATGTTTTCATCTGTCTTCCCTGCACGCATATTTGGTGCAGGGAAGACAGATGAAAACTGTACTTTCTGACAGCGCAAGCTGCTTGACAGCTCTCGCTGTCAGAAAGTGGACTTAATTTTCTTTTGCTTGGTGGGGGCTGTCAGCTCCCACCAAGCAAAAGCAAACAGCTATGTCCCCGGGGTGGGCACCCCGAGACATAGTAGGAGCTGGTCCTGGGGGATGGCAGTCCCCAGGGCCATTAATGGCTTCTTCAGGGGGGCTGTGTGCCCCCCCCTTCCATTGAGTATAGCCCCAGGGAGGTGGTGGTGCCTGGGGAAGCAGGGGCCAGAAATCACCCCTCTTCACTGTTTTATTGTAGCCCTGGGGAGGTGGTGGTCCCTGAGGTTGCAGGAGTGGGGGCTGCACGGCCCCCACGCATTGAATTACATTGTAGCAATGGGGAGGTGGTGGTCTCTGGAATTGTGGGGTGGGGAGGCACGCAGCCCTCCTGCATTGAAT
The DNA here is from genome assembly GCF_031143425.1 of Pleurodeles waltl. Taxonomy (NCBI): domain Eukaryota; kingdom Metazoa; phylum Chordata; class Amphibia; order Caudata; family Salamandridae; genus Pleurodeles; species Pleurodeles waltl. The sequence goes on from NC_090448.1 coordinate 155,325,239, forward strand.
TGCATTATAGCCATAGGGAAGTGGTAGTCCCCGGGGCTGCAGGGGGGCTAAGTGCCCCCCCCCCCACATTAAAATTAAGAATGCGCCCGGGACTTGGCCTACACAGGTTTTTTTTTTAAAAGTGTTTTTGCCGGATCCACCACAAATTAGGGCAAACATTTTAAAAAAATGCTTTTTTGCTCTGGGTGGTCCCTCTCAGCTCCAGAGCTAAAGGGTCAGGGTGACTCTACCCTGGCCCCTTTTGTTTTTTTTAACAGTTTTTTTCCGGAACTCAGCTGAAACCAAGTCCCAACATGGCTGCCACACTTCCTTGTTGAAGTGTTGGCAGCCAATCAGATCTCAGGACGAGATCGGAAGGGGTTGAGAATCCTTCGCGTCCCTATATATACAAATTTGGATTTTCATCAATTTCTCTAAAACTACTGAATGGATTTGCACCAAATAACAAAAAGGCCTCTTTCCGGACCAAGAGCTACCTTTCTGCCAAATTTGGTGTAATTCCGTCCAATGGTTTCGACATTATTGCTGTTCAAAATCCCTATGGAAAAATGAATGGTGAAAAAGTGTTTTCAGACCCCTCCTTTTTTTTGGCCCCTGCTTGACAGATCACCCCAAAACTTTCAAGACAGCAGCTGAAGTGAGCTGAGCATAAAAGTTTTTGGGAAAATTTTGTGAAGATTTATCAACCAGTGCCAAAGATATAGCCAAATCAAAAAATGCTTCTTCTAAAGAAACTGGGTCCTAACTACAACTACCTAATGGCGACTGCCCCATCCATATATATATATATGTATGGGGCAGTCGCCATTAGGTATATATATATATATATATATATATATATATATATTTGTATCCAAGCACCACAAATTGTAAGATCATGCGGAACAAGCAAAGACCTGACCAGGGGAGCTTCATGAAATTGCTGTCGCGCCGCACCGCGCGGCGCGAGCCGAGCGTTCGGCACAAGCCGCGCGTTCGGCTCGGGCCGCGCTTCGCGTCTCTAAGACGCGGCGCGCCCCGAGCCTTTCTTGCACCTTGCGAGGCCCCAGGACTTACTAGGGGCCTCGCGCTGCGCTCTCCCTCCGTCTTGTTGGGGTCTCCTGACCCCTCTTACCTGTCTGGGGACTCCTCTTTCTTCTTTTCTGTCTTTCTTTCTTTTTGGGTCTGTTTTCTCCTCTGTCCTTTATGTCTTTCCCCTTCCCAGGTTACCTCTGTCTTCCCAGCATTCCTCCTTCCCTATTCTCTATGGTTTCTGCTCCAGTCTATTCTATCTACTTTTCCCTATGCAAGATGGTGTCCTTTTTCTTCCTGTGGGTCACTTCCTGTTTTATGGTATTTAAGGGTGTTTTTTCTTTCCCTCTTTGCGCTGCAACACTCTCTGTTTCAGTTAGTGTCCTCGCTCCTGATTTCCTAGCCCTTGGCTCTGGATTTCGCCATTTCTGTGTTACGTCAGTTCCTTTGATTCCTGTTCCTCTGTTCTTGTTCCAGGAATCCCCTGCGAATCTTCTGGGAGGTTTTTTCCTCTTCTTCTGAAGGGGTTTTTTCCCTCTGGCGCTACTTTCTCACGGTCACGGTCTGTCCTTGGCGTTTCCTCGCCTACAGCACCGTGGCTACCAGAAAGAGTCGCCCCTTTTTGGGACAAAGTCGAACCCTCAAGATCCACGCCTCAAGATCTGCAAACTCCAGGCGCAAGCAGCACGTGAGTCGTGACAGATTGCAGCGCCTAACCATCCCGACGTCTTCTAACACCATGGAAGACACTGTGGTAGCTGCTGCGGATCCGGATCAAGCTCTGCTAACTACAATTCAGCAACAAGCTCAAGAATTACAGCAACTACGCAGTGAGAATGCTGCGTTGCGACAGGCCTTGGCCTTCCGTAGTGGTGATGTCCCGACGCTCTCCGCCTCTACCCATCGTTTTTCGGGTGAACCAACCAAGCTGCGAGAGTTCCTTGACTCCTTGACAGTGTACTTTGCCTTCCGACCCACCCAATTCTCCCATGACAGAACAAAGGTGGGTTATCTCATCAGTGCCCTATCTGGTCCTGCCTTGGCCTGGGCAACCCCGATGGTATCATCTAACGATCCGGTATTGTCGGACTATTCTGCCTTTGTGAACCGTTTCAAGCTGATGTTTAGTCGCCCGGGATTGGAGGCTTCAGCAGAAGAGGCCTTATGCGATATTCATCAAGGTTCACAAGAAGTCCTTCAATACATTACACGCTTTCGTCAACTAGCGGCAGAGACCACCTGGGTGGAACGTACTTTGGTGACTTTGTTTCGTAGAGGACTCAAAGAAGAGATCAAAGACGAACTAGTACATTCCACCAGAGTGGAGGATCTTCGTGGCCTGATGGATCAAGCCCTCTCCATCGAGTATCGCCTTCAGGAACGGAGAGCAGAGAAGAGAAAAAGCAGAGGGTCTTTTCAACCAAGCACCTCACGAGTTTTTCCACATCGTTCTGAGGAACCTCGCCCTCCTGTCAGAGACACCGAAGGAGAACCCATGCAGGTGGATACAACTCGAGGCCCTCTCTCCCCTAGCGAACGAGAAGAAAGACGAAAGAAGGGGTTGTGTTTATACTGCGGATCTGCCGGCCACATACTGCGTACCTGTCCAGTACGTCCATCAAGGCCATCGGGAAACGCCGCTTCCCGTCCTCTGTAAGAAGGGAGGGGACGGGATTAGCAGCCATACCTTCCATCAGTTCTTTCAACGACAATACCACATCCTTGTTCACTTTACCAGTAATGTTACAATTACCTGATGGCCGTCTAGAGAAGACTATGGCACTACTAGATTGTGGAGCTAGTGGCATTTATATGGATAAGAAGTGGGCCACCACTCAACAAGTTCCTATACAACCTAAGGAGGTTCCAGAACAAGTTCACACGGTGGATGGATCTTTGATATCATCGGGTCCAGTAGATACAACTACCCTGATGCTAAATCTACAGATCAGTAACCATCAGGAACACATTTCCTTTGATCTTATAACTTCCCCCAACCATACCATCATTCTTGGAATCCCGTGGTTCATCAGACATAATCCATATGTGAACTGGGCTACCCGGACGGTTTCCTTGTCTTCACAGTTCTGTCACGAGCACTGTTTTGCTTCAGACAAGTATTGGTCGCCTAAGAGGTCAATTATCACGGAGGGCACCACCGGTTCGACCATAAATACAGTCCAAGGAGTTCCTGAACACTATTTGGAATTTCAAGATGTCTTCCAAAAACCTTCCAAACCTGTGTTACCTCCACATCGAGATTACGATTGTGCTATTCCCTTGGAACCTGGCACTATCGTTCCTTTTGGCAGGATGTATTCCCTCACGGAAACTGAAAAGGAAGTACTAAAGGAGTATTTGGATGAAAATATTCAAAGTGGGCTTATTGTTCCATCGTCTTCTCCGGCTGGGGCTCCTCTCTTTTTCGTACCCAAGAAGACAAAGGACCTTCGCCCTTGCCTGGATTTTCGAGGCCTGAATAAAATAACTATTAAAGATCGTTATCCTTTGCCTCTCATAAGGGACATTTTAGAGGCAGTCAGAGGGGCTCAACGGTTTACCAAACTAGATCTACGGGGAGCCTATCACCTCTTACGCATTAAAGAAGGAGATGAGTGGAAAACGGCCTTTAGGACTCCATTTGGTCATTTTGAATACAGGGTAATGCCTTTCGGTCTTACTAATGCCCCGGCAATTTTTCAGAGATTTATGGACTCAGTATTCTCGGATCTCCTGAATCAGACAGTTGTAATCTACCTTGATGATATTCTTATTTATTCCAGAAATCCCAAACTCCATTCTTCCCATGTTAAACAAGTTCTTCAACGACTCCGGGCACATCAACTGTTTTGCAAACCCGAAAAGTGTGAGTTTGACCAGACAGAAGTCAAATATCTAGGATATCATTTAAGTACCACCGGAGTAGCCATGGATCAAGAAAAGGTGCAAGCTATCCTAGATTGGCCTTCTCCATCCTCCATTAAAGAAACACAATGCTTTCTAGGATTGGCGAACTTCTATCGACAATTCATCGCAGACTTTGCTAAACAAACTAGCCACATAACTCACACTTTAAAGAAGGAAAATCTTATTAAAGGGTTTGTCTGGACTAAAACTGCTGAAACAGCCTTTCAAGAATTAAAGAAGGCATTTACACAAGCTCCCATCTTAAGACATCCAGATACCAACAAACGATTTATTGTCGTCACCGATGCTTCTGAAAAAGCCATTGGTGCCGTTCTACTCCAACAACAAGAAGACGATGGTCTTGAACATCCTGTTTTCTATTTATCTCATATACTCTCTATTGCAGAACAACATTACTCAGTATTGGAAAGAGAATTGTTGGCTCTGAAAACAGCTTGTATTGAATGGAGGCAGTTTCTGATGGGTTCCAAGGAACCTTTTGAAGTGAGAACAGACCATCGAAACTTACAATGTTTACGAAATTTCGTATGCCAAAATAGTCGTCAAGCTCGTTGGGCCTTCTTCTTCAGCCAGTATGATTTCTGCATTACATATATTCCTGGCTCCCAAAACATTCTGGCTGATGCTCTATCACGTCGTTATCCAGATTGTACTCCTGTCCCAGCTCAACCCCTACTGGAACCTAGTAAGATCATTGGGGTAGCCCAGTCTTTTCTGGAGGAGGTACAACTGGAGTACCCCAATCTATCTGATGATGAAATAGAGGACTTAAGGCCTCTTTTACATAAGAGACAAGGATACTATTATTATCACGATCTGTTATTCATCCCCACTAACAGAGTGAGAGAAAAGGCATTACAAATGTGTCATGATTCACCGGTTGCTGGTCATAGAGGCATCAAGGCCACGCAAGAACTGTTATCCCGATTTTTCTGGTGGCCTACTTGGAAAAAAGACATTGAAACATACGTTCAGGCTTGTCCCACATGCGCTCAAGTCAAGATTCCCCGAACCAGGCCTGCGGGTTTACTACAGCCCTTGCCGGTTCCGCCAACTCCATGGCACACCATCTCCACCGATTTCATGTGTTCGTTACCACTCTCAGCAGGAAACCGAGTAATCATGGTCACTGTGGACTCTTTTACTAAGATGGCTCACTTCACTGCCTTGAAAAAACTACCTACATCCCAAGAATTAAGCCAGATATTCATTGAACATATCTTCCGTCTTCATGGACTCCCTCATACTCTTATATCTGATAGAGGTCCTCAGTACATTTCCCGGTTCTGGAGGTATTTTTGTAAGACACTAAACATCGATAGAGCTCTGTCATCGGGCTTCCATCCCCAGACCAATGGACAGACCGAGCGTCTGAACCAGGGCTTAGAACAATACCTTCGTTGTTTTTGCAACTCAACTCAAAGCAACTGGAACACTTATCTCCCTATCGCTGAGTTCTCTTATAATAACTCAGTCCATAGTGCCTCCAAGACCACTCCTTTTTTCTGTTCTTATGGTTTTCATCCTACCTCTTTTCCTACTTCTTCTCTGTCTCCCACTCCCTTACCCGCTATTACTCATTTTTCCAAACGTCTTCTACAAATCCATAGACTGATTCGTTCTAATCTCTTACACACCAAGAGATATATGAAGAAAGTAGCAGACAAGAAACGTAGGGCAACTCCGGACTACCTTCCACAGGATAAAGTTTGGCTTTCTTCTAAATTCTTACCCTCACGTCTTTCTCAGAACAAATTCACACCTCGCTATTACGGGCCTTTCCGTATTCTCCAGTTGCTTAATCCCGTCACTGTCCGTCTTCACTTGCCTCACACATGGAAGATTCATCCAGTCTTCCATGTCTCCCAACTCAAACCTTATGTACCAGATCCGTACTCCCGTCAGTTTTCCTGTCCTCCTCCTGTCTTAGTGGATGACGTTCCTGAATATGAGGTTCAGGAGATTTGTGACTCTCGTCTTTTTCACACCCGTCTGCAGTATCTGATTCATTGGAAGGGTTATCCTCTCAGTGAGTGTTCTTGGGAAGATGCATCTTCTGTTCATGCTCCTCTTCTGACTCAGCGCTTTCACCGTTTATTTCCTTTCAAACCAGGGCCTTCGGGAGGGGGGCCTACTGTCGCGCCGCACCGCGCGGCGCGAGCCGAGCGTTCGGCACAAGCCGCGCGTTCGGCTCGGGCCGCGCTTCGCGTCTCTAAGACGCGGCGCGCCCCGAGCCTTTCTTGCACCTTGCGAGGCCCCAGGACTTACTAGGGGCCTCGCGCTGCGCTCTCCCTCCGTCTTGTTGGGGTCTCCTGACCCCTCTTACCTGTCTGGGGACTCCTCTTTCTTCTTTTCTGTCTTTCTTTCTTTTTGGGTCTGTTTTCTCCTCTGTCCTTTATGTCTTTCCCCTTCCCAGGTTACCTCTGTCTTCCCAGCATTCCTCCTTCCCTATTCTCTATGGTTTCTGCTCCAGTCTATTCTATCTACTTTTCCCTATGCAAGATGGTGTCCTTTTTCTTCCTGTGGGTCACTTCCTGTTTTATGGTATTTAAGGGTGTTTTTTCTTTCCCTCTTTGCGCTGCAACACTCTCTGTTTCAGTTAGTGTCCTCGCTCCTGATTTCCTAGCCCTTGGCTCTGGATTTCGCCATTTCTGTGTTACGTCAGTTCCTTTGATTCCTGTTCCTCTGTTCTTGTTCCAGGAATCCCCTGCGAATCTTCTGGGAGGTTTTTTCCTCTTCTTCTGAAGGGGTTTTTTCCCTCTGGCGCTACTTTCTCACGGTCACGGTCTGTCCTTGGCGTTTCCTCGCCTACAGCACCGTGGCTACCAGAAAGAGTCGCCCCTTTTTGGGACAAAGTCGAACCCTCAAGATCCACGCCTCAAGATCTGCAAACTCCAGGCGCAAGCAGCACGTGAGTCGTGACAATTGCACAGGAATTTAATCTTGAATAGTGTCTTTAACCAGCAGTGGTGTCACCAGAGGATTGTTAATCCCATATTGTTAGCTAGCGTTTCAATGAGGGGACTGGCATTGCGCAGCAAAACTAATTTATCAGCCAATTAAGTGGGTCTCTTTGCACCAGGCACATTTGGGAGTGACAATGCAGAAAATTAAGGAGGAAATTATGGCGAGGAGTGTAGCAGGCCATTTGACAGGTGTTTCATAGTCAACGTGCCCACATATCCCTTAAGAATAGTCATTAAGGAAGTCCCAGCAGTATTCCCACCTTATACATCAGCCACCTGGTACAAGGGGCTGTCAGTACATGGTTTCATAGGCCCTGCGGATTGTTCTGTGTAGAAGTAGTAGCATAAACGAGTACATGTAATATTGGAGCAATTATGTTAATTACTGGTTTGCAAACTTAAGGACAATTGAGAACTCGAGGCTCTTGTTCTCAATTTAAAGTTTTACCACCTTCTGGAAATGGAGAATCTATAGAAAAAGCAGAAATTGACTCATATCCTGATCCAAGCGTAGATAAAGGACAACAACATTTTGTAGACCCAAGTATTTCTTCAGAGCTCGATGCATCATGAAGACTGTGATCAACCAAGTACTGAATGGTGCATTGGGGTGACCTCTGCTTTCTTGTACATCTCAGCCTTTCCAAAGCATTTTACACTGTTAATCACCAAACCCCACTGAACAACTTAACACACAGAACAGGCTTCAAACCTTCGGTGGTTTAGAACATACCAGAGCAACACCACCCAGATGCTGCAGATGCGCTACTCCAGATCCAAGCCCTTCCCAGGGGCATGCAGGGACCACCGAGACACATCCTCTCTCAATAATATGAAGGTTTTGGAGGTGTTCACGTTTCGTGGCCACCCTTCACCTTGCTAACAACAAGGACATGGACACGAAGCTGTGGCAGCTCTTACATTCCTTTGCCACATATGCAAGCAAAGTCAGCAGCAAGATGTGAGGGAGACATACTCCGCTCATCACCCTCAGTGTTTCCACTATCTGTTCCCAATATCTGGCTATTCCCGAGTTATTCCAAGTGGAAAAACTCCACCTCCTCTCCACTGCATCTGTGGCAAGAGACAACTGTGTTGTCGTATGTAAATAGCATCTAGTATATCAGTCACCAGAAGCTGTAGGTCAGGGTCTACTTTTAAGCTGAAACATTTGTCTACTGAGTAGCAGCCACTGCTGCATCTACATTCCTTTTGTAGGAGGCAGTTTCAATGAACTTCCAGGGCAACCAATATGTTTGCAAACCTGTCGACCATACTTGCTTTCTCAATGTATTTGTAGCTTGGAGTTAGATGTGAGACAATTTAATTTACACAACAGTGACTTACATTCATATACGCCTCGTGCTCTAAGGGCCAAGCGTGGGGCATGGGCTGAACTCCATTCCCACCTTCACTTAGTTGCCAACTGTTATTAAGTGAATTTCGATATTAATTACAATACGAGTCAGGGTGCACCAATTATTCCCATTTGACAACATGTTGGTTTCCTCATTTCACTCTAGTTCTGGCTATCTGAATCACAAATGAATAATGCACCGTGAGAAATGAGATCCAATAGCAATATCTTCAAGTAATTCAGACAGATAACGCTTTTAACATACTTTTACTGACACCATGGTCCACTACCGCATACTTGTTTATCAGACAAATGCAATTTGGGAGCTGTAGCCCATTTCCCAAAATTAAAGGGGAGCTGTAGATTACACAGCTAGTAGAAGGTAAATCTGAAGTGGAATATGGTGTCCCTGGTGACCAAAAATAATCTGGAAAACTCAATAATGCCACTTATCTAGCATGGCCTTAGATGCCGAAAGGCTATCTCGTGTACACCTGTGAATGCACACACACAAAACTGGTACTCTCCTGACCTGTTGCACCGCTAAGAAGATATTATTCCAGAAGGTTGTCCTAAAGTTTACTAATATAAAGATAGCAAAGAAGGTCAGTGAGCTCCAAAAATGTTTAAGACCTTCAAGAAGTTATGGGATAAAGCATCCTTGCAATAGAAAGTCAGTTTAAGTGTTGTGGGCTGTATGGCTCTGGTATCTTATACTCCCCTCCATATTCCAGGTGTGTTCTTCTCTATATTGTGAAAAGTAAATATAATTCTCCTGTTCATATTGTATGGTTGGTAGGGCTGGCGCTTATCAGGTGAGGTAAGGCAGGCATGATGGGTAGATTTTCTACTTATAAGGAGAGGTAAGGCAGCCTGGTTAGTAGAGCTGGCTCTTATAGGGTGAGGTAAGGCAACATGGTTGGTAGAACTGGCTCTTTTAAGGTGAGGTAAGGCAACATGTTTGGTAGAGCTGGCTCTTATAAGGTGAGGTAAAGCAACATGGTTGGTAGGGCTGGCGCTTATAAGGTGAGGTAAGGCAACAAGGTTGGTAGAGCTGGCTCTTGTAAGGTGAGGTAAGGCAACATGTTTGGTAGAGCTGGCGCTTATAAGGAGAGGTAAGGCAGCCTGGTTAGTAGAGCTGGCTCTTATAGGGTGAGGTAAGGCAACATGGTTGGTAGAGCTGGCTCTTTTAAAGTGAGGTAAGGCAACATGTTTGGTAGAGCTGGCTCTTATAAGGTGAGGTAAGGCAGCATGGTGATTAGGTTCGTTGCTTATAAGGTGAGGCAAAGCAGCATGGTTGGGAGGGCTGGCGTGAATAAGGTGAGGTAAGGCCGCATGATCGCATGATAGGAAGTGTTGCTGCTTATAAGGAGAGGTAAGGCAGCATGATGGGTAGGGCTGATGCTTATAAGGCGAAGTAAGGCAGCATGGCTGATAGAGCTGGCACGAATAAGGTGAGGTAAGGCAGCTTTACCATTAGAGCTGGCACTTTTAACGTGAGGTAAGGAAGGAAACTCTGTGAGGGCCAGTGAGATAAGGCAGAACGGTGGCAGGGCCGTCACTGAAATGGTAAGGCAGCATGGTGGGAAGGGCCGGCTCTTTTAACATGAGGTAAGTCTGCATGGTGCTGAAATAGTTTATTTTCCCCTGTAAAGGAAGCGCTCCAAGAGGCAAAACTGCATGTCTCCTTGCGTGATGAAAATGTTTGCACAATTGCTAGAGGCAAGGATTAATTCAAAGGACATGGTGTCAAAATTATTGGCTACTCAAGTACCATCACAGTTTTTTGCTTAATACACACCTGCACTTGAACCAGCTTATCAAATACATACCAAAGTCATAATTTTTTGCTCCAGGTGCTAGAGAAAGTAATCTTGGCGGTACGTCCAGCAGATATGGGGGTATTCTTGTCTATATTTGATCACAAGTACTAAGATTTTATAGGCCTTCCAGCTTCTGAACTTTGTTATGTTACAGGTATAATTTTAGAGAATATACTCTGTGCTGTGCTGATGCCAAGCACCACAACAAAGGCAACAATCAACTGAATTGGTTGAACACCAAGGGACATATTTACAAAGGAGTGGCGCAACTCAGCTCAGCATGCATAGTTGCTGCCCTGCACTGCATCATCTGGGGAGAGCAAAAGTGCCATATCTTCAAAGTCTTTTCTCTTCATGCACTGGCGCACTCTGTGCTTCCTAGCGCCAATGCGTTCACCCTTGCGATATAGTACAAGGGTGTCGACATTGTGGTCAGGATAGTTTTTGTTTAGGAAGGAGTAAAAAGGCAGAATCAGCACACATGCAAAGAGGAAATATTGATGAGAAAAATGTATATTTCTCCTTGTTACTGCAGCCTCAGGCAGACACACCATTTTGGTGCGTACCCATGTCTGCCTCTATATGTAAATATACGGTTTGCATCAAAATTGATGGGTGGATGCATGGGAGCACCCAGGACCTGCCCACAGAATGCCTATTTGATGCAAAGTAACACAAGGCAGTGCAAATGCGCTGTACCGTGTTACTTTTTCTTTCATTGACCCAAGCATTCGAAGTCGGTGGTGGTTATCAATCTCTCTCAGCTCCTGTAGTAAGGGATGCCACAGGTGTTGCTGTTAGCAGAGTCAAATCGGCCACCCTCAACATGGTGGACATAAGTGGGGCACTGAGGTTAACAGGGTAGATTAGGACATAAATCCAGGTGGTATATAGGCAACAATGTTATGCAGAGTATCTTGAACTTCCATTGTTGGGGTGCATGTAATGTGTGCTCTGTGGCTATACCTTGACTGTCCTCTCTACAGAATTGTGGAGGTGTTGGTGCCTCTTCAGTGTGTATTATGGTGCTCTTGCATATGTAACATTAGCATAGTCTAATCAGGAGATAACAAATGCCCAGGATGGATACTACATTCAACAATGTTCAATATAAGGAAAATCCTTCAGAGCAATTTTAGGGACAAAATGCCAGCTTCCACTATAGAAGCACCTTGCTGGCCGAATCAACAAGCTTTGACAAGGCCAATAGGTCTCACCTATGGGATTTGTTGGCTTTGTAAATGACGTTTGGAAAAGCAAATGGTACACCAGTCACATCCAAAATGCAGTTTTGTGCCTTTTGCACACCAGAAGGAAACACACGTAGCATTTATAAAGAACACACTACCAGTCTGGGACTCTTGACAGTGTGAGGCATAGCTATAGGCTGTGCTAAGTGTGCTCTGAGTCCTATCTAAAGCACAGATATTGCAACTGCTGATGTCATCAGTGATGTCATTGATGATGTAATTTGGGATGTTATCTGAGATATCAGGTGTGAGGTCATGAACAGGGCATTAGGGAGATATGATTGCATATAGCCATTGAAAACATTTTCTAGTGGTTTTGAACTGTAAGGACGGAATTTCATTATGTACATCTGATTTGTTTCAGTCAGAAGCAGCAAAGCACATCCTGCAGAGGTATTTGTTTTTCTCAGAATGAAAATGTTTTCTATTCTACTTTCTCAGAAATGTATAGATCTTTTGGGTCAGCAAATTAAATTCCTCTTTCAATTTTCTACATTTTCTTGAGGGCTTTGTTTATAACATTCAGCACCAGCCTCGAGAATCCTTCATCTCAAACTTAAAGGAGTGATTCACTGTGCGGCCTCATTGCTTAGGCTCTTCTCAGGCACGCACTGCCAGTTTTGAAAAATAGCTGCCAAGCTCTTTCTAGCTTTTCTAAAGTGTTGACTGTTCTCCATTGGAGGGGAAAGCTCAGCATCAATCCATGAATTTTACTTAAGGCTTCACTTTTGACTTTAACAAAATACAAAAAGTTGAAAGATTAACTTCCAGACATTAAACCTCCCAGCTTCCCTAAGCAAACATAAACACAGCCATCTGTTTCACAGCCCAAATCTTCCAGCTAGTCACATCTTTAAGAACGATTTCGAGATGAATATTTTACATCTGTCAATTTATAATAACAAACACTCCATTGAATGGAATTCAGCACAAATCGAGGACTTTATTCCCCAGTGGATTTATTCCCCTGGGGCTTTATTCCCCCAGCCAAAACAAGTAAGCACAGAAATACCAGGGCTAATGCTTCGGGCAACTATTGGGCCATGCCTCGATAGAAAGACCAGCCCAGTTTGAGGAGTGAAGATCTGAATTCGAATACCATTCCCATTGTGAACACGCCACTGCTTAACCTGGACAATGAGGCAATAAAGAAGGCAACTTAACGCAGTCAGGTACCTTACTAACCACAGTGTCCACAGGGAGAGAGGTGCAAACAGTAGGCGTTAGGAGGGAAGGATGTACTATACGTTTTAAAAAGAGGCTCAAAACCCACCTATATCAGGAAGCAGAACTGACTCCTTGTGATTCGCGTCTAGCTACCAACAGGTTTATGCCCATAACCCAGAGAGTATGCCTGAAAAAGTTCACAGAGCAGTCTGTACAAGTGGTTACATATTTAATTCTGATGTCATTGATGGATTCCTCACTCTCAGCATCAAAATGAGTGTGAACGTAGGTCTTAGAAAACTGAGGTAAAATAATTCAAGGCAATCTTGAATTATATATATACATATATATATTATTATATACATATATAATATATATATATCATGAAAAACACGCAGAAAAATTCAACATAATATAGTTATCTCAAGAAACTATAACTCATACACTAAGGTAACCTTAACTCGCGCCCTCGCCATGCACACTTTTCTCATCAATAATTTTACTGCAAATGTTGCAGTTATATTATAAATGATATCCTAGAAGATGTCATAGTGTGTGAGGTAAGTAGCATAGCCCGACGAGGGCATGAGATATAGTTACCTTAGGACACAAGTTATAGTTTCTTGACTGTTAAATTTCTATGGTCTCATGCATGTAAAATCTGAACCTAACCATAAAGTCCCTCTAACCTTTGGATTTTTAGTGACCTTCTAATGTTTTTAGATTCTATTTCCTAACTATAAAGCCCTGTAACATTTGTTTTTTGTGTGGAGGGTGTTCGCAGCAGGCCCTGCGGCCAACCCCTGCAGGCACCTAACTCCACTCCATGCAGCCTTCGGCTGTGCACGGAGGTGGGTTGGCTGCTGGGCCAGGCTCAAGGCCAGGCCTTGCAACCAACCCCCCACAGGCACCCACCCTCATGCCAGACCCAGTGGCCCACTTCCCATATGTAAGAAACCTGGGAGGAGGGCACATAGTTCCCCTCCCTGGGCCAAATATGGCCCCAAGTCCCCTTCCTCTGGGGCCACCCAATTTCTAAAAGGGGAGGGGAACCGCATGGACCCCCTCCCCGATCACGACCCTGCGGACCCCATTCCCCAGCCAATTAGTGAAAGCGGAGTAAGCAGTTGAATAGGAAAATGGAAAGGCCAGCCGCCACATATTGATGCATAGCTATATTAAACATGCTCATAAACAGATACTTATAAGCTGTGGAAAGAGATTGAATAACTGTCACGCAGCTTTCACAGCGTTACAGAAAACATGACCCATCAACCATAAAAGAAGAAACTGTGTGGCTAATCCATATTTAAAATCACCACTAGATTCAGCTGAGGTGGCTGGCAGACAATTATGGTACTGTGTTATGTAGGCATTCGTTGTTAAAGATAGCCAAATTTAAACCCGAGGTGCACTCTAACACGACTGGCTTACATCTAACAGGAGATCAGTTTTTTAGAACAGTAGTTCATGACAACTACAAACAAATATTAAAAGAGAAAACAGTTGCCTCAATGGAATAATTGCAATCAAGAGGGAGTTTCAAGGACTCACTCCAAATTAGGAAGAGGTCAAGGGCGTTAGGAGTTTTTGCCACAAACAACACAACAGCCTCTGTTTCAGTTTTCAGGACAGTAGCAACAGTCTACTCCAACATGACACTGCTTTTTTGGCAGAGGCAGATGAAGAGGCCAAAGTGCGAGCACCCCCCCTCTCCCCAGCACCTAGTTTTTGAGGAGCCTCTCTCCCACTTTTTGTAAAGTGGCCTAGCCCTGGGGAGGTGGTGGTCCCCAGGCCGTAATGGGTCCTCCCCTGTACTACATAGGCCTTGCTTCAGGGAGGTGGCGGTCCCCAAGGCTGTAAACATCTTTCAGAGGGGATGCCTGTGAAATTGGCCATGGGGAAGGTGGCTGTGTGCGTACCCCCTTCATTATAATTATATAATTGCACCCCTGGGATCTGGCCCACCTGGGGGCCAAGGTTCAAACAAGAGCAGGAGACTGTTTTTATTTTTATTTTATTCTACCGAGATTCACCACCAAAATTAATAAAAATGCTTGTACACCCGGCAGGGTGCCTGGGGGACCCCTCCACCAGGCCTAGGGGTCAGGGTATTACTACGCTGTCCCTTTCTCTTTTTAAAAAAAGATGAGTCTGAGTGCCAAAATGGCTGGCAACACTTACTGGTTGAAGTGTTGGCAGCCAATCAGATCTCAGCATGGGACATTCATAGATATCTATAATTTTTTACCTTTATTATCTTTAAAACTACTGAACAGACTTACACAAAATGACAAAAATAGATCTTTCTGGACCAATATCTACCTTTCTGCCAAATTTGGTGTAATTCTGTTCAGCGGTTCGGGCTGTAGTTGTGTTCAAAATTCCTATAGAAAACTGCATGGGGAAAACATGTTTTGGGGCAGCACCACCACCCTTTTTCTCAGCCCCAGCATGATGAATGACTCAGAAAGTTTCAAGAAAACTGCAGAAGTGAGTGGCAAAATAGTTTTGAAAATGTCATGAAGATTCGTCAACAGCGCCAAAGTTACTGGCAAAACAAATCCTCATCCACACTGACAAGGCTGGACTCCATGGCCCTCATTACAGGCCTGACGAAATAAGGTAGCTTGATTACCACATGTGGTACATACCATTACCCCAGAGTAAGGTATTTAACATATGTGGTAAATTCCTCCTATTTAAGGTTTATAACAAGAAAATGAGCCATAACACGCAGAATCAGATTTTAAAACACGAAATGCTATATATTTTTTCCACGTTTTGCCGTTTTTCCAAACATTTACCACTCAAAAAAACTTGGCAGGGTTGACCTGATGGAATTTATCAGGGGAATACTATGAGTTTGCTATAATTGTCACAAAATTCAGAATTCCGATCCCTGTGCAAGCATATTTGCACAGGGATCGAAATGTAGCCCTTAACTCCTAATGAGGGAAAACATCTGTCCTTCTGATTTTATCATGTTTGGGCTCCATCAAAATGCCCTAATTTGCCACCATTGTGCTTGAAAAATATGATTCAATATTATTTTGCATACAATTGAGGACAGTTCATTTATTTTTATCAATGCATGCAGATGTAATCGAGAGTCTCCGGCATTGAAGCAATACTAACCCTGAAGGGCACAAAACACACCTAGCAGGGGCAATAGTTTGACAGTCAACAACTGTGGAGCTAGTGGGGAATACATGTATTGATAACTAATACTAGTTCTCTGATTTAACAATTATTGGAACATTGGAATATTGACAGCTGCATCGAGGACAATACAGTAGCTCAGGGCCAACGATGGCTGGTATAGGCCTTCTCCACCAGCATTCCAATGTTTATCCTCTTGTTTTCCCTGTTTAATTTAGAAAATTACACCCTCAGTGGATGGAATGTTGTCTACTACCTCAGGCTGTACCAGTTGTTAAATGCCCTCACTTTGGGCTCGGGCTATACCTCCGGTTCAGGGCCTTTAACAACCTGTATATGGCCCTCAGCAGTGGGCTATATAGCTAGGCAATGGATTTGAGCAAGGAGAGTGCTGGGGCAGACATCGCTGCTGCACAGTTCATGTGACGTAGAAGGTCATGTGATTAACTGCATCAAATTAAAAGGTAAGAATACAAAAAACTAGCAAGGCTGTGTCACTTGAATCTTTGATCCCGATTCTTCACAAATGAGGCTCAGTGTATTCTCCATGCATTTGATGGGTAGAATGGTATTGTGAGGCCTCTAACATTTTTTGCGGACCCTTATTAGTTTCCCATCAAAACTGCAGTTTGTAATGGTAATGGTAAAACAGTATTTGCCATCTGATATTAATACACTGTTATCTGCAAAAGCAAGAAAAAGGTTAGATCTGCTTTTTATTAGTTAGGTGAAATACACGTTGTAACAAAAAAGTAGGCACCGAAAAAGTGTGGGGTATGGGGCCCTCTCATGGAGACGGCTGTGGAACAATGTAACAGAGGAGCGGGTAGGGTGAATGCAATCTATAAGGAAATGTAAGCACATAGGTCATTGTGAGGGGTAGCTTGTGGGAGAAAAGAACATAATTGCAAAGCAAAGAAATCAATAAGCCAATTAATGTCAATAGAGAAAATGGAAGCACCCTTTTTTTAAACAAACCATTCAAATTGATTCTGTAGATGTGGATCATGCAACTGTGTGGAGACTGATGAGGGCACTCTGCCTTTCTGCCACAAGTTGCAAATATTTAAAGTACCCTAGAGAGTGATGTCTGAATATTTGGTGGTAATCTTCATTACTCTTGGTCCTGTTGCCCTCATCCCATTAATCACTAATGAGGTGAATCCACATCACCAGACACAAAACAAAACAAATAAAAATCAAGAAGTATATGCCCTTCCCCATAAAGATGGAAACTATATAGGCATTACTTACCCAGCATTCCTCCTGCACTACCAAGCTCCCCCTACAAATAAAGGCCGGGCATCTGGGAGGGGTGTGATGAATGGGACAAGGACAATAGGACCAGGAGTAATGTTGATTATGGGTAAGTAATTAGGCACCACCCACTAAGTCCTCCTTGTCTCACTCATCACTAGGGAGGGATACCATAGCATCTCTCAGAACGGCCTTCATAGGCCAGTAAAACGCACAAAACATAAAACTACACAGAACACTAATAACTGCAACACTCAACAGTGATTTATTACAAAATGTATTTCCCATAAAGGTAACACAGAATACAGCACTCTTGTCCCAAAATTAGTGCTGTCAAGTAATGCATTCTTTAACCTGTAATGTAGTACAAACGTATTTGGTATAGCCCAAGTGACCACCTGACAAATTTCAGCAACCAAAACTCAATTTAATTCTGCCTAAGTAACTGAGAACCCTCTGGTTGAACAACCGTGCAGTCCTCCGGAGCAGGAGTCCCTGACAGAGAATATGCCAAGGAGATCACTTGTTTAATACAATGACTCAAGAATAATGAAGCCTTGATCCCTTTATTAGAAGTCTCAAAAGACGCAAACAATGAATATGACTGCCTAAAGGGTTTTGACCAGTTCAGATGTATCAAGAGAACCCTCTTGACATCCAACAAATGTCACTGGAAATCCACAGAAGAATCATCCCCCTCCAATAAAGCTGAAGGGATAATCTCTTGCTCCTAATGAAATCGAGAAAAGAATTTGGGCACAAAAGAGGTGTCTCACCTAAGCCATCTTGAAAAATAATAGGATAAAAGTTTCCCTACCCAACAGAGCACCCATCTCCCCAATCCTTTTTGCTGATGTGATGGCCACAAGAAACACCACCATTAGTGTCAAAAACTTAACATCCACTGCCTCCAGTGGCTCAATAGGATGGGAAATCAAAGCTTCCAACACTAAAGACAAATCCCACAAAGGATACAAAGGTTGTACAAATGGTCCGGAAATGGAAAAGCTTTTCAAAGGTCTAGCTACCAGGTCCTCAGAATCTGAAAGGTTGCCCTAAGGGGCCCTGAAGGCCCTAATGGCCACCAATTGAGCCATTCAAGGTGGCTACAGACAGATGTTTCTAAAACCTGTCCAAAAGAAACTAAAGAAAATCATTTAAAGTGCAATCTAAAGGGAAGAGATTCAACAAGCACACCATCTCTGAAAACCACCCAAACGACACCCATACCATGTTAAACTAGAAGGTTGTCTAGACTACTAAATAGTAACCGCTTAATGTCTGGACAGCCCCTTTCTCTGTAACCCCCACATCTCAATTTCCACACAGAGAGATGACGTTTCTGGATAGGAAGAACATGCAGCACTCTCAGAGCGGAGGGGAAGTTTGGGAGTAACCACAGGCTCTGAACTGCAAAGGACTTCACAGGGCGAAACTGTGACCGTCTTGGCCAAAGTGGTAATACAACCATTGTCTCTCTGCACTCCCAAAGCATCCTGGCCAACATCTTGGGAATCAGAGGATTTGAAGAAAAAGTATACAGCAGAGAGAATGGCCAGTGGACTGCTAATGCATCCACCCCCAAGCCATCTCCTGAGGAACTCTAGTGCAGTGTAGGTTGTTCATCATCTACAAATGGGAGGGCGAGGAGATTTCTGGTCCAGTATACAGTCTCCTCAAATCTTGAACTGTTAACTGGGGGTGTACTGGGAGCATACCCATGCTCCAGTGACAACATACAGACTCCATGATGAGTCTGCCATGGTCAGTGTGGGACAGTATACCCCATGGTTAACGGTTGGTTGTTCATCTGCAGCCATCTTGGAGCACTGAGGAGCGTTTTCAGAAATGAAAGCCTGAATAGACCATTTACGCTTAGAAGGTGTAAGGATTATCAGAGTCACAGGCAATAAATGCAGTTAAGGCCAGGGCGCAACCGTCACACCTCCACAGCAAAAGATCCATATTTGCAGCGCGCAGCTGTGTTAAAGCAGAAATCTCAGCTATCTTTTAGTTATAACAACTAGATAGCGGATTTCCCGGTTTAGGTCGATGAACCCTTTTGTGCTGCTTCAAAGAAAACATCAAAGACATCAAGTCAATTACTAAACCATGCAATAGACATCAATATAAAGCAAGTAAAGAAACACACCATGATCAATGTGACCATGAATAACCACACCAGTTTATTAAGAACTTAAAATGTTTATTTCCCTATATTAACAAAGCTAGGGTCACAAATATTAATCTCAATATCAATTGATACATGTAAAGAAACAATATAGGCTGATTGAGTCGGCGAATAAAACTAAGCTTAATCAACACAATGAGAATTATTATTTCAATAGAGAATATACAAATTAATAACAATAGTATCTGAGCAAGAGAAATTTAATACATTGAATCAACAAAGCAAATGTCAATGACCGTTCATGAGTATGAGAGTAATACCTCACTAACCACTGATTAGCATTAGCATGTTGGGCTTCATGCAAAAGTTTTAATAACACAAATTTTGAAAAACACTTAACTATGTCACTATAAAAAGAAGCAGCAGTTTGGTACCTGTAGAACAAACGACAAAGAACAAGACTTTGTATTAATAGTTACCTATCCTAATAGAACAGCAAACAGCTCAGCTTCATCAAGGGGACATGAACATCAGCAACAGAACAGGAACAAGGAAAGGGGAAGATGGTTTAGTAGTTGGGACTATAATGTGCCTAAACCATCAGACTATTAGTTCATCATAGAACAGGTAAGTTAAACTCAGAAAATACCAAAATACCAAAAGTCAGTAGACTATGGGGGTTATTACAACTTTGGAGGAGGTGTTAATCCGTCCCAAATGTGACGGATATACCACCAGCGTATTACGAATTCCATAGGATATAATGGACTCGTAATACGGCTGGTGGTATATCCGTCACTTTACCGTCACTTTTGGGACGGATTAACACCTCCTCCAAAGTAGTAATAACCCCCTATATGGCTAAAGAATAACTCAACGTTTGGCTTCTGAAAATGTCAAAGAATGGCCCCAAGGAATAATCACCCCAAGAAAATAAATCACACAGAATGACGGTGTAGTCTTGTTATATTAACCGCTTCTGTGCCGGGGACGTAATGGTTACGTCCACCAGCACAGTGCTCATGTGCCGAGGACGTAACCATTACGTCCTCGGCACTGAGCTAAGATGGAGCACTAGCGCTCCCTCTGTGGGCTTCCCTCCCACCCCCCAAGGCAGGGATGGAAGGGGAAGCCCTTACCCTTCCACCCCTGACCCCCCTGACCCCCCAGTGACGTCTGATAACATTAGCGCGCGCTGAACTCATCAGAGGCCACTTCCCCACACTTCCCGATCATGTGATGGGGGCCCTGAGAGGCTTCAAAGGGAAGGAAAGGAATTTCCTTCCCTATGAAGTCTCTCAGAGCATTTCAAAAGCCAGAACGTGAAGCGATCCGGCTTTTGAAATGCCCACTAGTCACCAGGGATATTTAAAAGAAAATGAAACTGGCACAAGGGGAGCGACCCCTTGGGCAAGGGTCACTCCCCAGAGGGGCAATATTTTGCAAGGCCTTTTCTGACTCCCCTGGGGGCAGATCGGCCTATTGTTGTTAGGCCGATCTGCCCCCGGGAGTGCAGAATCCATTAGGCACTAGGGATCATTTTTTGTTTTGTTTTTTTGTGTGTTTCTTTTTGTTTTGTTTTTAGTTGGGGAGCGACCCCTTAGGCAAGGGGGCAAATTATATTTAGGCCATTTCTGCCTATTTTTATGAGGCTAGTCTGCCACCAAGGGGGGCAGAAACCACTAGACACCAGGGAGTTTGTTTTTTTACGGCAAATTCACGGAAGGGGAGCGACCCCTTAGGCAAGTGTCGCTTCCCGGGGGGGCAAATGTATTTTAGGCCATTTCTACCCCCCGGGGGAAGATCGGCCTATTGGTATTAGGCCGATCTGCCCCAGAGGGAGCAGAAACCTCTAGGCGCCAGGGATTTATAATTTTTTTTTTTAGAGATGGGGAGCGACCCCTTAGGCAAGGGTCGCTTGCCTGGGGGGAAAATTGTATTTAGACCATTTCTGCCACCCTTGGGGGCAGATCGGCCAATTTTTGTTAGGCCAATCTGCCCACAAGGGGGTCAGAAACCACTAGGGATCGGGGATCTTTTTGTTTGCGCCAATTTCACGCAAGGGGTGCGACTCCTTAGGCAAGGGTCGCTCCCCGGAGTGGGGGGGGGCAAGTTTATTTTAGGCCATTTAGATTGGCCTATTGTTATTAGGCCGATCTGCCCCCAGGGGTGGCAGAAACCTCTAGGCGCCAGGGATAAAAAAAAAATGTGTTCGTTTTTTTTTATAGGTGGGGAGTGACCCCTTAGTCAAGGGTCACTCCCCTGGGGGGCAAATTGTATTTAGACAATTTCTGCCCCCCTTAGGGGCAGATCGGCCGATTTCTGTTAGGGCATAAACCACTTAGGCACCAGGGATTGGTGTGTGCGTATGCGTGTATTTTCTTTAGAGAGGCAGTCCCTTGGGTAAGGGTCGCTCCCCATGGGGGCACATTACTGTTGCCCATATATGCCCCTCTTGGGGGGCAGATGGGCCTATTTTTGCAAGGGAGTCAGGAAGCCCACCAGAGACCAGGGAAGTTTTTTTTCTCCAAAAACAAGAGGGTGTGGGTAATGGCCATACCCCCACCCCAAATAAATGGGGCCAAAGTTGTTCTGCCCACCAGTGGGCAGATGGGGCAATTACCCCTGATCCACATCCCAGGGGGGCAGAAAGTCTACCAGGTGCCAGGGAATAAAAAAAAAAAATTGGGGTGGTGGCTACCATCCAGTATGGGCCTGGTTATGCCCCCACCCCAACTGAAGGGGGTAACAGTCTTTCAGCTCTCCCCCGCACTCTAAAACATCTTATCCCACTGCAAGCAAGAAGTCATTTGATTATTTTGGGTTTTGGTTTTACATTTGGGCCATGAGAGCTTGGCTAACTCTCAAAACGGTCCCACTTGGAATGGTGAGGGCTGCACTTTATGGACTTTGGGATGCTGGCATGTCAAAAATCCACAAGACCTAGACACATCTGAAAACTAAACATCTGGGTGATTCCCTAGTGGTGTGTTTCACATACACCCGCACCATTTTTGTTCCCACAACGCCCTGCAAACCTCCAACTTTGCTGGAAATCACACATTTTTCCCACATTTTTGTGATGGAACCTTCCGGAATCTGCAGGAATCCACAAAATTCCTACCACCCAGCATTGTCTCATCTATACCGATAAAAATTCTGCTACACTTGTCAGCCTAAAAAATGTTTTTTTGCAAACTGCCCTTTTGGACCCCCTTCAGTTCCCCCTCAATATCAACATGTTTTTGGCTCTTCCCTTTCACAGGCACTTGGCCCACCTACACAAATGAGGTATCATTTTTACCGGGAGACTGAGGGGAACATTGGGTGGTATGAAATTCGTACAAGTGATTTTTTAGCTAAATTTGAGGTTTGCTGAGGATTCTGGGTAAGAAAACATTGGGGGAACCACGCAACTCACACCTCACTGGACTCCCTCGGGTGTCTAGTTTTCAGAAATGTCTGGATTTGGTAGGTTTCCCTAGAAGGCTGCTGAGCTCAGGACCAAAAACGCAGGTGCCCCCCCCCGCAAAAACAGGTAGTTTTGTATTTGATAATTTTGATGTGTCCAGATAGTGTTTTGGGGCATTTCCTTTCGCAGGCAGTAGGCCCACCCACAAAAGTGAGGTACCATTTTTATTGGGAGACTTGGGGTAATGCTGGATGGAAGGAAATTTGTGGCTCCTCTCTGATTCCATAACTTTCTGTCACCGAAAAGAGAGGAGAAAGTGTTTTTTTGGCCAAATTTTGAGGTTTGCAAAGGATTCTGGGTAACAGAAACTGGTCAGAGCCCCACAAGTCACCCCATCTTGGATTCCCCTAGGTGTCTAGTTTTCAAAACTTCACAGGTTTGCTAGGTTTCCCTAGGTGCCGGCTGAGCTAGAGGTCAAAATCCACAGCTAGGCACTTTGCAAAAAACAGCTGTTTTCTTTGTGAAAATGTGATGTGTCCACTTTGTGTTTTGGGGCATTTCCTGTTGCGGGCGCTAGGCCTACCCCCACAAGTGAGGTACCAATTTTTATCAGGAGACTTGGGGGAACGCTGGGTGGAAGGAAATTTGTGGCTCCTCACTGATTCCAGAACTTTCTGTCACCGAAATGAGAGGGGAAAGTGTTTTTGGGCCAAATTTGAGGTTTGCAAAGAATTCTGGATGAGAGAACCTGGTCAGAGCCCCAAAAGTCACCCCATCTAGGATTCCCCTAGGTATCTAGTTTTCATAAGTGAGCAGGTTTGCTAGGTTTCCCTAGGTGCGAGCTGAGCTAGAGGCCAAAATCCACAGCAAGGCATTTTGCAAAAAACAGCTCAGGTTTCTTTATGAAAATGTGATGTGTCCAGATTGTGTTTTGGGGCTTTTGCTTTCACGGGTGCTAGGCCTACCCCCACAAGTGAGGTACCATTTTTATCAGGAGACTTGGGGGAACGCTTGGTGGAAGGAAATTTGTGGCTCCTCTCTGATTCCAGAACTTTCAGTCACCGAAATGAGAAGTAAAAGTGTTTTTTTGGTCAAATTTTGAGGTTTGCAAAGGATTCTGAGTAACAGAATCTGGTCAGAGCCCCACAAGTCACCTTATCTTGGATTCCCCTAGGTGTCTAGTTTTCACAACTGCGCAGGCTTGCTAGGTTTCCCTAGGTGCCGGCTGAGCTAGAGGCCAAAATCCACAGCTAGGCACTTTGTAAAAAACAGCTGTTTTCTTTGTGAAAATGTGATGTGTCCACTTTGTGTTTTGGGGCATTTCCTGTTGCGGGCGCTAGGCCTACCCCCACAAGTGAGATACCAATTTTTATCAGGAGACTTGGGGGAACGCTGGGTGGAAGGAAATTTGTGGCTCCTCACTGATTCCAGAACTTTCTGTCACCGAAATGAGAGGAGAAAGTGTTTTGGGCCAAATTTGAGGTTTGCAAAGGATTCTGGGTGAGAGAACCTGGTCAGAGCCCCAAAAGTCACCCCATCTAGGATTGCCCTAGGTATCTAGTTTTCATAAGTGAGCAGGTTTGCTAGGTTTCCCTAGGTGCAAGCTGAGCTAGAGGCCAAAATCCACAGCAAGGCATTTTGCAAAAAACAGCTCAGGTTTCTTTATGAAAATGTGATGTGTCCAGATTGTGTTTTGGGGCTTTTGCTTTCGCGGGTGCTAGGCCTACCCCCACAAGTGAGGTACCATTTTTATCAGGAGACTTGGGGGAACGCTGGGTGGAAGGAAATTTGTGGCTCCTCTCTGATTCCAGAACTTTCTGTCACCGAAATGAGAAGTAAAAGTGTTTTTTTGGTCAAATTTTGAGGTTTGCAAAGGATTCTGAGTAACAGAATCTGGTCAGAGCCCCACAAGTCACCTTATCTTGGATTCCCCTTGGTGTCTAGTTTTCACAACTGCGCAGGTTTGCTAGGTTTCCCTAGGTGCCGGCTGAGCTAAAGGTCAAAATCCACAGCTAGCCACTTCGCAAAAAAACAGCTCTGTTTTGTTTGTGAAAGTGTGATGTGTCCACGTTGTGTTTTGGGGCAGTTCCTGTCGCGGGCGCTAGGCCCACCCACGCAAGAGAGGTACTATTTTTATCGGGAGACACGGGGGAACATAGAATAGCAAAACAAGTGTTATTGCTCCTTGTCTTTCTCTACATTTTTTCCTTCCAAATGTAAGACAGTGTGTAAAAAAGACGTCCATTTGAGAAATGCCCTGTAATTCACATACTAGTATGGGCACCCCGGAATTCAGAGATGTGCAAATAACCACTGCTTCTCAACACCTTATCTTGTGGCCATTTTGGAAATACAAAGGTTTTCTTGATACCTATGTTTCACTTTTTATATTGCAGTAAATGAATTACTGTATACCCGGTATAGAATGAAAACCCATTGCAAGGTGCAGCTCATTTATTGGCTCTGGGTACCTAGGGTTCTTGATGTACATAGAAGCCCTATATATCCCCGCAATCAGAAGAGCCCAGCTGACGTAACAGTATATTGCTTTCAAACATTTGACATTGCAGGAAAAAGTTACAGAGTAAAACGTGGAGAAAAATGGCAGTTTTTTTCACCTCAATTTCAATATTCTTTTATTTCAGCAGTTATTTTCTGTAGGAAACACTTGTAGGATCTACACAAATGACCCCTGGCTGAATTCAGAATTTTGTCTACTTTTCAGAAATGTTTAGCGTTCTGGGATCCAGCATTGGTTTCTCACCCATTTCGGTCACTAACTGGAAGGAGGCTGAATCCCTAGGATGTTGGGAAAAAAGGACGCAAATTTGGCGTGGGTAGCTAATGTGAACAAAAAGTTATGAGGGCCTAAGCGCGAACTGCCCCAGATAGCCAAAAAAGGCTCCGCACAAGAGGGGAAAAGTCCTGGAAGCCAAGGGGTTAAAAGACGATAAACATTCTTTTGGACAGGAAAGCCAGGGTGTAAGGAAATGCCTCCTTGGCATGGTTGCCCCCTGACTTTTTGCCTTTGCTGATGCTATGTTTACAATTGAAAGTGTGCTGAGGCCTGCTAACCAGGCCCCAGCACCAGTGTTCTTTCCCTAACCTGTACTGTTGTATCCACAATTGGCAGACCCTGGCATCCAGATAAGTCCCTTGTAACTGGTACTTCTAGTACCAAGGGCCCTGATGCCAAGGAAGGTCTCTAAGGGCTGCAGCATGTCTTATGCCACCCTGGAGACCTCTCACTCAGCACAGACACACTGCTTGCCAGCTTGTGTGTGCTAGTGAAGACAAAACGAGTAAGTCGACATGGCACTCCCCTCAGGGTGCCATGCCAGCCTCTCACTGCCTATGCAGTATAGGTAAGACACCCCTCTAGCAGGCCTTACAGCCCTAAGGCAGGGTGCACTATACCATAGGTGAGGGTACCAGTGCATGAGCATGGTACCCCTACAGTGTCTAAACAAAACCTTAGACATTGTAAGTGCAGGGTAGCCATAAGAGTATATGGTCTGGGAGTCTGTCAAACACGAACTCCACAGCACCATAATGGCTACACTGAAAACTGGGAAGTTTGGTATCAAACTTCTCAGCACAATAAATGCACACTGATGCCAGTGTACATTTTATTGTAAAATACACCACAGAGGGCACCTTAGAGGTGCCCCCTGAAACTTAACCGACTGTCTGTGTAGGCTGACTAGTTCCAGCAGCCTGCCACACCAGAGACATGTTGCTGGCCCCATGGGGAGAGTGCCTTTGTCACTCTGAGGCCAGTAACAAAGCCTGCACTGGGTGGAGATGCTAACACCTCCCCCAGGCAGGAGCTGTGACACCTGGCGGTGAGCCTCAAAGGCTCACCCCTTTGTCACAGCCCAGCAGGGCACTCCAGCTTAGTGGAGTTGCCTGCCCCCTCCGGCCACGGCCCCCACTTTTGGCGGCAAGGCTGGAGGGAACAAAGAAAGCAACAAGGAGGAGTCACTGGCCAGTCAGGACAGCCCCTAAGGTGTCCTGAGCTGAAGTGACTCTAACTTTTAGAAATCCTCCATCTTGCAGATGGAGGATTCCCCCAATAGGGTTAGGATTGTGACCCCCTCCCCTTGGGAGGAGGCACAAAGAGGGTGTACCCACCCTCAGGGCTAGTAGCCATTGGCTACTAACCCCCCAGACCTAAACACGCCCTTAAATTTAGTATTTAAGGGCTACCCTGAACCCTAGAAGATTAGATTCCTGCAAACTACAAGAAGAAGGACTGCCTAGCTGAAAACCCCTGCAGAGGAAGACCCGAAGACGACAACTGCCTTGGCTCCAGAAACTCACTGGCCTGTCTCCTGCCTTCCAAAGATCCTGCTCCAGCGACGCCTTCCAAAGGGACCAGCGACCTCGACATCCTCTGAGGACTGCCCCTGCTTCGAAAAGACAAGAAACTCCCAAGGACAGCGGACCTGCTCCAAGAAAGGCTGCAACTTTGTTTCCAGCAGCTTTGAAAGAACCCTGCAAACTCCCCGCAAGAAGCGTGAGACTTGCAACACTGCACCCGGCGACCCCGACTCGGCTGGTGGAGATCCAACACCTCAGGAGGGACCCCAGGACTACTCTGATACTGTGAGTACCAAAACCTGTCCCCCCTGAGCCCCCACAGCGCCGCCTGCAGAGGGAATCCCGAGGCTTCCCCTGACCGCGACTCTTTGAATCCTAAGTCCCGACGCCTGGGAGAGACCCTGCACCCGCAGCCCCCAGGACCTGAAGGACCGGACTTTCACTGGAGAAGTGACCCCCAGGAGTCCCTCTCCCTTGCCCAAGTGGAGGTTTCCCCGAGGAACCCCCCCCTTGCCTGCCTGCAGCGCTGAAGAGATCCCGAGATCTCCCATAGACTAACATTGCGAACCCGACGCTTGTTTCTACACTGCACCCGGCCGCCCCCGCGCTGCTGAGGGTGAAATTCCTGTGTGGGCTTGTGTCCCCCCCGGTGCCCTACAAAACCCCCCTGGTCTGCCCTCCGAAGACGCGGGTACTTACCTGCTGGCAGACTGGAACCGGGGCCCCCCCTTCTCCATTGAAGCCTATGCGTTTTGGGCACCACTTTGAACTCTGCACCTGACCGGCCCTGAGCTGCTGGTGTGGTGACTTTGGGGTTGCTCTGAACCCCCAACGGTGGGCTACCTTGGACCAAGAACTGAACCCTGTAAGTGTCTTACTTACCTGGTTAACCTAACAAATACTTACCTCCCCTAGGAACTGTGAAAATTGCACTAAGTGTCCACTTTTAAAACAGCTATTTGTCAATAACTTGAAAAGTATACATGCAATTTTTATGATTTAAAGTTCCTAAAGTACTTACCTGCAATACCTTTCGAATGAGATATTACATGTAGAATTTGAACCTGTGGTTCTTAAAATAAACTAAGAAAAGATATTTTTCTATACAAAAACCTATTGGCTGGATTTGTCTCTGAGTGTGTGTACCTCATTTATTGTCTATGTGTATGTACAACAAATGCTTAACACTACTCCTTGGATAAGCCTACTGCTCGACCACACTACCACAAAATAGAGCATTAGTATTATCTATTTTTACCACTATTTTACCTCTAAGGGGAACCCTTGGACTCTGTGCATGCTATTCCTTACTTTGAAATAGCACATACAGAGCCAACTTCCTACATTGGTGGATCAGCGGTGGGGTACAAGACTTTGCATTTGCTGGACTACTCAGCCAATACCTGATCACACGACAAATTCCAAAATTGTCATTAGAAATTGATTTTTGCAATTTGAAAAGTTTTCTAAATTCTTAAAAGACCTGCTAGGGCCTTGTGTTAGATCCTGTTTAGCATTTCTTTTAGAGTTTAAAAGTTTGTAAAAGTTTGAATTAGATTCTAGAACCAGTTGTAGATTCTTAAAAAGTATTCCAACTTTTAGAAGCAAAATGTCTAGCACAGATGTGACTGTGGTGGAACTCGACACCACACCTTACCTCCATCTTAAGATGAGGGAGCTAAGGTCACTCTGTAAAATAAAGAAAATAACAATGGGCCCCAAACCTACCAAAATACAGCTCCAGGAGCTTTTGGCAGAGTTTGAAAAGGCCAACCCCTCTGAGGGTGGCAACTCAGAGGAAGAGGATAGTGACCAGGAGGAAAATTCCCCCCTACCAGTCCTATCTAGGGAGAACAGGGTCCCTCAAACCCTGACTCCAAAAATAATAGTCAGAGATGCTGGTTCCCTCACAGGAGAGACCAACACCTCTGAAATCACTGAGGATAACCCCAGTGAAGAGGACATCCAGTTAGCCAGGATGGCCAAAAGATTGGCTTTGGAAAGACAGATCCTAGCCATAGAGAGGGAAAGACAAGAGATGGGCCTAGGACCCATCAATGGTGGCAGAAACATAAATAGGGTCAGAGATTCTCCTGACATGTTGAAAATCCCCAAAGGGATTGTAACTAAATTTGAAGATGGTGATGACATCACCAAATGGTTCACAGCTTTTGAGAGGGCTTGTGTAACCAGAAAAGTGAACAGATCTCACTGGGGTGCTCTCCTTTGGGAAATGTTCACAGGAAAGTGTAGGGATAGACTCCTCACACTCTCTGGACAAGATGCAGAATCTTATGACCTCATGAAGGGTACCCTGATTGAGGGCTTTGGATTCTCCACTGAGGAGTATAGGATTAGATTCAGGGGGGCTCAAAAATCCTCGAGCCAGACCTGGGTTGACTTTGTAGACTACTCAGTGAAAACACTAGATGGTTGGATTCAAGGCAGTGGTGTAAGTAATTATGATGGGCTGTACAATTTATTTGTGAAAGAACACCTGTTAAGTAATTGTTTCAATGATAAACTGCATCAGCATCTGGTAGACCTAGGACCAATTTCTCCCCAAGAATTGGGAAAGAAGGCGGACCATTGGGTCAAGACAAGGGTGTCCAAGACTTCAACAGGGGGTGACCAAAAGAAAGGGGTCACAAAGACTCCCCAGGGGAAGGGTGATGAGACAACCAAAACTAAAAATAGTAAAGAGTCTTCTACAGGCCCCCAAAAACCTGCACAGGAGGGTGGGCCCAGAGCCTCTTCACAAAACAATGGGTACAAGGGTAAAAACTTTGATCCCAAAAAGGCCTGGTGTCATAGCTGTAAACAGCATGGACACCAAACTGGAGACAAGGCCTGTCCCAAGAAAGGTTCCACTCCAAACTCCCATCCAGGTAACACTGGTATGGCTAGTCTCCAAGTGGGATCAACAGTGTGCCCAGAGCAATTCAGGGTCCACACTGAAGCTACTCTAGTTTCTGAGGGTGGGGTGGATTTAGCCACACTAGCTGTCTGGCCGCCTAACATGCAAAAATACAGACAGCAACTCTTAATTAATGGGACTAGAATAGAGGGCCTGAGGGATACAGGTGCCAGTGTCACCATGGTGACAGAGAAACTGGTTTCCCCTGGCCAATACCTGACTGGAAAAACTTACACAGTCACCAACGCTGACAATCAGAGAAAAGTACATCCCATGGCAATGGTTACTTTAGAATGGGGAGGGGTCAATGGCCTGAAACAGGTGGTGGTCTCCTCAAATATCCCAGTGGACTGTCTGCTTGGAAATGACCTGGAGTCCTCAGCATGGGCTGAGGTAGAACTAAAAACCCATGCAGCAATGCTGGGTATCCCTGAACTGGTGTGTGTGAAAACAAGAGCACAATGCAAGGCACAGGGTGAACAAGTAGAGCTGGAGTCTGGAAGAATGGCCCAGCCTACCAAGAGAACAGGAAAGTCAGTTGGGAAACCAACTGCAACACAGCAAAAGAAAGGGAACCTCTCTTCTCAGGAAGAAGTTCTGCCCTCTGAGGGAACTGAGCCTTTGGAGCTTGAACCTTATCAGGTTGAGCTCTTAGGCCCAGGGGGACCCTCAAGGGAGGAGCTGTGTAAGGGACAAGAAACCTGTCCCTCTCTTGAAGGCCTTAGGCAGCAAGCTGCTGAAGAGTCCAAGGGCAAGAAAAATGGAACACATAGGGTCTATTGGGAAGATGGACTCCTGTACACTGAGGCCAGAGACCCCAAACCTGGTGCCACTAGGAGAGTGGTAGTGCCTCAGCTGTTCAGAGAGTTCATCCTAACATTGGCCCATGACATTCCCCTTGCTGGACATTTGGGACAAACCAAGACGTGGGAAAGGCTAGTCAACCACTTCTACTGGCCCAACATGTCCAACATGGTTAAGGAGTTTTGCCTCTCCTGCCCCACCTGTCAAGCCAGTGGTAAGACAGGTGGGCACCCAAAGGCCCCCCTCATTCCACTTCCAGTGGTGGGGGTCCCCTTTGAAAGAGTGGGTGTGGACATAGTTGGTCCACTGGAACCTCCCACAGCCTCAGGAAATATGTATATCCTGGTAGTAGTGGATCATGCTACCAGGTATCCTGAAGCTATTCCCCTTAGGTCGACTACTGCCCCTGCAGTAGCCAAGGCCCTCATTGGTATCTTTACCAGAGTGGGTTTCCCTAAGGAGGTGGTGTCTGACAGAGGTACCAACTTCATGTCAGCATACCTGAAACATATGTGGAATGAGTGTGGAGTGACTTATAAATTCACTACACCTTA
Source organism: Pleurodeles waltl (assembly GCF_031143425.1). Classification (NCBI taxonomy): domain Eukaryota; kingdom Metazoa; phylum Chordata; class Amphibia; order Caudata; family Salamandridae; genus Pleurodeles; species Pleurodeles waltl. The sequence continues at coordinate 155,356,301 of NC_090448.1, forward strand.
CCATCCACAAACTAATGGCTTGGTTGAAAGATTCAACAAGACATTAAAAGGCATGATCATGGGACTCCCAGAAAAACTCAAAAGGAGATGGGATGTCCTCTTGCCATGTCTGCTTTTCGCTTACAGAGAGGTGCCACAGAAGGGAGTAGGATTCTCACCCTTTGAACTTCTGTTTGGTCATCCTGTAAGGGGACCACTTGCTCTTGTTAAAGAAGGCTGGGAGAGACCTCTCCATGAGCCTAAACAAGACATAGTGGACTATGTACTTGGCCTTCGCTCTAGAATGGCAGAGTACATGGAAAAGGCAACCAAAAACCTTGAGGCCAGCCAACAGCTCCAGAAGTTTTGGTATGACCAAAAGGCTGCACTGGTTGAGTTCCAACCAGGGCAGAAAGTCTGGGTTCTGGAGCCTGTGGCTCCCAGGGCACTCCAGGACAAATGGAGTGGCCCTTACCCAGTGCTAGAAAGGAAGAGTCAGGTCACCTACCTGGTGGACCTGGGCACAAGCAGGAGCCCCAAGAGGGTGATCCATGTGAACCGCCTTAAGCTCTTCCATGACAAGGCTGATGTGAATCTGTTGATGGTAACAGATGAGGATCAGGAGGCAGAGAGTGAACCTCTCCCTGATCTTCTGTCATCAGACCCAAAAGATGGCACAGTAGATGGAGTGATCTACTCAGACACCCTCTCTGGCCAACAGCAAGCTGATTGTAGGAGAGTCCTGCAACAGTTTCCTGAACTCTTCTCCTTAACCCCTGGTCAGACACACCTGTGTAACCATGATGTGGACACAGGAGACAGCATGCCTGTCAAAAACAAAATCTTTAGACAGTCTGACCATGTTAAGGAAAGCATCAAGATGGAAGTCCACAAGATGCTGGAATTGGGAGTAATTGAGCGCTCTGACAGCCCCTGGGCTAGCCCAGTGGTCTTAGTCCCCAAACCTCACACCAAAGATGGAAAGAAAGAGATGAGGTTTTGTGTGGACTACAGAGGGCTCAATTCTGTCACCAAGACAGATGCTCATCCAATTCCAAGAGCTGATGAGCTCATAGATAAATTAGGTGCTGCCAAATTCTTAAGTACCTTTGACTTGACAGCAGGGTACTGGCAAATAAAAATGGCACCTGGAGCAAAAGAGAAAACAGCATTCTCCACACCTGATGGGCATTATCAGTTTACTGTTATGCCCTTTGGTTTAAAGAATGCCCCTGCCACCTTCCAAAGGTTGGTGAATCAAGTCCTTGCTGGCTTGGAGTCCTTTAGCACAGCTTATCTTGATGATATTGCTGTCTTTAGCTCCACCTGGCAGGATCACCTGGTCCACCTGAAGAAGGTTTTGAAGGCTCTGCAATCTGCAGGCCTCTCTATCAAGGCATCCAAATGCCAGATAGGGCAGGGAACTGTGGTTTACTTGGGCCACCTTGTAGGTGGAGGCCAAGTTCAGCCACTCCAACCCAAGATCCAGACTATTCTGGACTGGGTAGCTCCAAAAACCCAGACTCAAGTCAGGGCATTCCTTGGCTTGACTGGGTATTACAGGAGGTTTGTGAAGGGATATGGATCCATTGTGACAGCCCTCACTGAACTCACCTCCAAGAAAATACCCAAGAAAGTGAACTGGACTGTGGAATGCCAACAGGCCTTTGACACCCTGAAACAAGCAATGTGCTCAGCACCAGTTCTAAAAGCTCCAGATTATTCTAAGCAGTTCATTGTGCAGACTGATGCCTCTGAACATGGGATAGGGGCAGTTTTGTCCCAAACAAATGATGATGGCCTTGACCAGCCTGTTGCTTTCATTAGCAGGAGGTTACTCCCCAGGGAGCAGCGTTGGAGTGCCATTGAGAGGGAGGCCTTTGCTGTGGTTTGGTCCCTGAAGAAGCTGAGACCATACCTCTTTGGGACTCACTTCCTAGTTCAAACTGACCACAGATCAAATGGCTGATGCAAATGAAAGGTGAAAATCCTAAACTGTTGAGGTGGTCCATCTCCCTACAGGGAATGGACTTTATAGTGGAACACAGACCTGGGACTGCCCATGCCAATGCAGATGGCCTTTCCAGGTTCTTCCACTTAGAAAATGAAGACTCTCTTGGGAAAGGTTAGTCTCATCCTCTTTCGTTTGGGGGGGGGTTGTGTAAGGAAATGCCTCCTTGGCATGGTTGCCCCCTGACTTTTTGCCTTTGCTGATGCTATGTTTACAATTGAAAGTGTGCTGAGGCCTGCTAACCAGGCCCCAGCACCAGTGTTCTTTCCCTAACCTGTACTGTTGTATCCACAATTGGCAGACCCTGGCATCCAGATAAGTCCCTTGTAACTGGTACTTCTAGTACCAAGGGCCCTGATGCCAAGGAAGGTCTCTAAGGGCTGCAGCATGTCTTATGCCACCCTGGAGACCTCTCACTCAGCACAGACACACTGCTTGCCAGCTTGTGTGTGCTAGTGAAGACAAAACGAGTAAGTCGACATGGCACTCCCCTCAGGGTGCCATGCCAGCCTCTCACTGCCTATGCAGTATAGGTAAGACACCCCTCTAGCAGGCCTTACAGCCCTAAGGCAGGGTGCACTATACCATAGGTGAGGGTACCAGTGCATGAGCATGGTACCCCTACAGTGTCTAAACAAAACCTTAGACATTGTAAGTGCAGGGTAGCCATAAGAGTATATGGTCTGGGAGTCTGTCAAACACGAACTCCACAGCACCATAATGGCTACACTGAAAACTGGGAAGTTTGGTATCAAACTTCTCAGCACAATAAATGCACACTGATGCCAGTGTACATTTTATTGTAAAATACACCACAGAGGGCACCTTAGAGGTGCCCCCTGAAACTTAACCGACTGTCTGTGTAGGCTGACTAGTTCCAGCAGCCTGCCACACCAGAGACATGTTGCTGGCCCCATGGGGAGAGTGCCTTTGTCACTCTGAGGCCAGTAACAAAGCCTGCACTGGGTGGAGATGCTAACACCTCCCCCAGGCAGGAGCTGTGACACCTGGCGGTGAGCCTCAAAGGCTCACCCCTTTGTCACAGCCCAGCAGGGCACTCCAGCTTAGTGGAGTTGCCCGCCCCCTCCGGCCACGGCCCCCACTTTTGGCGGCAAGGCTGGAGGGAACAAAGAAAGCAACAAGGAGGAGTCACTGGCCAGTCAGGACAGCCCCTAAGGTGTCCTGAGCTGAAGTGACTCTAACTTTTAGAAATCCTCCATCTTGCAGATGGAGGATTCCCCCAATAGGGTTAGGATTGTGACCCCCTCCCCTTGGGAGGAGGCACAAAGAGGGTGTACCCACCCTCAGGGCTAGTAGCCATTGGCTACTAACCCCCCAGACCTAAACACGCCCTTAAATTTAGTATTTAAGGGCTACCCTGAACCCTAGAAGATTAGATTCCTGCAAACTACAAGAAGAAGGACTGCCTAGCTGAAAACCCCTGCAGAGGAAGACCCGAAGACGACAACTGCCTTGGCTCCAGAAACTCACCGGCCTGTCTCCTGCCTTCCAAAGATCCTGCTCCAGCGACGCCTTCCAAAGGGACCAGCGACCTCGACATCCTCTGAGGACTGCCCCTGCTTCGAAAAGACAAGAAACTCCCGAGGACAGCGGACCTGCTCCAAGAAAGGCTGCAACTTTGTTTCCAGCAGCTTTGAAAGAACCCTGCAAACTCCCCGCAAGAAGCGTGAGACTTGCAACACTGCACCCGGCGACCCCGACTCGGCTGGTGGAGATCCAACACCTCAGGAGGGACCCCAGGACTACTCTGATACTGTGTGTACCAAAACCTGTCCCCCCTGAGCCCCCACAGCGCCGCCTGCAGAGGGAATCCCGAGGCTTCCCCTGACCGCGACTCTTTGAATCCTAAGTCCCGACGCCTGGGAGAGACCCTGCACCCGCAGCCCCCAGGACCTGAAGGACCGGACTTTCACTGGAGAAGTGACCCCCAGGAGTCCCTCTCCCTTGCCCAAGTGGAGGTTTCCCCGAGGAACCCCCCCCTTGCCTGCCTGCAGCGCTGAAGAGATCCCGAGATCTCCCATAGACTAACATTGCGAACCCGACGCTTGTTTCTACACTGCACCCGGCCGCCCCCGCGCTGCTGAGGGTGAAATTCCTGTGTGGGCTTGTGTCCCCCCCGGTGCCCTACAAAACCCCCCTGGTCTGCCCTCCGAAGACGCGGGTACTTACCTGCTGGCAGACTGGAACCGGGGCACCCCCTTCTCCATTGAAGCCTATGCGTTTTGGGCACCACTTTGAACTCTGCACCTGACCGGCCCTGAGCTGCTGGTGTGGTGACTTTGGGGTTGCTCTGAACCCCCAACGGTGGGCTACCTTGGACCAAGAACTGAACCCTGTAAGTGTCTTACTTACCTGGTTAACCTAACAAATACTTACCTCCCCTAGGAACTGTGAAAATTGCACTAAGTGTCCACTTTTAAAACAGCTATTTGTCAATAACTTGAAAAGTATACATGCAATTTTTATGATTTAAAGTTCCTAAAGTACTTACCTGCAATACCTTTCGAATGAGATATTACATGTAGAATTTGAACCTGTGGTTCTTAAAATAAACTAAGAAAAGATATTTTTCTATACAAAAACCTATTGGCTGGATTTGTCTCTGAGTGTGTGTACCTCATTTATTGTCTATGTGTATGTACAACAAATGCTTAACACTACTCCTTGGATAAGCCTACTGCTCGACCACACTACCACAAAATAGAGCATTAGTATTATCTATTTTTACCACTATTTTACCTCTAAGGGGAACCCTTGGACTCTGTGCATGCTATTCCTTACTTTGAAATAGCACATACAGAGCCAACTTCCTACACAGGGGAAGAAAGAACAACCATTACAAAGACATTAGATATTGACATTACATCGACCATTACTCTGGTTGGTCGCAACTGCATTCATGTATTTCCAGATTTATACAAAAGTATCCTAGTAGGTTTCTTCCATCTGGTTTCAATGGTTCCTTTTGTTCGAAATTGCTGGTTATGTTACGAATATTTAATAAAAGTCGGAACAGGATGAAGGGCCAGATGTATCATTATATCCAATAGCGATTACCTAATTGCGATTTTTTGCGAATCGCAATTAAGTAATCGCTATTGGAATGTATGAAACTCCAGGAATTTTATACTGCGATTCGCAAGGGCTCGCAAATGGACCTACCTCATTAATATTCATGAGGTAGTTCGCAATTTGCGAGCCATTGCGAATGGCTACAATCACAGGGATGGTGGCCTGCTGAGCTCAGCAGACCACCATGTCTATGATTGCTTTTCAATAAAGCAATCTTTTTTTTAAATGCATTCCGTTTTCTGTAAAGGAAAATGGGATGCATTTAAAAATGAAAAATGAAAGGTTTTCTTTTCATTTTTTAAGAGTAGGCAGTGGTCCACGAATGAGTTACAACCAATTTGAAATTGGTGGTAACTGCAATTGTTTTGCAACTGCATTCACGGTCACAAAACAATCATACATACCTCTGCCATTCGGTATTAGGAAGGGACGCCCTTGACACGCCCCTTCCTAATACTGAATCGGTATGTAGTCGCAAATCCAATTTGCGATTACTGAATCGCAAATTGAATTTGTTACATACCAAAATGCAGTTTTTGCGATTGCAAACGGCCCTTTGGGCTGTTTGCGATCGCAAAACACTTTGATACATCTGGCCTGAAATGTTGTGTCTCCTTGAAAGAAACAATAATTCAAAACCTGTTTTTACATCAATGAATAGAGCTAGTCTAATAGTGGACATGAAGTCATAAGAACAGAGTACACTAGAAACATTTATAGATAACATTGCGCAGTGGCTTTGCTCAGCTTCAGGCCCAGCAAAGGACAAGAAATACTTGTATTATTTCAGAAATTAAATTCTACAGAAGACAATTTAACTCCTAACATTACGCTTTATTTTTCATAGTTAGTTTTTGTGTTGGACTCACGTTCAATGGTGGCCATTTCTAACAAGCACATTTTGCGCGTTACATAAAATTGAGCATATAATGATTTATATATTAAAATATAAGTATAATTACGTATGAGGAAAATATTAGTACAAAATCTATGCGCTCACATCTGTGATGCGCCGTTGTTTGCTGAGGATGCAATGAGAACGCTGCCTTGTTTCACCTTCTGGATTTGCTGGTGCTTTTTACTCCATTGGGTGCCTTCAATGATGGTATCTTGGAGAAGTAGTACTCCTGTCGCACTCTTTCACATGCTTATATATGCCTTTCTTCGAGAAGCATTATCTACCAAAAATCTGAATTAATATTCAACTGCAATTACTACATGTATACTACAAGTATAAAGGACTGAGCCCTCTTTACACTTTTTACTAATAATAATTTGACCGCTTCACAAAAACATATATTAGTACGTAAAAGAGTATGCCTGTAGTACTACTTCCCTTACTCATAACTGGCCCCTTCGTTTCTACAGCACGTGTCATGCTCATGATTATGGGACACTACTCTCCTTTACCCCAAGTTACATATATCCCGGACCAATCAGTAGATCTTCCACCACCTAAGAGTTATATTAAGAGCCTTGGTGTCTGGTTAGACCCATGGCTTACTATGAACCATCAGGCAAAGAAAATATCTTCTACCTATTTTGGGATTTTCAGACATCTAAGGAAAGTCTTTAAAGTTCTTCCTTTTATCGCCAAGAGGCTCATTGTGCAGGCATTTATTTCCTCACACTTAGATTATGGAAATGTCCTGTTCTTAGGATCTCCTAATTATGTAAAAAAAAAACTACAGGTGATTCAGAACACGGCGGCTCGCATTCCCTATAATGTGCCTAGACTGCAGTCGGTCAAACCTGCCCTCTCTGCTCTACATTAGCTCCCCACTGAAGAACGAGTAAAGTTCAAGACCTTATGTTATATCCACAGAGCCCTTTATGCCAAAGGCCCTCTGCTGTTGCGCACATTAGCTACTTTCTATAAGCCTCCTAGACTAGAGTGACCAGATTTTGAGGAGCAAAAACCGGGACAGGCCAGACATAAAAGAAGGACTAAAGACTTTACTCTCACTTTTATATCTGGCCTGTCTCTTTTTTGCATAGCTTTGTGAATGTGTGCCTATAGGTATGTGTGTTTATATCTATATATATATATATATATTCATATATATTTATATATGCATATATATATATATACATATATATATATATATATATATATACACACACACATACACACACATTTACAAGACTACATACATAAAATTAGCTATGGCTTGACCTCCCACCCTGCACCCCCAACCCGCTCCCCACCCACCTCTCTCTGCTCTCCACTCCCTCTCTCTGCTGGGAGCAGACAGGGGACTGTGTTGCCTGACAGTAACAGATAAATTACTTTAACTATTTCATACTTAACTTATGCTTCCCTACATGATCTGACCTTTGTCCCAAAAACCGGGACATGTATTTAATTATCGGACCTTTGTCCCAAAAACCGGGGCAGAAGATCCATGGCTTATCGAGGCGCCAAGCTGTGGAACTCCCTTCCATTTTCTCTTTGGCAAACTAGCCACAAACTGTCATTCCGTCGGCTATTAAGAACCTGGCTGTTCTAATATCTGCTTTATACGCCTAGTTGTGGGTGATTTCTGCTGCAAGCGCTGGGAGGCCTTAGGGTAGCCATGGGCTATAGAAATGCAATAACATAACGTAACATGCTTCAAATAACATGCCCGTTCCATAAGCCCAGGTGCACATGCAAAAGAGCAACAAAGTCTTCACAATCTTTTAAAAGATGACCAGTATACTGGACTTCTGCACAGCATCAGAATAATGATATATTTTCCATACACCGTCTGTACGTAGATTTCCAATGTCAAAATACTTAGCACCACAAACACTATCTGCAATTTATGTGCACCTGAAATCGCATAAATCGCATAATTGCTGCTTGAGATGTTAACGCATAACACATTATTTAATCTAAAATTGAGCCAAGTCCACAAATATGCTCTTTAGCCTGCAAACACCAACCTTGCTCTTTTACTAATAATTATGTGTTACAGCATTTCTGTATCAGAAATATGACAGAGTCGGTCCATGGCAAGGGCTAATGGAAGTCTAATCTAATCTATACCCACCTTCGTATAGTATGTCCAGGAATGCTTCAACTGGGGCAGCACACAAAACCTAGCGCTTGTTTGCCATGCCAACCTTTTCATTCCACAAGAGGCTGCCCTTATGCAGAAAGTATCGATTACACAACTTAACGCATTAACTGTTACCACTGCAACTTACTGCAAACACCGCCTGGGGCAGGCCAGGCACTTTAATGGCCCCAGGAATCCGGCGCCTCACAGTAGAGTCATTGTAGTTCAACAGACACAGCAATCCGACCACATACATGGGGCAGGTGTCAGGGATGTAGACACGTAAATGAAAGTGACATTTCTTAATCTAGACTGACAGGAATACCCCTTTCACCAAATAGTTTGCATCATGTTTAATCCTTTCACTATCATTTTGAAACGTTTTGAGAACATGTTCCACATAGATAGCAAATAGGCTAAGTATATGTACAATGGGCCCCTATTTCTTCTTGTTAGCATTAACCAATTCACAGTGTATATATATATATTGACCAATGCAATGAAATCGTGAATTGCTTGACCGCTTTTCAGGGCTGAGCGTGAGTTTGATTACAGAAGGCACCGAATGAAACTGAATACTCTGACCCTGATTGTGAGTGAAACAGTTTATTGGGGGATTGATACCGACATTTACACTGCCTGCTCCGAGCAGGCCAGGAAAATCAGCTCAGGTCTTCCCAAGGAGCCTTCCAAAATTGGACAGAACACTCCGAACTGGACTTAATGTAGCTCTTAAAACTAGTAATAGTATTCAAGGGCATAAGTATGACAGGGCCAATTCACAAATAACCAAGCAAGACACACCTAAGCGTATACATAGAGCAAGCAGGAAGGAACACCTTCCTGCACAAAAACAATCACAAGAGGTGATTCCTCTTTTATGTGTGCTGCAGAATTCAAAACGCAGCACACATAGAAAGAGGAAAAACTGGGAGAAATAAAGCTATTTCTTCCTGTTGCGTCATTTTTAGTCACCCCTGAGGTGGCATAGGAATCTGAAGTATTCCCAGACTTGTAAATCTGGGAATGCGTCACATTCCTTCAGGTTGCTTGGATGTAGCATGGGAACACCTCTAGCAACATCTATGGAACGCCCCTTTCACGCAGTGTAATGCGTGAAAGGGGTCCATATTTACAAGATCATGAAAAGCCACAAGGTGGCGCAGTGTGCCGCAAGGGACTCGTAAATGAGGCCCAGAAAGCATTAACTTGTTCTACTCCTTTTCAAATGTTTCCATTTCGTCATGTTTAAGAATAATTTATTGGTTAGGAAGTTATTGCACGTTAAACCTTATGATATTTATGAGCCTTTTATTTTAAAGGAAAACAACATAATTGAAAAGTAGAGTACATTTTTGTGCTAGTCAAGTTGTAGTTTTCTGTTCTCCCACATGCGGGGCATTCGAAGCAAAGCACAAGTATAAAAAAACACACCGCTGCTTGAAAAAAGCGAATACAAAAATATCATCAAAAAAGAGCTTGAACAATGCAAAACGAGTAATAACAGGTGTTTAATTACAGCAGCAAGACATAAAATACACTTTATGGCCAGCTCCATCTGTTTGTAGCATACAAAATAAACAGGAAGTGGATCCAAAAGGGAAGAACCACAAAAAGGTGCAATTAGCAGACAAGGATGACTGCATCAAAGTAAAAGTGACAAAGTAACTGTCCTGACAGTGGGACAGCTAGCACAGAAGCAAAACGAAGGCTCTTGTGCATGAAAACACGAAATAATAATAATAACAGTGATAAATTATAGATCCACTGCGCAGAGGACTCATCGATGTGGATGGTTTAGCAGGTATTGCTGAATCACAGATAATACTCTTCAAGCACTTTTACAAAACAGGACCCACAATGGAAACCGAATCATCATAAACACTGCCAAGAAAATCATGGCAAATAAGTTGTAATGGTTGCCGCACACACCACGCACAAAATACATTTGTAAGTAGACTGTTTCTCAATCATACCCTCAAGTGAGTTCGAGGTCAACCGTGGACAGGAGCCAGTTGAGACTATATGGAAGTCAGCAAATGGATTTTATGGGCTGGGTTACATGCTTGTCACGGGTGGCTGAGCACTTTTAACCATGTGATTGGACATTTTTGCAGTGGGATTTAAAGTACCGTTGTAGCGCAGGCCACTGTGCTGCTGGGGGCCCCCAAATATCTATGGGGACCCATACCGTTCTGAGGGGTCCCATTCAGGCCAAGGCAATGAATACGTAAGACATGTATGAGATTCAGGCGTCCCTCTTTGCATTCTGCAAGGGGACCCCCATCATTTTGCGTTTCACCACTGTTTACAGAAATTGTCCAGAGCAATAACATTTGCAGTGAACCACCAGAGAAGGGCATCTGTGCCAGCTAAAAATTTTGCGTTGTTGGGTTGATGCCAGTTCTGGTTAAGATCTGCCTAGGGACTTGTGCAAATTTGCTAAATCACAAATGTAAAATCGCTTAGTCCTTGAAGCAATGCATTTGATCATGCCCCAAGTCTTTCCGAATCTTAATGTGTAGGATGGTCACATAGGTTGATGCTAGAGTCCACAATGGTCGCAGTCTATTATCGGATTACTTCTAAAAAAATCACATGAATATCATTACAAATCATTACCCAGCATGTAAGTTCACGTGCACAGGGTGTAGCAGGCATGAACACAGAAGAACCCAGGTGCATCCTTCTTCTCATTGTAGCTGCTTCCATCTGAGCTAAAAGAGGGTTGACATCAGTTTTGGGAAAAACATATATCAACCAAAAAATGTTTGAAGGACAGAAAAAATGCTCTTACAGTGTTAGAACGCAACTTTCAGTTCCTGGACTTCCATGCAAATATAAGGTTCAATTGTGGGATATAGGGTAGACCAGTTTGGGAAGCATTGTTGCCATAATTGCCCAGGTATTTATTTTTAATTAAAAATACGTTTTCTGCCCATCAGTACTTTACAAAGTAATGTTTTTTCTGTATCCAAACACCTTTTTGGTTTCGTAGCGAAAATCCAAAATTCAGTAATAAATCTGCTAAATTATGACAGGGTTTTCAAACTCAGTTTTCAAATCCGCCCAAATAGAAGAATTGAACCTACATCGTCTCACCCAAGTGCCATAAGGGCCCCATTAGCTGATGCTTCCAGCATCATTTCTTACTGTCAATAAATACTACAACCAACAGTTTTAGATTGCCACATATAATCTAAGTTAAGTTTAACATATTCGTTACTTCAAACAAATATTTCCTTGATCTAGGCCTACAAAACAAATATATTTCCTTTAGCCTAACTCTGGCCATAAGGTTAGGTCCAAATAAAATTTTGCACTAATTATAAAAGGAGAAAATGTGATATGAATTCAGCAAGTTCGTGTGGGGAGAAGAGTAATCACAATTGGGGGAATTAAAAACCTACAAGCTGTGACACCTAAACGTAGCTATGCATTCTAAAATCTTCTTTTCGTGAGATCTAAGGTGGGCCTCCTGTAACAAACATAAAAGTGACTTTCTATTTTTCCAGAGAGACCAAAATATATTTACATTTTTTTTTAATATTTAAAACATTGTTATTAGAAAGCATAACCTTCATAAAATTGAACAACAGGTCCCAGCACATAATTCTAGCTAGTGCCTTAATTCCCCATGTAACCCCACCTTTAAGCCCCCAATAAACTCCGGTTGGCCCCATTCCTTGAAGGGTGAGACTAATTCAGGCATTGCTACTGCAGTTTCCCACACTTCATTCATAGAATGTGATGTTGCATATTCCTTTTAAACCTTTGGTGTAGCATTCCACTAACTTTACACCTTTTCTTTGCTATACACAATTAACATCTAAGTGTACGAAGTTCTATCGATCCTCTATGCTGCAAATTATAAGTTTCACCACATGGAGTAAGTTCCCTTAACCTTGCTCTAAAAAAGTCCTTTGGTTCCATAATGTGTAACAGATCCTTCTTGTCAGTTGACCTTCAGGTAGCAATTAGAAGCTACTGAATCTCTAATTGACAGCCATTTCAGTTTGGAAATAAATCCACACAATTGCTCCTGCCTCTTATGTCTCACGAAGTAAATCAGCAAATACAGAAAATGAAAACCCCAATGAAGTGGTTAAATATCTCTTCTCGTGTTTCTTTTACAATGAATTCTTGGAAATATGCAATAATGGATCTGGAGTGGGCCCACTCCAGAGGGAGGGTGAGAGAGGAGAGGAAGGGCAAGAACGGAACAAGGTGGGATGGCGTGATAGAAAAACCATCATCAGACAAGGCTCCAACTTGTACCAAAACAAATTCTCAGCGACCCATTTAATCACAGAATCATTTGAACCAAGCCCCTTTCTGGAACACTGCATACCTTCTGGGCTCCCACTATCTACAGGTAAGACCTGCTGGATCTATTCTCACATTTGCCTTGCAGAACTTAAGATACTAGTGTTTTGTTGTCTTGTAAAGCTCTTTCACCTCCTCCAATGTGGTAACCTAGGTTTCATCACTTGTAACCTGTAACATCTGTAACCTAAGTTTCCATCACCTTTAGAAAACAGGCTCATTTTGTGAGCAAGGGTATCTACTTCCCTATTCAACATCTCAAGCCTGGAGACATACTTTAATTGAAAAGTGCTATCCCTAACTTACCTTAAAAAACATGGGAGTCAGGAGCATTGTAATTCGGCAGCACCCTGCCTGTGCTCCTGGTGCACGGCACCTGGAGTCCTACTTTTCCCTCCTCCAAGGTGATCTCCCAGTATGTTGGTGGATAAGCAGCTTCACGGTTCAAAAAGAACTACAGGATAAGCTTAGAGGATATAATGGCAAAATAGAGTTCTTTGTCAGTGTCTGAATTCAATACTAGTTGCCCCAATTCACCCAGCGCTTGACTGAACCACTTAGCAACAATCCTTGGTGAGAAGTGGTTGTAGAAATGGATGCGGGTTATTGCAGCAGGAGTTGAAAACACCGAACCATCTGTCTTCCCACTGTGCCACTGCGATTCAGGAGTGCAGAGAAGCTACCAACTAGAGGTGAAAGTCACTGATTAGGCTGCATCATTTGGTACGTTCAATTGTTCTGGAGATGCAAGGATCATCTTACAGTGGCTGGAACCGACGCAGGGCAGATAGCAGGCTCAGAGAAAAGCAAACTTCTGTATCTACATTTAACTCACAAGTGAGTCCTCTCCTTGCTATTGATCCCTGGTGCAAGACAAAAATTGAATAATCAAGACGGCTGGGGACAAGACGATAAGCAGGGCAAAGCTCCAATAAAATAAATCGAAATTTGGACATACCCTGCAAAACCTGAGAACTAAAGCCCCAGACAGACATTTATTTCAACTGATAGGGACAATGTAGCGCAGGCATTGGAGGGGCAGCTACAAAATGGAAAAAATGGTGCACTGGGGGTTGGTGCTTGTAGGTGACTGAATCTGACTGAGGGCAAGCATTTTTTGGGGCACATGCTTACTATCAAGAAAAGCCACTGGTGGTGGCAGTGAACAGGAAAAGGATGCCACTCTGGCCTTGGCAAACATTTCTAAAAAGGGATGGAATCAAAGGAACAACTAAAGCACGGTGCTGCCTGAGGCTTTGACAGAATCAGAGGGCACTTTGCATTCTCAGTAAGCTACTTCATACAGCAAAGGAGTAGGTCGATTTAATAACTGCTGGATTTAGGGAAGGCCCAATTACGCAAGTATTGAGCTACCAAGATCAATAATTATCCGGGGTGGTTTCCACATCTGCCAGAAACGTTCTCAAGGCGTTTCCTTGAGGACTGTTTCATTACTGAGAAATCTATACAGAAATCGCAGGAGAAAGGAGAAGTAAAGTAAGAACTTTGCACTCCTTGGCCCCATAGCAGGCTCATCAAGACTATCACTGTAACGACCAGCCAGGTTGCGAGGAAGCAGACCTGTCTCTTGTACCTTAAACTCTCAAAATAATTGAAGTTGGCCAATTATGGGGTGCTTGCAAACCATAATGCAAACTTCCTTCATGTGCCAATCAGATCATACATGCCATCTCAAATGCCTCATTGACATCATCACTGATCACATCACAAAAAACAGATCAGCAATAACAGCACTAATAGAACCACATTCAACATCACCAAGTCCATCATTGATGATATCTCTCAACATTGGCTAATGCATCATTACCAGTAGAAGCAGGAGAATAGAGCATAGGAGACGGCAGAAGTACGCAGTCAGTCATTAGCTAAAGCAGGATGCAAGAAGAGGGTCAAAGAAAGCAACGTGTGTTTGAAAGTCACAATGTTTTCCTACCTCTGACTGAGCACCCAGAAGGTCATCCCCAGTGGGTGGCAGGTGTTAAGGAGAATGTATTGGGTTTGGTCACAAGGTTATGCCCTTGTGCCTCTCAGCTATTAAGTGATTTCCTATATTACACTATGTTGGATCAGTGGGTGGGCTCTGACGATAAAGTTAAGATAGTTTGCAAAGGGGAATGATCGAAGGCCATGCACTGTGAGTGATGAAGAGCACAAGGGTTGATTAAAAGACACACAAAGAGTCTACAACTGATTGGACATTTCAAAAGGCTCTGCATAGTGTTCAGAGGAAACGTAGAGAGCTAAAACGTGCACAAACTTAGTGCTGGGAGAACAGTATATGGTCCATGGTCGTACTCTGCATTGACCATTCATTGAGAAGAGCTGGGTTTGAGGGAGACGAACAGAATATGGACCATGTTGTTTATCTGGTAGCACTTGGCATATCCAAATGTATATTAGTGGGTGGTGTGTGTGGGATAAGAGATCGCAGGGTTGCCCAAATATGTATTTTGCATTGTTAATACTTTGTCAACAATTGGTGGAACTGGCCATGTCAATTATGACGTTATCGAAGAGTTCTTTTTAGACTCCATAAGTGATATCACGTGTAAATTTATGAGCATGGATGGGGTGTGAGTTATGGTTTGTGCTACTCATCATAACTATCAATTTCGTAACTATTAGTTTTTCAGAGCATGCAACATCATTTTAAGTAATGCTTTGTTAACTTCATTTGTAAGTTTTGGTTATAATGTACCTTAACGATAACATACATTTCTCTTTAATTCCACTTGGCATTGAATTATTTGAGAGGTTTTCTTTTATTTTTTTGACTTGATGACAGCGCATCTCGTTTGTTTATAGTCCCAAACATTGCAACTTAAGCAAGCAATTCTTTGGAACTTCAGTGTGGCGTTGGGAAAAAAAGGATTTGCTAGTACTTGGTCGTTTGTGGTAGGATTCCGGAGAGAGGTTTATGGTAGCAGATTTTCATTAGTCCTGCAATATTCACTTTTTCATGCAAGTCAAAAACACTTTGGGCCAGATATATGTCCATTTCATTTTGCGAGTCTCTAAATGCGACTTTTTTGTGAGTCACAATTAGTGACTTGCAAAATGAAATGTACAAATGTGACTTAGACACATTTAGTGATTCCCAATGGGGTCACTAAGAACTACCCCATCAATATTCATTAGGTATGTGGCACATTAGGAATGCCGTACTTACAGGGATGGTGGCCTGCTGGAGACAGCAGACTACCATGTCTGTGACTGCTTTTAAATAAAGCATTTTTTTTGCGGAAATGCAGCCTGTTTTCCTTAAAGGAAAATGGGATGCATTTCAAACAAAAAGATCAAAAGTTTCCTTTTCATTTTTTCAGAGTAGACTGTGGTCCTTGGGACCACTACCCACTCTGAAATTCCAATGGGGAAGGGGTACCTGGGGTGCCCTTCCCGTTTGCGAATGGGCTACCACCAACTTGAAGTTGGTGATAACTCCTACATGTCAGTGAGATTCGGTATTACGAAGGTATGACCTAAACGAGCCCTTTCCTAATACCGAATTGCAAAAGCAAAATGCAGTTTGATAAACAAGTTACCAAGTCGCATTTTGCTTTGGTACATAGAAAAAAACCTTTTTCGGGTCGCAAAAGGCCCGATGGCCATTTGAAACCAGAACAATGTTTTGTACATCTGGCCCTTTATTTGGCCAATGTTGACCATAAAAGCACTTAAACAACATCAACTTACAAATAAAACAAATATAAAAGCATCTGCATAGAACAAGAATAAGAAGCATCACGTCAAAGCAGTTGTTCCAATAAGAAATAGTACTATGCTATTTCGTATACAAGAAACCGTGACACAGACACAGCACAACCTGAGCGGTTCCCTCACCATTAACCTTACAACAAAAACTTAAGAAAGGGTCCCTGCTGTTTTAAGGAAAAAGAAGGGGCTCCACCTCGGTTAAAATTGAAATACATCAAATCCATTAAGACATAGTTAGGACAAAACATGTGTCTTCCTGATCCTTATGGCCCAACAAATATAGCAGATCACTGAGTGGCAAGTGGATTCTGTGTCTAGGCGGTGTAAAAATGGAAAACCATCTTTATGGGATAAAAATCTTGTGAAAACAATATTCTCCTCAAGAAGGGTACTCTCGGAATACTATTCAGTTTACAAAAGTGCATAAAATCAATGGTTGATTGTAATAAAATCGAGACAAATGGGCAGCAGGGCAGGGAGGAAGTGTGCAATGCATAATCTAAGACATATGAGGCAAAATCTATATTCAGGACATACAATCCATAATGATTAGAGAGAAGCCAGTCTCAGCAGAGGACCATAATTTAATCCACAACAGCAGGGGAGTGATTTTCACAAAATCCTCCAAATAGGGGATTCACAGATCTGTGTGAACAATGTGGCTTGCGGTGGTTTTTTTTTCGAGCACCTAAAAGCCTACACAGGAATTTATTTTCTTGGGGTTGCAGACTTCTTAAACTAACATAACCCCAGACTACTCCCCCGTATGTCCCTATGGAGGGACATTTGCAGTTATACAGAGATATCAACTTTTTAATGGGCTTGTGGCCTAATTTCCCTGCAAATCCACAAACTGACTCACAAGCCCCTGCGAGCATCTGTACTCTTTGAGTGAGTAAGTTATCCCATTTTAGTTTAGCCTTGAATAAAATAGCTAAGTAATTAAAATTGGGAACTTTGGCAATTGGGTTCCCCCCATAAGGAATTTTCGAGTATGGGTATTCTTAGGTCTGCAGGTCATGATACATCATTTTTGGTTGTTCACCTTTAGGTCAAGGTTACCCATAAAGTTATTAAAAGAATCAAGCAAGGACTGAAGGTCAGTTGCCAAGCATGCTATTAAAACTACATTGTCAGCGCCTAAACGAACTGGGACTAGATGACACCCAACTTAGTTAAGTCTTTACCTGTCTTTTCAAGCACTGAATCAAGGGCAATGATGTAAAATAAAAATAAAATGGAGCTAAAATGCATCCCTGCCTTTCACCTCGATTTGACCAGATCGGTTTGGGTGCAATCTCCATTTTAATTGTAGCGCACTCCAATGGTGGTGTCCCAGTGCAGTTCCTTAATCGGGTCTATAAGGGATGCTTTGATTTCTGCCATTTCCATCAAACCCCAAAGCTTTGCCCTATTCACCAAGCCAAAGGCACACAAGAGGTCCAGATGCCAGATGTAAGGAACCTCTCCTGGCTTTGACTTATTTACCCATTATCAGGAGTAGGTTTAAAGATTGTTCCTCTGTACCCAGGCCTGACCGAAATCCGTATTTCACGACCGAAGAAAAGGAGTTAGCTTCTGCCCAGTTTTCCAGCTTCTCAAAAAAAACTCACCCCAGAATCTTAACAGATGCGTCCAGCAATGAGATTGGGCGATATCAGGACAAGAGATTTCTGCCCCCTTTTGTGACAATAGGCACTATTATTGCCGCCCTCCATAATTTCATCAGAGATCCCTTGACTCCAGCACGGAACGCGTGTGTCTGTGAGGGAGGCCCAGAAGATGGGACTGGCCTCTTTCATGCTTAGAATAACTGTATTCCCTTATTCTTCTCATGCTGTGAGAGGCTAGTGTATGTTTACTTGTTCAATGGAAGAAAGAAGCTAAACTACAGAGGGAGTCCTGCTAAACGCAGCTTTTCAAGCCCAATTTCCCCCACAGAAATGAAAATATTGAGGAAATGTAACACCTGCGGTGAAGCAGCAGTGAACCATCAAGGCACAACAGCGAAGATTTTAATGCAGCCAGGTCTCTTCTGCACTTGGTGGATTGAGCAACTGCTCGGGTGCCCGCCCAAGCTCACTGTTGTGTCTTTGATATTTTATTGACTTTTTCCAGAAAATCCTAATTTTCCTGAACAAGTCAGGGCATTATTCCCTATAAACATTCAGAAGTGGCATGATTGTAAAATGTGTAGCTCTGAGGCTGTGAAACTCCCATTCTGTAGATACAAAAAAATCCCATGAGACTTTCTATGCTAAGGAGCATCGGGCAGCCTTTATTGACACTAATGGAGCAATTGCAACAGGAAGAAACATCAGAGTGCACATATTTTGTGATATGCATGAAGGCAAACCCGGGAGCGCCCCTCTTTCAATGCCAGGTGCCTCGACTCTGCTATGCGTTTAATATTAAGGATACTGAGGCACCTTCCTTATTATGAATGTGTGTAGTTTCCTAATCAAACGAAGTGAAGGGATGCTGGAGTTTGCTGCACACTTTATACGGTGTAGGCCATGTACGGTGTATGCTTAGTATTAAGCAGTGGCGGCTCGTTACTATGGGCATCAGGTCTTGATGAGTGCCTGTGAGGCTGACCGATTTCCAAATGATGGTCAACCTGGAAGACACTCATCATGTCTGGGCCAGGCAAGCTGCCAGGCTCTCATCATGCACTGATGCTCATCGGCCACCCTGCCAAGGTTTGCAGGCTGAAGATATCACATTCCCCGGTGCTCTGAGTTAATCAGCCCAGCAAAGCACTGTTTTCCAAAGTGAAGGTCTTCCCTGTGATGATGCGTGGCCAAGGCTATTAATCAGGGAAGCCTCACACCACCACTTTCCAACTTGTCACATAGTAGCATGAGATCAGCAAGTCTCACTGACCCCACCCCTTTCTGGTGAGTTGGGAAAGGTCCCTTTCCCACTGGCTGGCACATCAGGGAGCTAGCCAATGAGAGGCGGTGGAGGATGGTATATTATTGCTGTCTAAGTGGGGTCTTTTCTACTAGTACCTTCTGCTGGCTTTGAGTCCCCAGCCTGATGGCTTTTGTTCCCTTACCTTGTCTTGCATGAGCACTAGAGCACAAACGGTGCTGATCAGGTCCCACAGCTCCCTCCTGCCCTGACCCCAGCCTCTAGCTGAGTTCCCTCCTGCGTGCAGGCTTTCCACACAGTCATCATTTGTCTGCAGCTCCCTCATCTAGTCACGTACTTGTGCTGCTTTTTATGTGTAATGGAGACCTTATCGTCTCCAGAAAAGTAAACTGCTGAATGCCTGTTTGGGTAGGTGTTTTTGTGTATGAATTAGTGCATGTGTGAGCAAGCATGGGTGTCTGCTTGTGAATTCGTGAATGAGACTGTGTACATGAATGTTAGTGAATGGTTGGTGTGAGTGTGTGTGAGTATGTATGGCGGTGTGCTGCATCATAGTTTGTCAATTTCCCCAAAAATATTGGCAACTCGCCTATCTTCAGTGGTCCTGTATTGTCCTGCTGTGATGTATGCCAGTGTTCTGTGGCTAGCGCGATGCTTGTAAAATATGGGCGTGTTGAGATTCCACCAGTGATTGTCACTGAGTGAGCTGCCGATTCGCTAACCTGATAACACTTCCTGGTGGGCGGTTATGATATATCCTCAATTTATAAATGAACTTAGTCTTATTGTAATACATGAGATAAAGTGCTGTCCCCCACACATTATAAAGATTTAGCAAATCACTTAATTTTGAGACCATATAGAGGGCATAGATCACAGAACTCATAGATGCTTTGCAGTATATGTTTAATATATGGCAGTGGATATTTCATGAACAGTCCAAAGACTATTACTCTTATGTGGGATTATAAATAAACCACAATGCAATGGCAACAGTTATGCCGAGTTCACTTAGAATAAGGACACACGCCCCTCATTCCATCACATGGCTTGCTTAATTGTAAGTGTCGTTCCTTACCAGCAACCATTGCTGCTAGGTTGGCTAATCCTGAGCTCCTACTGTGAGCAGCAGGGGTAATATGGAAGCTAAAAACAAAAGTCAGTAAATCTTATCAAAGACCTGAGGTTTGATTCAATGAGTCAAATCTTAGTATCCTTAGACATGGAATTATGTAAACAACCATACTCGATGGAGAGACATTAGGAAGTATTGAGGTCACTTTTGTAATCAGTGTATTGTAATAACACATGCCATCTACTTTTACAATAGAATGTGCTAGACTAGTTTTAACAAGATGTTTGTTTAGTTTGAACTAGGTTACTATCTCCAAACAGGGAGCACTAGTATGAGCTATTGTTGTGTGCTGACCCTGGCATTTCTCTATGTCCACCAATCTGAAATGACCACAGTGTACGACAAATACACTCCATTCAACACTGTGGTTAAATGATGGCTGTGTTACAGATACAATACCGTGATGATGTGGGAAGGATGGACATAGTTTAGGTGAGTTATTGAAGTGGATTAATACAAAGGTCCCTCATCTGAATTTTACATCAAACATGAGCAGACAGGAACTTACCTTTAACGTCCTTCAGATCTCAGCTAAAGATGGTCTACTGCGTACAGCAGTATACACTAATCCTATATATAGATATTAATGTATTATTAACCTTTGACAGCCATCATCCATTGCCTTTAAGTGAAATATTCCCAGTAGGCCAGTTATTTAGCAGAAGGAGAACTCCCTTCACACCAGGGGCGTAACAAAGGCCCCCACGGTGCTGAGGGGGTGGGGGGCCCTCAGCACAGCACGCGGTCTGAGTGATTCTGGAGGAGACCCGCTCCATGTTCTGTGCAGGGTGGCCTCCAGTTTCCTTACGCCACTGCTTCACACACTTGATAGCTATGCAGAATGCATCAGCAATAACTTAGACGAATGTGATTACCAAAGAAATTAGTAAAAAGAGCACACAATGGTGCAGGGAATAACAATAGAGAAAGTTTATTGAAGTCCTCAAACTAGGATGAACTGTGTAATAACATTCACTGTGTTGATTCTGATATGCGTGTGCACACTCATCACCCTCAAACACGTTTAAATTTGGGCTTTGGTTCCCTTGAAAACAAAGGTCACTCACACACTATAATATTCAAATGCTGTTTATATGCTGGCAGGTCCATACACCGAGGAATGAAATGTTAGCTCTTGATTTCACCGTTTAAACAAGTTAGAATGCCTCACACATCATCTGCTGGCTCAAGCAGCAGACATTGCAACATCACAATTTCAATTGTAGAATATGGGATAAAGTACCACCTGCCGTACATTATAAGTATATTGCAAGTTATAAGGATGCTGCAGGCCACCGAGCAGTACCATGACCTCATAGAGGAAAGAGGCAGAAGGCCAAGTTTGTCCATAAGGTCAGGTGCAGGGAGTTCTTTATTCCTTACAGTACATAGTAACACCATCACCTGCAAGCAAAATTAGACACAGCAAAAACAGTTAGATATTTGTTGTAAAAAAATATTAGATCCAGTTTATTATTTAGATTTAAAAAAACAAACGCTAGCTCAGTATAGGAAGAAACATGCCGACCTTCGGTTATCATTCCTATACTTACCTACATCATGGAAAAATAAATATGTTGCCATAAATATCATCTTTCTGCTTATGAATATTCATATACAAAACCAGAATGGAAGAAAAACCAGGTTTTGTTTCGTTTTTTTAAAGAGCAGTGTTAATTATGCTCCGTGAGCTGCCTTTCCGCTCCGCCGCTGGCTTGTGAGGTCAGAACTTAAATGTAATAAGTTACTACATTCGAGTGGCTGCTTATTACTTTATTACAATACAGACGACCAGGGCCTCAGAAGGAGCCACTAAAAAATAAATTGGAGCCCGGCTTTTATTCAGAGATTGCAGACTGCCATGTGTTATAAACCTTCTTAAAGAGTCTTTGCAGCCTCACCGCTTCAGTTGTAAGCATCCGAGATTTACAGTATTCTATTCTCTTGTACTATGCTGCACAAGGAGATCCAGGCCGGTGTCCGTGATCCAACAGAGATTGGTTAATGCACCAAATATAATAGAATTCTTAACCAAAAAAAAAAACACAATGGCAGCCTGAGGACAAACAAATGCTGCATCGTCTAGAAAGTATGTTTTCTAGAGTAGCACTGATTTATTTTTGAATACGCTATAAAAGATGAGATTTTTAATATTTGGCTGGTTGGCTGTTAAAAATCAAATGACCTCGTTAGAGGTAAACGAGGAAACAAACAAAAAAAATATATGATTGAACGTCTCACTGCTTGGTAAAGTCCGCCCCCGTGTGTTCAAATTTGTGAAATACTGACGATTTCAGTTCGCAGTCTGTTGGCGTTGCTTTGCTTTTAGGAATAGTAAGAAAATATTAATTCAAAGTGAATGGATGTCGTTATTAAATGCTACAATAAAATATATTTTTTGACCACTCTGTTTCATCGATTATTGCTTAGTTTGAGGTAAACAAAATGCAATTTCTCGCTCTTACTTTTGCCTTGTTTACTGGGCAAATCCATTTTCAACTTGTTTGAAAATGTGAAAGATCACTTTGTGTTTGTAAACTGGGTGTTCATCTGGGCCACAATGTCTTTGTTATGCAACTATAATAACTGATAAGAATCAGATGTTTCATATAACTTATGTAATGTTTTCACAGATCGTTTCCTACATTTTGCCTCGATGCAAATAGCTAAATATACACCAAGGACTATACCTAATATGACATGGTACATTCAAGCTGGAGAACATAAAGTTTCACAATTGGTGGTTTGGTTTGTTTTTCACCAAGATCCCCAGCAAAGAGTACCTAATGCAACTTTTGGTTTTCGAGCACATTCACACATACACATCATCCTCCATATGAGTGAAAACGACTTAATTGTATTTCAGTCCTGGAGCTCTGTCAAAACATCTCAATCTGAACCGACTTACAATGTTTAAGTACTCAAGTATCTAAGAACTAATGATATCAAGTTACACTGTGGACAAATAATAAAACACACTATGTACTGTTTAACAATATTTGATGCCTTCCCATGAGCTGCGATTCTTATCCATGTCAGTCTCCCACCAGGGTCCTAAAAGTCAATCTTAGATCCGGGTAGTCCTGGACCCTTGTTATAACTCCGTAAAAAAATTGTTGTCCAGAGATTTTTATTTGTGTTTTTGTATTATTAGAGAAGTAATTTAGCTTGGGTAGACATTACTAATCTGGGCTGATTTTTTCTGGACATTTTTAAAAATGGCGGTTGTATTGCAGTGATGATGCAATATCTCAGGAACCATGAGACCTATGTACTTCATTTAGGTGTCAAAACATAAGTTTTGGGGGTCAAGTAGTCTTAAAGAGACAGAAAATAACTCATCAGAGGGACCCTTCTGCCATTTTCCAAAATGGCGGCTCTATAATTATGTGTTTTAGTCATCATATTGGTAATTTATTTTAATATTGATTTTGTTTCAGTTTTTTCATTATTCAAATTCATAAACATGAAAGCAGGTGGAAGCAGAGGATCTTTACCTCCTGACAGAGTATTGCTAACTAAAAAATTTCGGGACTCCTTCAACAAAGAAAAATGTATCATATGTCAAACTAATCTAGAAGAGAAGCTAACATCAACTGCAGCTGGACAGAAGAGAGTTTGAGATGCTGCAGAAATATGACAAGACGAAGTTCACAAAAGATTTAAACTGATGGTGAAGAGGATCAAATATTTTTCATTGTAACAACAAATGCTACAAGTTGTATACAATGGAAAAAAGCCTAGAAAAAAAATCATAAAAAAATAGCAGAAACCAGTGAATTACAACAAGAATCCGAGTCTTCTGAGAAAGCAACAACAACCAAACCCAATGGCCATCCAATTAGAAAAGCGATGGCTACCCCTGGTGCAACTCCAACAACTAATCAGAAAGCAGAGGATCTTCAATGTGCTATCTGTGGTTTAGCCAGAACAAAGGCCAAAGGGATTGATGAAAGAACAGACTATGTGAGTCTCAAAGGGCAAACATATTTTTATCTGCAGCTAGTTTCTTCCAAGATGAAGTTTTCAGCTGAGTAGCTGACTTAAACAGCAAGGTGAATGTATTTGCAGCAGATCTGTATGCCCACACAAACTGCATGCATGCGTACATTCGAAAATATGAATGTACAATGAGCTCCCAGCAGCAACGTAAGCGTCAGTTTTCACTCTTTGAAAAAGCAAATTAAGTTTTAAAGCCACTCTTGAGTGCTGGTTAAGGGTTCACACTCAGTGAGATCAGGAAAATTATGGTCAACATTGATGAAACTGTATTGATCCATAATAATGAAATTAAGATTTTTCTGGTGAGAATTATAATGACAGAATTTGTTTTTGTCAGTCTAACAAAATGAATGAGTCACTTATGGTGTTCTCAGCTGATTTGACTCCTGAAGTTCTTGCTGCCAAAATAAGATCACAGGATGGAGTAAAATCAGCAGGAACCTTTTTAAGAAACGTCCTGAAAGATTTCGATTTTGGACTTAATAACAAATTTTGTGATGCCCCAGAGCTCGCCAAATCATGGGAATCAACAAGAATGCCTGATGTTGTCTTAACATTTTTTATATCATTGTTTAATGTCAGCAAAGCAAAACTGTAATAACCTAAAGTTCTTGAGTTTGGAACAGAAGCTGACAACATTGATGATGGCTTTGAATATATAAGTGAAGAAGTGTAAAACAATCCCATTAACTGACAGGCTTATGCTGTGCAAATGTACTGTCTCTTGCAAATCGTGTTTTATGAATTACATCACAGCAAAAAGAAAACTCTGCTACACATGACTGTCAACAAGATGTATGACAAGTGCAAAAGTAGAGAGCTAATTACTTCAGTGAATAGGATTGGTGTATCAACAAGTTATAATGACATAGTACGGAGCAGGAACGTGTTACCAGCTCATGCTGTAAAATCTTGTGAATCCGACAGCACAGCACTTCTAAGTCACTTTACCGGGAAAGGATTTAAAATTGCTGCTCTTGATAATTTTGATTTTGAAGACAACTCTTCTTTGCCTGGAACATCCAGCACACATGATACTACCATTGTGCTTTTTCAATACTGTACAAATGAAGTAGCTGCTGGAAAATACACTGTGTCAGCTGCAGGTATAAACAAATGAAGCTGTAAACTTATAACCCAACTGCCTTACCAACATGTGCAAAATCACTACAAGCTATTAACACCTCCCAGTCTACCAGAAAGTTTCAAAGTGGCTGAACACATGGATCTTCTACCTGGTACTGCGGTCAGCAAAGCTGAATTAACTGAATTTATCATATCACTTATTCGTGTGGACTGAAGGATGAAGAAAGACCAGTTCCTCCGTGGGCTAGAATTCATGCTCTGATCGCCCAGAATACTGCTCCCCCTGAAGATGGTTGGGCTTTTACCAATAATACTATCACCAGTCACAAACTATACAACATTATACACAGCTCTAAAAAATTTCCAAAATGTGCATGCTCAGCTTGAAGACTTTGCCTATCCTGCCAATTTTCTGAGATGGTGTTTTCCGTATTGTAGCTGCCATTTTTATGAGCAATCCAGTCGCGTTTGATGATCTTTATCCAATGCTGGGCATTTTCCACATGACCAAAATTGCGCTGCGGTGTGCAGGAAGTTATCTCAGAGGATGTGGCATAGATAGTGCACTTATTGAGGCTGAAATATTTAGAAACAAAATTGTCCAGTCAGTATTGAATGGAACTCATTTTGTTTGTTCGTTACAAGGTATGCTCATCATAGCTGAGGCTATAAGAACATTTCATTGGAATGCTTTCTGAAACAAGAATGACAAATTAGGTTTTGCATATCTTATCTCAGAAGTGAACAAGGCATAGAGTGCACTTCTTTTAAAAGAAATAATGCAAAGCCAGACAATGTTCAATCCACTCAGTACAAAATCAGACAACCTGAGAACCAAGTTTACAGAATTTGCCAAAGAATGTGAAGAAAAATCTGAACTTTGCAAGTATTGGGGACACATGATAGCTCTAGTGAAAAACTTGGTACATGCTGAACGGGAACGTGATTGGGAAATGCACATAAAGACTGTGGAGTCACTGATTACTGTGTTTTGTGAATTCGACTGCATAAACTACCTGAGATATGGGCCCTGATATTTGGAAAGAGTGAAGAAGCTGCAGTTGGAAAAACCATACCTCTACAGAAAATTTATCCAAAGACATTTTGTGGTGAAAAAGAAAGTGGGAAAGTTTTAATAAACATGTTGACAGCCTTCTTCGTTTCATGCATCAGCAAGGAAACCCCTTT
This sequence comes from Pleurodeles waltl, assembly GCF_031143425.1. Lineage (NCBI taxonomy): Eukaryota > Metazoa > Chordata > Amphibia > Caudata > Salamandridae > Pleurodeles > Pleurodeles waltl. The sequence continues at coordinate 155,382,777 of NC_090448.1, forward strand.
GAAATGACTGAGCCTGTGCGACTACACAACTTTGTGACCAAACAATCTGTGGCGAATGATATAAAGACACGTCTACTAGATTTCCTGAATCAAAACTATACGCATGACTGAAGCAGAAGAGATTTGTATTGAAAGAGGAAAAGCTGTTTGGCATAATCACTAAAGCTAAACTTCCACGCTTTAATTGCCAGTTTCGTCCAACCAGCCACTACAAAACAAGTTACAAAACAAATACTTTTGCAAGCACATAGAATGATGGATGTAGCAAAAGCAAGGGGTAAATTTATCAAGGACATTCTGTTGCATGATCTTCTTCCAACAAACTCATTATTTGATAGAGATGCTGCAACAAAACCAGTAAAGCACAAACTTGTTTGTACATGAGTGGAAAAAAAAACTTTCACCTGAAGAATTTCAATTTGAAAAGGTGTCCTCGTTGAAAACTGCTGTTCTTGTGGACTATATGTCACACTTGCGAATGGTCAAGATTTCATCTATGCAAAACTTCGAAGAGGTTATTCAGACTGTTCTACAGATATCAAAGTCAGCAAGCACCTTCCAAGAACTGCACATTGTCTTTGACAGTTATCTTGAATTATCTGTCAAAGAACATGAGCGAATCAGACAAATGTCTGCAAGTGGAACAATTGACCTTGCCTATGTCAAAAATGCAACACCTATACCTGTGCAACATGATAAATTCTGGTCATCAACATCAAAAAGATGAACTTGGGGATGTTAACTCACCAAAACATTGCTGATGCTTCAGTGAACCCTGAATTTCCAATTATTGCAAGTAGAATGATTGCCAATGAGGAGCTGGTGCCTGCAGGATATATTCAAAAGATATGGGCCATATGGTTCAAGAACTTAACAGCGATTTGGAGAAGGTTTACCTTCGTGTTCTGCCACATGTTGAGTTTGCTGTTCGAAATGGTTCCAATCGAGTCGTTGTACTGTCAAATGACACAGATGTTACTGTTGTGCTACTTAGATTTGTTGCAATGCTCATAAGTCAAGGATTGTCAGAGTTATGGATACGCTAGGGAACATGTGAGAAAAGACAGTTAATCCCGCTTCATATTCTGTACAAGAAACTTGACCCAGAGATGCCCAGTGTTCTTATCAAGGCACATACTCTTACGAATGATGACACTATGAGCAAAATTGGAACAAAGCATGGAGCTTTAACTGCTGACCCTGTGAATTTTCTAAAATGATTTGCTGAGACAGAAGAAGAATGTGACTTTAAAGACGTAGACAAATACCTTGTGCATGTGTGGGATATGATTTCTGACTGTCACACATTTGATGATCTTCGGTACAGTGAGTTCAAGAGATCAGTCCCACTAAGTGACCTTCCACCGATGTAGTATTCTCTGCGTCGACACATTAAAAGAGTGTTTTACTTGATCAGAAGATGTGTAAATGTTTTGAATCATACATATGTAGAGAAAGATCCGTGTGAATTTGGTTGTGAAGATATTGATGGGGGTGCTAAAACCTACAAAATTTCTAAAGCCTCTACCCACAGAACACACATGTACATGTTCTTGCAAATCCTGTGCTACCAAAAGATGTCCCTGTTGATATGCTCTTCTCAAATGTTCAACACTCTGCAAATGTACCATAAGCGATTGCCAAAACGAATAAAGTGAACAATGAAAATGTGTCTAAAACAGGAGTGATGAACATTATTTTTTCATATTCAGATCATAAACATTGTTTGGTGTATTCAAAAAAGGATTACAAACTATTATTATTTGTTTCATTTCTATATATGTCTCTTCTTCCTCTATTATAGCTACAATTTTGGAAAATGGCAGAAGGGTTGCTCTGAGGAGTTATTTTCTGTCTCTATAAGACTACTTAATCCCTAAAACCTATATTTTGACACCAAAATGAAGTATAGATGGCTCATGGTTCCTGAAAAATTACATTATCACTGCAACACATCCACCAATTTTACAAATTGTTGTCCAGAAAAAGTTGGCCCGGATCAGCAATGTCTACCCACGCTAAGTTACTTAACTAATGATCCAAAAACACAAAACACAAATGAAAATATCTGGACAACCAATTTTTACTGAGGTATAGCAAGGGGATGTAATTAGGGGCTCTTTTTGGTATGTTTATGCCTGACTATTACTCTGGTACCTATTCCCTGATCCTCTTCCATCTAGGTGGATGCACGCCTATGGAAATGCATTAGTAATGCTTGAAGAGGAGAAGGGGTCCAACTTTTTGCTAAATTACAGAAGGTAAAGGCATACTGCAGAGTAACAGAAAAGCAGTGTGTACACCCCACAGATTTCTCTCCACAGAAAATGGCTTCCCAAATTATGTGTGTATCTAGAACCACGAAAGTGGACCTTGGCCTGAGTGGTCTCTCAATTGTGAAGGCACCGTAGATCAGTCATTTATTTGCAGACAAGGTTAACACAAGGAAAAGGTTTTCTTTTAGTGAGAATGGACCTCGCTGCTGGATAGAAAAGCGAATTAGCAACAAAAACTGCATATGTGAGCTGGACTTTGCTGTGGCCCAAACTCATTCCAGTTTCACTTTATAGCAGTACTGACAGAACTTTGAATCTGTCTCTTTTCCCATTATGCCAGATTATGAGACCTTGTTGTGATGGTCCTGTGGAGCAGGATAGTGTATCCATGAAGCAGTATGAGGAAGCTACTCAGCCTGAACAGGTCGGCTACAAATCCCTCCCTTACTTTACTTTACTGAGGGAATCTTGGCCGACATGAGCCCGGGCCTCTTCAGTTCCACTGCCTGAGTAAAAGGTTCTACTGCTCTCTCAGTGCGGCACACTGTTTGGAAATGCTCAAGTTTTTCAGATGCATGAACTGCAAGCTGACAGACGGAGACCAGACATCTACGTCATACCATGAAATTAATATAATGACATGTTTTATGTTTTTAATATGCTACCGAAGGACTATCAACAAAGGTCACACTTCAGTTTGCAGCTCATCTCACACTTTGACTTTATGAGCTGCATGGAACTCTGGGTAACTATTCAAAACTAAACAATTTAGCCTGGGACTTACTAATATCAATTTTAGTGAACAGCATTTGAATCCTCTGCTGCAGGTGTTCCTTAATAAGGAAAGGGTCAGCTGGATGCATGGGATAAACAGGCAAGATTAACATCATGGATGTTATTTCCTATCCATTCTACGTCCTTATGTGCAAGAAGGATGTGGTTGGCAGACAGATATCATACTGGGAGGCCAACGGTGAGACACAACAAGGGCCGGGCTACTACATTTTGCCCTGTCCCACAAACGCTTCTGATGGACCTGTGGATCCAAAAAAACACCTCTCTTCCTCCAGCTGAAATCACGAGGTCACAGCCAGGCCTTGTCATCTGTTTTTTTATCTGGACCCAATAATGCTCTTTTCTCCATAGTGAGCGGGGGCCATGCCAAGAGTTCTGTTTTTAAAGAGCCAACCCTCACAATTGCTTTCAAGGTTGTTGCCGGTAGAATTAAGATACCTTGGCAAATACAGGCCTGAGGGCTGCCAGTTCTCCATGACCCTTTACGAGGTTTCCCTATGTCCCAAATGACCACTTCAGTCTTGTAAACGGGGTGCTTGGCTGTTTAATAAACCAAAATATAGCTCCTAACCCATGTCCAATGCTATGCAAATTCGGAACGTAGGAAGGACTATGAGATACAGCTCTTCTCTTGTTTGCTCCTACAACCATGACAGACATTGGCAGACTAAAAACAGAACAACAGTGTTTGATGAAAGTAGAAATATGGTAAACTTGGATTGTGATCTGATCAACACTCCTTGGGGCATAGTTTGTAACTTTCTCACCCACTACGGGAGATCCCCTTGGTCTCTTTGTACTTAATTTTAACCATAAGTGATCAGTGCCTGCTGATGGTCTCATTCAGACATGGACAGTAAAAGACCATCGACCAGCTCTCGGTTCCCCATCTCATTTAGAGGTCGGGGGAGCATAGCCAGGGCTACCATCAGAAAAATCCCATTACAGTATATCCTCCAGATAACATGGCATCAGAAGGTCCACCCTTTATAATGCACAAAAACAATCTCCACCTCAACGCAGCCATCCTTGAACCATGAAGCATTGGTTGGCGCTCACCAGTAAATTTAGTACCGGCAGAGGGGGAAACACAGGGGTGCGCCGTATTCTATTAAATATGGCGCATCCCTGCATTTTGAAAAGGGCTGAGCGCAGCCCTGCCAAATTTGGCGCAGCTCCACACTTCGCCATTTTCTAGTAAATCTGGGCCTTAGTTCCTCTTTGAATGGAACACATTAAACATTTTACCCAGTGCATGTTCCAAAACCAAACCACCATTTTGGACATTTGTGTTTGGAAAACAAGAAATGCAGACTGGTCTGCCATGACACCATCACATAGCAGTCCATGCAGCACTGTTGATTTTCACAGAAACTGTTCCCACCATGGAGCAGGAGATGCATCAGTAAAAAAGAAACTGCCAAACTGGCAGTAAACTGTAGATTTGGCAGATGAGCTATGGCTGGGCATGCAGAACTGGTACGTCTTCCCCCCAGCCACTTGCCAGCCTAAATCTCAATTACTAGATGACGTCTTTAGTCACTGGCCACTCTTTCAAACAACGGATATGGGAACAGAGCTAAACGACTGCAAGCTCAAGGAATACATTTCGGCCCCCATGTCCAGCAGTAGCCCTAAAACAGATTAGAAGTAGGACTAATGTGCTATCTTTCAAACACATCATCTGATGATATTGACAAAATCCTTTCAAACTTACTGTTGGGTTGTCTTCATTCTGGAACCCACAGTACTCCACTGAGGCTCTAAACAGTTCCAGGTGAAGTCCGAGGCAGGAAGTGCCTTTGTTTTTCCCACTTTGATGCACCTTTAATACCCTGGTTTATGTGACCACGTTTGAAACACTTTTCACATTTGGTCATCTCAGCAGGTGAGGCTGTTGTCTCTTGATGGTCATAGAATTTAGTGGCCACCTGCTCAGCTCAGACGCTGGTCCAGAGATATATACAGCACACCCCGGAAATAGTTTAAATTCTATATCAAGCTGAAAACAAATTAGTTCAGATATCTTACAGTCATTTGCCTCACCAATGTTCGAAAATGTAGGCATATGTATGCGTATAAATGCCCTACTTTTATTTCAGTTCATTCTTTATTCATTTTGTCGCCGGCATCAAAAGAGTAGACTGCTTAGCTATACTCTAAGTGTCAATAAGTCCTAAAGGAAGGCTAGTGATTTAAAAGACTATATTATTCATTAACAGTATCACAAGAGCACAGCCCGGCAGGATCAGAAGCCATGACACCATCACAGTACAATATGAGTATAAAGAAGAGGTTATCAATCAATCAAATTTGTAGAGCGTGGCTGTAGGAAGTTGGCTCTGTATGTGCTATTTCAAAGTAAGGAATAGCATGCACAGAGTCCAAGGGTTCCCCTTAGAGGTAAAATAGTGGTAAAAATAGATAATACTAATGCTCTATTTTGTGGTAGTGTGGTCGAGCAGTAGGCTTATCCAAGGAGTAGTGTTAAGCATTTGTTGTACATACACATAGACAATAAATGAGGTACACACACTCAGAGACAAATCCAGCCAACAGGTTTTTGTATAGAAAAATATCTTTTCTTAGTTTATTTTAAGAACCACAGGTTCAAATTTAACATGTAATATCTTGTTTGAAAGGTATTGCAGGTAAGTACATTAGGAACTTTGAACCATTTCAATTGCATGTATACTTTTCAAGTTATTGACAAATAGCTACTTTAAAAGTGGACACAGTGCAATTTTCACAGTTCCTGGGGGAGGTAAGTTTTTGTTAGTTTTACCAGGTAAGTACGACACTTACAGGGTTCAGTTCTTGGTCCAAGGTAGCCCACCGTTGGGGGTTCAGAGCAACCCCAAAGTCACCACACCAGCAGCTCAGGGCCGGTCAGGTGCAGAGTTCAAAGTGGTGCCCAAAACACATAGGCTAGAATGGAGAGAAGGGGGTGCCCCGGTTCCGGTCTGCTTGCAGGTAAGTACCCGCGTCTTCGGAGGGCAGACCAGGGGGGTTTTGTAGGGCACCGAGGGGGACACAAGCCCACACAGAAATTTCACCCTCAGCAGCGCGGGGGCGGCCGGGTGCAGTGTAGAAACAGGCGTCGGGTTCGCAATGTTAGTCTATGAGAGATCTCGGGATCTCTTCAGCGCTGCAGGCAGGCAAGGGGGGGGTTCCTCGGGGAAACCTCCACTTGGGCAAGGGAGAGGGACTCCTGGGGGTCACTTCTCCAGTGAAAGTCCGGTCCTTCAGGTCCTGGGGGCTGCGGGTGCAGGGTCTCTCCCAGGCGTTGGGACTTTGGATTCAAAGAGTCGCGGTCAGGGGAAGCCTCGGGATTCCCTCTGCAGGCGGCGCTGTGGGGGCTCAGGGGGGACTGGTTTTGGTACTCACAGTATCAGAGTAGTCCTGGGGTCCCTCCTGAGGTGTTGGATCTCCACCAGCCGAGTCGGGGTCGCCGGGTGCAGTGTTGCAAGTCTCACGCTTCTTGCGGGGAGCTTGCAGGGTTCTTTCAAGGCTGCTGGAAACAAAGTTGCAGCCTTTCTTGGAGCAGGTCCGCTGTCCTCGGGAGTTTCTTGTCTTTTCGAAGCAGGGGCAGTCCTCAGAGGATGTCGAGGTCGCTGGTCCCTTTGGAAGGCGTCGCTGGAGCAGGATCTTTGGAAGGCAGGAGACAGGCCGGTGAGTTTCTGGAGCCAAGGCAGTTGTCGTCTTCTGGTCTTCCTCTGCAGGGGTTTTCAGCTAGGCAGTCCTTCTTCTTGTAGTTGCAGGAATCTAATTTTCTAGGGTTCAGGGTAGCCCTTAAATACTAAATTTAAGGGCGTGTTTAGGTCTGGGGGGTTAGTAGCCAATGGCTACTAGCCCTGAGGGTGGGTACACCCTCTTTGTGCCTCCTCCCAAGGGGAGGGGGTCACAATCCTAACCCTATTGGGGGAATCCTCCATCTGCAAGATGGAGGATTTCTAAAAGTCAGAGTCACCTCAGCTCAGGACACCCTAGGGGCTGTCCTGACTGGTCAGTGACTCCTCCTTGTTGCTTTCTTTGTTCCCTCCAGCCTTGCCGCCAAAAGTGGGGGCCGTGGCCGGAGGGGGCGGGCAACTCCACTAAGCTGGAGTGCCCTGCTGGGCTGTGACAAAGGGGTGAGCCTTTGAGGCTCACCGCCAGGTGTTACAGCTCCTGCCTGGGGGAGGTGTTAGCATCTCCACCCAGTGCAGGCTTTGTTACTGGCCTCAGAGTGACAAAGGCACTCTCCCCATGGGGCCAGCAACATGTCTCTAGTGTGGCAGGCTGCTGGAACTAGTCAGCCTACACACACAGTCGGTTAAGTTTCAGGGGGCACCTCTAAGGTGCCCTCTGGGGTGTATTTTGCAATAAAATGTACACTGGCATCAGTGTGCATTTATTGTGCTGAGAAGTTTGATACCAAACTTCCCAGTTTTCAGTGTAGCCATTATGGTGCTGTGGAGTTCGTGTTTGACAGACTCCCAGACCATATACTCTTATGGCTACCCTGCACTTACAATGTCTAAGGTTTTGTTTAGACACTGTAGGGGTACCATGCTCATGCACTGGTACCCTCACCTATGGTATAGTGCACCCTGCCTTAGGGCTGTAAGGCCTGCTAGAGGGGTGTCTTACCTATACTGCATAGGCAGTGAGAGGCTGGCATGGCACCCTGAGGGGAGTGCCATGTCGACTTACTCGTTTTGTCCTCACTAGCACACACAAGCTGGCAAGCAGTGTGTCTGTGCTGAGTGAGAGGTCTCCAGGGTGGCATAAGACATGCTGCAGCCCTTAGAGACCTTCCTTGGCATCCGGGCCCTTGGTACTAGAAGTACCAGTTACAAGGGACTTATCTGGATGCCAGGGTCTGCCAATTGTGGATACAAAAGTACAGGTTAGGGAAAGAACACTGGTGCTGGGGCCTGGTTAGCAGGCCTCAGCACACTTTCAATTGTAAACATAGCATCAGCAAAGGCAAAAAGTCAGGGGGCAACCATGCCAAGGAGGCATTTCCTTACAGTGGCTGTATCACCCGTGAGGGTCTCGGGGCACTGAGGGGACAAACTACCAGTTCTTCTATTGGTTGAACATCCAAGTCTTGAGGTCCTTCCTGAACTGCTGGAGCAATGGTGAGTGTAGTATAGTTCATATTTTTTAGTTAATATTTTTATCTTATTACATGACAATTGTCTATCGTTAAATTACTTTTATTGTTATATTATTATTTGGTTGTTGGTATGTTCCGCTTCCCCCCATGCTGCTCCAGACATGAAAGATTCTGGAATGTGGTAGTTGTCAGTTGGAGATGAGTGGAGCAGCTTGGAGGTGAGGCTGGAGTTCCTGTGTGGATATCTTGAAGAATAAACTCATCAACAAGATTTTATTGCTGTCTCCAGAACGCTATTTTCTAAATTACAAGAAAGAATTCACTTCATTTTGGCGACGAGCTGAACCTCTTCTAATCTTGGAACTTCAACTCATCTTACTTCGTGTCACATTCAAAGGTAATGTCTCCACGCCTTTGATCCTTGTGACATTTCTTCACTGCGCTGCTACATCGTTATTAATTTTGTTTACTTCTACTGATTTAATAATAATAAAAATTCTGTTCCTTTCGTTTCACTCGAGTGTTGGTTGCCATAGCAACGCTTGCCTCGAGCGCTTCCGTCAGTGTGACCGTGCCACGAACGAAAGCTTTCTAAATAAACACAAAACGCTTCCTTCAGCGTGACCGTGCTGCGAACTAAAGTGTTCTACATAAACACAAAACGCTTCCTTCAGCGTCTCGTAACAACTCCCTGAATGTTTTCTGACATTGCGCTAATTAAACAATTGTGTAACAGTGCTGCGAATGAAAGCATTCTATGTAAATATTTTTTTTGCTGGACACCGCGCGTGTGTCATGAATGAAGGCTTATTTTAGTTTCGTGGTGTAACAATATAATTCTTTTGTACTCGCGGTGAGTACATCTCGTCGATCTCTGTATCTCCATGCATTTTCAATGTACAAAAAGCATTTTCGGAAGCAGACAAAGTACCAGTTAAACTCATCAGGCTTAGTCTGGACCTACCAGACTCTTGTCTGAAAGAGTCCAACTTTCCGAATTTTTAGGAGTACACTGAAAAGTTCATCTATTTTCTTGGGAGGCACGTTATTTTTTCTTCCTTGTCAAAATGCAGAACATTTCGCCTCCTCCATTTTTTCTTTCCGTACCGGGTGATCCATCTATTCCCTGGAACAAATGGAAAAAAGTTTTTCTCACTTATATACGAGTTTGTGGAAGTAATTTATCAGCTGAGAGGAAAACTTCGCTTCTTCAGCATTGTTTGGGTGCGGAAGGACAGGAACTTTTAGAGACTTTGCCACATATTACACACCCTGATGGTGCTGATGGAGACTCTTCCTTAAATGAATTTGAACTAATGTTACTTAAATTGGACAGACATTACTTACCAAAGATTTCGATTATTCTTCAACGATTTTATTTTGGAAAGTGTAAACAAGGTGATTCAGAATCTATTGAAGACTTTGTTACTAATCTCCGGAAATTAGCAGCGCAGTGTAAATTCGACAACAACTTGGACGAACGAATTCGAGATCAGTTCATGTTAGAGTGTAAGAGTGACAAAGTAAGAGAAGCTTTGTGGTCTAAAGGAGATCCTACGCTGGAAAAGGTCTTGTTGGTGGCTAAACAGATTGAACACTCTGAGTCTTGCATCGAAGAACTAAGGAAATCTAAGAAAACGGATTCCACAGTGCATAGTTTGGATGTTAAATCTAAAGTGAGACAAAACTCCTCGGTGAAAGAAAGATTACTTTGTTTCAGATGTAATTCACCTTCACATTTGGCTAACAACAAAATGTGTCCAGCTCTCAATGCTGTTTGCAACAAATGTGGGAAAAAAGGACATTTTTTTAAATGCTTTAGGGCCATGGGAAAGAAAAATGCTAAGGTCAATGAAATTGAATGTACGGACTGGGAGGAGGGAGAGCATAGCTTTGTTCTTCAAATAGTTAATGACGTCAATTGCATTTCTGATCATCATTGTGTTTATCTGTCAGATATTGTGGAGGTGGGTGGTGTTGACATTTCTATGATGATGGATTCTGGAGCGAAATTGACCCTTGGTTCACAATCGGATTATGATAAGTATTTCTTGGGAAAAGTTACATTACATGTTCCAGATGTTACACCTTTTGGTTATGGCGGCAAGCCCATTGAGCTCAAAGGTTATTTCAATGCGAACATTATCTTCAAAGGAAACAGGATTGTAGGCAAAGTTTATGTTCCAGTTGTAGGAGACACAATACTAAGCTGGCCCCATCAGAAGTTGTTGGGAATCATATTGAATCCTAATTCGAATCCTCAGGTGCAGGTGCAGGAAATAACAAATGTTAGTGATGATTTCATGAAAGAATTTCCCTGTGTTTTCAACAACGAAGTTGGTTGCATCAAGGGGTATAAGCATCGTATTGTTTTGAAAGATAATGTCATTCTCAAAATTTGTAAAGTTAGAAACATTCCTTTTTGTATTCGTGATAAGGTTAAGGTGGAACTGCAGAGATTGTTATCTCAAGGCATTATTGAGAAGGTGGAGGCGGCAGAATGGATTGCTCCCATTGTGGTTGCTATGAAGGGTTCAGGAGAAATCCGATTGTGTGTGGACTTGAGAAACCTTAACTTGGCTGTAGTTGAAGACAAATTTCCTCTGCCAAATATATCAGAGATGGTTGGTTCTCTTGGGAATGCTAAGTTTTTCACTACACTTGATCTCAGTTCGGCCTACCACCAAGTACAGTTGTGTGATGAGTCCAAACCTCTTACTTCCTTCATTACACCTTTTGGAGTTTACATGTTCAATAGAATGCCATTTGGTTTGTGTTCTGCAGCTTCTGTTTTTCAGAGATTAATGGATGATATTTTGGGGGGCATTGAGGGCGTAAAAAAATTTCAAGATGATGTTTTGATTTTTTCAGAAACATTTGAATTGCACAAAGAGTTAGTCAGGAAAGTACTCAGAATATTTCAGTCACGTGGTATTACATTGAAAGGTAATAAGTGCAGATTTTTCAAAACAGAAATTTCATATTTGGGTCATGTCATTTCCAGGGATGGGGTTAAACCTAAACAGGAATTAGTGACTACTATTGTGAATCTAGTTGCACCGGAATGTAAAGGCGATGTTCAAGCCTTTTTGGGAATGTCAGAGTTTTATGCTAAACTCATTCCTGATTTTGCCAGAAGAAGCTCTTCCATAAGGAACCTGCTCAAGAAAGGTGTTGACTTTGTCTGGGATGCTGATTGTCAAACGGAATTTGAAGACTTAAAACAAGCCTTATCTAGTGCTCAGTCTCTCAGCAGTTTCCGTCCTGGTTCACCTTGTTACCTTTCTACTGACGCCTCAGAGAAGGGTTTAGGATGTGTTTTGAAGCAGGTAGACAATGACAAGTTGAACAATATTGCTTTTGCTTCACGCAGTCTGCGTGGGGCGGAGAGCAAGTACTCCACTATTGAAAAGGAAGCTTTGGCAATATTTTGGGGCATCAGAAAATTCAAACAGTTTCTTTGGGGAACTAGGTTTGAAGTGCATACGGACCATAAGCCTTTACGTGAAGTGTTTGAGAAGAAAGGATTGGATAATATTTCATCTCGTATATGTAAATGGATTGTGGGTCTGCAGGATTTTCATTTCTCTGTTAAGTATGTGCCTGGGTGTGATAACAGGACTGCAGATTGTTTATCTAGGATGAGAGTAAGAAACTTAGATGAGAATGATTGTGAGGGGACTTGGTGGGTGGATGAGGAAGTGAAAGTTTGCAATATTACTGAGGGTTGTGTTTCTGAAGATGAGTGGAAATCAGAACTTGACAAGGATGATGAGTTGAAAAACATCAAAAGTATGTTATCTGGTGGTAAGACTTGGTGCAATAAAGACAGGTATGGTGAACAGTTTAAGAAAATTTGGCATGAACTTTCTGTTTGCAATGATCTAGTTATGAGGGGTAGTAGATTAATACCTCCTAAAAGTTTGCGTGGACGTTTGATGAATCTGGCTCATGAAGGTCATCAGGGAATTTGCAAAACGAAGGAAAGAATGAGATGTGTGTATTGGTGGCCTGGAATGGATCTAGAGATTGAGAGGAGAGTTTGTGAGTGTGTTGAGTGCAGAGTTGCAGATAAAAGTCTGAAACTTAGGACTCAACCAATGTTTTTGAAAGAAATTCCTGAAGAAGTGTGGGAGGAAATCTCCATTGATATAATGGGTCCAATAGGTTCTGGTACATCTTCAAAATATGTTATAGTTGTTATGGATGTATTGTCACGGTGGCCAGAAGTATTGATCACGCATGAAGTTACCTCAACGATTGTTATCCGTTTTTTATCTGAAGTATTTGGTAGAGAAGGTAACCCGAAATGTATTGTTTCTGACAATGGGGTCCAATTCACGTCAAGGTTAATGTGTGATTTTTTAAACTCTAGAGGTATAGTGCATAAGAGGTGTGCACTATATCATCCAGAAACTAATGGTATGGTAGAACGATTCAACCGAACTTTAAAAGAAACTGTTCAATTAGCCAGGCAATTGGGGGAAGATTGGGTGAGTATGGTTAGACGCAAAGTTGAGGATTATCGTTTTACTCCTCATTCAAGCACAGGCCAATCTCCGTTTGTTCTGTTCAAGAAACGTTTTCCTCATACCAGGTTGGATCCTCCTTGGATGAAAAAATATACTCAAAAGGAACTTGATTGTGAGTTGCAAAAGAAGATTGCTGTTGAGAAAAATGTGCACTGTCAAAAAGAGAGAAAACGCATTTATGACTTGCGAAAATCTGTGAAGAAGGTACTAGTTGATGTGGGGGATTCTGTTAAAATCAAACTACCTGGAAAAACAGGTGGTGGACAGTCACATTATAGTAAAGTTTTTAAAGTTGTTAAAGTTTTCCGAGGAGCGATAAAGGTTGATGATGGGCGCATTTGGAATTTAAATAGAGTTGTTAAGTTAAGATGAATTGTTACTTTATTATTCTTTTTTTTTTGTGTGCTTTTCTTGTTTTGAAAAGGGAGGTAGTGTAGTATAGTTCATATTTTTTAGTTAATATTTTTATCTTATTACATGACAATTGTCTATCGTTAAATTACTTTTATTGTTATATTATTATTTGGTTGTTGGTATGTTCCGCTTCCCCCCATGCTGCTCCAGACATGAAAGATTCTGGAATGTGGTAGTTGTCAGTTGGAGATGAGTGGAGCAGCTTGGAGGTGAGGCTGGAGTTCCTGTGTGGATATCTTGAAGAATAAACTCATCAACAAGATTTTATTGCTGTCTCCAGAACGCTATTTTCTAAATTACAAGAAAGAATTCACTTCAGTGAGGCTCTGATGTGCAGGGGGAGGTTGTTCCAGGTCTTAGCCTCCAGGTGGGAGAAGGAGCAGCTTCCACTGTTTATCCAGTGGATGCGACTTGTGGCTGCTAGGGAGAGGGAGTCAGAGTGGAGGTTCCTGGTAGGTTGGTGGAAGTTCACCACAGTGTTGAGGTACACCAGTCCTTCGTTGTGTGGTGTCTTATAAGCGTTAGTGAGAAGCTTGAACTGGCATCTCTACACAACTGGTAGCCAGTGGAGTTTCCTTAGGTGAGGGGTGATGTGAGTCTATCTGTAGAGGTTGAGGATGAGTCTGGCTGCAGTGTTCTGGATAATCTGGAATTTCGTAATGAGTTGGGTGGTAGTTCTGACGTAGAGGGAGTTGCAGTAGTCTAGTCTGCTGGTGACGAGAGCTTGTGTCACTGTTTCCCTGGTGTTGGGTCAGAGCCATCTGAAGATCTTCCTGAGCATTTGGAGGGGGAGGAAGCAAGCGGAGGAGACTGCGTTGACCAGGTTATCAGCTAAGGCACATATTTCAGTTGGTAGCACATGTTCCCTGTAAAGAGATAGAGGCCATCCAGCCCTTTAATTCGCTGCCTGAACATGTCTAACCCATTCACGGCTTCTGTCATTAGTTGGGCTTCCTGTGCCTATCTTGTTTAATTGTTTCCAATTGACAACAATAAATAAATGGCATGCTTAAAGTAATTTCATCATACACAATAATCAAAGCATTATAGTGGAAAGTATTTCTTGGCTAGAGCTTACACCGATAGCCGGCCACTTAACACCAATAAGCAGAATGGGGATACAGTGAACAACAATAGGCACAGCAGTTTTTTGCCTAGACACAAAAGTGACGGTCCAGGTTGAATTGCTTTGCCAACTTGCCTCTGTACAGGAACACAGGCAATGTGCTCCATCGGTCAGATGTTCCTTGAGTTCCCGTGGCACAGCGAGCTGAGGACTCATATCTGGGAGGGGGCGGGGCTAAGACTGATTTATATTTCATTGAGTTATGGCAGTAATACCTAAGACTGGTGGAGTTGGTAGTGCCTAGAGTAATTATCAGTGTTTCGAATTGAGTATAGCTTTTTCTAGCTTTTTCATCTTTCACTTTTGTGCTCTCCCCAGGGAGAACTCATACCATGCATGATCAGAGCTGCGATTACTATCAAATCACTGTTCACTTCAAGTTTACTCATGGGTAGAACATCCAGCATACCACAACAGAGAAAGGAGATATGGCTAAACTATGCACTGTACAATATGGTGATCTGTCCAAACTGGGCCTCAGTTTTGGAGTTGTGTCAAGTAAGCAATGTTGCAGAAAATGGGAAGAGGTATGCAGATGACAACTCTGCAGATCTTGAGAAGAGGAGCGTGTCCGAATCACAATGCCTGATAACTAGAGTAAGTTGATAACTTGTGAAAGCATATCGTTTAAAGTAGTGTTCACCAATGTTTACACTATCTTAGAAATATATGCACCTGTTAAAAGTTCAGGAGGGTTGATGTTGCAATTTCAAGCATTTTTGCACTATGTTTTGGGAAGCATTTTAAATATGGATACACAAGCAAAGTGTTATATAATAATGACACAAGGATACCTATGCGTGTTTGATGTTCTGTTCTGACTTTATATCATTTCTATTTCACACGTACCCCCAAAGAAGTGGATCTTCCTTGTCTCTTTTGGTGACCACCGCTTATACCAGTTTTTTATTCGTCCACAATTTATCACTGTTTTCTATAGCAGAGTGACTGTAACAGTAGGGCAGAAACATTTTGACCAGCCTTTGAGACATTTCCCTACTATATTTCATTGTTTTTAATCCTATCCTTAGGGAACAGAATAAAGTTGTAGTGTCCCATCTGGAGACAATTTTAACCTCACTATACTCTTTTTCCACTTTTTGCACCCTGCTTGTTCACTCACACCTCAGACTCTCATAGGATATTTGAATATCGAAGAGCTCTTCCTGTTTCAGGAGTTGTAGCCCTCACCAAAACAGATCATTGTGGTGTGAGAAGGGATACTATGATGAAGCATGCCACCTGAGGGTGAGTGAGGGTTCTCCCCCTAGAGGCATGTTTCTTTTCTGTTGTCTGAAACATCACTACCTAGTGTCTGTGAAGAAAATAATTCAGATATCAGCTGTAAGACCTGGGTACATCTTTAAGTTTGTTATTGCAATTTAAGACTCTGTACCTGTTGGTCTTTAAATACTCCTTGGCCTCTTTTGTGTTTGTTCTGAAAATAATACTGCACCGCCATGACATTCCTTCGGCCTCAAAGATCTTAGAAAAATGTATGCTTGACCTCTGCACAAGACATGGAACAGAATCTGCCCCTATCTGGGATGATATCATAGATGCCAAGGCTCTCAGTTAATCCTGTTCAGCTTCTTTGTCGCTTTCTATATCATCTCACAGAACACCCCATATAACATGCAATAATACAAACAGGAACAAATGGGACACACGCCCAGTTGTTTCTGTGCATTCCTAAATGGCAATATCAGTGACACTTAACACCATCTTTGACCGACACCAAACTTGCTGATGAGGAGCCCAAAAGTTCTTCCTCTTTTTCGAATACAATTGAACATTCACTTGCTTCCATATCATCCACTTCTGCAAAGCTGGTATCTTGTTCTAGTCTTATGAAGATGTCATACAGATCTAGCTAATGGCCTATGTTCAAAACACCAGTCACACATCTCAAACAGTATGAATCATTTGAAAGAGTAGGTGAGTTGAAGCAGCCTGCGACAAGATGGATCAAGATTAGTGGTTCTTGTAACATGCTTGAACCCTTCTGTTATAAAAGTATGCCACATTTATGTTATGTTCAAATCCTAATAGGACAGACGTCGCACACATTCTTACAGAAAATGCAGTAACAAAGTTTTGGAAGCTACACCGTGAAGCTGGGGAGCTGTGAGGAGGTGGGTTTCTCAGTCTGGGTGAGTGCTGAGTGAGCTCCCACAAAACTCAAATAATCTGTTTCCCACTAGGTAAAACATGAAATGTTTAAACCAAGATGGCTGAAATAATACAGGCTCAATAAGCACAAATGGCACATATATGAAGGGGATAGAACATTGAGATAAACACATAAATAACACTGGCAAGCTTTTAAAAGCAAAAGGTAGTCTTTGGAAGTAAAATTAAACAAAATAATGTGCTGGCTGAGGTTCTTATAAACTGGCACCAATAGGTAACAGTGCATTAGTGTTTGGCACTGAAATAAAGTAATGCACACCATGGGAACTTGTTTAAAAGATGATAGGTTATGCAGGTGCTTTGTGTACTTTCAAAACAGTTACTCACTTTTAGCACCACATATTCTTGTTTATAAAGTAGCTGATGAACAAAAATGGCCATATCATTGGGACTGTTCCTCCTGGCTCCACTCCGCAGTTTGCAGTTGGTGGAACTCTTTCAACTTCAAGAATGCCCAGCTCACACAAGTGTGTTGCATTTTTTCATTTCACATAGTTGCAGCTGCCTTTATCTTCAAGACTGTCTGCATTTTCTGACCAGAACCTGGACTGCCTTGTCCTTGTGTGACTCCTAGAGGCTGTCTCTCTCAGTCTTCACAGCAGCCTTCAAGTCGAGCAGTGGAAGTTGGTGAATTGATTAAGTGGTGGGGCTATCAAACGAGAGGTTGTTTTGCTGGAATGCCCATACATTTAAACAATAGTTTTCATAAAACTGTAGTCAGGACACATACAAACACTCACATACACGGTCATATACACACACACCGCCGTGCAATTGCAGACAGGCATGCCCTCACTCACACACCACGTGGAAACTTACCTGAGGTAGTCCTCAGCGCACAGTTTTCTCTGCACGTTGATTCCCAAATTTAAGTTAAACAAACAAGTGGCCAGAGCGAAAGCTAATCAGAAGCTCAGATAGGAGGGAAGGCTGGTCTATTTACTTTATTACAGCTTCTGATGGGGCGTAAGGGCGCATGACTGACATGCCCCACATCACCATTATCTGACATGCTGCACATGTATGTATTGTGTTTGTGAAATGACGGGCTGTAAAAACCTACACTTGACATATGCGCAATACTGCCCAGGGGAGCCTTCATCTGGCAGGAGGTGATACTACAACTTTTAAATGTAAACAAATATTCTGTGAGATTGTTTTGTTACATGTAAAAGCTGTAATATTCCAAGCATGCGAACATGCAAGTGAGACGTGACGTTGAGGTGAGGGTCTGCGTCCTTTTGGACCCTATGAAGAAGCTGCCTCTGAAGTCGAGACATTCAGGGTGAACCTAGAGGCTCTCTTTCCACAGTACAACACCAGGCACTTGTATATTCTTCCAACAAGCAGTCTTCTCTTCACTGTGCTCTCCAGATTTTCTCTCACAGTGCTTTGCTGCAGTTTTTAAAGGGTTAACTCAGCTATGGTTGGATATGACCCAAATCAACCATATGTTATCACACTGGACCCACTTAGGTTTTCCTACTGTGTTACCTAGTTCCTGTCTTACGAATGTGGCTTACCGTAAAAACAATCCCATAGTGCCTTGTGCTACAGTTTACCACCATGGCAGCTCTGAAGCTAACTTAGATTTTGCTTCATCTCAGTCCAAATTCGCCTTATGACTGACTGCACCTGGCTCAAAAGGATGAAAGAAAATCCCCAGCTCTCCTGGACACATTCACTCCCACCCCACGCGCTCAAAGGATAAGGTGTCAAGGGAACTATTGACATGCAGATGTGTTTTAGAATGCACCTGATATTGCACTGTGAAAGCTGTGAGGTAAAAACAAATACAAAATAAAAAAAGAGATGGATTGAAAATGTGTCAGTTGGCTACCTCACTTCACCGATGCTTAGGTGTAAAAGGCAGGAGCCTCACCAGGAGAAAGAGTACATCCCAAATCAGAGTAGTTACATGTATGGACAGAACTATGGCTACTTCACAAAAGTCATTTCTGCAGAATAAACTGTAAAAGGTAAATTTAAACATTGACTTTTTGTTCTTAATTACTTAAACTCTGTGAAAATGAGACAGTGAAAGTAGCGAAAATGTATTGTTAAATGATTGCAGATGGCTGAAGCTACTTACACAGGAACATGACTTCTAAGCCCATGTTAGCATTGTTGTTGCAAACAGAACATGCATTGGCATAGCCAATATGTCTCACCTTTGGGACCTTATAAGTATTTAGCCCTGCAGCACAGTAAACCTTTATCAGAAGTAAACTGTTTGTGGATTCCTTCATACACTTGGCATTAGACTGTAATGGTCAGAACATCCCCTAGAGGGCACCACAATAAAAATAACATTTGGAAGAAACATTGTCATGTAACCATGTATTCAGTCCCTAGAGGGAACAACCACATGAAAAGAGAAAGGCAGAGTGCACTGTAGTGTAACCATATATTCAGCCCCTAGAGGGCATAATGCATTACACATTTTTAGGCCTAGCGGGCCTGCTAGAATATTATTACTAACAAGGCCCTTAGAACACAAACTACTCCCAGCTGCAGTGGCGTAGCGTGGGTTGTCAGCACCCGGGGCAAGGCAAGTAATTTGCGCCCCCTAACCCGGGGCAAGGCAAGTAATTTGCGCCCCCTAACCCGTGGATTTTAGCACTCGAGTCTCTTCCAAGATGTTGCGCCCGGTGCGGCCGCCCCCCCCCCCTGCTCCCCCCACGCTACGCCACTGCCCAGCTGTAAACCCAAATCTCCAGCCATGAGAGAGCTTAAAAAGACATTGAATGGTGGGAGAGGTCATGATTTTGCCACCCCAATCTAGTGTGGGGACTAATTGTCCTAGGACTACCACAGGCTGAGTTATGGACAAAAGTGTGTTGTAAAAGGAATGACCTGTAAAGCATTATGGGCGAGTATCCGGAGTGCAGTGAATATTGTGGTATCGGCTCTCCCACTGTGCTGGGGAGAGCTGCGTTGAGGGTTACCCTTGTGTTATTTCTAATTCAAAGGGGCCAGTTTGTATATTGTTCAATTTCTAAACTTGAGAAGAATTTAGGAATGAGGCTGCAAATTTAACCGGACCTCATATAATGCGCTCTAATCTTCACGTCGAGTTTGCACTATATAAAACTGCAAAAAGTAAATAAATAAAAAAGAATACCCCTCTAGCTTGCAGCTTTTGTCAGGTGCAGACACCGCAAAGAAACAGCAAGATGCAAGTGGAAGAAACAACATACTGCCACGAGTGCGAAGCAGAGAAGCAAAAGAAAAAAGTAATGCGCCAACACTAAGGTATATGGCCGATCATGCAATAATCCATGTAACAGGGTCAGTCTCCAAGGCGGTAACAAAACAGCCTCAAGAGGGGGACAAACCTAAAGCATTTACCAAACAAACCAAAGGAACTTTGAAAGGCAGGCCAAGGAACGAATGAAAGTGATGGGCGTGTGATGGGTATGGTGAAAGCCCACAGAAATAGATTACAGCATTTCGAGAGACAGCGCATGTGCGCTGCCTAGGGTTGGCCTAAAAACAGTTTTCTTGCCATATTTACACACTAAGCTTCTGTGGCTAAGGGTGTTTCATATGTCATTTGAATTCAAAAAATAGCTTTGCTTTTCCTTTTTATTTAGATGGACACCACAAGGTCGTCTGTAAGACCATGTTGTGATTTTTGCACCTGACGGAAACATAAAAGTTTCTCTCCATGTTTACATCTAGAATTTGACCTCTGAGCAACCTGTGTGATATGTGTGCGTTTTACAATCAATTTACTAAAGATCCAACGACAATTTGATGGCAAAATCGCTTTTGGTTTTTCTGGAAAGGGCAATGCAGTTGTGAGCTTTAAACAGTCCCCAAAACATGTCAAAATAATATATTTAGTAACAAGAAAACCACGTAAAAAGATACATGGCAACCTTTCAGAAATGTATGAAAGTAACTTGCAGCTGGAGTATTTATAGCGTTGCCTAGTTGTGCATAATGCTGACTGCTCTGATTTGGATGCATAACAAGGTTGTTTCCATTTTGGTAGCAAGGACGAAAGTGGACACATACACTTTGAAATAGACTGCCTTGGTGGCACTTGATAGGTTTTCAAAGTCTCCAGGCAGTTCACACAACAGATCCTAGGCTGTAAACTCATTGTGTGAATAGGTATTGGAGACACTTTGAAAGCCTGAGTCATGTCAAGTCACACAGACAGGTTTATATGTCATTTCCACAGTAATGCATCCTACATTGTGTTTCTGAATACAACTGCATATGTTATGCACAGCCACGAACGCGAAAGTACGGGGATATTAAGACCTTTTACGTTCGAAGTTGCAGAAATCTTGAAAATAAAAAATCAATAAACGATATTATTCTTCAATTAGTTGAAGTTGATTATTTAAAACGATGTTTCACATTACCCAATTATTATTGAGACATCAGCCATTTCAAAACCAATGTTCATACTATATGTTATTTGAAATTGCAAGATTTGGATAGTGTGGAGTTAGTAAACTGCAAACATTTGGCAGAGCAAACACAAGCTAAAGGAGCTTTAAGCTCATAACTGCAAAAAATTGGGAAAAAGGCGTGATAACGACCTTGAAATGGAACAGACGGGCTGAGTAACAAAGAGGAAATGTGCGACCCGACAGGACATGATTAGACGGGGCTGTAACGAAATCATGAGACTTACATCCAAGTTGGTGCCTCTCTGAGGTCTGCAGAATGGGGCAAGCTTTGCCCTACGGCAGTCAGAGCCTAACAAGGGATTAAACCTGGCACCCATCACAGGACTTTCTCAGGGACAACCTGTCATGGAATTTCCTTAGCCTGCCTAACTCCTTGGAGGAAGTCGTGTTACATAAATTACTGCTCCCTCTGAAGCATTTGTTGGTTGTCCACAGAATATTAGTTTGTCAGTCAGTCTCGCAGAAAAGCAAATGTCCAGTCTGCCAGTGGCAGTTAGTGACATTTAAAAGTGATGGGGTTAAGCAGCAGGTCTCGCGCAGACTTTCACGTCTGCCACTTCAAATTAGTTCAACTCCATGAGTCGGAAAAACCTACTTTGTTGAAATTTTTTAAAACAAAAGTACTTACCGATGTCGGAGTGCAGGGAAGACCCTGAGACGTGGGATGCCCGGACCACCAACCACTGTTCCCAGAAACCACAGAGCCTCTGACCCTGACTAGGAAGTGAAGAGGCAACAAACCTACCCAATCAAGGAGCTGTTATCATGACGTTTCAGCATGAGAGTAGCTCCATGATGAATCTGAGCAGGCTAATACAGCCCTCCTTTCCTGACTAGGAGCCTGTGCCTGTAGTCTGCCCTGCTGTTACACAGCTAATATTGGTGCGGCTGCTGTGCGCATGTTGGGCTGGCCATCGCAAGTCGGCCAGACAATTCTACATGAGCACTTTATGTTTAGGCAAGTCAATCCCACTACCAATCAGCAGCAGGAATGGCCCCACCCCCTGAGAAACAGACAGTGCAATTCAAAGCGTAACGTTCATTGACCATTTTATAAAATGTAAATTTTCTGCAGCTGCTGCGTTTGCAGAAGGCAGGACGACGCAGCAGGCAAAGGAACTCTTCGAAAGAGCACATGCAGACGCCGCACACTGCTGACCTAGGAGATTTATTCCTGGGGGTGGGACATGCATGCCCACCAGAGGATATATACAGGAGCCTGCAGTGCAAGGACCCTGGCCACTGGAAGCAGTACTTGGTCGGGGCTCCACTGCACGAAGAAGACTTGAAGCCCAGGAGGAACACTAAGACAAGGCGAAGACGCTGACATGGGAGCCATGTGGGAGCCAGACACTGGTAAGTAAAGTAACATGGAGTCACATGGGAGTCAGCCAATAGTAAGCAAAAGTGATGTGGAGCCAGCCAATGGTAAGTAAGGTAAAAAATGGGCGAGCTCTAAAACCCTTTTAATATATATATATATATTTTCACACAAGAGATTTCCAAGCACAGTTCAAGAGATGTGCAGGTGAAAAATAACAATAATTCTTCAGGACCGCACTGTGTGCTGCCTCTACAGCTTCTAAGTGACTTTGGGAGCAGAGAGGAGGCCTAAGCTTGTTGAAGCAAAAACGCATGAACGTGGCAGAATACACAGTCACACAGCTTACATTATTACTCATTCATTATCCAATACTAAGTTAGAGCCGCAGCCTTTCTGCAAGTTGTAGGAGAGTGCTAATTATTAAAACCCTGGAGTAATGCAAGCTGATTGGAACAAACACCATGCCCGGCTATAACAGTTCACGGCCATGACAATTAATTTAATTGGTTTGTAACTGGGCGAGAGGTCCATTTTGGATGCTTTCCATCTAGGGCCAAGAGTCAAAAATGGAAGATTCACCCAGAAAGAGATGGCAGTAGTATTCTACATTTTCCTCTTCTTTGCATCCTATGGTCCACCTCTTGAGGACAGAAGAACATTTTTAAAGTCCAGTCTCATTCAGCTCCATTTAACACACTAAACCAGCAGTTCCTACTCTTTTGACTTCTGTAGACCTCCCACTGAATCATTAGTGGATGTGGGAAATCCCACTGAGTCATTATTGGAAGCTGGGGATGCCCGGTCTAAGCAATTTATGGTTTGAACTTCAAAACAATATATAAAAATACAAAAACAAATTTACACCAAACAAATGTTCAACAGAGAAAAAATGAAACTTGATTTTTGATGCCCCGACGCCAGAGCAGTCCTTTATAGTGGTCTGTATAGGTGGCCATAACCAAAAAAATAAATTAATGAACCCTCAACATCAGAAAACAGATCAGCAAGAGATACAACTTCAAAGTTATAATAATTCCTGTCACCACATGTTGGGAAAAATCTTAATATAACATGGAGGCACACACTGTAAAAAGGAGATAACGAAAGTATAGTTTCAGAAGAAATATTATTGTTAAAAGATCGCACATGGCTGAAAGTCCTTACACTAATCCCATGTTAGCACTGTTGTTGCACATAGAAAAAAATATTTTTACTTGTGAGATTTATATACTAAGCAAATGTGGCTAAGAACGCTCAATGTGTCATTTGAAATCCAAAAATATCTTTGCTTTTCTTTTTTAGATGTATGCCACATGGTTGTCTGAAAGGACGTGTTGTGATTTTTGCACCAGAATGAAATATATAAAGCTTCCCTGCAGGTTGACATATAGAATGTGACCTGTGAGCAGCTTGCGTCATATGTGTGTACATTACAGCTAACTTACCAAAGGTCCAAATATGTCAATTTGATTTAAATAAATGAAATGCACCACTCTTCAATTAAAATGATTTTAGAGATTGCACGTGATATCTTTTGAATTAAGACTCGAAAAACGTTGTAGATGAAACTTAAGTAAAGTATTTCAGTTTCCACACGCCAAAATATTTACACAGTCCAGACATATGAATAACTAGATGCAAAATACTAGTCGCAAATTTCGACAACTATTTTTTGGAACCAGTAAAGAATTTTACAAACCAGCCCATGTACTAGTAGGTAGGTGAATAAAATCCTGAATATTAGTGGGTAACAATCTAATTTACCTCATGGAATGAACGTGGTAGGTCACAAATTGAGACTCACTACGAATGGAGACCATCATAGGGTTGGTGGTGTGATGGGGTCAGCACACTGCAATGTCTTTGATCACGTTTAAATAAAGGAAAGGTTTTTTGTGTTAAATGTAGTCCTTTTCCCTAACTGGAAATAGGGCTGTGTTTAAAAAGTAAAACCTATCCCACTACAATTTCTGTTTAATTCACCTCCTTTGAGGTCTCACACATTTTTCAGTGTTTTTGGTCTCTCAACATTGATACATAGTGCCCGGATTCGGTATATAGAAGCGGATGCCTATAGCACTCCCCTTAAAGATACCAAATCAATACCCATTCACAACCCCATTTTAGGAGTTGAAAAACTTCAGCGGCTCCTAAAATGGGATTAACACATCTGAAAAAAACACTTTTACTGTTGTAAATGCCAAATCGTAGCATTTGTGACTGTAAAAATGCTTTGTACATCTGACTATGTACTAAGTTGAAATGTTCAATTTTACATGATGTTAGCTGCACAATTTACATGGCAAATATTTTCAGGGCTCTGCTCGTACACCAGCTCTTAGAGCTAAGCCAGACTCTCTACTCGGCTCGATTTGGCTATGGTTCGGCTCTCCCTGTTAATTTTTTGGCTCGCCCTCAATAATACCGAGAGTATAAGATAGGCTATTGCATCAAAAACACATTTACAGGAAGAGAAGTCTTTGTTGCTTCATTGGTTCTCATGCCTCATGGTGTTGAGAGAGCGTAGCTTATATAATCAATATTAGCATGAAATGTTTATCAACTAATGTATAATAATGCCGCATAGAAAATGTACGAATATGTTTTGCTAAAAACGTGCGCTTGAAATGTGCCCACGGGGAGTGGCCGCCAATGTATACGGGGACTAATGAAATGACTAATAATGATGAAATGTTATATTAGGATATAGTTTTACATTAATTATTAATGGTTATATTACTAAAGTCTTGCAAATAAATCATTAGGCCTTAGTTAGCATGAGTCGAGGCCTAGCTGCCTGACTCTCATAATAAATGTGTTTTTCTAACGTGCAGTGTGCTGACTTGCTAAAGGGCATGAACTCTTGTTTTTTCTCCAAACTAGAAGCTGAATGTAACTGTAGTAGATCCGTTCTCATGAAATTCATCTTGCTTGTAGAAACATTTGAGCTGAATGCAACACTGTAGACCAATAGCAGGTACAAGGTCGCCTGAACCGGGACAGACAATGGAGCCACTGACCGAAGATGCACAAAGGACCACGAGAGTATGAAATCATACCGGACATTCCACCCGCTAAAGACGTCAATCATAAGGACCAATAAAATACATTAGAACTATTATGGGGTGACAAATGCGATGAGCTAATTTGAAGATAATTGGAGGGAGATAGTGGGGTGCAACCCCTTGTCCAACCAAATTTTAGGGGAATGTACAACGAAAATGGGATAAAAACCCTTGACACCAGGAAGTAAATCAGAACTAGAGAGACCAGAGACGAGAGACTAGGGGAGATGCTGATGCGCTTTGTTGTGATCCAGACACTTTGTCACTGTGCTTAGTGACTCGATAATTTTAGTTAGAACCATCCTTGTCCTTAGATTGCCCGTTTATACTTTACCTCCTTTTGAGGGAAGTACCCTTTGCCCTCCTGCCTGAGCTGAGTTCCTGGCTGATGGCGAAGCAACTGATGTCCTGAGGACGAAGACCGAACCTGAGTGCTGACCCAAAGACAGAGGGTGACTATACGACAATGGAATTGTAATTGTCTGTTTGCTTTTCCTTTCTAGGTACCAACTGCTCCTTTTGACAGAGACCATAGCTAGATGATTTACAAATTGGTGTTACTAAATTGTTTTGCATGAAGCCCAACATGCCAATGCTAATTCGAGGTTAGTTAAGGGGTTCACTAAACTGACGCAAATAGACAAATGACCGAATCTATGCTTTGTTGAATAACGTGCTAATGTTACTCTGCTAAGTATAACTTATGTTGACACCGTGTTATGTTCTAATATTCGTGATTCTTGCTTTGATGAAATCTTATCAGAGTTGCCATATTGTGACTATGCTAATGTGTTTCTTGGTTTTGAGACTAATAAACTTACTAGTAGAGTTGTAATCAATAGGAAATAAATATCACAAAATTCATACTAAACTGGTGTGGTTATTCATGACTGAAAGGTCATGGTGGTTTTCTGAGTCTTATTAAATGTCATTGACTAAGGTGAAGTGCATTGTTATAATAAATATTGATGACATTATTGACATATTGATTGACATGTTGATTAGCTATCTCGTCCTAAGGTGTCTTCAATCAGGGTCAAAAGATTCATTGGCCTAAAACGAGTTCGAAAGTGAGTACATTAGTCATAAAGGGGCGCGTTAACAGTTCTGGTAGCAGAGTGATGGTTTGGCCCTTTGGGGCCCTAGGACAGAGAATCATTGTTTATATTTGTTTTTTGAGATAATGCAAATTGGAGGTATAATGTGTTTCTAAATTACCCATGACTTTCCCAGAATCTCAGAGCCTGCCTAAGTGAGTTGGGTATGTTCTTTGCATTTTAGCATGTGTGGTATAGAGATTGCGCTTGCTCAGCTTATGCATATTGCAGGTGTTTTGTGAAGTCTGTGTGTTTAGGCCAGGTAATGTTGTTTTAGTAGGAGTGGGCGTACTCCGCAGTATGAGAGTAGGGAAGTCGGCGAACTTCATGTGAATGTGGTGCTTTGTGCTCAAAAAATTATCCACGTGGTTGGTGTTGGTGATGTACGGACCCGTCGTGGTCTAAGATTAGCTATCTCGTCCTAAGGTGTCTTCAATCAGGGTCAAAAGATTCATTGGCCTAAAACGAGTCCCAAAGTGAGTAAATTAGTCATAAAGGGGCGCGTTAACAGTGTCACACTATAATTGCCTAATCAGCCCACGCGCAAGGTGCCCATAAAAGACATGGGACCTGATTGGGAAATGTGCAGAGTGGAATTCCTGGCAGGAATTCCTTCAGCACAATTATAGGAGTTCTAGAGTGCCTTTACACAGATTTACTGGGTGTGGAAACAGTGGACTAGATTTTACCAACTGGAATAACCAGCAGTTGCAATCACTGTGGGAAAAGCCTGCTTTGCTTGCCGGATTATGTCCATTACCCCTGTCCATATCGTGTTTGGTTGCACCCCTGGGTCAGGCACACATCTTCCAGCATAAGGACTAGCTGCAGCATATTGATGGAATGCCTGGTCTGCACTGTAACCATCATCAATACTTTTAGCAGGGTGACGTCGAAAACGGTGCATAAAATGTACTCCATGTTTTCTACCTGAGTTAGACTTTCCATGAATGGAAACTTTCCATCACATGAACGCCTCTCGCTTCCCGCTATTCGGTTTCCAAACACTGAGCTCTGATGAGGTAGCGCTGTGACCATGGAAACCGGTGTGTAGGGTTTGTTTGGCCCATGATCTCATTCTTTCTTCTCACGGTAACACGAGACGGCAAACAAGGCAAAGTGAAGTGAAACAATAGTCCAAATTAATTATTAAGTACGTGTTAACACTGTCGCAGGTAAAGAACATTCCAGAGCGCACAGAATGCCAGATGATTTCCGTTTCTGGGAGGAATGTGCGGTTCTGCCGTCTAATGCGAGCCACTTTAAGCTCCAGTAGTGATTTGTACAAGCCAGCTCTCTTGGTATCAAAGTATTCCGTGCAGCTGTTACTTGGCAAAAATATGGAACTCCTAGTTTTATGAAGAACTGTGTACAGGTTTCGAAATCTCACCCCCAATGTTTAATTTCGAAAAAAAAAAAATAATAACAACAACAAAACCATGAGTGCAGATGCCCAACGTTTCACTTAGAAACCTGTAGTTGATGCCTCCCCCATGTTTCTCCCATAGTTATCCTATGTTCCTCTTACTTCTACCTTTTCTCTCTTGCAAAGGGTCACAGTCTGATTATGAACATAAAGTCTCAGTCCACACAAATGTGTGCCAATGCTCACAACCTGCAAGCTCAGGCACAAGTTAAGCCCTGCTCACACCAAGCTAAATAACTTTTAGAGAGATGGAGGATAAAGGCGACTGTAGCACATGGGTAGATTCATCAGTGGCGGCTGACAGCAAAATAAATTGGAGGGACTAACATACATACCAATATACATATTAAAAAAAAACAGTTACCTTACTTGTTGTTCTGCAGCACGTCCTTGGAGCACGACACCCACAGCCAACTCCCGCATCAAGACACTTTTAGCAGCCTGAAAAAAGTGTCTTGATAGGCTGAAGTGGGCCGGCTTCACGCTCCAAAAGGCACTGTATGCTCGTGCCTTCTCGCCAACCCGGCTGTCCTGGTTTGAAATGGGCATGTTGGTTTGGCCGTAGCAAGGTAGCTGGCCAAACCATCATGCGCACTTCAAATAAAGGGGCCACTCCTCACTGCTGCAATCAGTGGCACTTGCTGGCAGAAAGCATTAAAAATAAAATGCTAATAAAATAATTTTATTACCATTTTATTTTTGACGTTTTCTGCACAGTAGTGCGGGGGGGTTGGGGAGAGAACGCTCCTCCACTCCCATGGAGGAACCGCCACTGGAATTCATGTGAAAATGTATAACTCAAACATGTACAGCACAGAAAGACAGACTCAAAATATAAACTGCACAAATACAGGTCACACAAAAATATGCACACAATTTTGACTAACTGTTATATTTTCCTAAAGCCATCTAGATTCACTTCTCACATATTGCAGCACTGAGTTAAATTTCTAGTCTATTTCAAGCTCTGACATGTTGCTTTTCTATGGAAAGCCTTTCTCAAAGGTTGACTGGTCATCTCCAGTTGCTTATTGCTGTTTTGAAGGGGCTAAACTGGTGGTAATGGGATGAAACTGTTGCCCAGACAGTGCTGTCACGTCTACAAATGAAAAAATAATGGAGCAATAATATCAAAGGATGTGCAGCATTACGTAGCAAAAACTGCCTCTTTAGCCAAATAATTTTTTCCTCCACATAATTTGGTCCTACTCTACCACTAAATTCCAGTGGCTCATGGTATATCCTGTTCACTGTATTACAAGTGCATTATAGCCTACGATACTTGTTGTATGACATATGAGCTATCCATCTTATTTTGACCAAGTCCTTAATCTGCCAAATTCTAAAAATTGCTCTGATAGGCTAGATTTAGGAATAACGTACTTATCTTTTCTCAAATATCTAATAATCTTAGGACTGAAGAGTTCTCAAATATCTAGGTTTTTATTAGAAGGAGGATTAAGACGTTTGATCATAATATGTTCTGACTCATGTTTATTCTTGAATTCTAGGTGGCATTTTTATAATATTTATTTTTCTTCGGTAAGGACCTCATTATGAGTTAATTGAATTTAGATGAAGGGTTATCAGGTGGATGAAATTAATGTCTCTGGCCAACATCTCTTCGCCTTAATCAGCCCATGATGTGTTATTCATCCCGTAATGGGTAACGGCACACGACTCACTTTTACTAGGTCAAAAAATGCATGTGGAGATTTATTAGTGGCCAAATAACCGGCCTTTTCTGCTCCCATTCAGCATCTGCTTTCAGCAGTCAATGGGAGTGTCCCATGCTCTCCTCCTGAAATTGAAGGGATTGTGGGGGGTGGCTGAGCAGTGAAGATGCCCCCCGCCCTTGTCCTATTTGACTGCATTCTAACCAGGTGTGGATACTTTCCCAGTAAACCTAGAACCATTGTTCTTGCACTCAGGACTGGGTGCAGGAACACCAAGCACAGCATTACCCCAGATGTGAGCAGGAAACCAGAGTTACCAGCCACATCAGTTTATAAGAACCTCTGGCCTGGAGGTTTTCTCCTGGGGACTTTGCTTGCTGAAAGCAGGTTAAGTGTCTTCGTGAAATATCAGGCAAAACGTACAGGAAGTGGCATGGAAACACTGATTCTCTGGTTGTTATTCCCCCAAGCATGTAATGGGCGATCATTCAAATGCCTCCAGATGCCCATAGGTGAGGACTATTGGCCATTTCCTGGCCAACTCATAATGGGCCCCTATATAGTTTCCGGCCCTGTAATAAGCACGGAAATCTAGAGAATGTATGACATACTGTTGTGTGACCTAAGGCTCAGTTCACTTGTATGCACACTTTAACTCTGTAGTCTACTTATACAGCAACTAAAAATACAGAGTGCTCAACATTTCTCCTGCATTAACGTGCTAGAATTCTTGCTGTCAGTACATCACAGATGTAGCCTGTTAGCAATGCGATGCCCCAAGCTAAGGGAGATTCTCTCTTTTATGCGGTCCTTGTTTATGATACTAATCTATACAGGCACTTTGGGCCCTAATACAGAAAATAAAAAAAATACTCCAGCACACACAAAAGTAAAGCAGTCTCATTTTATTTTAAACCCATTTACTGCAACAATGTCATGCAGCAACAGCATGATGCAAATAGTCTGTTTAGGTGCTTGAATCTGCTAGTTCAAGGAGATGAAAAGATTCAAAAAATAATTTCATCTACTCTATACAAATGTAGCCTGCTCAAGTTAAGGCAACAGACATGCTGGGTGCTTACTAATTAAGGGGACTGATATTTACAATTATTTGAGGTCCCTGCTACCAGCCACAAACATTTTAATAACAGTTCATTGGCATAAAGCATTATGACACTCCATGGGTCTCGCGCAAAAGTAGTGTACAGAAATGTGCATGCAATAGAACTAATTTGATTGACTTCAGGAAGGTGAAAGCTTGCTGGAGTTCCTACCTCCGCCCTGCAGGTTACACCCAGTCCGAGCCCCGAGCTAGTTTCTGGCTTACAAGCATGTGGTTTGCAGGGCACTGGCACTATGGACACAGACGAAACTAAATCCCCATCCCTTCCCTGGCACAAGAATCTGTGAGTAACACTATCCAAGATAACATCTAATGTACCCTGAAATTACTACTGTGCATCTCCAAATTAGTTATTTTGCCTGACAATACTGCTAACGTAGCAACCCACCCCCACGTGAAACTCACCCAAGAAATATTTCCTTGCGTAGGAATGTAAGCATGCTGGTTAGTCCAGTGCTCACCCATCTGAAAGCACATACTTGCTACAGAAAGAAGGACTAGAATTGAAGCAGAATCCACCAATGAAACCGCACCTTGCTGGTTTATTGACGTTGCTTATATAATCGTGTGAAGTTGAGCGCTCTAAAAGTTAGACCTATAGGTGTCGGAGAAAACGTTCACTGCAGAACAATATTTTTTTAAATTAAGGTTGATGGGGGACTTTGAGGGTTCCCCCCCCACTATGCCCGTAGGCAGTGGTCTCCAAACCTTTTAATGCTGTGCCCCCCAGTTGAAAAATAAAAATCATTGGGCCCCCTCAGATTTTTTTCACAATTATTTTTTAAAGTTGCCAATGTTTAAATATGTCTAGACCTATTTAAACATTGCAGTTAAGTACCACTACCTTTTTAAAAATGCAATGACATGCTTCTGCTTAAAACAATGGCCTGTTACCTGTAGAATGCTTCTTTTGGCCAGAGTCTGGCCACCCCTGGAGCCACTTGAGGCCACCCTAGGGGGGCCCGCCCCCAGTTTGAAGACCTCTGCTCTAAGGTAAGGGAGTGCAAAGCCTGACACCTTATTGATCCTTTTTTGCTAATGTTCAGGACAAGGAGACTATGCACCACATTCTGAAATCGCTGCCACAACAGATTTCTTTCTCTTGTGGAAGTCAATCAGATCTTTCGGTAACATGGACTGGAAAACAGGCTCCCTTATCCGATCAGAACCTGTTTTTTTTCTGATCAGATGGAATCAAGTCATGAATTCCAAATGGCAGAGATATACCAAATTGTTAACCTTACCATAAAAAACCCTCTAGGTACTTTTTTAAATGCTAATATCTCAATATCTACAAAATGGATTGAAACTGTGATTAGAGAGGAGCTGTGCTGCATCCCTGTCTGCACTGCATTCAAGTGTTTAGGCCTAACAGGGAGTCCACTGAGCAGTGTCTTGATTTGTAGAGTTGGTGTCCGCTTAAAGAATAACCCCTTGTTTGGAGGATGGGGGAGGCCAATGCTGGACCCTAGAACTGATAGAGAAGATGCTATGAATAGGCCTGCTCCAGACTGAAGAGTCCCCAGATGGGAGAGGCCTGTTTTCTTTGGATCCCCCATTGTGCCAGCACTGTTTTGCACTGGTGGAAGTGTGGAGCAGCCCCTACAACACAAACTTGCCCATGTCTAAAGAAGGGCATCTCACAGGAGTGTTGCAGGCTCACCAGGTAAAGAACACAGCACACCAACCCTTTACTGAAGCTGGACTTGGAAGAAGGTCCACTACACTGTTCTTTTCTTGTGTCTCCTCAAACACATTCTGCTGGTACAGATCGTATTGTTCTGGAAAATACTGACATTTAGCCTGCCCTTTTTTAAGCTGAAGCTTCACCTGCACTAGAAAGGCCATCTCTGCCCTCTTACCCACTGGACTGTTAAACACTTGATTGACTACTTGAAAAAAAGGCAGAAGACCACAACCTGAAATTTATTTAGTAATGCTTTATGCTGTCAAATGGCTCTAAAAAATGGCAGCGCAGCCTCACTTCAAATCTCCAAAACATGGGGCGTTGCTCAATTAGGCTGAGAAAGCGGAAGGGATCTTACATCCATGCAAGTGCAATGAGTGTGTGCAGTGGTGGGATCTTCCAGCTCCTTCACTCTCACTTTCATAGGGTTTTTCCTCTGCATATCAGATAAGATTAGAGGAACCCAGAATCCTGCAGCTGTCCAAGGTGCAACTAAGGTCGCATAGTTCTAGGACCTGGTAGCCTCTGCGCCATTTATATTGTGGCAGCAGATGACATGGCACCTTTCCCAGAAGAACTTTGGACCATCATGTCCTAGGTTCTGGGGCTCACTGCTGCATTACTAGCCCCACAGATTAAGAAAGCTGATGAGGATGCTGTTGGTTCCTACTTTGATTGTGTTAGATGGAAGGGTATTGAGGATTTATCTTCCTTAATTGAATGTATAAAATACACGTGACACATGAGTGAGGCAGGGCGCTTAGCTGCTTATCTACAAATGCAGTTCGCAGCAATTGATTCTTTCTGGTGAAGTGTATGAGGAAAACTTTGGCCACATTAAGGTAGCCCAGAAAGAAAAAGGTGCTCTAATGATCTTCAGAAGTTATCATTGTTAACAAAAAACTTGCCTGCTGGATGCCTCTCAGACTTTGAAGAATTCCTGCTTCAAGGGACCCTTGGTTTGCAATTTCATAAACATGAAATGGTGGCAAAAGCAAAAAGTGATTTTAAAGGAGTTTAACAATGGCAGGATGTAATATTAGGGCCAGATCAGAGAGGGGTTATGCTTAAATGGTCAAAAACTGATCGAAAGTGCATGGAACATTGGGACACACTTAGGTAGCTACTTCACAGACATCTTGGTCAGGTGAAACCTTCAAGAATGAGTGAAGAGGTGACCTATAGTGCAAACACTGTGTCTGTTTAGTCATGAAGAACTCAGGCCTCTCTATCGTTTTCGATTTTTAAGTGTATTGTCAGTGGCAATGGAAAGGGTAGGGATTGACCACGGACAGCTTACCCCACATTCCTTTAGGATAGACCGATCAACTGTAGTGTCAGGGGCGAAATTAGTGCCACGGGTCATTACAAGACTTCGTAGGGAGGAGATGAATTGTTACAAGAGGTATCTACTTTTCAATATCCTGTGATTTAGTTGTGTTCAGCTATTGACCATGTTCTATAATCTCTTCTGAGCAGTTTGTTTTTATACTTATGGTTTGAGTATTTGGCCATCCATTAGTTTGTCGGCTGGGTGCATTTAGGTCTCCAGCTACCTGCTGCAAGAGACAGTAATGAGAAGTTTCCATAATTCAGAGCACATGCTCTGAGATATGGTAATTTTGCCACTAAGGTGGTGACGACAAGGTAGGTTGGGTGCTATGGAAATGATGTGTTGAATGTGTTTTTTAGACAATGTGGAGTCCTACAAATCTAATTTCCTTCTACTAAGGTGTAGTGGTTGGCCTGATGCCAAGAAAGTGTTGGGAGAGTGGGGTGTGGCTCAGTGCCCTTAATGTGTCAGTTAAGAGGCTTCATTTTCGAGGCGGCCATAAAAGAGTGATGAGAGGTGATAAAATGTTTAAGAGGGACAGGTTTCATTTTCAAAGCAGGGGGCAGTGTTGTCATTTTCTCCCAAAGTAGGGTTGGGGAGGGCGAATAATATTGGCGATAGTCAACCTTGTGACTGGGTTAGTACTGATGCTGTTGGTTTCTTAGTGCTTTTAGGGAGCTTCACATCTCACAGTTTGACACATGAAGGCTTTGCATCAAGTTTTCCTCTGGTGTAGGCCACTGCGGGGGTTGGCACTTGTTAAGGCTCAAAAATCCCACCATGCAAAGGGATGCTGTCCAAAGAGCCAGAAATGGCCAAAGGTGTTACACTTCACATGGTGCCACTTGGCAGCTGTGCTGCAACATTTTACAATTGCGTGTAATCAATTTGAAAACCTTGCTAGTTCCACATGCAAAACCAGAAGTAAAGCCAGCTCATATATTTAGTAACGATTAACTCTACCATTCATTACATATTAGGACATATATTGAGAATGCCAATCATTTTGTTATTGGCTTTTGTACAGAGGAAGTTTTTACAGAAAGATTTACTTTCCCAAAACAGGTACAACATGGGCAGCAGCAGCCCTACCTCCTCTAACACAAAGACGGGGCAGAGGGCAGAAGGAGCGACACAAGGTTATGTCACACACAAATAACACAAATACAATGCGTGAGATGAGTTGTATGACCTACCTAAAGTAACGTAAACATACAAGAATTACTATACGTTCTATCATATGATGATGAACCGTCACCTACTTGTGTGGTAAGCGTCAGTATTGGGTTTACATGTGACTTTAGTGATAAAAGTACTGTACAGTCTCCCAAGTATGGAATCTTTAGCTAGAGTGTGGTTATGTACCTTCAGTCGACATATTTGTTCTCCCTTTGTTAAGCCATCAGACCTTTTCTAAATTGAGTGGAAGGGCTAAAAATGTTTATAGTGGTACCTTAGGTGCAGAAGCATGCAAACAGGAGGGTTGAACTATCGACCCCGTGTAGCTTTCTTATCGTTTCAATATACGTGCTTTAGGGGGAATGTCCTTAACCACGCATTGTAAAAAAAACAACGCAGAGGTTTCCCACCAAGCGTAACCACGCTTGCCAGAACAACGCATGGCTTTCTCCATGCATTAACCACACACGTTCTAAACTACGCATATGCATGATTAAGGCACAGAAAAAGCCATGCGTTGTACGGTGAGGTAAGTGGGGCTGGGGTAGGGGTGGGGGGTGTATTAAGGGATTGGGATTTGGATTGGGGTAGGTGGGGGTAAGGGGTGGCTATTTTTTTTAAGGGATGGGGGTTTGGGTATTTTTTTTGGGCTTAGGGTGGGGTGATTAGGCTATTTTCTTTTAGGGGTAGAAGTGGGGTGGTTGGGTATTTTTTTTATTTAGGACTCAGGGTGGGGGCGGGTAGTTTATTTTCAAAGGGGTGGGGAAGGTTTACTGAAGGGCGGGAAGGTTTGGGATAGGACGCGGTGAGGTAAGTGGGGTTGGGGCAGGGTTGATGGGTACTTTTTAGCAGTGGGGGTGGATTTAGGGATTAGGGTCGGTTGTGGGTGTCGGGGTACTTTAATTTTTAGGGGCAAGGTTGGGGGTAGTTTTTGTTTAGGGTTCAGGGCGAGTGGGGGGTCAGGATAATTTCGTTTTTAGGGGTGGGGGTGGGAATAGTTTTTTTAGAGCTCAGGGTGGGTGGAGGATCAGGGTAGTTTGCTTATTAGAGGGAAGGTTTTAGGGCTCAGGGTGGGTGGGGGTTGTCGGGGTACTTTAGTTTTTAGGGGCAGGGGTCAGGGTAGTTTTTTTTTAGGGATCAGGGCGGGTGGAAGTGTCGGGGTAGTTTAGCTTCATGGGGTTGGCTGGGGGTGGGCTTAGTTTTTTTTAGGGTTCAGGGTGGGTGGGGTACTTTAGATTTTAGGGGTGAGGGGGGTTGGGATAGTTTTTTTTTTTAGGGCTCAGGGTGGGCGGGGAGTCGGAGTAGTTTAGGTATTAGGAGTGGGGTAAGGTTTGGGCCTCGGGGCGGGTTGCATGAAAGAACCACGCATGTCATTTCGCATGCCGTTTCCACACATGCCTTTACTAGGCATAATTTTACAACAAAATTCGTTCTTAAGGCATGCCTTGTTCTGGCATGCGTTGTTCCAACATACAGCCGTGTTTTAGTGCTCAGCTATTGCCCCTCATTGGTGAGGGTCCCTCATCAAGAATATAGTATATTACATCAAATATTGTGAAACAGTCCATGGAATGCTACACAATGGGATTCTACATGTATTATGTTTGTTCTTAAAATGGGAAACAGTAGGGGAACACAACTTCTTCACAGAAGATATACAACTTGAGAGGCAGAAGTGTCAGCTTCCCTCCCTCACAGGGCCAGTACAGCTTGGACAGTTTCAGTTTGTTTTGGGTAAGATCCTTGTTTTAGTTACACCTGCTCTTGACTCAAACGCATTTGATTGCTTTGTATCCTCATTATGCAATTTAATTACATTCTTCAGAATGACATCTTATGATGATACTAAAATGAAACATGAATATTTTAGTTACAAAGAAATGAGCAAAACAAATGTTTGGGGGCATTTACAAACTGGTGGTTTTGTGTTGACTCTGGTTTTCTACATACTGAAGAGTAGTTTTATCATAGTAGTGCAGTGTTGTTTGAAGCAGTCTAAACCACCATATAGGTAGTTATGCTCAAGTTAGCCACACAGTTGTTAACGTTTTAGAAGCCTTTGAATGAGTGTTCAATCCCAACCTCAGTGCTGTGCCCCTTCAAAAAAGCCCAGGACCCTGATAATGGGTGTGGTGTGGCTCCTGGAGGAGCTGTGGAGGTACCTACTGAGGTGTGCCATGTTGTGTTCATGAAACACCCGCCACCACATCAAAATTCACCCATCAGAGAGCCCTGCACAGGAGATGGGATGCAGTGATGCCCGAGTCTTGTTATTCCTCCGATCAGCGGACCTTTGGTGGAATGGATTTCAGTGGCTCTGAGATGTATACAAGGGAGCTCAAGCTGAAGTTTCTTTAAAGGGAAACACCATTTTCATGTTTAAAGTAACTCAAATCAAGGGAGTAATTGGCACAATTAAGATGGTTAGCTCTGTCTCACAGTCAGTCAATGATGATGATTTTAAGACATTGGGAGAAATCCTTCTTTTATAAAATGGCTAAAGTGGAGGGAGTTAATAAAGAGATTAAGGTTGCAAGGCAAAGACTGAGCTGAATTTGACCAGTCTGACTCCATGACCTCTGCCCAACCTTGTGTCAACTCTTTCCTACCTCTGCAGTTATCCAGGCCAAGCGATTCCACCGCCGTTTCTGCGAAATACTGCACTGTGCGGACCCACTATGCTAACCCGGGGCCTTGAGTGGATTTCAATGATGTGTTGATACCTCTCTTTACCGATAATAGGGCCAAATGAATAAATCTATTGCCCACCTTCCTCTTATTTGGGTGAGCCAAAAGAACCAACAGCCAGCACTTCAACAGGCCAAGATGATTTATCGCCTTCTCCACTATTGCACCTACCTCCTCTCAATAATCCCTTATTGTTTGGCAAGCTCAAGTCAAATGAATAAAATCAACCTCCTCCTGTTTCAACCCAGGGCATTTTGATGGTGTTCGGGGACATTAGTGCACCTTTCATGGGGGTAAGGTGCGTCCTGTGTAAAAAGTTACACTGCAGCCACTTCATCACTCAGGTATTCTTCCATAGTAGCAGATCCACCCAGGAAAACACATGCCTTTTTCAGGTTAGCCTTTAGTCCTAACATCCTACCCAAATCTTTCAGAATCTCTTCTGTATGTGCCAGGCTTTATAGATCATCACTAAGAAAAATCAGGATATCATCTGCAAAGAGTGACGCCATGTGGTGTTTGCCTCCTATATCAATTCCATCTCATGTTGAAGCCTCGCTGGCGGTGGATTAAACACCAGGGCGAATTGTAGATGTGACGGGGGTAATCCTGCCTCGTTCCCCTTTCCATTAACAGCTTCTCACTGTTCATAATCGCCCTCACGGCTTATATAGCATTATATTTATCTTTATGACTGTCTCTTCCATGCCCATTCTTTTCATGACTGTCAGCAAGAAATTCCAATTAGCCATATCAAAAGCCTTCTTGAGATCAACAAATAGAAACACTGGTTTACAGATATAGATCATTGTTGATTCCAGGATTTTTAACGTATGTCTAATATTAGATGATGTGTTGCATCCTGGGACCAAACCATTGCAGTACACATGAATTTGATCAGGCGTAATCATCAGTAGGGGTCATCTAATGCAGAAATCTCAGGGAAGGGACAGTCGTCCTGTTACTTCCTAATGTGAGGTGCAACAGCAGTGGATTACTATCTGACTGTCATGCCAAGGTACCGAGTATTAGTGACCAGTGGCAGAGCACTAGATCTTATCAAGCCATATGTTTAAATCGTATACACTTGAATACAACAAATATTCTTTAGAACTTAGGTTAGTCACTCTCGAACACCACAAATGCAAGAGCACTCGGGCTACTCTGAGCAGTGCAGATGCAGGGAGCGGTTGATGTGACCCGTCTTTGGGTACCTCTTGTACCAAACTATGCCGGTGTCACTGGCATGCCAGCATAACATGCCAGCTCTCATGTTATAGCATCATAAAATGTGCCTTACACTATGTAGGGTGTGTATATACTCACTATCAGGACCGCATTACTGTCAACTTTTCCCAACAACAATACAAAGAAACCATCTAGGTCTTTTGGTACAGAAGACCTTCCCTGTCTACAGTCTCTTACATTTCACACTCTCATCAGTGGTGAGGTTAGTATTCTGTAGCAGGATGATGTTGACTCTCAGGTGTACATGTTGTGCCTTTTAGTAACATTATTTAAATCTTTAATTTTTTAAGTTGGAGTTCTGTAGTTGCTGAGGCACTGGAGGCATACCATGGTTTCTGTGCTCATTGTGTATCTTACATTGCCATAACACCTCTTTCTGCCACTGTTCTCCAGCCCATCTCCCATGTTACTAGCATTGCTTTTCTGCACAACCACCTAATAATACATTTCACCATTGAACTCTCTTGTCCAGAACCACCAATCAACAAAACCAAAATATGTGTCATCGGTTATTTAGGAATTGCAATCAACAATAATGTGGGGATAGAGGAGGGGAACATCTTGACCCAACACTCCCTCATTGCTTCGCTGGTGGTGCCCAAGTAGTATGAATATTAGATGAGCAGCACCGACAGCACTTTTGCTGCTGTTGCATGGGCTTGCAATGTGTGACTTACTTTCTGTTTTCCATTTTCGTTGTCATATTGTTGGGAGTGCCTTGTCCCACTGCAGGGCCTTTTTCAGTTGGAGGTGCACTTAGGGAGCCCACCCCCGGCTGTGCTGGCCATCTTCCCACCCTGCCAAGCGCTGTCCTTCTCCCCTGCCTGCTCCATGAGGCAGGGTGTGCTGAGTGTGGTGGCTGCCACTCTCCTTCATACTTGGGGAGCAGAGGTGAACCAGCCACCGTTGGGGGCATAATGGCGCCCCCGTCTCTTTCTTCCTCAGGAACCGTAGATGGGGTACCATGTCCCTTCCCTCACTGCTGAGGGGATGCAACGGTACTCCCCTTGATCTTCGCTACGTAGGTGCATGGAGATAGGGCCCCAGGATCCTCCTCTCTTTTGTGGGTGGGCAGGGCAGCATTTCCTCATTTTCTTTACAGGCCAGGTGCCCAGAGGGGGGTCCTGAGCCCGTGTATACATGTACTGGCTTTGGGGTTGGGATCTTCAGGCCTCCAAAGCTCTGGAGAAGGGGACCCACTCACGCCCCCTCCCAGAGTTCGTAAATTATAAATGATCCATGCGTCAACTCACGTGCCACGTTTCTTGAGGACTTGCGGAGCTCCACGAATACTGATGCTCGCCTGGGGTGGGGCTAAAGTTTGCACATCGTTGGACAGTTCTTGGGCTCATTTTGGCCTGGGTGGCAAGCCCTAGCTACCCGGAGCCTCTTCCTCAGGCTTCTAAGGTGGCACACTTGGCAGGGAGCTGGTTCCCCTGGCTCCCTGCACCAGCTTTTTTCCTTTTGTTTTGTTCTCTAGAGCTTACCTCCTCCTGGGTGGGTACAGAAGTCCAGTTCTTCTGTCCAACTGGTCCTTCGTGGGTGTAAGAGGACCAGCTTCCCTGGTCCTGGACAGAGACCCACTGGTCCTGGAGTCAACTGTAGGCAGAGTCCTTAGTCCATGAGGGCATCAATTGGTTCCTTCTACCCATTGTCCATGGCTGCTGTCATCCAATTCCAGTGTCCAGCTCCAACAAAAATCACTCTCCCCCTTGTAAGAGAGATTTCAAGTGGGTTGGAAATTTGTAGAAACCAAGCACCCCTGCTTAGTCCTAGGGTGCCTTATCACCTCTCTACCCCATCCGAGCCCTTCTGCACAACCTACTGGGACAATTCCAGGACTCACTGGTCACATCTTCTCTGGGGCCTCAGCACCACCCCTTGCTGACACCACTGCGACTTCCCACTAGAACTTGAAAGAGGAGCCCCCTCCTGTGTTGACTGCGACACTCTGGGCTCTCTACTTTGTTCAGTGGGCTTGGGCTTCCCAATCCTGGTTCAGTGTGACAGCTATGTAACAGATGCAAATTTTGTGCTCCACCCCTTCCTCCTCATGAGCTAAGTGAAGCACTGTTACTTGCTCCCTGTGTGTGGGAAGGTCTTTATTCCTTCCACTGGAAAGCAATGCAATTAACCTGGCCCAGCAGGGTGACAGAGGTCCTGGGCTCTGATTCTGAGCTGAGCCACAGATATATTACAATTCTGGATGACCCTTAAGGGGTAGATATATCTCCTTGGGATTTGCATATTTGATCTTGGTGCATACTTTAGACTCTAATTCAAAACCTCACTGGACTTTGTAGGCCAAAGAGAAGCAAAACTGCACGCTGAGGCAAGTTTCAACCCTATTTTTAGAATAAAGTTCTCATTGCAGACAAAACAGTAATCCACACTAACTTCCCCCATGAGTATTCATTATTATTATAAGGCCTTCCCAGCTCAATATCGAACGCTGCAGTGTCCCCTCCATGCCAGCCTACCAGTGCACAGTTACTGAGGTGTGCACAACGGTAGTCTCACCACTCACTGGGTCTGCAGTCACTGGGCCACTCCAACTCTCTCAGGTCCGAACCTGTGGATATAAAATTAAGGCCTCCTAGCTTGCCCGCTCCTCTCAAGCAATGTGTGTCCAGGGCCGATGTTCAATCACTCGCCAGGCCTTCCTCCCCATTCCTCACTTAAGGTAGGGACAGCAGCATTAACAAAAGCACAGAATCAAGTTCAGTGCCAGGCAGCTGGCCCTAACCTCAGGTTAGTGGATTACTCAATGAGGGTCACCGGGAGCTCAGCTCAGTGTGCCTGCTATGCTCGGGTGCCAAGCCACACCCCTTCTGGATGACTTGTTATTAAGAATTTAAATTGCCTTTCACAAGGTGAGATTACATTTGGGAAGAGTGAAACATGTTGGCGACAATGTGTTTTCACTGGCTACAGTAAAGCATTTACACCAAACAATGTGCCCTTTACAGTTGATGGTCAATAAATTTATAGTTGAGCTGTCTTTGGAATCCCTTACAATAAAAGCTACTGAACGTGCCTTGCACCACAAGTTACTTTATTGAGAAGGTTGGATGAGTGGTCCGAAGGACACGCCCCTTGAATAATAGGGTGGCCTTTCAGAGAAAAAGCAAGATAACTGAACAGGATGTAGGCTATAGGAAGCCAAACATGAATTGATTGATTTTCTTCACCACACCACACCACACACTTTATTAAACAATGCCTAATGCT
This sequence comes from Pleurodeles waltl, assembly GCF_031143425.1. NCBI lineage: Eukaryota > Metazoa > Chordata > Amphibia > Caudata > Salamandridae > Pleurodeles > Pleurodeles waltl. Next base: position 155,424,721 of record NC_090448.1, read on the forward strand.
TACTACATTAATAAAGCTTTTACCTGACAACCACATCAAAGAAGTGGGACTTCCTTGGTGATGCTATCTGGGAACAGGAATGCTGAAATCTTATAGTCTATTGTGTGACATGTTGGGAAGCAACAGTTGAACTGCATGTAGTGCAAATACCACGCCTGAAAGCCATAATATGCTGGTTCCGATTAGAATCATTACACAGTTCGTGGTAACTTCCTAGCTGTAGCCGCATTGTAAACATCGTAAGCTAAAGTGATATATGATGCTATGATATGACACGGCTGCATCGGACTACTCTACCAAATGTATTCATATTTAGCTCAAAAATATTCCTAACTTCTCTTAGTTTTTCTGCCCCTTCTGAAGATGCTATATTCAGGGTGTTATAAAATGCTGCGACAATCTGCTAGCCGGAGAGTAAAGTACCTCACCCCCTCAGTTCCTGCCCATCTTCGTGAGTCTGAAACCAAAATGCAACGAGTCCAGGACGAAAGACAAAATTAAAATGCTCCTGAGTTTGGATGGCTACAGCTTCCTTAAGTTACTGGAAGCATGCAGTGTTCTACCCACCACCACCCAAGGAAAGAGAAAACCAGCCTGGTTCACAGACGATCTCACCACCTCCAAAAGCAACTGCCAGAAACTCAAAAAGAAATGGATCCAAGAACGCACACCCGACAACCTCGCCGCCCTCAAAAACGCCAACCGCGAACACCACCAACGGATCCGCACCACCAAGCGCGCCCACTTCACCGAACGCATCAACAACAACGCCCACGACTGCAAAGAACTCTTCGGCATCGTGAAGGAACTCTCCAATCCGAAAGCCAACTCCAACGACATCCCGCCCTCCCAGAAACTCTGCGACGACCTCTCCACCTTCTTCCACCAGAAAATCACCACCATCCACGACAGCTTAATCACCGGTCCACCGCCAGACCCCACCCCCGACGTCTCCTCCCGCGACTGCCGCCTCACCGCCTGGACCCACGTGGACGAGGCAGAAACCATAGCAACCATGAACACCATCCACTCAGGCTCCCCCACGGACCCCTGCCCCCATCATGTTTTCAACTCAGCCAACGCCACCATCGCCCCCGAACTCCGCAAGATCATCAACCTCTCCTTCACTTCTGCCACCTTCCCGGACAGCTGGAAACACGCAGAAATCCAACCCCTCCTCAAAAAACCCAAGGCTGACCCCAACGACCTCAAAAACTTCCGTCCGATCTCTCTCCTCCCTTTTCCAGCGAAAGTCATCGAGAAGATCGGCAACACTCAACTCACCCACTTCCTCGAAGACAATTCCATCCTGGACCCCTCACAATCCGGATTCAGACGAAACCACAGCACTGAGACCGCCCTCCTCGCCGCCACAGATGACATCAGACATCAAATGGACAACGGCGAAACCTCAGCCCTCATCCTCCTCGACCTATCAGCCGCTTTTGACACCGTCTGCCACCGCACCCTACTGACCCGCCTCCAGGAAGCCGGCATCCAAGATAAAGCCCTCCACTGGATCTCATCCTTCCTCTCCGACAGAACGCAGAGAGTCCGTCTCTCCCCTTTCCGCTCCAAAGCCACCAACCTCATCTGCGGCGTCCCCCAAGGATCCTCCCTCAGCCCCACGTTGTTCAACGTCTACATGGCCCCCCTCGCTCAACTGGCCCGCCAACATCATCTCAGCATCATCTCCTACGCCGACGATACCCAGCTCGTCCTCTCCCTGACCAAAGACCCGCTCACCGCCAAAACAAACCTCCACGAGGAACTAAAATCCATCGCCGATTGGATGAACAACAGTCGCCTGAAACTCAACTCCGACAAGACGGAAGTCCTCATCCTCGGACGCACTCCCTCGACCTGGAACGACTCTTGGTGGCCCTCCGTCCTCGGACCCCCACCCACCCCTGCCAGCCACGCAAGAAACCTCGGCTTCATCCTGGACTCCGCCCTCACCATGTCCAAACAGGTCAGCGCCGTCTCCTCCTCCTGTTTCAACACCCTCCGAATGCTCCGCAGAATCTTCAAGTGGATTCCAACAGAAACCAGAAAGACGGTGACCCAGGCCCTCGTCAGCAGCAGACTTGACTACGGCAACGCACTCTACACAGGCATCCCAACCAAAGACATCAAACGCCTCCAACGTATCCAAAATGCCTCCGCCCGACTGATCCTCAACATACCCCGCCGAAGTCACATCTCCCCTCACCTAAAGGAACTCCACTGGCTCCCGGTAGACAAGAGGATCACCTTCAAACTCCTGACCCACGCTCACAAGGCACTTCACAACACCGGACCCTCCTACCTCAACACCAGACTCCACTTCTACGCTCCAACACGTCAACTCCGATCCGCCAACCTCGCCCTCGCCATCGTACCCCGAATCCAGCGCAAGACATCCGGCGGCAGATCCTTCTCCTTCCTCGCCGCCAAGACCTGGAACTCTCTCCCCACATCCCTTCGCCAGACCCAGGACCTCCTCGCATTCAGAAGGCTCCTCAAGACACCTTTTCCCACTTCTTTGACACGCAAGGAGATTAGCAAAGGAAGCACGCGCGGGAGAGTAATTAGAGAGGGTACCCAAGTTGCTCTTCATTTTGTTGTAGTGGACGTGACATTTTCATATAGTATGAGATGGAGTTTGCCTGTGGTGGTGGTACCCTGGGAGACTAAGATGCACAGCGAATTTCCTTATAGGTTTGTTTGGTATAGCTCAGCTCTGTGTTTTAGGTTAGTGAAGATACTGGAACATTATCTTTGGAGATTGCCTGGAGTATGAGCAATTCATTACATGGTTATCGCTCAAATGATGCTGCTGATGTCTCACACCGGGTCTTGGGGGAGAAGCCATGCTGTATGTTTTAGACCTCAAATATTATTACCCCCATTGTGAGATTTCCGATGGGACTCTTCCTTGCTTATGTTTGAAGCTGCAGCTCCCGCCGACCCAGTCTGTGCCTCATTACATCCAATGCCCTTCAATGATGCCCAATCTCTTGTTGTTATTGAAGGTTAGGTTCGAGGCAGAGGTGCACTCCTATAGAGAGCCAGTAATCTCCAATATACCATTGGCACAGTATCAGTACCAGGAGATACCGCCAAGCTGACAGTTACACTAGGGTAACAATGACTATGTGTGTAAGAGGCTAAATGAATGACCTGTTTCCCTCAAAATATAACGAATAGTATACTGATTCAGGAGATAAATATTTAGAGACCAGGATGTATGTTTTCGGAAACGATTAACTAGAGTTTTTAGCTATTACTGACAGATCTTTGGTTTTAGGTGGTTCACCTCTTGTTTTTGACTAATAATACTGTACAGCTGAGGTACTTACTCAGAACATAGACACACTGGAAAACTGCCCATTTTCCAATATGTCTATGTAGGTCATATTCGTGAGGAAGAGACAGATTGTGTTTCATGATGAAGAGAAAAAAACATCCTTTCTTTATTGACATTCATAGGAGAAGACATGACAAATATATTAATGACTGTCTATTTTATTAAGTGCATTAAATAACTACTTACAAGATACAAAGGTTGACAAACAGGATGAGCATTTTAGGGTGTTGAGGAAAATGACTTACTGCATTAGGACCATCAGTTTCTGTTAGCTCTTCCTATAAATAAATTTCTGCCTTGAGAAACTCAATATGCACCGTTGCAGTTTCACCCCGATGTCCTGAAAGGCTATCACTTCTAGCAACGTATGTAAATGAAAGCATATACTTGGACAGAAGCATTTCATTTACTGTTGTGGTCGTGCAGTATTTACTATCAATACAATGATTCCTGTTATGAGTAATCATTATTGATTCAAATGCTCACTAACTCAGTTATAGATTATATATTTTTGTGCTTATTCAAATTTAAAACAAAGTTCAAATTAGTGGATAATGCTCACGATCATTCATAATTGTATGTAATATTTATTATGCATGGAGTGAATTCTGGATACATCCCAACTCCAAGGTAAATATATATAAGGTGTTGACACTGGAAATTTATACATACGTATTAGTGGTACTGAACATATTTTATGACCGTTCTCATTGGTGTTTGCGTGTGGGTTATTGCAGCAAGTATATAGGCTGCACTTTCTCACCCGGTGGCAAGAGCCAGCGACCCACTCCTCTTTACTGTACAGGGTTTTATGTCAGAATATCATTAGCAAAAAACATCATCAGAAATAGTGTGCCCTAAATATAAAAATGTTGCTCTACTGGCTGTAGATTTTCTATTATTTTCTCCGGTGGGGTGATATTTTTGTAAACAATATTTAGGGTACAGAGGAGTTGATTCACAAACGCATGTATGAGTAGGGCAAGAAGTACTATAGGAGTACTCTTTTACATAGTCTTTTTTCCTTATTGTTTTTTAACATACAAGTTGAACAATTGCTAATCTGAACAAATTATGATATAAGTAAACAAAATATCCAACACTTGTTCAACTATCGTACAATAACTTCTAGTTGCATGTTCTTAAAAAAAAAGACTAAACCTAAAACCATGGCGCACTGTAACCCACAACACCAAAGACTCGCAATAACCCCTTCCACCAGAATATATCCACGTGAAACACCCCATGGAGAGCTCATGAACAGTACTTTCTGAGAAGATCACTGTTACAAACTCTATCTCGTAGCCATTAATGTTGCGTACCTGTCTGATTCAACTGAGGCCAATTATGAACCAGCACGACCACCAGCTATCCCCCCATAGGATGCAACTAACAGCCAACCCATTGCTCCTATGCGCTCAGCTGCAAATACTCACCATAGCATATACTCCTCAAGGTTGTACCTGCACATCACTCATACCACCTGTTATCGTGATCTCTGCCATCACAGTAGCAATGATTCACAGTGGCCTGAATTCCAGAGGGTCAGTCAGTAACCCAATCATCTCCATCCATACCATAAGATCTTCACAAATATTTCATTCTGCTGTGCATGCTTCATTAGGGATTCTTCAGATATGGCACATTCTACCATGTCTAAAACCAACCAGTCAACTTTTAGCATCCGAACACTAAACCAGTGTATACTTATTCTCTGTTTTCCAAGCACCATATCCAACTGGAATTTCCTACACTTCTTTCCTTTTTATCTTTCTGAGAATACGTCTGAGCAGGCTGTGCTGAATGGTAAGCTTACCCCGCCTGTACAATACCTGGGTTTGGTCGATATCTCACCCCAAAGGTTCTGCATTTCCAAGGAGCTCCAGGTAAGATGTATGAAGTTGCCCTCGTCCTCCTGACAACATGGACATTTAGAGGCCCGCCAAGGGTAGATTTAATAGAGTTGAGTTGGTGCCAGATGTCATGTGAACATATTCATACTGAATACGTTTGAATCGTGCATTTAGGCACCATACCATACCCTGCAAAGTGTGATCTGGAGAATGTAGTGTCAGAAGAGTTCCTAATTCATGTCATGCACTGGCAAGTGTGTAATTGTGCATAACCTTTCTGGTAAAACAAAAAGAAGGAACCAAGGGCCAGATGTAGCAAAGGGTTTTTCCCATTCTGTGTCAATGGGAAAATGTGTTCGTACATATGGCCCCAAAATACATACAGGTGACACCTTTGTGAGGCTCTCCTTTCCACTCACTCTGACATCCACACTGATTACAGAATGAATCTGCACTATATTTTGATACATTGTTATCTTTTTTATAATACGAGTAAATTGAAATTTTCCTGCATAATTAATTTTGCGAAGAAATGTGAACTCGAAAAATAAATTATTGCGATAACATAAATTTTGCATAGCTTACATAAAATAGTTTGTTTACATGGTTTTCTAAACTAAGTATAAACATAATCGTGAGGATGATGTAAGAACTAGCAGACGGAATGGTTGCAAGAGGCCACCCCATGGGTGATACGTTGCAGCATCACTGGTAAAGGTAGCCGCCGGCACTATAAGCTTAAGCCTTGCTGTGCCTGACAATATCAGTGAATCAGGTTGTCAACTCACCTTACTCTATCTTGACGCATGGTGGGGGGAGATCTAGAGCCTAAATGACAGTGCCCCGCCTTGTGATGAGATGGAAGGGGGGCATTGATAAAGAAAGAGGCTGAAAAATGACTAATGCCAGCAGAATTTGATTCATGAGGTAGGTGTATGCCTACCTCTGTGGTCCATTCACCAGCAGCTAAAGGGCTGAAGTGGATTAGTGCAGTCATCTGATGCTAAATTAAACAAATGCTCTCCAATATTGTGTGTGTACATGTGGGTGAGAGACTGTGTGTGTTAGTGTGAGTGAGCAAGTGAGAGTGATCATGTGAGAATGAAAGGGCATATGAGTGATAGTGAAAGTGGGGGTGAGCATAGAGTGCGAATGAGATTAAGGGCCAGATGTAGCAAGCCGTTTGCATGGCGCAAACTGCGAAAAACGCAGTTTGCGCCATGCAAACGGCCTCCCCCGATGCTCATTCCCAAATTGCGAGTCGGTACCAACTCGCAATTTGGGAATGCGACTCGCAAATAGGAAGGGGAGTTCCCTTCCTATATGCGACTCGCATTGCAATTCAGAGTTGCTTTGTGACCGCGAATGCGGTCGCAAACAAACTCGCAGTTACCACCAGTGTCACACTGGTGGTAACACATTCGCAAAGGGGAAGGGGTCCCGATGGGACCCCTTCCCCTTTGTGAATGTCGACATAAATATTTTTTCAGAGCAGGCAGTGGTCCTATGGACCACTGCCTGCTCTGAAAAAAACGAAACCAAATGGTTTCGGTATTTTATTCATTTTGCAACTCGTTTTCCTTTAAGGAAAACGGGCTGCAAAAGGAAAAAAAAACAACTGCTTTATTTAAAAAGCAGTCACAGACATGGAGGTCTGCTGACTACAGCAGGCCACCATCCCTGTGAGTGCGGGGACTCGCTATGGGGTCGCAAAATGCGACCCACCTCATGAATATTGATGAGGTGGGTCTTTGCGACACCATAGCGAGTCGCAGAAGGTGTCTGAGACACCATTCTGCATCCGATTTTGCGACTTGCAAATTGCGAGTCGCTCAGACTCGCAATTTGCAAGTCGCAAAATCGGATTTTGCTACATCTGGCCCTAAGAGTATTACAGTGTTAGTGAGACTGAGTGAGACAGTGAATGCGCATGTGAATGAGACAGCAGAAATACGAGGGCATCTACTACCTGAACTGATTCCCGAGAACTGCTAGACAGAGGAAAAAAATAACTTGACCTGTCCAACACTACAGACGCATTGCAAAGCGATGTAATGGCTATAACTACCACCTATCTCTTACTTAGACCAGGAAATATGGATGCTAGACTAGGCCTATCACAAACAACTGAAAATTGCACAGTAAATGTAAAACAAGATATGTCACATAGATTACCCACTAATACAGCAAGCAAAACCGCTCCACCTGACATATATCACTGGACAATAGCAGATCAGCAATAAAAACAGGAATTGTCACAGACCAGTGGCATACACCAGAGGGATGTGTAACAGATAGGTTTGCCACAAACACCGTAACAATGCAGGTAGGCATGTTATAACCCACTGAAAAGTACAAATTACATTTAACATCCCTGTCACATGTCAGGCATAGGTTTTAGGACAGTCAGATCCTAGCACGGAAACTTATATCCACTCGAATATATAATACCTAGAGTGGTGACAAGTAACATATGGACACACGCGGATGTGACACCAAAACCTCACCCCAAAGAATGGCGATGCAGACTCAGTCATATAGTGAGTTACAGAGCAAGTCAATGTTAGCCCTACAATGCTCTGTGAAAACACAGGAGTTGTCTGTGGCTAAATCCACATGAACTTAGAATGAATTTCTATTGCCAGGGACCATGGATATTCATATTAGAAAAATGGAAATAAGCAGCTACCCTTCGCGTTCAGGACAAGCTGAAAAGAACTTTGAACAGAAATGTTTTTGTAAATGATTGCTTGGAGTTGGCAGAAAAGAAGTGTGCCTTTAATTATGACTGATTTAATTATGGCTAATTGTATTAACACTGGACAGAAGACATTAATAGTGGAGAACAAAAAGCGGAAATTATTTTCATAATTCAAACAGAGGCATTGACAAATAAAATTTTAGTTAGCAGAGGAACGGTTCACAGTGGGGCTATTCGTAGAGTCATTTTTGGGAGTGAAAATTCTTCTGCGATTTCAAGTGGCAGAATTTACAACAAATAGACATCGACTAAAGGTGAAAAGGCAGCCATAAATTAATTTACTCCAATATAATATTACCGGACAACAGTACAATAATATGTAGGAGTAAATCCCTTGCAAGCAGTGGGGAGTGTGCATTTGATGTTGTGCCATTGAAAGCCGTCAGTGTGAGGATATAGAAACGTCCCTCTGATCTTTCCCACTCTGGAAATAGCTGGTGATTTTCTGCTAGCAAGGACAAAAAAAGATTTTTTTCGGGTTTGATAGGGGAACGATAGACCCCAAAACATCATGATGGTTTAAAGGGTATAGTTTCTCCACAGCCAAAGCTATTTTCGCCAGGGACAAAAACAAAAATAAATACAAAAATGTGCCCTGGGCAGAATTGTTTTAGGCCTACAATTCCTTACAGGGACAATACCATTATGAAAACCTTTCCAAGATTACTCCTGGAGGATGCAGCAGCTATATATATATATACTTCAGGAATGTTTTGTAAATAGTCCCTCTAATCTGATAACTTCACACACAACACATAGGCCTCTGAGTTCTTCTTCCCAGATCCTGAGGGTGTTTCACTGAGGAGGATGTTTCACTGAGGGAGACAGATGACTCACCCTGAGAGGATGTCTCACTCTGGAACACTCTTTGGTTAGTATCACAGAGTCATTCCAAACCACTTTCTCACCTTCCAGAAACAATTGGCAATAAGATTGTTTGCAAAAGTCTTTTACTACTGATCCTCCAATCTTTTTACTCATTGCTTTTCATTATCATCTTCTAGCTAAAGTTACAGCAACAGCAATATGTGTGTCTCATAAAACTCACAAAAACAAATAAAGAAAGTGAAGTATAGAGTTAAGCTGTAAGAGAAACTCCGCCATTAGTTAATATGTTAAAAGCTCAGCTCTGACCTTCCAGGTAGGATTTTACTTTGCCCCTCTTCTAGCAAATTGAATAGAAGTCTAAAACTCCTTGTGGAAGTGTGTGGATGCCATTCAAGTTAAATTATCATATGTCCTCTATAGCGTGTACATGCCACTACCTCAACTGAAGTTTAGTGTGATGAGACAGGCCTGTCACCATAATATGAGATATTATAAATGTCACTTCTAGGCGTCCTACTACTTCTCATTTGCTAGATATCCTATGATAAATACGATGGCCATGGAATGTCAGTGATAACAGCTCCCATCAGATGTGGTCAGTTTCCTTCTATCTGAGATATGCGTTGGATATTCTCCCAAAGGTCCACCTTCGGCCCAACTGTTGCTTGCATGCATCATGTATATAACGGGACATTAAGTGCAATGCATGAACCATTAAGCAAGATATGATGCTAAAACTGGTATCCTGTGTACACAATGTTGTAGTCATGTTCACATTAAAATGCAGTGCATATGCGTCTCTACTCTATAGGCCAGTAAGTAATGCAAATATTATAATACAAAGAAGGCGCACAAGCAAATATTTGAACTGAGCTAACGTTGTACTAGTACTTCTAAGCAAATACTGAAATAAATGATAAAAAATAGAGCAAAGCCTTGAAAAAGCCATTTTTACATTAAACAATGTACATAGAAAGACATAGGTCATCAAGTTTAAATTCCTGTTAATGATAGAAATGCAAACAAAATTCGGTGCACAAGTATAAAAGAAGGTCAATAGCAAAAATAGTTTATAAAGCCAAGGTTACAAATCAAGGAGCTTCCGCAAAACAAGAGGGGTGTGTTACACAAGGCAGTCGCACTTAGTAGTGCTGCTGGTGTTATGTGGCATTCGAGGTTTCTAGGAAGGTCACACTATTCGGAATATTTCTGGTTAATATATATGACATGGAAGACTAAGCCCACTTACTTTCCTGCAAGTTTTCCCTATTTTCAGGTGCTTTTGCAAATACAGAAATTAGGTTGCTCAATCTAAATAATATTTGATTGCAATAATCATGTCACACCGTGAGCCGGTAACATAGCTCAGAAGGTCGTGTGCTTTCTGTGGAGATGTGTGCAGTGCACAAGTCACAGGCTAGAATCCCAGTAGGATCACATTCACCCTTCGACCTTCTCTTTAATAAAACAAGGACCACTGTAGAAATCTGCTTTTTTGTTCCTGAGTTTAAAAAATATATATTTATGGATTCATTTGCTGACATTTTCGGGCACCAGGAGGATTCTAGGCCAACCTCTTTTTTATGTACTTTGACCCCTAAACTTCCTAATATATGGCCATCAATGATGAACCCCCTTTTGCACACAAGCCATATGTCAAATGTGGGCCACAGTATGATTTTGCACCTCACCGTGGTGCTTTTGCAGTTCACAGGAGTGATTTTATAACATGGCATCAAATCCCCTAGTTGGTGTCGTCAACAGCTGCAGCAAGCAAATGCCACAATAACCTTTTCAGACATGTTGAAAAGCTTACTTTTATGATTCGTTAAGTAATGTAATTTCTCTGCAGTAAGATAATACTAAAATGCTACTTCCTGGAGAGTCTAGATCAGCCTCTCCTTTTGCATGTATATAAACCCTATTCACCTGTTTGGTGTACAGATTAACTAAAAAATCCATCTCATGGAGTTTTACTCAGTATTAAAAGACTAATTCACTAGTGAAGGTGTTCAGGTGTTTACTTCTAAGCACCGACCTCTTCCTAAACCGGCTGGGTCAGGTTCTCACCTCCTACAGCTACCGTATTTAGGTTTCCTCGAGAGTTCCCTCAGACAGATCTAAAGAACCCTCATCGTGATCTTCCAGAAAACAGAGGTGTCTTCTGGGGCAGCTGCCTTGAGAGGAGATTCCAATCACAGGAAGGTATTTACACAACACCCCACATCCAGGAAACGCCTGCTTGCACTTATTCACGATTGTAAAGGGAGGGGAGGGCGGAGGACAAACTCGAAGACAGGTAGGAACTTCTGTAAGTTTCATCTTTATTTTATGGGAAGATATAGTTAGCATTAGAAGTATCCCTTCCCCAAGACACAGTGGCACCTTTGATAGCAACTAGTTTGAGTATGAGTCCCACTGCTGGCAAGAGGAAGGTATCTTATTTTAATAAACAAGTCCATAAATGCGCTTAGGTCGCTGTAGCAGCGAGGGAATCTTCTGACATTTTGGAAAAATCCAAGAATACTGCATTCTGGGAATAATTTTGCTAAGAGCAGAAGAATGTATGTATAATACTAATAACTGACTTATTACTTTACCACGGGGCCCCAACCACACACAAATTAGAATAACATCTTGAATTCAGGGAAGCTAAGGGGAAGAAGTCTATTTGGTACCAGGGGAAGGACTGAGGTCTAGAATCCAGTTTATGCAAATTCCATGCAGTCAAATTTGTTCTCAAATGGTCAGAGAAGCTGGCCACCAGAAAATCAAAAACAAGTGGCCATCCTTAAAGAAGGACTCTGCAAGATTAGTTTGACAAGAATTGTGGTTTTAGCTCTAACAAGCATTGGTACAGAAGTGTCTCCAACTTACAACCTTGGCTTGTATTCCCATGAGATCTGCTGAACTGAATGTTTGTGAGCAGTCAGAGCACCAACAAGATCCTTAACTACATTTATAGTCTGTGATGAGATGCTGAGCTCACTAGACAAAAGAACAACCTCTGTAACCAAGATTTGCTGTTTTTTCTCAATCAGAGCTTGGTGGCCCCAAAAGATACCTTGTAATGAGGGACCCAACCTTGTGCAGCCCTGCCTGGTGGTGGTTCCCAGCTTTGCCTGGCTGATGATTCTGAGCTCTAGAAAAGTGACAACGTTCAAACGTATAGCACAAGAGTCTGTAAGGTGTCAAAGTAACCTCAGTGGCAGAAGTAATGCAGTTTTACGCTTGTCCTGTTCGTACTTTTGCAGCTAAAACTCAAGGCTATAGCGATGCCCCCCATTCAACATATAGAATTTTATGTAGCCCTCAGTTTCCACAGTATCCTGCTTGCAACTTTGGAGAACTTTGACTTTCAGAAAAACACTACATAAGAAGGTAAAACTGTTGACCGGGCAAAAACTGAGATATTTCCTAGATTGGCACTCCTTCATTATCAGTTTGAAAGTGTGAGTGGAACTCTGTCACCAATACTGCATCATCTAGCCTTAACGTTTGGTTTCCCCATTTTTTTTTTTTTCTTTAAATATTCATAGCTTCTCATCTCTTTTAGCAAATTGATGTTTGCTCTCGTATTAATAAACACATTCTGTTTCATTTTACCAAATAGGTTTGTAAAAGTTGTCATTTTAATTTCTTGACTTTGCTTAGTGCTGCTAAAATACTTTGCAATCATGGTCTCAAAGAGAGCCTGTCACCTTGAGCCAGATCCATCAGAGATAATCCCATGATGCCTCACTGAAATCTGCCTTTACTTTTTGGGCAGTGGTCTACTTAACTGCTCGCTCCCACCCCGTAAGTAATTCCGTTTTTCACCACCATTTACTTCCGTGAGCAGGAATACACAATTGTATTTTGTGTTTTCAATATATATTGATTTGTGTGCATATCATTTGCAGAATGACACTGTTAAATCACGTTAAACCTGATTCCAAACACTTGAGAAAGTGCAGCACTGGCCACTGGTGCTCGGTGCTCTGAAATAATGGATCACAAATGATTGGACAACGTATTTGTCAATCAGTGATATTGATTATGCATGTCAAGAGGGCGAGACGGAGTGAAAAGTTAACTTCGAGCTGCTTTTGGTCTTCATGCTTGGGAACAATCATGTGCAGCGATCGGCCAAAGCCATGATCACAAGTCATATCTTCCTCTTGTGGATAAAACTACGAATCCGCTTTCCCTTTTCTGAAATGAAGACATTTAAAAGTATGTCCTTTTCTAAGAAGGCCTTTGCCACGCACAGAGAAAGGACCCATCATTTAAGAAAAGTGAATGAAATGCTCTTAAAAATTACAGCAGGCTCTGGTAGTGACACAGCCCACATCAGCAGGGCCCAGTGTGCATGTCCACAACCCTGTGGAAGCAAGGCATTCTCAATGGGCCCTGTGCATGCCCAGATTCTGTCAATAAGAATTTAAACAAAACAAATCACCCGAATCTTCTTTTAAGTATAATAACCACAAGTATAGGGATTTATTGCAAGCATTTTCATTTTAAATTCACTCCTAACTACTTTGGATTACATGGTGTCATGTTCTAGTACAAGAGCACCATTTCTCACCTGTGTAAGAGAACTTGGTGCGTCGTTTCTCAGGCCAATAGCATAGGCCTTGAGGTTGATGCGCAATCTACGGAGACCTCGGTCTAACCTAAATGTCACGTTTCATGTAAAGCAGGGTAGGTTAGGCCTTTCATCATCCCAACTTCCATTAAATGAGTACTGAGCTGCAAAATGGCTGTGTGTGTTAAATGCTCACTACTGCATGGTACGATTGACAGGTTGGGAGTTTGATTTCAAATAGGGGCAACCAGGCTTCAGTCCTTTTGAGGGCGATGAACTGAGTGTCAATAAATTGGGTGACAGTAGCATATCATTTACAGAGTCTAGAAACAACAAACAACTGTTGCATTAAATGACAAGTAGAACACTATAGCCAGTACATTTTCCACAATACCTCAGTATGTAAAACACAGTAACCAAACTAGTGTGGCCCTGATATGTAAAGCACCACAGACTGGCCACTCTTCGCGATGCCGTAAAATGTCAGCCACCATAGCCATTCTAGCTCTTTCCATGCTCAAGTAAGTAAAGCAGTATAGTTGGATTAGTTTCCACAATGTACCTTTAGGAAACTCCCTCTTTTTTGTAGGGATATCCTACTTTTTGACAAGATTGATTGCATGAGATGGACATTTGGCCTAAGTATTACCTTTAAATAGTGCAAATAGGTGATAAACACCAAATGGCATATTTCACTTTTAGGTATTTCCAAGTTATAAATGTGCAAAACTATTGAAGATTCACAAAAGGTAAATGTCCCAAGTGAGATGCATAGTGATCTTACACCATCAGCTGATTGACTTAAAAAACAAGTCAGCAGGGCTGCATAGCACTTCTATACCACTGCAGCTAAGCTGCAGCATGACCTTGTCATACTAAAACTGTATTGGCATGTTTACACCTAATACACACATTAAATAAGTCAATGGCAAAGTGTGCCTTGCATCCCAAAGACCGAGTTGCATATTATCAAAGCCTGCCTTACATTTACAAACTGCAACAGTGAAACCTGACTTTAAAAACTGCCTTTTACTACATAGAGAGCATATACCTCAAAGACGAGGCTAGATGATTAGTACAAATATAGTAATATGATTCCTATAAAGGGTAGTAATTTTTGTCTCAGACCTGAAAGCCCCTAAAGTAGTTTTGCTAGGCATCACCTCATATAGGCCCTCATTACGACTTCGGCAGTCTTGAAAAAAGACCGCCGAAGCCGCAGGTGCCACAATACCGCCAGTGCTGGCGGTATGCGTGGCACCCTACTTTTCCATTTCCGCTGGCCCAGCGGAAAAGTCACATCAACACTGAAGCCGGCTCATAATAGAGCCGGCGGCAATGTTGATGTGCAGTGGGTGCAGCAGCACCCGTTGCGCATTTCACTGCCCGAAATTCAGGCAGTGAAATGCACAATGGGGCTGTGCCTGGGGGTCCCTGCACTGCCCATGCCATGGGCAGTGCAGGGGCCCCCAGGGGCACTCCGAGTCCCCCCTTACCACCAGCCTTTCCATGGCAGTGTTTACTGCCATGGACAGGCTGGGGGTTGGGGATTTTGACCGCCTGGCGGAAGCCCGGCGGTATCGTGGAGGGGCTGGACGTATTGCCGTGGCTAATGCGCCATGGTCATAATACACTGGCGGAACACTGCCAGCCTGTTGGTGGTGTTACCGCCAGGGTTCCGCTGGCCGCCAGGGTCGTAATGACCCCCAAAGTGTCTGTAATTAATAATTTCCCCAAGACAGACATCTACCCAGAGGGTGTGACGTAGAGTTGTTAAGTTTTGTGCCTACAGGAAAATTGCCCTTTGGGTGCAGCAGCCCTGCCAGGATCTCTTCAACAGCAGGGCAAGTGAATTATTATTACAGGAAGCATTTGGCTATTCTTATCAGGTTGTTGTATGTTGTATGTTGAAAAAGAGCAATTTAGAATATTGGCCCACTCGAAGACAGGCAGTGGGCCTTTAGCAATTTCATATTTCTATTCATCCACTCATCTATTGTCCCATCAACCAATCCATCCATCCTTTCATCCATCGAGCCACATGCTGACCACTCCACCAATCCACGCATCTATCTAATCGACTTTCTCCCATTCATTCATCTTTTCAACCACCCATGCTTTCACCCCTTCTATTTACCCATCCATGCTTTCACACTTTCATGCATCTACCCATTCATTCTTTTCCCATTCCAGCCATCTATCATTTATTCCTTCGATGCATACATCCTTTGACCTACTGTTGGAAATGGCCTTTCTGCAGGGTCACCCCTAAACATTTTGCCTTTCTCCTTCTCTTTTTCTGACCTCATTTTTGCTGGCTTTAGGACTCTGAGCACTTTACCGCTGCTAATCAGTGCTAAAGTGCATATGCTCTCTCCTTAAAAACATGGTGACGTTGGCTCATACCCAATTGACATATTTAATTTACTTGTAAGCCTCTAGCAAAGTGCACTACATGTGCCCACGGCCTGTAAATTAAATACTACTAGTGGGCCTGCAGCACTGGTCGAGCCACCCACATAAGTAGCCCTTAACCATGTCTCAGGCCTGCCACTGCAAGGCCTGAGTGGGCAGTTTCACTGCCACTTCAACTGGCTTTTAAAAGTAATTCCCAAGCCTTAAACTCCCCTTTTTCTACATATAAGTCACTACTAAGGAGGCCCTAGGTAGCCCATAGGGCAGGGTGCTATGTAGGTAAAAGGCAGGACATGAACATGTGTGTTCTATATGTCCTGGTACTGTAAACCTCCTAAATTCGTTTTACACTGCTGTGAGGCCTGCTCCTTTCATAGAATAGCATAAGGGCTAACCTCATATACTGTTTGAGTTGTAGATTCTGATCTGAAAGGAGTAACAGGTCATATTTAGTATGGCCAGAACAGTAATAGAAAATACTGCTTATTGGTGAAGTTGGATTTAATATTACTATTCTAGAAATGCCACTTTTAGAAAGTGAGCATTTGTCTACACTTAAATCCTTCTGTGCCTTACAATCCATGTCTGACTAGGTTAGTTGACAGCTCCCTTGAGCATTTCACTCAGACAACCCCAAACACAGGATGCTCAGTCACACCTGCACACATCTGCATACTGAATGGGTCTTCCTGGGCTGGGAGGGTGGAGGGCCTGACACTTACATGTCAAAGGACAGTGGCCTGCCCTCATAAAATGGACTGCCAAACCCCCTACCTGGACCCTGGCAGACAGGATGGAACTGAAAGGTGACCTTGCGTACTTCCAAACTACTCTTTGAAGTCTCCCCCACTTCAAAGGCACATTTGGGAGTATAAACTGGGGCCCTGACCCTACCAACACTTCTAGACAAGATACCTACTGAGAAAGGAACTCTGAATTAGATCCTGCAACCTGCTAGGAGAAGCTGACTGGCTTCCCAAAGGAATCACCTGACTGCTTTGCCTAAAAAGACTGCTGCCTTGCTGTTGCCCTTCTCCCTTGCTGCCCTTTGGCTTTTCTGAGAAGTGCTCTCCAAGGGCTTGGATTGAGCTTGCCTCCTGTTTTCTGAAGTCTCAGGGCCAAAAAGACTCCGTCTCTGCAAAGAACTCCTTGTGCAGCAAAAATTGACGCACAGCCTTCATTGCAGTGAGAAAATCACTGCACGCCAAACCAGAACGATGCAGCCCGGCTCCCCGAGTAGAAATCGATGCAGCACCGGTGTTGTGACCGGAACTTAGATGCACGGCCCACTGAATCGACGCATAGCCAAGCCGGAACAACGCAGCCCAATTTCCTGCGAGAGGAATCGATGCAGTGCCTGCCGTGTGACAGAAATTTACCCGTATCGCCCAGCGGATCGACGCAGCTCCTGTGACTTCGCCCTGCATGCCCACGATTTCTCTACATCATACCCGGGCCATCCAAATACCCCACAACCCGAAGAGGATCCAAGTCTGTGTGCTGGAAAGCGACACAAAGCCCTTGTTGCGTGAAAAAGCATTGACGCATCGTCCGTGTGCGCTCGGAGAAACCGACGCACATCTCCCCATTTTCCCCGCATCTCCTCCTCTGCGGTCCCGTGCGGATAATTTAGATGCAAACCAGGTACTTTGTGCTTGCAAGAGACACTTACTGCTTTTTAAGAACTAAAGACTCTATTTTACATTACAAAAGCGATATCTCCACCCGTATTTATCAAATCTTGATCGTTTTGACCGTATTCTACTCAGATAAATATTCTATATTTTTCTAACCCTGTTTGGTGTATTTTTGAGGTGTTTATACTGTGTTATTGCATGATTTATTGCACAAATGCTTTTCACATTGCCTTCTAAGTTAAGCCTGACTACTCAGTGCTCCAGAGGGTGGGCACTGGATAAGTTGGATTGTGTGCGACTTACCCTGACTAGCATGAGGGTCCTTGCTTGGACAGCGGGTAACCTGACTACCAACCGAAGACCCCATTTCTAGCACCTACCCACTCACCAATACATTTATGCATCCATCCATCCACCATCCGTTACTCCTTACACCCACACAGCCTTTCACCCTTCCTTCAAATTATCCTTCCTTTCAGCTTTACTTCCCTGATCTCATCCATTTAATCTTCCTGTCTTTCAGCCTTTGTTCATTTCTTCAGTTTTTTAAATCTACCCATTTTTCTTTTCTCGGTGATAGTCCAACAGGCCAGTGACAGCCCTAGCAATAAACTGCTAGTGATGGGGACTAAGACACCACTAATCACAGGGGCAGTTCGAGGGTGGTGACACCAGCAACAGTTGGTCAACTCTCACAAACTCGCAAGTTTGTAGGTATTCACAAATGTGTACAGGCAGTTTCCCAATCTGAAACTGTCAGAGAAAGAGACCTCTTAAGTAAGGAAGTAAATCAATTTTCACCGTCGGAAAGATGCGTGAGCCAAAATTGGTGCGAATGAAAGGGAAAGGGCTTTTCTACACGGAAAAATATTTTGCATATAAAAAGGTATCAAGGGTGAATGCACTTATGCCAATCAGAAATCTCCAGATGTTACATTACCGAATGCATAAATGTTTCATGTCATGTCGAAAGCTACCTTGTATTGGTAAGGCACTACGAGAAAGACCTCAAACATGCTTTTTACGGGTACGGGGAGAGCTCTAGCAGGCATATTTTTGTTTCTCACTGTTCTTGGACAGGACTTCTTTCTGAGCAGCAATGGAGACGGTATAGTGGGAGTCATCCTTCCCATAACGAGGGATGCGTAAATTATCCGCAAAAGAAAGAGGAGCTCAAATGCCATCCTTCATCACTTGGAAAATGATGCATTTGGTTACAGTATCATCATTTATTTGTTCCAGTAGTTGATGTACAGAGACAGACGCCATTAGAAAATGACAAGCCGTCACCTGCTGAATGAGCAAAACTGCAATGATAATGATAGGGTAATGAGGCTTGTGCAATGATGCTCCATTACTGCACCTGCAATGACATTATACACCTGTCTGGAAAACAACTTTAATCCCATGACGTCGGGCAAGCCAAGCTCCATGTGGTTACAAGGTGCAATTACACTGAAAGCTATAACAGGCAATACAAGTTCTACCGTTTGGAACACCAACTCTCACTCCAATGAAGATTGAATTTCCTATTTATACGTGCGTGCAATGTAAACAGTGCTTAATTTCTTGGCATTTTCACAACACTTGAGCCCTTTGACATTTTCTCGTTTAAAATGACAACAAAGGCCCTGAGTTTTAAGACCCCTATGCCTAGAACCTTGTTTCGCAGGGTCCTAATTGGAAACTATGTCAAATTTACCACACCTGGTAATTGCCAGGTGAAATGATGTCCTCAACCTTTGTTAAATTTCAGAAGGTCACACATTCCGGATTATAAAGTGAAAAATGTATGGTATTTACCATGATATGGATTTTGGTGTGGTATCAAAATCTGCAGGTTGTTCCTAAAAAACTGGGCATAGGTGCAATTTATCAGGCATGACACCGTGTAGCTTCCCTCCAAACCCACTCATATTCAGGCCCAAAGTATCCATACACAAGCTTTGGCGACATGCTTAAAATGTCATAAAAACAATAGCAATAAAAGAGGTTACAGCCTATTGACAGGTGGGCAGGAGCATACAGATTTCAAAGTACTAAACAATTGAAACTGGAATCGTACTGCATGTAGCTGAAGCGCAAGAAGTTACCATAAAGAGCTCCTCTCACAGATAAGCATGTATGCTGTAATAGTAGGAAAAACTCTACCATTTTCCAAAAAGTGTTCTTCCCAAGAGCTGACTGATGCTCTGGGATGAATCTCAGGACATAAACCAGTGGCTGAAGATGGTGTCTTCAGTATTGTGGTACAACTGGCAGCACTTGGTCATTGGCCAAGTCGCAGCCTACCAGGGACCCTGTACGGGTCGATTGAAAGATTTGCTGAGTTTCTAACCAGACAGAGTAAGGGGCTGGTAGCTCTACATATGGGATGTAGAGCATGTAGAGCAAAACCTTAGTGAAAATGAGTGGAGGACAACTACTGTGGCAACACAAAAGGATGATGGACAGAGTGCTGAAAATGCAAACACACCCCCAGTCACAGATCTGGGTTTAATCCATCGTTCTTTTGCTCACCATGCCAGCCCAGGTTGGACCCAGCCATATGCAAATCAGTCTTGACCCTATTCCTCATGGGAACAGTCCAGCCCGAACTGCCAAGCCAGGTCCTCCCCGGACCGGAAACAAGCATCCTGGGACCGGTTTCAGGGAATCACCCTTCATCAGCCAGGCTAGCTTGAACCCAGTAGCACAGTGAGCAAAGGACCCACGTCTGGGCATACCCTTCCCACTTAGGGCAACTTTAGCAACACAAAACGATGATGGACGGAGTGCTGAAAATGCAAACACTCACCCACAGTCACAGATCTGGGTTTAATCCATCGTTCTTTTGCTCACCATGCCACCCCAGGTTGGACCTAGCCATATGCAAATCAGTCTTGACCCTGTTCCCTGGACAACTGCTGTAAACAGAGAAAGGCGCTGATCCCCAAGCATGCTTATGCAAAGAGGGCCACCGCAGTCGAGGAGTGGTGATGCAGACGTCTGGCCTGCAGCACATTACAAGGAAATTTAGGTGATGGGGAGAGGGCAGTGGAGAATCACAAAAGCAAAAAGGACTGCTAAGAAAGTTAGGAAGGCCCCTTAAGAGCTTTTCCAAGGATGTGTGCATGAAACACCATCGGATTAATTGCCCAAAGCATTTGTTACGCAAAAATAACCAGAGCAATGGGACTGAATTATTTCTCTTGAAATTGTAAGATAAACTTCCTTGTTGGTTTCTTGCTCATGATCTGTAAATCTTCATCAAAATACATTCATAGTACATCAGCCATGCACGCAAACATGAGGGACCCATGGTGATGAGTAGAAATCTCTTTATTTTGTGTTTAATTTAACAGTTAATCACTGTTTCTTTTAGTGAAAGTAATGGATAGTAGGATTGAGCATTCAGTGTGCCCACTTTGCCATTAGGGTGACCACCTCACTCCACAGCATTACTGACACTGTTTCCTGACTTGGTGCCTTATTATGGACAGTGTCCCAGGGGTGCAACAGGTGTGTGCAACTCTTTTCTGCACCATGGGGCCTTCTCGCATTACAAGAGGCCAGAGACCCTTGGGAGGCCTTTTCTGTAGATAGTGCTGGCACACACTTTGGGGCTTGAAAAGATACATTTGTGGAGAGGTACTTATAAACTTTTATCAGTCCTGTAAATTAGAAAATATATTAACATAACAGTTAGATACATTTAATTATGGACGCATTTGAAAGGCGTCCTATATAAATCAGGCTGGATTTTAAAAACTAGAACTTGGTGGTGAACACATGGGAAGTATGGGTAACCATACGGTGTGGTGTAATCTGAAAGGAATCACAGGAAAACAAATACTTAGGCAAATGCCTGAAAAGATTCAGCATAGAAAACTTTACAGAATTTATGAATTTTATCAGAGTTGCTGGCCTAGGCAAAATAGAAATGTAGGTTGGCCAAAGATACAGGACGCCATCACTCCATCATTAAATATTGAATCCAGCTCGATAAAAATATTAAGGAATTGCAGAATTCCAGGCACGTGGCAAAGCCAGTAGGAGGAAAACGATGGGGTGTTAAATAGCACTAGGAATTCTAGGGGACAAGGACAGGAAAGTATGTTCGCAAAAGCAGTAGGATGTAGGAAAGACAGCCAGGACAGCAGAAGCTGAAGAACGCATTGGATAGACTTTTGAAGAATAAAGCAAACATAGATACATTAGCAATGCACGGAAGCACGATTTTAACCTAGAACATGCATAACTAAAGCAGAATAGGGCAGCTGGTCCAGCCAAGAGACACCTAAGAATACAAAGGGCCTTAGAGTGGTACCGGCAGCACCACTATTTATGCATTTGCTACACATAGATTTAGTATTGGCGGTCTAGCGAAGAGTGTTCTCCATCTATACATTGATGCTCTGGGATCAGTCTCTGCACCATCATAATGAGAAGGGCCCTGTTCCTATTGGTAGGGAGACAATAATGGAAGACCCAAGTCTAAAGATCAGTATTTAAACACATAACAGGAACCTACATGTAACCGCTGCTTTTGTAAGCAAACTTGTGTCACATCCTAGAACTTAATAAGGAAGTCCTCCAATGATCTCCATCTAGGTGCGCGCTATTCAAGCACTAATACATACACATACATTATGCTTCTATTTCCTACTGGCACAACTTAGCTACTCTTCACAGCCCAACCTGAGTAGGAGCAGGAGGAGAGTGTAAAGGAGAGGGTACATCTGGAAGATATGTTAAACTGAATTTAAACTGTGCCTCTGGTGGAGATTATGGTGTATCAAAAATGAGGCATATAGCATTGTAAAGGCTTTACATTGCACATTTGTGACACAAGAGTTATGACACCTGTTTCCCACTGTTAGCAAGCAATCTTTCTTCTCACCTAGACCAATGAAGGCACTTGGATTCTTACCAACTTAAAAAAGGGGGTACTTTTCAATCTCTTTGCGTTATTGTGACATTCTGTGGGTGGGACAATACAGGAGACACTCTCTCCAAACATTTTATTTACATATTTTACTTGTTCTTCCTCAAAACCCTCTATTGTACTGATGTTGTAAGTTTGCACTCTGTACAGAGGTGTCATGAGAGCTTTGGGAATAACAAATCTCTCATGCATAGTTGAACGTGTCTTATGAACAATTATAGATTTATTCAAAACTTACAATTTGATTCTGTTTTTTTATGTAAATATTTTTAATGAGTTGACATATAACAGTTGCCTTGAACATCGAGATGCAGTACCAACAACAGTCTGACAGAGTCGGCCTAAATAGCCAACACATCAATGCAGGGATGTATGTACAATGAAAGAAACACATCATGTGAACAACTATCCCTTCGCCCCTATACAGAAGAAGAAAGCAGATAGACTTAGTCAGGTATCTAATCAACAAATCAAAAACCAGCGCAGCTCGCACCTCTGCACCCACCCCAGGTCGCCCCCCACATTCCTAACAAAGATGTACACAGTATTACTTGCAGGGAGCCTGTGTTCATATAAAAACAACCATGCAAGGTACCACATTTAGCCATCAGTACTATGATCAATTGGAGTGAACATATCTTTCAAATGGGTCAAGCAGTCATTCCCACTGGTCCATGAGGTTACAACTCTCTAGCCCTGGCATCAGCAACACTGAAAGATCTGCTGAGGCCCAACGAATTACGTCAGTCTGCTATGTGATGATCGGGGGCTGCTGCCGCATTCCATGCCATGGCGATGCATTGTTTCAGAGGTACCAGTGCTAGCCCCTGGATCATCCACTTAGTCACCACCTCAGAGTTGAAAAGCAAACGACCGGTGTCTCGAGGTAAGATAGAGGCCGTAACCTTTGATATGCAGGAGATCATTGTTTGCCAAACATCAGCTATTACCAGGCATAGCCACACCATGTGAAGAAAGTCTGCTTCAAGATTCTGACATCTGGGGCACAGCCCTCTAGTGCCTGGATAATTTCTTTCTATCCTGTGCGGAGAGAGCTATGTACGGTGCAGGTGACTGAACTGCGTAAATCGAAGTCGGGTGTTCCGCATAATCATTTTAATAGACCCTAAACACCTCTGGCAGATAATGTCTGAGAGTTGAATTTTCAATCTTTCCTCCCACCTCCGCTGAAGGGCCAGGAGGCATGCACCAGTGGGATCCCGAAGCAATGCCCCATAGTTATTGGACATCACCCGTCTCGTACCTGTTAAAGTTATCATCAGTTCCATTGGGCTAACTACCTGTGACAAGTCCCCATAAGGGCCTCACATCCTCCTAGCCTAACATGGAGGGCCGAACACAGTAAAAATTGTCCAGGGTACAGGTTTCCCCCCTCCACCAGATCTATAAATGTGCGTAGTCTTCCTACCACCGATACGTCTCCCATATTGTATATCCCGCTGCAGTCCAGGCGTCTATTGGATAGATTGCCGTCAAACACTTACAGAGTGGTAACGCCCCTAACGGCAGACTAGGCGCATATGGTACTCTCCTCTTGCCTCAAGATACATATTTTCTCCAGCCTCAAACCGTCACCTTCATTAATACATTCAGTATGGCGTGAAAGGAGGGGTAGTCCAGGAACTACAACAAGTAATGGGGTGTCTCCAAAATCAAAACCCAATATATCCAGTTATGGATGCGAAGGGTTGCGTAGCTAGTTTATCGGCCCCTGGAGCTGGGCTGCAGCATAACAGAGCTTGTAATTGGGGCTCCAAGGCCACCAGCCTCCAGTATAGCATACAATGTATCAATCGCCACCCTGTGTCTCTTTGTAGGGGTGTGGGTATGTCTGCGT
Source organism: Pleurodeles waltl (assembly GCF_031143425.1). Taxonomy (NCBI): domain Eukaryota; kingdom Metazoa; phylum Chordata; class Amphibia; order Caudata; family Salamandridae; genus Pleurodeles; species Pleurodeles waltl. Next base: position 155,448,919 of record NC_090448.1, read on the forward strand.
ACTATACCATAGTAGTTTGGGTGTTTGTAATAGTGGGAATAGGCATGATTTTCACCAACTGATCCGGATCCCTGATATGTGGCCAAAACCGACACAACGTCTGGTAAATTAGTTGGGTCTGCATTTAGATAGATCAGTGTGTCATCGGTATACATAGAGACTATATTAAGGCGGCCTGCAACCCAGCATCTCTATCGGAGTACTCGCTCCCACAGCAGACAAGCCACTGGTTTCATAGCAAGGGCAAACAGCAAGGAAGAAAGGGGACAACACTGCCTAGTACCGTGTTTGATGGGAAAACTGTCTAAAATTATGTCACCAGTGCGCACCCTGGCCATGGGGGATTCATAAAGAATCTTTATCCACCTACGAAACCCTGGACCTAAACCTAACTTTAGCAGCACATTTTGCGAGTAGGCCCATCCCAAAGTGTGAAACACCTTCTCAATGTCCAGCGAGGCCACCCAACATTAAGTATCTGTCCTGCGTGCCCAGTTCATGATACAGAATAACTGACAGAGATTAAAGAATAGATTCCTGCCCGGAATAAACCCATTCTGATCTGGGTGGATCACCGTGTGCACCATCGGGGTCAGCCTGTTCGCTAGGATCTTTCCTAACACCTTATAGTTGAGGATATGTAATGAGAGAAGCTGCTAGGAGGCCACCTCGAGTGGTTCCCTCCCAGGCTTCGGAAGCACTGTGATCAAAGCCTCCTGCAAGCTATCCCTGGTTTGTTCATATAGTCCCAGTAACCGAAGAGCCAGAAGGGCTCGATACGTGGCATAGAACTCTATTGGTAGCCCATCATTGCCAGTCATCTTGCCACTGGATATTTGTTTAATAGCCAGTTAGGCCTCCTCAAGAGTCAAGGGCGTCCAGTTCCTGCATCAACAGTGGGTTAATAAGGGGCATCTCATGAGGACGCAGACAGGTGGAAATTGCCTCTTGATCTACGCCTGCTGGGGCCTGGTATAATGCCCTGTAATAGGCTTTGAACTCCTTATTGATGTCCAATTGATAATTCACTAAAGGGCACAAAGCCAATTGGATGGCCTCAAGAGGAGTGCATGGATGTTCAGATTTCAGCAGCCAGGTCAGTAGGCCACTGGCCTTGTCTCCCAAGTTAGGCTGACATTTGATGTACTCTTTGTAACCAAAGGCTGATAAGCGTTTGGACACTTCCCCAGACTCTGACTTAATGCCTTCCAGCACGGTGTCCCTAGCAGGATTGGATGCCCATTCCCTCTCTGCTTCTTATTCAACCACTCCATTGGTAGCAGAACCCTAATTTTCTGTGAAGTATCTTTCAATTTGTTCCCCTACAAGTGTGTGTAATGGCACATCTGCTAATGCCTGTGGCTGCAGATGCCAGGTGGGAATCACTGGGCAAGGCCCCCCCCCACTGAAAAGTTACCATAAAAAAATACAGAAAAAAAGAAACAGAAAGAATGATATCAAGAGTTGGACAGAAACAGAGTGCAAGAGAGCAAGAGACAGTGAAATACAGAAAAAAATGAAAAAAACAGACAAATGTGGAGAGGAAATGAGTGTGAGAGAGAGAGAGGGGCTTGTTGAACCAGAACAAATAATGAGAGAGAAACACTTGCTTAGCCTATTTTTATGACTTACAAAAACATATAGTGGCCACTTAACACGAGTAATGTGTGCCATAAGGAGTTCTGTATTTTCAAATGTTAGACGGAAGTGAAGTTTGAATGCAGCTGCATTATGCATTAGTTTTGCTTGCAAGACACAAAGGTCATGAGTGGAATGCTTGAATTAATGTCAGTCACTAATAATTACTCAGGGTACATTTTATTCCTTTGTGTTTTTTTGCTCATTGTGCCACTATAGATAGAGAGCAACCCTACGCAAATCAGACTCTGCCCTGCTTCAATAGGACCTGTTAGTACAAAATGCCAGGCTAGGCCACATCAGAACAGAGAAAACAGCAATCCAGACCGGTTTAGTTCTTGGTTTTTCTCAATGTGAATGGAAAATGTTCATGTCACCCTTTTCTCACGTTTGCTGGTGCATCAAAGGCAATGCCTCTCCTAAGTTAGTTTGTCTGCTAAATTTTGAATGTTTCACTGTTTCGGATGCCTTTTTCTCAGTAAGTTGCTCTCAGTCACAAGGTGTGAGAGCCTTTGGCAAAAACCAATCAATGCCAGCTGGTCTGCCATGCAACGTCTGTGGATTCTCTGTGAGTTGGTCTGTGTTAATGGGTACCTGTATATCGCTATAGATCTCTACTCCAAACCCATTACCTTCAAACTACTGTGCACGGGTACCCCAATAATGTAGACCCCTCCAAAATGTATCTCAATCAGAAATCCCACATTTCATTGGATAGAAGTCAGTGTTAGACCTCAATTTCATGAGGCAATGTGTCCCCACATTAAAGACCTCCCAAAGTATCAAAAATTTTAAATACAAATTTTAAGTGAATGAGCCCGCTCAATAACTGAGTTCTAGAACAAATAAAAGTTAAAGGGTTTTATTACAAATTCAAAAATAAGCAATGCAGAATCGATGCCCTAAGAGCTCTCATTGTAAACGTTATACAGAAAATGCAAATTCAGAAATTATTCCCAAGTGGGCAGCAAAATCAAAAGAGTAATGGATAGCATCCCTGGTAGAACAGAAATGTCTTCTGTCTCACTAACAAAATTGAGAGGTTTTGTACATTATTTTCGCATATGAAATTACAAGATCTTCAGACTCACTGTGGTGTCAGCAATTGTAGAATTTCATCAGCAAATCAGAGTACATGAAAAAACATAACATTGTCTTAACTTCTAAGCGATATCCTACTACATGAACAATCATTCAGTGTCCCCTATACTAATGTCATTTGGAGATGCTACAACAAAACTAAGGCCCATATTTATACTTTTTTAGCACTGCATTTGCGTCATTTTTTGACGCAAAAGCGGCGCAAACGTGCAAAATACCAATGTATTTTGTACGTTTGCACCGTTTTTGCGTAAAAAAGCAGCGCAAATGCGGCGCTAAAAAAGTTTAAATATGGGCCTAAGTACTTTAACTATAATGCTTCATATTAATGAATGAATAAGACACAGTAAATCATTAGAAGAACCTTGGAAATGTTGAGGCTTGTGACTTTTCTGGTGAAAGTTCATTGAGAGCAGAATAGTAATAACAGTAGAAATAAACCAGTACATCTCACCTTGACCATGTGCTGCAGAGTTTGTGTGGAAAGAAGTGGGCAGAGGGGAAAACATCAGTGACAGAGATGACCTCCATTTTAAAAAAGATGGTATTTGCACCTAATTTGTGGCCTAGTTAACAGATAGCAGGGAATCACATTTCTACACATTATAAGGAATTTGTTTAAAAAACATTAGCATATCAGTGTACACAAGTGTAGCTGAGTGTGAAAATACCTTCTGCACTTTAATAATCCACAAAAATATAAACATACAAACATCTTCTGCACTATTACACATCATTCCTAGGCCTTCCTCAATTTTGGAGTTTTTGCGTTCCTGCGAAGACCTAGATCCCGCGCTGTCTCTTCAAACTGCAACTAGTGACCATATTTAAATGTCCTTTTACAATTACTTTGTTTGTCCTTTTTAATGGGCTTTCACATTGCCGAGAATTATCTGAGGGTGCTTTCAATATCTTCGTCATATATTCGTTTTAAATATGATGGCAATAGTCAATTACGAGCCTCTCTGGTGGGTAACATATTGTCCTTTGTGGGATGCGCTTGTTGCCAAAGTTAGGTATAGTAGAAACTCGGTTCTTAAAAGAAACAAAAGTAATGTCAATTCCTTTTCACGGCATAACATTCCGACTCTAATGTGATGACCCAAGCCCTGTGCATTGATCTGCTTCCCCGTGAAGCAAGTCACGCCTTTTCCGACCCCAGGGCCTCACTTTAAATACACTCCCTAAGCTCACTTACCATAAATAACTACATCCTTTACAAATATAAACCCTATTAATAAACAAGTCACCCTCGTCTCCTGTGCCCAAGGCAAAAACAATTTAGAATCCAGGGCCTCTCTGACACAGTTATTTACTTAGCTTTATGCAGCACTTACAGCCTATAATTAAGAAAGTATTGTCAAAAGGACAGATAAGCAGAAAACATGCACATGCATGCGCATAGGCAAGGGAGGACCTGCACAATAGAGCTCATGTTTGAAATCTGTCGAGAAAAGGGCCTGATTTAACAGAAGTGGCGCTGCACCCAGTGCAACACCACTTTTTGTGCACCCCTTCGTGCACCCTAACGCCACCATGTGTGCACCGTATTAAAGATACACCGCACCATGGCAGTAGTTAGGGAACTTGTGTCAAAAATTTTGAAGCTAGTTCAGAGCTTTGCAGGATTAGCATCTAAAAATGTTACACTAATCCTTCAAAGCCCATTGAGGCCCATTGTAAACAATGGTGTCCCTCCTTTTAACGCCTGCTCTGAGCAGACGTTACAAGTGCCAAAAAAATGATGTATAGAAATTGCTTCGATATCTTCGTGCCATTTTTCAGCCCCCCTTAATGGGAGAATACCCCCTCTTCATGCATTATGCCTGCCGTAGGCTTAATGTAGCGCAAAGGGATACAAAGTGGCGCTATGCATGCATTGCTCTCGTTGGGCCACATTAGCATCAAAAAAATAATGCTTAGGTGGCACAAGGGGGCGCTAGGGGCTCTTAAATTTTCCCCTTGCTACTGAAACGTCAGTATAGGATTTTTCAATATACTATTTTCCAAGGTGGTTACATGGAAACGAGAGCCAGAATGCTTAACTTTGCACCGGTGCACAAACTGATGAAATGGTTTTAAGACAAGTTTCACTTGTCTTAAAACATAAAGTATGGAGCGAACAGCTATTTCTTCAGTCTGATTTACATAACGATTTCTGCACCCACGCAAGGACGTAGAAAACGCACCCTGAAAAAAGATTACAAATAATCTATGCCTAGGTATCATTTTATATGCCAAATGGATACTTTGTAACAAATACATGCTGGTCAATGGAAAACGTTTGTGTAGAAAATGAAGCAAAATTATTTCTGCTATATTATACATTATTTGTTATTTTTAGAGCATCCTACTTTCTCTCGTGTGATAACGTACATCTAAAACGAGGAATTAAAGGCAGGTGTGCATGTTTGGTTGGAAAAGTGTTTGACTTTAATATGTAGTATGTGGAAAGGACTGGGTCTTGCAGGACGTCCTGCCACATGATCTAGTGTTGTTGCGGCACTGCCACTCATACAATGCATGTCAATATTGTAGAGGTTTAAGTGAAAATGACCAAAGTGGGCACCTGATTGATGAATCATCACATGTTGGGTGACCCACTCAATTGTTTCAACCAGAGGACCTGGTGTAACTTGAGAGAGCTCCACGGCCTTCGGGAGAAATATGCTGGGACTCTCTTGTTTGTATCAGTCTAGAGGTGCTTAGAGAGGCCACAGTAGGTTGAGGTATTTCAGAGATTAGTTGGTAGTGTCTTGTAAAGACGGTGAAGATCGTGCAGGTGTCTGAAGCTGGAAGAGCCGTGCTTTCTATGCTCTTCCTGAAGAAGAGATGGTTTTTCATTTTCCCTACATGGATGGGTAGGAGTTATAAAGTGTATTGGCTTGGACTAAAAAGGAATGAGCTTTGACTCAAGACATTTGTTAGACTGCAGCACTTTAATTTGAAGCCGCATTGGAATGAAAGCATTGTGGGGATCGGGGAGTGTGTAATTTTACTGGAGAACCCGTCTTCCAACTCCTTGGAGTGCCTGGTGCATTAAGCAATCCAGCATGAAACTGGAAGCAGCCCTCCCATCAGGAGAGCTGGGATAATTTTAAGTAGTAGTAGTGTGTAGTTGCGGCATTTGGACCAATGACAATTTCTTTAGGAGGAATTGAAGTGCTCGTAGGTAAAGCTGACTTGCATTGTCTAGGCAGGAGAATAAAGACACCTACAGCTTGGGCCATGTGTGGAAAGCATAGATTTGGAGCAATCCCACTAAGGATTTTGAGCATTTTCATACAAAATGTCAATGCAATTTAAGAAGGTAAATTTTACACAGGTGAAAATTCTCTATTAATTGGTCATCATCTGACCAATGAAAAGAGCAGAATTGTAAATAATAAACATCAAATCGTGTAAAACTGAATTAGATAGATAAACTTGTTCACAAAACAGTGTGTCTTTCACTTGTGCAAATCCTCACCAGCTCTCCCTGCTGCAATTCGCCGCCCTCCTCTTGTGGCTGCTAGGCTGCTCCTGCCTGAAGTCAACCTCACCAGCCAGCCTGCCTTGCCAGCCGCCCAGTTTCCTGTGCCCTAGGCCATGTCAGCCCTCCCAGGTTTCTGTGCTGTAGGCTCAGCCCCCGAGGTTCCTGTGCCCTATGCTCCAGGAGCAGTGCCTCACTATTTTTTCTTCTCAAATTCTCCCATGCTGTTTTGCCACTTTTCCCACTTCCCGTTTCCCCAGCGCTACTCCTAGCACTACTTAATGGAGGCTGCAGCACAGCCACTCTGCAGACACACCAAGGGCATGCCAAAGGGAAGCCTGGCCCTCCGGACACCCATGGGTATGCCACTGCAGATCTCCAAGCCGTAGACCACGGATGCCACAATAACTGCTGCCTCGCATCACCTGCTCCATAGCAGGACCCTTCACCTGCCACCAATGCCAGTTCACCTGCAGCCTAGGACTACCCGCCCTCATGGAAAACAGCGCCACTCCCACCCGCCAGCCAACACACCACCAAATTCTGGGACACCATCTCCATCTTCAAACCCCAAAGTGACCTTCATCACAGAGACATGGCTCACCTTGCGTCAGCCCCTGACATTGCTACTGTGACGCCTAATGGATACAAGATGAAACACCATGACCACACCATCAAACACGGAGGCAGCATCTCCATTGTACACAAGGAATCAATCCACTGCACCACAACACAAGACAAAACCATGCCAATCATGGAACACCTTAATTTTCAGCTCCACACAGACGGCAAAACAACCATCAAAGGCACCCTTGCCTACTGACCCCTGGACCACGAGCCTTTGCGACACCATCACAGACTTTATTGCTCCACTTGCCTTCAAATCCAAGGACTACAGCTTCCTAAGGGACATCAACTTCCACCTGGAAGGCCCCTCCTGGAATGAATGAACAGCATCTGCCTCACCCAGCTGGTCACAGACCAAACACATAGCAGAACACACACTAGACCCTATCTTCAAGTCTAGCAATGAGTAAAATACAGTCATACCACGGAACTCACCTGGTCCGATCACTCCATCGTCCACATCACCATCGCAGCACCTCCTCACACCACCCCCAACCCTCCCAGCACCTCCTTCCGCAGCTGCAGCAAAGTGACACAGAACCAGTGGACAGACGCACTTAACACCACCCAGCCCAAAGTCACCACCAACTTGAAACAGGCATTTGAGAACTTCAATACCTGGATCACCAACACTTTTGACTAAGTTACCCCCATAAAACTAACCATAACTCGCAGCTTCGTCAAACAAGCCAGATGGTACTCTACGGCGCTCAGCAAAATGAAATGTGGCCGCAAATATCCAGAAAGAAGATGGCGCACCAGAAGAGATTACAATCACTGAACCATTTTCAAGTCAACCCTCCGCACTTACCACCAGCAACTCAAGGGTGCGAAAAAGACGGCCTGAGCAGGCAGCATCAAGGCTAGCGCCAACCACACCAAGGAACTCTTCACCATTGTAAGAGAGTTCACCTGCCCAACAGCCACCAAAAACTTGATCCCTCCCTCTCAGGAAATCTGCAACGCTATAGCAAATTACTTCCACAACAAGATTTCCACCATCTACAGGAACTTTGACCCGCAACCCACCGATCTCCTCAGCCTCCCCACTCCTAAGAAAACCACCCTGACCACCACTTCACCGTGTGGAAGCAGCTCAACACATTGGACACCTCAGCCATAATGAACTCCGTCTACTCAGGAGCACCCACCGACCCTTGTCCTCAACGCCTCTACAACCTTGGAAGCGACAAAATCAGCCACCAACTCACTACCACTATCAAAGCATCTATCACAACAGCCACCTTTTCTGATGCTTGGAAGCATGCTGAGGTCAGGCGACTGCTCAAGAAGCCCTCCGCAGACCAGAGCGACCACCAGAATTATCGCCCCATCACGCTTTGCCTGTTTCCTGCCAACGTCCAGGAGAAGGCTATCAACCTTCAGCTCACCAAACACCTGTAGAGAAACATCCTGCTAGACCCCTACCAATCCAGTTTCAGAGCCAACAACAGCACCAAGAACACCCTAATCACCACCACACATGACATCTGCACCCTACTCAACAGAGGAGACTCGGCTGCCCTGATCCTTCTGATCCTCTCCACTGCTTTTGACAATGTCTTCCACTGCACGCTCATCAAGAGACTGGACCAGATTGGAATAAAAAAAGAAGCACTCGGATGGCATTATTCCTCAAGTGTCGCATGCAGAGAATCCATCCCCCGCTTCACCTCGGAACCCAAGAGCACCATCTGCAGCGTCCCTCAAGGTTAATCCCTCAACCCCCTCCTTTTCAACATCTACATGACGCCTCTACCACACACTGTCAGATCCCACATCATCAACATCATATTGTATGCCAACGACACCTAGCTCGCCCTCTCGCTTTCAGAGGACTAACCACAATGAAGAACAACTTCCACAACTGCATGAATAACGTTGGAGCCTAGATGAAGGACAACTGCCTAAAGCTCAACACAGACAAGACTGAAGTGCTGATCTTTGGCAGCCATACCTTCTACTGGAACAACACGTGGTGGCCCGCAGAACTCGGATCCACCCCTACACCTAAAGACACACCCGAAAACTTGGCATCATCCTGGACAGCAAATTCACCATGAAATGACAGATCAACACTGTCTCTTTGGCCTTCTTCCACACGCTCTGCATGCTCTGAAGGATCTTCAAATGGCTCCGCACAAGCACCAGCAAAACAGTCAAGCAAGCCCTAGTCACCAGCCATGTGGACTCTAGGCAAAGCACTGTATGCAGGCACCACCACCAAACTCACGACAAGGTTCCAGACGATACAAAAGTCAGCGACCCGACTGATCCTCAACATGCCCAAAAGAACCCACATCATCCAGCACCTGAGAGACCTCCACTGAGTCCCCATTCAGAAAAGATGCCAATTCAAACTACTGACACACGTCTACAAAGCCCTCCATGACCAAGGACCAGTATACATGTACCACTACCTGAACTTTCAACAACTATCCAAAAACCTGCGCTCCACCTCCCTCGCCCGGCACATACACCGTACATTTGAAGTAACCACAGTGGAGGATGCTTCTTCTCCCACTTCGCCACCCTCCACTTATGAACATCTCCCTTGCTAATGGACTTCAGGAAGAAGCTCAAGACCTGACTCTTCGACTAGCCCAGCATCTCAGCACCTGGATACCCTCATGGGTGGCAAGCCGCAATATTCAAACACTTCCTGACTGATTGATTGATTATGACTTGTTAGTACTCTATCAGCGCATTTTAGAAAAGGCCTGTGATAATGTTATGCAAACATTGACTCACACAAGCATATGCAAATGTATTTTGTTCTGCATTTGTATTTTTTTTAAAACACATAACATATATATACTACTCTGGTAAAGAACATTCACCCGAACAATTATGCATAATTAGCAACTACTTAACTTAAAGAAGAGATTAAGTGAATGATTTAAGATTGGATAACAGGCCAAGCTTTTTGTTTTTACTTTTCACTGGATGGCTCGTTTAAATGACTCCGTGTGCTGTATTACAAAAACTGCTGCTCTTTGTTTGGTCTTTGCCAGTTAATTTAATCTAAGTGGTTGGCGGTGGGCACCACTGCCACTTATTTCTCCTCACTTGAACTCTTTAACATTTCAGTGGGCAGCAGTCTTTCGCACAGTTCTGTGAGCACATTGCAGCTTCTCAATGTGCATGTGTCCGGCTTCTCCCCTAGACTGCCCCACCCCTTTGTGGTACCCCACCCTATGCTCCTCCAGTCTATGAAAGTCAGTGGCAGGATGCCACTATCCACTTCTGGTATAGCAGGTGACAGGTGATTGAATCAGTGACCCCTGCATTCACTCTGGAGCCTTCCAGTCAGAGCTACCGACATGGCTGCACATACTCGGTGAGAAAAAGGCAAGGATTGTGTGCACCTCCCCGCTGCCTCTTTAGCAGAGGTACAGGAAATCAGGATGTCATATGCTCTTGTCCTGGTGCACCCATAATCTTGTGTCTTCGTGGAAGGGCCTCCTTCTACCCAACCGACACCAACAACTAGATTAGCCTATGCATATTCATAAAGGTGTGGTTGGATTAATGAAAACACAACATCTCAATTAAGCAACTATTAATACCAGAAAGACAGAGTTAGACTAATGGCTGTACTTAGCTGTACTGTACTTAGTCCAAGGAGGGTGTCACACTCCACAGCAAGGTAATTGTGCATCCTTCTTAGTGTGTTTCTTGCCACATAATTACAGTGGTATTTCAAGATAAGAACAATGGATCGTTCAGTTATGAATGAGGCTCACTTCTTGCTTCCTATGTCCTTGTCTGGATTGTATTCCTGATCTGCTTTGCCCTTTTGATTTTCTAATTTTGCCTAATTTTCTCTCTTCATGGAGGGTTTGCATCCAAAACATGATTTTGACCCCTACCACTGCAGACGCCCTTTTAAGTCCTCTTATGAAAACAGAAACCATTATTTTGGGAAAAATTTGCAACATAGTGAAAATATTTGATTACAATGGACAACATGTTCAAGTCCCCAATTCACAAAAGACAAAGGTACTTTGTTGTGCATCAAACAAAGTTCCACGATTATTACCAGTCAATTTCTCAAATCAATTTCCCACAGTTGGCATCCATAGATGTCAGAAATCTAAGAGGCTTTATTTGACAGTGGTTTATCGTTGACCTGTCATGTCAACAGGCTATCATTGACTTGTTATGCACTATTCAAAATGCTAAGGAAATTATTACCACAAATTCTGGCAGAATATAGGGCTCTCATACAAACCACCAGTCTCAACTGGTTACATTATTCACTGCTTTTGGGTGCATCGGATTTGTTCATTAAGCGACTGGGCTGCATTGAAAATGCGGCAGCATGTTTAGCTTAAAATCTCCTACAAACTTCTCCTGCTTCCTTGGTGCTTTAAAAACCAAACTGGCTAACAGTGGGAAATAGGATCCTCTTCAAATCATTATGCATTGTTTACAAAGCTAATCATATGATGGGACCGGTCTACTGGAGCAACAAGATCAGGAACTACTGCCTTGGTTGGCACCTAAGATCAGCTGAAGCTGGTCTTCTGATTCAGAGCAAATGAGGCTTGAGGAAGAGCATTTTCAGTACAGGCTACACGTTTGTGGAACAACCTACCAATCTCTTTGTGAAAGTCGCCAGATCTCAGTCAGTTCAGGAAATCACTTAAAATGTGTCTGTTTATTAGCTAAGGGTGGGGTAAATGTGCCAGACCATACTACTGTGTGTTAGCATCAGGATGCTTTTTAGGTAATTGTGCACTTCAGAAATACATTTAATAGTAATAATTGTAATGGTCTCTTGGGATCGGCTGTGCTGCAAGTTGTGGCACCTCTGGTTTCACAGTAATATGCAGAAGACCCACAAATCACAAGTCTTGAATATAGAACAAATAGCCGCGCTACCACCTTCCGGTATATGAATGGGGCTTTCCAGAGGTGATGGGCCTCTGCCACTACCTTAAAGAGCCCGTCTTCACTGTTTCCTACTATTAGGGGAGTATATTTAGTTCCTCTTTTTAAATATGACCATATGAAAGCAATCAAGCTTGATAGGAAGAGTCAATTGGATTGCAATGGCAATGCATCCCTCTATGTATAGGGGTGTGCTGGCATTGAGGTAATCCTCACTAATAAAATCCTGACTGAAAAGTAATTATTGGTACAAATACACAAACCAATGATTTACAAATGTGTGCAAGTCCATGTATGTCCACTTGCACAAAGGTGATGTAGAAAGTTGCCATATTTGTGCAGTGACACAAATCTTGTGCAATTACAGGTCATATTTTTCCTTGGACAATGTTTTGTAAACAAGTGCAGCTAACGAGATTTTGAGTCATTCTCGATACATGTAGTACTCCTCTCGTCCTCCAGTTTGACATCATAATTGCACTTGTATAATACTTTCTACTTCTGATGAGCTGCTGAAGTCCATTTTGGACAGGTAGCACGCTATGTCGCGGCTGACTGCACATCACTGTTTTGTTTGCTTGTTAATGGTGTAAATATCTGCATTCATTAATGTGCATGCTGTACGTCTACTGAGAATCTAGGGATTTTCCATAGCTCTCTGTTATGCACACACCATAGAATACGAAACAGCAAGTGACTCAGAGTCTATTCCAAAATGTATTGAACATACTTGAGCTAAATGTCACAGTGTTACAGTGTGGCCGGTTTCCAGGAGATGGGTTGTTGAATGGCATAAATGACAGTGTTGTAGAAAGAGGCACAGAAGCAGGTTTCTGGAGAGCAGTAGATCCTCCGAATTGCAAAGCATGGGTGCAAAGACACAAACTGCTCCAGAACTGAGCTTATCCCTCATCGAGTTCATATAAGAGAGACCACAGATCTAAAGTTTTCTTTAACAGTTATTTCCAGAATCTGACATGCTGTTGCCACCATGGACTGGAAGATCAAGAATCACAGAAAAGTGTAGGAACAACCCAATAGGAAGAGAGATGTGTGCTGGACAACACCTGCATGGTATACAGGTCTGTCTTGAGTGACCCAACTGCATGTGAAATTGGTAGCCTGACTTTCTGTTGAGCCAGCTAACATCCTAATCTAGAGTGTGCTCTAAGGCTTAGGCCTGTCAGTGGTAGAGCCAATGTTCAGAACCTGTTCTGTGGCCTGGAGAGGCCAAGAAGCATGACCTCTTTTTGACATGGGACTACTATCCTTGTCTTGGTTTTTTGACATGAAGGGATCAATTTTTGTAGATTAATAATCTAGGGCAGGTGACTTTTTTCTATTCTAGGAGGGAGGATGGGCTAGCTACTGCTCCTTTTATGAAAGAGGTCGGCATTCCAGTGAAGGCTCAGGCCAGAGGCCTGGCTCTGGTTCAGTTAAAGGCCCTCTTGGTCCTTCAAGCCCAAGCTTTCATTGGCTTCTGTCTGATACCCATGCTCTACTCTTGTGTCCAACGAATTAAAAACAACATTAACTTTTTATGTTTAATAGAAGAGAAAGAGATAACGATCTAGTGCCAGAAAGGCATAATATCAAATCAGAATATTTGGGATCAATCTTGGCTTCTTCTCTTGACTAAAATGTGTGATCCTAGCCTTATTCTTCATTATTAAATATGAGAGCACATTTAAATATACAGGTTCAGGGTATGCTCTGTACAAAATGTTCATGTTCGGTTTAATAAACTATAATGTGATTCCTTGTACAACAAGAATTTAAGCCAACTGTAGTGTACAAATGACAATTGACTTGCCTCTTGATTCACTAATGGCATTGCATCACGTAGAGGACAGAAATGTTTGTAAATTTAAGTTAAAAACGTATACTTTTAATAAATACCTCTCAATGTAGTGCATAATTTGATGTACTAAGGGAGAATGCATCTGCACAAATACACTTTTTGGAATTTTGAAGAGATCTGTTCATATTTTTACATGATGTTTGTTGAGTCATTTACATAACAACAATTTTGACGACTCAGCTTGTGCACTACCTCTTAGAGTCAAGGCAGGCCATTGGCAGTCCCTGCCTCTTAAAACTTGTTTACTCACCAACCTCTTACTCATACAAAGTTCTACTTAGACGTAACACTCAAAGCCTTGCGATGACATTTCATGCAGGAGTCGAGTGCGTGTCCACATGGTGATTCGCGGTACATGTAGGGTAGCAAGACTCCCTATGTGGTGAGAGTCTGAGCACTGGGACCAGCAGGGTCATTGTGGATTGGCCCTGCTCTAGCATGGCACAAGATGATGAGCGGATACAGCTTTCCCAGACAGTGGAAGTGTATTGCCTGGGTTCCTGAAGGTACAGTGTACAGCTACAAACACTGATGTGAGACTGCATGGAGACAGGTATACCATTAGAAGTTCTGTGAGGTGCTTTTAGAAAGAGATTGCTCATTAGTCCTTCAGGAGTATTGCCATTTGGTGGATAGCAGGGGAGATGACCTGGGCTCCCTGAACGGTTCATATGAATTGCCTGAGGAAAATTAAAACCAGACCAGCAGCATGCTGTTTGGCACCATCATAGCGGCTCCAGAGGACTTATGCTGCTGGCGCCTGAGTAGAGCATACCCTGTTGAAATCACCACAGATGTCTTAGTGGAGAATCTGCCCCATAGCACAATAGCCACAACTACTGAAGGCGAGCATGCACTAAAGAGGACTGTTGCACTGTTCCTAAACGTTGCCCAAGTGAGGAGCGTGCCCTCTGTTCATGGTCACGACTGTGACTGAAGACGTCACAGGCATAAACCTGACGAGCACGCCATCTGGTGATGCATTGAGCTGTGTCCCTTGCAAACAGGTAACAATGGGCCTAGAGGCGAAAGATCTGATTGAGGGAAGCTCTGCTCGCAAGGGTCTAAATAACATCCTTTGTCCCAATGCTTCTCTGAAAAGTGTTTACCAAAGTCATTGTTTCAATGCATTATGGGATTCTTGGTGAAATGTACATTTATGAAAAGAAGTTATCTTTACTAGAAAAATACTATTTATGTATTTTTTGTAATAGTACAACACAAATCTAGCCAAAAGGCAGCAGAGCGCTGTACATAGTAAATGTCTGTGTGGCTCTATTTCTTGCATATAAAACAACCTAATTGGTGTGAAACTTCAGTTTTTCCAGGGCATTACATTATTTCAAGGAGTGCAAATGTTGGCCTTTCTTTTCTTAAGTCTCTCATCATAGTGGAGGCATTGACTGTTATTCTTTCATGTCTATAGCAGGGTACATTTAGCAGATCTCACAGCTACGTAAGTGGTTACTTTACTGTTACCTACGAATGTGAACCTGTGGAACCCCCAATAAACTGATTCCAGGTTAGATTTTATGTTTATGCACCTATCTATCTTACCTATTGCTACTGGATACCAGTACGTTTTCACTTCTTTATAGTGTATTGCCACCTGTACTTGGTCAAGGACTCGATAAACCCCTTTGAAAAAAAAGATAGTCTTAATGCCAACATGCTGGGAGACTAAATCAGTCTCAAATTTCACAGTCTAGCCTTAAGTGCTGTAGAGAGTCATAGTCAATGCCAGTGAGGCATTCGCTCAAGCAGGCAAGCCACGATTGCTTGCCTTAAGGCAACGGACATTTCTTTGAAGTGTAATTTCACCAAATTTTTAAAGATTGCAGTAAAAAAATTTGAATGCTGCGAAATTCCACCTTTTTTAAATGCTGGCTATATCTCCGAGTTCCCGCCTCTTTACATATGGTTGTAGATAATTGTTTTTATTGTAAATGTTATTATTTTTTTAATATATGGGTATTTTTATACTATGATGCTGTAGCGATTCTTTTGAAATGAGCTAATGTCTCGTAAGGTTTTTAATAACTATGCATAGTCAATGCAACTTTAACTATGCAGCAATAAAGTATAAGATTAAATGAGACTTCTTTAAACTATGTGGGGAAAGAAAGACAAATTATGCAGCAAGGAAAAGCAAATGTTGTGGCTTCTTGTACCGTGTGCTCTACCTTTTTGAGCAATGAACAACATTTCTGCGTCAATAAAAATGGTGTGTAACATCCAAACCATAATGGAAAATATCTGTATAGATGTGCTGGGAAAACATATTGAAGCATTATTAGCAATAAGCAACAGCACTTGCGGGGGGTCAATTTAGTTTCAAACTGATTTTTTTTGCAGATTGTAAGCAATTATCAATGACCGTAACTAATTCATTCGACTGTGAGATCTTCTCAAGAAAATACCTGTGATTTTTTTTTATTTTTATGGACATTCCTTACAACTAGAAGGATTAAAAGTTGACAACTCTTGCCCATACATTTTTGAAGAACTGAAGGGCGATTTGTGTATTATTAAGAACATTAGGACAGCATTAGGACAACATTAGGACAAGAACGTTAGTCAAACAATGTTAAGATTCACTGATAATTTTAAAAGGAGACAGTTAGGGGCATATTTATACTCTGTTTGCGCCGAATGTGCGTCACAACTTTTGACGCACATTCGGCGCAAACTGTGCACCATATTTAAACTTTGACGCCCGAGCACGCGGACGTCAAAATTCCTCTGTGTGCGTCATTTTTTGGTTACGGGAAACTGTCTTGCGTTAATGACATGCAAGGTAGGCGTCCCCGCTCAAAAAATGACTTTAAGACCTGTGCGCCTTATTTATACTCCTGCGTCATTTTAACGCATAGGAGGGGGCGGGCCTTAAAAAACGGTGCACAGCCTGATGTGCGCTGTTTTTTAACGCCTGGGTGAGGGCTGGGTTAAGGGACCTGTGGGCTCACTTTCATGGTCTCTGACCATGGAAGGATTCCAGAGGTGACCTTCCCTGCCCCCAGGGACTCCATCTGCCACCCTCGCCCACCCATGGAGGACACCCATGGATTGGGGGACCCATCCCAGGTAAGTATAGGTAAGTTGAGGTAAGTATTTTTTTTAAGTGGCATAGGGGGGGCCTAATTTGGGTCCCCTTACATGCCACTGTGCACAATGGCCATGCCCAGGGGACAGAAGTCGCCTGGGCATGGCCATTGGGCAAGGGGGCATGACTCCTGTCTTTGCTAAGAAAGGAGTCATTTCAATGGGGGTTGTGCGTCAAACAATGGCGCAAGTCCGGTTTAAGGCATGATGTTTGCCTGAAACCTGACTTGCACCATTTTTTGACACGCAACCCCCATTTTCCCCTACACCGGCTAGTGTCATTCCTTAAATAAGACGCCCGCATGGCACGTAGGAATGACGTTAGCCGGCGGTAACATTTTTGTCGCAAACCAGCGCCGGTGCTGGTTTGCGTCAAAATGTATAAATATGGGCCTGAGTGTTCCCACCCAAAAATATCCAACAAATGTAGTGGAAATTATTCCATTTAACCTTATTGGTCATGTAACACTGAACAAAAAATGGTAGGATATAATGATCAAGATTCTCATGCAAGGGTTTTTGGCAGGGTCTGTGATAAATGGTGCATTTTATAGCAAAGAAGACGGTAACACTGTGGAATGTGGTTGGGTGTTAGAATGAAAAGGGAGTGTTTTTACTATTTTTCATAATGACACAGGTATCAGACTTGGGTTTACATAATGTAGCTTTCACTATCTGCAACTTTCTACATAGTCACAACTAAGCACATTTAGAAAATTCTATAACAGTCATGTAAATAAATTTAATGGAAGGCTACAGTGTTTTCCAGATGTTGATAAAGAATTTATTTATATGTATCCTTATTAGACATCCGCCCTACTGTCAGAAGCTAGAGCAGCTTTCTAAGATGCATTAATTTACTTCGAATTGTAGGGATACACACCCAGCCCCACAATGTACGTCAATGCCTCACATCCAAGAAACATGCAACATTTTTGCTTTTGTAAGACAATGTCTGACCACGGATCGGAAAATGCTTCTAGTGTCCGAGGAGTAGCCGCCCAAGGGACAACATATCAGGAGAGCCTCTATGTCCTCCCTTCAAAAGCCAATCAATGTGTGTGTGTGTGTGTGATGTTGCACTGACAAAAATAAATATAGGAGCAGATGGGTCATTTGGCGAGCAACATTTGAGGGTGTAGTAAACAGCACCTTTCTCCCAAACAACATATTTGTGATTACTGACCTAGTATTTCAGTGGTGCCATTATAAAGTACACCTTGCGAGTTTAGTCCAAATGGAATAATCTGATTATCACTGGGAATACGCAGACACACAGGCTTTGGCTGAGGTTCAGGTTTGGTCTATATCTCAAGCAGAGCAGCAGAAGTTGAGCGTGCTCTTGAACACACTGCTGACATGCTCATTTGCTCCAGTCCATGCTGTGGACAATTCGCTATATTATACACTTTTACATCTGATAAATTCTCAAATTTTTATTTGAAATTTGTGTCTGCTGTGAAATGTAATAATGCATGAGCAGGCATGTTAGTGACATCTGGGACCAATTACTTAATTTTAATTCATATGTAGCATCTTCTCCTACTGCGTGTCCAACCTAGGAAAACTTGAGATACTTGAGGCAATTTGACTTTGGGACCTTGGGATCAGTGCTTAATTTGTTAGAAAAAAATGAGTGCAGGGTCTCAAAATGTTCTCAGGATCTTGTCTCTGGCCCACCCAAATACTAAGGCTTCCAAGTCTTGAGTCCACCCATGCCTCTTTCATCTCCACTCAAAACTTCCTGTCTCTTTATCTCCTTTTTACAGGTTATTTTCATCCCTGCATTTTCCCCTTTGTTCGCCATTATCACATATTTCTTTTCCTCCTTCTGTTCCCTTTTCTCTCTTTCTCTTTCCTGCGCTAGGTCAAAGTCTAATGATAAAAAGTTAGTCACAGCCCGCAAAATGAGTGCCGGTTTCCGCCACCTACAAGCACCGCACCAATTAAGTACTGCCAGGGATAATAACTGGATCTATAATTGATGATGGGCGCACAGTTGGAACTTCGCTCCCGGTCTCCCCCCAAGATGCTTACTTTTGATACTTTGGGCCTCATTACGAGTTTGGCGGAGGGGATTACTCCGTCCCAAAAGTGACAGATATCCCGCTCTCCCCATTATAAGTTCCATTACATGCTATGCAACTTGTAAAACGGCAGACAGGATAGCCATTACTTTTGGGACGGAGTAATCCCCTCCGCCAAACTCGTAGTGAGGCCTTCTGTTTCTAGCATTTTTTTCTCCTTCTCTTGTTTGATATGTTATTTGTATTCGAAATCAACAGCGGTTTATTTGTTCCTAAAAAAAAAGTAGTGGGTAGCTGGGATGTGCACCGAGGGGAGTTAAAGTACTGTCTGGTGCTGTTAATGTTCTTGGCTGAGCAAATTAAAAAAAATCTCTCTCTCTCTCTCTCTTTCTTTCTTTCTTTCTTTCTTCTGTGGCAACAGGGATTGATGTGCCTTATTCCACCTGGTCCCTGTCATCGCCCTCTTTCTATAAACACTAGCTGTTCTCTGATATGTTTTTGAAGAGAAGCGCTAAAGTGGCTCCTGCTGGGCTGTACCACAGTTTCTGCTGCTTAATTTGCAAGTGGTTACCCATCCCTTTCCCGCGGTAAGCCGTGGGCACTTTATGACCCCACCTCTTGTTTGCCCTCTGCACATAGTTGTGGGCCATCCCTCATGGAAGCTGCCCAAATTTGCCATCCAACCGGATGACAAGCCCTCGCTTCGCTCTAATGCCAGCTTTTAATCCCCAAGAGCTCAAATATTAACTTAGCCTGCCAAGTCACCACAAATAAGTAATGTGGTCGGCGGAGTGAATGCAGCCTGCAATTATACCTACTTGGCATGGCCCTGGGCAGGAGCTATGGAAGAATGTACATCAGGAAGCAAGCTCGAGTGCACTAATCAAATATAGCTTAGGACAGCAGAAACGTGCAGATTCGAACCACAGTCCCGAACCTCACCAGGAGCCGTGGCCCACATGGACGCCCACTCCCTTTTATCACTACCACATTTCTTTTCACTACTTATAGAGTACAAAAGCCTTAATGCAGTGCACCTTGGCACTTACCACAGTCTGATAGCACTTATAACTCTCAGGCTTCCCAGACGTTTGACCAAGAATTGCAGTGCTGAAACAAATACAGCAAAGAATTCAAACTGCACAATTAAAATCCTCTGTCCAGTACTATTTTATGTCGTGTCCCATAAATTACTTTATTTAGTGGCTGACGTTTACCACGTGATCGTGCAGTGGCTCCTGCTTCAGTTCCATGCATGATAGGACAAGCATTTGCAATGCAGTGGGTCTCGCATTTGCTCTAGTTAGGGCTATATGCGTTGTAAATTCCTAACAAGACTTTTCTTGCAACATAAATTGAAAAATAAAAACAAAACATTAGTTGACATAAGCGAGCCGATTCAAAGTGCCATGGTTGCCATGAGCATAAGCGCAAAGGAGGGACACAAAAGGAAAGAGAAGTTCGCACGCAGTCAAACATATCAGCAATCGTGCACTTATCCATATACCAGGATCAGTCTGTAAGGCGGTAACAAAACCTCCCCAAGGAGGGACAAATGTAAAGTATACCAATATCAAAGGATTTTTGAAAGGCAAGTCCACAAACCAGTGAAAGTGATGGGCGTGAAGTGGGTAATAGCCCACAATAATTACAACCAGTGCTTTAAATGGGCCAGTACTGTCAGGTCCTGCTTAACAGCACTTTTTTTATTTTGAGAGGGAGAGTAACTGCACTTCTCAAGAAAAACGTAGTACTTTTCATTGGACAGTACCGGCACCGCTCAGAATCAAGCAGGTACTCTGATACAGAGTACCTGCACTTCTATTTTTCCATTTCAAGCACTGCTTACAACAGGTCAAAGGGCTTGCACTCGAACTAAAAATTCAAGTAACGAGCATGGCATCCACAGGTTCATCAAGCTGATCCTCATTTTGCTGCAATCTCTATGGTCAATGGGGTGGGCGTACAGTCGACTCGCGCCATAAAGAGGATACGTGTAGGCAGCGTAGGGTTAAAAAGACCCGTCCCAGCAGCGAATGTTCCTTCCCAGATAAAGGTATTTTCTTCACTAATGCCTACACATTATATGTGTTTGGGTATTGCACCAAACTCAGTGCCATACAACTCCTATTTCACAAGTACCTATGATCTATCAAAAGATTTCTTGAATCGGTTTCCTCATCGTAATGGGAGCCCACAAACCACTCTGCATATTGTAGTTCTCCACTGTCAGGGCCATTAGGATTATGTAACCTCAGAGGACCAAAATATGCTGTAGAGTAATTTAAATTATGCGGCAAGAATAGGCACATTAACAGCATTACGTGGCATATTCTCTTGCAGTGTCTTTATAATTTGAGCTAGCAGCAATCATTTTGATGAAATCTGCAAATTATACAGCAATTTTTTTTTAAAAGGGCAATAAATATATAATTTATTTATGAGAAGTGAAAAAAACTAAACAGTCTTATTTTAATAAGCCACATTTTACCTACTCCATTAACAGAACAGATTCAAAAATATGTCTCTTTTTATGCATAGGATGTGTTTTTAACAAATCAAAGTGTGTTTTTAAATACAATTCCTAGCTGCATAGTTAAGAAGTGTGTTATATTCTTTCTACTACTGACAATCAAGATGCATGGTCAAGTATTTCACTTTCAATTTTCAATAATCTCCCCCACTGGAAAAAAACATCATTTTCAAGCCATCTACCTCAACATAAACATTGAATATAAAAAATACTAAGAACGGCTGGATGACATCGGGATCTCTCAATGGCAATACTGGACAATACTGGACAATAGTACAACGTTACTCATGCATCCTATTTTATATGAAAAAAATATACAGGAAATCCTTTTAAATAACACCCAACAAAATCTGCATCTCAATAAGCCAAGAAAGCTGGTATTTTTCTGCCTAAACCAGATGTGCCTTTCTGCCAGTGTTCTTGTTCACATCACATGAATGGCTTTCCTGTGGCAATTTGTATATTCCCTACTGTCATGGAGACAAAAAGGCCCTTGTGTGTGGATCAGGGTATTGCTCTCCTTAACAGGATGTCTTGGAGGTTGTACTTAGGCTTCCTGAGCTGCAAAAGATAGTCTCAGGGCTTACCCACACCCTCTGACTTCTAAGGGATGCCTGCCCTGCCACTGACAAATGCAGCTCACACCTAGGCCTGCCTGCCCTTTGTTACTCTAGACAGCCTGGAACCAGAACCAGGGATTGCCTTGAATGCATGCTCCTCAGAAGTGACTCCAAGGGTCAGTTGACTGACTCCATGTAGCTCAAACAGGCGCACAACAAGCTTCCAGAGGCGTGCCAGGCTGACCAGCCCCAACTGGGCCTGCCTGGACCTGTCTGAATCCTGCTGCTGGACTCTGCTGGAGTGAGGTCTGAGCCCCAAGAGATGCCCCCATGTCATGGTCCTTGGCTGGCATCAGATTGCACTTGTCCTGAAGAAAAGGTAAAGATACTTAAGTTTCTGTGCTGAGAAACATTCTCCTGTGGCAACCACCAACACAAATCTCTGGGGTTGTTTTTTTTATTGTGTTGTGTTTTCACTTTATTACTGCGTGAGTATTAATAAATACTTTAGGGAGGAGCGGGTGCCAACCAAGAGGGCCGAGTGGATGTAATCCACTTGGACTCTGCTGCAACACGGCTGTAAGTCAAGGCACGAAGATAACTACCATGACCAAAAGAAACCTGGGGACTCCCACATAGCCTGGGGAGTGGAAGTAGAACCTGAGGGCATGCATTTAAATCTCCAAAGCAGAGGATCACAGCCAATTGCGCGACGGCCATCTGAGGCACAATGGAGGAAGATCTATCTCACTGAGGAGTCTGCACGCAAGGCTACAACAGAGAGATGCCTGTCACAGCCCCTCCCCCCTGCGGTAAGGATCCAACAACCTAAAACCTGATAGCGGAAGGGGGAGATCATTGTCAGCCCACGCATGCCCCGATGGATGTAGCCACATAACCACACAACACCAGCGGGCCCTCCCAGTAGCTGTGGATCGTCCTGGGAGGCTGTGAGGATGAGGGTACAACAAGCTTCAAGGGGGGAGAGACTTGTGGACGGGACTCTCCCCTCGACCCGAAAAAGCAAAACCACCAGCAACTGACTTTAAAAAGGCAGTGTGACTGGCTTGTCACGAAATCCTTCAGCATAAGGGGGCCCCCAATGTCACAACAGGAATATAGGGCATAGCATGAGTGGCCATGGACTGCCTTCTGTCTCAAACAGCTAGGATTTGGAGCACAACCCCTAAGTTCAGCAAAGAGCATTTCAGAGTGCCTGACCCTGACATGGCATACTGGACACAAGGCGAACAGCAAGAGCAAGGCAGAGAGCAAACAGCCCCTAAACGAGTGTAAAACATACTCTGGCTGCCAAGAACATTGCAAGTCTGCGCAAGGACACAAAAGCCCCGCTTATGATATGGTGAGATAACTGAGGAGCAGCCACCAACATGCATAGGCACCAAAGACTCAACCATTTAGAAGGGCTGCTATGCTCTATAACTATACAGGACCAGTCAACCATACACTCTATGGACACAAATCATTTTCGACAGGGAGCAGGGGTTAGTGAGAAACAAAGCACGCTTCTGCCCACCTAGTAAAGCACCCACTACCACTGGAGGGAACAGTAGGTGAGGGATCAACAGAACAGGGGCTATCTTAAGGCAGATGGTAAGGGAAGAATGGGTGACCTCACCTTCGGGGGCACCTACGATGTAATGCTGAGGGCCACAGGCACAAGAGCCTACAGCCAGAACTGTACCCAGGGTGAGCCTGCAAGTCTGTGAGGGCTCCCTACAGTGTTGGGACTGTGCCGAATAGCTCCACTTCTTCACTACTGAGTCGAATCACCTGAAGGGTGCTACAGTCTTTAAGCCGTCGAAGAAGCAAAAGCTCAGCAGATTATCTAGCTATTTCTCCCAAGCGGAGACACACAAACCCATACCAGTGCCCCTACCTGCAACAACATGTCTCTCAAAGAAGATTTGCTTGCCTCCTTCAGAGACTTCAAAAAAGAAGTGCAAGAGGAACTTAAGGCAGATCTATCTTCCTCACTGGACGCTCACAAGGCTGACCTAAATGGAAAACTCACTTCCTTCCAGCTCAATGAAGACTCTGTGGGTACCTGTGTAGTTGACCTCGACCACAGACCTGGAACGACTCACTGGACAGTTGGAATACGTGACCCAATCCCGCTGTGCATAGCTGCAGGCATCCATCCTGAAATGTGAAGATGTCAAAAATAGATTGAGACGTGGCAACATTAAAATTCGAGACCTGGAGGAGAGGGCAGAGGGTACAGATTTATAAGCCTTTGTCGTGGGCTTGTTCCCTGAACTGCATGGAAGTGAGTCACTTAAAGTCAAAATAGAGAGAGTGGATCGGATTGGCCTCCCAGCAACAGTGGAAGGGGCAGAAAGAGGAAAGGTCATACTAGCAGCAACCCAAAGAGGTTAGGTGTAATTAATGCATTACGGTAATTATCACTTGCATGGAACATTAAGGGCCTGAACTCCACAGAAAGTGCCATCAATTGTGGAAATATTTACTAGATCAACATTTGGTGGTGTTGCAGGAAATGCATATCAAACGAGATGAAGACCACAGACTTAAGGCACAAAGCCTATTCCGTGATGTACAAGTCCTCGGCCCCCACCAAACACAACAGTGTAGCACTCTTTTTCGATTCCTTTCTGAAATTCCAACCCAAGGGATGCAAAACTGATAAGGTGGGGAGAGTGGTGCTGGTGAAGGGTCGTATCTCTGGCAGAATGTGCAGCTTTGCCTCAATCTACGCCCCTAACTCTAATCAAGTTCCATTTATACATTCACTTTTATCCTTATTGGGGGGTTTGCAGAAGGTGAGATCTTTCTGATGGGCTATTTTAACCTTACCTGGGACCACAACATCGATAGCACACACCCTTGCAGATTGACTACAGGGAGAGTTCCTAAAACACTGTAACAGGTGATCTATGCATTGGGTCTTATCAATGTTTTGAGAGTTCTATCTCCTGACTCCTGTGACTACATCTTCTTTTCTCACTCACATACTCTTGACTAGATTATATATTTATTAGCCAATCCCTCACTCTGGACCTGATGACGGCATCCTTCTATCCAATCTCCATCTCTGACAATGCCCCTGTGTTGGTAACGTTAGCATAGGGCTTCCTTCCACCAAAATACCACCACTGGTTCTTCCCTAGCTCCCTTATCAGAGATTGCTTCTCTCGAGATGGCTTCTAACAACTGGAGCACATACTTGAAACCTACAAAGGGTGAAACAGGCCTATAAGGCCACTCAACACTAACCCTTCATCAGAAAGTCACCACTTTAAGGGGGAAGCTTGATGCTACGTATACGAATACTGTGAAACATATTCTTTTATTTCTTAAATGTACGTCCTATGAACAAGGCAACATGGTAGGTTCACATGTGGTGCAACAACTTAAAGTTTAGTGAGAAAATAAATATATAGGGGAAATCCAACGGGAGACGGGTGACCTAACGAACTCCGATGCAGAAAAAGCCAAAATATTTGGCAGCTTTTACAAAAGGCTCTACTCGGTTGAACGCAAGGACAATCAAACCCAACTCGAATATCTTGCTGGCGTAGACCTTCCACAAGTGACTGCAGCCCAAAATGAGATCCTAGGGCAACCCATTGGTGGGAAAGAGGTTCAGGTGGCTATTAAAGCTCTGAAACTCCATAAATTACCGGGGCCTTACAGCCTCACAGCCCAATTCTACAAAATAGAAATCTCTGACCTAGACCCTCACTTGACCACTCTTTTTAATCAGATGGCCCAGAATGGTAGGGTCACACTCTATATGAGTGAAGCCCTAGTTTCAATCATCCCAAAGCCGGCAAAAGACCCACAATTATGCAGCTCATATAGGCCCATCGCAATACTCAACTTAGATGCCAATCTATACTGAAAATCTTAGCTTCCAGGCTTGATGACATGATGCCTGACATGATCCACCCAGATCAGTCAGGACATATTAAGGGCAGACAGACACATGATAACTTGAGGAGGGTTATCACTTGGTCGAAAAAGCTACTAAGTAAAAGATTACAGCAGAGCTGCTCACACTCGGAGCTGAGAAGGCCTTAGATGGGGTGAATTGGCCCTTATTATTTCACACTCTGAAGCACTTTGGTTTTTGTGACCAATTTATAAGGATGATAAGGGATAACTGCGCAGCACCACAGTCGGGTTTTAGTTAATGCAATGAGCTCAGGGGCTTTCTGTCTGGGAGAGGGATGAGGCAGGGATATTTGCCCTATACACAATAGAAACACTGGGTACTCCACCCTGACATTAGAGAAGATGCCACTAGAGAGCTTACCCCTATTGGACACTTTGTTAGAGTGGCAGGCTCCTCTAGGGGAAACATCTCCTTTCTATACTCTCTACTACTCAACACTCTTCTCACCACATGACCATGCCACATTGCCTTTTGGGAGCATATTCTCGAAGAGGTAATCCCTGAGGCAAAGTGGCAGAAACTCAAGCAGGACATCCCATAGTGTAACTACTCTATTGTCATGCAAGAGGCGCATTACAAAATTCTCTAGGATTGGTACCTTTATCCCACCAAACATTTTACAAAATTCCCAAACTCTTCTGAATTCTGCTGGAGAGGGTGTGGCTTACTGGGTGACTTCCACCATAAATGGTGGGACTGTCCAACGATTCGCCCATTTTGGTCTGAGATCCTAGCACAAATCAAAGAAATCCTGGGATACCCTATTCCAGATTCCCCAAGCTTTGCGCTATTGGGCCTCCGTGATGACACACTTAACAGGCAAACTAAATAAGACTGAGCCATAATGTGGCTATGTCTGGGCACAGCTAAGTTGGTGATAACTGCGGCCTGGAAGAGAAAAGAGGCTGCATCGCTTTCACAGTGGCACACCTGTCTGGCAAGCCACCATGATGGAAAGAACGGCAGACATCTTCTTCGACAACTATAAAAACGTTTAACTCGCTTGGGGGCCCTTGGTGACATACCTGCCCAGAGGGCTTCCATTGTGTGTGTATTCGTCACGTACGAGGGCGCGTCACCTTTTCCAATTTTAACAATGTGGAATGAAGCCCCTTGGCTGGTGGTGGGGCCTTCCCCACTTCATGCACAAAGAATCCTTAATTACCACTTAGCCACCCAACGGCCAGTTGTATCAGAGTGCGAGGCATCATGTACCTTAATTGTTTTCCTTTTTTCAAGTTTCTTTATTCCTTTATATGGGGTTAGGGGTAATTTTTGGTTTAGGAGGGCTGGGGTGTTTCATGGAAATTTTTAATACTAGATTTGAGCTGTATGACAGCAAGAGATAAAGCTGTTTTGTACTATAACAAATGTGCTCTCCCTTTACAATAGGTACTGTATACTACAATGGCAGGTTTGTGATGGATTGCTGGGATTTACATCGAATGTACTGCTGTTATTTGACATTATGCAAAATTCAATAAAAACAGTTTTGACAAAAAATACTTTAGACATTGCTTCTATGTTAAGTCTCACTGATTTTGTGCCAAGCTACTACAGGGTTAAGCACAATTTTATTTAGTGCCTTTTGTGGTTCAAGGATTGCATTTATTATTTGACTAATAACCCATTTCTTATAACAATTTTGTAGCTATTGACTGTATATGAAGATTAATGGAGAGACTAATAGCAAAGCATCAACCTCCAGCTGACATCAGGAAGGAGGAACAGCCAACTAACAATAACTCAGAAGAAATCCAGCAGAATCATCAGTTAGAAAGGATAAAAAATCGTGGACAAAAGAAATGGTAAATAGGCACTGGACATGATGAAATATAATGGAGTGAATGTGGTGTGACATCTCCATAACCATATGCATGATTTAAACAGGAATTAACATCACAGGAAAAAGTAATTCTTCCATCTTGAACTGGAAATCTCAGTTAGGTGTCCCTCGAAACACCATTGTCTTAGAAAGGGCAGAATCTAAGGCTTATCCACCCCTACTCGTGTCAAGGGTTAGGCATATGAAGATTAAACATTAGTTTGACATCCTTCCTCCGGTCTTGTACTACACTTCTGCCCTTCCCACACAACATTCCAAACAACTCGCAGGAGATCCTCTTGGGTGACACAGTCTAGCCTGTGTGGCAGGAGCACCCATGCACACATTAAGCATAGTTTACCAACACATACCACTCAGCCGTGCAAGGAGTGCACCGCCTGCATGCCTGTAACTTATAATAAGTTGTTAGCATTAATCTAGACATTTTCAGTATTGATGCAACAGGTACACACACACTCTTGCACAATGTAAACAAGGTACATCGTTGTAGATCACTCCCCTGAAAACAGGAAGTATGGAATGCTCTAAAAAAATGCTTTTTGAATATAATGCAGGTGTGAGATAAAGAGTTTGTGAAATGATTCAGTGTACTTAAAAGATGTACGTGTCCCTCCTACATTTCAATTCAAGCAATCCATATGAGGCAGAATGATACACCAAACAGGCTATAGCATCAATACTTCTCTCAGATGAATGAAAGTTATCTGTATGTATATTTTAAAGAATTAGTAACAATAGACCAACAGGCAGCTGCACTCTCAATCCAGAGGCACTTGACTGATGTTCCCATTCATTAATAGGTAGACAGGTTCAACCAAGTGTGATGGAATTCCCTTTCTGTTTCGACCCCCACAAGTACAACCTCATTAAAACTTTGTTAAAAACACTCTCCATTTTGGCATGAATTAGAACTATGATTTTCTATTTCCAAATACATAACGGAAATAGCAGGGCAGGGGCAAATCCTGGTTGGTTGGTTGGTAATAGTAGAGAAGAAGCGAGAGATAGAGAGAAAGAGAACCCCAGGAGCCCACCCTAGCCCTACAAGCTTCTAGGGAATATTAAATAATGATGATTTGAAACAGCAATCCTAACTGTCTCTAAACTATGCCATTGGCAAAAAGTGGTCCTAACAGATCATTTATGTCCAGACAGCTCGATAGGGAAGTGTGTGGGGATGTGCTTTAATTTTTGTCATGCCTGTCACATAAGTTTCAGATCCTGAGCAAAAGGGATAAAAGTACATTCTCAGAACTGTAATAACCTGAAATCTACTATCAATGCTTCAAAGCCTGGCTTATTTTCTTTACTACAATGCACTTATGACATCCATAGTCACCTGCGATAAGAAAATAACAAACTCACCCTATCTTAATAATTTATTAAATCTGAGCTCTTATGTCACATTTAAGATTGGGCAAAAATAAAATATGTCAGTGAACTTCCTGAAATTCCTGAAAGTCTTTGAAAAGCAAAATTTATGAAATTTCGCAATGTGCAATTTTACATAATTGTTACACATATGGGGCATGTATGTGCAAAACAATAAGACATTTTATCACTCGAACTAGACTCCTGCCAGTACGTCAGGTGAATTTTTTTAAGTGAAAAACACCTTGTCTGAAAGGTACCTGCCTAACACATTTTATTCTAAATGCATAATTTTGTGAAATGTACATGACATTTAATGAAATTTCAGGGAAGTAAATATGTGATTCTGTACACACTGTTAGTTGCCTGACCTAGCTAGTCATTGTGCACAAGAAATACATTACCAAAGCACTTAACTGCCACTTTAATCAGACACCCTGTTTGGTTAGTAAGTTCAACAAATAGCCTGCTGATGAATCCGCACTCAGACTCCATGCTCCTGCTTGCCACTCCAGGTTCAAGTAGAAATAAATGGAATTCGAAGCCCTTCAACACCTTCCAAGTCACGTGGTGGACACATCTTAAACTCTGGCTGCCTGATATCACTTTTTAATCTGCACTTTTGTTTGTATGGTTTTTTGCTATCTTTTCTCACAGCGCCAAAAGACCTCATTATTGTGGTGAGCGTAGTGCGCTTTATAACTATACATATGGTATGGTGAGTGGAACATAGATTTCATACCCCGGTCTTCTAAACGTCTTATTCTGAAAAGCCACTGTCTTTGATTCTTTATGGTAAAATGTTTATTTAATGTATTGCCGGTGAGCTGGAAGCAGTATGCATGTTACCCACACATTCTAAAGCTTTGATAAGAGTTTGTGTTTGCAAGAAATTAAAAATCGCTTAGTAAAGATTCCTTATTTGCTACATCTGATCCTTATTACTTTATTCCTTATTAATCACTTTGCTTAAAAGTAAGAGATCAGGGAATTAATGGTGGCTTATGGGAGGAGGTGATCAAACACATGTAGAAGGAGTAAAGTAACCTGAATATAAGTAAAAAGGTTATTTCAGGTCACTCTGGTGACCTATTACTGACTCACAAAATAGGGTTTGCGAGTCGCCATTAGGAAGGGGAGTATACAGGGCGTCCCTTCCTAATAGCAAGCCACACTGGTATGTATAACTGTTTCGTAACCGGGAATGCGGCCGCAAACCATTCATACTTTATCGACTCTGTGAAGGAGGTGGTAATCTATTCGCAAACAAGAAGGGGTCCCTAAGGGATCCCTTCCCCTTTGTGAATGGGGGCAGCAACATTTTGTCAGGGAAGGCAGTGGTCCCACGCTCCACTGCCGACTCTTAAAAAATGTAAAGGAAAACAGGCTGCATTTTTAAAAAAACGAATTTATTCAAAAAGCAATTGTAAACATGGTGGTCTGCTGACCTCAGCATGCCACCATCCCACTGAGTACTGGCCAATCCTAATGGGTCACAAATTCTGACATGCCTCGTGAATATTAATGAGGCAGGTCCTTTGCGACCCATTTGGGAATCGCAACAGTGCCTCAGACACTGTTGTACATCAGTGTTAGCGAATTGCAATTTGCGAGTCACTAAAACTTGCAAAATGCGAGTAACAAACACAGAGGGTCATACAGCTGGCCCCTGATTCTCTGTCTCCACCTTCATTTTGTTCTATGTCTGATGTACTGATCAGTAGAAGAGAACAATGCCCACTCACAGGGATCACAAAACTACTGCCTCATTTTGTGCCTCCCTGCGAATGCCTGACAAATGGTGCCCGTGTCATTCTGATACATGCATATGGGATGTCACATGCATGCGTATATGTCATCATGCATGAACATGCACACGTCATCCCGGGGGCACCAGTGGAATTACACGACCACCAGAAGCTCTTGGGTCATCGTCCCTTTTCTAATTGATTTATTTTTTCGACAGTGCTACACAGAGTCGGGAGAAAGGCTGCCACTCTCTATCATCGCCTGGAGGCATTGGCAAAGCCAATCTGTCCCAAAGGTGCAGCCCATTGGCTTTGCCAAAGGTTATTTTGATAGCATCCCGTGACCCTCGAACTGATGAGGGATGCAAATATGTTTCCAATTTGTAATGTGTTTCCAATTTGTTTCATATTGCGATCTGAATGTTTGCTGTCGAAAAGCCCTATATCTAATCAACTGTAATACTTCCCATTAATAAAATACCCCTCCCCCAAATAAAGGTGTTTACTATTCAGAAACTGCAAACATGCTGCTATGACCTGGAAAACATATTTACTAAGTCGTTTAAGATACATTTCAATAACAAAGCATGTGCTCAATAAAATATCAACGCACATGTGGAAAATATATTTTCAACTGCTAGTTTTAGGTCTCCCTAAAGTAATCACACCTTACCCTCCCCCAACCAGTATTACTCAGACTCTTACAGCATCTGCTTTCCAGGCCCAGCCCTTCTTTCATTTACATGAAACACTGGAAACGTGCTTCGCTGATCCTATGCAAGTTGCAGCTGAGCACAGTCGCAGCATGAATACGATGTACAGGCGCTGTGCTCTGGAAGCGATGGGCCGCATTACAAGGCAGCAGAACCCCGGAAGTGAAACCTGCAGAGGATGGATGGAAGCATTACCATGGAAACAAGGAAAACACGTGTCAAGAGGGCCGGTTTGTCATCATTACACAACCTTCTTTTTCCTAACAGAATGCATCCTTTCACTTTTCCGGTTGTTTGTAGTTTCATAGCAATTATAAATACAGTAGGGTGGGTAGGGAACAACTGGAAAGGAGGGTTTTATCCCAAGGCCCTGGGATAAGGAGAATGAATAGCCGTAGACTCGCCTTGTGCCTCACCGCCACCAGGTGGTGCCTAACCGTGGCCTACAACTCCTTGGCAAGGCTAATCACTCAATGCTATTGCATACATTTGCAGTGTGTTCTTAAACTGTAACTTTCTGGCTGCATCAGCTTTATACCCCTAAAGGGCGCAGCATGATGTTGGAGCTCTTAAGTGTCTTCCGGGGTACTACACAACATTTATCATTTAAGCACCCATTCTAGGACTCAGAAGGTTAACGCCTTCCCTGAAGGAAACAAAACTGTTACATCGAAAAGAAAAACTCATTATTTTAAGATAACAACAGGTTTCTGTACGTGGTTCTTTCGTTAGTAGCATTTACCACAATTAATACTCATGTTGCGGATCTCAGTAATATGAAAGAATGAGCTGACCATGTCGCGATCGGAACCAGTGAAAAGATGGCCACAAAGATCTCAAGGTTGAGTCCTAAACCTACCATACTTTATGAAACATCGATAGAGGTTTCAGTGTTCGCATCTAACACAGAAGTTCCTAACATTATGACATCTGCCGACCCACACTGCTACTGAAGGCTAAGGACCTGACCCAATCAATTTATATGATTTGAACCTTGAACAAATACACAAGACGGGGATGCAAGCAGACATCAAAAACACAAATTATGAAATATTTTATTTAATTCACAAAGAAAAAATATATACGATTGCCTTTTTAGTGGTAAGGCTGGAGTTATTCAAAACCTGTTTTTATTTCTAAAACGTGAAGCTGTTTGCTGACTCAAACACATTACTTTGTCTTTTTTGCTATTTCTGCATGCTCTCTTTTTCTCGTCACATACTAGTGCTTTAACTGGGGCCACCTATCACCCATGCTAGATTCTGTTTGCTGTAACTATACTGCTCCAATGAATCAAGCTAAGGATAACAACTTACTTTTCAGTCTCCAATTATTAATTCCTTCAAATGTACAGAGTATTTGAATATTTGCAGTGTTGCTTTTTTACGAATATGTGCTTTATTAATCTGCTAATATTATTTCATTTTCTAAACGGGGTCCATGAATCTTAAGTTAAGAACCGCTGGTCTAACACAAAAGAGGAGATGAAAACAAGCATGAGGAATGCCTATCCGGCTGCCTTGCTTTTTCAGTATTGTTTGGTATTTATGTCCTACAAGCACAGCGAGGGAGCACTGCAAGCTGTACATTATGAGAAGTGTTGCTCAAGCTTGTGCACTTGCACTACATTTTGCACTTTGTTTTTTAGGTAAATGGAGAGTACATGAGTTATGCAGAGTTACAGGATGTTGAGTAAAGCACCAAGGCCGTGATTTGAAAGTCAAAAGCTCAAGTTACTAGGACACATCTCCCCCAAACTTCACTAAAACATTAACCACTGAAATGTAGAGGACATGATGTTCATGTCCTCCCCACTATGTCCCAATGTAGGGGAAACAAACATCTCATCCTAGCAGTAAGGGTATGAAATCCCTCTGGAGCAAAAACATGATACCACAATTGCTTAGCAAAGAATGCTGTAAACCGCAAGGGATGTTGAACCCAGTAATCCAAAATGGTGATCATACCTCAAGCATATACACAACTTTGTGGCATTGCTAGGATTTAACGCCAGAGATTTATTTTTAAAAACAGAAAGAAGCAAAGAAAGAAAAAGAATGGTTTAATGGTGTAGGGCCAACCCATCTGGCCACTGAGCCACTCTCTAAGCCCTGAGCCCAAATAGTCTTTCTGTCACAATGGTGTGGGGAACTAGGGGGCATACTACAGGAAGTGCCCTGGAAGAACGATGGGTGTTTGCACCTGCTTCTATGCCCTCAGGGCCCTTTGGTTCTATGGAATGGGCCACAGATGCTCATGCAGCCCCCTCTATAAAATGGATTGCGTCAGTGCGCATCTTGTGCTGGTGTGATCGTGAGGTGTGGCCCCACGCAAATGAGGGAAAACATTGCCTTGGCACCATCACCATAAGATGCGGATGCAAAAGCAAAGAACCTGTTGGAAGGGACACTGTGGACAACTGTTGGAGCAGGGCATTGGGGTTCCAGGGCCCTCCTCAATCATGCCTGCAGATATGTCATAACTAACTAATAACCCAAAGAAGTCTAATTTCCTTTTGCTTGCCATAAGGAATGGCTGAAGCAGTCAGGCAATAGGTCATCTAGCACCGAGAAAACTGTACCAATGCTCAGCATTTCTGCAACTTAGGTACTCTGGGGAAATCAGGGTGGTGTGGTTTATTTGGAACCCATGACAGTTTCTTAACTAGAATGTCCTGCAAATGTAAAAATATGCCTTTTAACACCTCATTTCCTCTCTTCATGGGGGATGGGAGCAACATTTTGTTCCTGGGTCCGCTG
Source organism: Pleurodeles waltl (assembly GCF_031143425.1). Taxonomy (NCBI): domain Eukaryota; kingdom Metazoa; phylum Chordata; class Amphibia; order Caudata; family Salamandridae; genus Pleurodeles; species Pleurodeles waltl. The sequence continues at coordinate 155,483,113 of NC_090448.1, forward strand.
GCACCCAGTAATACTACCAATACAGGGTGTTTATATGTCTTTGAGATAAAGAAGAGTCCACCATGGTGTGGCTTGCATGGATCCCAGCATACTTCCTTAACTGCAGACATCAGGAAAATGCCTAAAAACAACCAGCCACGTCTCTCTTTCCAAAGAGGATGGCTGCAACCATTTTTTCATGGGTTCAGCTGGCATCCATGAACCCCATTACACCTGAAACCTAGATATCCATGGAAATACATGGTGGTGTGACTAGCATGGACCTCTGCACATTTTCCTACTTGACTGCCATGCAAATGTAAAAAAGTAACATAAAACGCACATTTTCTCTCTTTCAATCGGGGGGTGGCAGCAAAGATTTGACCTGGGATCCACCAACATAGAGAGAAGCCTACTAACCATGGATATTTCTGAACACTAGCAACTCAGTGGGGTTCCGGGTGGTGTGACTTGCTTAGATCCCAGCATGTTTTCCTACACTAAATGCCCTGTGAATGTCAATGCATGTGCCAAAAAACACAATGTTTCCCATTTTTAGGTGGCAAAATCTCAGGCACTTTCAGCCAATGGCAAACGTACTACAACTCTGCCAAGAAATACAGTAACTCACATTAGTGGGTGTACATAATGTATGTCATAGCAACAAACTAAAATAGGAAATATATGACGATCACATTAACGCCACATTGTCTTTACATGCTGTAGGTTTCAACGAGTTCCTGTCATTGGTGATAATCTCGCCTTCACAATAGAGTACTGTTTTCATCAGGAGAAGTATGAGACCCATAGGTAATAGGACTGCTGATAATCGTGCAGATTCCGTAAATTTCTCCTCACAGAAAGTTGCCAAAATTCTGTGACTGTGAAGTCTGCAGAATATTCTGAGTAAGAAAAAGAAGTGGGGTCCATTCAAGCCTCACCACCCTTGACCCACTAGGGTGTCTAGTTTCAGAAATGTCTATCATTGATAGAATTCCATTGGTATGACTCAAATACTGCACCCACACACATCCACAGAATGACTGAAATTCAATGACAAAAATGTATTATTTCCATATTGTAATTTGGTTACCTATTCAGTGATAGGCCCACCAATACATGCAGGATACTGTTTTTAGCAGGAGAAGGGTAGACATGCTGTGTGGAAGGACTTTTGTGAATCTTCACTGATACTTGATGAAATGCTGTGATTGTAGCCAATGTCTGAGGTCTACACAGAATTCTGGGTAAGAAACATAGTGGGATCCATGTAAACCAAGCCAACCTGGACTTACCAGAGTAATTCGTTTTCAGACATTTCTGTAATTTGTAGGTTTTACAGTTTTTTTCTGGAGGATGGCTGATTCATGGCCCAAGTGCCGCAGCTACACACATCCCCAGAATGACTTAAATGTAATAGAACTATTTTGGTGTTTCCATATTGCATTTTAAGAACTTTTCTGTTCCAAGTGATCGGCCCAACCAAACATGTGGGATACTGTTTTATCGGGTGAAGTGCGAATACGTGGGGTTGTCAGAATTTTGTTATGATCAATTTATTTTGATTACATTTGTGGTTTCAGAATATGTTAGATTGCACAAAACAACACATTTTGTAAAATGCCCTTAGAATCACCTGATATTGCAGGTAAGCTCAAATTCATACCAGTATGAAACACCTCTTCCTAAACTTAGTTACATTTCAAAATTAATAGCATTCCTTCGTACCCATATTTAATTTGTTTGTTTTTCCCTTGTGAATTGGCTAACGGTTGAAACACAATGAACAAGCAAAAACACTACATAGCCCTGTGATTGAAAGACTACGATGAGGTTGTATGTCGGAACTCCGCCTGCCGAAACAACAAGTGCCTGAACAACGAGGTCGGAACACCGACCTCGTTGTTACCACTAATGCCTTTACCACGAATGCCTTAACAACGATATTTCGTTGTAAAGGCATTCCTGGTAAAGGCATTAGTAATAGGCACCCATTGATCCTGCATGTATCACCCCGACCGCCCAACCCCAACCCCACCCCAAAACCTAAAACGCCCTGCCCTGCCCCCCAATCCCACCCCAAAACCTAAACCCCCCGACCCCCACCCCGCCCCAAAACCCCAAACCCCCGCCCCCCAACCCCACCCCAAAACCTAAAACCCCCTGACCCCCCACCCCGCCCCAAAACCTAAAACGCCCGCCCCCCCAACCCCGCCCCAAAACCTAAAACCCCCGACCCCCTCCGCAAAACCTAAAACCCCCCCGAACCCCCTCCCCCACCCCAAAACCTAAAACGCCCCGACCCACCAACCCCACCCCAAAACCTAAAACCCCGACCCCCCACCCCTGCCCCAAAACCTAAAACGCCCCGCCCCCCCAACCCCACCCCAAAACCTAAAACCCCCGACCCCGACCCAAAACCTAAAAACCCCCACCCCCTCCCCAAAACCTAAAACCCCCCGACCCTCCACCCCGCCCCAAAACCTAAAAGCCCCCGACCCTTCACCCCACCCCAAAACCTAAAACCCCCGACCCCCGCCCCAAAACCTAAAAACCCCCGCCCCCCCACTTACCTTAGTCGTCGCCTCGTCATCCGCGTCGTCCTCCTCAGCCGACTCCCTTGTTTGTGCCTTAACCACGCATGTTCGTTGTTCAGGACATGCGTGGTTTAGGCACAAAATAACGAAGTCGTGGTTAAAGAAAGTGTTGTTCCGCTTTCGTTAACCAGGACTTCGTTGTTAAAGAGTCGGCGTAGAGGACGTTTCCCCTACGATGAACGTAACAGCATATCATTTTTGGAGATGGGCCCGAGTGCATTAATTTACAAGTAAAGTCATTGTCACCAATTTCAGTTTTTGCCTCCATTCTTTGCTTTTTTATTTCAATGACTTGTTTCTTTGGAAAAACCATAAGCAATCTACACAAATTATCAATTGTCCCTAGTTTTCAGAAGTGTATAGCTTTTGCCATCCACCCTTGAGTTTCATTCCGATTTCCCCACAAGCAGCAAGTTGGAAGAAATCACCAACGTAGGAAACATTCATCAACACTTAAAAAATTCCAAACACTATGACAAAAATATTTTAACGTCTCTGGCTGTTTCTGAATGCGGACATTAGCACAGTACACCTTTTGTTGATGCATTTGTTAAAAAACACATATACACTTTTCTACATAGAACTTTTTCCCATATTCAAAAGAAAAGCAAAAAAATTGCATTTCTCTTACCAATTTTCTGAGTCCTCATCAGGGAAAACCAAAAACCCTGTGCGCTTTTAGAATCTCTAACGTTTGGGAAAAACTTACGTAAATTTGGCTGGGTACCTTTTGTGAAAAAAAGGCATAGATGCATGAGCCTCACCAAATATAAAAAATATATCTAATATTGAGACAGACTGGAAAAAAGGACAATGTCAGGGCTATGGTAGGGTTCTGATATAACTTCCTATGATGTCACTTGATGAGATGGTAGTGCACATTACAAGTTTTAATAAGCACCCAACTTGCTTTAGGACATGGCATGATTGCAACACACACCTAGGGAAGACCTGCACCAAGCCACTAGGACTAGGATTACAGAGACACAAAAACAACATTTTCAAAGAGAAGTAATTGTATGGAGCTTGGGTTAATGGTTTAAAAAAAATGTTACTGTGAACCAATTTTAGAAGAACATTTTTTCTTGGGATCCATAATTCATAAAAAAGACAAAAAAGGTATTTTGCAGGTTATTTTTCAAAGGTTTACCATTTTTGACAGCATGCTTGGCTTTGGCAATTGTAGGGTAGCTTTGCTTTGGCTTTATTGCTATTTCTTCTCACTCTAAAAGCGTTTCTTTCTTGTTTGTATCACCAAACTCATGACCCCTACCCTGGCTTAACTTCCAGCTGACACCTTATACAGGATTTCCAATTAAACTAGTTGGTAGCTTGTTGGGCTGTGGACATTAGACCTGGGCGAAATTATGCCACTTCACATAATTGTATGCCATTATCTGTAAAAATTTACAGCGAACGAGCCATTTATTGTAAAGATTTGCTGCAAACACATGGGAATAACAGCACATGAGCAGTTCTTTTGTGTTTGCATTTTTAAGTGTGAAATGCATCCTCAATGACACAAGTACTCATATTGTGCTAAAATGTAGTGCTAAATCATGGATACTCAAAGTACACCCTGGGACCCGCAGGCTGCCCCCTGACCTTTACATGCGGCCCCCTTGTCAACAGGAGGACTGGGCTGCTGTTTACTCGACTCAGCAAGAATAATAAAAATACATTAAATAGGCAATCATTTATCTCAAAGTTAGTTGGTGTTAAAAAAACAAAGTGACTAGGAAGTCCTGTGTTTAATTTTAGAAACACAAAATATGACAGTCTCTTTAAAATTCAGAGTGCATTTAATTAACATGCACAACCTTTTTACCTTAGTACACTTGATTATATCAGTGCATTGAGAAGAATTGATTTAAAAGTGGTAGTTTTCAAACAAGAATTAAGAAACATTAATTCTTCCCCCTGCCCTGACAACAACACCAATAGTGAGCTAAAGAGGCAAGTCAGTTGTTATGTGCACTTTCTGGGTGGTCTGGGTTCATATTACACATGAACAACAGTATAGTTTCAAATCAAACACAGGGGCAGGTTTTGTACATCGCACACCCTGAAATAATGTATTTTGAGGTCCTCTTACATGTGATAATGAAAAAACAGGAGGGAAAGGGAAATTAAACAATTGTCTCGGATCACACAATTGGGATAAGTGGGGAAGCCGGGATTAATCCCAGGTTTTCTGGTTTCACATTGTTCAATTCAGCCACTAGATGTATATCTTTTGCTTCACCTACACCTACCTTACAGCCAATCCCTCCAACCCTCACCCATCCACCACCACGCTGGCATCAATCTTTGCCCTCGGCCACATCACAGACCACACTTTTTGGCCTCCGGGAAAATGTTTGCGAGTACCCATGTGCTACATGATGGGTTTGCCTTTCACATAGTTTTGTGCAATTGTGCCAAAGTTTTGTGTAATTATGCAAAAGCAAATTATGTGAATTCCAGCACTCCTGGAGCTACTGAGAAAATTCCATTTAATCAAGTTTCATCTTGGGACTTGTTTTTGAAGTCTAATGTGGTCATTTAGATATGGTTGTTATTTTTGTAGCTAGTAGATTGCCCGTAGCTCTTATAGCTGTATATATATGTCTATATCTATATATATATAGCTTCTACTCAAGCTGCTACTTCATAACTGGTTGAGTAGAATCTTTAGCAGTCTAAATATAGTAAAAATTACACATTTTGGCACAATGCCACTGAATGACAAACACAACTTTAAGTTGACTGAAAAGGTCCCATAGTACATGTCATGGTTTTCTGAAATGAACACAATAGCATTTTAATGGCACACTGCCTCACAGCTTCTCCCTTACTTCCACACAGGAGAACCTCCATTTCCTCACACCAAGATCATATTATGCAGTGGGTTGAAAAAGTGCAACACATCTACCACTTTGGGGAAGAAGAAATGAAAGAATCAAACTCCTCTATTGACTATCTTTTAAAACAACCATGACGGGATGATTGCATTGGAAACATGTACTTATATAAGGTCACTGTATGGTGAAGTGATTCAGCCAAACATTTAAAACACTCTTTGACACTATCTACTATTTAAAATAAGGTTAAAAAACGAAAGTGTTGTAAGCAGACTTCTCCATGTCCTTCATTGATTTAGTTGATTTATCCACAAGGTTTGCTTCACTAGTCTTATTGAAATAAAAGTCCATCTTATGTCCAAATGCTGCCACCAGACAACACCCAGTAGATGCCTTTGATCAATCATGCCCCCCCAGTTTGACAGCATGTCTAAATCCTCAATGTGTGGGATAGGCCTCAAGTGTCCTCCTCTGTATGGTTTGTGGTCCACCTCCTTCACTCACAGAAGTAGTTTACAGTGATGAAGGGTCCACAACCTGCATCTTCTGCACCATGTCAACTGTCCATTACTCATCACTTTCTAGGTGGACTTCACCTTGCTGAAGGATGAACCTCCTTGAAGTGAGGACCAGCAATGTCACCAGCCCCAGCATGCCGGGAAGTTCTGCCCCCTCGGCCCCCGCTCGCTCCCTTACCACACAGCGTTTGTGGTAAGATGACAATAGGCATTCTGTAAAGCACCTAAATAAATAAATATATTAAGCTCCTAAGCAAAATGTAACATCTAAGTCTCCTGCACTTCAGTCAGTTTTCTCAGCTACTCTTTGGGCTCTGAATTTTTAAAACAATTCATGTGAGTAACACCACACAGCACCTAAAGACTGGGCAGCATCAGGTTTCAGAGGGACTCTGACTGTGCCATACCGCTGCTGAGAAAAGCGCAGGGCTAATACCAGCCAGATTAAGGCTTTTGTGCTTCAGATCAAACAGTAACTCGCATGGGCTGATTACTGCATTGTGTTTGGCAGCTGGAGCAGGGAATGGCTTTTCCCTGTTTGATTTTACTGCCGTGCACTTCCAACGTGATAACGCCATTTGTACCGGAAGTGTAGTTACTTGAGTGCGTGTCACGGGACACAGTTCCCATGACTCAGAAAGAGTCCTTGCGAGATATATTTTCCCAAATATTCAGTGTGGATCTACTGAATAGAAGTATGAGGGCATCATCTGGGGTGTGAGTCGTTAAAGGGCAAATAAATACAGTGGGGGCTACCTCGTTCCCGGTAAACATTGCTAATGCAGGTTGTGGTATTTCTGGTTGGAGTATTACCAAATCATTGTGAGTTCCGCATCTAAGAATGAGAACTAACGAAGTGATACATGTTATCTCATCAAAAATTGATGTGAAGATGCAATATGCACAAAAATACAGAGAAGAATGATGGGTTTATATTGTGCCTAATTTTTTAACTAGTTGATTGATCCTGTATATGTAACTTCTAATGCTCAAAAGAAAAACTCATGCTGCGACTGGATCCAATGATGACCTTTCGTAACAATACAAATTGCAGATCTTGTCACAATGCCACTGAATGACAAGCACAGCTTTCGGGTGACTGAAAATCTCACACTACATGTGGCATTTGTCCCAAATTCACACAAAAGCATTTTTTAACTTCAGACTGCCTCAAAGCTGCTCATATGGTTGTATGAGGGAACCACGAATGCCATAACCACCCATTCTTTACAGTGCCGTCATTACAATGCATGCGTCTTTACCACGCATGTCTTCACCACAAAAACGTTTACTACGCATATGCCTTTACAACGCATGCCTTTACAACGAAAATGATAGTTATAGTTACCAACTTTAGCACTTGACGAATCTGCTCGAAATCTTCAAAACTTATACTTCAGTAGTTCAGCTTCTGTCTTGAAAGTTTCAGGGTGATCTTTCAAGTGGGGGGCAGAGAAAAGGAGGGGGTCCCAAAAAACATATTCCCCATTCATTTTTCCATAGAGTTTTTAAACACGCCTAAAGCCTGAACCCCTTAACAGAATTACACCAAATTTGGCAGGAAGTTATATGGTGTTCCGTAGATTGTGCTTTTTGTAGTGTGGTGTTAATCTGTTCAGTAGTTTTGGAGTAATTTAAGTCTAAAAATATAGATATAAAGGGACACAGATCCCCTGAGGATACGGACCCGCGGATCCGGGTCCGGATCCGCAGAGCCAGGGGAAAAGCAAGGCCCTGATTGGCTGACTGGAACCTAACAGAAAAGTTGCAGCTGACATTTTCTTTTATCGCATCGGCTCAGGATGGGAAACAAACAGTGAAAATACACATAAGGGGTCAGGATACAGGTATCCTGAACCATAAGACACATTAGGGACCCCTGGTGGGCAAAACCTTTGCTTGATTTGCTGATCTGCAGATCTACAGCTGGATCTGTGGATCCACAAATTCACAGATGGTCCTGCGGATCCAGAGAAAAATTGAGAAAAAAAAACTACCCACTGCATCCAAGGTCATGCTGCGACCCGGTGCACAGCTTGGGTTTGGGTGCATGCAGGAGGGTTGGCCGCCGCACCTTCCCATATGACAGGCCTGGCGTTCAACACCCGCTGCAGACGGCCGAAGGCCGTGTGCAGCGCAGGTTTGGGTTGTTATGGGGGTGGGCTTCAGCCATGCACGGTAGTGGATGGATTAACGTGTAGTAATGAAAATTACTTTTACGTTAAAAAAACCTTAGACATTCACTGAAAAAAACCCAAGGTTACTGGGAAGTTATAGTAAGGAAGTAGACTTTAAAAAAACATAGAAATTCACTTAAAAAAACAAAGGGTACAGGGACATTATAGTTACGCTCAGATTTTACACATACAAAACCATAGAAATTCACCTGTTATAGTTATTTCAAGTAACTATAACTTGCACCCTAAAGTAACTATAACTCACGCCCCCGCCATGCACAGTTATCGGATCAATAATTTTACTGCACATGTTCCAGTGACATTCTCTATGATGTTAACAAAGATTTCATGAGTGCTGTAATTTGTGGGGTAATTAGTAGTGCATGGTGAGAGCACGAGTTATAGTTACGTAAGGGGGTGAGCTATAGTTATTTGAAATAACTCTAACTATAACAGGTGAATTTCTATGGTTTTGTATATGTAAAATCTGAGTCTAACTATAACGTCCCTGTAACCTTTGGTTTTACAGGTGAAAATATATATATATATATATATACGTATATATATATATATATATATATATACATATGTATGTGTGTATACATATGTATGTGTGTGTATATATATATATATAAATATATATAAACAACTAACAGTGCCCGGAATGCGGAAGCATCAGCACAGCGGTCCTGGTCGGGCTCCAAGACGCCCAAAATCTTCTTTACAACACTCCCTTCAATCCAAGGATAACCAGGACACCTCTGAAGTGTAGAGTAGCAATTTAATTCAGAAATCTGAAGACTCCAACGCGTTTCGGCCATAGCCTTTATCACGGAAGATAAAGGCTATGGCCGAAACATGTTGGAGTCTTCAGATTTCTGAATTAAGCTGCTACTCTACATTTCGGAGGTGTCCTGGTTATCCTTGGATTGAAGGGATTGTTGTAAAGAATATAAATATATATATCTACATACATAAAATACTCTTGCCACCCAAAAACCCCTACCCACCCTAAAATCTAAGAATGCCCTTGCCACCCAAAAACCCATATCCACTCTGAACCTTAAATTGCCCTTGCCACCCAAAATCCCATACCCAACCTAAACCCTATAAAATGCCATTGCCACCCAGAAACCCATACTCATTATACCTTTTACACCCAAGTACCCTTACCCACCCTGAACCCTAAAAACAACCTTTCCCTTCTGTGTGTGTGTACTTAGGGGCTCATTGTTATGCTATGGCGGTCCAGAACAGTCCCCCACCTCGCACCATATTTACAAACTGGTGCAATGGTACCATTGCACCAGTTTGTAAACCCTTTCACCACAGTAAACCTGCGCCAGGTATAATGTATGCAACGGAGGCATTCCCCGCTAGAAGGCTCGCAGGAATGGTGCAGTGAAATCTACAAGATTTCACTGTGTCATTCTAGCATCACTTTTTAATGCCTGCTCAAGGGCAGTCGTTAAAGTGACGTTAGGCTGTTTTTCAAATGGGCCTCCCGGAGCTTTGCTGGACTAGGGTCAACATTTTTGATGCTAGTATAACAAACTGCCACAACTGCACCACAAATTCTAATGCAGCTGTGTTAACGTGTGCCATGGTGCACTGTACTGTAAATACAGCACTAGCATGGTGTCGTTATAGGGGCGCAGAGCGACACAAGCAAACTGGCGTATCATGATTGATGCACCAGTATGTTGTAAATGAGGCCCTTAATACGCACCTGCGAAATACTTGCATTTACCTGTAAAACGTTTACCACACATATGCCTTTATTATTCATGCCTTTACAACGAAATTTGCTGTAAAGGCATGCATGGTGAAGGCATACCTGTGTTAAAATCCTACGTGGTAAAGACACACATGGTAAAAGCACATGCGCGGTAAAGGCATGTGGGAATCAGCCGTCATTGTAAAAGCTGTTTCCTGCCATATTCTTCAAGTAGCCTGGAATTATTTGCAGTGGTAATTCTTCAGGAATATCATGCTATTACAATTTGCATCCCTTCAATTTATTTCAAACGTGCTTTTATAGCGCATGGCAACCCTCCAGGGGCCTCACTGTGCTGTACTCCACCAGAACACTAGTAAGTCTTGATCACCAAACAGGCAAGTTTTTAAAAGTTTCCTCACCCTCAATCCAGTGGGCAGCTCATTCCACAGTTTTGCTACTAGGAAACAGAAAGATCTGCCTCCACTCCTTACTTTCCGTACTGCTGGTATTTTGGATAACTTTAGGGAGGATGATCTCAACAATCTCCTGGGCACTTAAGGGCGAATCATGGGAAGCAATAGTTGAGGGTCTTTTTCATGACATGCTCTGTGGACGATGCATAACGATTTCAATGGAACTCTACGTTTACCTGGAAGCCAGTGCAAGACAGCCAGAGTTCCAATACCAAATGGTAACTCAGTATCTTAAATAACATCCTTGTTGCTGTAATGGGTTCACTAAGATGTGGGGCATTACCATGGGGTCATTATTACTGCACCCAGTTTAGTTTCCCATTTTTCAGCCCTTTCAGATAGAGGAGTTACTTATTAAAATATGCAGGGCTGGGGGGCGTGGCCAAGCAAGATGGCTGGGGGACGTGCTCCCAGTGAGCTCCCGTCATCCCGGCCCGATCTTGCTACAATCCTGGGGTGCCTGGGACATTAGGTGCCCCCCCCCCCTAGCCATAGCAGCATACCGTAACCCCGTTTCCGGGGTTCCCGGATCTCTGACTTCAGTGGCACAGGGCGGAGCAAGGGGGAGGCATTGGCTTGGGTGTCCCCGGCAGACTTTCTGCCCTTTCTTGGATTTGTGTTGGCGGTCTGACAGCCCTTGGAGGTCGAATTGTGGGCCTATTGGCCCTATGATATGCGTGGCCCTACCTCTGGGGCCGGTGCAGCTGCGGAGTTTCGGAGCTGCCTGCTGTGCATGAGAGAAGGGTCCTGGTTCACGTGATTACGCACTGGTGGACGGCCTGGATCAGAGCCAAGGGGCCAGTGCTAACAGACGGTGAGGAGTGGGGGCCCAGGCGAGAGATAGCGAACCAGTTTAAGTTGGGGCTGCAGTGGAGCAGCTGGAATGCAGACAATTGGATCGAGGTGCAGCCCGGTGGGGGAAGACCGAGGCTCCTCACTTGGAGAGTTGGCGTAAGTGAGCTTGGGCCCATTGGCGTATGGTCTGTGGTCCAGTTGCAGGGCCACTGAGTGAAGGAGTACTGGGCATACAGCGTGGAGCCTATGGATCGCCTGAGTCCCGGGCTGACTGCATGGAGGCGGGGACATGGTGTCCCGTGGTTGAGGGTTTTACGGAGCCAAGCAACCGATTTGGATTGTTTGAAGGGTGTTGCAGCTTCAAGGTAACTTTATCCCCCTTTTGGCTCAGACGCAGCGGCGATACCTCTTATTTTTCTGGCTGATGGTGAGATGGGGGCGACACTGGCAAATGGCCGCGTCTCAAAGGAACACCATGGAGCAGTACACCACCCAGGTGCCTCTGCCGCAGTGCCAGACTCATGTAGGGGGCCCGGAGATGTTCTGAGCAAGCCAGTGACTGTGAAGGAATCATCGTGAGCCAAACTTCTAGCAGCTATACAGGGTTCCAGTGTAGCCCTCGAGGGGAAGATAGAGACGGTGGCAGTGGAGGTGAACCTCCTCCAAGCGGACCTCCGAAAAGTTTCTGATGAGGTCAAAGTGGCAGAGGGCTCCATTGTGGAATTGCAGACGGAGGTGGGTGCTTTGTGAAAACAGATGGTGCAGGTCACTTCCACAGTCGGGATGCTGGAGGCAAGACTGGAAGACTCAGAGTCAGGTCCCGCCAGAATAATGTCAGTTTGCTTGGGTTTCCGAAACGCGCGGAGGGTGCCACAGCAGAAGGCTTTGTGGAGCGCTGGATAAGAGATGTTCTGCAGCTGGTCGGGTTGTCCAAGGTGTTTGTGGTGGAGCATGTTCACAGGGCTCTGGTAGCACCTCCTCGGCCCGGGGCGCCTCAGAGGGCTATCATTTCATGTATTTTGAATTACAAAGACAGAAACTGCATCCTGCGGGCGGCCTGTGAATCTGACAAGGCTGTCTTTGAGAATTGCAAAATTTCCATTTATCCTGACTATATGAACAAGGTTCAGAACTCTAGAAACGGGTTTCTGGAGGTGAAGGCCAAGCTCTGTACCATGAACATCAGATATATATTGTTGTATCCAGCACACTCGAAGAAGCTCTCTGGGGGCAAGTCCCACTTTTTTGAATGCCCGGAGGAGGTTTGGAGATTTCTGGAGATGTGGGACAAAGTTATTTCTGGTAGATCTGGGCGGATGGGCCTGGTGGCTCATTGTGTGCACTGTGCCGCTTTCGCCGTATCTGTGAGTGTTTTCATTCTTTCTGCGCCTTGCCTCCTTGCGCGCTTGCCCCCATTTGTGCCCCTTTCTGATTGCTGTACTCCGCTTGTGCATTGTGCCGTTTACAGTATTTTGTTAAGTGCCTTTTATTTTCAGCGCCTGCCTCCTTGCGCTCTTGCCCCCATTTGTGCCTTTTTCTGACTGCTGTATTCCGCTTGTGTTGTGCCATTTACCGCATTTGTGACTGTATTCCGTAATTTGTGATTGCCTTGTGCTTTTTTTCACTTTTGTGCCTTTTTCCGCTTGTTTTCGCCCCTTGGGCGCTCCCCCTTGCCGTTTCTCCCTGCCGCTGCCTCCCTGCGGCCCCGCCCCCCTCGCGCCCCCATTCGGCGCTCCCTCCCGCCTCCCAGCTGCTCCTCCCTCCCCTCCCTTCTTAATGGCTGGTGCTGCGCGTCTGCGCGCAGCGGGCGCGCCGCTGGCGTGCCAGAGGCGCGCCAGGGGCAAGCCCGTCTGCGCTCGTCTGCGCCTGGACCGCACCCAGCGCCACCCCCCCTGGTCCGCACGCCCAGACTTCGCTACTCAGCCAACGAACTCCGTGCCCTCAACCCCGGCTCCTCCAGGCCACTCCGAAACACACCAAAGGCCCCTTCTCCTGCCACGCCTGCAACTTCACCTGCAACAGAACAAGGAACCATGCAACAACCAACACCAACCACCTCCACTGCATTCTCCTCAACACACGCTCCGCACGAAAGCATGCCATCGAGCTCTGGGACCTGCTCGACACCACCACCCCAGACGTAGCCTTCCTGACCGAAACCTGGTGGAACGACTCCTCGGCCCCTGACATCGCCATCGCCATCCCTGACGGCTACAAGATCACCAGAAGAGACCGCACCAACGGAATCGGAGGAGGAATAGCCATCGTCCACAAATCCACCCTCAAGATCCACACCCACACGGACGACACCCTCAAGACAGCTGAACATCTTCACTTCCGGATCAACACGGACCCCAACACCACCCTCAGATGGACACTCATCTACCGACCACCAGGACCTAGAGCCCCCTTCAGTGACACCATTGCTGACCTCGCGAGCACCCACGGCCTCGCCTCCACGGACTACATCCTCCTTGGAGACCTCAACTTCCACCTGGAGAACAACAACGACGCCAACACCGCATCACTGACCCTCAACCTCTCCAACTTCGGACTCAGACAACTGGTCAACACACCCACCCACATCGCAGGCCACACGCTCGATCCGGTCTTCTCCGCAAGCAACCACGTCACCTTCAGCCACACCTCCGAACTCCACTGGACCGACCACCACTGCGTCCACTTCACATTCAAGAAACACACCGAGCACCACCGCACCCCAATACCTCCTCACCGCCGCTGGAGCAAAGTCTCCGAAGACCAACTAACCAGCACCCTCGCCCAGAACCCGCCTACCGACCCTACCAACCCAGACACCGCCGCCGTCAACCTCCATCAGTGGATCCTCAACTGCGCAAACACCCATGCACGACTCAAGAGGCCCACCGTCAACCAAGAAAAAAAAAAAGCAGCCTGGTTCACAGACGAACTCATCACCTCCAAACGCACCTGCCAGAAACTTAAGAAGAAATGGCTTCTCGAACGCTCACCCGACAGCCTGGCAACCCGCAAGGAAGCCACCCGCAAGCACCACCATCTAATCCGACTCGCCAAATGATCCCACTTCACAGAACGCCTAAACAACAACGCACACAACAGCAAGGAGCTCTTCTGCATCGTGAAGGAGCTCTCCAACCCCAGCGCCAACATCAACGACGTCCCACCATCCCAGAAACTCTGCGACACACTCTCCACCTTCTTCTATCAGAAGATCGCCGTCATCCACGACAGCCTCAACACCACACCGCCGCCAGACCCCACCCCCGACAACTCCGCCTACACCAACCGCCTCACCACCTGGACCCACGTAAACGACGCCGAAACTCGCAAGATCATGAACTCCATCCACTCAGGATCCCCATCAGACCCTTGCCCACACCACGTCTACAACAAAGCCGACTCCACCATCGCCCCCCAACTTCGAAAGATCATCAACCTATCCTTCGAAACCGCGATTTTTCCGGACAGCTGGAAGCACGCCGATATCCAAGCCCTCCTCAAGAAACCCAAGGCCGACCCCAACGACCTCAAAAACTTCCGCCGGATCTCCCTCCTCCCCTTTCCAGCGAAGGTCATCGAGAAGATCGTCAACACCCAGCTCACCCACTACCTCGAGGACAACTCCATCCTGGACCCCTCCCAATCCGGCTTCAGACGCAACCACAGCACCGAGACGGCGCTCCTCGCCGCCACAGATGACATCAGACAGCAAATGGACAACGGCAAAACCTCAGCCCTCATCCTCCTGGACCTTTCCGTTGCCTTCGACACAGTCTGCCACCGCACCCTACTAACACGCCTCCACGAAGCCGGAATACAAGACAAAGCCCTCAACTGGATCTCCTCATTCCTCTCCGGCAGAACCCATAGAGTCCGACTCTCACCCTTCCGCTGCGAAGCCACTAACCTCATCTGCGGCGTTCCCCAAGGCTCCTTTCTAAGCCTGACGCTGTTCAACGTCTACATGGCCCCCCTCGCACAACTGGCCCGTCAGCACAATCTCAGCATTCTCTCCTACGCCGACGACACCCAGCTCATCCTCTCCCTCACTAAAGATCCACACACCGCCAAAGCCAACCTCCATGAGGGATTGAAATCCATCGCCGAGTGGATGAGAATCAGCCACCTGAAATTGAACTCCGACAAGATGGAGGTCCTCATCCTCGGACGCACCCCCTCGGCCTGGGACGACTCCTGGTGGCCCACTGCGCTGGGACCCCCCCCAACACCAGCCAACCACGCACGCAACCTCGGCGTCATCCTCGACTCCGCCCTTACCATGTCCAAACAGGTCAACACAGTTTCATCCTCCTGCTACAACACCCTCCGCATGCTCCGTAGAATCTACAAATGGATCCCGACGGAAACCAGAAAAACGGTAACCCAGGCCCTTGTCAGTAGCAGACTTGACTACGGCAATGCACTCTACACAGGCATCCCAACAAAAGACATCCAACGACTCCAACGCATCCAGAACGCCTCCGCCCGCCTGGTCCTCGATGTACCCCGCCGATGCCACATCTCCCACCACCTGAAGGACCTCCACTGGCTCCCCGTGGACAAGAAGATCGCCTTTAAGCTCCTCACCCATGCGCACAAGGCACTCCACAACGCCGGACCCGCCTACCTGAACAACAGAATCAACTTCTACGTCCCCTCCCGCCAACTCCGCTCCGCCAACCTCTCCCTCGCCATCGTCCCCCGCTTCCAACGCAAGACTTCCGGTGTCAGATCCTTCTCCTACCTCGCCGCCAAAACCTGGAACTCCATCCCGACCACCCTGCGCCAGACCCAGGACCTTCTCACCTTCAGGAGACTCCTCAAGACCTGGCTCTTCGACCAATAGCAGCCCCCCCGTTCCCCTCAGCGCCTTGAAACCCTAACGGGTACGTAGCGCTCTTTATAAGTATCGTGATTAATTGATTGATTGATTGGGTTTCTGGTGTGGATGGCTCAGACTGGAGGATCCGCAGGGAGAGACAGATGGAGGGCACCGCGGAACAGGGTGTTGATGCAGACAATAGAATTGAGATTCAACAGGATGGTGCAATGGAGGGGGTGGTTCCTGGACTGGCTGATGGACTGAGTGGGGCACTCGATCAGGGAGCGGAGAGGATCCCTGTGGACACTTGATTTTGTTTGCCCTTGCTTGGACGCTGCTGTCGTGCCTTCTTTTGGGGGGGGGGGGGGCTGTGTCTATGCAGGAGGCACCTTCGCTGATTCCGAATGGGCACTACTTGAATTTGCATTGTACGGGGGGCAATATGTCCCTATTGGATTATGACTGGGCAGGTATTCAGGCGCAAAGTATACTGCATACGGGGCAGGGGTGGTTACTCTACAGTGGTGGTAGGACCTAGTAACTGGGGTGTTGGGGATTAGGCTGTTGTCCTGGCAGAATTTACACATATGGATTTACAGTATGTTTTGATGTGTTTGTTCTACTGTTTATCCGGGGTAGGTAATGGGGTATTGGTTTATCTGGTTTGGTCAGGTTTGCATGTGTTTGAGGTTCACAACAGCAGTGCGTGTATGTATTCTCTCTTCGGGAGGGAGGTGGGGGTGAAAGGCTAGGGGGACAGAAGATAACAAAGCCTTGGTATGGGTCGACAGATTAACCTGCTGACATGGAATGTCAGGGGACTGAAAAGTTACACTACGCGGTACAGTGTGCATTCTTTTCTGAGGCGTCATAAGGTTCATATACCCTGCCTCCAGGAAACGCACATGATGGAGGAGGAATCACAAAAACTAGCTAAGAAATGGCGTGGTCAGATGTTCTCCTCATCCTTTTCCTCTTATGCAAGAGGTGTGACAATATAGATTGTGCCAGGGGTCCCATTTACCCATGTTTACAGTGAAGTGGATGTAGAAGGGAGATATGTACTCATACAGGGCACTTTAGACAGGGCGCCCATCACTATTCTTAACACTTATGCACCCAATATAGATGATCACTCCTTCTATGATAATATACCTGAGGTTCTGGGGGACGGGGTGGATGCCCCTATTATATGGGCTGGGGATTACAATTGCATTTTGGATGGTGATAAAGATCGTTACCCGTCTAAATTGGATACTAAACCATTGATGATGAGGTCTCTCATAGAGGTAATGCGCAATTTAGGGCTCTGGGATGGATGGAGTGAACAACACCTGAGACTAGGGAGTACACCGGTCATTCGAAGACGCATAACACGCTTAGTCGGCTGGATCGTTTTCTTCTGGATGGACTGAACTGCTCACAGGTGTTGGATATTAAGCATCTGGGGAAGTTTCTCTCTGATCATGCACTCGTGTTGATGTAGTTGAAATGGGGATCTGATAATAGGGTAACACGCAGTTAGTGCATGCCTATGGATTTTCTGACAGATGCTGGGTGTCGAGACAAGGTGGCGGTTGCCATTAAAGCTTATATGGACTTGAACTGGAGCACAACAAACTCTAGGTGAACGGAGTGGGAGGCCATGAAGGCCATACTGAGAATGGTATGTATAGGCACCGCTTGTGCGGTGCGTAAACAAATGGAACAAGAACTTACTGAATGGGAGGGTAAGTTAGCGGTCCTGCAGCACCAGACACCGACAACAAGGGAGGCAGGATGAGAACAGAAAGTCAGTAGCTGCTGGGAAACACTAGATAAGGTAACACTTAGATCATACAGAAAGTGACTGCATAAGGAGGAGGATAAATCTGGCAAATTATTGGTGTGGATCCTAAAGCAGGAAGTTGAGTTTCCCCCATTTTCAGGAACGCCAAAGGTGTGATGATTACCAATCGTAAGGATATCCTTCAGGTGTTGGTGAAACATTTGCAGGAAGTATTGATTGCTGGCGCCTCAGACCCAGATGACGATTTAGGAGAGTTCCTGCAGCGGATGCGGCTTCCGCGGTTGGAACTGGAGTGTATGGAGAGTCTGGAGGCTGAGATAACTGTAGAGGAAGTGAGTGCAGCGGTAGAAGAATTGACGAAATCTAGTCCCCCGGGGGCAGGGAGGAGGTGGAAGTGGGAGGGAAGGGTTCCTGGTTGAGTTGTATCAAACATTTTCCCTACTTCCGAGGGAGAAGTTGTTGGCGGTGTTTGAGGAGGCCCGGGAGTGGGTATATTGCTGGAAACTATGCACCAGGGCACTGTGTGTTTAATGCTTAAGCCTGCGGGGGATCCAGGTGATCCCTCCTCTTATCGCCCGCTTACCATGCTGAATAGTGATGTTAATATCCTGTGCAAGATATTGGCTACTCAGCTATGAGGAGTGATCTGGGGTTTGGTGCACAGCGATCAATGCGGTTTTATTCCTGGCTGTAGTATGACCTATACCTTATGTCGCCAGGCACATGTGTTGCATGAAACTGTGGGTACGGAAGACAAATTGGTGCTAGTTTCATTGGACCTGGAGAAGGCGTTTGACACAGTGGAGTGAGGCTACCTCCTCGCGGTGCTGCGGGAAATGGGGTTTGGCCCATAATTTTGTGCGTGGGTGCGACTGCTGTATACTGCACCCTCCGCGCATGTTCGGGTGGGAGGAGAGCTCTCGGAATCCTGGGTGATTGACAGGGGAACCAAGCAGGGATGTCCACTTTCTCCACTTCTTTTCGCCTTAGCGGTCAAGCCACTGGTGATCTGGCTCCGCGAGGAATTGGCACCTTGGGGCATTCGGATGGGACAGATTACCCACATTGTCTCCCTGTATACTGATTTATGCATTGCTATATCTTCGAGAGCCAAGTGTTTCGGTGCCTCTGTTGTTGCGGTTGTTGGAGGCTTTTGGGGCAGTGTCTGGTCTCCAAGTGAATATGAAGAAGTTGCTTCTATTCCCTTTAGGGTCTCTCTGTGGTGCTCCTCTGGAGGACTTACCAGCGGTGAGGCTCAAGTGGAAGTTCGAAAGCTTTAGATATTTGGGTATCTGGGTCTCTCACACCGTGGCAGTGCATGAAAAACATAATGTAGAACAAGTGGTGACTGACCTTGCGCGCTTGGTATCGTTTTGGAATAGACTGCCCCTTTCAGTGCTGGGGAGGGCGGCAGTGGCAAAGATGGTGTCCCTGCAATGGTGTCTTTACCTGGTTCAGACTTCTCTGTTTCTGCTAGCTGCTCGGCTCTTTAATTGCCTAGACAGTTTGATGATTTCCCTGGTGTGGGCTGGGCGTCGTAGTAGGGTGGCATTATCAACACTGCAGAAGGAAATGGAAGAGGGAGGATTGGCTATTCCTAATATTAGACATTATAATTACGCTGCACACTTACAACATGCTGCATAGTAGATGACTGAGTCGGACAATTGGGAGAAGAGACTGTTTGGACGAATGCTGGTCAGGAATGCGTTGGCGCATGTATTGACGTTGGGTGGTCGGTCGGAGTCTGCTGTCCCCTATCTGGTCAGAACTACTGCCTGGATCTGGGAGCAAGCCATTAGGAAGGTGATGTGACGTGCCCCGTTTGATAGGGAATTAAAGATTTGGTACTTAGCCCCCTTTAGGATAACCTAATGGCAATGGATGGTTAGAGACTGGGAGGATGTGTAGTGGCTGGAGACTTATACCCCAATGGGGAGTTTATCTCCTTTCAGGATTCTCGAACATGTTCGGGTTGGGCCCTGGTCAGTTCTTGCAATATGCCAAAAATGGAGAGCGTGGTTTGGGAGATCTGGTGTGGTTTCCCGGTGGCCCCTCCGGCATCGAAGGTGTTAAGTGGGCTGATAAATTGGGGTGAGGAGACTCATTTGATCACTTGGATTTATAAATCTCTTTGGGGGGATCAACCAGGTGCAATAAGTGTTGAGCGTAGTGCTTGGGAGCGTGAACTGGGGGACCCCATGGAGGACGTGGACTGGGCTACGGCGTTGTCGCTGGTGCACACGGTGTCATGTAATAACAGGTTTAAACTTTTGCATTTCAATTTTTTGCACCGGACGTATATTACACCTGATCGTCTTAATAAGATTGATCCAACAAGAGGGGCTAGGTGTCCTAGATGTGGCACATTAAATGCCTCCTTTCTGCACTTGGCTTAGTCCTGTAGGATGGTGAACCGATATTGGCGGGAGGTGGTTGGGAGAGAGGAGGAGGTAACGGGATTGGGGCTAGAAGTAACACCTTTGACATGTCTTCCAGGTGTATTGCGGAGACCACGGGGTAGGAGTATCCCATATAGGCTTACACAACTAGCCCTGGTGGTGGCTAAGTGGAGGGAGGCCATTGGCTGGATGAGTGCCCGGAGCCCCTCCATCCCTTACTGGATCTGAGATTTATTGGAATGGGGTGCTGCTGAAGAACAATATATGCGGATAACGCGAAGAGAGGAGGAGGCAATAACGGATGTGATTGCATGTAGGACACTACTGGAACGTTTTACTGGTGTGGAAGAGTCAAGCTCTGAATGGAGCACTGATGATGATGGCTGATTAGGTGAACCTTGTTTTGGTCAGAAAAGTGACAACCAACGGTGGTGAGGTTGTGTCTCTGATACTCATGATATATGAAAGGATTGGTTACATGAGGATCTTCTCTGGGAGGGGAGGCTAAGGGGAACTACTGTTGCAGTGGTTGCTGTTGATCCCTATTTCTGATTGTATGTTTACTCCGTCCTCCAGAAGTGAGACAAAAAGATATTGTGATGTCTCGCATTGATATTGTATTGTATTTTTGTTGGTTCTGTTTTCTAACCTCAATAAAAACAGAGTTATTAAAAAGAAAATCTGCAGGCCTTCCAGAAATTGCACACTGCTATCAGGAGGATTGTAAAATATATGTTTTTCCCTTTCACCAGAGATTTCACCAGATTTTAGCTGGTGAAATGTGCGTGCGGACTCAGGGGTGCAGTATTCCCGTGACTTCTGTAATACCCAATCCGGCAAGTCAAATCGGAAATTACAGACAAGTTGTGATGGAGGCCTAAAGTGTGCAGAATTGTCCCCACAAAGATTCCACCAGGTTTCACCTGGCAAAATGTGTGTGCTGAGAAAAGTGAACTATTACTACACAAGTCCTGAAGCAGGATTTTGAGGGCCTGGTTATGAACCCCGTCGGCCAGAGGTAAAAGACAAAACTGTGATTTGACACCGAACAGAAATCTGATGAAAAGTTTGACTGTATCGGAAATATACATTAGAAGATACCTAAGCTCATAGAATTTGAATTTTATTATAATATTTTATGTTACCACTGACGTCTAATCAATTTATTTTATTCCTAAACAGTCTTTGACTGCTATCCCGACTCTAAAAAGATATATAACAGAAAATGTGGCTTAGAAGCTTGTGATGCCAGCTGCGTGGTTTACACTTCCCTTATAGTTCATTTTCCTATCTGATGTGCAGGAAGGAAGTTTTTACAGATGCAGCGGAAGACAATGTGTTTCAGGTTAACCACATTTACTAGGTTTTGACAACTTGATCCAACAAATACTGATCCGTGGAAAATAATGCATGTGAGTTTAACCTTAGGATGTATCTTGTACATTTCCCTAGTACCAGTGCTTTAAATGGAAAAATAGAAGTGCAGGTACTCCGTACCAGAGTACCTGCTTGTTTCTGAGAAGTGCCGGTACTCTCCAATTAAAAGTATTACGTTTTTCTTGAGATGTGCCGATACTCTCCCTCTCAAAATAAAAAAGTGTCGGTACTCAGTACCGGAGAGTACCGGCCCATTTAAAGCACTGCCTAGTACATTTATCAACTTATTAGAAAAAATACTTGTGGTTGCATCAGTAGTATGACTGAGCAACTCCTTAACAGGAGCCACATTAATAGATAAATCCCAGTTTTCATTTTGGGACATGCACTTTACATTTAATACTTGAATACAGACTCCAGTGTAGTTCACACATAGATTCGGGAAGCAAAGGAGAGATGTATTTTATATAGGGAAAATCACAAGATCATATTTTTGTTATTAGACATTTAGATACTTGCCAAACCGGAAGGTCAGACAAAGTCTCCAGGAGCTGTTCCTCTTTTGTACAGAAGATGAAAAAAACATATGAAAAACATTTTAAACAACGTATGAAGAGTGGTGAATATTAAAATCAAAATGTATGAGGACCGAGATTGATAAAGAATCCTAGAGTATAAAGACTGATGGAATTTAAAAACAAAATGAATGGAGAGTGATGACGAGTAGTGCAATTCCAGACGTATTCTTACAAAGCGGTAGCGGTAAACAATCCAAAACCAAAATTACAATAATAAAGAAGGCAAGGTTCGAATCAATTTAATAAAAGTAAAGATGTGGTGGCCAACCAAGACGAAGTGATAAAAAAAATAATAGATAGTTGAGAAAAACGGCTTTAAGGATTATAGGCATAAGCTAACGGTGTTAGCCATTAGCATAGAAGTCAATGGGAACTAATGCAAGTCTGCTGGTGCCAGGAGGAGCTGGAATATCCCATTAGTAGGACTGGGGCTAAATCAAGAAGTTGACACCTGCAGTGCCTGTAGCCTTTAGTCCCCCAATCATACCCACTTGCTAGGCAGGTTTTATGGCAAGGTTTGCCATGCTAAACATCTCAAAGGATGGTTTGGTGCTTGTAATGCACACAAAGCATGGCACTGGATTGCCAAAACAGCTATCCCTTAACCATAATTTCCTGTGAAGAACATTTGCTATTCCACCTCAAATTCCTGGCCATCTCTCATTCAAAAAAAGGGGGGGGGGTCACCCTCTATGTTTAGAGCCAGTCATCTGTGTGCAGCTTCTCTGCAGAACAAAAGGCACATCCTTTCAGGGCTATTCACCCCATGGGAAGCCTTAATTGGTGTCATCTCAAACTGGGAGCCTATTAGAGCGATATATATGTGTCTGTATATATACATATATATATATATATATATATATATATATATATATATATATATATATATATATATATATATATATATATAGGCCTGTTCAACGAATGTCATAGTCCGAAGAATGTGTAATTCTAACTCAGTTGGTTAGAGTAAAAATGTCAAAAGCTTTAAAAGCTTTAAAATGATTCCTTTCTTAAACGATCTCGACAATATGAACTCAGATGCAGGAGTTACTTATTAAAATCTGCGTACCTTCCAGAAATGATACACTGCTACCCCGAGGATTGTGAAATATACTTTATTTCCTTTTTAGAAGGCATATCACAAAGTAGCCTTTAGGATCATTGTTCACCATATGCTGGTATGAGTAGTTTACAATCAAGATAAGAGAACTGGTGGGAAATGTAATGTTTTCCTATTGACCTACTTTCAAAGCTGCACAGTGCGTAACCATGTCCAATTGCACTGGTGCCACTTTCTTGAGTGCACTTTTGATTAAAAATGAATATCCCCAGGTAAATACTAGCAGGAATGGCCTGTGGCAGACAGCACTCATTTTATAATTGACCAGCACGGGGCTGAAGAGTTTATTCGTACAGAAGCACACAATGGCTGGAGCAAAGAAAAGGACTCTGTAGTCAACGTAAACCCAAAGTCAGATATAGAAAAGTATAAATATGTGGGTTCACAAAACAGCAACAAACTCACAGTCAACATCCTGTGGCAAAAGGAGAACACAGAGAAGAGGCAGGAGTCATAATCTCTTCTTCTTGGATAAATAAAAGAATTGATGAGTGGCCAGTACCAATACAAAATGCCAAAAAGGATCTTGCTGGAAACAGAAAGGCCAGACAGTTGACAACCGTTTGATATCATCTCTCTTTTAAAAGCATTCAATATTCTTGCCAGCTGAGAGCAATATATTGAAAATCATGGATTATAAAGACAACCTTATTAAATGGAAATTGAGGGCCTGATTTAAGAAAAGTGGCGCAGCATCCACTACAGCTCCACTTTTCTTGCGCCCCCTAACGCCACCATGTGTGCGCCATATTTAATATACAGTGCACCATGGCGGTAGTTAGGGAACTAGCATCAAAATGTTTGACACTAGTTTGGGGCTTTGCAGGATTAGCGTAAAAAATGTTGACGCTAATCCTGCAAAGCACAATGAGGCCCATTATAAATAATAGCGTGCCTCCTTTTAACACCTGCTCTGCGCAGGTGTTAAAAATGCCACAAAAATGGTGCAAAGAAATCTTCTAGATTTCTTTGCACCATTTTTACGGGCCCCTAACGAGGGAACGCCCCTTTGCATACATTATGCCTGGCGCAGGCATAATGTGTTGCAAGGGGTTACAAAGTGGCGAAATGCATGCATTGCACCACTTTGTAAATCTGGTGCTGTGATTTTGGCCTCGTTGGGCAACATTAGCATTAAAAAAATTACGCTAATGTGGTGCAAGAAGGCGCTAGGCCCACTTAAATCTAGGCCTTACTTCTGTAATATTCACCTCTTTGTGACCTCTAGAAGTGAAACTTGAAGCATCATCATCTTATGGAGCCTTTGTTCCAAACTAGAAATACATTTCTATACGTTGAATCATGTGCACGTGATTATTTTGCCAGGTGTTACCTTTTTTGTGATACTAGTCTTATTTTCCATTTTTTTGATAAAGCTGTGTCAACGAAAACCGTTGATTTACTTGCTAAACCCGGATTTTCTTGCTCATGCTAACTCTGCCTAAATGGACGTGACCGCCTATCATGATCTAGAGCCTCACTTTCACATCTTAGCTCTCAAGCCGGGAAAATGGTATTAGCTTGCTCAGCCCAAAGAGTTTACATTACTCTAACAGTTCATCATCTTTTTCTTGTGATTTCAGACTCTGGTACCTGTGTACTCTCTTCGCTTCCCCCAAAACCATATAACTTCCATTGGAAGTTTAATGTAAACATTTCATTTATTTGTGTCTTGTCTTTGCCTATCTGCACACATTTTACATAACTGTTGGGGGAGATGTATTTGTCGGGTTTGCCTTGTTGTTGTGAGTCAAAGACACATTGCTGTTTTGTAAAGAAACATTGAAGACTTCATTTGGCCTGAGTGCAGAATTTTCTTGACAGCCCTGTACCTGTCAAACACTGAATGCTGAGAAGGTCTGTGTGTCCCCTTCCTGACTGCCCAAGGAAAGGGTGATTTGCCAAGTCACTACAAAGGCACCCAGCACAGAACAGAATAAATGGAAGGTTTCAAGTCTCTCCTTACCAGTGCCTCAGTTAGACCAAAAAAACAGAAGGGGTAATAACAAACCTTGGCAATCTTGTAGCATATGATTAGAGATGAACATAAACACTGCAGTGATAGTCAAGGCTTCAAACTCCCCCTGACATCAGAGAAGAGAATAGAACCAGGCAAAAAATACAGACGTGAAATCCAGGAGCAAATTCAAGTACTAGAATCAAAAAAGGGGGGCAAAACTAGTAGCAATGGGGCAAAGAATGCAGCGAAAAATTAGGGAACAAATGTGTTGCAACACATTTCCCTCGCATGGCTGCCTCCTTTGTACGTGCTTCAAACAGGAACTGACATCACAAGAAAAGACTCTACTATATCTTCCACAGGCAACCTCTGATAATATCCTATGGAGAAACCACCATCTTGGAAAGGGTAGTTTATAAGGTTTATTTATGCCCCTTTCCTGGAATTCATAGAGTCCTTTAGCAAATGAGGAAATAGCAGAGTTTTGACATTTTTTTGTGCTGTACTAACTTCTGCAGTCCTGTCACCATTGTTTATGTTCTGCACTCCAAGCAGCCCGTAGAACACCTATGAAGGTGACCACCAGGTGGAGATGCCAGAATACTGCAGGAGTGAAGGACGCCCTGCAAGCGGGTGTGACGTTCAGTAGGATGCAGTCATGCAGCGCTTCTTCCTCCTCTGAATGCATAAAGTTTCTGGTAAACTATTGGAGCCGCTCTTTGCTCCTCTCTTGGCAAGGATCTAGACATAAATAGAACATAAGTAGCAGAGGAAAGTAAACATGTTTGAAAATACATCATGTTTCAAGAGGTAAATGCCAGTTCCTGATAATTAATGTATTCCATTAGAATGTATTTCTCATTTTTATAAATTGGAGTGATTTATAAAAACGTGTGATCAAATTATGTGATTATTCTACCTAAACTGATTAATGTTTCAATGTAATACTAAGCAAGCCCAACTTTCTGAGGTTTCTTGCATTTCACCTTACATTAAGGAATTTTAGAGCTTGTTCAGGCATTAAGTAAGCCCTGAAAGTCTGTACTAGCATGCCAAGATTTTGAATGGACGGTTACATGCAACATATTAAATTACCATCCGGTGAGATACAAGAGTTTTTGGAAAGACCACTCCATTCCCTCCATTTTTTCCTATTCCCTTGATCTTGTCACCTCTTGCCCCTCTCCCCCCTTTCTCTCCCTCTCTCGGGGTCCCTCGTTTCCATCTCTACAGCCTTTTCGTGCAGCCTCAGTGCTTTGAAGCAGCTTTAAGGTTATACATTGTGCTATCCAGATGTATAACTAGGAACACCAAAAACAAATAACACAAAACAAATTACAACAAACGAGACAATGCAGCATGACCCATGGTTTACAAAGTAAGCAGCATTTGTCCTTCTTTCAGAGTCTTAAAAAAGAATTTCGTTGACTGCTTACAACAGTGTGTTTTTGAAATCCCCTAATCTTGGCAACATATTTTATTACAAGATAACCTAAACCACTACGTAAATAAATGTCCTTTAGACATCTAACTAATCCGATTCCACTGTCCAGGTCCACTTCATACATCTGGCACCAAGTACTGAAAAACGGTATTGTTATTGAGAAAATAATGCTGTGGCAGGGAGAGAATATGCTATTTAAATTCCAAGGCAGCAGCTTAGTGAGTCATAAGGCCCACGCCCTCTAATAAAGGCTAATAAAGGCTGTATGCCAGAACATGCCATTCTGTTCTTATAACAATGAAGGGACGCTCCAGTTCTCTGTCATATAGCATGACTGTTCTTTGACACAGTACCATGTTTGCAAATTTCAGGCTTAATTTTGATGTACGGCTGTATTAAAATATAGTCACCACTTTCTTTTATTTCAGCGACTTTTGTAGGCCCAAATTTTGACACTGGCTTCCACCCGCAAACACACAAGATGATGCACAACGTAATCATGGAATAGTGAGAGTTCTCAAGGAACCTTCATAAACCAACTCTGAATTACATGTTATAACATCACACACTTAATTAATTAACGTAGTCTTATGAAATATTGAATGATACCTTTTGGTCACTTTGGAGTGCTGAGGTCTATGACACAAACACATGAAAATATTTACAAAGGAACTTAAGCACCAAGATGGGCAAGAGTGGAAACCCTGTCCAATATCTTTTAGTTGCAACCCTTGTCCAGGATGATTTCATGTATTTATGTGTGCATGTATCTTTGTATGTGCTTCTATAGTATGGAACTAGCCAAAGACCAGGCAGGCACTGTACAAAGTCATAATGGTTGTCGCTAGTTCGTTTGGGGAGGCAAAAGTGTACTGGCACTGCAACTTGATGTAGTATTTTTTCTTTTAAACATGCCTGCTGATTTGTTTTTGCCTTTTTTACACTTTTTTTGTCTCCAGTCTGTTGCTGTCCTGCCCACAAGCATGCCGAGATCCACTAGAGATTGTTAGCTTGTTAGACAGGTAGGCAGATGCTGGATGTGATGAACTTGTAAACAATGCAACTGGTTTTGAAGATTCTGCAGGCAACCAAGGAGAGCCAACAGAGTTCCATCAGTATGGGGTGATGTGATCATTTGTTTTCAGCTTTGGATGGGATGTGCTGTGGACAGCAGGCGCCTTTAGTCATAGGTGGTTCCTTTCCTTCCTAAAGCTTGGACTGAGGGCATTTCTTGTATGGTGAGGGGCGGCCTGTTTTAACAGTTCTGTGTTAATGGTGATGCAATATCCTGAGTGTGCCATCATGAGGCCTCTGCCATCTCCATCAAAGGATTGATTTAAAGCAATAGGAAGAGTTTCTAGACCAAGGACAGTCGTAGTTTTATGCCCTTGACCATTATGTTTAGTTAGAGAGATAAAGAGAGCTCAGGTTTAAACAGTGCTGCAACATTCCTATCTTTCAGCAAGGCTCTGAGAAGTTCTGTTACATTTTGAGGTAAGTCACAAGACACTGCATCAGATTCTGTCCACCGGCGGCAAAATCTAGCTTTTGGCTATGTTCGTAGAAAGCTGTCCTATAGTCAGTAAACCAAGCACTTCCTGGAAGAGGTGATGATGGTCTGGTTACTGCATTTACTTTCTGGAGTAAAAAACAGATTTAGGTATCACAGTTTACATTTGGAGGATAATCTGGAAATTCTGTAGAAGTTGCAGCAAGGGGCATAGGAATTTTGGAAGGTAGGCATGAGAGCATAATCCATGTGCTATACTTCACAACACTCAGCAAACAATTACACCATTCCTGCTGATCCATTTCTGGTGTCTTAATTTGGAGTCAAATTACTATATCCCATCCCAGGAAGCCCTGCATACAACTGTCGACTGAGCTATTTTAGTAATATGTCATTGTCATTGATCAATAGGGGCTGCTAGATCGAGTAGTATATTACTATTTTTCCACCTTCAACCAGGGTTAGGAAGATGCCTTCTCAAATATTGGCTGAGCAAAACTTCAATACTCTTAGTGAGTCAAACCCCTGACTGATGAACTTGGAGGAGATGATTCATATCCATGTATCCAAGAAACTGCTGTATAGTTTCATGTTGCTAGCGTTGTTTAGGTTAGATATCTACTTGTAACTACAAGTAGATATCTAACCTAAACAACGCTAGTTGTCTGGATGTTGCCAGAATGTCTGGGTCTGACACTGGTATTTCCAAGAGGGCAGTGACGACAGTGTATTACTGTGGGTAGTGAACGACTCAATTTAGAAGGGAGTAAATTATCACAGTAGAGATGTTTCCTGTGGGTGAGGGATACATTTTTTCATGAATGAAGTGGAGTCCAGCACAGAGACGAATAAGATGCCTTTCGCTTTAGGGTCAATCTTTCCTTAGAGAGTTTGAAAACGATAAACACAAGTTTCAATGACAATTGGGTGGAGAGATGGTACTGTGAGAACTGATTTAGAGTTCCTAAAAGTGGATCCTCAGATTTTGTCTATTTTGATTTTTGAAAACCTCCCATAGGTCTTCATTGTATTGTTAAGAAGCACAGGTGATTTTATTAAGGTATAAAGAGTTCCCGATATATGTTGCAGACCCCCACAGTTTGCCTGATAACCTTATTGATGAATTTTGTGATGTAGGCCTTTGGGCAATCTTGACTGCCTGCTGGTTGCTTTACTGTGCTTCTTACAGCAGGGTTGGGCTGGCCAATAGGGTGACCTGGCAGAGCTGGTCTGGCAAGTCAGCACGTGAGCTGTTTTTTGGTCTATGTGAGACCTTTTGTTATGGTCTGGTGGGCCAGTTTTTACCTTTGATTTCCCTGATTTTACCACAAACATTGCCTGCAACAAGCGCAAATGCATGCAGTGCCCCATGACATGCAAAATACCTATACAGCGTGTCTTCACAAATTCAAAGCTGGCCCGATTTGCAAATGTGGGTCATTTTTTAGCTATCTGATTCTCTCACAAGGGCCACTTTTATTTTGGCTCCTGAATTTACAGTCCCCGTCCGACCCTGTCTTTCACCATATCTTAATCTCTTCAGTGAACAACTTGCATCACTGGCATTTCAAGTTGTGTATTTTGAGTTTCAGTTCAGCCAACTCCCTGTTACACCATTTGGTATTTGATGCCCAGGTTGGGTTACTAGTTTTGGCAGAGACCAGAATGTCCTGAATAATGAACAGATTACTAGAAAGGAATCCCAGATTCATCTATAGTATTGGACATTCAGAGAGTTTCCACCACTAGTCTTTGCTAATGTTTCTGATGTCAACAACTGAGAAGGTTAGCAAATTTCTCCTGCAGGAGAAGGACAAGTGGTTCTTCGGGTTTGTGATGGGCAGGAAAACAAGAAAGCCAGCTATCAACACTAGAGATTGCACCATGATATCAGAAGTTTATATGGACCCAGAGATTGATATCAGCCATACGCAGATGTTTTATCGCTAAGATTTGCCAGTGGAGTGTTAGTTTCCGTTCGTTCAGCCATGAAGCACTGTATCTTCCAGCCATAATTCAATGCTGTGATGAATGATCTGGACTGGTTACGTATTTGGCGACAGCTTGGCAGATACTTCTGCCTAGGTTACCAAAGCAATGTGGACTAGAAATGCTCTGCCCGCTCATTTAGTTTCTCTGTTTTGTGCATGATTTAGAGTACTGGGAGCAATTAATTTGGGTTGATGATTAAATGGTCTTTGAACCATCATGTTAGACCAACTACATGTAGATTGATGGTAAATAGCTGGTCACAAATTTCCAGAGTGTGCTGCTGGCCCAAGTGACTTTAACAAGTATGAATTTTACTTCTGGACTGGAGTGTTGGGCTTGACTGCAAGAATGGTATATGGTTAGGTCAGCACTTTAGGTCGTTACGGACACTAGCTACAGAACTGAACTTTTCAAGTTTTAATTTGCTGCCATTGAGCTGACATTGTTGGGGCGGGCTGTTGTGTAGACCCTGAGTCAGATTCACAAAGCTAAACATACACGTTTGTGTAAGTTTACTATTTTTTTGTGTTCACAAACTACGAGTTAACAGTAAGTTTACGACTGTGGAGACTCCACAGATGGGGTGAAGAACTCAACACATAACTTTTTACATGCCTCCGCAGTTGTAACCTTACTATTAATTCACAGTTTTTGAATACAAATAAAATAGTAAACCTACACTAACGTGTAAGCTTACCTTGTGAATCAGGCCCTCTGTGTTGAGCTGGAATTGTGGAACAGGTGCTACTGTGCCTTTGTAACCCTAGAATTAGGCCACAAAAACTTTCATTACCCTTCAATGTTATAAAGAGGAGGTTTAAACCTTGTCCTGTCAAAAACTGTCCATTTCAATTATTGGGAAAAGTCACACTTTCACCATGGTACAATGTGATTATACTTTCAACTCTGAGAGGCATGTGAATACTCTGGATATATAATATTAACCTGGGTCTTTTGTGTCGTGATTTAGAAAGTGTCTCAATTGAAAACAGCTTCACTAAGAAAGTGCAGTCCTAAAAATGTGCTGATTAGTGCATTGTTGAAATACTGCTATTTTGACTATCCATTTGGTTGGTTTTGGACTTTTTTCAGGGGACACTGTTCATTGTTAATAATGTGCTATTTTCCTAACGTATTGTTATTACTATATTTGGGACACTTGTTTCATGCCTTTTTACAAAGGACTTAGGCTTTCCAACATTAGCACCGGTCTTATATCTCGAATCATACATATTGCACAAATAAAGTCTGGGAATTTGCAATTAGAGGGTTCCAGGGGGATATCTGGATGTTCAGAGGTCTAGCATGTCTCAAGAGAGTTATTCATACTTCAGGAGTACTACCACAGTCCTAGATAGCACCGCAACCAACAACAAGACTACTTCTGGATGGGGAGATCAAACACCTCCCTGCCCCATCAATACCAGATATTCTAGTCCAGTATTTTATTTATTTCATTTCTATCATATTACCACACAATAATTTTGTACACACACCATACCCCATACAATTCTAAGTAGTTTCACAAAGACGTACTCCTAGAGATCACAGTCATGAAAAAGACCTTAACCTTTTGCCACAGAAGTAGATAGTTGAAATATAAGAATCCTTTTAGTGGGGGAATAGACTCCCTTTCGTTTTATGTCACCATCAGATGACCATAATAAGTATCGACTCTGGCTGCCATAAATGTCATTTTAGCCCCCCTTCATTTTTGATCCAATCACCCACACAGCACCGACAAGGGTTGAAATGAAATACAAGGTACTGACCTGTACTGCAGTATTTATATAGGGCCTCATGCCTATGAGGTCTCAAAGAACTCAGAGCTGGACAGGGTACTCTGTTTGCTATTCTTAATTAATAGAGTGGCGTCTGCTGAGACATGCAGCTAAGGTAGGGTTGCTGAGCATGCTCACTATTTCCAATGAATTCCCAGGAAACTGTCCTGAAGTAGATCCTCTCTTGAATTAGTTCACTTTGTGGAAGAAACATGTTTGCTATCGCTCTTTTACATTTCACTTTAGGCCCTGTCTCATGCAAAAAAATCAATTACAATGAAACATGGGGGATGCTGGTTACCAGGAGATGATGCAGTGCAATGACAAATTTCGGGACAAAAAAAGCCTACCTCAAATAGTTTTAGTGTAGACAAGCGGTCTTTCTAAGGGTTCAATTAATGAAAACAATAGTTAACACACTAACACAACTCTGGAGTTAAACTTCATTTCTGAAGCATGACATATACCGCTCTCACCCAACAGATCACAAAGCAGGAAATGCTACCATCGCCCATGCCCTCTTCTAATTCTTAAAAAATAAATACTTGGCATTGAATAAGCCAAATACAAACAAGCATTGGCAGAGAAAACAGGTACGGTGGTGCCTTTATCAATGTTTGTTTTGTTATTATTTTTGTAAAATTCTTGTTTGGAGGGCCCTTGCCACTCACCAATGCAATAATTGGCTGAAAGAGCAAAACGCTGGAACTCATAGCCAATGGCTCAAGTGGGCTGACACGTTGCCCCATGCTGTATGCTGTAATGGGTGGAAGACAATGTCAATGACATGACAACAACCAAAGGATGAAAGTTGGTTGAAAGCCCCTATAACTACATTATTTTTAACCCACTTTATTTATTAGGCATTTCAGGTTTACATTGGGATATAAATGCAAAAAGAACAAGTGATGGACGGAATGCTGAACAATGTCAAACATTCACCCCCAGTACAGAGATCTGGGCCTAAATCCATCGTTTGTTTGCTGCCCATGCCATTCCAGTTTGGACGATGGATTAAACCCAGATCTGTGACTGGGGGTGAGTGTTTGCATCGTTCAGCACTCCGTCCATCATTCTTTTGTGTTGTTACATTGGGATACGTCAGGTGTCAGAAGCAAACTTGACATCATCAACATTCCTATGGGAGTCATGTATATACATTTGTATGCTAATACCAGGAGCGCGTTGATGATCAGTTACCTACAGCCTTTCATGCAAAAATGTACAAAGGAATAACATACTATGTAATCACAATGTAGGCCTTTAGTATCCCTGTCCGCCTCAGCAAACTTTAACAGTAACTGCAATAAAAGTAACAGGGCAAGGTGCCCAAGCGAACCCCTATAACTATATTATGTATATAAGTTTAGTAAAATCAAAAGGCCTTGGCTAACGCCAGACCTAAAAGCAGGCAGGAAGAAGAAACATTCAGAAATTTTTGTAACAGATGATGGCCAAGTTGGAAGTGGAAATAGTGACAGAGCGCTTTAGGTGAATAAAGGGGGGGAGAGAGAAAGAGAGGAAGAGGTGAACACCAGGATCATACTGTGCCTCACGGGATGGAGACTTGGGTGAGAGCGGAATGTGAGTCAGCCCATCGGCATCCGCAAAATATGCTCTGCTCGTCTGTCCGAGAGGCAGCTACCCTTCACTACGCCTGGCCGCCCCTATGAAGGTTCAGGTTAGACTGCATTCCCAGCCTTCATCCAGACGCCTGCATGGCACCCTTCAAACTATAACATGGCTCATTACGACATCCGCTATGACCTCACACAGGAGACTCCACACTAAAAACAAACGATGTGCACCTCTGAGGCGTCACCTCCATCCAGAGCAAACAAGGAAGTAAAGTGTTCAGCTTGTTCCACACTTTCATTCTACAACAAGCATTGGCAAAGCCAACAGGTTTCGCCTATGAGAAATCTATAGGTTTTGGCAATTTTTTTTGAGGCATGTTGCACAGAGGAGCTAGCTGGTGCAAAGCATGGCTTGCATTTTTTTTCTTAAAAAGAGCTATGTGTCCTAGTGTTTTTTTTTTTACTTTAAAACATGCGGCACAGCAGCTAGCGCTAATGTGTAACATGTCTAAAAAACATTGACAAATCCAATAGATTTAGCAGAGGCGAAACCTACTGGCTTTGCCAATGCCTGTTTTAATTACAAAAGGTTTCAGGTAACACAACTAATACATGTTGAAGGCAGAGCTACCGACCTTGGAACTGGGGAACCGTGTTCGAGTCTCATCATTCGCTCATGATCCTGTGATCCTGAGCAAATCACTTCCTCCACCGGTGAGTAGTAGAAAAAAATGAAAGTGTCTGTGTAATGTACGTGGTGCTCATGTACAGCACTCCGGTACCTTCGGGGACATGAGTGAGGACGAGGGAGATGGCTGAAGCAGGGGGTGGGTAAAACAACAGACAGCAGGGAGGAGGATGTGGTGGGTTACAGGTTGTGTGGGAGGAAAGTGTCTGTGTAATGTAAATGGTGCCCATGTAAAACACTAGTGATGGCGCGGGAGAAGCAGGAGGGTGGGTAAAACAAAAGAGCACCCGGAGGAGGACGTGGTCGGCCTCAAGCAGCATGGGGGAAGTGTCTATGTGTAATGTAAATGGTGCTCATGTAAAGCACTGCAGCACCTTCGTGTCCCGAGTGATGGTGCAGGAGGTGGCTGAAGCAGGGGGATAGGTAACACAGCAGAAAGAAGAGAGGAGGACCTGGTAGGTTAAAATCGACAATGCAAGGCAGGCATGACCATTTCGGTATTCCAGGATTTGCTGGTGAATGATTTTTCTAATTAAAAAAATGATATATACTATACATCTTTACATACAAGTGCATTCAGTCTGACCTCTTCATCCATGCGTCTGCTGTAGTGCCATTTACATTTTACTTCCACCACCCCAGCATGAGGCACGTCAGCTAGTGGTTTACCTGACTGCGAGTGAGGCCATTCTGCTCTTGCAAAATATGCACATCTGCACAAAAAGGAGTCCGCTTCAGTGCCAAAGACTACTGGTCTAATTTCTGTTTTTACATTTAAAAATAATCTTTTGGATTTAGACAAATGCTTATTTTACATAGGTGAGGGCCTGGAAGTTCCTCTGCTCTTTGCTGGGTGGTTACATATGTCTTCATACAAAAACATTTGCAAACATAATAAGCACTGACAAAGCCAAAAGGTCAGCAATCAATGCCAACTGCCTTTGCCAATGCTTGTTCTAAAATTCTTTGGGTGGGGCTAGAGAGTGCCAAGTTAACTTATGCAGTGCCATGCAGGGTTGGACTGGCCTGTAGGGGAGTCACTACCCAATGAGTTGGCCACACAGGTCTGTGTGTGGGAAGGTTTTTGGCTGTTTGTGGATCTGTTTTATGGACTTGTGGGCCGTTTTTAGGGTCGAGCGTGCAAGCGCTCTGGCCCCTGCTGTAATTTCTCTGTGGGCTTTTAACCACGCCCATCAGTTTTGTTGGTTTGTGGCTTGCCTTTTCAAATCTGCTTGATTTCATTTGTGAAAGGCATGCATACGTCATGCCTTTTCTGTTCTTTAGCCCTCCTCAACAGCAATGGTTAACTACAGAAAACATACGAGGCTCCATGTTTTCCACCTGGCTTCTGGACTACTTTTTCTTTTAATTTCCTATGCAGCACCATCTCGCTGGGCAGTAGTCGAGCGCTTTGCATGACATCAACCCTGTTACATAGATAATTGCATAACTCCTGATACGTTTGACTGTGAGTGAACTTCGGTTTCCTTTTGTGTGCTCCTTCACGCTCATGCTCATGGCGTGGGGCTTTAAATCGGCTCGCCTATGTAAAACGGTATTACTTTTCATTTTCTGTGGTAAGAAAAGTCCGGTTAGGACTTTACAACGCTAATACCTCTAAGTCAAACAAAAGTGAGACCCACTACATTGCAAATGCTTGTTTGTGTTGATTTCCCGGGTAATAAGAGACGCGTGGCTTGTAGCAAGCTTAAATGCACGCAGTCTCCCATAACTTGTAAAACATTTATGAAGCGTGCCTTTACAAGCTCAAAGCTGCCTCAGTTTGCAAACACGAGCCAGTTTTTAGCTAACTAATTCACTAAGGGGAGCCACTTTTATTGTGGCCCCACAGCCTTTTTTCTGTCCAAGTCCGCCCCTAGAGCCTTGTGAGATTGGTTTGAACATTTTGACCAGGGCTGGGTTTGGTTCCCGTCTCGGTGTGCTACAAACCACTTAGCAGTATGCTTCTTAGGGTGTAACTGTACGAGTATAATCCACGCCCTGCGCTAGCTAATAACTTACTTGTCAAGGGACGAAAGAGTGATTCAATATCACTAACAGCAACAGTCCCAATTATACATTTTAATAAGGCCTTAGGGATACCCTGAATTTGCAGCACAAAGATATGGCGCACACCCTGGGTTGAAAGCAAGCCATCTGCATCCCACCAAGAGACCACCCATTTATCATGAAACAGAGCTCTCAAGTTTCCCAATTCAATGCGTTTGTAGCTTGACCAGGCCCAGGCCTTGTGTGTGTGTGTTTTTTTTTCTTCTTTGCATTCTGGGATTTGTAGTACTGTCGAGCCGGTTATCACATTAAAACTGAAAGTTTCAGAATGCTAATGAAAAAGCTGGAAGAAAGATAAGAGCTCTGCAAGCAGACAAGTCGCACCCCATGACTTTAATAAGGGCCAGGTGTCAACGTCCTAAAATAACCGGTAGTCAATATTTAAATTCAAAAGTAGGTTTACGATGTTGAAACAAACGGAGTACACGATTACCATCCATAAATAAAAGCTGCGTTGAAACATGTTCGTGAAAGCTTTGTTCCGGCTTACAACCATTCATTAAAATTCAAATCCTTCAGGTGTATGCAAATGCACTTGTGTGGCACAGCATCCTTTTGGCACAGCACGCTCTATTCCTAAGTGAGAAGGTGAGACACGATGATGATATTGGGTCTGTAACAACAAGTATAACATAAAGCCATTCTAGAGAGTGATTATTATGCCGTTCACATATGGTCGGTGTGGTCTATTATTGGCTAGGTTTTGGATTAGAGTCATGGGGTGAGTGGTACCTTACAAAAAAGTTCATTTGTCAGTGGACAGCGAGGAGGAGAAAGTTGGGTTGAGTGGGAGGAGGAACTACAATAAGTGTGATATAATTTGTAAACAGGCATTTGGAACAGCAAAAAGTCTAGCGCAGTGGTTCCCAACCTTTTGATTTCTAAGGATCCCCACTTTAACATTAATGGAACCCAGGGACCCCCACCGAATAATAATGGGAATCTAGGGGACCCCCACCTGAGTCATTACTGGAAGCTGGGGACCTATTTTGTCAACATTTGTTCATATTTTTTTATTTTCTAGGCTCTCGCGGACCCCCTGAGAAGGCTTCGCGGACCCCCAGGGGTCCCCGGACCACAGGTTGAGAACCACTGGTCTAGTGTATACCGGACAGTGTCTGTTTAGCCACTGAGGAGTTTAAGTACTCAATAAGTCATCAAACATGCGCTTTGTCACTCGTGGTTGCACATGTGCATCTATTCATCTACCCACTAACTCATTCTTGCATTCACCTACTTACCCATCCACAATCAAACATGCACACATTCTCAACAAGCATATGAAAGATAAATTGAATAAAAGACAAAAACAGAAAACGCGCTACTGCCTAAACATAGCAGACATATGCTTGCCATAAAAACTGAAATTAAACACAGGAGCAAGTGACTGCCTTGAAGTGTTATTGTACATAGTGCATTATTGTTTTAAAGATCCACAACAGCAGCCATGTATAGAAGTAACATGGTGGCCATCTTGGAGCAGTTAAACAATGATATACTATACGAATGCCATTCCAATATCCCACTCTCTCCCTTTTACTATAAAGCATATTTGTTTCGGGGATCCCCCAAGGCAGCCCCTCTTCTGCACTTATATTTTCCAGCAACTCCTTTCCCAGGAGTGTGTTAAAGTTTCCACATAGCAAGAACACACCAGTTGCTTTTTCTTTAAATTCTGCTCTAACTGCAAGCATTAGTTCCCTACTTACTGGAAGGAAATTCTTGAAGCTGTTCTTAGGGGGAATCTAGACAATAAGGATATTAAAATGTCACCTGGTCATCTAGGCCGAATTAGCAGGTGTAGAGAGTACTGTTGGGAACACTTTAACAACAGCCTAGTCGACCAAAGCGTGAAGATGTGTAGTAATAAATGTAGATGGACCGCCCCTTCGGTCACCTATATTTGGACTTTGTATACAAAGCCTATGCTATACATAACACATACAGCTACTATCAGACTAATTCTGGGCCAGAGATTTGGAAGAGGACAGCAGTACCTTATAGTACTAGATATGGAACTATCCTGTTTTCTCTGTCTCACTCAGCAGCTTTGGTTTCTGCACTGCTTTGGGTGAACAAATATTAAATCTACTCCAAAGTGCTAAGATGGCTTTTTTAATGTTCGATGGAAAGATTTGTTAGACTTGATCAGTAAAGTAGTTCTCTTAGGTAACGGGAGAAAGCAGAGGATGTGTTCGGATGAGGAGCAGCATAAATTGCACCTTCCCATGACATCACCGGTGGGCGTCCGCCTGTTGACCATTAATTAAGATGAAGAGGATCCCCCACAAACAGAGGAACAAAGCACACAATTACAGACAGCTTTAAAGTTCAGATTCTCCGCTTTGGAATTTAGGAATATTTTGCCGTTTTTATATTTAGCTGGAACCTTAAGAGAGCTTTCGCTATATCGCCAACCCTCCTGCATTAAAAAAATCTTAATAAAAATACATATACATACCTACAGAAACTTTCTGTCAGCTCTTTTAAATCTTTGGCCTGCTCAAGCGTTATTCTCCTTTCCCTTCCATCCACCACAAAGTGCAGCATATGTAAACTGGTCCGCCAACTTCACACACTGGCTGTCTTACATGGTGAGAGATGGAATTTTTTTGTCTGATTACATGTGCACAGCTGCCTGACAAGGAGTGCATGTCAGTAAGAGGCAAGACGAGGTCGTGGGGCATCTTCTTGTTTTAAATATTTTTTTTTATGTTTGACAATTTGTATATGTTTGCAAAATAAATAAAAGGATTACATGTCTGCCGAGGCCAGCACTATTGGTTTTGCAAATACTTGTTGCTTATGGTTCTGTTTTCTCTATATCTCTATATCCGTGTCAGTAGTAAAAAATGAGTTCTTTGAAATGTTTGTCGGTCTGGGCTGCAAACTACATTCCACGTCATACACAGCTCCACTTTGGGTTCACTGGGAAGTAGGAAGGGACGACCACCTATCTCAGTGCCTCATTAAAAGTATAGGAGCAATCCTGATTGGTCAGAAATGGGTGTTTCACCCTGATTAGGTATTACAGGTTTTGCAAGCAAACATGCACATCCAATAATTATCTGTACTGAGTGGGGGAATTCTGGCACAATTGCTTCAGACCTGTAATGAGACTCAGGGGCATCTGGCCATTTATCTCATCGGGAATTTCCCCTGGGTCTGCAATGGTTTTAAATGTCCTCTTTCACTCTCTCAAGCTCCCCAAGGTTTACTGAAGAAAGAACAGAGAAGGCATAAACAGAGTGACAGGGAGCGAGAAAGAGCGAGAGAAACGAGGGAAGGAGATACGAGACTGAGTGAGGAAAGAGAAAGGTTCAGGTGTGTGAAAGGGAGTTAGAGGTGAAGGAAGGAGAGCTGAAAGAGAAACTATGGAGAGTGGGGAGAAGTAGAGAGACAGAGACTGAATGGATGGAAAGAAAGAGGAGAGAGACGGGAAGAAGGAAGCAGGGTTTGTTTGAACATTTTGCCAGGGCTGCTTTAAGTCCCTTGTTCAGCCCTGATGAGCATCGTGATACTGTGATAAAACGAAGAGTGGATTGGTAACATTTACAATCACGATTTCTAAAACAAATGAAAATGCAGTAGAAGAGTGCGAAAAAGAAATAGCTCTCTGAAAACTACATATGATATCAAACATATTTCCGAGCAAATAAAAGTGGAACTAGGAAGCTGAGCTTGAAAACATTTGAGAGAGTCAAGTATACCTTTTTAGGTCTCGGCTAGACAGTGCATGTGCTGTCTCGCAGAGGTGTTGCGTTCAATCTGTGGACTTCAACCCGCTCATAGGCTTCCTATTTGCTCGCTTCATTGTTGCTCTATGTGTCCATGGCAGTGCATGGACCAAGTACTTGTGTCCATCCACTGCTGTTTTAGGAGCTTCTTTTTTTTGTGTTTAAGCACTCTACACGAGTGCTCATATTTTTATTTGCTCCGTCCTCTGACTCCTTAAGGCAGGGTTATTACTACACGGATCAAGAAATAAAACACAGGGATTCCAGACAACGGCAAGGCGGTCACCATCTTAGGATGGGTTATTTCTTACTGCAATACATGGCATGCTGCAAGAAAAGGTCTTTTGTCTCCTTACGGAAGTCATATTTTATAGAAATAAATAGTGCTCATACTTGTACTGTGTGTTATATTTTGTTTTGTACCTTCCATTAAAAGTTGTTTTCCCCTGTTATAACCTGGGGGTGGGGGCCTTATGTTGTGTTTGTTTTTATACAAATTGAGGCATATTTTGTGACTTCTTTTCGAGAGGCAAAGATGTTTGTTTTCAATTACAGGCACTGCAACATTGCTTTTGAGCGGCAGCACCTAGCAAATAAGGTGGAGAAGTGTGGCACAATGGTTAGAGCGGCAGACCCTGAAGCAGAGATCTGGCTCAAGACCAGGGTTCAAGTCTCGATTTGGCAGGTCTTGGGCTCAATTCCCTTGGACCAGATAATTCTCGCCTCGGTGCCTAATCTAATTAATGGGTCCCACTCTGCAACTCTGGGCAATAGCTTGCTTAATCTCCACAATGGGCCCAACAGTGCTTGGATCCCTGGGGGTGCCCAGGAGTGGGCACCTCACAGGGAAAAGCCAGGAGGGGTTCCATAGCGGTATGAGTACAGCGCCTTGAGACCCTAACGGGTGAGTATTGCGCTATACAAGTGCAAAATTTAAATTAACATTTATAAGACATCATCATTACTCAACATGAGAGGACTGCTTATTAATCCTTACACTGCTTAGATGGGTTGGGGGCACTGTCCCCATGCAACCCACTTTTTTTTCCAGCAACCTTGGACCCCTACTGTGAAATATTATGAAGTCTCACCTACATCCAACAATCTGTCATCAGTCTTGTAATCCTGTCAAACTGTCCGCGAGCTCCTGAAAACGCCACCTCAGTGGAAACGGCTCAGTGACAGAGAGTGCCACCTTCTTGGAATCAGAACTACTGGTCAAACTGACACTATCTAGCAGTAGTCTGAGACAGGCCTTTTACGTCTGGACCTTCTTCTGAAACTGCTGTGCCTAAAGTAAACAAGTACACATCTAGATGGAACTTGATTGTAGCCAAATCTCTGTACCATATATCACCTTTACCAATCAAAGTCTCACCCGCCAGGAGGAGAGAGAACAATATAGGTGTATGAAAGAGTTAGAGGTGAAGGAAGGAGAGCTGAAAGAGAAAATATGGAGAGTGGGGAGAAGCAGTGCTTAATTTGAGCCGGTGGTTTCCCAGTGCGGGGGACCGGCACTTATTTTTGAGGGCCGGCACTTATCTTTCTGCCTTAAGCATTTACTGCGAGCAAAAGACACATATGGAAAAGACAGTGGAAGTTAAAAGCGAAAAAGCGTCTCATAGGAAGAAAGCAGAAGGCTACAAGAGTTAGCTGAAGAGGAAGGGAGTGCCTGTAAATGGATTAAAGAGGGCCGAGATAGCTTCACGATTACACTGCTTTGGTATTCTGTGCTGACACGTTGAATTGCAGCATCCAGAGTGTTTCAGAGGAGAGCTCTGGGCACCGGCACATTTTTATTTACAAATTAAGCACTGGGGAGCAGTAGAGAGACACAGACTGAATGGATGGAAAGAAAGAGTAGGAGAGAGATGGGAAGAAGGAACCAGGACTTGTTTGAACATTTTGCCAGGGCTGGCTGGCAATTGCATTTGATAGTTTGGACTCAGGAGTGGTTTGCTGTGCCTTATTCTAAGGCCCTTACACTCCAGATAGGCTTGCTAGTAATATTGGATAGTTATTTTCTGTCTCAACACACTAGTTCTTTCCACATGCAGTGGAGATTCATGGCAACTTCCCATGTC
The DNA here is from genome assembly GCF_031143425.1 of Pleurodeles waltl. NCBI lineage: Eukaryota > Metazoa > Chordata > Amphibia > Caudata > Salamandridae > Pleurodeles > Pleurodeles waltl. The sequence continues at coordinate 155,525,149 of NC_090448.1, forward strand.
AAGGTGGAGCAAATCCTTCCCATACTTAGCCTCAATGGTCTATCCTGAGCAGCGTGTGTACAGTGAGCAATTCTCAAGAACAATTTCACAGCATTCTTCTCTGAGTAAAGTGATTGGTGAGACTTCTGGCAGGCTGCAAGCCTCTGGACTCAATGGAGGTCCTGAAGTCTCTGCTTCTTCACTCTTGTGAATGTTGCTGTGTTCTCTTTCTGATCACTTGCATTCCGCTAACCCCCTGCAATCGACAGAGGACCCAATGTGATGTCTCTGCTCTCCTGTATGTGGCAGTTTCTCTATATCCAATCCCATCAATCATGCGATCCCTGCAGTTTGCAAACCCCTGCAATCAATAGAACATCTGCTTTGATATTTTCACTTCTTTGCTCATGTGTATGTTGCAGTTTCTCTAACCCTGATCCACTCTATCATAACTTCTTGCATTCCACGAACCTCTGCAATCGACAGAGGACCTGCTTTGATGTATTTATTTGTTTAGGTTGCAGTTTCTCCATCACTGATCCCCGCCAACCAAGATGCCTTGCAGTCTGATAACCTCTGCAATTGACAGAGGACCTGCTTTGATGTCTTTGTGTCTTTGCTCATGTGTACGTTGACCTTTCTGTATACATGATCCCCTTGAGTTTGGGATACTCCACACTCAATAGAGGACTTGCATTTAGGTATTCGCTTCATTACTCTTGTTGCAATTTCTCTGTCCTTGATCCCGTCTATATCTGATCCTTGCAGTCTGCAGGCTTCTGTATTTCATAGAGGACCTGCTTTGATGTCTTTGTTCTTGTGTATGTTGCAGTTTCACTATCTCTGACACCTTCTAACCCCAATCCCTTGCAATCTACAAAGCTCTGCAATCAATATAGAGTATCTACTTGGATGTCTTCACCCTTGTGTATGTTGCAGTTTCTCTGTCCCCGATCCCCTCTGTCCCTGATCCTTTGTAGACTGCAAAACTCTGCAATCGATATAAGATCAGCGTTTATCTTTTCGCTTGTTCAGTCTTCAGTATGTTGCACTTTCACTACTCCTGTCACTCTTGGACATTTTTTTTTTTACTTTAGTCAAATATCCAGATTATTATTGTGTATTGAGTATCTCAGCACTATACAATCAGTATACACCCAAGAGCAACTAATCACGTGCTAGCTTGCTGGCCCTTTTATGCCGTGCCCTCTAGTGTCACTCTATGTGTGTGTATGCGACTGTATCTAGGTGCAGGCACATAAAGTTGCAAAGAGTAGCAGACCTTCAGCGACCAGAGAACACTAGGAAACAATTCCATACGTTTTAAAGCACACAAGCAGTATAACTTTAAGATATGACAACTGGTGACCTTGTGGCAGCAGATAGAAAATACTTATAAAACGGCATATGCATTCCACACCCCGCAAAGCCCCACTGCAGCCCATTGAGCAGCCATGTAGTACCATGCGGACCACAGATGTTATGGGGCTTCATGGGCCGTTGCTACTGCTCATGGGCACACTTTCTGGCTAAAAACAAACTCTAAACTACGAGACATCCTTATTGAACTTTCTCATTGTTCTATAAGAACTCGGGCATGTTCATGGAGTTTTGCGAAAAGTGAATATTTATAATCTTCAGGACTACTACCCGCCCATTCAGAGCACAGGATACTGATACGATCACTGTCATTTCCGCTTTGTGAGCAGACTTGGAACCTGACTGGCTTTTTGAGCATCTTAGCAAAGCCCTAGAACTGCCCACCATCATAGGACGAAGCACGTGCCTGTTGAGTTCTTGTAACCACACACAAGCAGTCCTCTGTGTAACAAGGTGTGGAAGTGAAATGTGTGTTTATATGTGATAAAACTTTAACATTTAATAACCAACTCATACCTACTTATGTCTTCTCCTGTTATACTTGCACAGAGTACATTCAGTGTGGGCAAAACAAATAAACCTTATTTGTCTGGACAACGTGCAGACCCCAAAACAAAACACTAAACTTTGAAGCCACGCTTGTGAAGCTGCTTGGAGATCGCCAGCCTTTTCTAATACGAATTAATTTCCTTTCTTCGTACTTCACCAAAACACTACAATTCCCCACATGCAAAGATGCTAACCAGTCTAGTCACCAGACTAGAAACTAGTAAAGATACACTATTAGTTTGGGCAAACCCTGTTTTGTAATCAATAAATCAGCATCTCTTGCACCATCATTAATGTGGTTCTTTTTATTGACTTCTATGAACAGTTGGCCTAGAACAGGGTTCTGCAAAGTCAGTCCTGGAGAGCCGGGTCCATGCCAGATTTTTAGCATATCCACATTTAGAAAAAAGATGTTTCAGAAAGCTACATTTTTCTAAATGTGGATATGCTAAAAATCTGGCATGGGCCCGGCTCTCCAGAACCCTGGCCTAGAAGCTTTATAAAGTATCACTCAAGTAGCTAGACTTTCCCCTAAAGCCAGAGCCTTGACTACCACTAAAGATTATTTAGGGTTATAAGCTCCTTTACTAAGAACTATCTAACCCAAAGTCACCATAACAACAAAAGAACTGCTAAAACAAGCCTGACATATTGTCTGACTTTTCAACAGGAAATGTTAGACCTTCGTGCAGTATTGGAGGGGCATTGGTTTTAGAGTGTCCACTCGAAGCAGTGTACCATTCCTGGATAAGATAACAAATCACCTCAATCCTCTCACCCTTTTGGCCGACTACTTTCTGTGTCCTTTCCACTAAAAGAATGGCAAACTGAGGCAATAATGATCTCCACTCATATACTTGGGCAACCCAAGATGAAAAAGCATGGATTCGGGAGCACCATGACCCTAGGTGAAGCTGTAACAAAATGGAACCCACAGTGAGACCCAACCAATGTTCCAAACGCTTAGGGGGCAACTTAAAAAGTGTCCTCCTAAAGCGACCATTTGGGGGCAGATTACTTATGCACCAGTAGTGAAATTTTCTGCTAGTCAAATTTTGCCCATCTTTTGTACATACCAACTGGAGTAAAATAACAGTTGCAAAAAGAACATTTTCATCTATGGGTTGGTGCAAATGACCATGGAAAATTGAACCAGAATCACTTCAAAATTAACAGAAAATGATGATGTGCATTTATAATGACCGTCTGTATATGCATGACCTATCAAGGTGCAACAGCCATATATGTAACACCTCTACCTATGGCCTGTATACTTCAGTGATACTTATTCCAACCTAAGGTAACTCTCCTAGCCTTAAACCCTGTGGACCACACCTACTACCCATCTCAAGAAGCTGGATTTCACACATTTACACTACTGCCACATAACTTTGCACTGAAAAACTAGACCATAAATGACGAACCACTCGTGCAAAAATTGTATTTCCGCACTCCTTGATTACTGCAGATGTTAATAGAAAATTGTCAGGTTCCTATGTACATTTATGTTATCTGACCAGATCTTACTAGCCTCTCTCTATTGGTCAGTGGATCTAGATTTGAGATGCCCCAGCAACTGAAGGAATCTACTTTTGCCTACCTCAACATTCAAGTGGAAGGCGGTCCAATTTAGCTGTCTGATGTGGCCTTGGTGACATTAAGGGCCTCATTATGACCCTGGCGGGCGGCGGAGGCCGCCCGCCAGGATTCCGCCCTCCATTATGAGTTTTTCCCTGGGCTGGCGGGCGGTCTCCAAAAGACCGCCCGCCAGCCCAGGGAAAAACTCCCTTCCCATGAGGATGCCGGCTCGTAATCGAGCCGGCGGAGTGGGAAGGTGCGACGGGTGCTACTGCACCCGTCGCGTATTTCACTGTCTGCTACGCAGACAGTGAAATACTAGCGGGGCCCTCTTACGGGGGCCCCTGCAGTGCCCATGCCATTGGCATGGGCACTGCAGGGGCCCCCAGGGGCCCCACGACAATCCCTACCGCCATCCTGTTCCTGGCGGGCGAGCCACCAGGAACAGGATGGCGGTAGGGATTGTCAGAATCCCCTCGGCGGCGCAGCGAGCTGCGCCGCCTTGGAGGATTCTTACGGGCAGTGGAAAACTGGCGGGAGACCGCCGGTTTTCCCGTTCTGACCGCGGCCAAAGCGCCGCGGTCAGAATGCCCAAGGGGGCACCGCCGGCCTGTCGGCGGTGCTCCCGCCCCCGTTGGCCCTGGCGGTAAAGAACCGCCAGGGTCAGAATGAGGGCCTTAGTGTGGCTATACTAAAACCCAAAATAAGTAAATTTCATAACTATTAAGAATTTTCCTTAAGCCTCTTCCTGGAGTCAAAAGACTACCTTGTAGAGGTGTAAATGTGCGTGGCTTAATCGCCCGGTTCCCCGGGAAGGGAAACAGGGCACATATTGGCAGCAGGGCTCTTTTGCTCTCAATGTTTGAATTCAAGGTGAGTTCCCATGAATTCAGGCCACATACTTCAATGCCGACAACAGCAGGAGTAATTCCACCCACTGATTTCTGCAATAAAAGCAAAGTCATCTAAATAACAACCGACGTGATCAGATCATATGGATTTAAATATAACCCTCACTGTAAGCTAACTCGATGCTAATGTCTTTAAAATCCTACTACAGCGTGCACTACTCCAAGTTGCAACAAGTTTCACTGATGTCAGTGTTGCTACTACCATCAAGTGGTATAACACCATATGTCGAGGCACTTAGTAAAATCTGGTTGAGGCCGCCTAAAATTGGACTTGGTATATGAAAGCCATGGGCTTGAGCAAATGAGACCCCGAGTGCGGGGTCCCCCTGCACAGCATCAGGCTTCAGAGACCTAAATATGCATTTGTTACAGCCACTTCCTGTGTCGTTGAGTGATTCATTTTTCCCACGGCATCACTTAAGGCAACTGAACAAGTTCAAGTACAAGTGTATTAATCATGATATAGATACTTAAAACTTTACATGATGTGATTAAAAATACATGAGAAATAAAACCAACAAAACATTAGATTAAAATTGCTACCAGTTTCTGGAAGTGCAGTGTATTCGCGTTTTTCATGGCCAGTGCCAATGGTTGCAGCTAAAACCAAATACAATTAGGCAGAGATAAATCATGATTTTGACATATCAGAATTGTATCTACCCTTCTACCAAATGCAGTATCCTCGGACATGGCGGACACAAAAATTGTAATAATTCACCAATGGCATAAACATTAGCTGATTGAAAGAGGTGTTAAATGGTAGCCTTTTGGCATATGTCAGAACCCCTGGGAGCATAGGGGAAGCAATCGAGCAGCTGCCCTTAAAACAGAAATTAGCCACAGAGTAGAATGAGTGACAACCTTAGGCATGCAAGTTAGTGCAGTTCCATAAAACAAAGTGCCTGTGCCTGGAAAGGTAAAATAGATTAGTATGATTCCGAAAGCCGTTTGATATGTCAACCGTGGTGATATAGAGAACCTGCGGGTGGAGAGGTGCAGTGAATAAGGATGGTGGGCTTCAAAGTGCACTCACTCCGTATGGGTATGCCACTGCTTTAAAGTGCTGTCCTGCAAGGATGATGGATTTCACCAAACATGCCGTTACTTGAGGATTTTGACCCTGCAAACAGAATATCAGGGCTTGGCAGCATGTTCTGACTCCATTTGCATTAAACAAGTTGCATAGGAGCTTCCTACATGCTGTTAAAGCGACTGAACATATTAACATTCTCATTTGGCGAGACAGCTAGTACTACTTGCAGGCGGTTGAGGCATAAATCCTACAAAGAGTTTTGCACTGATCAGAACAAACATTAGCAAAAACAGGCTGGTGCAAACGTTCAATTTTTGTCCCATTCCTTTGGTGCAAATAGTGTTGTGTACTGATCAGTCAGCAAACGTTGGTGCGAAAGTGTAATGTTTTAGCTATGCACTCTATAACCAAGGGACAGAAACTGTGTGAAAGGAGCAGCACTGCATAAACAAAGATGAAAAGAAAAACTGCAACAGTTCACACTACACCAAGTGTAAATAAACCTTGTGAGAGAAACATTACTACCCAAACAGATATGCAAAAAAACCATGATTGCATCAGTGTTCCTGTGTCAGCTGGTCAGCACGACAGCAGCAGTACTATAGAAACCGTCAAAAGAGCAGTGCTACCTGCAACAGTTGTGCAGGAACATTATGACAGCACCGGCAATAACACCAGATGCAACGTAGTACTGCCTGCAAAAGGTGAACAGAAACAGTGACACAGAAAGGGCCCGATGTACGACACAATTTTGTGACCACAAAATGACCTTTTTCTAATGTACCATTATTATTTTGCACGCTGGAATGCAAATACGGACTCACAAGATCAGGATTGCGACTTGCAATTAGGAAGGGATGTTCCAACGACGTCCCTTCCTAATTGCTAGCTGCAGTGGCGTGGGTGATTGTTTTGTGACCGCAATTGCGGTCGCAAAACAATCGCAGTTACCAATAATTTCAAATTGGTGGTAACCCATTTGCAAACGGGAACCCTTCTCCTTTGTGAATGGAAGCAAAAATATTTTTTCAGAGCAGGTAGTGGTCTCACGGACCACTGCCTATTCTAAAAAAAAATGAAAAGAAAACTTTTCATTTTTTTTTTAAAATGAAGCCTGTTTTCCTTTATGGAAAACAGCCTGCATTTAAAAAAAAAAATCTTATTTAAAAAGCAGTCACTGACAGCAGGCCACCATCCCTTTGAGTGCAGCTATTCCCAATGGGGTCGCAAATTGCGACCTACCTCGTGAATATCGATGAGGTAGGTCATTTGCGACCTTATTGGGAATCGCAGAGTGTAGTTGATACTGTTGTATATTCCAGATTTCGACTCGCAACAAATGCAAATTGTGAGTGGCAGTCTGGAATGGTCGTACATCGGGCCCTAAGAGACAACAGTGCTGCCTCCACCGGGGATAAACAATATGACAGCAATATTACTGTATGTACAGAAACAGCGAATCTGCATTGATACGGCCAAGATGTAAACAACCAGTGAAACAGGAGAGTACTGACAGTGCTGACTGCACCCGGCAAACAGAAGCATTACTATCTGCACCAGATGGACAAAAAACAATGAGGCCATCAGCTTTGCCATCAACAAGTACAGAAACAGTAAGCCTATCAGTTAAAGTTTCACAAGGTGTACTGAACCAGGATGAAAGCATTGATACTGTAGTGTAATAATCAGCTACAAAAGGTCAGAAAGGGCAAGCGGGATAACAAAGCAGAAAACGAAAAAAAAACCTTTATCTCGTTGTTTGTCTTGAAGAAGGTGCTACAGGGAGATTTTCAAAAAATCCCACGGCAAATGTGGGTTCCTGGGCTCAGACAATAAGGATCAGAGCCTTTTATCACTGATTTCCCGGAGCTTTACCAAACGAAAGAGCTCACAACTGATCACCAAGTACAACCCTTTAGCGCTTGACCCTCAGAATAGCGAAGTTGAGTGGTCCAAGACTTGGACTGAGGCTCGCTAAAGGAGATGGTGTGAGGAAGAAACCAAGAGTGCAATGAAACATAACAGTGAAGAAAGCAATGCCCAGCTAGAGTTTTATGCCAAACAAGGCTTTACTTCTAACACACAATGGAATGCTATTAGTATAAAGTTTACAGGGCGGAATATCAGATGTTAGTCACTGGGCGGGGGAAACTAGACGCTGATTACTCATACAGTCCTCAGGGGGAATAATGTAGCCTGCTTCTCACAGGGAGGCCCTTCAGGTTCCTGTCTTTCCCTGCAAAAAATCACCTCTGGATCGTGACTGGGCAGCATGTAACACAGGTTCTCAAAGTCCCCAGTCCTTCACACACTTTCACCTACGTACACTGCACCCCTTTTTGTCTGTCACTGGTTGGTCCACTTTGGGTGGCTGAGGGCAAGGAACGGCATAACTGTTAGCGGAGCGCACTCATGCTCTGCACAAAGCCCAGTCAGTGTTACTGGTTTCTCAGCCTTGCCCTGATGCACAGGTGTGCTCTCCGGTTGAAGAGGCGGACTGGTGCATGCACAAACTGTGCTCTGCCAGTACCACTTGGTGGAAGACGATGCTTCATGGATGATTCTTCTCAGACCCAGCACAAAGCCCCACCATCCAAACTAAGTGAATAGCCTATCCCAGGTTCGAGAGGTGATCCAACAAAGTTCAGGAAGATCCACCAATGCGGAATGCATGTTGCAGTAGTGCTCATCTTCTCTAGATGCTTTTGACTTTTATGAGTTTGACCGCCAACTTATGGTCACGGTTCTTTGGGTGCCATGTAATCAAAAGCAACTAATCTCCTTGTCAAGGGGTGGGACTGTGGAATGTGAATCACAGGAGCACTAAGCCATGACAGGTGTTTTAACTTCAGTGCATGCCACAGTGGCCACAGGGTCACCCCAGGTAGCAGCGCTCTGATCCACACCAAATGCTTTAGCTCCTATTAGTTCCTCCTTCTCAAAGAAGCATCGTCTTCATGCAGGGCAACTCTAGCACCCCTCTTCAACATCAAGTTAGCTGGGTCCCTTGCAAACTGTCTCACTGAAACCAACCTATACCTGACTGATGAGCCCTAACTAGGGCAAAACCATCCTAGGTTGCTTGTGTTCCGGTTCAAGAGTACCTGGCTTGACAGTTCGGGCTGGACTGTTCCCACTGGAGCTGGAGCAATACTGATTTACATATAGCTGGGTCCACACTGAGGTGACATGGTGTGCAAAATAACGATGGACAGGGATGCAATCCTGAGTAGTTAGCACCGGTTGGGATTAATTCAAGCACGTTATTTATAACTTTTTTGTATATTTTACTTCATTCTAGCTGGCATGGAAAATATGTTGGCTGTTAAAAGCATGCAGTGCATTTGACTAATACACATATATATTTTAATGTTCTTTCTATGTGTATATTTACATGGAATGAAAAAATGAAAATGCTATTTTACCAAATCTTGAACAAAATAAACCCAACTTCAATCCTTTAACTAACAGCACACAAATAGCATATTCTTAGCATAGACACTTGCCCTCAATTTCAAATATAACTCTGTCTCCTCAAAAATAGTTCACACTTAGAACAATGGCAAACTCCTCTTTGCCAAGCAAATGCTATGTTACTAGAAAGGCCACTCCCCCTTGACCAAATAAAGAGCAGAAAGTCAGTGCGAGTCAGTGCAAGTGCTCCTCCTCCTCGTCAGCAAACACAAACCATACTCATAGCAAATGTGCTTCTCTTCTTCACCAAACACACAGTGAAAACTATAGCAAGTGCACTATCCTTCTTCGCTAAACAAATATCATACTCATAGTACGACAAACACCTCTGTACCAAATAATGACACATCCCCAGCAAGTCCACTACCCCCTTCACTAAAAGAGTAGCAGGTACACTACCCGCTTAGGCAAGTCCACTGCGTCTCTTCATCAAAGACCATGCTCAAAGCAAGTCCACTACACCTGCTCACTAAAGACATTAATCAAAGCAAGTTCACTACCCCTCTTCATCAAAGAACATGCTTAAAGCAAGTCCACTAAACCTGTTCACTAAAGACATCAATCAAAGCAAATGCACTATCCATTTTCACCAAATAGCACATTCAAAAGTCGACTACCCCTCTTCACCAAAGACCAGGTTCAACGCAAGTGCACTACTCATCTTCACTAAACAAATATTACACGAGTAGCAGGTACACTACCCACTTAAGCAAGTCCACCTCCTCTCTTCATCAAAGACCATGCTCAAAGCAAGTCCACTACCCCCACTTCACTAAAGACATCAATCAAAGCAAGTCCACTACCCCCTTCACTAAGAGTATCAGGTACACTACCTGCTTAAGCAAGTCCACTGCCTCTCTTCATCAAAGACCATGCTCAAATCAAGTCCACTACCCCTGTTCACTAAAGACATCAATCAAAGCAAGTGCACTATCCCTCTTCACCAAATAGCACATTCAAAGTAAGTCCACTACCCCCCTTCACCAAAGACCATGCTCAACGCAAGTGCACGACTCCTCTTCACTAAACAAATATTACACGAGTAGCAGGTACACTACCCACTTAAGCAAGTCCACCTCCTCTCTTCATCAAAGACCATGCTCAAAGCAAGTCCACTACCCCCACTTCACTAAAGACATCAATCAAAGCAAGTCCACTACCCCCTTCACTGAAAGGGTAGCAGGTACACTACCTGCTTAAGCAAGTCCACTGCCTCTCCTCATCAAAGACCATGCTCAAAGCAAGTCCACTACCCCCACTTCACTGAAGACATCAATCAAAGCAAGTCCACTACCCCCTTCACTGAAAGGGTAGCAGGTACACTACCTGCTTAAGCAAGTCCACTGCCTCTCTTCATCAAAGACCATGGTCAAAGCAAGTCCACTACCCCTGCTCACTAAAGACATCAATCAAAGCAAGTTCACTGTCCCTCTTCACCAAATAGCACATTCAAAGTAAGTCCACTACCCCTCTTCACTAAACATACATTACACGAGTAGCAGGTACACTACCCCACTTAGGTCCACTACCCTCTTCAGCAAAGACCATGCAAAAAGCAAGTGCACTAGCCCTCTTCACTAAACAAATATTACATGTACAGCAAGTGCACTACCCTCTTCACCAAATACAACACTCAAAGTAAGTCCACTACCCCTCTTCAGCAAAGACCACACTCAAAGCAAGAGCAATACCATTCTTCAGCAAAGCCACACTCAAAGCAAGCCCATTACCCATTTTCACTACCCGTCTTCTGTAAAGACCACACTCAAAGCAAGGGCACTACCCCTCTTCACCAAAATCACACTCATAGCAAGCTCACTACCCCCATAACAAAGCACATACCACTCTCATACCAACTCTGCTGTCCCTCCTCAAAAGACTAATGTAACACTCACAAGAACTGCACCACTTGTCTTTCACAATCACATGTCTGCTGAAGCAGGTGCACTACCCCACCTTAACGCATTTAACACATACGATGCAACTCTTTAACAAGTATATCACAAATAACAAGTGCGCTAACATTTCACTAAAAAAAAGAAATCACACTGCTGCAAGCACACTACCCATTTGCCCGCTCTTAATATTACAAATCCAGATTAAAAACACATGGTTCGTCTCAACACATAATAGTGTTTCACTGTAAACCCACAGCCAGGCCTGTAGGCTTTGTCACTGCTTGCCTGAGGCAGTCATGCTCGGTTTTGGACTCACAGAGGTGACAGGCACATAACTCTCTCCCACATGCCACTGCTGTGAGTTGCACTGCTAAGCAGTTACTGCATTTGTTTACATGACATATTTTGTGAGGAATGCGACTTTGCCCAGCAGATACTGTAACATTTTATGTTTGTTTAACTATGTATTTATTTATGATTTCGTTTTATATAGTGCTTTGTATCGCCTTACCCATACTTCCGAGCACGAAGGTGAGAAATAGAGGCATATTTACAAGCCCCTAATGCCACCGACATCACTTTTTGTGATGCTCTGATGGTGCTGTGCACTCCGCCGTATTTACAAGGCGGCATGAAGCCACTTTTTGTAGCTTAACGCCACCTTGCAAATACGGCCCCTTCACACGCAGCACTTTGCGTGGAAGGAGTGTATAAAGGGTGTTGCTGTGGGCGTTCCACAGCAACATCCATTGCCTTTTGACGCTGCCCCAGATTTAAGGGATTTTGTAAATCTATGGCAGCAGCAAATTCTAACGCCATCCCACGGGTGACGGTAGCATGGCACAACAACGAAAAAATGCTTCCATTTCTCCTCCCTTTTTGATCTTTCTATGCGTGCTGCACAGAAAGAGCAAATTGCCCTAAAGATTGTTTTTGTGCAAGAAGGTGCCCCTTCCTGCATAAAAACAATCTCCCCCACAACGCAGCCATCCTTGCACAATGGCGCAAGAGTGGCTGCGTTGGCGCTCTGCAGCAAATTCAGCGCCGGCACAGGGGGAAACACAGGGGTTTGTCGTATTCCGGTTAATACGGCGCATCCCTGCATTTCTAAAGTGACACAGCACAGCCAATTGTAGTGCTGCGCCGCACTGCGCCACATTATTGTAAATATGCCCCATAGTCTCTATCCTATTATGGGGAAGTTTGAGTCCAACATGCACTGGGGATCCCTGTTGAGATATTGTTAACATGCTGCCCCCTTTAGCTAGTAGCTTAGTAAAAGAAAGTTTACAATAGTTCTGTGTTCAGTCCTATCTTTTTATCTGCAGAGACTCCGCAGCTGTAAAGACACTACTCGTAAAATACCTTTGTGAATAGCAAACAATTGTAACTTACACAAAAGTGTAAGTTTACCTTTGTGGCTCAGGCCCATAGAGTGGACAACTGATTTTAAGTTTTTGCAGACATTCAATGAGCTTCTTGGAGAACCTAGTGTAGACAATGTTGCAGTAGTCGAGGGACACTTGAATTAGCTCTCTCATTAGCTCTATCCCATTGGTCAGAGCAGAAGAGCAGTACAATTTTCCATAAGAGAGACAGCTTTAGATGTAAGCCCTTTTCAACCCTGTTGACTATCTGAAAAAATGTCACCTTGGAAACAAATATGACTCCCAGGTTAAACACTTTCAATGAAGTGCATGGTGGCACCCCAACATTGGAAGGTCATTTGAATGGATTAGGTTAGAATGCATGTTCCATCCCCACAACCTCAACATCAGAATCTAGGTTTTACTCCATTTAGACTGAGGAAATTCTCTTTCATCTGTGTAAAACTACTCTCACACTAGTGATGTTCATTTTGTCCACTTGGTTTTCTGTTCTGAAGGTTTGGTATAGTTCAGGACTATAATTCAATTTTCAATAAAAGAATAGGATGCCCGACATCATGAATATGGATTTATAGGGGGAAGGGCAAAAGAAACACTTTAAGGCATGGACAATGTGGATGATTGCCCAAGGGCCCTAACTTCAATGAGGGCTCCTGCCAAAGTATCAAGAAAGGTTGAATATCCACTCTTGCCCACTCTCCTCTGTCACTTTCTCAATCCCAACCTTTCTTTTTCTACCTCAGTCTCTGTCTCTGCTCGTGTCTACCTATCCCTGCTTTACCACTCTGTACCCTTCTATTTACCCCTTGTTCTCTGCCTCACTTACCTAGTGATCTATCGTCTCTCTCCTCCTACCTTGGTTACTTGTCCTTACCTTTTTCTCTACTTCTCATGTTCCCCTCACGCTCTCCTTCGCTGTTCTAACTGACTCAGATCATGGTCTCTCTTTCATCACTCTGTCTCTTTCTCTCTGCCCTCTCTTTTTACCTTATCTATTTTATTTCATTTCTCTCTACCTAGCTTGCTGTATCTCGTCTCTCTACATCACCAATCACTGACTCCCATCCTTTTTACTACCTCACCTCTCTGTTTACCCCCGTCTCTGATGACCCCTCTCTCCCACTTTTAACTTTCTTTCTCTGGTTCACCTTTCTGCCTCATCTTTTTCTCCTTCAACTTACCTATTCTATCTCCCTCCATATATGTCTACATCTCTCTCTGCATCTAGCCCTTCTGGGATCTCTAGCTCACCTCTTGTAATACACTTTTCTGTACCCCACACAATCTCACTACCTCTCACAATCTTGTCTCTCGGTTACCCTCTGTGTGCTTGCCTTTACATCTCAAGCCCATCTCTCTATCCCAGCTCTCTCTACCTCATACTTTCTCTGTACCTTACTGCTCTGTTTTCATCTCACCTCTCTGTCTCTCTCCTCTTCTTTAAAATGGAACTGGGGACAATAGGAGTAAAATACTAATCTTTTCCAACCCTTTTCAAAAAGTTTGTCTTTATTTCACGGGGGTGCAAACCATGTACAGATGTTTTTCTCAACAAACTGTCACAGTTGACGTTATACCTGGACAGAAAGAGAGCAATCATGATAACTTTACTAGTAACTACAAAGCGAGTCACACAGGTATATATTCGAGTTGGGGGTGTAAAACTAGCATACCACAGAAGATCGTGGCCCCTACATAAGGGGGGGAGGGGCATTAGCACCCAGCTGGGGCTCTGCAAGAATCCCAGGCCTCTTCTGTGGGAAGGACAAAAAAACAAAGTATGGAAAGATTAAAGTGGGAAAGAGCCGAAAAGCCTGAAAGGTGCAAAATTTACTGGAGGCAAATTTTAGAAGGTTGCAGAAGATCACAGGAGTGGTACATATAACAGGATGCAGAGGGTGGGCTTTACACAGAAAAGGATAGTGACTTTTCCACTTGTTTTGTTAAATACAACTGGGTAAGCAATTGCGGCATTGAGAACACATCCAGGAATGAGAAAAGAGGTATGAAAGAAGGAGGACTGCCAAGAACAAGGTATTTAAGCTTCATTTTATCCTTGAAAAGTGACTCCGAAAGGCACGGCAAAACAGCGGCTCAGAAGGCAATCTCTCAACCATCAGAGCAACAAGCATAACCACCTCCTGGGATCATCACCGACCACTGAGGTGTCTTCAACATGGCACCAGTCTCATCTTGGGTAGTTCTGTTCATTTACAATCCCTCCATACTGTAATTGCCAAGAGACTCTGCCTGGCGCCATGCTATCATCCATAGCCTAGCAGGAAATTGGACCAGAGCGCCCTCACTCTTGCTTCTTTTCACAAGTTTTGCATGTTCTGCCTCTAGCAATGCTTGAAGAACAGGAGAGGTTGTTTTCCTTAACTGAGCAGTTATTTATTTTCCCTTTCACTCATTCAGAATTTTTTTCTCCTCACTAAAGTTCATTAAAATCGTGCTACCATTATCCTCATTCTTCCTGGAGTCTTTTGTTAGTATCTGAAATTCCCATTGAAGTGTTAGGCGCTTGCAGCCAAGTCAGAAGTTCTTATGTTGAATAAATGTTTCACGCGCCATTGCTGAGTTCAGCTCTTCTACTCAAGAGGCTGTTCTTGCACTACTTTGGTACTGAGTCTAAGTAGATTATCCAAACATTCTACATGATTTTCTATGTGAATGATGGGGGTTAGAGCACATGAAAGCAATGTGGAGGAATTAGCAGTACAGCTTGCGCAGGAGGAATATGGTGCTGGAAAATCTACTTAGTACAGGTGGTAACTTTCAATGGCTTCAGAGATGTGGCCAGATGTCCTGGTGGTCCCTCTAGCTGTGTTGCCAATTGGTGCATGGGTGTGGAATTCCTATTGCCCCACTCCCAGGACATATTGTTTGGGGTCAAGGACAATGACAACAAGTTTTCATGTTTATTTTGTCCTAGCATCAGGTAGGCCCAACCTGTTGTAGCACAAATCCTTTGGCTGCCAGTTTACAGTACCATATTATGGATCAGGGAAGAGCATTGTCTGCAGTTAAGGCAATATTTGTGGCCCTATGTTAATGCTGTTCCAACTTATATTTATGGTTCATAATGTAAAGTCTTTATTATTAGGGAGAATGTCTAAGAAAATATTGTAAGGCTCGGACTGCACTGCTGACAGTGTTCCCAGTAGAAAATGTGTACACACTTTTGCAAGTTTAACACTATAAGACTATGGCGGTCATTCTGACCGTACCGCCGCCCGCCATGCGGTCACCGCCATTTGGCCGCTCCGCGGTCAAAAGACCGCGGAGGCCATTCTGGCTTTCCCGCTGGGCCGGCGGGTGACCGCCAAAAGAGCGCCCGCCGGCCCAGCGGGAAAGGCCCTGCAACAATGAAGCCGGCTCCGAATGGAGCCGGCGGAGTTGCAGGGGTGCGACGGGTGCAGTTGCACCCGTCGCGATTTTCACTGTCTGCAATGCAGACAGTGAAAATCTTTATGGGGCCCTGTTAGGGGGCCCTGCTCTGCCCATGCCAGTGGCATGGGCAGTGCAGGGGCCCCCAGGGGCACCACGACACCCGTTCCCGCCATCCTGTTCCTGGCGGTAAAAACCGCCAGAAACAGGATGGCGGGAAGGGGGTCGGAATGTCCATGGCGGCGCTGCAGATTCAGCCCATGCAGGGGTATTCCGGCGGGAAACCGCCGGATCCCCTTTTCTGACCGCGGCTTTACCGCCGCGGTCAGAATGGGCATTGAAGCACCGCCAGCCTGTTGGCGGTGCTTCCGTGTCCCTCCACCCTGGCGGTCCATGACCGCCAGGGTTGGAATGAGGGCCTATGTGTAATGCTCCCAGAATGCTCTCTGGTGAGATGCAAATATTTGTAGAAGCGTGAAGGCAAGATTGATGAGTCTTTGCTTTCAAATTAAATGTTCACAAAAATGCAACTAGGAAAAAAACAGCTAAAGAACTGTGAAGTTCTAGGTACCATTTCTTTGAAGCATCATCTAGTAAAATGTATTAATGCATGGTAGCATTCCCAAAAAATAATCATAATGGAAAATCAGTGCAACCAGTTTCACCAAGATTACAATATGTGTCTTGTTGTGATATGGTTTTTGTGAAATCTTCCTGTTGTGGGAGCTGCCAGGCCCTCCCCATTATTACAAATATTTGCAAAATGCAATAATATTTTTTGGTTACAAAAAGCAGACATTGCCACAGTAGTCCCTAGCGCTGAATAAAACTACTTTGTTTACAGATATGCTCCTTGTGAAAGAGCAGAATGATGTAACTCTCAGTGAAACCAGTCTATAGATAGAGAGAGACAAAATGTTAATTAAAAGAAAAGGTCTTGGTTTACTCAAGACCTAATTAGGGGGGCCATTTGTTAAATAAAGTCACAAAAGTGCGCCCCGTGGTATATACCCTTGCATAAGTGCAGATTTACAGCTTTGATGAATTCACAATAATTAACAGAAGTATGCCAGGAAATTGAACTCCTAGAAAATATTTGTGAACTCCATTTTAGCATGAGCAAATGTGCATGTGATGATTTGATCATGCGAAAATCTGTATAGCGTTTAAAAGTTGATTTTCCCTTCAACCACTTTTTTTAAAAACCATAGAAGACGTTTTACTTCTGCCCTCGTCAGGGCTAAATTTCCATCCTTTCTCAGTATGTGAAAAAGATTAGAGACGAGCTGGTAAAAACTAAAACATGCAAGTTGTTAGGTGTGAACAGACTCCAAATTGCATTCAAACCCTGAAACTATTGCTTAATGGTACTTCCAGCCCCAGTATATAGATCTGTAGAAAGGTGGCATAAAATGTGGGAATGGCCAGAATTCAAACCTTACTGTAGTATGAGCCCTGGCATAATCAGAGAGGCTATTATCAGAGCTCTTATAAAATCTTATCTCCGCACTACGTGCCACCAAAGGGACAAGTTGATTTTGTTTACAGAACCAGTAGATTTATGAAGAATATGTGAACAACTGTCTGACGGTAGAAATGGAAAAGACTAAACCTCCTACTAGTGTCCAATCTGGTATAATAATAACATTTGCTGAAAGTGGTACTACCCTAAAGCACACAGATAAATGTATACAAGTATACAAATTGTACAGAAAAACAGATAAGACTACAGCACTCAGAACATATATGGTTAAAGACACAGATGCAAAGTCCAATGTGAGAGGTCTGTTGATGAATAGTACAGTACTCTTCTCTGTGTTCCAGAAAGATTTTTAATAGTTGAAAATATAGGCTAAGTATAGTGATAGCCTTTAGAATTTATACACATTCCAAGCACAGCCAACAGTTCCGCCTCAAACTTCTCGCACTTTTAACAAGTGCGCTCGGCACGGTTCCATCAGGACTTACCATGGTCCCCTGATTCCTCGCTCTTTGAGAAACTCTCCTCTTCTAATTGGTCTATTCATAGACCCACGGTTACTCTCGCTTTGTGCTACCTGACTGACATATTCCCTCTCGCCAATCCAGTTCTGGGTCACAGTTGACATTCCAGATGGATGCCGCCACCTTGCTCCTAGGAGCAGAAGGAGACCACATACCTCTATAACCACTCTGAGATCCACAGTCTACCAAACTCTGCAAACCCAGCAGTGACAAAGGAGGCTCAGATACTGCTGGAGTTGGAGAGGGCTCCAACCACTGTCTCAGGTTATTATGTAGTCCTTACAGCATCAGCACTTGTGACTATGAGAAGAAACAGTTCTCTTAGGAACTTTTCAGGTCTCATTAAACACAGGTTAAAGATTGTGTGTTTTGCCTGATAGAAATAGTGTAGGCAAGCTACTGCAGTACAACATGAGGCTTTAGTTCACTAGATGGATTTTCTTTTACCTTTCATTTGGTTAAGATTCTGAGCTACAAAACAGTGTGCATTGACTTTTAAAAGCTAGTCAGGACACCATCCACCCCCTCAATAAACATGTTTTACACGGTACCATGCTGCAGTTACAGATCAGGAATGTTCAAACTATTCTAACTTTAATTACAAACATCTGCAGGCAGAAGCTGAAAGACGAGAATTGTCTTTGTGTATCCAGGGTTCACTCATCCTTCCCTGTAAGTACCATTTCAAGAGCCTTCCTAAGCAGAGCCTTCAGCTTAGAGTAAGCAGTATTTTAATTACTGTAAACACACGCACAATACTTTCAGCATCCTTAAAATTCTCTGAAAACATGTGAGTTCAACAGTAAATTCACTACTGTCCCTACATTTCTTTTCACTGGTCGATCTATGCATCCGCTGAATTCCTCAACTTCAAGTACTGCTTCGTATACTGAGACTATCATCATTTGCATCTTAATGGAATTACCACCATTGAGTTTTGTGCCTTAATATAAATTGCTTTGGACAGTCTATTGTATATCTGTAGTAATTGTTATTATGAAGCCCCTCTTGTGGAAGAAAAAAAGTGTGTTCATTATTTGAAGAGTTTAGCAGAGGTGACTGGAAATACCTGGCATCCTGGGATGAAAGTCTGACAGTGAAATATTTGGATTGAGCTGCAGTGATTTTACCAATTCCTTATAGTTAGCTAAAAGTTACCTCTGTTGTCGTGAGACAGGTTGGAAAAATAATTATGAGTCAAAAACATGCATTACAAACAAAAAGGACTCTAAAACTATTTTTAAGAGAAAACAAAAAAATCCCAATGTACCGCGTTTCAGTAAATGATTTGGGGCTGATTTAAAGTTTGGAGTAACCGCACTCCAAAGTTAGAGATGCTCCCCATTTGAACATCTCTGGCCAAAGGCATGAACCTCTGTGACTGTGATTCATGTCAGTGAATTTAAAGTGTGGTCTGAGGCTCCGTCAATGTGACAGTGCCACAAGGCACACTTCCAATATTTATTTTAACAAAACACCAAAGTAAAATTTTCTTTCTAAAGATAAAAAAAAACAACCACCCCCTCGCCAATGGGGAGTGTTCTCCCAATGTGAGGGGGTTATTAAAATGTTTTCACTTTCACTTACCGCCATGTTTTGGCTGGTGGTGTGTCAAAGTAAAAAATAGTCATGTGTCCACCCGTTTTGAATAGGGCAGGTGGACAAATGGCCAAACCTCTGATGGCCCGTCATCTGTTGGGTCATCAGCGGAGTATGTCAGCAGCAGAGATGGACTAGTCTCCGTCTCTGACGTACCTGAGTTTTGCACAACTCTATATGAGGCAGGCAGAATTTCAGTTTGGAGGAGAGGGTACTCCTTTGCATGTTGATACGGTGTGACCTCCCCGCCATATTCTAAACGCCGCCCTCATTCTGTTCTGAAACCTCTTTCTTCATCTGCTGAGTCCGCCGCACTGTTCACAATGGATTTAAATGAAGCACTGAAAGTTTAACTAGCCTGGCACAGGCACATTTCCCGACCAGGTGCAGATGAACAGTTCCATACCAGGTCAACGTTACGTTGAGAAACTTACTTCAATAACAATCTACCCCTCTGCTCACTAAGGATGCCTGCTCCGGCATCTGTAAAAAATTCTGTCTTCTCTAATGTTCTTATAAATAGCTCATGAACACAGCACACGTCCTCCCACTCGTCCTCTGTCACATGTTTTCAGCCCAGAATCCTGGCCCACGCCAGAAGTAAGGGAAGGCATATATTAACTATTCAACCATGGGAGAGTAGACGAAGACAAGATGCCTCACTGTACTGTAGGGACCTCTTACCCGTTGTGCCAGTAACGAAATTAGCAGACAGTGACAAATGATGGATCTGTAGCAGGTGGGCAACTTCGCTCCACCTACAGAAGACACTGGCCCACAGACGTCTACCAGTGGCCATCCACAATTTGGCAGCACTGTCCTCATAAAAAATCTACTTTCAGAATTATCTCCCCCAAAACGAGCCTGGAATTAGCCCTATATCAACGTCGTGCTTAACCAATAAGGTTGTAATTGAAGGATGAGACATGGAGTTGGACAATTAAAAAAATATATATATCCCAACCTATAGCTGGGCTCTTCTTCAAAAACCTGTTCTTTTAAGAAGGAAGGATGGTATTTAAGCACTGTGCCGGCCTTACACAACATGGCATTGCTCCCACCACATTTGTCATTTATTATACACAGGACCTCTGGAAGTATGAGGCAGTGGATGACCAAATTATGTGGCAGCGTTGATTCAATTATGCACCAAAAAAGGGCTAATTATGCAACATAAGGCAGCAGATTCTGTGATGCTATTATTTTAATACACATTGTGTGGCAAGTGAAGTAAATCCCTAATTATATACAAAACACCATGGCTGCTTAATCGTATAATTGAACTGGTCCTGATTAGAGATTATAAGGAACAGTGGAAACGTTGACACGTCTGCAAACCGCACATAGTCCTGGTCGTATGGCCTAAAGCTACTTTGCTGATCTTACAACCTGAAATTCTGCGTTGTAATCCTGGCTTCAGCACTAGACCAAATATTATGTAATCGTGGGCAATTCTCTTAATAGCCTTGTGTTTGAAACTGCATTATGTAAAATGTTATAGATAGAAGTGGTCGAGCCACTGACTTCTCGAACCATGCTGGAGCCTGCAGCCTGGACCTGTTTCAGCCCAAGGCCCTGTTGGAACCTCGAGCCCATAGTGAGCCGAGCTTTTGTGTGGCTTCTGCCTGCCTCCTTCTACCCGGGATGGGATGTGGTGTTAGGGCCAGAGGTTCTGACTATGGAACTCAGGAGCCAGGTTCAAGTTTCGGCATTGGTTCAATATCATGTGATTCTGGGCAAATCACCTAATCTCCCTATGCCTACAACAATGCATGTGCCCTTGTATAATGTAACTGGTGGTCACTTAAAGCTCGCAATACATTTAGGTCGAGTTCATGCTATATTTTAAAAACTGCAGAAGAATGCACTAGGAGGTAAAAACAAAGCCTTAACATAAGGAAAGCCAAATAGATACCCATTTATTGGCTGATTTGTACAGAGAGAAAACCTGGATAAATTTCGGCATCCCTGCTTACATTGTGTGAGTTTAGACAAATATTTTATTTCACCAAAACTCTTTTTTCTTCATTATAGCGCATGAAAGAACTTTCGAATATGTGAGTTCAGGCTACCAGCTGTTCAAAAGTTATCACTTTTAGTAAGTACTGCGAGTGCTGTGTTAATGAAGTGCCCTACTAATATCAAAGCTCCCAAATGTTAATGAAGTACACTTTTTTAAAAACTTTGAAGTGGTTATGATGCGTGTTGAATTTAAGGCGTCATAAGGGCTTGCGGGTGAGAGTTCGAGAAGCAAAAGCTACAGTCTTCATTGTGCTTTGCACGAGTGGGGATCCCAACCTCGTCGCCAAAAATGTCAAGAATTAATGCAGCGGGAACATGTAAACTTGTAAAAATTAAGTTTATTTCCCAAGGCACAACCTGGCGTCTGGCTGCACCTCCAACTCCAGCACAACCGCCTTCTTTCGAATCTCGCAACTCTCACCCGCGAGCCCTTATGACGCATAAAATTTAACATGCATCATAACAAAGAGACTATCGTATTCTACGTCGTCTGTTGCATGACTGCCATAACGCATATTTTCAGAGCTGGGCTGGTGCTCGGGCTCCAAATCCCATCCAGAATCTTGGCTCGGCTCTGGCTCTCTCTTCCTCTTAAGTTGTTGTGTCGCCCACTCTAGTATTGGCCCGCCACCCCCTTCGGGCTGCACTGGCGCCACCAGTTAGTTGCAGTACGAGGCACCTGACAGCTGAAGTAAATATAATTCCCACGCGTTCTCACACAACCAGGAAAGACGACAGTTTTAGAAAAATAAAGGAAGGCCATAGAGAGATTATACACTAAACCCTGTGTGAAAATAGAGGGTGGGGGCTGGAGGAGGGCCCCGCATGCTGCGACCAAGGACCTGTGCGTGCAGGGCTCCCTAACTCGGTGAAAGCCCCGGCCTGACCTGGTCACACTGAGTTACTCATCTCGGAATGAGTAAACCTTCTGCAGCCCATGTGACACATGGTCATGAGAGGGGCTTTTCTTCCCTGAAGGAGCCTCCCGCCCTCGGCTCCGCGTCTCTGCCCGTTACAGGGAGTACGGGGCCACGGGATGGGGGAAGGCAAGCGCGCCCGTGGGGTAACGAAACTGGTGCCCCCCCCCCCAGCCCCCGCCTACAAGGAACAAGGAGCCCCCCTCCATCCCTCTCCGGGCTCACTCAGGCCAGGCGCTGTGGTGAGGGGGGCCCTGGAGCTCACCCCCCACCTCACCGTGGGGGCTGGTGTGCCTTTGTTATGCCACTGAAGCGCCCCTGTCCCACTTTCCCAGGCCAACCCCTCTTCCTAGAGCAGTGTAGGTCGATTTATCACACATAAAAGAACACCCCTGGAGCAGGAGAAGGTATCTCATCTCACAGACAATACAGCCAAAAATGTCTTGACAAGTTTACGCTATGACGCAGCTTTTTAAAGATATCAAAAGGGGAAAGCGTAGAAATAAGAGCTGTCAAGCTGTTCCCTCTTCGGAGGCAGAGTAGCATTATCAGGTATATGGACACTGCAGATGGAGCTGTCAAACTATCTCTCCTCGAAGTATCCAACTATCACCTACACAGGCACCGCAGAAAGAGCTGTGAAGCTCCCTCTCCTCAAAGTAGAACTATTAGATACAAGGACACTGTACAAGGAGCTGCCAATCTTCCTCCCACCAAATTACATCTATCAGATACAAGGACACTGTAGAAAGAGCTGTCTAGCTTGCTCTTCTTAAAGTATAAAATTATCACCTAAATGGACACTGCAGAGGGAGCGGTCAAGCGTCCTCTCCTCAAAGTATGGGATTATCACAACACAGGCACTGCAGAAGGAGCTATCATGCTTCCTTTCTCATTTTCTGATAGCATAGCATTATCAGTGACATTGACACTGCAGAAGGAGTTGTCCTATTTCCTCTCTTTAAAGTATAGCATACCAGATACATGGACGCTGTAAAAGGTGCAGTCAAGCTTCCTCTGTTTAAAGTGTGCTTTGTCAGATACATGGACACTTAGAAGGAGCTGTCAAGCTTGCTTTCTTTAAAGTGTGCCTTATTAGATACATGGACACTGCATATGGAGCTGACACGCCTCCTCTCCTTAAAGTATAAAATTATCACTTATTTGGACATCGCAGAATGAGCTGACAAGCGGCCTCTCTTTAAAGTATAGCATTATCAGAGACATTGACATTTCAGAGGGAGCTGACGAGCTTCCTCTTTTTAAAGTGTAGCATTATGAGATACATTGACAC
Organism: Pleurodeles waltl; assembly: GCF_031143425.1. Lineage (NCBI taxonomy): Eukaryota > Metazoa > Chordata > Amphibia > Caudata > Salamandridae > Pleurodeles > Pleurodeles waltl. Next base: position 155,548,568 of record NC_090448.1, read on the forward strand.
TGCAGAAGGAATTGTCAAGCTTCCTCTCCTTACAGTATGCATTGTCATATACAGGAGCACTAAATAAGCTGGCAAGCTTCCTCGCTTTAAAGTTTAAAATTATCTCTTACATAGACATTGCAGAAGGAACTGTCAAGCTTCCTCTCTTTAAAGTATAGCATTATGAGATACATTGACACTGCAGAAGGAGCTGTCAAGCTTCCTCTCCTTACAATATGCATTGTCATATACATGAGCACTACAGAAAGAGCTGGCAAGCTTCCCCTCTTTAAAGTATGCATTATCAGTTACAGTGACACTGCAGAAGGAGCTGACGGCTTCCTCTGTTTAAAGTATAGAATTATCACCTTGATGAACAGCATTATCAGATAGCTCGGCACTTCAGGAGAAAATGCGAGGGCCCGGCTCTGGAGCGAGCATCAGTGGGTCACAGCCGTAAGCCAGTGGAACGCTGGGAAACAAAAGTGCACAACCGTGCATGGCCCCTGAGGTCTGCTTGTTCAAAGACCGAAAAGAACAGAGGTGCCCTAAGAGAAAAGTCAAGTGCGTTATAATTCACGTCAAAGCAGCATCGGAAGTGGGGGCGTGTTGTCTGTGGTGCCAAAGGTGGAGACATTGGGGGTGGTCACTAGATACGCTTAGTATATGTGGGACAACCTGCCAAAAGAGAAGAAAAGAAAATTACGCACAGATCGAGTCCCACTCTGCCAGGCAGGCACAAATTATGCCCTTTGTGCGAATCAGATTTTGGACCCAATGGCACCAAACAATGTGTATAAAGGGAATGAACAAGAAGGTAACAAACACACTGCAGGACAGCAGCAGTGAAGAGCAACCAGACACGTCAGAATAACCCCACCCTGCCCCCCTAAATTGGCCAAGCATGTTATTGTTAGTCAATATGATTAAAATGAATTACTGCCGACAAGAGGTCCCGTGAACAAGTCTGCAGTCAGTCAACTCCACAACCTCCCTCAGGGGATGTGTTGGTTGGTGAATTGGGGATTCATGGTCGAAAGTGGTCTGAGTGCTCCGGTTATTGACAGGCAATAACTCTCGTCTTCTCGGTTAGTACCAGTATCTGCCAAGCTTCCTCGCCCATCACTGCAGAGGGAGCTGCCAAGCTTCCTTTCCATCACTGCAGGAGATGCCAAGCTTCCTCTCCCATCCCATCAGAAAGGGCTGTCAAGCTCCCTCTCTCATCTTCTGACAGCTTACCAGTATCCTATAGATGGACACTGCAGAAGACACTGCCGAGTTTCCTCTCCCATCACTGCAGATGGAGTTGTCAAGCTTCCTCTCCCATCCCTTCAGAAGAGCTGTCAAGCTTCCTCTCTCATCTTCTGACTTCGTACCAGTATCCTATAGATGGACACTGCCGAGTTTCCTCTCCCATCACTGCAGATGGAGTTGTCAAGCTTCCTGTCCCATCTTCTGACAGCTTACATTATCATACAGACACTGCAGAAGACAGAGCCAAGCTTCCTCTCATCTTCTGAGAGTGAGTCAGTATCATATAGGAGAGGCTGCCAAGATTCCCATTCTCTCGCTTTATCACATAGAAGGATGTCACATACGAGAGTGTCAATCTTTCATACTTGGGGTAACAAATACTCTTATAGCAGTGCATTATTTTTACATAGATTTTGCAGAAGGGGTCAAGCTTCCCCTCCCCTGTCACCAGGCAGTATACGATTTTCACATGCATGAAGACTACACAAGAGGTCCCTTGGAGTACATCAAGCCCATCATCACTTGAAAAGTAGCTGCCAAGCCACCTCCTACCCTCTCCTACTGGAACAGGTTGGCGCCACTGTGAAGGCAGAACAGTAGGAGGTGGCAAGCTTGGCCTCTCTCGTGCAACACTGTAGGGTATTTTATCAACATAACGGTAGTTCCTGTGGCACAGGAAGGGCCCCGTTACACTACGCCCCCAAACCTTCAAAGGGACCCTTTTCGTCCCAAGGCCTATATCTGTGATATATGGGTGGCTCGGGAGCCCATCTCCACCCTCTGAGGTGGGTGGAGGGGACATCGTTTTACATTACGCTACTGCATATCACGCGCACAGTTCAGAAGGAGCGTGATTATGACGCGGAAGTTCACAGACGGGAGAGCTGGGGAGGCCCCTTCTCCTCTTCCCGGGATCGCGGCACAAGTTCCACTCAGATACACACCACGGACCCGCTCAGGAGATAGAACTCGCCTGTCACAGAGATATGTCTGACGTCCCGTTCCCTTGTTCTAGAGCACATCCAAGTAGAATGTGTGTACACAAGAGGGCCAGGGCTTCTTTCTAAGGCCCCACCCACCCCTTCCCCGGAGCAGTGTATGGTTACCATCAACACCACACAACACTGCAGAAAGAGCTGGCAAGCTCCCTCCCCGCATTTGCACGCAGTTTGCTGCTCACTCAGCTGACATTACTTCCCTCCCACTGAGCTCTGAGTGTGCGAAAAGTGACTCCAGCTGAAGCGCGCAGCACTGAACTTGTCACAGGTTAGGGGTCTTTGCCTTTGTCTTTGGCTGTGCCACCCCTTTCTGGTGCACTGAAACAAGTGCAGGACTTTGAACTTGACAATAAATACAGCAGCGTCCTGAATAGTGCGCGGATAGCCCTGCGCCCTCTGCGCACTGGGTGCCATGGTGCATGATTGGCTGCCCTACCTGTCCGCTGCATGGCTGCCCTCTCCTCCGGGGTGCATGTGATGGAAGACGTGCTCTGGTGCCCTCACCCGGAGGCACGGCTCACTGCTGGCAACCGTCGTGTTAACCGGAATCCAACCCGTCCCGAGTAAGAACCGCGCATCCAAGGGGAAGAGAACTAGTCACATCCAAAGGTCCAGGGCGCAAAGCAGCGCGGACTGTGCCAAAGCCAAGGCTTCAGGTAGCATCGGGTTTGTGCACTTCCGACAGACTCCACTGCTCTGTGAGCCGGCCCGCCCCTCTGTTCAGCAGGACTGTGAGAAGAGGGCGTGGAGAAAGCAAGCCCTCGGCGCCTCCCTCCTCCCGGCGCTGCGCCGCTCTTCTAGTCTGGAGGACCAGGTAATCCGCGCACGGGAGGCTGGACGCACGCTTGACACTTGTGCACCTCGCTGCCCACAACAAGCATGTTTCTTCCAGGTAACCTGCACACGCGAGGCTAGGCGCACACTTAACACTAGAAGCCCGGTGTCCACAGGTATCCTGCGCACGGAGGCTAGGCGCACACGTGATTCTTCTGCACAGCTCATTCATGTACAATCCAGTGCCCACAGATATCATGTACACGGCAGGGTAGACGCGCATTTTACGCTTCTACACAGCTCATGCATGAATCCAGGTGCCCACCGGTAGCCTGCACACGGTAGGCTAGGCGACCACTCAACACTTCTACACAGCCGATGCATGTACCTAGAAGCCCGGGGCGCACGGAGGTTGGGCGCACATTTTACACTTCTACACATCTCATGCGTGTATCCAGGTGCCCATAGGTAGCCTGTACACGGTAGGCTAGACGAACACTTAACATTTCTACACAGCTCATGCATGTGCCTCGAAGCCCGGTTCCTGAGCACGGAATCTGGGCGCACAGTTGACTGTTTAGCACAGCTCATTCATGTACAGACCAATATCCACAGATACCCTGCACACGGTAGGCTAGGTGAACACATACAATTTCTACAAAGCTCGTGCAGGGGCCTCGAAGCCCTGTGCCCACATGTATCCTCCACACGGTAGGCTACGTGAACACTAAACACTACTACACAAATCATGCATGTGCCTAGAAGCCCGGTGCACACGGGTCTCCTGCGCACGGGAGGCTCGGCGCACGTTATACTTCTGCACAACTCATGCACGTATCAAGGTGCCCACGGTAGGCTAGACGAACACCTGACACTTCTACAAAGCTCATGCATGTACCTAGTCGCCCGGTGCCCAGATGAATGTGAGGCTGGGCGCACATTTAACCCTTCTGCACAGCTCGAGACTAGGCTCACACTTTCCCTTTCTGCACATCTCGCGCCTGCATCCAGATGCCGACAACGAAGCCTGCGCGCGGGAGGCTGGATTTGACACACTCTAGCCAGTACTGCACTGCACGCGCAAAATATGCACATGTCTGAAGAACCAGCAGGTAACCTGCACGCGACGGCTACACGCTGTACATTGTACAAGCCCTGTGCCCAAGACGGTAACCTCAGGTAACTAAGGTTCGAGTACCTCGTTACTAACCACGTACTGTGCAGTGGAGTAAGTCCCCAAAACCGTCTGGCAACCGCGAGCCCTAGTGTAACCGCTTACCAGTCATGCAATTTCATCTTTGTCACCACGAACTACCAAACGACCCCATTAATTAAAACCCTAGGCTAGCTCCCCAACGCCTTCAGATTAATCTGTTGCACACATGTACATTTCTGAAATTCATAACCCATTGCACACTTTCACATTTCTTCCAGGAAGCAGGCGCACTGGTGACAAGGCTTGTTTGCATCCTCTTTTGCTGCCTGCCCTCCACTCCTTTCACAGTACAGGAGTCCCGCCCCCGTCCCCCGTTTCTGCTTCAAGCACCTGGACGTCAGGATTAGTCATTCAGGGCGGTAGATTTAAATAAAAATTATGGGAACGGTTTCTGAAAAATTAAAAAAAGGCTTTGTGTTCCGGACAGTTCCTGCTCACTTCAATCTCTGTCGAATTTGAATGTTCTGGTTCTATTAGAGCAGTTATCTTCAAATTATTTAATGCCCCCCCCCCCCGAGAAAAAAAAAATCACCGCCCCCCTTAAGTTTTTTCACAATTATTTTATTAAACTGGCAATGTTTAAATAGGTCTAAACTTATTTAAACATTGCAGTTGGGTTCTGTTACCGATTTAAAATTGCTATCAAATACATGATTGCCAAAGGTATTTTTCTGGTCAGGTAGGCTTTAATAATGTGTAAAAGCATCCACCCTGTGATTATTAGAAATGGGGGTGAGGGGTTTGAAGAATAGTTGAAATCCCTTCCATTTTGATACCTTCTCCCAGCCAGAGTATAAATGACAAAATAGGTCATTGATGGCCCATCACAGAGCAGCTTGGTGCTGCTCACTAAAACAGCACCTGCTATCAGTATAATGCTTCCTTTGGCCAGAGCCTGGCCCCCCCTTCTGAGATCACTTGAGGCCCACCCCCAGTTTGAAGACCTCTGTCTTAGAAGAAGATGATGTAAATTCTGTAGAGACTTCTATGGAACGTATGATGTGGCACAACCCCTGTAAAACGTTTCTTCCCTTACCACTCACCCACTAGCATATGCCCAAGGGTTCTGCCCACCACACCTGTCCTCATCACGCGAGAGGGGGAGGACGAGGGGCACAGCACAGGTTTCCTAGGGTGACTCTTCCGCTTCCAAAGCAGTTTCCCCTTTCCAGGCCTCTAATTCTGCAGCACTCCAACAGGCAGCACACTGTGTGTATTTAACTAACTAGAAAATCGCTAAATTATAACTTTTGATACTCTGTGGGGAATTGGAGAATATAAGCACCCGGTATGCCTATAGAAACGTATATTAAGCTACAGCTTCAAGCATCTTAGTGATATCAGTATCTAGGCTGAACAACATATTGGGAAGGGGTTAATGAGCTTCCTAGCGTAAATAGCGGGGCTCACCATACTTTCATCTTCTAATGCTCTTAAATGCAGACTGCGGGCCCTATTTTCAAAATAGGAAGGGTCAGCAGGACAGGACCAATTCCCTAGGATTCAGCCTGCCTAGCCCGAGACATTACAACCAGCCTTAACGTGGTAGGGCGAGCATGGCAAGACTCAGTGCGCCTGCATCTTCTAACACCTAGAAATGCAGATTGTGGGTCATATCTTTGCAAAGAGAAGGGACAGCAGGATGGTGTCAAGTGCCCAGGAATCAGAAAGGCTAGCCCAAAACATTGAAACGAGCCTTAATGAGATAGGAGGTAAATTGATTTTTTCCCAACCGGTAGGACTCACCCTAATTTCATTTTCTAATGATGATATTTTTCATACCACACATATTTCTTTATAACTCTAGTGGTTTTTAACTTGCATAGTTCTTTGTTTCACCTTTCTCTTCAAAGTTAAAACTTATATTGTATATTGTACATTTTGTAAAAAAAAAAAAAATGGGAGGAAGATGTGAGTGGTATCTTGGTATAGGTTGTTGTATAGTTAATTTAACCTACTGTAGGTTGTACTTGTTATGATACTATGATTAGAGCCTGGTGTCATTTGGAGTGTTGATGAGGAGCCACTTACTGCTGGCTGGTGTGGTGGATGGGGCGTTTCCTGTATTCTACTGGACTTCAATAAATTAGTTAGCACCACACTCATTCTGCGTGGATATTTCTTCATAACACCAGGCCTTTTACATTTTGCATTGCTGCTGCTCAGTTGGCAGAGTTGATTGTTCTTTCACATTCTTCCTCCTTTTCCGGGTGTATTTGGTTCCACAGTAGATAGTATAAAATAAATGAATAAAATAGAGTGGTGTATAGATACTACTTTTATCACCAATACACATTCTTGCCTTTTAATGATAACTTTATTAATTCATCTCTGCCCAGCACATGTGATGTATGCATTAGCGTACCCTCTCTGATTACCTCTCTTTCTCGTGTGCGCATATCCTACTCCCCATGTCGCTTAGCTGGTTAATCCTTATTCTAACTATAATTTGCCAAGGGTTTGCCTCATCTGTGGCATCACAGATAATACGCCCACGAAGCAGGCAGACAGGATATATATAATTGGGCCATAAACATTTCAAAAGAAAAAATGTTTCAGCATAAATCTCTCCACAGTTGAATCAACTGCCCAGATATTGGAGAAATAAAAGAATATGCATACTTGTGTTCCTGAAAACCTGATGGACATTTTGTAGAACTCTGGTAGAGGCCTGATATTATTCTGCAGATACGCAGTGTTTGTTTTTCATTTATGTAATCTCCAGGAAGTATACAGAGCTTGCATCACCTGTACACTTTTCAAGCCGGGTCACTTGCTAAATGTACAGACATTAAATTCATGCTTTTAATCACACTATATTTTCTTACTGTACCCCCCGCCTACACTTTTAGAACAAAGTGCAACTAGAAATAAAAGGAACATACACCTCATATATTTTAGAACTTTCTGAACAATTCCCAAAAGGAAACCATAAGTGTAATCTCTTGAGTACAGGGGGATACCTATCTATAGTGGTCCAGGTCCAGATGAGCTGGGGTCCTGTAGTCTTAGAGAACCACTGCTGGGCAGTTCTAGATGTCCTATTCTGCCCAAACTGTTGGGGCTATGGACATTTTCCTTTATTTCACTAGGGCTTTTGGCATCCTTGCGACAAAGCTTGAAGGCTGCTTGAAGCCTGTGCTGCACTATAACACTTGTCTTCGGTGCCTTCGTGGCTGCTAGCGTTTCACCAGCTTTTAATATGGTGACCTGCCCCTACCCTAAAACACTCATACAGTAGGTTGACCAGAGGTCCCCGATTTGCCCGGATGGTCCCTGCTTTTCAGGGGCTGTTGCAGCGTCCCAACGGTTTTTATAAAAAAATAATATGTCTTGGTTTTGAAGAGAGCAGGTGTGTGCCAACACATTAGTAAATACTGCCATGCCTGCCCCTGTTTCCACCAGGCCTTCTTATACATCACACCTTGCAGTGCAGTGATTAGTTTACAGCCACTCCTGCGCCTCGTTCTTAAAGCACTGCAGGAGGGGCATACAAACTTTGGTGGCCTTCTTCTGAGCTTTTACCTGGGTCTGGGGGAGGAACAGCGTTAAAGCGTTGTTTAATTAAATCACTATTTTGAAGTGTTTTCCAATGGCAGGTTTTAACACATGATATAGAGTTTTTAAAATTTCCTCTCAATGTTTACTATTTTGTTCTATGTAGGTGGATGCAAATAAGTCATTTTACGAACCAGACCCTGATCACTGCCTAATGTTTGTCCTACTTTTGTGTGTGTAGCCAGTCTTGGTTATTCGTTGTGAATATCTGGTCACCCTATCATACATGTCATCCTGCCAACTTTTAAAACACCCTGTTTTGTGCATTTATCCTCCTGCTCTTCAAAGAGCACCTCATGCATGGCACACTTCTCCCACATGCCAAATAAGCGTTGTACACATCACTGGGTGTGAAATCTCGGCAGGGTGCAAAGCTGAGCTCTGGATGACAGGGTCCATCTCAGTCTTTATCCTTTTCTTGATGCTCAACTGTGTTAATTTTCAGCCTTTGGTTGCTAGTGATGGAACCTACCCAAGGTTATCATGACCCTCAGAGCCCTGTTTGCTTTCTGTTGGTGGCATATTGCCCAGGTTACTATTGAGTTCAAGGCCCTGACGGGCCATAAGATCAGTGCTTGGGGCAGCAGAGGCAAGGGAGGTATAGCACCTGCTCCAGGTGGTAACCCATTGTTGATGTTCATGCAAAAACCAACCCTCATCGACCAACAGTCAACATTTGCGGTGAATTACGTAAAAGAGTCTTTCTTGGCCCAGTTTTTGCCCCTAAAAACCACAATGAGCATCTGCCTCTAAGCGGCTCACTTTGTTCGATCTTCTTGCTTCAACTTTGAGAGGGCCTAAGACTCAAGAGTATGAGCTCCAAGTCACGCTCTCTCATCCAATCGTCCCTCCCGTTTTCTGGCTCAAGGCTTGTTGGCAGCAGTACGGGGAGCCTACGCCTATACTCGTTTTTTTACATCTGTAAATGTGGTCTTGTATGTGCAATTGCACACCAAAATATTGCTATTGCTACTCGGAATTTGCAAAGTGCAGCATTTTCACCATTTGTATGGGAGCGTACTGCTGCCCATGCTGATAAAACCCAAACATTAGGCTACTTTGTTCCAGTGCAACTAGTGGAAGAGGTGGGATAGTGGAAGCCTAGGTCTCAGGAATTCTATTTGTAGCTTGGCCGATCCTGTGATCCTAGGAGAAGGACATCCTCTCTCCGTTTCTTTCAAACATGGGAGCACATATTAAGCATTATATAACAAATTTGAACATTTATCTCAAATAGACTACAAAAAGTAATCACACAAATTAAACAAATACTTAGGATTTTACAACTAAGCGTTTCAAAACTTGATAGAAATAACGTTTTATTTATTTTCCAAAAATATGTATATAACATTACCTGAATATTGCATTATTGTGCAAGACGTGTGCTACCTAAAGGTAGCATTCGGGTTGGGTTGTGATTGGATGGTTTGAGTTGGTCAGGCAGCTCCTCCTCCTCTAATGGAAGTGACCTACTTTGTTTTTTAACACTGTAAACATCTTTGACCCTTACATAGAGTTTGGAAGTTGCGTTATTGCGTATGCCAGTTGTAATAAAGCACGCAGGAGTATCCCATCCCTTGTTCTTCCACCCCTAAATATTATTTCTATTTTACCTGTTTTCCTGCCCTGCTCTCGGTGAATTAACCAATATCACGATTGCCTATTGGCATTGTCATTATGATTGCTAAAGTTAGTTCTGCTATGTCATAACACTTTCTTGGTGATCGAATAGAGCAAAAAGCATTGTAGTCATTCTCCACCAAAGCCCCATACACTGACTGGAGAATCAAAAAAACACGACTTGTTACAAAGCTAGATTAAGTTTACATTTAAATGAGTATAACAATGAATCATCAAAATTATACGCTAGAATTGTGATCCCAAATACAAAATTGAAGTAGGGGAACTACTTCATCATAAGTCTCCGGGTCGTAGTTCATCTCTGAGACCTGAGTAAATGATAGGGTAGCCTCCCACCCTAACATAGCTGCAGCCATTGTTTGAATGAGCTGGGAGAAGTTCCACCTCAAAATAGAAAAGAACTCATACAAACCTGCCCTTAGAAATTATCACAGCCAAATCTGTTGCACTTGCCAGAATTTCCTAGCTAGTCACATCCACACTATCCCTTATACCTCTTGCGAAACTTTTTGTACCATCAAGAAATTCACGTAACCCACTGCCTGTCTACATCTATCCCTGCCTCTCTGGCTCTTTCCAATGCCGGTTTCTTTCATTATAAAATTAGCTCCATCTACTCTAAGTTCATTACCCAACAGCTAATCAATACTCTTCCCTTCATAAACCCCTCACCTGCCACTCCGCAGGGCAATCCTAACCAAAGTAGCTCCGGTAGATGCAGATACTCTTCACGCTACTATGTACTCCATCAAATCCAAACTCCAGATGATCCATGCTCTCACTTGGGCCCAGATTTATACTTTTTTAGCGCCACATTTTCGCCGCTTTTTAATGCAAAAGCGGCGCAAACGTACAAAATACAATTGTATTTCGTAAGTTTGCGCTGCTTTTACGTTAAAAAATTATGCAAATGCGGCACTAAAAAAGTATAAATATGGGCCTTGGTCTTCTCTTACTGCCCCAAGCACTTTAGCACATCCTTAACACATCTCTGTAATATCGCTCATCAATTTGGTCTTTCTTGAAGCATAGAGGCACACTAACAGTGTCTGTTTGTTAAACAAACACACTGCTGAACCTTAGATGCTTGCTAAATATATACTAATACCCCTGCTACCTTTTCCTGCAACTTTAGTGGAATACCTGGTCAATTTATATCTCACCACCCACCTAGAATCCAACTACCTTTTACTTCATTCAGTCTGGCTTCAGAGCTGACGACATTGCCGAGACAGCTGTACTAGCAGCAATGGATGACATCTGCAGAATTATGGACCAGGATGCCTCCGCGGTCCTAACTCTGTTGGACCTTCTTTCTGCAGCATTCACCATGGTCTTTCAAGTCATCCTACTTAAATGTATGCGCAATCTTGAAATCTGTCTTAACATCTTGAATTGGTTTAAATGCATTCTGACTAATAGATCTCAAACTATCATATGAAAACCTGCTACATCACTATCACCAACTAGCTCATGAAGAGACTGCAAATGATTCAAAACGTGGCAGCTTTATTGATTATTAATCTACTGGCACGCACTTTGGTGCTTCTCCATCTCAGAGTTCTCCACAGGCTGCCCATGCATAAGCGTGCCCTCTTTAAACGTCAATGTAACCCCCAGAAATCCCTATCTAATACAGTCCCACTCTACCCTAACAGAGGAATTCGCTTCTTTAAGCCTCATAGGATTCTCCTCTTTTCTGCCTTACAACTGGCAAATGTTCCCCATATTCACCTGATGACATTTGTAGGATGCCCTTTTGCCTGTCTGGCACCACATAACCAGAACCTCCAGCCCCTGCTTATCCGACTAGAGGAACACTTCAAAATCTTTAAAATGAAGCTTAATACTGGAGTCTTTTAATCTTTCCTCGTCCTCTTTTTAATACCCTTCCTGCCCATGCAGTTCAGTAACTATCTTAGCACTAGGAACTTCATTGGGGTGAGTGATTGCTCTTGAAAGCAACATAGCAAAAACAACATAACTTAGAAATAAACCACTCCTTTCAAAGGCAGAAGATGGGGGCTCATTCAAAGCTTGTAGCACACTCTGTCAAAACATGGCAGGAATCTAGTCCAGTATATTACAAGTGCCCTAGGTTATAATGTACATGACATACAGTAGAATGTGCATCTGCTATGTTTGTGACTGAGTATCCTATCTGCCAAAACTCAAAGAATGTATCGTAATTTCAAGCCAGTTAAAAAATTTATGTGAGGTAATTCAAGAAGGGTATCTTTCTTTATACACTGGAGAAGGAATGGTCAGCCTTGGAGGATGGTGGTTGTAAAATATTCCAAGGTGAGTTAAATACAGCTGGTACGGCCATTCCTAAAAGCAGGAAGCTGTGTCGTACAGTGATTTCTACCTGTCCAGGGTACTGATTCGAAGCACAACAGTGAGAATGAAAAGGTAAGTGACAGATTATAATGCAATTGCACTTTTTACACACCATCAAGTGTCCCTACATTTTAGAGAGGAAATGAGAGCCTGATCAGGTTTGTGTCCAGGATAAACATAACAATAGTTTGTTAATTGCAATCTTAGAACATCAACATGGAACCTAAGTCACAGTTTAGCTCACTGTGGAAGCTAAATGATCTTGTCAACAACTTTTATTCACACCCATGTGACTCCTTTTCTAGGAATGACTACTTGTGAGTTAGTCATTCTTAGACTCTACAAGCAAACCAGAAATAGTGGTAAAGACTGCTAAAAATGAGACACCAATCCCTTTAAATCTAGATGTTACACCTTATAGTCAGAAATACTGCAGACAGAGGTTTAAACAATTTTTACTTAACATAAAATACTTTTAACATTATTAAATTTAAAGAGCACAATTTCACAATCGACCTATCAGAAGATGCACATACATAAAACAATGTGAATGCCTGAGAGCATTAAGGCTGGTTCCCGTAAACTGCTAGAAGATGTGCATAGCTCTAAGAGGGACAAAGCTGTTTTAAATTCTCCCACTCTCACCCCCACCCAAGGTCAAAATGTGACAAAAGGCTGTTGGTCCGGACTGCCTTCATGATTGCATCTGGCGATTTCATGTCTCGAGATGATGTGCATCCACAGTGGTATGTTCACTCTCTAGAAGAATTGTTGGAAGATTTGTATTGCTCTAAGGACCAGAAATGTTTTAATTTCCTCACTGACTTACAAGTACCTTTGATTTGTTTTACAAACCACCGCCTATTTCACAAGATCTTTTCTGGTGTTTCCCCGTCAATCACCGTAGGAGGTGGGACAGTCTGTCTCACAGTGGTCACATCATGGGCTGACTTCACCTCACAGTATTTTGAAAGCTCGTGAGGCGGGATGTCAAGAAGTTCTAGGAGATGACAGTGCGCCATAAGGGACTTCTCATTCATTCCACACAAACTCTACTGCTCCTAGTGCATAGTGCTGAAGGCATAATTTATGAGTTTTTGCTGCAGTGCAGCACAGCAAGTCACTTTGCTGGACTGCCCAACAGCAAAAGGAAAGGGCAGGAATGTGTAGTATTAATGAAATAAGGCACATTCCTGTCCCTTCTGCCTGCACAGGCACACAAATTGGTGACTGGCGCCAACACAGATGCCATAACACCATAGTGCAAGATTGTCAGCGTTGTTGGCTCAATTGTTTTTGTGCAGGAAAGGACATCTTCCTGCACAAAAACAATCAATGAAGGCTTTTTCCTGTTTCTATGCAGAATGCAACATTTTCTGGTGGCGGGGGTGTTATCTCCCAGGTATTACTGACCAGGATGGAGTAAGTCAGCCTAATGTGAAGCCGAGGACCCTACTTCAGACCCTAGGTCAATAACTACCTTGGACTGCCTTCCCTGAGGTAATATTATGAATTAAGTCAGTGTGAGTCACTGAAGGAAGTGTTGTGCAGGTGTGATTGTAATTGGTTCAAATGAGATGGAAAAGATATTCCAGTGCAGTGGTTCTTAACCTTTTGACTTGAATGGCGCTCACATAATCATTACTGGAATCCGGGGACTCTCACTAAATCAATATTGGAATCCAGGAATCCCCATTGAATCATTAATGAAAGCGAGGGTCCACAGCTTATGCAATTTGAATGATTTGAACCTCAAAACAATACACAAAATACAGAACGAACACTCATCAGACAAAGATACACAAATCACATAATTCATTTATTTTACAAACAAATATAAAAAAATCATTTTAATGTGAAGGATGGTGCTTTTCTAAATTAAACTGAAAACACCCATCATCCATACTCTATTCTGTTTGATGCATTTGCACTGCTCCCTCGAGTCACTCTGAGAACACTAACTTAATTTTTAGTCTTCAATTTCAAAGTCATTCGGATTTGCAGAACTTTTTAACATTTTCATTTTTACATTTTGCTTCTTTATCTATATACACTTTCTAAACCTGTTAATCTTATTTAGTTTTCCAAGCAGTCGCGGACTCTCTAAGCAGGCTTCGCGGATCCCAAGTATTTCTGGAACACAGGTTAAGAACCACTGTTCTAGTGGGTTGCCCGTAGTTTTGATGGCAATAGTAACAGGTGGTGGGGTATTGAGAAACAATGTAGGAAAGGTGGTTGGAGAGAGAATTGTTGATGGATGTGGGATTTAATAAATTGGAGAACGGGATAAATTTGAGGTTGTCACCATATGAATTAGTGAATACAATGTGTTTGCTCGTGAGTAAAGGGTCTGAAAGAATGTAGTTAAACAGAATGGTGAATGAACTCTAATATACTAAATAAACGGGTGGTCCATTTCCAAAAAAAGAATATCCTCACAGATTCATAATTCTTTAATTCTTAAACCTTCTGTTTTCCTTAGCTCACAGGATGGAAATCATGAATACACCAGCTGGCACGTGTTTAGCAATATACATTACTTCCTCAAGGCTAAAAGGAATAGACTAAAAACCTCCCATCAATCCTGTCCCATCTTTGAATTGGTGCTACTACATTCATGTTACATATTATGTAGAAATAATCAGCAGGAGACGAGGTTATGGACAATAACTTGAGCTGTATTCCATAGAAGGACCCACCAACTGTCTCCATCAAGTAGTTCCCCAGAATGCCGGTCCACACCATGAAAACAATTCATGTTATAACTGTCATCTATTATGACACTGTGTCGGGCTTGCGCGATATGGCCCGTTCACAAACCCGACTTGTGCTGGCACTGCCAAAATTGCCCCGGTTCCTCATGAAGAGGCAGCGAATCTGGAATTCCTTCCGGCAGTGAAGAAGGGGCCAGGAAATTAGTACGCGGGACCACGACGACCTGAAAAGCCGGCAGACGAGAGGAGAGAGGCGCGCAACGGAGGAGTGGGGAACAGCAGCGCAGGAGGACAGAACGGCAACAACTGACTGAAGCCAGAAGGAGAAGAGGAGTCGGACGGTGGAACAGACATCTCGGCGTCCCAGGAGGCGTAACGCAAACCTACCAGCCACGCTTCAGGAGAAGCGTGGCAACCTCAGGTGCATTCCGGGAGCAAGCAAAGGGGCGCAAGGGTGGTTGGGTGGGGAGAAGGTGACGAGAACCAAGGGGGAGTGGGAGGACGAGAAGAGAAGGGAACGAGAGACAAGGGGGAGTGGGAGGACAGGAAAAGAAGGGGAAAAGA
Organism: Pleurodeles waltl; assembly: GCF_031143425.1. Lineage (NCBI taxonomy): Eukaryota > Metazoa > Chordata > Amphibia > Caudata > Salamandridae > Pleurodeles > Pleurodeles waltl. The sequence continues at coordinate 155,563,606 of NC_090448.1, forward strand.
AAACGGGAAAACCCTCCACAGAAAAGTATAAGGGACAGAGAAAACCACAATAGGTAAATATACCCAGCAGTAGGAAAGCCAAAGGCAGTAAAGAAGACGTGGGATTGCTACTCATTAAGGCAAAGGAACCAGAGAAAAAAGGCAGAAGGCTAGAAAGGAAAGAAGAAAGAGGAGGGAAACACGACAGAAGCAGCAAAGACAGAGAGGTACAAAAGAAGTACAGAGAAGAGACAGTAGAGGAGAAGAAGCAAGAAAGGGACCCTACAATAGAAGGTGCTTCCAGGAAATAAGAGGGAGATATAGCAATACATAACTCTTGATAGAAGAGGTGCCAGTGAGAGATAAAAGGAAACAAAAGGACTTTAGAAAGACCAGAGAGAGAGAGAGAGAAAAGCCCCTACGATACGACACAGAAGAAAGAAAAACAGGGTAGGGAAAGAAAAGAGCCACAAGAGAAAAGAAAAGGAACTTACCGATACTTCTTTTGTTCTTTTTCTCACATGCGCTTCCTGGGAGCCCTGCAAGAGAGAAAACCAAGGAAGAGGTGAAAAGCCAGGAAAAGGAAATGAACAAAAAGGAAACAGCACAAGAAAGACACTTATATGACGCGCCAGATATTCCTAAAAGCCAATAAAGTACATCTGAAACCAACCAACCCTATCTCTTTGTGTTGTCCTTGATCCCGTCCGGTCACAGACACATATACATTTTACCATTCATTCTGCTGCATACATTTACAAAGATCCTAAGCAAACATATATAACCTCATTTCCCTTTTCTCAACACTAAAAAAACCCTAAATAAATAAATTAAAAAAATATGAAAGATATGAATAACAACGAGAACCAAAGCAACATGTTATAAGAAAATACAAAAATACATTACATGACAAAATGTCTGAACCTGATAGGAATGGTCCGTGCTCTTACACTTCTATTAGCATCTCCTCCTCCACTATTAACATTCATAGGTGTATCACATTCCCTATGGATTACAACTCCCTCACCTTGTCCTGGTCTTCTCTCACTTCCCCTTGCGCACCACGGACACCATCCTTGAAAACATCTGATGAAACCAATTGCTCTCACTACTATCACTACTATCAGTGTCACATTCCAAACTGTATTTGAGATTATTTCTAGTAATATCCTCTTGTCCCTTACTTGGAGGAACAATAGCATTTTTATTCCATCAACCTTTATTTTCTGAAAGGACCGCTCGTCTGGAAACTCTTTTCACCTTAGTAGGTTTGGAGAACTTAGATTCACCTTTCACAACTTTCATGGGCTTTTTAACCAATACCCAATGACATTCTTCTCCTTAACATGCTTAACCTTGTCAAACTTCATTTTAATCATATTTCGTTTGTTTCTTACCCTCTCACGTACTACTCTCAAATCCAAATCAGCACCACTAATCCCACACTTATCACTCAGCCACACGGGATTGAGGTTTCTCAGCAAAAACAAATGGAGCTACTCCAGTGGTACTATCTGGTGTGATATTATAACTCCACACTTTCTGCTGTAAAAAATGTCTGACATTGAGTTTTCTCGCAACAGCTGTTTGCACTCCCTCTTTCAACATACGATTCACCCTCTCTACAAGTCCATTGGAGGATGGGCTAAATACAGAACTCTAACATGTTTTAAATTATGTTTCTTGAAAAATACAGATATCTCTTCCAACACAAAGTGTGTCCAGTTATCTGTGACAGTTTTCTTGGTGGTCCCTCTACTTGAAACACCCACTCACAAAACTCAACAGCAGTCAATGAATCACTATACTTAACAAAAGCAAACTACACCCACTTAAAAAATTAGTCCACTGCCCGAAGCAAATACTTCTCACTTTTTAAAATATTAGAAGGTCCCACACAATCTATGCCTACCTTTCCCCATGAACAATTTGGCCACTCCACAGGACATAAAGGAGTAGTACCAACGCTCCAATGTTTATCAGAGCACAAACATTCTGCACACTTATCAATATAAGTTCTGACTTGTCCATCAATTCTAGGCCATCGATAATGTTGCCTGGTTTGCTTAGCAGTGGCAGTAATGCCCAGATGTCCGTGATAAGCCAAACTAATTATTTTACCATGTAAGTCAATGGGTGGAACCCACAAATCCTGTCTTAAGACAATACTATTCACTACTGGCAATTCAGCAACCACTTGTTCAAAAGATTTCAATTCAACACTCAGACTCCTGTCACATGGCAATCCAGATATGAGATACTCCTTAAACTTTCGTAAACACTCATAACTAGAGAACCAATCGTCCCACCCTTCTGGAGTAGTTCCAAAATGCTCAGTAACGCCAACAACAGTGATAACACATCCATAGTCCTCCAAAATATCTGATTCTGATTCACTGCCATCCAACCTTACAGGCAATCATGAAAGGCAATCTGCCCTGATGTTCTTTGCTCCCAGTACATATTTAATATCAAAATGAAACTCCTGCAACTTTGACAAAAGTCTGATCAACCTGGGAGAGGTCTTATTTGAGCAACTATCCTGTAACATGTAAATTAAGGGTTTGTGGTCTGTGATTAAATCAAACCTCATTCTTCAAACATACATTTTGAGCTTTTCTGAAGCCCATGAACATGCCAGTGCTTCACGTTCAATAGCCTGTACTTCTTTTCAGCAGAATTAAGTTCTCTAGACGTGAAGGCATTAGTTTGTTCCCTTCCATCCACAAATTGACTAAAACCTGCACCAAGTCCCATAGAGCTTGCATCCACCGTAATTACACTTTTCTCTCCATGCACAAAAGGTTTAATGGTGGGATCACCAACAATTAACTCTTTGACTCTCCCATAGGCGTTCTATTCAACTTCCGACCACACAAACTCAACATTTTTCCAATAGTGCTCTTAAAGGCTGAACAATAATTACATAGCCTTGGACGAATGTTGTATTGTGGGGTTTGGGATTATTCTTTGAGGCATTGTAAATGTTAATCTGCCACGCTGTCTATACGTATGTACTTTAATCTTTGTCAATGTTCAGTTGCCATGGTGGTGTGGCTTTCTCACACATTCTCGGCTGGGAGGTGGACGAGATTGCAGCACTGACCAGAGGCTTGTTAAATGCTCTTCTTGGGTTCAAATTTATGGTTCTTTGAAGACTTTAAATAAATATTCTACTTTCATCTCATCACTGGCTTCATCTGATTCATCGTATTTAAAGAAGATACTACAACGAATCTGGCATAGTGCTCACTCAACCCCAGAAATGCCCTTAAAGACTCCTTATCTTTTGGTACTGGAGCATCAGTAATGGCCTTCACAAGTGAAGTTTTGGGTTTGATACTTAAAGAAGAGATACTATACCCAAGGTAATCTATCACAGTGGTAAGAAAATTACACTTTTCCTTATTCACAATTGCACCATGTTTCTCCAACTTGCTTAACACAAGACTCAAATGTTCATGATATTCCTCACTCAGTATGAATAAGAATAATATCTTGAAAAGCCTGTATACTGGTCTCATCACCAAACAACTCATCCATAAAACTTTGAAATACACTGGTGGCGTATGCCAATCCAAATGGCATCTGCAAGTACATAAATGCTCCATAGGTTGTTATGAACACTGTTAGAGGTTGTGACTCTTTAGCCTAAGGTATTTGATAATAGGCAGAATGTAAGTCAACAATAGAAAAATAACTACTATTGCCCGAATTTGCCAACAAATTGTGTATCCTCGAAGAGGGTGGCAATCAATGAGAATGTTACGATTGAGTACTCTGAGTTTGGCACATAAACACATATCCCCAGACTTATTATGGGCTATAACGGCAGCCGAAACCCACTCTGAAGAATCAACAGGTGTTATAATACCATACACATTTTTTCCAATAACATCCTAAGATCTTCTTTGACTGATAATGCTACAGGTCCTTTTGGATAACAGGTATGGCATTGCACTTAAATTTAATTTTATGCTCAACTCCCTTAACCAATCCTACCTTTTCTTTGAAAACGGTCTCAAATTTAGACTGTAATTGTTGTAAAGGATGTAAGGAATTAACACCATGGGCAGATTGTGTCTGTTCAACAGACAAAACAGGAAATCAGCCAAAACAACAGGCTCTTCATGCCCACATATCTTAGTAGTAACATCTCTGCTTTTGAATTTAAGAATGTCAGAAACGAAGCCCTTAATTATATCACATCACATTCCCCAAAGGCTTTTGGGTTCACATCTGGTTGTCTCAAAATTTGTTCAGACCTATACTTTTCATAAGGGACATCGTACAGTATTGTGATGGGAGAGCCTGAATCTGCCATAATCCCAAGATTTACATTGCCAATCATAATTTCACATAATGGACCTTTATACTTAAGCTGAGCAGACTCCAGTACATTTACATCAATTGTCAATGATACATTGTTAATGTCCTCATCAGCTACAGCAGGTACTTGTGTCTGTGCATTGCCCTTAAGATCCTGTGACAAAATCTTTGAAGAAATAAGTGATTGTTCAATTTTTCTAGCAATTTCCATCACTTCATTCAGAGTAGTATTTTTGCAAGTTAAAATATGTTCTTAAATCTTCTTGTTTGAAACAGATAAATACAAGTAGATCACTTAAATAAATACCCAAATTAGCATCAAACTCGCATTTGTCTGGTAGCACTCTCAACACTACCAAATAATCCTCTATAGATTCTTCCAACATCTGTTCCCTTTTTAAGAAAATGATGCAGTTCCAGCACAATGGATGGATCATCGGTATATTGTTTGCTCATGTTTGCCTCTGCTTACATGTAAATATTCTATGTGTCATCCCCAGCAGGAGCTACAGGTGGTGGCAAATTACCTGTTGACCGGTATCACCCTAGTGGTTAAAAAGTAAAGCTGCATGACGCATCGGACTGTACTTGGAAGCTTCAATAGCAACCATATCATTTTCAAAAACTCTCAACAATTTCCTTCATACCATGGATGGTTTCCCACGGATTTTGCAGGACTGGGGGAGGTTGCACTACATTGTTGGAATATGCCATTATAAAAATACAGCAAATTAATGAAACAAATAATAGCACAATAAATAAATAATTACAGAAAAAGTAAAACAAATACTAATGGCAGAAGTAGTGCTGTATAATAAGTGCTGTATAACCGTGACAAAAGCCACCAGCAGGGAAGCCGATGAGAAGGCAAACAGGTGTGCTTATCACCGCGTAGGCCTACCCACACAAGTGAGGTACAATTTTTATCAGCAGATTTGGGGGAACGTTTGGTGGAAGAAAAGTTGTGGCTCCTCTCAGATTCCAGAACTTTTGTCACAGAAATGTGAGGAAAAAGTTTTTTTTGTGCCAAATTTTGAGGTTTGCAAAAGGATTCTGGGTAACAGAACCTGATGAGGACCCCACAAGTCACCCCATCTTGGATTCCCCTAGATGTCTAGTTTTAATAAATTTGCATGTTTGGTAGGATTCCCTAGGTGCCGGCTGAGCTAGAGGCCAAAATGTACAGCTAGGCACTTTGCAAAAAACACGTCAGATTTCAATGTAAAAATGTGATGTGTCCATGTTGTGTTTCCTGTCGTGAGCATTAGGTCTACCCACGCAAGTGAGGTACCATTTTTATCGGCAGACTTGGGGGAACACAGAATAGTAAAACAAGTGTTATTGCCCCTTGTCTTTCTCTACATTTTTTCCCTCCAAATGTAAGCCAGTCTGTAAAAAAGACGTCTATTTGAGAAATGCCCTGTAATTCACATGCTAGTATGGGCACCCCGGAATTCAGAGATGTGCATATAACCACTGCTTCTCAACACCTTATCTTGTGCCCATTCGTAATACAAAAGTTTTCTTTATACCTATTTTTCACACTTTATATTTCAGCAAATGAATTGCTGTATACCTGGTATAGAATGAAAACCCATTGCAAGGTGCAGCTCCTTTATTGGCTCTGGGTTCTTAATGAACTGACAAGCCTTATATATCCCCGAAACCAGAGGAGTCCAGCAGACGTAACGGTATATTGCTTTAAAAAATCTGACATCGCAGGAAAATGTTACAGAGTAAAACGTGGAGAAAAATTGCTGTTTTTTTCACCTCAATTTCAATATTGTTTTTATTTCAGTTGACATTTTCTGTAGTAAAACCTTGTAGGATCTACACAAATGACCCCTTGTGAATTCAGAATTTTGTTTGGTTTTGAAAAATATTTAGCTTTCCGGGATCAAGAATTGGTTTCACACCCATATCTGTCCCTAACTGGAAGGAGGCTGAAAGCACAAAAAAAGAGTAAAAATGGGGTATGTCCCAGTAAAATGCCAAAACTGTGTTGAAAAATGTGGCTTTCTGATTCAAGTCTGCCTGTTTCTGAAAGCTGGGAAGATGGTGATTTTAGCACCGCAAACCCTTTGTTGATGCCATTTTCAGGGAAAAAAACACAAGCCTTCTTCTTCAGCTCTTTTTTCCCATTTTTAAAAAACAACATTTTTGCTGTATTTTAGCTAATTTCTTGGTCTCCTCCAGGGCAACCCACAAACTCTGGGTACCCTTAGAGTCCCTAGGATGTTGGAAAAAAAGAACGCAAATTTGGCATGGATAGTATTAAGTTGTTTGCAGCCGATGACAATAACTAGTACAGGAACCAGTAGGATGAACTTGTTTATTCTTGAAAGATCGCAATGTCGAACAAGTAGTTTCCTTACAAAATAATATCCCCGGCTGCACACGGACCTGCCACCTCTTCTCCAATCGTCTCCGTCTCAAGCGCCCACGATTCTTCCCCTACATTCATTCCACAACATTCACTCCTCAACATTCTCCCGTTCGTTGGCTCGCACTTATCGCGCGCGAGCCTAATACACACAACAAGGATTTTATTTACAAAACAACACATATTCCCCTTTACACTTGTTAATGTTTTTTTTTTTTTACATAAAACAACATAATAATAAAAGTACTACTACATGCCTAAAGCTATAAGAGATTTAAAACATATGTTAGAATTTTCTCCTTAATAAATCTTATACACATGTCATAATGTAATGCTACTAACAATGTAACCTGTAATATTTGATCCAATACCTTTACTGAGATTAGTTACGCACATAGTCATCAAGTTTTTCCGGTCTTGTGATCCTTCTGCCACACCTGCTAAATTTATTCTTCACACCCTCAGTTCTGCACTCCTCTTGTGTAGGAATTACGCTGCTCATACCAGCTTGCACAGCCTGTGCAACATTGGTACGTTGTATCGGAACACCAACCTCACCTTGCAAACACCTGTTATTCCCAGTATCGTCATAACTTAGCCAGTCAGATCCAACCAAACTTCTCCTTACATCACCTTTGAACGGGGAGATTCTGCTTAGATGCCATACCTTTCCATCCTCAAGTTGTACCGCATTACACAAAATTTTTACAACCTTTAAAGGAGGATAGAATTTTCCCTTTTCATACTTTTTGAAACCCAGAACCTTCACCCTAACCAAATCACCCACCTGTATTCTTACATTTTTGCATTTATGTTTTGCATCATACTACTCCTTCGAACGAATCTATGCTTTTTAAATATTTTTCCTAACACCTTCACTAGTTCAATTGCTTTTCCTACCCTCGATCATCCAACCTACATTGTCTTTCCTCAATGCAACCATTCCTCTCATTATCTCAAAGGGGCTGTGACCCGTGGAACCACAAGGTGTGGTTCTGTACGACCTAACCATTTTCCAAACTTCCTTTACCCAATCTAATTTTGCACATTCAGCTAATTGTATACTCTTCTTCTATACTCTGTTGAAACGTTCCACAGTGCCATTACCCACTGGATGATAGTTGGAAGTAGTAATGTGTTTAATACCACACCTCATTAAGAAATCCTTGAATCTGTCAGACGTGAATTGTGCCCCATTGTCCGTGATAATGGTTTTGGGAAGGCCTTCTCTCAAGAAAACGGCATCCAAGAATTCCACAATAGACCACAAATCTACCTTGGCCACAATTCCAATTTCTGGCCATTTAGAGAAATGATCAAACATCACCACAATATATCTGCAACCACCCTCCACCTGTATCGGTCCAGTAATGTCCAGGCCAATCTTCTCCCAAGGCATGTCTGGACACCCAACAGGAACTAGCGGTGGTTTGAATGTGGATAGTGTTTTTTCTGACTCATTGCATAAAACACAATCTCTTACTGTCCTTTCCACAGCTGAATCAATACCTAGCCACCAATACAATTGTTTAACCTTACTTTTAGTTTTTGATATGCCCAAATGGCCATCATGGCATAAACTCAAAATTTTACACCTGAGTGCTTCTGGGGGAATGACCCTTCCGTTGCGCAAAAATCTGTTGTGTTCAACAGACAACTCTTCCTTAACTTCCCAAAATCCCTTCACACTTTCATCAAGATTTTTTTATGGGGCCACCCCTCACTTAACAAGTTTTGAACTTTATTTAACGTCACGTCTTCAACCATGGCCTTATCCCACTCGCTTTCCGAGATGCCCTGAAAGTCTTGTATAACATCAGCTACGCAACAATCCTCCAACTCCTTCACTACCTCCTCAGTATTGGCTAATGGCACTCTACTTAAGAAATCAGCAATCTTATTCTTGATACCTGGTACATAACACACTTTATACTTGTAATCCAAAAGTCTTATGGACAACCGGGAAATACGTGGCGATGCGCTGAATAAGCCCTTTGTCGTTAGCACTTTAGTAGGCGGTTTGTGGTCACTTCGCAAAATGACATTCATACCCCGTACAAATGATCTGAAATGTTCCAAACCCCACATGCATGCAAGGGCCTCCCTTTCAATAACTGAATATTTTGCTTCAGTATTGGTTATAGAACGAGAAGCAAATGCAATCATACACCCCTTATTATTCGCATCCACTTGCGTAAGAACAGCTCCCAAACCCTTATTACTGGCATCTGTTGTAACTATACTCTGTAAATTAGGGTCAAAACCTTGTTGGGCAGGTGCTCGAATAATGTCACTTTTAATCAGTTCAAACGCTGCTTCGCGCTCTTCACACCACTTAAATACACATTTCCCTTTCAGCAATTGCCTAATGGGAAATGTTTTATGGGAGAAGTTATGCACAAACTTTGCATAGTGCTCCGCTAGACCTAAAAAGGCTCTAACTTCGTCTTTATTAGTAGGTTCAGGTGAATTCCTTATGGCTTCTACAAGACTAGCCTTTGGTTCAATACCCTTGCCGCTAATTTCATGTCCTAAATAAGTGACACTTTTCTTAGCTATTTTACACTTACTATATTCAGCCGTAAGTCCATTATCCCCTAGCACTTAAAGAACATTCTTGACCTTAGTGTCATGGTAATCTTTCGAATCTCCCATAATTAAAATATCGTCCTGGAAAAACAATACATCCCGCATTTTACTAAAAAGTTTATACATCAGCCTTTGGAACATAGCCGCTGCAGAAGCCAACCCAAATGGAACTCTGACAAATTGATAACACCCAAATGGTGTAATAAACGCGGTTAGTCTACGGCTGTCAGGATGCAATGGGACTTGGTGGTATGCAGAAGTAAGGTCTATTGTGGTGAACCATTCCTTATCTTTGGTTAGAGCTATGACCTCATTGATCTTGGGCAATGGAAATTGATCCACCAAAATATTCTTATTGAGGTCCCTAAGGTCTACACATAACCTCAATTTACCATTAGAACTTCTAGCTACCACCAGTGGAGAAATCCAGTCGGACGACTCTACCTGTTCAATGATGCCAGTCTGTAGTAACTTATCCAACTCACAAGAAACCTCATTCCTGATACTAAAAGTAATAATTCTCGCCTTCTGAATAACAGGCACAGCATCATCCTTAAGTATTATCCTTTGTTGGAATTTTTTTAGCTTGCCCACAGTTCCTGAAAATAGTAGGGGATACATGTCCCTTATCGTTGCATCACACACCTCACTCTCCTGAATCACCGATACTGGTTCTGCCCCATTAGGGTCTAAAATCATTCCCAGTGCTCCCTGGTCCCATCAACCTAAGACAGAGGGCCCAGACTTGGATACATACAACTTACATTCAGCCTTACGATCTTTGAATGCAAAAAACAATTTCTTAAAACCTAGCAGCTGGATTGAATCTCCCGTAAAACTTTTTGGTGAGATATCCGGTGTATCCAAATCCACACCAACAGTGTGTTTCAATTTTTTTAACCAAACTTGTTCGTTAACAATTGTATAAGGTGATCCAGAGTCAGCAGTAATTGTGATGGTAATACCCCCAATAGATACGTCACACTTCGGTCTTTTCCGTTGGCACTCCGACATTACAGTTTCAGAATTACTTACATTAAGCACCCACATATTCTTGTCGTCACTATCCGAGGAGGAAGCTGATTCAGTAGCATCCTCTAACAACTTTATAGCTGTTCCTTTTTTTTCCCTGCAAACCTTAATAAAATGATCAACAATTCCACAACCAGAACATTTCTGATTGCGTGTTGGACAACATTTGTCATTCGCGTAGTGACCAAGTAATCCACATCTGAAACATGTAGCATCCGCCTTTGTGGTGTCCCTTTTAGACTTCTTATTTTTACAGAAGTTGTCCTTCCTCGAAAATCCATCAGATCCAGTCGAATATTTCTTTGTTTCTGTGACTCTATTCACTAGTTTATAAGACTCTACTTTTGAATCATCTTCTTTGTGATTTCCCTGTAGAACAGCTTTTGCGCACCTCCCTGTCAGTTCAGCTTTTTTGACTACTTCTATTACTTCTTGTAAGGACGATTCCCCTTTAGTCCATAAGCAATCCTGTATGTTCTGGTTGGCCGCATGCATAACTATTTGGTCTCTAATGAGCTCGCCATGTAAGGTGCCAAATCTACACGTTAAAGCTACATTTTTTAAGGCTGACACGTATTCTTCAATGGCTTCTTCTTTACCCTGCTTTCCATGAAAAAATTTGTAGCGATCAATCCCTACGCAAACCGCGGGAGAATAGTATCTATCTAAATCCTCCAATGCATGAATAAAGACATCTCCTTGCTCTCTGTGTTTCTTTTCAATCCTGTTGTAAGTTTTCAGACCATGCGGCTCTAAACAATGCAGTAAAATCTTCTTCTTCTTTTCCCCTGAAAAATCGTTTTCTTCATCACTAGCGGAGATGTAGTTTATAAAATATTCTCACCATTCTTGCCATTTAACTGAGACATTGCTACTTCCAGGAATAAAAGGTTGCGGAGGTGGTAGGTTCAAATTGCTAGAAGCCATAGATATGTGTGAAAAAAAACTGGAACTCTTATCAACTTTCAATGATTGTAACCATTAATGTCTTTGAACTTGGAATAATGTGTGAGTTCCCTCACAACAATATTATTATTTCCTTTTTCCCAGGAAAAAAAATGACTTCCGAAGATAAACAGGGGTTAGCGGTCTAGTTTCAAAATACCATAAGGACAGCGCGTAAAAGTAGACTGGAGACAGAAGTTAGCGGTCTAGTCATTCAAAATCTGTAAGCAGGCCAACGTACAGTGGTAGGCCTAACGTTGCTAGGAGACGCGTCCTAGCCACACGCGCACACGTAGCGCAGGCCAACGCTCCGTGGCAGGCCTAACGTTGCTAGGAGACGCGTAACAGGCACCCGCACGCACGTAGCGCGAGGCGTGGAGCGCGTGTATGGTCTCTGATTCAGCTGATGGTAAAAACAAACTACTCACTGAAGAGCCTTGACTTGCGTGGGAGTCGTCGAAACTCAGCCTGACGACCACAACTTGAAGGTCGCAGCGCTAGACGCAGACGGGGGTCACAACTCGTCGCCAATTTTGCTAAATTGTTTCCAGCCGATGACAATAACTAGTACAGGAACCGGTAGGATGAACTTGTTTATTCTTGAAAGATAGCAATGTCGAACAAGTAGTTTCTTTATAAAATAATAGCCCCAGCTTCACACGGACCTGCCACCTCTTCCCCAATCGTCTCCGTCTCATCCGCCCACGAATCTTCCCCTACATTCATTCCACAACATTCACTCCTCAACATTCTCCCGTTCGTTGGCTCGCGTGAGCCTAATGCACACAACAAGGATTTTATTTGCAATACAACAGATAGCTTATGTGGACAAAAAGTTATGAGGGCTAAGCGCGAACTGCCCCAAATAGCCAAAAAAAGGCTCGGCACAGGAGGGGAAAAGGCCTGGCTGCAAAGGGGTTAAATATCCTCGAAAATACGATCGGTGTGCCTGTCACATTGGCAACAGGCAACGAGGAAGATACTCACCATAAAATGGCAAAGGACATGCAGGATGCAGAGCGTGTCAACACGTGCATTTCTAAAGGAGATGGAGCTTGTATCACCGGTGTAACGAAGGAAGCGAAATATGTGACACACAATGATGAAGGCACAAGGAGAATCAGCAGCACGAGTGCACACACGAGCTGCAAAATGGCGGTAACAGCATTTGTCAAAGCACTCAACTGCTGTTACTTCCACAATGAAACTGCTGTTACTTCCACAATGTATCCAAAGTAAAGTAGGCAGCCCACACAGACAAATGTGACTGTACCATGCAAGGATTAAGATGTTGTGCTGCAAATAAATCAATCCACCAAATTGTAATCTATATCAGCCCCATAAAAACAAAACAATCCAACAAGAATCCTGGAAAAGTCTTCTGTCGGTGGGTCCTTAGGTTCACCAGCCCTCGTCGACAAATGTATGTTACATTTTATGCAGAAATAATCACCAGGAGCCAAGAGTTATGGATGATAACTCAAGATTTATTCCACAGAAGAGCCCACGAACTGTCTCTATCAAATATTTTCCCAGAATGCCCGTCCCATGTGAAAACATTCCATGGAACAGTCATCTATTATGACACCTATACATTCTTCTATTACATCCTACTGCATAATTTTACAACGATCCTAAGTAAACATATGTACCAATTCATAAACAATAACAATAATTCTCATGGGTATTACTCATACATGTCCTCCTGGTTCAGTAAACATTCCCTGATGCGGAGCTTGTAATACGTCAGACTTAAGTTAATGCAAATCAGTTCATTTTCTTACTGCTAATTTACAATAGAATGAAAGGTAAGGAGAGTAGTTCCTTTCAATTAAGCCATTTTCATTATTTAGTTATAGAAACTCTAATAGATCGGTATAGTAAATAATTACATAGATAAAGCAATAAAAAGAGAAACAAAACGTATGACAACACCTTAAAATCGAAACAAAAATTGGGGAGGATTCAAGAATCGAGTCTAGCTCATTGAAGGTATCAGAGGAGAATGGATGGTGGAAGTGCAAGAATATGCTTAGTTTTGAAAGAGGCTGAATGCCCCTATTTATATTTTCATTCATCCACTTGAAAGGTATTTTCCATTGCTTTATAGTGTGAAAATTAACATCTTGGATAAAAGCACTTCGGAAAATGAAAAATGTGTAATATGTTTTAAAATACAATCAATGAAAATGTTAGCAACACCTCAATTCGAACATCTAGTAGGTCTAGCTCTGGTCGACTATGGCTGTGGGTGGGGCTTCAAGTACAGGTGTGGTACACAATTGTTTGAACGCGAGAACATGAAAAGTGGGATGATCAAGGTGTAATTGCTCATGAACATATAGGGAATTAGATAACATATAGATAACTTATGCATGCTGAATAGACGTCCGTATGCATTAAAATTGACAGGTAGCCATTCCAGCATTTAACAGAGCAATTTGTGGGCATATGGCAAGGAAAGCTGTAGCTGTTTAACTTTTGGAATGTGCCATCCATGCGGAGCACTGGTGAGTCGGCGTGGGACTCTGTCAGTAGGTTTGCTTTGGACACGCAGGTGTTCACCTGGTTGGACTTTTAATATCTGGATGACGGGCAGTGTCATAAGACTGGTGGTTCAATTTAGTAAGGTGACCAGTCAGCCGCTTCCCTAAGGTTGCAATTGAGAGGTGGCTGGAGGTTGTGGCCAATGAAGTCAGATGTGTTCTGATTCACCTGTTTATAAATCACACATTATATGAAGAGATTTGTTCTACTTTTGTGCAAGCTAGGAGTATGTGCTAGACCACACAGGCTGGAAATGTTTTCCACCGACACCCATAAATGTACTGAAATTGTTGATTTAGGGCATGAGTTGTGTGTACAGAGTAGCCAATAACCATCGCAACCGGACCACTGTCTGCCTGAAGATTAATGGCCCAGCTGACTTAACAGCCACAAATGTCACAATTTTAACTCATTCTCATGTGCATTGGTCACACTTTCAGACCACTTTTCCTTACTTTCAGTAGCGCCGGATTGTGTCCTGTTCTCTAGGCCACCCCTTTCTTCTCATCCATTGGGGATGCGCTTCATTGAATGCAGGAGCATAGGGCCATATGTACCAACACATTTTCCCATAGACACAGAATGGGTAAAACCCTTTGATACATCTGTCCCATAGTCATTTCTTTGCTCCCTTAGCAGCTATAGTTGCGCGATACCCCACACCTGACCACATTTGCGATATTTGCGACCACATTTTGGTCCTAAAACATTCATACAGACCACTGCAGCCATTCCTAATACTTAATTGTAAAGCCAAACTTTGATTCGGTAAGAGGTTACTGAATCACAATTTAGCCTTGATACGTACAAACGTGCTTTTTCTGCAAATCTGACAGTTTTGCGACCTCTTAAAAGTTTTGTACATGTGGCCCCAAGTACCCTTACTAGCACTCGACTCTAAGGCTTAGGAACTCAGAACTTAGAATTAGATCAAAGAAAGCTCACCACATTACTCACCAATCACTGTTTTCTTTCCTTTAAAAAAGCAGAAACGTATTTTAATACATGCATAACTAAGTTTTAGTCACAAAATTACTAATATTTACAAGGTGGCTGGTGGAAATACCCATTGGAAACCCTTCATAAGGATCCTTACAAAGAACTTTAGGGCGTGAAACACACACCCTAAAAGAAGGTGACAGTGGACAACTAACCCCCTTAATACAAACTAGAACCCACAGTTCTGCAGCACCTTGAACCACCAGCAGCCAAACACCACTAAAACAGTAATACCCCTCTCATGTGCGTAAGAAAAATATATAAAGATATGCAATTATCACAAGTGAGCAGTACATACACTATCAGTTGCAAGTCATTTTGCTTAGAGCCCTCCCATTGCTTAAGATTGGTTGGCTTAATCGTCACTCTCCCTACTTCTCTTTCATCAGCTCGAGTAAGCTTCACTTTCTCACTATGTGTTGTTTCCTCCACTGAAGCGTGGCCCAAGTACAGCCTCCTTAACCAGTGCCCTTACACTGAACGCACTTTTGGAGCTACTTTTTTTTTTGTTGCAGCACCCCATAAGAGTGCATTTGTTTACAGGCCATTTTCCCCTCATTCACCCTGTCCCTCCCTGTGAAAACTTGTCCAGAGGGCATTAGAGTGCTTTACAAGAGCACCCGATTACCTCGTATATATTTTTAAAGGCATGGGGAGAGAAGTGATTTGCCCAGAATTACAGGATGTTGAGCTGAGGCTGGGATTCAAACCTAGTTCCTCAGTTCCTTGGGTGACAGCTGCACTCACACTTCATTTGTATACTGACACAGTTGAACCATACCCAAGCACAGGTTATTTCCATTTATTCATTGTTGCAGAGGACCTGTTACCTACAATAATGATGTTGATTATAATACTGATAATATTGCCAGTTTAAACAGCATTCATTTTATTGGCCTTGGAAGAATTAAGTTTGAGTCTAACCTGCCAGGGTTCAATCCTCTGACCAGGAGCTCAAATATAGATGTTTGCAGCTGGTGCTCAGTGCTCATCCAATGGCAAATGTCCACCCAAGTACTTTTTTAGGAAATGTGTGAAGAATCAATCTGATTCTTAATACCAAAATAGAAGTAAATTAGAAAATTACAGTAGTAGATCTTAGAGAAAATGTCCCACATATTCTGCCCGCCCATCCCCTGCTTAGTTTAAGCCATGCTGCATGGCAGCCACCCTGCTGTACATTATGGATAAACACTAAGAAAGCCAAAAGCTCTTGTCTCATATTCAAGACCTATTGGCTTTATCAAGGCTTGTTCATAAAGCTCAAGTTTCTCCCAGCGCTAACTAATTCTCTCACCTGGCAGACTTAGGGCTTTATTTTTCTCCCTGTTCAGTTGTGACTTATGGGAACTCAGCACAACTCCATGTGCTCCTCAACATGTTTAGGTTTGGCTTGACAGTGCAGCTGTCCAAGATCTTATGTGATCAACCTAAAATAGAGCTTTCAGGAGTACTACAGAAAGGGGCTTTGGCTCCACCCACATGTAGGTAGACAGGTGTACATGTTGCGATTGGGCAGAAGTTGTGTCTTTCCACAGACAAAAGTGCTTACAATCAAGACAGCTGTGAATAGTTTGTTTATCTAACTGCTTGAGCCAGCAGCATGTCTATGTACATAAGGCTCACTAACACGCATAAAGTGTCAAGGTTACAATGAAATAGAGCTTGAACTTTCAGAAACACACACTTGGCACTGTAATGCTGTTAAAGCTTCTTAAATATTAGTTAGATAAAGTATGGTGCTTGTTTTTCTCTGGCAGCAGCACAGATGGGAAACTCATAGTCATGTGCAATTCATTGCCATTTTCCAGTCCCAGCACACCCCTTCTATCATTAAATTTAGACTTCAGAATTTCGTTGTTTACTTGAGAACTGTATGTGATGCCCGGGGCAACACTTTTCAATACGGATTTTTGTTTTATCTGGCTTCACAGAGCAACTGTCACTTGACCTTTTCTAATCAACAACAAGGAGCTTTCAGAGTATTACTGAGGGAGGAGTTTAGGCTCCATTCACATGTTGATTCTCTTGAGAACAATATTTAATTGGGCTGAATTTGTGTGCTGCCACTAAAATGACTGCTTCTATTGCACTTTTTGGCTAAAGTCGATACATAAGTTGGTTACCGTGTCAAGTCAATGATAATGGCTATATGCCAGGCTTGCTTATTATTAAATGTTACGACATAGGCACTAGGCCTCAAATATTTGTTGTGAATAGCATATGTTAAAGTCAAGAAGCATTTTAGGATTGATTGTTACTACTCTATATTAAATCCTACGGACAGGTATTTTGTTACATGAAATCTCACAGATTCCTGTAGTAGGCAAGGGTTTCAGTGTCGGTTACCCCCCTTGTGACAAATCATGGACATAGAAGACTTGCTCTCTGAGAATCTTTGCTAGGTCCTTTATTTTTTTTAGCCAATTGTAATTTTGTATACCTTTCCAATTTTATGACTGTGTGTCTGATAGTTGCCTTATGGATTTTATAGGTAGTACTCGTTTAAAAGTTGATTGTTATCACATTGTGTTAAAGGCCATAGACAGGTATTTTGTTACATGTAATTTAACAAATTATCAAAGTAGCCAAGGGTTTTTCACACTGGCCCTCACTCTGACAAACCTTGACAGTTTTCACTGTGATGATTCATGTTAGTTCCTATTGCGAGGAGTTGTATATTGTTTTGCAAACTGTATTTTCCTCTAAATTTGTAATGTTATAACTTTATGCATGATGCAAGATGTTTATGTGTGCTTGTGTAGGCCTGTGTTACTTAAGGTGTAAGTCATTGGAAAAAGTGATGCCATACTTCATAGGTTTGTTCTGTTTATTATAAATAGTTATGACGAAGCCAGTAGCCTATACCTATGTATTGTAAAAAGCATATGTTAAGGGGAACATGCATTAAGGATTGATTGTTATTACACTGTGCTAAAGCCTATAGACGGGTACTTTGTTACATGGCATCTCACAGAGTACCATAGTAAGGGTTTTGGTGTTAGGGGTTTGGTGATAGTTATCACTCTGACAAACCCTGGGAGTAGAATTTTACCGTGATGATTCTTGTTAGAGCCTACCAAGAGGGGTATATATTTTTTTGCCAACTGTAATTTTGTACATATTTGTAATTATATGAGTGTATGTCTGATGACTGCCTGGTTATGTTCACATTAGTAGGGCTATGGTATACATAGAGTAAAGCCAATGGCAAAGGCTATGGGCCTTATTGGTTTGCTAGGAAATGTTACATCACACTCCTTAGGTGTAATATGTTTATAATGACAAGCCATAACAAAAGAAGTAGGCCTTACTTATCGTAAAAAGCATGTCCTAAAGGCAATAGGCTTTTAATGGTGGATTGTTATTACGCTGTGTTAAAGTCTGCATGCATGTATTATGCTACACAGAATCTTGTAGATTGCTGTAGTAAGGAAAGGGCTTTGGTGTTTGTTACCTACTGAAAAAACAATGTGGTTAGAAGATTTTCACTATGGCAAGTGCTGTTAAGCGCTCTTAAGCACGTTGTGTTCCTGTGGGACGTGCCCGGGCGAAGAGGGCGGCTAGACCGGGCCATCCTTCATTCATCATCTACAAGGTACTGTTTGACAATTTCTCTTTTTTTAGGATCTCCTTTGTGGCATTTTTCCTGGGTTCTTCTAATGGGGAAACATAAGCCCACCAAGGTCACCCACCAAATCTGCTCCCGGCACTACCCTGATAGCTTCTGCAGAGGGTGGTTGGAGTCATCAACAAGAAGACTGAATTGGCCGAGCTCCGACTGTCTCTCGTTTTACACTCCTTCTAATGCCCCAGAGGCTTACTGGCCATGAAAGATGCCTCTACTGTTGACTTGGGACTTGATGCTAACATTCACGCTGGACAGAGTTAGGGCCCAAAGTCAATCCACCTAGTGCCCCGGTTAGTGTCCCCATTGAGAAGACTGAGGGGGTGAAATTCCAAGTTAATCTTTGTGGGGCTAAAGCAAGGGGCAAAAGGAAGAGAGTTGAAGGTGGGATGAAGAGGCAGTGTTTGTCCACTTCGTCCATCTGTATGGGCGCCAGCAGGGGCGGCTCCTCCATCAGGGCTGAGGAGCGTCGCCCTCCCGCCAGCATCAGAAGCTGCAAACCTTTCACCACAAAGGGCTAATAAACTCTGTTTATTAGCCCTTTGTGGTGAAAGGAGCAGGGCCATGGGGGTGACGAGTAGTGAGGGGAGTGCACTGTGCACTCCCCTTAGAGCGCATGTGTGTTTGGCTGGCCATCTCAGGCCGTCCAAACACACATGCGCTGTAGGCTCTCTCCAGCCAGGCAACACAGTTGCTGGGCGCTCCCAGCCATTCCTGAAGCTGCTCTGAGCAGCGTCAGGATCGGCCACAGGTCAGACTGGGAGCCCTTGCCTGCCTGCAGTGACAGCGAGGGAGCACCTCGGCAACAGAGGAGGTATGTTTTTTTCTCTCTTCATTTATGTTTTAATTAAATGTCCCATCCTCCCCCACGCGTCTCCCCGGACCCGCCCCTTTAAGGAGCTGCAAGCCACGACTGGGCACCAGGGTTGTAGAAGAAAACAAATCTACAGATGTAGTGGAAGATCTCTGCAGCAAAGTCCTTCAGTTATTGATGGGCAAGCTCAAACCAATTCTGGACCATCTGGGGAAAATTGAGTCCGAATTGTCTAAGTTGAGCTCTACCCTGATTGTCCTCCCGCTGGACAGCAGTGCCTTCTGTTGTTTCACCTGCAGAGGCCATGTCTTCCAGATCTACACCTACTCTATTAGTGCCCACTGTTCTGCCTAGTACATCCTCATTGCATCTGATATAGGGGCGGGAACAAGCAAGGGGGGAAAGTTACTAGCCCACAGGAAGTTCCAGAGGGAAGAGGAGGAGAGAAGGTTTTTGGAATTGTCAACAGACCCTCAGAGTTTATGGGAAATACCTTCCCTTTCCTTCCACCGGAGTTTACCCCATATGTCTTTGATCTAAAAGCTGGAACATTTTTCAAAACAAACATGAGGGATGATTCTTCTGCTCTTGAAAATAAAGTAAACCATTAGCTATGGGAAAGCTCTGTGTAGCTCCTCGATTCCTCTAGTGAGATATTAATGGTAAGAAGAATTCCCTGGATTGGACCTCGAAAAAAGGAAGTGTGTGGGAACTGTGTAATTATCAAATTCAAGTTATCCAAAATGGTTAACCTGCTATTGAAGTGTTCTTATAACTGGCCCCTAGTCCCCAGCTACATTCATGTTATACCCTTAGGTTATTTTTATAGGCCAGAGGTGATCCCAACAAGATTTGCAAGAGTAAATGAAATTCAACAGGGGGCGGATAAACCTAAACCATCTTTTGATGTGGAAGTGCAGAACTCCCTTGAAGCTCTTACATCTTTAAACAACCTGGATTGACTTTGCATTAATTTGAGCTTGGAAGCACAGACATGCCTTAGTACTGATACAATGTGGCAAGTGGATCTAGAGTTCTTGGGGCAGGAGGGTACCTCCAGGAGGGGTCGTTACCTGATTCTGAGTCCACCTGAGGAGAAATTATGGCTGATCGAAGAACGCGTAGAATCCTGTCATGGAATATTGCTGGTGTTCACACTAAGCTACTAAATCATGATTGGCTCTCTGTCATCTACAATGCAGACATTGTTTTATTGCAAGAGACCTGGTCGATACAGGACTTCAGTATAAACATTTATTACACATTTTGTAGTGTAGCTATTCCATCTCGTGCAGGAAGAGCTAAGGGGGTTTAGCCATTTTGTTCACTGTAAAACTAACAGGTCTTTCTACTAGAAAAATAAATGTTCCGCCTAATTTTCAGTTGTTATTGTTACAGATTCCATATTCCTTTGATGTTATATTGGTTAACCTGTATAATAATATCCTTGATTCCTGTGCAACATCTGTAATTGATGATATGGAGAACGACCCAGTGAAGTTCCTGGATAGTTACAACAAGGAGACTTTAATAGTCTGGTTAGCGAGTTCAATACGAGGTTGTGTGGAAAGAGGGATCTCTCCTCTTGTGGTATTGATATCATGGTGGGGAGGTTACTTACACTTCCAGCACACCCACTTTGGGGAGGCATTGAACAGGATTTTGTTTTCTAGATGCTTGGCATTTGCTAAAGAATATAGGGCAGATGGAGCTTCTTCACTCCCTACTTATAAAGGGCGATTCACTGAAGTGAGATTTACTTTTTTATTTTGTCCCATTATCTAGGAGAATTAATATTAGATTATAATGTTGCTGACTACTGTATTAGCTATCATAATCCCCTTGCCCTAGACCTTGATTTACACGTGATGGGTGTTATCTGGTACTATCACAATCAAGCAACAAGGGCACTAAGATTAAATGGGACATAGTAGATAAAGAGGCTTTCCTGCACAAACGCGTCATAGAGAACAGCAAGGCTATTTTAGCTCAGACCTCAGAGGGGGAGTCCCCAGCGAATATGTATGTCACTTTAAGTGCCATATACATTGCTGTGAATAAGGGGCTGAGGCTCATTAAAGCTTTAACAAATCCACCACCTGTAGGCTGGCATAGCTATTCCTGGACTTGGGCTCATAAGAATCTGAAATTGCCACTTTCCACTACACCGAGCTCCAGGGATGATATTCTAAGTGCAAGGAGGAACTATACAGCTACCCTTGTGGCTAGGAAAACAGAGCTAAGGACGGTAGCGTGGGAGGAGCTGGAAAAGGCTGCTAGGTTGAGGTACTCTGTTGTGTTATAGAATGTTGTTAACCTGTCCTTCTTCTCTGGGTATGATAAATCATCATTGGATACTGTCATTCCTGTTGAAGCTTGGGTAGAACATTTTAATATTAGTTTTAATCCAGGAAACAGTACCTAATATAGAAAGCAGAGAAGCAGATGCCGAAACCTGGAGTTGTATTCCAACCTTAGTGAAAGTATTTAAATTAAGTATGTATTGCTGCCATTATTCAAGTCCTGCAGGAAAGGCTCCTTGACCCGATGGGGTCTAATTAGATCTTTTTTGAAACAATATTACATTTTGGACTCCTATTTTAGCCAATGTTATCAAAGCTTCTTTAAAAGGGGAACCTATTCTATTCTGGAGAGAAGATGTAGTTGTTCCCATTTTTATAAAAGGAGACATACATTCCCTGTCTTGTTAACACCCAATTTCCCTCTTTGATAGCTCACTCAAAATACTGGGCAGGATAATTGCAACCAAACAGGAGGTATGGTTGAAGGAAAATCAGGCCCTGTCAAGAATGCAGTATGGGGGAGGAGAATATAGGCAAATTACATTAATTCTCCCTGCTCCAGAATGTTACCTATTTCGGAAATGCTATTGGCACTCCATCATTCAAAACCCATCGCTTTTGTGGCTCTAGGCAGGCTTCTTGGGTCACTCTTGTGGCCGATGGAAGGGACCAGTCCCCCCTCCCCATATAGTGTAGGTGGGTTTTGGGTGCCAATAAGGCTCTTTCTAAATGGGAAGTGGGATGGTCGTGTGGGGTATAAATCCATTTGTTGATGACGATTGAGTGAGAGGCCCAGTAGTACCCTTTTATGTCTGGGAGTGCCAGTCCTCCATTATATTGGTTGCGTTGAAGAGTCCTGAGTGTCACCCCCAGGTGTTAGTCATCCCACAGCAGGGTTCTCTGTT
Organism: Pleurodeles waltl; assembly: GCF_031143425.1. Classification (NCBI taxonomy): domain Eukaryota; kingdom Metazoa; phylum Chordata; class Amphibia; order Caudata; family Salamandridae; genus Pleurodeles; species Pleurodeles waltl. Next base: position 155,586,059 of record NC_090448.1, read on the forward strand.
CCCCATTATTTCTGGTGAAGAGAGAAGGGGAGACAGGGCAGTACTTATTCTGGAGTACACATAAAAATATGGGGAGAGTAACCATCTTGAACATGGCTGCTTGCCCCATCAGGGTGGGAGGCAAGCTTCTCCATCTGACCACATCCTCTCTAAAGTCCCCCAAGACCCTCCCCACATTACGAAATATACATACCTCAGGTTTTGCATTGAGGACTATCCCCAGACATGTGAGAACGTCTACAACCATTTTTAGTCCTGGTGGGAGTGTCAGTGGGTCAGACATACCTTTGAGGACTTACATCAACAACTTGCCCTAGTTAATCATGTATCCCAAATGAGACCCATATTCTCACAGGGTGTGTAAAAATGTTGGGACAGTGTGATTCGGGTTTGTGATGAACAACAGGATGTCGTCCGCATATAACAATTTTTTTTCTTCCATGTCATCCTGTTCCGTGGCACGAAATCCTGTTATCACTGGGTGGTGTCAAATGGTACATGCTAAAGGCTCCAGCGTTCTGGTGAAGAGGAATGGGGATAAGGGACATCTTTGCCTAGTTCCTCTGCTTACTGGGAAAGTGCTCAATAGTTTCCCATTTACTCTGACTGCAGAAACAGGGATTGGTAAAGTAGTGCCACCCATCTCACGAAGTGTGGGCCAAAACCGAATTTATGGAGTGCTTGTTCAAGAAAAGGCCAAAGCACAGTGTAGAACGCCTTTTCAGCATCTAAAGAGAGGAAACAACGTGAGGTTGATGGGTGTCCAACCCATCAATTCTAATTCTATAATTGATCCCTAAATTTCCCCTCTTTGGGGATGAAGACTATTGTTGGTTTTGTGAGATCGGGGGGAGTTCCCCTTCTTCTAGGGCCTCTGTGTAGAGGCCAGGGAGGTGTGGTCCCAATAAGTTGCTGTAGCGTTTGAAAAGTTCAGCTGCCAGCCCGTTGGGTCCCGGGGTTTTCCCCAGACGTAGATTGGCAATTGCAGTTAGTATTTTGTTCAGATTAGCTCCTCCTCTAAAGATTCTCAGGTCGTCTCGTCCAGGACCAGGGTAGAGATTACATCTAGGTAGTGTGCAATGTCATCAGTGTTATGGAGTGATCAGGCCCCATATAGCTCTTCGTAATACCAAGCGAAGTCATCTGCAATGAGGGTATCTCGTTCTTTGACTTCCCTGTTGGACCCTAGGATGGGCCGCACCCATCGGGCCTCTCTTTCACTCTTATTTAGCCATGCCAAAGGTTTACCAGCCGTGTCTTCAGCTTAGTATGGTGAAGGGTTGCCAGTGTTTGTTTTTTGCCTTTTTCCTGTGCTAAATTCCTGTATTCCTTCTGGAGAGCTGCAATTCGGTGGAGTATCAACGGGTATCATTTTGTACTGTGGGAACCTTCTAGCTGGAGGATTTGAGTTTCAAGTTTTTCAATCTCTGCCCTTTCTGCCTTCTTCCTGTGGGCGACTCTATTCTGGACCTTATCACAGAATACCATTTTAAAAACATCCCACTTTATTTTCGTTTTCCTGAAAATAAAGCTGTATGTCAGCTCTGAGATCCCTCTCCACTTTGTTTTTCAGCTCCCAAGCGGATAGTCTTCATTCGTTGCCTTTCCTGACTTGTATGTTCCCCAGCTTGATCATTAAGGGTGAGTGGTCGGACAGGCCCCTTGCCATGTATTTGGCCTCCCTTTATTCCCCCATTTCACCTTTGGGCATAAGAATATAGTATAGTCTGGAGTACACCTGATGGGCTCCTGAATAGTAGAAGTATTTATTGTCTCTAGGGTGGGCTCCCCTCCATAGGTCAACCAGTCCCAGTCCGGATGCGAACTGTTATCGAGCTGTGGTTTGCGCCATCCCCTCCTGTAGCCCGGATCTATATGTGGCTAGGTTCATCATATCATTGAAATCCCCACCTACTATGTGAATTATGGAGGTAGAATCTAGCAGGATATCTGTTACTTTGGTCAGCGTAGAAGCCTGACATCTAGGTGGGGCATGTGTACATATAAATGCAATTTCTGTGCATCCTTTGTATCCCTGTACTCTGACATATTGTCACACTAGGGTCCTCCCATGTGTGGGTGACCTGAAATGTGTGTTTTGCTCAGTATGACTACTCCTCTAGCAACCCGGGAGAACCCTGCATGCGCCAGGGTGATGTAAACGCAAAGCAAAATACAAACGCTGTGGGATAGCGTAACTGGATGGACGGAATGCGGAACCAATCAAACATTCACCCCCAGTCACAGATCTGGGTTTAATCCATCCATTATTTTGCTCACCATGCCACAGCCTAGGAATCTACAGTTGGAACCCACCATGTGTCTTTCTTGGAGAAAGATGATGTCCCTGAAGAGTCTTTTAAGATGTTGAACCACCAGTACTTGTTTGACCTTATTGCCAAGTCTGTTAATGTTCTGGGGCTTTAAGGAGAGGGGGGAGTCTTCTGTTAAGTCTTGTGTTTCCATTGTGGTATCTTCAGTGTGTGGTAGTGCATTTACCTCTGTGTGCCTGTCTCAGTGATCGGCCATGGCCATGTATTCGTAGAAAACATTCAAACCAACAACCAGTGAAAACATAAGCCCCTCATTTGCTCCCCCCATCCTTTCCCCATTACTTACCCCCACAACCAAACATAGTAATTAGTTTCAATTTGGCAAGGAAAGTGTATGAGGTCTTTAGACGTCCCACCAATTTTTGTACTTGATTACCGCAACCTGTGATATCAACAACAAAAACCATTCGTCTTTATGAAGCAAGAAAAGGAGAAATGAGAGGAGAGGAGAAAGAGGAGGGGAGAGGGAAGGAAAGAGAAGAGTTGATAGGTTCAGATAAGGAGAAGGAGGGGTGTAGATGTCGTCTTCTCGGGGTATGAAGGTCCTGGGGCAAGCTAATCAAGGGGTGGTCACGATCCCTGTAAAAGGTTATGAGTCTGCATCATTTGTCAGTCATCAGGTTCCTCTCCATCTTTGAGATCTTTGGTCACATGCTGGATTTCGTCAGGGACAGAACATTCCATTCGTGAGATCCCTTTGATCAAGGGGTGAGTCGTGTCCGAGGACTGGTCCCTCTCCATAGGATCCTGGGTACCCCTGCTCCGGTTCAGTTGGAGATGTCATTTTTGGACCGTCAGGAAGGCATCATCTTCAGTGCCTGAGGGTGACCTGTTATGTCCTTTTTAATTTTGTTTGTTCCACGGATTCCGCCGCAGTCTGCCATTGTCTTATCACCCTTGCTTGTTGCGGACTGAGCAGGGAATCCTCCCTCATACAACCATTCCCAGGCCCCCTCTGGAGTTTGAAAAGAGTGTGCTTTGCCCTCAAATATGACCTTTAATTTGGCTGGGAACAGCAAAATGTAGTCCAGCCGGAGGGCCCTAGTCAACAGGAGTCAAAAGTACAGTGTTGTACCTGAACCTCGCGGGAATAATCTGGGAAGACCATTATTTTGGTATTTTCTTAATGGATTTCTCCCTTGTGGTGTATTTCCTTGAGAATCAAGTCCCTTTCCATGAAGTTGAGGAAGCACTCTATTGTGGACGGGGGATAGGTGTTGGGAGATGATTGGGCAATCAGTGCCCTGTCTGCTCGTTCTATAATGAAGAACGGGGAAAACTGTTTTTCAGCCATGTGATTAAGAAGGTCCTGACGTTTTTACCTTCTGCGCCCACTGGGAAGCCCACAAATTGGAGGTTTAATCCTCCGGGCATGATTTTCCATGTTCTCCACTGTACAGTGTGAGTTTTTTTCCATTGTCTGGAGTTCTGAGACCTCTCAGCAGAGGTTAATGGTTGTGTCTTCCACTTCTGATATCCTTGTTTCTGTGGCGGTGACCCTCTCAGAAACATTTAGCAGATCTTGTTGAAGCAGGGGTACCGCCGATCTCACCTCCCCTGTTCAACCCTCCAGTGCCTCTACAGTGCCTCTCTTGAGGCCTGAATTTCTTGTAGCAGTGTTGCATTGTCCGGGGTATTAGGGCCAGAAGGTTGGGGCTGGCAAGGTTCTGTATCGATCTATCTTGCCCTGTCTGGGCTGTTTGGCCTCCTTGTCCTTAGACACGTTCGTTTTGATCTTGTGTCGTATAGCTCTCTTTGAGGTGGGGAGAGTATACCGGTCTCAATATGAGATGGGGAGGCCTTTATCTATGGTCTACGCCTTGTGGCAGGGTCTGTGCCTCGCTCCTTCATCCTTCTCAGACAGAGACAGAGTTCCCTTCTGACCAGGGGCGCCCCTCTTTTTCAGTCCCCCTTGACAGCGGGGGTCCATGGATGGAGGTGCGTGGGCACCACTCTTCTCCCTTCCGGCTGGCTGTAGACCGGGGGCCCGCTTTTGCAACCAGTGTCATGTAGCACGTGCAGCCCCACAGTCACTGACAGGTCTCCATGTTCCAGCGTGATGCATGCATCATGTGGGATTTGCAATCCCCGGGCACTCCTCTTTTAATCTTCGCCCCCGGTGGGGTATAGTGGTGAGTCTGAGTATCTGGTCGCTATTGTCGTGGGTGGTGATCCTCAGTTGCTCAGAGCCAGGGGGAATCCGAGGAGAATATGATATATATATGATTTTAGCAGCTTGAACCACTTCTGTGACTGGGCCCTTAGCTTCATGTGGAGATATTCAGTGTCTTTTGTTTCTTTTTGTTCAACAGGACCTATGTGTGTGGACCTTCTGTCTCAATTTAGTTGGGTTATTACCCCCTGTAGTTGTAGTGAGCTGAATCAGTTGGCTCACAATTCAGGTCGGTGCTTAATTTACATCATTATCTGGACAGAAATCCCTGCAGGATCCTGCCCTTTTCTTTCTGTCTGTAATATATCTTGTCTCTATGTCTCTCTTCTTTTGTTTTTACAGCACTACCTCTTCTCTTTTCTCCAGTCCTGATGATGACCCTTAAAACGTTGACTACTACTACAGTTATTGTTGAAAAATTACATGTGAATGCTTTACCATTGATGTCTTTTCTTGACATGTATTTAAATTGTCCTTTATGACTGTAGCCCATCATCTGTTTTGTACATATTTATTCACTGCGCTGTTCACGAGCACTTTATTCATCAACACAATATGTTAACTTGCACAATCCTTATTTTGAGAAATGTGGTCACTGTTGTCTAATTTTAACATTACAAAAGAAGCACAACTCAAAGAACTACCAGAGGATAGATAGGAAAATGGGTTTTCCTATTAGAAAAACCCTCACCCACCAGGGTTACCCCTTGGTGGCATGCTTCATCATTGGGTTTTTTCCAGTTCCGCTTCGGAGCAGGGCGTGCTACGACCTAAAGAATATGTGGGAGCACTGATGTAGTCTCTTCAGTGTGAATCACAGGAGGGATAGGAGTGGTGGGGTCTTGGGTGAGTTAAAAATACCTGTCTCCTAGTAATACCAATGATTTAGTAGATCTCTTGGAGTTGGTATGATTAAAAAGGGGCTGCGGAAGTGGGGGATGTAATGTACCTGACTTCCTAGTCTACACGTTTTGGAGCCTTAACCCTACGTTCCTCTTCAGGACCAAGGTGGACTCTCTGGTGTCACTTCTTGTTTGACTACCTCTAATGAAAGCATAAATAATACATGCTCTGTGATACAGTGCAATTCACCTTACAAATGTGGTGTCATAGGATGATACCTATTGTTTATGGTGTCCGTCATTGATACTCTGTAGTATTTGGATTCTCAAATCACAGCTCCTCCGGGAGGGGGTGTGCATGTAGTCACACTTTCCTCAAAGCGACACCCCCCGTTCTGTACCTAATGCTCACCTCCCCAGGATCTAATTTTAAAACATTAGTATAAATATGAATATGGGTACTCCCTTTTTAATCATCTGATTCTTTGTGTTTTTTCTAATATGTCTGTGAATTATCCCTGTTGAGACATTGTTGTAGATACCTGTCCGTCTGGGGACACCTGCTAAAACAAGAGGCATTTTTTGTTAAAAGGCCTTTTGGATGCTCCTCTCCCTTTCTCCACAGTGGCCCTGTTACTTTCCTGTGCATGATTTCTCTCTGCTCATAGTGCCTTATGGGGTGCACGCACAGGCTCCTGATCTTATGGGGTGTTGCTTCTCTCCCTGGTGCGCAGTGAGGGAGACAAAAATGCCTATCCTCCCACCTGCCCGCTGTTGTTCCTATGGGTGCAGGAAGCACAGAAAAGGATGCAGTCACTGCCCCTTGCTGTTTAGCGACCCCTTACCCCACTAAATGCCACGTGTTGACGTTTGGGGACTCCCCTGTTTCTCGTGCCTGGTTCTTCTGTCCCTCAGAGATTTCAATTCCTCACAGGCTCCTCGGGGAATAACAGCTGATCACCCCAGCGGTTTCTCAATAGTGGCATCCCTGTACCCAGCTGTATATGTTTTTTGGGTGAAGGGGCTGGCCCCCAGGAATACCATCATAAAAGAACTTCTGTGAAACGTTTGAAAGTATGCTACAGTGTAAAATTTACAACTCATTTTCTTTTGTATTTCTATATTGTTAAACAGACTATGAAGAAAAGCAAGGATTTCAGCTTTTTAAAATAGCAAATAGGGTTCAAATTGGCATGGCGATAAGTGCATTGAATTCTACACAGCTACTGCCTTAACCGAAGCATGCCCTGACTACTCCCCAGTCTCTGCATCTGTGATGTACAGAAGGATGTCCTTCCCTCAGTCTAGACCTGAGTACCGAAGTGTTACCGCTGGGAAATGCCCTTTGTCAACCCCAGAACCCATGTGAGCAAAGCAGGAGGAGCATGTCTCATAACTCTAATTTAAAAGCACAAAGTCATTGAGTTCACCATACCGTTAATAAACAGATGAATCCTCTCTTTGAAGAGCCTGCCAGATTAAGCACTGCGGGCTGAAGACGCCGCTAGTTATTCAACAACTTTATAGTCTCTGCAGTTGACACAGTTATCTCTCTCACTGTTCCCTCATTCACCGTCTACTCTTTACTATGGAACAACCAACTCTTTCTCGTCTCACCCATTCTTTTAATTTCTCAACTCTCTCGTATGTTTATGCATTCTGTTATTTTGTGTTTAAATGCTTTAATTAACTACAAGAAATGCATACATGATACATTTTAAAACTAAAAATACATTACTAAGTGAGCACCTTCCAACTTGTATAATCTATTAGAAAAGGAAAAATAAATATTTTTATGGGAACATTTTTAAAATAAAAGGGGAGGATAAGGAGTAGGGAAATAAGACAAAAAGCTATATTATAACTACATACCAATAATAAATACGTAAGGTCCTCATATTCTGTAACCTTTAGAGCATATAATTGAAAGAGAAAACAAAGAATATCAGCTATGATTAAAATGAGAGAAAGAAAAGGACAGAAAGAAAGATTTTCATGGTGGGTGGAAGTTTTGAGAGTATATCTTGGAAATTATAAAACCTGGTTAACATTTTCTTGGAGAAAGGTAGTCAGTGGTCTAAAGAATGTCTGTTACGTATATTCATACAGGTAGAAGCATATATGATGTCTAGTTTATGCTGGTGGCAAATAGATTCACACCAAGTGTTGTATAAAATTTTAGTTGAGCATTTCCAGTTAATAGCTATTTTCTGAAAGGCAACTGCCAAAAAAATATAAACAGTTTGATTTTAGGAAATTGTGGATAAAAGTGACTAATCAAAGTCCCTAAAAAGATTCATTATATTAAAAGGTATTGAGAACTTAAAAAACATGTGCGATTTAAGATCAAACTTTGTGCCAAAAAGACAAATGTGCCCTCATTATAACATTGGCGGTCCCACTGTGTCGGCAATGGCAGTGGGACCACTGTCAGGCCGACGGTGCAGACCACCACATTAAGACAACGGCAGCCAACCCACTGAAACAAAGCCAGTTTGCCAACAGTACCGCCAGTGCGGCCAGACCACAGACGATGGCGGTTGCCATCCCTAGGCTGGCGGTAGTCACTGCACCGCCCACCCTATCACGACCCTGGAGACCGCCATGATTTCCGGGGCAGGATGACCGCCACCCAAAGCCTGGCAGAAACAGCAAGTAGAAAAGGACCCACTCACCTCCAGGGACACAGACGACTCCATGGAAGACATGGAACGCCACCTTGAAATCTATCCAGCGCTCTTCCTCATCTTCCTCTGCTATGACCACCCTCGCTGACACCATCAGTGAGTACACCTGCAGAACACACAAGGGGGGAATGGGAGAGTTACACAGCCAAACACAACGTACACGCCATGCACAGATTCCAATGCGCACACACGATCACACACACTACACAACACCTGTTCTGAGACACACACACACAACACACAGCCACGACAAACACACACGTCACATACACACACCATGGATCAAAACTACACAACCACACCAATATAACTAACAAGCAGAGACACACAAACCAATACAAAGACACAACACTACATACAAAGCCCAAATACAAGAAAGAACAGTGAATCTGAATAAAAAATGCCTAGAAATGCACATTGCACAGCACATGATAGATGGATGGAAACTTACCAGTAAACAAAAAGACACAACAAATGTATGGCAAGTAAACCAACAGGAATCCTGTTGTGTAAATATAATTCCAACAAATTCAATGAAAATGTGCAACAAAAAGCACCACAGCCCATAGGCCAGTTCAATGTCCAAGAGGCATAACTGTGCCTGGCAAAGGCCCCAACTTGACTCCTGACAGCCTAATGACCTCCACAAAGTAGGGGAATCAATGTGGCAGTCAAGCACCTCGAGGGTCTGGGGGTGGGGGTTTGGATTTGGGAGGGTCGTCCTTGCGCTTTGGCTAAGGAGGGGGGTCCTTTGGCTTTGGTTTGGGAGGCGTTGGGGGTTTCACCTTTGCTCTGGAAAGAGTGGCAGGGGCTTTGGAGCTATGTTTTAGGGCAGGTGTTTTTTGGGGGACAGGGGAAGGCTTTTTTTGTGGGTGGAGGGGCAGCAGAGGTAGAAGTGAGGTCATTGGAGGACTTGGAGGTGGAGGGACTTGGCCTAGGGAGGGAACCATGTCGGTGAGGGGCAACACGGGGTGGGACAGGCTCAGGGAACAGCTCAAGACGGGCAAGGAAAAGCTTCTTAGGAACAAGGGGGATGGATTGGGAAACTGGTTTGTTAGTGGATTTAGAGTGAGTGATTGTAGGACATGTAGGTGTGCTGGATATGGGCACAGATGTATGCAGAGTATGCATGTGTGAGGTGGAGGAATGTTTTTTTCATATATCTTGGTTTTAATACAGTGAAGCATGAGGAAATACCCATATACAGCATTAAATGGGGAATAGAGGTACAGAGATAAAGAATGTTCTTGTCTAAAAGAGAACAATTAAGAATACAACATCTAACTGTGCCACATATCAAGAGTTAGTATTCCAGTATAATTTACAAGGGTGGGGAGCCATCATTTGATTATAGGATCAGTTGCATTATAGTGGAGTGGTGTGTATTTCCTTCTCCTTTAGATGGGCTTGGCGATAACATGTGGCAGTGGTTGTGTAACGGAGCAGGGCGCATCCCGTGCGACCTCGGCCAATGAGGGTGTCTAGGTAGCATCATATATGTGTGAGCGTAGGCAGCGGTGGGGTACACCACGAGGAAGCAGATGGATTCTCCATAGCAGCGTGATCTGATCCTTAAGCAGAAAAGCAGTGTGCCTATCTAGAAGATGTGACGGTGGACTCGTAGTGTTCGGGGTGGGCGTGTGCCATTTTTGGCTTCAATGTGTACAATGAAAGCATCCCAAATCTCCGAGCCTCCGTCGTGTAGCCACTTGGCATAGTTAGGGGCATGTGGAGCCTTCCAGTGAGTTGCTATTAAGCGCTTAAAAGTTATGAAGGCCAAATCAATAAATCTATGTAGTTGTTTGTCTCCTTTGGTGCGACAACGCAGTCCCAGCAAGCAGGACTCTGGGCTCGGTGTCCGTGCATGGTCAGTAATTTCCGCAGTTGTTTCAGTAATGTGCGCCATGCCGTCACCAGCAGTGAGTAATCCCAGACCATATGATAAAAGCCCGCGGCTGGTTTTGCGCAGTGGGGGCACGCGGGTCCGACGTGGGGAACATGCATTTTATGCGGGATGCGGACAAGTAGGAGTGGTGTAAGTAGTTAAATTGGGTGTAGTGGAGCCTTGGGTTCCGTGAAACACATTTAACGGAGGAAAGTGCTGTTTTCCAACCTTTCTGCGACAGAGGAGTAGGGAGTACTGCATCCCAGTGAGATCGTGTGAGCTCTAGACTCAGGCAGGCCTCCATCAATAGCATAGTGTATTACCGTGATATCACTTTTTTAGTGTCCCTAATGGATAGGGTCAGCGTGAGAATCTGTGACGTCTGGGGTTTGCCGTCTCCTGTGTCCCATGTGATACGCAGTAAATGTCATTTTGTGCAATATGTCAGGAAGACACCCGCATGAATCCCTGTATTTTCTTCTAGTTAGTTTAATGTTAGCATTGTAGCTTCTGAGTAGAAATCACTCACTCTCTCTCTCCAGACCCGTTTCCCGCCATGGAGTCATGTTGTGGTGCGCTAGAAGGTTGCGGGCTCTAGGCAAGTGTAGCAGTAGAATCAATGGTGAGTATGGCATATTAGGACCCTTACTGTGAATGTAGCGCATCCAGCATGTTTTGGCAGTGTCTAGTATGGCATTACCGTGATGCGTGGAGCATGCCCTTACCGATAACCAGGCAGACAATAGCGTCGAGGAAAGTGTATCGATCTTTACTTTCTGCTCTGCTGTGTGGTGTTCCCCTGTCCAACTAATGGGCCACTCTAGCTGGGGGGCAGCATAAATCAATTCAAAATGAGGCATACCTAGGCCCCCATTATCCTGCATGTACTATGTCGTGGTCAGTACCAAGCGACGTCTGTCCTTTCCCCATAATAAATCAGTTAGCATACTCTGTAGTGTATTAAAGAATGAGCGGGGGTGAACTACCGGTAGCGCAGCAAAATGGTAAAGTAATCTAGGAAGGATGAGCATTTTGGCTATTGCTACTCTGCCCATGGGCGATAGTGGGAGAGATCCCCGGAAGGGAAGCGAACTCCGTATGGAACGAAGAGTCCTGTCTATGTTGGCCTCTTTAATGTCATCCAGCCAGTGATATACTTGAATTCCTAAATACTTAAAGGTGGTATGACACCATGGTAAGTGGTACTCTGGTAGGTCCGGCTGGAGATCCAGGGGGACAGGTATTAAGGGGAATATGCAGGATTTAGACCAATTTACTCACAGCACAGAAATTTCAGAAAAGGATTCCGGTGTGTCCGTTACCCCTGGCGTGGAGGCCACGTGATCTCACAAGTAAATCAAGGTGTCGTCTGCATATAAGGATATAATGTGGTGCATGTGTAATTCTGGGATTGACCGTTGGCTTGCATGTTTGCGAAGTGTGGCGGCCAGGGGTTCTATAGCTTTGGCAAACAAAAGTGGACAGAGCGGATATCCCTGTCTAGTGCACCTGTATATGGGGAATGGGTCTATAATGATTTGCCCCATGTTGACTCGAGCTGATGGGCTAGAGTATAATGTAGTGATCCATGTTATATACCCTTTGCCAAATCCCATTTCACCTAGCGTTTTGATGAGGAAGTCCCAGGTCAGTGTATCCAACACCTTCTCAATGTCTAACGATATGAATACTCCTCGACAGTAGGTCCCTGAATTTTTGTGCAATATACAAAGCCGTCTCCCGATGTTCAGGAATGTGTTTCTGCCTGGAATAAATCTGGATTGATCTTCATGGATCAGTTGCAGGATAAATGGGAGGAGTCGATTAGCTAGTATTTTCCCCAGGACCTAACAATCTGTGTTCAGCAGAGAAAGCGGGAGGTACGACCTGACATCAAGAGAATCCCGGCCAGACTTTGGGAGCACCGCTACAAGGGCCTCACATAGAGATCCTGCTAGCTGCCCCCAGTCGTGTGCTTCATTAAACATAGTGAGCATGGGCTGCAAGAGGTGGCTCGCCTGTGTCACGTAATACTCTACTGGCAAGCCATCCGTCCCCGGTGCCTTGTTTCGGGCCATTTGGGTTAGCGCAAGACATATCTCTTCCATGTAAATGGGACCATCGAGTGTAGCCGCTTGCTCTGGCTCAAAGCCCTGGAAGGGGAGAGAATCCAGGAAGGAGGACGCTTGTCCGTTTGGAAGGGTGGGGGGTACGTATAGCCTCCGAGAGTAGGAATAGAAAGCTTCATTGATAGCCGTTTTGGGTGCTAACTATGACACCTGATTCCATTTTGATTGACCCTATGGGTTAACGCTGTGGGGCATCTCAGGCTAGCCAAGCCAACAAGCAGCCCTATCTGTCACCCTCATATTGTTGTGTCATGTAGTGTCTGTAATCATGGTTGCCCATCCGGCGTCAGTCTCACTATGACTGGCCAGCAAGGAGCAAAGCTCCTCTGGGGACATCTCTCCCTTGGCTATAGCGGCCTCCACTGTCCGCATTTTAGACTCTAACATGGCCATCTACCAAATCAATACCCATCGGACCCCCACTGAGGCTGCCATGCAGTGGCTGCATACTACTACTTTATGTACGTCCCATTCTGTCACTCGATGTGCTGTTGTGTTGTTATTATGTGAAAAGTAGGTGGATAAATACGTGGCAAGTTCTTCACGAAAGGGGGTGTCAGACAACACCTCAACCTGCAAGCGCCACGTAGGTATCCATGTGTTCGGGCGGCCCCATTCTAAGACCACCCTTAAGGGCAGTGGTCTGACGCAGTGCGTGCAAGGTAACCAGAGTCGTGTACCCTATGCACCATTGTTGATGGTGCCAGAATCAGATCTATTCTAGTATGAAGGTCATTAGCGGGGGAGTAAAAGGAGTATTCACGCTCTATAGGATGTCCCATTCGCCATAAGTCACATAATCCATTCTCCTCCCTATAGGCCTCAAACTCATGGGAACTGTGGTGGTCATTCTGACCCTGGCGGTCTTTGACCGCCAGGGCGGAGGACCGCGGGAGCACCGCCGACAGGCCGGCGGTGCTCCAATGGGGATTCCGACCGCGGCGGTAAAGCCGCGGTCGGACCGGCACCACTGGCGGGGTCCCGCCAGTGTACCGCCGCCCCATTGAATCCTCCGCGGCGGCGCAGCTTGCTGCACCGCCGCGGGGATTCCGACCCCCCCTACCGCCATCCAGATCCCGGCGGTCGGACCGCCGAGATCCGGATGGCGGTAGGGGGGGTCGCGGGGCCCCTGGGGGCCCCTGCAGTGCCCATGCCACTGGCATGGGCATTGCAGGGGCCCCCGTAAGAGGGCCCCTACATGTATTTCACTGTCTGCTGCGCAGACAGTGAAATACGCGACGGGTGCAACTGCACCCGTCGCACAGCTTCCACTCCGCCGGCTCGATTCCGAGCCGGCTTCATCGTGGAAGCCTCTTTCCCGCTGGGCTGGCTGGCGGTCTGAAGGCGACCGCCCGCCAGCCCAGCGGGAAAGTCAGAATTACCGCCGCGGTCTTTCGACCGCGGAACGGTACCCTGACGGCGGGACTTTGGCGGGCGGCCTCCGCCGCCCGCCAAGGTCAGAATGAGGGCTTGTGTCTACTCAGTGCATTCGGTAGCGGGGGAAGGAGCGGTCAAGGTTAATGTCAGGAGCACAGTTGAAATCTCCCCCCCATATGCTCTCCCTAGCAGGGTCCCGAAGCAGACCAGCAGTTGTCGCATTCAAGAAGCATCTTTTGTTAGTGTTGGGTGCGTATAGTGCCACAAGGGACAGTGGTGCACTGTCGAGATAGCCCTCGGTCACTACATATCTACCATTGGGGTCCACCTGTGTGTGGTCAACCTCGTAGGGTACTCTGGGGGCAATCCTAATTGCCACACCGCGGGTGAATGATGAGGAGGCGGTTCCAAAGGTTTGGTCTTTCAAGCTAGAGCGTAGCCTCCCAAGGGTGGACTCTGATAAATGTGTTTCCTGCAGCATGGCAATATGCACCAGGTGGTGCCGCAGGTATGTGTGGATACGTTGTCTCTTACGTGGTGTGGCCATGCCCCTAACGTTCCATGTAATCACATTGTAGCATGGAGCATGTGCTTGTGTCTGTGTAGCTATGTCTGTGTAATAATTCGAATCTGTGAGAGATCCCCAGGAGTCCGATCTACACCCATCCCAGCAAGGCCTGTCTGTGTCCACTCTGGGAGTATAATACCGCACTTAAGTCTGTAATCACACCCCCTTCCCTTCTCTCTAATAATGATTAGTGGCAATAACAAAACAGTCCAAAGAGAATATGAAAGGACAAACCTATAGGAAACTAACAGGAGACCAACATTATGGTTCACTAACAACATACATCCAAAAACATAACATAGCCTGTAAGCAGGCGTCGGGATCAACGGGTCCATACGGGATAAGACGTGGGGGGTGAAAGGCAGGCAATAAGACCTGCGCTCCCGGCCATCCGGATAGCAGCCCGGGCCCTGTCGCCCCATGGAACTGCCAAGGGGTCCGGGGACCGACACGAAGTCTTGACGTTGCTCCTCCATGGACCCAGGTAATGCGACCTATTTACGACTAGGAATTTAACAAAGGGATCCACCAGAGCATGAGTTCCTTCAATGTAAGGAGCCTATCTCAGATATCATCCGCAGATTGTGGGGTGAGCAGTGGGCCGTGAGGAGAGTCCTCAGAGTCAGATCGGTCTCCCCGATCATTGTGTGAGTCCATGGGCTCATGCAGGGCGGAGAATGGATTATTCACAAACTGCATGGCCTCGAGCAGTGCACAAGATCGTTCCTCCACCGCCTGGGCCGGTGTGGGCTTGGCTCTTATCCGTGCACGGCATTTATTTTTCCCTTTGGAGGTCGACCATTGCCCCCCGGGATCTACAATATGTGTAGGTTGAGCAAGTCCTATGGCATGGAGGTCCAGGCGTCTTCCGAGGAGGTGAAAATATGTATTTTGGAGCCCTCCTGTACACAAAGTTTCGCAGGATACAGGAGGGCATACTTGATGCTGTATTCCCAAAGGCGTTGCTTCACCTGATAGAAGGAGCTGCGTTTCTTTTGGACTTCAGCAGTGAAGTCTGAGTAGGCAGTTATGGGTGTATTTTCAAATTTCTGCGGATCATCTTTATGAAAAAGCTGAAGCACCAGATCCCTGTCCTGGTAGTTGAGCAAGCGGGCTATTAATGGGTGGGGGTGGGTCCCCGGTGGCGGAGGCCTGCCCGGCACTCTGTGTGCTTGTTCCACCAAGAAGAATTTTGGTATTTTGTCCTGTAGCACTGTGTCAGCAAGCCACTGCTCCAGGAACAGTTCAGCGTTGGAGCCCTCCGCTCACTCCGGAAATCCCACCAGGCTGATGTTGTTACGCCACGTCCTCCCCTCTGCATCTTCCACTCTGTGCCTCAGAGTGTCAACCTCCATAGACAAGTGGTGCATCTTATCTTGAAGCTCCTTCATGGTGGGGTGCAACTCAGCCACTTCTTTCGCTGTTTCCGTGACTTTCTCGGATAATGTGCGCTGGTCTGCACGTAATAAATTAACATCAAGTTTCACTGCATCAATCTTCGCCTCCAGGGTGTTTTTGGTATTCAATATGGCCTGTAGTACCTTTTCAAATTGTGATGTATGAATGTGTAGCGTGGCATCTATTTGCTGTAGGGCCTAGGAGGTTACGTCCTAGCCCAGGGGTTGGGCGTCTGGCGTGGCCATAGTCGCCGCTGGTGTCTTAGTAGCTTTTGGCTTGCCCATTCCGACACTAATCGTTGGGGAACTCCCTGGTGGGCTGCCCTTCAAATGGCGCACCGGCCGGCATGCCGCAACCGGCGCCCACTTGGCGAGTGGCGGCCAGCGACCTCCGAGGAGGCCATGGATCACAAAGAGGGCTCCGGTCACTGATGATGCACACTACTATATGGGGCTGATTGAAGCCCATGCCTCCCGGTGTGATGTTCACCTGTGATATCTCGTGTCTCTCAAGCTTTAGTACAGTCTAAATGCGGCGTATCTCAGGTGCGTTGCAGTATCTCCGTTGGGGAGGTGCAGAGGTGGTGTTGCCACTTGTCGCCTCCTCGCTGTAGCGTTGTCTGGGGGTCTCGCTCAGTCATTCCCCGGGGCCCGCTATACTGGGCCTTGCGATCTGGTCCCATCAGGCTCCCTCGTCCCCACCAAGCCACGATGTCAGTGCACTCACCAGAGGAGGCGCACACCTTCATTGCGGGCTGCACAGACTCAGCCCACTCTGCGCCGTAGACAAGGCGTCACCTCCCCTCCAGATCACTCCCCGCCACAGTCCGTTTCATGCCGAAGCAGCCAGGGGCTGACAGTGTTCACGGCGACCTACTGGGGGAAGCCAGTGATCACCTGGAAGCAGTAGATTTCTTTGGCCGGGCGCAGAGCTCCAAACTTCGCTGCCGCTCCAGTCGCCATCTTGGCCATGCGCCGAGGTGGAGGAATGTTGAGTGTCTAAGTACAGCCGTTTACGTGTTTTGGGCGAGGGGGGAATAGAGGCTGGGAGAGGACAGACATGTCATGTGGATGTATGTTGGGGTGGTGCCTGCATGTAAGGTGGGTGTGCTGCATGTGTCAGTGATGGTGATTGTAAAGGAAGAGGTGCTGGGGGAGACAGTCAAGGTAGTGGATGTTGTGTCTGCTTTTGTGTGATGAGTGTGTGCATGCTTGTGATGTGAGTTGTGGTGTCTGTGTTTGACTTTGTGTACCTTATCTGTTGCGTTGGGTGAGTGCTTGTTTGTATGTGTGGCTTGGCTGGGAGAGGGATTTGGGATGAGGCACAGGTAGCAGGAGGGAGGATGGAAGTCCTAGGAAAACTGGCTGCCGTAAATAAAGAGGCCAGAGCCTGAAATTATCTCTGTAGGCCAGTCAGGGCACCGTGAATGCCCTCCAGGTAGGCATTACTCTGCTGCATTTGGGACGCCAGGCCCTGGATGGCATTCACAATGGCTGACTGCCCTACAGAGATGGACCTCAGGAGGTCGATAGCCTCAGCATTGAGGGCAGAAGGGCTGACTGGAGCAGGGGCAGAGGTGCCTGCGGCGAAGAAGTCACCCACCCTCCTGGGTGAGTGGGCACGGGCAACTGGGTGGAGAGCTACTGGGTTGGCAGTGCTGGTAAGGTGGGTGGCAGATGAGGATGGTGCTGAAATGGTCCCAGAAGATTACGCCACAGCCAGGGAGCTTCCATCGGAGGAGGAATCCGTATCAGTGGTATTTGCTCCACTCTTCCCGTGGTGCTCCCCTCACCCTCCAACCCATTGGTCCCCTCATCTTCGGTAGTCTCTGCCTCCTGGGTCCCTACAATAACACTCAGGTACTACTCTACACTGTCATTGCTCTTGTGTACAGGATCATTACTGTGAGAAGTCAATCCATGAGTGACCGTTGTACTTTGTCATACCTACCTGTATCACCCATAATGGACATGAGTAGATATGTATTGGAACCAACTTAAGCTCAGACGGCACCCCTTCCTCATTGGGAGGCTGTCCCCAACTGGGCCTCTGCGGTCTTCCGGGCCCAGTGTCTCAGGTCCTCCCACCGCTTCCTGCGGTGGGTGCTCCACCGGATATGGACCCCCAGGGTCCACACTTCCTTGGCGATGGCTTTCCAAAAACCCTTCTTTTGATGGATGCTGACCTGCATGGGAGACACAGAAGGAAAGGCACATTAATGTAGACCCAATAACCTACAACATTCATAGGCCTACTAACAGTACACATATCAGCATCGTACACGACTTCACAGTTCCACAACATTCCTAGCAGTCATATCCATAGGTACACCCTCCACTGGAACATCCTGCATACACATACCAACACACTCACATACCCATGTAGCAACAAAAAAGACCACAAAGCCACCTACCTGCTGTTCTGGAGCCCCATACAGCTTTGTGTACTGGGGTAGGATCCCATCCACAAGTTTCTCCAGTTATTCTGTTGTGAAGGTGGGGCCCCTATCCACTGTAACACGCACCATCGTGGCTCCCAAGAACGCGACACAACAGCACACCCAGTGGAGGACTCGATGTCTGGAGAGTCAGGAGTCAAGTGAGATACACTGTAGAAAATGGTGGTCACAGCAGCAGCGGTCTGCACCGTCACTGCCGGCGGTAATCGTCATTGGTCCCTGTATGCCATAGACCAGTGGTTCCCAACCTTTTGATTTCTGTGGACCCCCACTTTAACATTAATGGAACCCAGGGACCCCCACTGAATCATCATGGGAATCCGGGGACCCCCACCTGAGTCATTACTGGAAGCTGGGGACCTAATTTGTCAATATGTCTTAATATTTTTTAATTTTCTAGGCTCTCGCGGATCCCCTAAGAAGGCTTCGCGGACACCCAGGGGTCCCCGGACCACAGGTTGGGAACCACTACCATAGACATCAATGTTAACCAAAGAGGAGTTGAACGGCGGTTCCAACCGCCAACCGCTTTCCGCCATGACGGCATACGCCAGCAGAATGAGCTCACTGACATCTGTCCCCTGCATGCAGGACAGACAGCAGCCATTTTACACTGCTACTGTTAATAAAGCATAATACAAATGCATCACTACACATTTCCATCTTGGACACGTGATAAGTTACGCTCTAGGACTGTGTACATTTCAATTAGGCAGTAGAAACTTTGAGTGTGCAGAGATACGGAAAATGGCACCATGACAGATTGGAACTAAACTTACATAGTGATGGTGACTGTACACTAGCAGTGACAGACAACCATCTTACTCATGTCATCCTTTGAAAATTCCAGACGTATGTGCAGCTAACATGAGTCTGCTTTGCATGAAACAAGTGGTAGCAGATGTGATGATGATTCTCCATTTGTGACCATGTAGTAGGATGCATGAAGTGTCATTGTTGACAGTCTTGTATTGTATGCCATGTGTAGATGCTGACCACTGTGGAGGGTGAGGCATGCACCTGCGTACCGTCCCCTGGTTGACTTGGCAACAATGGAAGAACACCACATCATCTTCCACTATCGACTGAACCATGCTACAATCAGGTAGCTGTTAACCCAGTTGGAGTCTGATCTGCTGCCAGCCATTCAACAACCTACAGCCATTCCTCCACCTGTGCAGGTGCTATCCATCCTCCACTTCTTGGCCACTGGCATATTCCAGGGGATAGCGGGAATGACACCAGGCATGTCTCAACCAATGTTGAGCAATGTGTTGAGGAATGTCTTGTCCACCTTAGTGAAACATATGGAAAGCTACATCTAATTTCCCCAAACTGTAGATTTGGCCAGTGTGAAGGCGGGTTTCTATGCTATGGGACACATCCCACATGTGATTGGGGCCATAGATGACACCCACATTGCATTAATACCACCCAGGGCTGATGAGCAAGTGTACAGGAACTGTAAGAGCTTTCACTCAATTAATGTGCAGATGGTCTGCTTAGCTGACCAGTACACCTCCCAGGTGACTGCAAGGTATCCAGGGTCTGTCCATGATTTGTACATCCTCAGGAAAAGCAGTATCCCACGGTTGATGGCGATTCTACAAAGAGTTAGGGCCTACCTCATCGGTGAGTATGATTAGTGTTTATGTAGTTACTGTTACCCCAACCTTTCTACTCTGTCTGTATGTGCCACAGTAGATTGTAAATGTTAGTTTACCCTTTCCACAAGTGATTCAGGTTATCCCAGTCTCTCCTGGCTACTGACACCAATGCCGAATCCAAGTACCCGGGTGGAAGAACAGTACAATAGGGCTAAGGGGAGGACAAGAAGGGTGATAGAAAGGACATTCGGTCTGTTGAAGGGAAGGTTCAGATGGCTGCACATCTCTGTGGGTTACCTGCAGTACTAACCACAGAAGGAGTGCCAGATGGTATTGGCCTGCTGCATGCTCCCTCCACAATCTGGCTCTAAGGGGGAATATCCCATTGCTGGAGCAGGAAGGAGTTAGGGACAATCCGGTGGCAGAGGAGGGAGGGAATATGAGTGACGAAGATGGGGATAAGGAAGATGTAGGCACAAGGACAGAGCTCATCCAGCAGTTCTTCAGCTAAGCTTCTGGTAGGTACATTTCTACATTTACCATGTCTCATGTTGGAGGACAGGTTTGGTGTACATCTTTATCCATTCCTGATATGAGTAGGTGTTGATCTCTTTTGGGTATCAGATGAGTGAATACAAGAGTGGTCTGACAAGTAGGTCCCACT
This sequence comes from Pleurodeles waltl, assembly GCF_031143425.1. Lineage (NCBI taxonomy): Eukaryota > Metazoa > Chordata > Amphibia > Caudata > Salamandridae > Pleurodeles > Pleurodeles waltl. The sequence continues at coordinate 155,606,180 of NC_090448.1, forward strand.
GTGAGGTTATCTAGTTCATCTGTCTGTGTTGCATATACTTCAGACATCCTATCTACTTCTTCATTCATTTAGGACTTCTGCATTCTGGATTCATATGTTCATTGGCATAGTTTGCTGCTTCTTGTGACTTCAGTTGATGTAAATACCTGGTATACAAGGGTGTGAGCTGTGCAGTACAACTACAATGAGTGTCTCTTACTCAGTCCATTACTGTTAGATGCAACAATTAACTTGTCTCATAGTACCTGAACAGGGCTGTGGTCATGTGTGCAATAGCATTGGATTGTCTGTCAATGTGTAAACCTACAGTGTAACTTGTGTAACTATCATGCTGTGCAGGTACATGTTGTTGGCAAAAGTGCAATTTATATGTGATGTGCCTTCTGTGCTATCAATTGCAGAAGTGCTGTGGATGATGTTTGACTACTTTCACCTATCTGCTCGCTGAGGACCAGGGATGTGTGGACACTGACTTTGCTGCAGGGAACTGGATGTCAGGATGAGACTTTCACATCTTCACTATGTATTAATTCTCAATCTCTGTGACATGTCACACATTTGTTGTCATATTACAATGAGCAAACACAAAACACCATAACTTGTGTGTAAGTGTATTCATTGTGTATACCAAAGGGTGGATAGGGTGCAAAGCAGTGGGACCATGTTGTTCAATAACATCAGTGTGTAAGACCAAGAGGTTGGTAGCACAGGTCCAGCATCCATGTGGTATTTGTAGAGAATCAACTAGGTGTCTCAGTGGCACACAATGGAGACAGTCATGGAGAGGCTCATTACCTGGCAGTGGGGTTGGTCTTGGCTTCAGTCCCTGCAGGATGTCTGGCTCTGTGACCACGTTTGCGTGGGGGTTCCTCAGCTACAGGGGGTGGCTCAGTAGTGGCTTGTGAATCCTCAGGCATAGCCACCATCCCACTACCTGTAGCAGATGTAGAGGGCTGGTCATTAGATTAGCTAGTGAAAGGAGCCAGGTGGTGGGTGGAGGACTCATGCAGGACTGTGATGAGCTCCTGCATCAATCCTTTCATGGAGGCCATTGTGGCCTCCTGTTGGTACTCCATCCGAAGCCTCAGGTTTTCCCTCATGTCTATGATCTGGCCCATCTTGTCCTGGGATAGGTTGTATGCTCCCTTGACCTGTGCTATTGCCTCATGAGCAGAATGAGGAAAAGTAATAGGAGCATCTCCTTCAAATAATTGTGATAGCCACATAATACCTTTAGTTTCCAAAGACTTCCAAAATATAGTTGTATTATGTATATGTTATAAGTGTGTTCTGCCATATAGGCATGGCCAGAAAGTTTGACTGAGAGAAAGCAATATTAGTATTTATTGATCGAATCAAAGAAGAAGTATGTGTAAACAGAGACGGGGGATAAACGAGGTTTTAGAAGAAAAATAATTAACTTCTTGTGGGGTAAATGGAAGGAGTAGTATAATTTTCAATATCTAACCAAAGAGGATATGAAGATTGTACTGTGGATATCCAAAAAGAAGTTTAGCGTAAACCAAAAACTCTATGATAATGACTAAAATTAGGAAGATTTTCACCTCTTTCCGTTTTGGATTCTTTTAAGAAGAGATAGAGAAACTCTATTTTATTGTTCCACTAAAATGTAGAGAGTAAAGAGTCAATTTTCTTAAAGAAGGATTTAGAGATATTAACTGGCAAACATAGAAAGTGTGTATAGTAAGAGTGGAGAAAGCATCAATGTAATTGACTCTAAGCAACCCCACCATGATAGAAATAACGGGTTCCATGATGAGATGAATTTCTCAATGTGATTGTAGCACTCTTTGCAATTAACCACTTCGCTGCCAGGCCTTTTCCCCCTCAGGTGCCAGGCCTTTTTTTGGCTATTTGGGGCAGTTCACACTTAGACCCTCATAACTTTTTGCCCACATAAGCTACCCACACCAAATTTGCATTCTTTTTTCCAACATTCTATGGATTCTAGAGGTACCCAGAGTTTGTGTGTTCCCCTGAAGTAGACCAAGAAATTAGCCAAAATACAGCGAAAATTCAGTTTTTTTTTTAAAGGGGGTAAAAGGGCTGTGGAAGAAGGCTTGTGTTTTTTTTTCCTGAAAATGGCATCAACAAAGGGTTTGCAGTACTAGAATCATCATCTTCCCAGCTTTCAGGAACAGTCAGACTTGAATCAGAAAACCCAATTTTTCAACACAATTTGGACATTTTACTGGGACATACCCCATTTTTATGATTTTTTTGTGCTTTCAGCCTCCTTCCAGTTAGTGACAGAAATGGGTATGAAACCAATGCTGGATCCCAGAAAGCTAAACATTTCGGAAAAAGTAGACAAAATTCTGAATTCAGCAATGGGTAATTTGTGTAGATCCTACAAGGGTTTCCTACTGAAAATAACAGCTGAAATAAAAAAAATATTGAAATTGAGGAGAACAAAACACCCATTTTCCTCCACATTTTCCTCTGAAACTTTTTCCTGCGATGTCAGATTTTTTAAAGCAATATACCACTACATCTGCTTGACTCTTCTAGATGTGGGGATATATAGGGCTTGTAGGTTCATCAAGAACCCTAGGACCCCATAGCCAATAAATGAGCTGCACCTTGCAGTGGGTTTTCATTCTATACCGGGTATACAGCAATTCATTTGCTGAAATATAAAGAGTGAAAAATAGGTATCAAGAAAACCTTTGTATTTTCAAAATAAGCACAAGATAAGGTGTTGAGAAGCACTGGTTATTTGCACATCTCTGAATTCCGGGGTGCCCATTCCAGCATGTAAATTACAGGGCATTTCTCAAATAGATGTCTTTTTTACACACTATCTTACAGTTGGAAGGAAAAATGTAGAAAAAGATAAGGGGCAATAACACTTGTTTTGCTATTTGATGTTTCCCCAAGTCTCCTGATAAAAATGGTGCCTCAATTGTGTGGGTAGGCATAGCGCCCGCGACAGGAAATGCCCCAAAACACAACATGGACACATCAGATTTTCCCAAAGAAAACAGAGCTGTTTTTTGCAAAGTGCCTACCCGTGGAATTTGGCGTCTAGCTCAGCTGGCACCTAGGGAAACCTACCAAACCTGTGCATTGTTTTAAACTAGACACCTAGAGGAATCCAAGATCAGGTGACTTGTGGGGCTCTCACCAGGTTCTGTTACCCAGAATCCTTTGTAAACCTCAAAAAGTGTTAATTTACACTTTGTCCTCACATTTCGGTGACAGAAAGTTCTGGAATCTGAGAGGAGCCACAAATTTCCTTCCACCCAGCGTCCCCCCAAGTTTCCCAATAAAAATGATACCTCACTTGTGTGGGTAGGCCTAGTGCCCACAACAGGAAATGCCTCAAAACACTACGTGGACACATCACATTTTCCCAAAGAAAACAGAGGTGTTTTTTGCAGAGTGCCTACCTGTGGATTTTGGCCTCTAGCTCAGCCGGCACCTAGGGAAACCTACCAAACCTGTGCATTTTTGAAACTAGACAACTAGGGGAATGCAAGATGGGGTGACTTGTGGGGCTCCAACCAGGTTCTATTACCCAGAATCCTTTGCAAACCTCAAACTTTGGCTAAAAAAACACCTGTTCCTCACATTTCGGTGACAGAAAGTTCCGGAATCTGAGAGAAGCCACACATTTCCTTTCACCCAGCATTCCCCATGTCTCCCGATAAAAATGATACCTCCCTTGTGTGGGTAGGCCTAGTGCCCGCGGCAGGAAATGCCCCAAAACACAACGTGGACACATCATATTTTCCCAAAGAAAACAGAGGGTTTTTTTGCAAAGTGCCTACTTGTGGATTTTGGCCTCTAACGCAGCCGGCACCTAGAGAAACCTACCAAACCTGTGCATTTTTGAAAACTAGACAACCAGGGTAATCCAAGATAGGGTGACTTGTGGGGCTCTCCCCAGGTTCTGTTACCCAGAATTCTTTGGAAACCTCGGAAGTTGGCTAAAAAAACACTTTTTCCTCACATTTCGGTGACAGAAAGTTCTGGAATCTGAGAGGAGCCACAAATTTCCTTCCACCCAGCATTCCCCCAAGTCTCCCGATAAAAATAATACCTCACTTGTGTGGGTAGGCCTAGTGCCCGCGACAGGAAATTCCCCAAAACACGCACACCACCATCACTTTTTTTTGTTTATAAACAACAAAGAAACCACTAACTAATTATAAAATAAGTACTGCCAAAACTGCAAGGATCCACGGCAAAGAAAACAAAAGCTTTGAACTAGAACATGTTTATGTTCTAGTTCAAAAACATGGCCGATCTAACCCGGGGGGGGGGGCAAAACATATAAAAAAATACTGCCCCTGGGAAAGCGACCCGTGCCTAAGGGGTCACTGCTCAAAAACATCATAAAAATAAAATCCCTGGTTCCTAGTGGGTTTTGATCCTCCCCCCAGCCCCCAGGGGGCAGATTGGCCAAAAAAACGTCCAATCTATCCCCTGGGGGGGCGAAACAGGATTTATTATTGCCCCCAGGGGAGCAACCCTTGCCCAAGGGGTCGCTCCCCAAAATAAAATTCAGAGGAAATCCCTGGTGCCTAGTGGGGATCCCTGCTCCAAGATCGCGGGCCCGTCCGTGATCATGAAGCAGGAATCTATTGAAAACAGGCACAGGGAGAAAGGAAAAACTCTTTCCTTTCCCCCTGTGTCTGATTTCCTCCCCAAAACCCCCCAAAATAGAAGGACTCACCTAAAAACGGGTCCTTTCTCTAGACATTCTGGAACCAAATGGCTTCCAGCGCGTCCTCTGCAGCTTCTGATGACGTTGGTGCGCTGTGAGCGCGCTGACGTCATCTGATTGCCGAGGGGGGGGTCGGGGTGGATGGGAAGCGATTCCCCTTCCATCCCCACAGGGGTAGTGCTAGCACTCCTCCCGTGGGCCGGGTGCAGGACGAGCTGGTCTCGTCCCAGGCACACGGGAACCGTGTACCTGGACGAGATCAGCTCGCCCCAGGCACCCTGGGGGTGAAGAGCAACAAAAGCTTGAACAGAATTAGTAAACCAGATACATAAATATTTGATTTTAGAGGGTGCCCATTGAAAAGAAGATACTGTAATTTTAGTAAGTAATGCAGGAATAGAGACTTTAGGATGTGATATAAAAAGAAGAATGTCATCAGCATACACTGCTAATTTTAAAGATCGATCACCATATGAGAAACCCTTTGTGGATGGATTCTGCCGTATGTGTGGCAAAAAGAGTTTGAGAGCTAAAACTAAAAGCCGGGGGAAAAGAGGACATCCCTGACCAACTCCTCTAGAAAGTTGAAAACATGAGAAGGTTAGACCATTAACTAACACAGCAGCTTGGGGAGAATTATATAAACATGAAATAAGGGCAATAATCTTTGGACCAATGCCATGCCAAGACAAAGCTTTGAGCATAACTCCCAGCTTATTCTATCAAATGCTTTTTCAGCATTATTACTGATTGTTTCAAGTGGACATTTAAGGAAAGGGACCTTACTTAAAACATTGAGATGCTATCTGCATTATCAGAAATTAATCTTCCCTTTATAAATCCTGATTGCTCTTTGCCTGTAAGGTGGGAAAGGAAATGTTCAATGGAAGATGCTAAATTTTTTGCAAAAATGTTACAGTCAACATTTAATAAAGAACTAGGCCTATAATTGTTACATTGAGCTGCTTCCTTCCCTTTTTATCTATAAGTGCAGATTGTGGCTTCTTGAAATGTACCTGAAGTATGACCTTCTGTGACAAAAAGTAGAAGAGTTGTAACAAATGAGGCAAAAGAATATTTGAAAAATGAAGATAAAACTCTACAATGAAACCACCTGGACCAGGTGTCTTCCCCTTACGTAAAAGTGCTTGTGAAATATCTGACTGAGATATATCAGCTTCTACGGAATTAAAATCAATATGTGAAGGAATATTTTTGTAAGAATGGTGAAGATATCAATCAATATTTTCTGACTGCACATGGGAGTCAGGAGTATACAAGGTTTTATAGAAAGTACTAAACTCTTCCAAAATATCCTTAACTTTAATCAGTTCTACACCTCGCAAAATAGTCAAAGACTCAATCTTAGACTGTTGTTTTTGGCTAACAATTTGCCAGCTTTATTGTGGCCTCCATAGAAGCTCGCGTAAGCTTCCTTAGTTGTAACTTCATTGAAGTGGAATTCGGCTTGCAATGGGTCCTGAAGATCAACACTGGATTACGAGGAATACTATCTCTGTTCCAATGCTTTTATTGAGTTTAATAGAGATTTGTGGTTTCTAGTGCAAGCTTAATTCTTCTTTGAGATATATTCAATGATAAAACCTCGAGCAGCAGCTTTAAAAGTGCCCCATAAAAGTGAGGGTGAAGTGTTGGGAGAGTTATTCAGGGAAAATAACTCAGAAGCAAAAGATATGAAAGATGAGGAAAATTAATTATCTTGTAGTAAAGAGTTATTAAATCTCCAACTATGTAAGGCAGGTGGATGGGGAACCAAATCAAAATTTGTGACTACTATAGCATGATCTAACAATAGGATAGGGCTAATGTCAGATTGTATAATATGTTGGGATAAGGAATGGGAAATAAATATGTGATCTAACCTAGTAAGGGAGCCATGCGTATTAGAATATAAAGTATAATCTCTTGAAGTAGGATTACATAGTCTCCAGGAATCAATTAAACCATTTTGTAAAACTGGAGAGCGAAACTGTGTTGGCATTTTATTAGGGAGAAACCTAACTGACTATTATCTGTCTAAAAAGGGATCCGTAATCTGATACCTCCCAAAATAAAATAAGCATTTTTGTATTGAATGCATTTCTGTAATAGAGTGAGCCAAAAGTTGTAATCTATTTGAATGTGGGCATAAATATTAAAGACCATTATAGGAATTTTGTTAATTAGTAACTTGATTCAATCCACCTACCATCAGCATCAGTTTCTTGTGAAATAACTTTGAGATCTAAATTTTTTCTGCTCAAAATTATCACTCCATTTTTTTTACTGAGCCTGCCCAACCACATTTTAATTCTAATGCTTCCAAGTCATTTAGATGAGTTTCCTGCAATAAAGTCAAATCTGGATTAACCTTAGCCAATGAGACAAAACTCTGGCGGTCATTCTGACCGCGGCGGGCGGCGGTCGCCGCCCGCCATGCGGTTACCGCCGAATGACCGCCCCGCGGTCAAAAGACCGCGGCGGCCATTCCAACTTTCCCGCTGGGCCGGCAGGCGACCGCTAAAAGGCCGCCCGCCGGCCCAGCGGGAAAGCCCCTGCAACGAGGAAGCCGGCAGAGTTGCAGGGGTGCGACGGGTGCAGTGGCACCCGTCGCGATTTTCACTGTCTGCTAAGCAGACAGTGAAAATCTGTATTGGGCCCTGTGAGGCAGTGCAGGGGCCCCCAGGGGCCCCACGTCACCCGTTCCCACCATCCTGGTTCTGGCAGTGAAGACCGCCAGAAACAGGCTGGCGGGAAGGGGGTCGGAATCCCCGTGGCGGCGCTGCACGCAGCGCCGCCATGGAGGATTCCCTGGGCCAGGGGAAAACCAGTGGGAAACCGCCGGTTCCCCTTTTCTGACCGCGGCAGGGTCGGAATGACCCCCTCTTCTGTCTTTTTATAGTTTAAGAAGTGCCTTTACATTCAATGAAATTATTCTGAATGTGACATGTGAATGATAAATATAGTGAACTCCGGGGGCACACCAAACCATGAAATAATTACAATTTATAAACATCATATTAAACATAATAAGAGCTATAACATATATAACAAAGAATAAATGTAGATGGCACAGTCTACAAGGGTCACACACCGACAATAGAACAGAATGAGAGAAGACTGGGGAACATCTTAGGCAATGCGAATTCCTGTTTAGGAAGAAACAAAATAAATTAGGATATGTAACTTCTCTAAAATAAACAAGATTGAGATGGAAGAGAATTGATATTACATCACGAAGAAAGAAATTAAAAAGGACAATCAAAACACAAGTAATTAAAAGGTCCATTTGTGTCCCAGGAAGCATTCATGTGAGAGTTTATCAATTAGAAGGTCCACTTGTGTCCATTGAAGTATTCATGTGAGAATTTATAGATCTCCTAAGAGCAGATAGATCCTCAAATGTGGTAGTATTATTTTGATAGGTGATCTTGAAGCAACATGGATAAAACAGGCTATACTGAGCTAACAGGGTTCTTTAAGACCAGATGCAGGTTTAGGAATTCTTTACGTCTATTGGCTGTATCTGTTTCTATTTTCTAAATCATCTGAATGTTTTTTCAGTTGAATTATCTCTTTCTCCAAATTATCCATTTTGTTGGCTTCATTTTACAAGAAACTGGCCTGTTCTACTTCAGAAACTCTTCCCGTCATAATGGACCATTTCACACCCGTAATTTGAAATCTGATATTGGTCTCTTCCACCTTTTCAGGTGATGAAGGGGTCTTGTTTAAGTCTCCTATTATTTAATGCTGTTGAGTGTTTCACTGAGGTAATGTGTGTATATAAGGAGTGAGAAGTATTAATTTGTGCCATATCACCAGTAGGAACTATATTTGTCATTGACTGATTACTACCAGTCATGTCTGAGTTTGAAATCTGAGTTGAGTGACCTGTGGAAGAAAAGTGAAGCTTCGTTTACCTGCCCATACCATCTACAAAAAGTTGAACCACAAGATATTTAGCTACAAACAAGCACAGGGCTTAAAGACATAGCTTGTGTAAAGACAATGGAAAAATTCCTTCTGTCTGTATGAACAGTTTAGTGGGTCAAAATTCCTTGTTATGTGAGAGGTGCCTCTTTTGTACTGCACCTATTAAATGCATCTCTTTTGTGACGTTAACTTCTCTGAACAAGTTCACAACGTAAGTCTTAATGCGTGAATGCCATATATTCGTAGAAGAAGAACAATAAAATGTCAAATAACAGTACCTCTCCAACATCATATAGTTCAAGCCCTCTTAGAACACTCATTGACCACAGGTGGAAACCAAATGCATCCGTGAAAAAAGAGTAAATGTTGTACTTGCATTTACCTCAGTGAGTGAAGAAAAGGCATTTTCAAAATGGCAGCTGCGATGTGAGGTGCGGCATTCTGCGACAATAAAAGGCTCTAATAGTGTCATAAAATGACTTGCCCATGGGTCACTCCATTCCTGGAAGCTTCTTAAAGGTAGGAGTATATTTTCCCCAGGTTTGGCGGCAGTAAAACCGCACTTTATTTCAGCGATGTTCCATTGCAATGCAGAGTTCCTCAGTTAGGCGACCATCTTAGATGGTGCGCAAGCCATGCCTAGATTCACTCTATTATTGTGCTTTATTTTTCTCTCTCTGCTAATCCATAACTTTCCTAGGTATTACACCACTGCCGAACATTGCTCAGCCCAAAAGCCTCACCCATATTCGTACAGTTTATGGAACATCTCTACCTGCCAGGTCAATTTCCATTCGGAGAGCCTGGAAGAAATACTGGTGTTCACGTACTGACCCAGTGGAACAAACACTACAAAACTTAATCTGCCAAATTTTCAGTTTATTTACCTGTTACATTTACATACATTCAGTGTGCCTATATGCAACATTGTAATGACTTCGGTGATACACTCTAAGTGATACTTTAAAGTATCATGTCCATGTAAACAGACATTACTGCCTTTTATGTAATTTAACAGCGTAGAATAGACTTTAAACAGACACACCACTTAAGTTCTTCATAGGATGTCACCTAACTACTTCCCTTTCCAATATAACCACCATGAAAAGACTACTACAGGTATACATAATAGGGAGAGTCTCACTAGCCCTGACAACTCTGAATAGACCTATATAGGCCTATACTACCACTGTAGGTTGCTCCTACATGTACCTAACTACCACTGATTCAGTTCAGCAGTGACCTATGCAAAGGCCAAGAACTGCGCTTCCAGTTGGCCACAACCCTAGCACCATGACATCCCTCCATAGGCATGAGTGCTGAATTCCTATGGTAGGAGTAAAAATGTGTTTGGTGGACCCATCCATTCTGGAAGGTGCAGCAGAGAAAAGTCTTGATCAACTCAGAGACAGCAGGGAAGTTTTGACACCCATTAGAGACAATCAGACCCACCCCCAGACCCTCAGTACACAATAGAGAGAGAGGAGCAAAGCCCATGACACACCCAAGCCCGCATCAGCCACTTTGATGTGTGCTTCATTGGTGCATGTAATGTTCAAGTCTATTGCCCATGTGGCTTGGAAGTGTAGAGGGGGATGGCCCTGCATCACATTGAGGGAGGGGTGAAAATAACAGCTTCAATAGGGAAACTAGCCTTAGGCATAAACCCACATAAACGTCCTATGTCTTATTTGCTGCGGTTCCTGCACCTCGTACCCAGAGAGTACAAAGGCGACAAGGCAGGTGCGGCCATCGGACCCCACGATTACATAGTGCTAACTTTGGTGTGAGCCAGGCCCCGTGGGAGAAGCTTTAATTGGGCTGACACACCCCCTAACTTTGCCATGCAACGGTCATGCGCAGCCATGCCAGTGATGCCTCACGTGCAAGGCCCCTGTCTGCTGCTGTCCAGGCCAGATGTTGCCAGGGCATGGTGCCTTCCTCAAATGTCCTCCCTGCGACAACAGCTACTCCCTCCCTCACAGCGGCAGTCCCAGGAGCACCTGAAAGCTGCCCACAGCTAGGCTAGTGTCTTCCTGGTTGTCCCAGACTGCAGGCTGTAAGTGCATGTGTAACTGCCATGCAACAGCATCCCCTGTAGCCTTTAGACTCTGTAAGTGCCCCTGAAGGCTGAACCTGGGTGTGTTGCACAGCCCTGCCTGACCTTCCAGGCCTATCTACCTGCACGCAGCCAGCTTGCCACCATCTATGACAAGTTACCAGCATACCACCCACATGATGGCCTTCATCCCTCCCACTGAACACTTTGACCCCTTTGTAGCACACCCTACACAAGCAGCTGAATAGAAACTCTGGGAGGAGCACCTAGAGACCTACTTTGCCACTACGGAGATCGGTGATGACCGGAAACGCCCATTGCTTCTCCACCTGGTAGGTGAGGAAGTGTACAAATTGTCCAAATCCATCACTGAGGTGGGATGGCTGCACACCTACAACACCCCCAAAGCTGCTCTCACAACCCACTTCAAACCCCTCACCCACTCCGACTACGAGAGGTTTCTCCTATGATAAGCATTCCCAGCTCCAGAAGAATCAGTAGACGCGTTCTACACACGCCTCTGACAGTTGGAAAGCATGTGCACACTCCTGGATGAAAAATAGGAGGCAATTCGTACAGGGATGTGCATCCCCAAAGCTACATTAGATGATTTGCAAATCCTGGGGCAGTCAGTGTGGAATATCTTTACCCTGGGGTGATCACAGGTGTCTTATACGGAGGAATTCCTGCAACACACCATCAAGACTGAACCGGTCAGCCTCTCATCCAAGGGGTACTTGAACACTAAAAAGGAATGACAAGAAAGTGGCCACAAGTCATGGCCCATGCTGATTGTGTGGAGGACAGACTCTTCATACAGGAGTAAGAAGTGCTGGATTTTTAGCAAATCCAACCACTACACAAAGGCATGCGGCTCCACCCCAACTCCGAAAAAGACCCCCAAAAAAGTGAATGCCGTGGATGCCCCCAAGTGACGCAGGAAGAAAGTAACATGGATGACTACGAGCTGGAAGTGGCCGTGCACATCATCCACACGGAGAAACAGAAGAAACGAGCAGCAGCAGTGCCCCCCCATGCCCAGGTTCAAATTTGGACGCAGCTGCTGACAGCCCTAGTAGACACAGGAGCTTCCATCAACCTCATGTCTCACGAGCTATACAGCTCCCTGATGGACCTCCTGAAGCTGAAAACCACTCAAGTATGAGCCTATGCATTTAGCAACAAGTCACAGCTCCCACTAACAGGAGCGTTCACAACAGACATTCACCATCAGAACCAAGTGGCAAAGGCTAAGATCTATCTGACTACGCAAGTGTTGGGTTTCCTCCCAAACTGCGGCAGTTCAGCTACAACTAGTCAGATTCGCTCTCAGCATCCACACGACTTGAGTGGAAGAGCTCGTAAATGGGTTTAGATCACTCTTTCAAGGCATCGGATGCATAAAAGACAAATGGTATGCCTCCATGTTAATCACTTGATGAAGCCCATTGCTCTCCGCTATGGAAGGTCTCATTTCACCTTCACCCCATGACGAAAAAAGAACTGGGAAACATAGAGGACGCCAATATATCCAAAAAGGTCACAGTACCCACCCCCTGGGTGTCACCAATTGTGGTAGCGAAGAAGCCAAAACAGCCGGGAGAGATGTGCACCGACATGGGAATCCAAAGCCTGGCCATCAAAGGATAATGCCACCGCACCTTACAGTGGAAGATATAGTGAACAAACTACTGGGGTCTCAGTGGTTTTTGAAGATGGACTTAAGGATGGGGTACCACTAGGTTGTTCTACATCCAGCTTTCTGACAGTCCACAAACTTTTTAATGCACATGCGGCCATGCCATTACAAAAGACTTAATTTTGGCATCTCCAGTGCAACCGAAGTCTTACAGAATATCATTAAGGAAATCTTGGCGGGGCGCCTTGCCGTCCTAAAAGTCAGTGATGACATACTAATACACTGTTGAAACTTGGAAGAACACCTGAGCCATCTCAGGGTGGTATTCAGCAGGCTACAAGAGAGTGGTCTAGCCCTCCCCAAAGAAAAATGCAAATTTCATAAGCATGTAATCACTTCCCTTAGATACCACTTCTCGGTGCAAGGAGTTGCCCCTGACACTGCCAAGGGGAAGGATATCCATTTTGCACCATCCCCGATGACCTTCTCTGAATTCCGGAGCCTTTTAGTAATGGTAACCTATTGCAGGAATTTATATAGACTTGACCACTCTCACTGCTCTGCTGTGTGGGCTCAAGAAAATATGTACCCCATGGACCTGGGCCCTGAACAAGCACAGGCATTCCAAGAGATCAAGGGGCATTATCTGAAGAGTCCCTTTCTAGCCTATTTTGACCCAAGGAGGGAGCCAGAACTTTCAGTGGAAGTCTGTGCTTTTACAAAAACAAGGCTGTGGAGAATGGGTGCCCATTCTATATGCAAGCCAGGCCTTCAAGCCCACAGAGCAGAGGTATTCAATATATAAAATAGGAGGCCATCACAGTCCATTGGGATTGTCAACAATACCACTTGTATCTGTACAGCCACCCGTTTACTGTGTGTACACACCACAAACCACTCATCCTGCTATTCCATGGATCCACTTCCAACCACCTCCATGGATTGAGAAGTGGATCCTGTAACTCCAAGAGTATCAGTTCGCCATAGAATACAAACCAGGATTCTAAAATCCCAAAGACTGTGTCTCAAGGCATGCAAGGCCTGCAGCCAAAGAAGAAGAGGAAGTCACATGAAACACTGAGGAATACATGCGCTTGGTTGTAAAACATGCCAGACCGCTTCCGATGTCAGTAAACAACATCGTTCAGGCCACCAAAAATGATGACAGTCTACAGGTAGCCATCTCAGCAGCGTGATCTACTGATTGGACAGCTCTGACACTGCATGTGGCACACAGAACGGAGGAGGCTCAGTGACCACTGCAAGCTCTACACTAAGTGAGGCAAGAGCTAGCCGTCACCAAAGGATGCCTCATAAGAGGAACATGGCTAGTGCTACTCTAAAGCCTGACTCAACAAGCTGTACATGCCGCTCGTGGGTTTCACCAAGGCATGATCAAGACTAAAAGCCATCGGAGAAGTAAAGTTTGGTTTCCACGGCTAGATGAATGGAGGAGGAAGCGGTAAGGTGTTGCACGCCATGTCATGTGATCAGGTGCCCTGGAACCACCAGTTCCCATTGTCACAAAGCATGTTCCAGCCATTCTGTGGCACTGATCCAGTGTCGACTTTGGCAGCTACCTGGACAGATGACACCTGCTTGTTGTAACGACCCAAGTTTACCCAAGATACCCAAGTTTGAAAAGGCAATGGCAGGCCACGGGCTCATTAAAGAACTGCGCACAGTCCATGGGCCTAAGAATGTTCCGAATACCTGCTGCCCAGGAGTATAAAACACATAGCGAAACCTTTGGTGAGAATGTGGAAAGATCCATCAACACCTTCCTGAGAGACGACTGATTCCCCATGTGACCACAGGAGTTTTGCCTGGGCCGAGTGTTGACTGACACCATCCCACACTACCCAGCATGGGCACATAACCAGACATTGGACAGCTCTGCAAACACAAGGAAGACCCAGCAGTACAGGACCTCTAGCAGACACTGCCAGGTGAAAACAAGGAATGTCCACGAAGGAGATCACCAGGGAACAAAGTCGGGGGTACACATAGGTACACAGCATCCACCCACTATTTTCAAATGCCAGGAAGGTGAAACAAAGATGCACAGCTTGTTGTTATGATTTCACAAATATTTAAAAGAGGCATACTTTTTACAGTGTTCAGCCCCTATATACAAGAGATTGGCATGAAGTGTAAGAAGTTCAGATGTGTTGGTCTGTCCCATTATTTAAACAACAATTTAAATACCACTATTTTGTTTCATTTATTTTATAGTGCTACTCATCCCAAGGAGGGGTGTCAGAGTGCTTTTCATCAGAGGTACACATTACACATTGACAATAAATTCTATAAATGTATAAATCAGTGTACAAGATGTGCTACATAAGACAGTGAGGGTTACAAGGTGTAGCAGTCAAATTTCCTGCATAGCTTGCTGTGCTATATTAGAAGAATTACAATTTACGAGCTGCAAGCAACAAAAGAATGTGTTAAAAGCAGTAACTTACTTAGCAACATAAAATAAAAATCTGTCATCTGCAGATGCTTTGCAGGAGACACATTAACCCCCTCTGCTACTTTGATTCAAAACTGAGCCTGGAGAAAATGCAGGTCTCTCCAACAAGTGTGTTACCCTCCAAAGTTGTCTTACCATTATTATTGTTCTCTGAGATTTACTGGGAACACAAAGATCTCTGCAGCAGTTGCCTTAACTGCATAAGATATTTTAAAATGCAGACTTTGCAACCAATTAAGCAGAATATATTTACTGCTATGTTTCTCCTTGTTGCGAACTTCTTTGTGGCAGAGTTTTTAAAAGATGAAAGTATAAATTGAGGACCACATATTGTGTTGGGTTGCATCATGATTTTGGCACAAACCAGACACAAAATCTAATTTGTTAAATTTCATAATGCTCTCAAATGTACTCATAATAGACTTGCGAAACGTATGTGAAGAGTTAAGATCTGATGTCACTTCTTGTGATGTCACTTCCTGTGAAGTCATGGTTTGTGATATCACTTCCTGTGATGGTGTGATATCCAGGGTTGGGTGGAGCTCAAGGAGTTCTACTCTGTGGCATTCCACAGAGTTGATTTAAAACTCCCTGGAATTCTGCAGAGGCAGAGTTCCGTGAGCAGCGGAGTGCCACTGTCGCCTGCCCTAGAGGCACCCTGTCCTGAATGCGCCCGGTCTCGGAAGCACTAAGCAGGGTCAGGCCTAGTTAGCCAGGCCTGACTTTGCTTAGCGCTTCTGAGTTCGGGTGCATTCAGGACAGGGCTGTAGGCAGTGAAAGCTGCCGTTTCAGGCCTCTTGTGCACCGGCCTGCCCTGTGCGTACTGCACAGGGGCAGGCCGGTGCACGAGGCCTGGGCAGGCCGGTGCACAAGAAGCCTGAAACTGCAGCTTTTGCTGCCTAATTCCCTGGCCTGAATTCAGGAGTATCTCTGCAGTGCGAAAAGAAACAAATCAGGATTGGAATAATTACAAAAATTGTGAAAGAAAGGAAAGAAGGAATTAAATCAGGAATAAGAAAGAGAAATAGAAATAGAAAGAGGAAAGGAAGGGATGAAAGGTGAAGGGAAGGAAGTGGGATAATGGAAAGTCGAATGGAAGAAAATAAGAAAGAAAGACAGAAGAAACAGAAGGATGGAAGAAATAAGGAAGAACGGAAGAAAGATGGGGTGGTGGAGGAAGGTGTCCGGGGAAGAAACAAGCAAACGACAAAAAAGGATCATGTTAGTAAGGAAGAAAGGAATCGTAGCAAGAACGACAGAGGGGAAGGAATGATGAAGAAAGGACATAAGATGAACAAATAGATACAGGCTCAGAAGAAGAGAGTAAGAGAGGGAGTGAAGACTGGAATGAGAATGTTGCAACTAGGGTTGATAGAGGGATGAAGGAATGAATAATCCAGCACAAAAAATGAAAACCTGAAAGGCATGAGTAAATAAATCCGTGTCTTTCCGGCAGGAGTTCTTACTTGTGACCATGCAGTCAAACAGAGATTTACTTGAAGGATTCATGAAACGACTTAGGGCCAGATGTAGCAACTTCCGCATTTGCAATTCGGAAATTGCGAGTCTGTGCGACTCACAATTTCCGAATCGCAAATGCGGATGCAGAACGGTGTCTCAGACACCGTCTGCGACTCGCTATGGGGTCGCAAAGACCCACCTCATAAATATTAATGAGGTGGGTCGCATTTTGCGACCCCATAGCAGGTCCCTGCACTCACAGGGATGGTGGCCTGCTGAAGTCAGCAGACCTCCATGTCTGTGACTGCTTTTTAAATAAAGCAGTTTTTTTATTTTATTTTGCAGCCCGTTTTCCTTAAAGGAAAACGAGTTGCAAAATAAAAAAAATAACGAAACCATTTGGTTTCGTTTTTTCAGAGTAGGCAGTGACCACTGCCTGCTCTGAAAAAACCTTTTGGGCAACATTCACAAAGGGGAAGGGGTCCCATAGTTACCATGAGTTACCACCAGTGTGACACTCGTGGTAACTGCGAATTGCGATGTGAGTCACAAATAGGAAGGGAACACCCCTTCCTATTTGCGAGTCCCATTCACAATTTGCGAGTCGGTACCGACTCGCAAATTCTGAATGTGCATCGCAGAAGGCTGTTTACATCTGGCCCTTAGTTATTAGATCGAGAAATCCGTTTCATTAACAGGAAAAATTGACTAAAAAGAGAAAAAGAGGTATTTAGGTGACTGTCTCTCAAAAACACAACTAAAAGGAGAATGCAGGAGAAAGACAGCTTTTTAGAAGGCAGATGACATCCGACCCTACTCCAGTCCCCCCTCCTCAGAGAACAAAAAATGGACGAGGGAAGGGGGAGGGGTTGAGCAGCAGATTGCTTTGAGACCTCTGTCCCCATGAAATGGAAAATAAACAAATTAGCAAGAAAAGTCCACTCTAGTGATGCCGGATTGAATGCTGTGGTCCTGGGTTGGCTTTGTATTTTAGGCTTACTGCTAGTCTTCGGGGAAATATGAATTCACTTTAGGGTGGTGGGTCTGCCCTTGCGCACTCCGCTACCCTTTGACTTTCAGATTCCACAACAGAGAATATGCGGAAATGGTTACACCATCAGCGCGCCATGCAGACAGGCTGCCGGCGATGCATGGCTACGTGTGGGCTGTCGCTGGGTGGGAAGCTCATGTGATGCAGCTGAGCTCTTCAGCTGAGAGTGACTCTGGCTGCGACGTTACTGTATAAGGCAATTCCTTGACGGTGGCTGGCACCATTTTCCAGCCCTTTATCAGTGACCCAGAATATTCCACACTCTTGATGGGACTAAGACCCACTCTGTCCCAAGATCTAAATGACTGTCACTGTGAAACATCTATGACGGGTAATTAATTAAATCATCTGCATTACAGGACTTCGGATTTGGGGGCGGAGGCCAGAACAAAATATTGGCTTGCTTGGACCTTCCAAATCCCTGCAGCTTCAGTCCTGGAGCTAATTTCATTTCTAGTATCTCAGGCCCTGTTGGACCAATTTCAATGGGCTTTTGCTCCTGGTGGTGTGCACTAGCCAGCAGGTATATGCTTCTGGAGCATTCTGATCCTCATATTTTTCAAGTGAGGAATACTGAAGCCATTCTTAAACCTCTGGCAGAACTGCTTTCTCCTCCTTAGAAGCTGTTTCGCTATATGGGCCTGGAGCTGGCCTGTTCATCCCTGATGGTCTCCTGACGAGAGTCTTCTTGGCTACAGCCCAGGGGCCTCCATGGAAGACCTCTATCCTTGCCTACATTTCACAGACACTGTGTAACTGTCTGTGTAGCCAGCAAAAGCCCCAAGTGCCCGTTACCGGGGCACTCTCAAAAGAATACGTCCACCAAAAACCAATGAAACCCCTTTTTCAGCCTCTCTAGCAAGTCCACGCTCTACTGCTCCTCGAATTGAGTAAGGGAGCTAGCTCAACAAGTCCTGGAGAGAGTCCACAGGAGTCCAGAGTAAAACCATGAAGCCTTCAACTCCTTTCTCTCCTGGGAGAGAGGTTGGTCCTTACTCTGTTTTTACAGTGCTCTTTTCTTTTCAACCCATCGATCCAGTGCAAGGGTTAAACAAAAAGGAGGTGGACTTTCTTTCATTTGGTGGAGTGCCTGGAGTGTCCTATCATCCCTCTACACCTTTAGATCACTCACAGGACCCAGCTTTCTGTCTCTACCATCCCTGTGTCGCACTCTAGGATGATTTCAAGATGACAACTTCCTCTGAAATCCTAGCCTATTTCACCCCTGAATCATGCTTCACCCATCCAGGCCTGGTTTCTTCCCTCTCAAACTTCAAAGAAACACCATATATTTACTGAATCCAGAGGCCCGCCTTTTCTTCCTTTGTCCCATATGGGACTATCCTGCAAGCCAAGCCAAGTTACATGTAGCTACTACTAACATGTATTAAGATTCTATTCCCACGCTTCCTCTACCACAAGAAGCCTAATGTCAATAGGATGGACTCATTGTGTTTAGGGGGTTTGATCTGTCAGCTAGAGCAGTAGAACAATTAACTTTCCCAGAAGGACTGTTATTATGTGTGGTTTAGGGAAATAAACCAAATTTGAAAAACGAGAAGGAACCCATATATGTTTGAACAGACCTCATAGTTGGGTTCCAGGCCTATGAATTTAGGTACATGGCAGCAACTTTGACCTCTGTATAATAAGCCAATATGGAGACTGCAAAACCCAGCTTGCACATATTGGGGCCTATTCAGCCATAAAATCGAAAAAGTACGGACTGCATCAGCCTCCACTTGCACATAGTTTTCCAAACTTACGGTAGTAACAAATACCCCCAAGAGTACTCCGGAAAGCTGCACCAGCGCAGGTTTTCAGGCTTATTCTTGGAAAGGTCTAGTGACTTTATTTTTTTTGCAGTTTTATATAGTGCAAACTATACCTGAAGGTATTGGAGCTCTTACATGAGCACCAATTATGTTACACAAGGACACATTCATTTTTGGTAGGCACCGGAAGATTAAGGGGGTCATTCTAAGTCTGGCGGGCGGCGGAGACCGCCCGCCAGACTTCCCCCACCAAAATACCGCTCCGCGGTCGAAAGACCGCTGAGGGTATTTTGGGATTTGCCCTGGGCTGGTGGGCGACCGCCAAAAGGCCGCACGCCAGCCCAGGGCAAATCATCCTTCCCACGAGGACGCCGGCTCAGAATTGAGCCGGCGGAGTGGGAAGGTGCGACGGGTGCAGTGGCACCCGTCGCGTATTTCAGTGTCTGCATAGCAGACACTGAAATACTAAGTGGGGCCCTCTTACGGGGGCCCCGCGGCACCCCCTACCGCCATCCTGTTCCTGGCGGGAGACCCGCCAGGAACAGGATGGCGGTAGGGGGTGTCAGAATCCCCATGGCGGCGGAGCGCGCTCCGCCGCCATGGAGAATTCCCAAGGGCAGCGGAAAACCGGCGGGAGACCGCCGGTTTTCCAAATCTGACCGCGGCCAAAGTGCCGCGGTCAGAATGCCCTGCGGGGCACCGCCGGCCTGTCGGCGGTGCTCCCGCCGACCCTGGCCCCGGCGGTCTCAGACCGCCGGGGTCAGAATCAGGCCCTAAGTGATTTGCCCAGAATCACAAGATGTTGAGCCAACCCAAAGACTCAAACCTGGTTCCCAGCTCAAAATGCATCAGCTCTGGCCATTACACCACATCATCTCCCCAGGCACATCTTGTTTTCTCCATATGGAGTTCTCTGTAGCGGAAACATCTGTACGAAGGGGTGTAGTATGCACTGTGCGAATGTCCAATTTTAATATTTGTTTCCACAAGGAAGTTTTTTTTGTCTTAGAGAAATTCCTTAACCTTTTCCCTAGCTTCTCTGCAAATCTTGGGTTATCCAGTCCCCTTCTCACACTGGAAAGGAATTTACACCAGTCCTTAGCTTGAGTAAGAATCCTAAGGTTTCTAGCGTGAATAGAGGAATGAGAGGAGTTTATGAATGCCCACAAATGTACATGTTCTTGGGTGTTCACAAACATCCAATACTGGCCACACCCTGGACCACCCATTTCTCACCCACTGAGTGAGGCTATAGGTATGGACTCTCCACTTGTGGCGGAGATCTTGGCACATGTAAATAGGTCTATGCCTGCCAGGGACCCTTTTGTGAATTCTTAACAGTCTAAAATGTTAAATTTGGTAAAAAGCTCAAGTTTACTACCAAATTTACTTGTGTGAGTAAGACCCATTGAGCACTATTAATGGTATTACACATTACTCTAAATCCAAATTCGAATAGTCCATTTGCTTATTGAAAGAAGTTGGCTCTGTATGCACTATTTCAAAGTAAGGAATAGTATGCACAGAGTCCAAGGGTTCCCCTTAGAGGTAAGATAGTGGCAAAAAGAGATAATACTAATGCTCTATTTTGTGGTAGTGTGGTCGAGCAGTAGGCTTATCAAAGGAGTAGTGTTAAGCATTTGTTGTACACACACAGGCAATAAATGAGGAACACACACTCAGAGACAATTCCAGGCCAATAGGTTTTTGTATAGAAAAATATATTTTCTTAGTTTATTTTAAGAACCATAGGTTCAAATTCTACATGTAATACTTTGCATGAAAGGTATTGCAGGTAAGTACTTTAGGAACTTTGAATAATCACAATAGCATATATACTTTTCAAATAAAACACATATAGCTATTTTAAAACTAGACAGTGCAATTTTCACAGTTCCTAGGGGAGGTAAGTAATTGTTAGTTCTTGCAGGTAAGTAAACCACCTACAGGGTTCATGTTTGGGTCCAAGGTAGCCCACCGTTGGGGGTTCAGAGCAACCCCAAAGTTACCACACCAGCAGCTCAGGGCCGGTCAGGTGCAGAGTTCAAAGTGGTGCCCAAAACGCATAGGCTTCAATGGAGAAGGGGGTGCCCCGGTTCCAGTCTGCCAGCAGGTAAGTACCCGCGTCTTCGGAGGGCAGACCAGGGGGGTTTTGTAGGGCACCGGGGGGGACACAAGTTAGCACAGAAAGTACACCCTCAGCAGCACGGGGCCGGCCGGGTGCAGTGTGCCAACACACGTCAGGTTTGTCGTTGAAATCAATGGGAGACCAAGGGGTCTCTTCAGCGATGCAGGCAGGCAAGGGGGGGGCTCCTCGGGGTAGCCACCACCTGGGCAAGGGAGAGGGCCTCCTGAGGGTCACTTCTGCACTGGAGTTCCGATCTTTCAGGTCCTGGGGGCTGCGGGTGCAGGGTCTTTGCCAGGCGTCGGGATCTGGGAATCAGGCAGTCGCGGTCAGGGGGAGCCTCGGGATTCCCTCTGCAGGCGTCGCTGTGGGGGCTCAGGGGGGACAACTTTGGTTACTCACTGTCTCGGAGTCCCCGGGGAGTCCTCCCTGAAGTGTTTGTTCTCCACAAGTCGAGCCGGGGGCGTCGGGTGCAGAGTGGCAAGTCTCACGCTTCCGGCGGGAAACGCAAGTTGTTTCAAAGTTGCTTCTTTGTAGCAAAGTCGCAGTCTTGGGTGAACAGAGCCGCTGTCCTCGGGAGTTCTTGGTCCTTCTAGATGCAGGGCAGTCCTCTGAGGCTTCAGAGGTCGCTGGTCCCTGGGGAAAGCGTCGCTGGAGCAGTGTCTTTAGAAGTGGGGAGACAGGCTGGTAGAGCTGGGGCCAAAGCAGTTGGTGTCTCCGTCTTCTCTGCAGGGTTTTTCAGCTTAGCAGTCCTCTTCTTCTTAGGTTGCAGGAATCTAAGTTCCTAGGTTCTGGGGAGCCCTTAAATACTAAATTTAAGGGCGTGTTTAGGTCTGGGGGGTTAGTAGCCAATGGCTACTAGCCCTGAGGGTGGGTACACCCTCTTTGTGCCTCCTCCCTGAGGGGAGGGGGGCACATCCCTAATCCTATTGGGGGAATCCTCCATCTGCAAGATGGAGGATTTCTAAAAGTCAGAGTCAACTCAGCTCAGGACACCTTAGGGGCTGTCCTGACTGGCCAGTGACTCCTCCTTGTTTTTCTCATTATCTCTCCTGGAATTGCCGCCAAAAGTGGGGGCTGTGTCCAGGGGGCGTGCATCTCCACTAGCTGGAGTGCCCTGGGGCATTGTAACACGAAGCCTGAGCCTTTGAGGCTCAATGCTAGGTGTTAAAGTTCCTGCAGGGGGGAGGTGTAAAGCACCTCCACCCAGAGCAGGCTTTTGTTTCTGTCCTCAGAGAGCACAAAGGCCTTACCACATGGGGTCAGAAACTCGTCTCTCAGCAGCAGGCTGGCACAGACCAGTCAGTTCTGCACTGAACAATTGGTTAAAATACAGGGGGCATCTCTAAGATGCACTCTGTGTGCATTTTTTAATAAATCCAACATTGGCATCAGTGTGGGTTTATTATTCTGAGAAGTTTGATACTAAACTTCCCAGTATTCAGTGTAGCCATTATGGAGCTGTGGAGTTCGTTTTTGACAGACTCCCAGACCATATACTCTTATGGCTACCCTGCACTTACAATGTCTAAGGTTTTGCTTAGACACTGTAGGGGCATAGTGCTCATGCACCTATGCCCTCACCTGTGGTATAGTGCACCCTGCCTTAGGGCTGTGAGGCCTGCTAGAGGGGTGACTTACCTATGCCACAGGCAGTGTGAGATTGGCATGTCACCCTGAGGGGAGTGCCATGTCAACTTAGTCATTTTATCCCCACTAGCACACACAAGCTGGCAAGCAGTGTGTCTGTGCTGAGTGAGGGGTCCCCAAGATATGCTGCAGCCCTTGGAGACCTTCCCTGGCATCAGGGCCCTTGGTACCAGGGGTACCAGTTACAAGGGACTTACCTGGATGCCAGGGTGTGCCAATTGTGGAAACAATGGTACATTTTACGTGAAAGAACACTGGTGCTGGGGCCTGGTTAGCAGGGTCCCAGCACACTTCTCAGTCAAGTCAGCATCAGTATCAGGCAAAAAGTAGGGGGTAACTGCAACAGGGAGCCATTTCCTTACACAAGCCCCTCCCAGCCCACAGGCCAGGAGACTCAGCCAAAGCTGGGAGAGTCTTCCTAGTCTGTCAGGCGAGGAAGAGTAGAGGAAATAGGTTGGTTTGTTGCAGGGCCTACTCTACCTTACATCCTCCTGTTCAGGTCTTTCCCTCTGGGGAACTGACCCACTTCCACAGTGATAGGACCTAGTCTGAATTGCCTCTTGTCTGTGTCTTTAATGTCTCCACCCATTCTCTCTATTTTGGGGTTAGAGGTATCCACCTCTGCTAATCTTATCTTAGCCAGGGTCACCCCTAGCTTGCCCAAAGAGGTTACCCAGAGCAGGAGTAACCTCACCATGACCAACAGGGTCAGGGGGCCTAACTTGCAATTTGGCATGGGGTCAGACCACCATGGATAGTGCAGCCATAAAGGCTAACACCTAGCAGAGGCCACTGACAGCTGTCAGTGCCCAGAACCACACCTTTAGCTCTTCACCTGCAAGGGAAGGAGCTAAGTTACAGGCTTCTTTGGGTTCACAGTGCCTGTCTGCTGTGTAAGAGTGGGGGCTTACTACATCTTGTAGTAAACACCCTTCTTCCACTCTTTCTTCTGTTAACTGAGGAGCCACCCACTCAGGTTTAACAGTTGCCTGACTAGCCAGGACTTCTTATGGGTCAGGTTGGACTTTCCCAGTGCCAGTTTTGCAGTTCTCCCCTACTGGAGCAGAATCTCCTTGGCTTGCTGGAACCTTGGCTAAAGGTTGTCCACCTTTCCTACTCTGTTTTCTTTTCTTTTTCTTCTGGGGCCTGCTTGCAGTTACTGCAGGGGCAGGACCTCCAGAATCCTTGGGAGAGGACTGGCACTGGACCAGTTCCTCTCTTGGGCTCTGACTAACCTCTGGGTAGTCATTACCAAGGAGACAATCAAGGGGGAGGTCTGTACTGACTACCACCCTTCTCCAGCTAAAAGTCCCACCCACTTCTATGGGCACAAAAGCCACATGCCTATCAGTGACCCTGTCTGGGCTAACTCTTACTCTGGTAGTCTCACCTGGGATGTACTGGTTTGAGAACACCAGCCTGTCATGCACAATAGTGTGACTGGCACAAGTGTCTCTCAGGGCAGTGGCTGGGATTCCATTCACCAGTAGGTGGTGGAAGTGTCTACTTCCCGCTGGAATCTCCAACTCACCTGTTGGGCCCTTTTTCCAGTTGAAGGCTATGAAGACCTCCTCATCTGAGGAGTCATCCCCAATGGCTACACTGGTTACCCCTGGGATTTTGCTAGGGGTTTGTTCTTGGGACAAGAAGTGTCCTTGGTGTGGTGCCCTGTCTGTCTACAGTTTTGGCACCATGCCTTAGTGGCATCCAAGTTCTTACCCTGGTACCCACCTTTGTTTTGGGTTGTGTCTTGGGGCCCACCCACCTGGTCTGGTTTTTGGGGGCCTACAGAGGACTCTTTTTCTTTGTTTCTAGTGTCACCCACTTTCTCCTGGGGAGGCTTTGTAACCCCTTTCTTTTGGTCACCCCCAGTGGAAGTTTTGGTTACCCTAGTCTTGACCCAGTGGTCTGCCTTCTTTCCCAATTCTTGGGGAGAAATTGGACCTAGGTCTACCAGATACTGATGCAACTTTTCATTGAAGCAGTTACTTAAAATGTGTTCTTTCATAAACAAATTATAAAGCCCAACATAGTCATGCACTTCATTTCCAGTTACCCAACCATCCAGTGTTTTTACTGAGTAGTCAACAAAATCAACCCAGGTCTGGCTCGAGGATTTGTGAGCCCCCCTGAACCTAATTCTATACTCCTCAGTGGAGAATCCAAAGCCCTCAATCAGGGTAGCCTTCATGAGGTCATAGGATTCTGCATCTTTACCAGAGAGTGTGAGGAGTCTATCCCTACACTTTCCAGTGAACATTTCCTAAAGGAGAGCACCCCAGTGAGATCTGTTCACTTTTCTGGTTGCACAAGCCCTCTCAAAAGCTGTGAACCATTTGGTGATGTCATCGCCATCTTCATATTTAGTTACAATCCCTTTTGGGATTTTCAACATGTCAGGAGAATCTCTGACCCTATTTATGTTGCCGCCACCATTGATTGGACCAAAACCCATCTCTTGTCTTTCCCTTTCTATGGCTAGGAGCTGTCTCTCTAAAGCCAATCTTTTGGCCATCCTAGCTAGCAGGAGGTCCTCTTCATTGAGGCTGTCCTCAATGCTTCCAGAGTTGCTGGACTCTCCTGTGAGAGAAGCAGCATCTCTGACTATCACTTGTGGAGACAGGGTTTGAGGGACCCTGTTCTCCCTAACTAGGACTGGAGGGGGGAAATTCTCCTCCACATCACTAGCTCCCCCCTCTGTGAGGGCATCATCAGAGGGGTTGTTTTTAGCAAACTCTGCCAAGAGCTTCTGTAGCTGTTCTTTGGTAGAGTTTGATCCAGTTTTTATTTTTTTGCTTCTGTAGAGAGTCCTTAACTCTGACATCCTAAGACGCAGGTAAGGTGTGAGGTTGAGCTCCACCACTGTCTCTTCTGCAGTAGACATTATGGGGGTCATTCCGACCCTGGCGGTCCAAGACCGCCAGGGCCGGGGACCGCGGAAGCACCGCCAACAGGCTGGCGGTGCTTCCTGGGCCATTCTGTCAGAAAAGGGCAACCGGCGGTTTCCCGCCGGTTTACCCCTGGCCCAAGGAATCCTCCATGGCGGCGCTACTTGCAGCGCCGCCATGGGGATTCCGACCCCCTTCCCGCCATCCTTTTCCTGGCGGTTTTTACCGCCAGGAACAGGATGGCGGGAACGGGTGTTGTGGGGCCCCTGGGGGCCCCTGCACTGCCCATGCCACTGGCATGGGCAGTGCAGGGGCCCCCTAACAGGGCCCCATAATGATTTTCAGTGTCTGCTTTGCAGACACTGAAAATCGCGACGGGTGCCACTGCACCCGTCGCACCCCTACAACTCCGCCGGCTCCATTCGGAGCCGGCTTCATTGTTGAGGGGGGTTTCCCGCTGGGCCGGCGGGCGGCCTTCTGGCGGTCGCCCGCCGGCCCAGCGGGAAAGCCAGAATGGCCGCCGCGGTCTTTTGACCGCGGTGCAGTCATTCGGCGGTTCCCTCCAGGCGGGTGGCTCCCGCCGCCCGCCGGGGTCAGAATGACCCCCTATGTTTCTAAAAGTTGGAATACTTTTTAAGAATCTAAAACTATCTCTAGAACTTAATTCAAACTTTTACAAAACTTTTAAACTCTAAAAGAAATGCTAACAGGGACTAACACAAGGCCCTAGCAGGACTTTTACAAATTTAGAAAAATAGCTCAAATTTAAAAAATCAGTTCCTAATGACAATTCTTGGAATTTAGTCGTGTGATCAGGTATTGGCTGAGTAGTCCAGCAAATGCAAAGTCTTGTACCCCACCGCTGATCCACCAATGTAGGAAGTTGGCTCTGTATGCACTATTTCAAAGTAAGGAATAGTATGCACAGAGTCCAAGGGTTCCCCTTAGAGGTAAGATAGTGGCAAAAAGAGATAATACTAATGCTCTATTTTATGGTAGTGTGGTCGAGCAGTAGGCTTATCAAAGGAGTAGTGTTAAGCATTTGTTGTACACACACAGGCAATAAATGAGGAACACACACTCAGAGACAATTCCAGGCCAATAGGTTTTTGTATAGAAAAATATATTTTCTTAGTTTATTTTAAGAACCATAGGTTCAAATTCTACATGTAATACTTTGCATGAAAGGTATTGCAGGTAAGTACTTTAGGAACTTTGAATAATCACAATAGCATATATACTTTTCAAATAAAACACATATAGCTATTTTAAAACTAGACAGTGCAATTTTCACAGTTCCTAGGGGAGGTAAGTAATTGTTAGTTCTTGCAGGTAAGTAAACCACCTTCAGGGTTCATGTTTGGGTCCAAGGTAGCCCACCGTTGGGGGTTCAGAGCAACCCCAAAGTTACCACACCAGCAGCTCAGGGCCGGTCAGGTGCAGAGTTCAAAGTGGTGCCCAAAACGCATAGGCTTCAATGGAGAAGGGGGTGCCCCGGTTCCAGTCTGCCAGGAGGTAAGTACCCGTGTCTTCGGAGGGCAGACCAGGGGGGTTTTGTAGGGCACCGGGGGGGACACAAGTTAGCACAGAAAGTACACCCTCAGCAGCACGGGGCCGGCCGGGTGCAGTGTGCCAACACACGTCGGGTTTGTCGTTGAAATCAATGGGAGACCAAGGGGTCTCTTCAGCGATGCAGGCAGGCAAGGGGGGGGCTCCTCGGGGTAGCCACCACCTGGGCAAGGGAGAGGGCCTCCTGGGGGTCACTTCTGCACTGGAGTTCCGATCTTTCAGGTCCTGGGGGCTGCGGGTGCAGGGTCTTTGCCAGGCGTCGGGATCTGGGAATCAGGCAGTCGCGGTCAGGGGGAGCCTCGGGATTCCCTCTGCAGGCGTCGCTGTGGGGGCTCAGGGGGGACAACTTTG
The DNA here is from genome assembly GCF_031143425.1 of Pleurodeles waltl. Classification (NCBI taxonomy): domain Eukaryota; kingdom Metazoa; phylum Chordata; class Amphibia; order Caudata; family Salamandridae; genus Pleurodeles; species Pleurodeles waltl. The sequence goes on from NC_090448.1 coordinate 155,633,853, forward strand.
GTTACTCACTGTCTCGGAGTCGCCGGGGAGTCCTCCCTGAAGTGTTTGTTCTCCACAAGTCGAGCCGGGGGCGTCGGGTGCAGAGTGGCAAGTCTCACGCTTCCGGCGGGAAACGCAAGTTGTTTCAAAGTTGCTTCTTTGTAGCAAAGTCGCAGTCTTGGGTGAACAGAGCCGCTGTCCTCGGGAGTTCTTGGTCCTTCTAGATGCAGGGCAGTCCTCTGAGGCTTCAGAGGTCGCTGGTCCCTGGGGAAAGCGTCGCTGGAGCAGTGTCTTTAGAAGTGGGGAGACAGGCTGGTAGAGCTGGGGCCAAAGCAGTTGGTGTCTCCGTCTTCTCTGCAGGGTTTTTCAGCTTAGCAGTCCTCTTCTTCTTAGGTTGCAGGAATCTAAGTTCCTAGGTTCTGGGGAGCCCTTAAATACTAAATTTAAGGGCGTGTTTAGGTCTGGGGGGTTAGTAGCCAATGGCTACTAGCCCTGAGGGTGGGTACACCCTCTTTGTGCCTCCTCCCTGAGGGGAGGGGGGCACATCCCTAATCCTATTGGGGGAATCCTCCATCTGCAAGATAGAGGATTTCTAAAAGTCAGAGTCAACTCAGCTCAGGACACCTTAGGGGCTGTCCTGACTGGCCAGTGACTCCTCCTTGTTTTTCTCATTATCTCTCCTGGACTTGCCGCCAAAAGTGGGGGCTGTGTCCAGGGGGCGGGCATCTCCACTAGCTGGAGTGCCCTGGGGCATTGTAACATGAAGCCTGAGCCTTTGAGGCTCAATGCTAGGTGTTACAGTTCCTGCAGGGGGGAGGTGTAAACCACCTCCACCCAGAGCAGGCTTTTGGTTCTGTCCTCAGAGAGCACAAAGGCCTCACCACATGGGGTCAGAAACTCGTCTCTCAGCAGCAAGCTGGCACAGACCAGTCAGTCCTGCACTGAACAATTGGTTAAAATACAGGGGGCATCTCTAAGATGCACTCTGTGTGCATTTTTTAATAAATCCAACACTGGCATCAGTGTGGGTTTATTATTCTGAGAGGTTTGATACTAAACTTCCCAGTATTCAGTGTAGCCATTATGGAGCTGTGGAGTTCGTTTTTGACAGACTCCCAGACCATATACTCTTATGGCTACCCTGCACTTACAATGTCTAAGGTTTTGCTTAGACACTGTAGGGGCATAGTGCTCATGCACCTATGCCCTCACCTGTGGTATAGTGCACCCTGCCTTAGGGCTGTAAGGCCTGCTAGAGGGGTGACTTACCTATGCCACAGGCAGTGTGAGATTGGCATGTCACCCTGAGGGGAGTGCCATGTCAACTTAGTCATTTTATCCCCACTAGCACACACAAGCTGGCAAGCAGTGTGTCTGTGCTGAGTGAGGGGTCCCCAGGGTGGCATAAGATATGCTGCAGCCCTTGGAGACCTTCCCTGGCATCAGGGCCCTTGGTACCAGGGGTACCAGTTACAAGGGACTTACCTGGATGCCAGGGTGTGCCAATTGTGGAAACAATGGTACATTTTACGTGAAAGAACACTGGTGCTGGGTCCTGGTTAGCAGGGTCCCAGCACACTTCTGAGTCAAGTCAGCATCAGTATCAGGCAAAAAGTGGGGGGTAACTGCAACAGGGAGCCATTTCCTTACACTTATGGTATGCAATAAAAAAATATTAATTTGTCTGGACCTCATGTGCAACAAGGCTAGCCATGCACAGATTATACATAAAAGTAAATATGCAGTTCCTATCAGAGAGACTCAGGTGCTCATTCTGAGTTTGGCAGTCATTACCGAAGACCTCCGTGCAAATGGCAGCCAATACACCGTCAGAGATGACGGAGTGAAGACTGCCGCAGTACGAGTGACCCACACAACACCGCCAAAAATACACCAAAAAAACAACACAGTCGGCCCAAACAATGGTATGAAGGAGGCGGCTGCCCCACCACGGACACGCCGAGAAAATGCTGCCCGCCAAATTCCGAGTCACAAATCGGCATCGCGGAAACCAACACAGTGGTAATCCATTGGCGGTCCAAACTGCTGCAGGAAAAAATAGCCACCACCGCAACAACACTGCACCAGATGGGATAACACCAGTGAAACACATACACACACCTGTCCACAGCACTACAAAACACCCCCCACACATACCCAGAACCCTTTGCAAAAAGAAACCCTGACAGAGCGAGAGAAGAGCACACTGAAAGGAGGCACTGCACCTAGATACCACAGGCACCATCATAATAAGCACCCATCACACAACACTCCACTGCACACAAACACCACAGAGCACACGCACATACCATTATTACACATATTCACAACTACAAACAGCACACCCAGAATCCCTGCACACCATACACCCCCACATACAACACAACCACCATGGCACCACAACAAAACCCAGATTCACAGAAGAGGAGCTCAGGGTCATGGTCGAAGAAATAGTCAAAGTGGAGCCGCGACTGTTTGGAGCACTGGTCCAGCAAACATCCATGACCCGGAAGAACAACTTATGGCTGAGGATAGTCAACAGGGTGAGTTTAGTGGGGAACCATCCACGCACAAGGGAGAACATTAGGAAGAGGTGGAATGACCTTAGGGTAAAGGTACGGGCCACGGCTTCCAGGCACCAAGTAACCATCATGAGGACTGGTGGAGGACCCCCACCACCTCCCCCAGAAATGGCACAGTGGGAGGAGATGGTCCTGGCCATACTACATCCGGAAGGGCTGAGGGGAATTGCTACTGGACTGGACACTGTCCGCTGTACTCACTGGCCACCATGGCCCTGTGCACAGCATGTACCCCCACCTCCTTCTCACCCCCTCAAACCACTCGAACGTGCACAATCCCACTATTGGCCCTATACCCACCCTCGCATGCCACAGCTCCCCACTGACGCCATTTCCTCACAGCCCCACCTAGTGCATGTATGTCTCACACAGCAGAAAGTACCACAACTCCCACAATGCAACACTCCTTACCCTTGCCTGACTGCTACGTCCATATCACATCTCTGCAATTGCACGTTAAATCATGTCACTCCCCCTCACCAATATGTGGTAGGAATGCACATCAGTACATGGCACTGACAGTAGCAAGACAAATGTAAACTGTACTCCAAATTAGGGCCACTGGAACCTTCCACTGGAAACTGTCAATGCCATTACTGCCCTGCAAATACAGTGAATGAGGGAATACCACCATTTGTGTCCCCGCTACAATACGATCATCTAACACAATACTCTCATCCCACAGGTCTCCCAAGTACTGACACACAGCAGAGGAGCCCAGTGACAGGAAGCCCAGGCCTGTATGCAGAACCAATAGGGGAGGATTCACTTGCAAGTCTGGATTCGGACAACAAACCTGGCCCATCAGGCATGAGTGGTCAGTCCACCACCACCAGCTTCACCCTGCCCACAACTCAAACCACCTCCCCTGTGGCAGCCAGTGCACAGCAGAGCCCACCTTTCCATACCTGTGTCCCAAGGTCACATCAATCATCAGTTTCACAGGAGAGGGGCAGGAGTCAATGGTGGAAACCCAAGACAATGACAGTCCTGGTATCAGTCGGAGGGGGCACACTGCACCAGGGGCACAGGCACAGGCACAGGGGGCAAGGGCCAGTGGGAGGCCAATCGTAGGACAAGGCAGGTACAGGACACGACTGGCCAGGAGGCCGTCTCCAGGGTCCTGGGAGCCTACCAGCTAACCCAGGACCAGTTGGGCCAGATACTCACCACCTTGCAGGACACACAAAGGCTGCAGGAGAAATACCACCAGGAGGCCAGGCAGCAGTGGTAGGCACACAATGCCACCATGACATCCATATTAGGGGAGTTCAAGGAACTCAACTGCATCCTTTGGACATTTTCAACCCAACAGCAGGCCCCATCCAGTAGTCAGTCAACACCACTGCCCTCAAAATGAGCACCAGTAGCAGGAGGACACACAGGACACCAGCACCACTACCCCTGCAGCTGAGGAACCCCCACTTAAAATAGGTCGCCCATCCAGACATCCTGCAGGACCTCAGGCCAAGACCAATACCCCCACCAGGAAGTGATCCCTCTTCTGAAATGTCACCATTGTGTGCCACTGTTACACCCTCTTGGGTGTCCATTACCAAGGTCACATCATTCCGAGGCAAATGGAAACAGGACCTATGAACCTGTTACACCCTGTTGGCTGTCCATTACCAAGGTCACATCATTCAGAGGCAAATGGACACAGGACCTATGAACCTAACAGCTGGAGCACCCACTCTGATCATCACCTAGAGCACTACCCCACTCCTCTGGACTGTGTAATTCTACACTAAATAAACACCTATTATCACAAGTCATGGTGCATGTCTCTTTATTGTAAGTATTGCCAAATATGTTACAGAATACACGTCTACACAAAAAAAATGTCCAAGTTACTGATGTAGTGGGATACTCCAGCAGGTGTGTAAGTACATCCATATTGTTTTAACATCCACTGACTACTAAGCCAACAGACAAATCAGCAAGCAGACTGCAAACAGATATGTCACCTGAAGAGGGATAAATAAATGGAATGAGGTACAATGTTGTAATGAATGTAATCCACAGTCACACATCAATAGCAGTTGAACACAAACACAGGATGAGTGTCCCAGCAGCTATGTTACACCATATGTAAGGGTCTGCATTGGTAGTCACACACATGTGGGACAGGAAAGATGAAACATAGGTGACATTGTCAATTGCACAACTCCCTGAGTAGTCAGGAACAGGTACTTGCCACACCGCAGATGACAATGCATGACATGCCTACGCAGCAGGACAAGACTGAGAAGTCCCCCTAACATATCCCCAAACAGGCAGCCTGAGGACCCTAAACCTTTAGTACAACTAGAAGGCTGTACCGCAATTGCACCAGCATTCCACAAATGAACTTAGCAGCTGTGCATTTCCAATACCTCTCACGGTGAATCACCTACCCTTCAAGGTTGTTAACCGATATGTAAGGCTCTAGTCCCCACACATACCTTGATGCATGCAAATACTGGCTACAGATTGGCTTCAGCAATACATCTCCCATACGCAGATGACATGTAATGCAGACATACCTATACATCAAGGAAAGTAGTGACGAATCATGTCAGTCCTGTTGTCATGTGCCTCATCCTCATCAGCCTCCCCCAGAGTCACCGGCCGCAAACACTGCTCCAGCCCCCTCCTCCAAAAGTGGGATGTGCCTTCTAAGGGCCAGATTATGGAACATCCAGCATGCAACAATGATCTTGCAGTCCTTCCTTGGATTGTAGGGCACAACCAGACACATGAAGATATCAAAATCTGGCTTTCAAGAGACTGAAAGTCTGTTCAGTCACACTCCTCGTCTGGCCATGTGCCTCATTGTACCTGTTCTCCCCTAAAGTAGTTGGATGTCTCACAGGTGTCAGAAGCCAGGGCAGGTTGGGATATCCGGAGTCACCTGTGTGGAAAAGGAAACATGGCCATAGATAACATTGCTAGGCGGAGTGCTGACTGTGTCATGAGGGGTATAAACGTCTGACATGGAGAGCAGTACACATACCTATGAGCCAGGCCCTTTCTCCCTGTAGCTGTGACATCATTGCAGGGACACTGAGGTTCCTCATGATATAGGAAAAATGTACTGATCCAGGGAATTTAGCATTCACATGTGTAATGTATTGGTCTGCAAGACACACCACTTGGACATTGAGTAAATATGTACTTTTCCTGTTTCTGTTGGCCTGTTCATTGATCCTCTGAGGTTTCAGGGCAATGTGAGTCCCATCAATGGCCCCAATTACATTTGGGACATTTGAAATGTTGTAGAAGGCTGCTTTTATAGTTGGAAAATTTGGAGGTAGTGGGAACCTAATGTACCTATGCACATGCTTGAGCAGGGCATCCAGCACATCTTGCAACACCTTACAGAACTTGGGCTGCGAAAACCCTGCAGCAGGTCCCACTGTGACTTGAAAAGAGCCACTCGCTAGGAAATGCAGGACTGACAACACCTGGGCTGTTGGAGGGATGGCATGGGGATTCCTAAAACCTGGCAGGAGGTCTGGCTTCAAATGGGCAACCAGTTTCTTGACGCACAAACGGTTTAGTCGATAGGTCATGATTATGTGGCGCTCTTCCATGGTTTCAAGATCTACGAGTGGCGGTAAATTGGTGCATTCGTCATCACTCCATTGTGGCCAAATCTGTGCGGGGACACAAACAACAATCTGGGAATCTCTCACAATGTAGACTATTCAGTATGACACACAACAGTCATTAGGTAATAGTCATGCAAGTTGCCTTTCATGTTGTGGGAATACACATTACTTCACCCTCTGTACTTAACCAGACGATGGCACATAATTCCTGTGGGAATGGACGTATACAAGACATGTACACCTACACCTTCCCTTTGTTCCACTATACTGATCAAATATGCTGACAATTGTTGTGCCAAGAGTGGAAATGTCATTAGACACACACTTCATGTGTCTATATTCACCATGTCAGACCTGAAGAATGTATTTGTGATGACATGCAGGTAGTTACGCTGTGTAAACTCAGGACAGTAATGCCACGGACTAAAATGGCATCCGCGTGTCCGGCATGCATTGGACTGCTGGAAGTGACCTCGTTCTGCCGGTGGAAGTCATCATGGCGGAGTGCGGTCAGGACCGCTGTGCAACTCCTCATTGGTTAACATTGATGTCTATGCGAGACTCGGACCAATGACAATCACTGCTGGCAGTGATGGTCATGACCGCTGCGGTCGTAACCGCCATTTGGTGTGGGACAGCTCACTTGACTCCTGGCTTTCGGAATAGACAGACCTCCTCTTTTTGTGCTGCTATGTCCTGTCTCTTGGAGCAACAATAGCACACACTGCAGGGGAAAGGGCCCCAGCCTTCTCAACAGAGGAACTAGAAAAACTTGTGGAAGGGGTCCTACCCCAGTATTGGCGGTTGTACGTAGTTCCAGGACAACAGGTCAGTACAACGTCCTTAGTCCCACATGTTAGGTGATGTTTGATGATGTATGTGTATGCACATTGACATGTCATGACTGATCAGGTGTGTAGCATGCACATGATATGTGTGGGATATTGCCAGTGTGCATGAGCAGTGTTCGTTGTGTATCGCCAAAGCTTACTGCTGGATTGGTATCATATACATCATGTCCCCCCTTTCTCACTGTTTCCCAATCAGGTCAGCGCCCACCAGAATAAAGGGTTGTGGTGAGCCATCGCCAAGGAAGTGCGGACCCTGGGGTCCATTGCCGGCGGAGCACCCACTGCAGGAAGCGGTGGGATGACCTGCAACACTGGGCCCGGAAGACCGGGACGGCCTCCCAATGTGGGAGGGGTGCACGTCGGACCCTGACCCCCTAATGGCCCGCATAATGGCGGTGACATACCCTGAGTTGGATGGGCGCTTGAAGGCAGCACAGCAGCCACAAGGAGGTAAGTGTTGACTGTCAGGTCACTGCTGCATGGTTGTGCTCTGTCACCCTCCTTGGACTTGGCATGAATGTAGTCAGATGTGATTTAGGGAATGCACAGTCCTGGTTGCCACACCCATCAAGTAGGAGTGTGTGACGGTTGCTATGTTGAGCCATGTAGGATAAGAAGTGGTGGTACTGTGACACATGTTCAGCTGTAGGTATGGGTCTCTCATGTCTGCTATCATGTCAATGGCTGCATCCTCCATCTCTGTGTATACTGTAGTAGTACAAAGTGGTCATGACACTGTATATGGGTAATGACAGGCCTGTTACTTTAAGGTTGCAGTTGCATCACTTCCTGCATCAATGGATACTCTGTACCACAGGTACTCCACCCATTACTGTCAGTAAGTTAGTGTCCTGAGTCCCTCTCTGCTTTGATTACTATCATCCTGTAATGGTTGACGTGGTTGGATATAGTCCTGGGCTTGATCCTAAGAGGAGTCATTTTGGCATTAATGGGCATGTAGTTGTCTTCATGCAGGAGTTTGGTCTGCAGGGTTGAGATGGGTTTGAACATAACTTGCATGGCTCTGTTTGGGAATAATTGCTAATTGGTCTATTGTTTCACAGGCAGGGACAGTTATCTGCATTGTTTGTATGTGAAGTGGTTGTGTGGGTTCTAATATTTTCCTCCCTTTCTGTTTCTGCCACCCTCCTTTTCTCTCTCCTCCTCTATGTGTGCATAAGCATCATCTGGAGAGGGAGGAAGGGCACAGGGGAGTGGGCATGCAGCAGCCCACAGGACCCAGGAGGCGGCCAGCAATAAAGCCGAGGGAACTAGTGGGATGGAGGGCGAGGGGAGCATCACGGGGAGACTGGAGCTACAACAACATCTGATTCAGATACCTCCTCCGATGGCGGCTCCCTGGCAGTGGCGGACCCTTCTGTTACTACACCAACAACATCGTTGTCCGCCACCCCCCTTTCCAGCACCACCCTCACTGTTGCACCCCACCCAGTTGCCCATGCCCGCTCACCCAGGAGGGTGGGCGTCGCCACAAGCACCTCTGCTCCTGCCCCAGTCAGCCCTGCTGACCCCAATGAGGAAGCTATTGACCTCCAAGGTCCATCTCTGTGGGGCAGACAACGATCGTGAATGCCATCCAGGAACTGGCATCCCAGATGCAGCAGACAAATGCATTCCTGGAAGGCATTCACGGTGCCTTGACTAGCCTACAGAGATCCTTTCAGGCTCTGGCCTCCTCGTTGCCAGTGTCCCTTCATCTTCCGTCCCCTCTCCAGCAACCTGTTCCCAGTCCACAAGCACTCTCCCTACACCCATCCATGGCATACCAATACACATGCATACACCCACTACAACAGACAAGGTGCACAAAGACAGACATGTGCATCACAAACGTTTACACAGGCATTCACACACACAACACACATCTGCAGACACAACAACAGACACTTCTCCCTCCACCTCCTCCTTTACAGTCAAATCTCCACTCATACCTGCCAGCACTGCATTATCACACACTGGTCCTGCTGTCATTCCTGTCATTCCCTCAAATACCACAACAGCAGACTCACAGTCAATCACCCAACACACCACATCCACACTCACCACAACTGCCATCTTTGCCACCTGAAGCACATCCACCTCACTTGCACACACCACCTCAACATTCACTCACACATCACCCATTCCCTCTCCCTGCATCTCTGCCCCCTCCCAAAAAATGCATACGTACCCACTCACCCAGCCAACATTCAGCCACCACACACATCCAGACACTGCACACACCAACATCCACATACAGCACACAGACATGTCAGACAAGCACTCCCTCTACCTCCACTCCCAGCCCTCAATCATGTGACCCCGCCCCCATGTACCTAAGAGAGATTTCCTTGCTACCCTTGACCTCTTCCCTACTCCTCTCTCACCCTGTCTTCCCCGTAAACAGCATGTCCCCCTGCCCCTCTCAGGCCCTTCCACCTCCCATTCCTTGGGTACCCCCTCTAGTGTTTCCCCTACTCCTCCAACCAGCAACAAATCCACCCCTCCCAGTGCCAAGGTCACCCCTCCCAAGCCCAAGCCGAAACGTGCCCCTTCCACACCCAAACTTCCCCCACCACCCCCACACCCCTGAGGTGCCTGCCTGTCCCATTGCTGTCCCTATGAAGTGGAGGCCTATTTTCAATCAGGAGTCAAGTTGGGCCCATATTAATGGACAATGTGTCCTGCTGAAGTGGACATTGGACTTGCCGTTGGCACATTTTGTATATAGTTTATTTATTGTTTGAATACTTTGCTGTGGTTGGCAAAATAAGATGCTTGTCCTGGTTTCCTTCTACATGGAGCTGTGACATCTGTGTGCAAAGGTGCGTGAGGTCTGTGTGTGGATTATGTCTGTGTTGTTGCATGCGCTTGGTAGATGGTTTGGGCCATGGGGATGTTGTGATGTGTGTGTCTGCTTGCTTGTGTGTTCGTATGGGGTGTTGTGAGCATCCGTGTGTCTAGTGCTGCATGTGTATATTTCCTTGATTGTTGGTTGTACGTGTTGTGTCACCTGTATGATTGGATGTGTGTTCACAGCTATTGATTGTGTGTCATTGCTACATGGAGTTCATGGTGCGTGTGTATGTGTGGTGTCACACAACGTGCCCGTCTATGCCAGTGTTGAGGTGTTTGTGAGGTAGTTGTCATTGTGTGGTTATGGGGTGTGTTGGTGGTGTTGTGGTGCGTTGTGCTGTATGTTTGGCACGTATCTGCAGGGGTTTGTGTGTGTATTTGGCATTGACGTATGTTGTGTGTGTGTGTGTGTGGCCTTCACTGTGTGTGTGTGGGGTATGTGTGTTCTGTGTGGGAGTGTATCACTGCCATTTCCCTCCCCTCTGTACTAGGTATACTTGCGGTTGTCTTTTTATCGTCGTTGGTGGTCTTGAAGGTGTATGGCGAGATCCAACAATAATAGACAGTAGCGGGAAAAATGGAAGCATAGATGCTTGGAGGCATAAAAGAAGTGAATCACGAAAGCATAGCAGCCTGGGAAGTAAAACAAAGTAGAAAGCAGGTGACAGCTTGAAACTGCAGATGACTACAGGTTAAAGGCAGAAAAGAAAGGAAAAGAAAATGTGATGCGAGGCTGACAGTCATCTATAGATAATAGCATTAAAACAGTGCAAAGACTCTGGCAGCAACAATGTAGAAAAACAGCTAACAAGGTTTTATAGTTTTTGGCAGCTTATAAGTAGTTATGGGTGGCATTGAGCCGAAGTTTGAGTCTCATGATTTGGCTGCACAAGCTAGTCATGAGTATTTGTGATTCAATTCTCACAAGAGGACTGGAAGAGATAATCTGTTATTGAAGTACTGCACAGTGGTTGCTAGCTTTTCATGAACACTCAGCAGTAGATGCAGAAATCTGTAGTCCATTGAAACAAGTGTATATTTTTACATTCAACCAGCACTGAAGGGGCATGCAATCATGGTTTTGATTCCTGGTGATAGTTTCCAGGCTGCTGTTGGTCCATGCATGGCACCTGCCCTAGGTTGAAAGACGGAATCATTACAAGGGAGGTCTTTCCTGTTTTAGTCGGAGGTCAAAATCATCCCCTTGCTGTGTCCACAAGAATGGGTTCTTCGTTTGGGGGAGGTAGTTTCATGTGAAGACAAATGTTAAACAATACCAGCCAAACTGTGGAAATTTACAGAGTTCCTTAATGCTCTTCTAGAAACCTCTGCAATATTGATCCCTTCAAGAAAAAAAAGGTTCTTAGGATCAATGTGTTCAATTGCTTTTGCATGTGTATCCCAATAAAACCATGTACACTGCTACTCAATTACTATGGTGAAAGTCTGTTGTGTTGGGCACTATATTATTGCACAGTTGTTATGTTATGAAAAAACGTTCTAGGTGATATGGAAGTGTGTTGCTGTGGATTTAATGGGGCCCATAGGGGAGCCACTCTCATAAAAAGGATAAGGAAAACGGTAGAAATCATAAAGTAGATTCTACCGAATTATCGGGTGCATGACAATTATTAAAATATATTCCTCACCCACTAATCGTGGCACGCTTCATCATCGGGCTCTTGGTACCACATCCCCATGTTCACCAAAGTAAGGGACAGAGCAACAAGAGGGTGGGGGGAAGAGACAAAAACGAGACAATACAACCAAAGAACAAATAAATGGGCTCTATACGCAGAAAAACAATAAAACTCTCTCATGGGAGTCCAATCAATCTTTATTATGGGACTCCCTGGGCAGGATTAAAAGAACAATAGGCTCATGGTGGTGATCTTAGGCTGCAATCACATGAACAGCCCAAGTCTCTGCTACTCAATCAACATGTTTCGGCCGTTTCTTTTGCCCATATGGAGCAATCTGCCTTCATCAGGACTCTTGATTCCCTATAAGTAGACTCCCCTACCTGTTCTTGTACAAGGCTTTTGAGTCAACAGGAATGCTTGGGCTCAATTGTCCCCTGTCAGTAACAGTCTCTGATTTCTTGAGTTTTCATTGTGACATTATTAAATTGGAGCTCGGTGGGAGCACCTCCCTGTAGTCAGACCTTCGTCAAGGGACCAGTGCCACCATACTGCCACTTGGAGCTCAGTGGTCGGGAGGCGGGAAAAGGGAATTTTTCCTCTCACCCCTTTTTGTGCTTTGAGGCCCACAAGGAAGCAGCAAGAGTTTGTAGTTGACATTATGGACCTTTTTATCAACTGGCCAGTGGTGGATATAATTGGAAAGGCTGATTCAGAGTCAGTGTTAGAATGTTTGGACAAAACTTTTTGTTCAGAAGGAATTCCAGCCTTACTTTTGAGTGACAATGGGGTACAATTTGTTTCAAATAGTGCTAAAGTATATTTTGAAAGGATTGGTTTAAAACACAAAACTACTTCACTTTATAATCCAAGCAGGATGGAAGTGTTGAAAGATTTAATAGGCTGTTAAAGGGTGTGATCCAAGCAGTGATGAGGAAACACTATGATTGGCATATTGCAATTTGGAAAGCTGTATGGCCATATAACGTAATGGCAAATTAGGCCATTGGTATTACTCATTCGTAGCAATGCGGGGTAGGAAACCTAGGAGCAAATTTCATCCTGCGTGGATATGTCAAAATGAAATTGGTCTTTGGAAAATGTACAAAGAAGACTAGAAAGAACACAAGAAAAAAGTAAATCTTATTATGATAAGGCACTCGGAGTAAAGCCTGTTCGAATTGAAGTGGGAGATTGGGTGAGAGTTAAGAAACTTTTCAAACAGCAAAGGGGAGAGTCAATACTTTGAGCCAGAATAGACAAAAGAAGTGTTACAGAATGCAGTGAGATTGCAGAGTGGGAAAGTATGGAATTTTAAATGTATTGCTTTATGTCCAGGGAAACATGGAGAGAAAGGAGAGAATAATGAGAATGTTACGTCAAGTGCAAGTGCCTCTATATGGATAGAGGACATAGTAGAAAATGTGGATAAACCAATCGCATCTACGTTAGGTGGTGAAAACAATACCTTTAGCACACTTGTGGAGTCCTATAATGTGGAGGGACAGGATGTGGAAAGGTATAGTGACATTGAAATTGTTATGTTATGAAATGCGTTCTAGGTGGAACATTCTGCAGGAGAGGGTTGATTGCTGAGGACGGTGCAGACCTGTTTTCTGTGTTTGCTGCTTATAAATAAAGAAACATTTGGAATCACCTGTTCCCAGCAATATTTATTGTTGGATGTAGAATCGGCACAACAAAGTATTTCTTGCTTTTTATTGTTTTAAAGGTTTGTGGCTCTGTAAGGCCAAAAGTAATGCTTGCAGCAGTTGATATAATTGATAAATTTCAAATATATATATATATTTTTCTTTTTTGTTGTTGTCCTTATTCAACCCCGCATTTTGAGCCACCTCTTGATCCGTAGACCCTTCTCACCGTCTAGGTAAAAGAGGGACCCAAGCCAGGGGGCACCATTATGTCTCCCGGTCCGCTTTAACAGACAAGCAAGAGTAGCGAGCGGTGAATAATCATTGGATGATAAACGACAGGCCAATTTCAAATATTTCAAACCAGCAAATTTCAAATAATTCATAAAACTCCCCCCCAATTTAACAAAGGCAACGACAGTTCCGCATTTGTCCTAGTATGCCGCGTATTCAAGTCCATATTCGAAATGCAAAAAACTGCGTTGAGCCAGTCCATATAACTCGGAGGGGAGTCCTTCATCCAGTTTTTGCAAATTTCATTTCTACCCAACAAAATTACATAAAACAAAAATGTAAGTTTAGCCTTACTCAACTACTCAATGTAACATTTGCAGTAAATTTATTGAGGAGAAACTATGCATTATTGGGGCACGAGTTAAAGTTATCTTGAGTCACGAGTTATAGTTACTTCAGCTAACCATAAGGATAACTGATGAATTTCTATGGTTTGGTGCAAGTAAATTCAGAACCTAATTATAACATCCCTGTAACCTTTGTGTTTTAAGTGTAAATATATATATATATATATACCAAAACTGGGTGCCCACTGTTGTGATGTCATGTAGTCCTTTCACTATTGTTATATAGGGGCTTGTTAGTAAAGAAGTAGAAATAGGACTACTGTAAAGAGTATAGTTTGTTGAAGCAGGAGCTCCGAAACGCGTTGAGTTTATTCTGCCAAGAACTCAAAAATGGCAGCTGTGCTGCCTTCTTTCACTAAGGCTCTGGGGAGTCCACCTCCAGGGCTGCATTTACTCAGTGATGGCCCTACTCACTGAGCCATCATAGGCCCACAAGAGTCCACCTCTGGGGCTGAAACATCATTAAAAGTGAAGGAGGGCAACACAGCCTCCTCCTTTTACTGCTAAAGGCCCTGGGTACACCCGCTCTCCATTAAAATATACATGACCCTGCGGTTCCCAGGGTAAAATAGACTGCTGGGCAGACCCACCCCTAGTTTTTATATATATATAAAGATATATATATATATATATATATCTTAACACTAGTTTGACAATTAAGTCAAAAATGCGGCACTCACAGGATTTTCATCAGGAATTTGATCAACACCGGGAAGGTCGAAACGCGTTGGTGTTAGTTTGTTTGGGGTCCTGTCATGGAATAAAAGAAGTCTGATGAAATTCCTGTGAGTGCCGCATTTTTGACTTAATTGTCAAACTGGTGTTAAGATTATTGACGGGAGTAGATCCTTCCCCGAAGCAGGCACCGACATGAGATGTGCGTGCCTCTTTGGACCTGTTGTATATATATATATATATATACGGACCATGACTTTCGATGGATTTGCACATGTACCCAAGGAGGAGGGGGGAAACACTTAAATTACGCCACTTACAGTCAAGGTATATTATGACGCTACCCAGTAAGGCTCCTTATGGGCTCAAGGCAGATGAGGAGCTACATGTACACTTATGAATCCCAGTAAATGCTTTATGGGCTTGTATGACTAATTGGGTAAAAACTCTGAGGTGCTAGTTTTTCTGCCTAGAGAGACAATTCTCAAATATCTTTATCATGTACCAATGTTAATGAACATGGGCACTCAGCCAGACATCCTGTCATATAATAATGTATGCGATCTGCAGAACACATGCATCATGTTTGTGAAGCACTGATTTGACATTGAGAACCTAGCCCCAGAAATTGCTTTATTTTGTTGAATTGTGATTATTGCCTTATATTTACATCACTTAAAATCTCAGTTGGCATGTGAAAATCCTCGCTATAATTGCGACCATAATTATATGAGACTTAAGTATCTTATCTTCCGAAAACACATCGATAGGGTCTGTCATTTTTACTGTTTTTAATGTATGGACTACCAGTCCTAGAATGCTTCATTAAAGGTAGGATGGGCTAAACATATACAAATTGAAACAGAGGTAGGATTTGCTAACCGCGTTGGTATTTGCAGTGTCATTTCACCTCAATAAAACTTGTTAAGATCCTGAAGTGCTGTGGTCCTTCTTCTTGTTTCCTGGGAGTCTGGTCTGCCACAGCCACCAACATCAGCAGTGTGTGTGTGTGCAGTGTGCACTGCCCATCTTTGACCACATTGAAACTGGATATATATATATATATATATATATATATATATATATATAAACTATTGGTCCTACTAGGATCTAGTTTTAATAGGAAAAGCGTTTGACGAATCTTCAAAACATTTTCAAAACTAGTTTGCCACTCACTTCAAGTGCTGTCTGGAATGTTTTGGGGTGACTCTACAAGCAGGGGCAGAGAAAAAGAGGGTGGTCCCAAAATGCGTTTTCCCCATGCAATTTCCCATAGGGATTTTAGACACAACTGCATCCCAAACTTATGAACGGACCTACAGAAAACAGAAAGCTAGATCTTGCTACAGAAAGAGTGCTTTTTGTAATTTGGTGTGAATCTGGTCAGTAAAAACGTTTTATGTATATCTCTAGACGTGGATCCACTGCTGTGGATCAGTCGATCCATGCGTCACTAGCAATGCCATGCTTGGCTGGCTGCCTCCTGACAGGAAAGTACTTGGTCCCGCTTGGGGAGGTGGGGGGAGTATAAGATAGAATTCATAGAAGGGTTCAGGGTAGAAGTACCCTGACCCCATGAGAGTGATAAAGGGGTCTCTGAAGGACCCCTCATCAACTAGAAATTTGCCCCAATCTTTTGGGGGGGGGGGGTTCATGAGGATCCTCTGCAGCACTCATTATGGGCCCCCATGTGAATCTGCACCGGATCCACAGATCCAGAATCCAATAAAAAAGTATACCCACTCACAGACCAACTCACACACTCATTCACACACCCACTCACAAACCCACAAAACCACTACCACACCCAGTCACACACTCATACAGCCACTCTCACACCCACTGGCAGACCCACAGTGTGGGGTTTACGTCGTGTGGGGGCTTGTCATAGGGCCTGGCCAGGTCCTGTGGCCAATTCCCTGTGCAGCGTGGGGTTGGCCACATGCGTGGGGTTGGCCACATGCAGGGGGTTGGCCGCAGGGTCTTGGGTCCCCAGGTCCATGAAAAGCTCAAAGGGGAGAATACAGTTCGCCTCCCATTTAAAAAAAGACAACCTTTGGTAATAGGGTCCCCAGGACCTTTTTACCCCCATTTCCATTAAAAAAATATATAGCCCTGGGGGATGGACCCCCCAGGGCTTAATAAGGCTCAGGAATGGGGCCATGTGGCCCCTCTGATATTTGAGACACATAAGGTCCTTGGTGATGAGGTCCCCAGGATTTAATGAGGCTCGGGGAGGGAACCATATGGTCCACATGGTCCCTCCACTCCCTTTATAATGGTATCGCCCCAGATGATGGGATGCCTGGGTATCCCCGGAGCCTAATAAGGGTCCCGGAGGGAACCCCCTTCCCTTTTTTCTTGTATTTGGTCCTAGATGGGGTGCCCGGGGCACTGCAGCCCACCTTATGCTGCATACCACAATGGCTGTGCCCAGTGTGGGGTTGGCTGCCTGCTTTGGATTTCGCCACAGGCTGATTCCTCCGGCAAACCAGGATATTGATTTTACGTTTGGTAATAAAACAATAACTTTTTGTTTTAAAAAAAAACCTAGAAATTCACTAAAAAAATATAAATGTTAAAGTAATATTATAGTTAGGTGTGGTAAAAAAAGATCTGTTTTTGTTTTTTTTTAAAAACGTAGAAATTCACGAAAAAAAAACTTACGTTGAAATACCGTATAATTAGGTGACTATGTCAGTGATAACATTAATGTTTTGAACTAAAAAAAACACAGAAATTCACAAGTTATAGTATACAGATCTAACAATAACCTCTACCCCTTCCATGCACTGCTTATGACCCCACACATTACATCAATAATGACATGTTCTATGACATAATTTATGACATCACTCATATTTCAAATTACATTGGTGGGAATGCACGTTATAGTTACCCTAGGGCAAAAGTTATAGTTACCAGAGATAACTATAACCGGTGAATTTCAGTGGTTTTGTATATTGTCAATGATATTCTCAACTCACTATAATGTTACGTTAACCTTTGTTTTATTTCAGTGAATATATCATATATATATATACACATATATATATATATATATATATATATATATATATATATATAATAATATTTTATATATATATATATATGTGTGTTTACAGAAATAGATATTGGGGGTCATTACGACCCTGGCGGCCGGCGGTATGTTGGCGGTAACACCGCGAACAGGCTGGCGGTGTTCCGCCAGCAATCATGACCGTGGCGGAATTGCCACGGCCATACCGCCAGCCCCTCCACTTTCCCGCCAGGATTCCGCCTGACGGTCATAATCCCCAGGGATTATGAGTCCCCGACCACCGGCCTGTCCATGGCGGTACACACCGCCATGGAAAGGCTGGCAGTAAGGGGACTTGGGGTGCCCCTGGGGCCCCTGCACTGCCCATGCACGTGGCATGGGCAGTGCAGGGGCTCCCAGGCATAGCCCTGTCGCGTATTTCACTGCCCGAATTTCGGGAAGTGAAATGCGCGATGGGTGCTACTGCACCCGCTGCACATCAGCATTGCCGTCGGCTCTATTACGAGCCGGCAACAATGTTGATGTGACATTTCCGCTGGGCCAGCGGACGGTAACACTGTTACCGTCCGCTGCCCCAGCGGAAATGTCATAATAGGGAGACAGAAATACCGCCAGCAATGGCGGTATTCTGTCTCCCGCGGCCTCGGCGGTCTTTTGAAAAGACCGCCGAGGTCGTAATGACCCCCTTTATCTAGTGATGGTCGCCACTAGGTAGTTATAGTTAGGAGCAAGTTTCTATAGAAAGAGGGTTTTTTTTTTTTGCTTATTACTTTGGCACCGGTTGACAAAACTTTCTAATAAAATGCGATGCTCACTAGAGCTGCAGTCTGGAAAGTTTCAGGGTGATCCGTCTGAGGGGGGGCAAGATAAAAAGTAGGGATCCCAATACAATTTTTCCCCTTTCATTTTTTCATTGGGGTTTTGAACAGCGATAGCGCCAAAACTACTGGACGGAATTACACCAAATTTGGCAAAAAGATAGGACCTGCTCCTAAATGCATCTTTTTATTGTTTTGGTGTTCATTTGTTCTGTAGTTTTTAAGGGATTAACTGGAAAATAAATTTGTATATACAATGATGCAGAGCGCCGCGAATCCACGAGTCACACAGAGTAGTGTGATTGGCTGGCCACAAGCTTTTCCGAAAGTTGCCGCTGCAATTTTATCCACTGGCAACGGTCCTGGGGGGAGTGGATTTATCAGCAAAAACTAATACAAGGGGTAAGAGTAGAGGTTCTCTGACCCCAAAGATGGAATGAAAAGGTTGCTGATGGATTAATTATAAGTTTAAATAGGTGAAAATGCCTTTTTTTCCACAATTGTGGAGTTGCAACTCTGTTGCGGTGCTCAGGGAGGCCCCCCATGTAAAGTTACAATGGAGTTGTGAACCCCGACAATAAAAGAAGTGTTTAGATTAAGGTATAGTAATGAAAATTACTTTATGTAAAACAAAAAAAAACATAGAAATTCACTGAAAAAAACAAAGGTTAGAGGAAAGTTATAGTAAGGAAATAGAATAAAAAAAATACCTTAGAAATTCACTGAAAAAACAAAGACTACAGGGACGTTATAGTTAGGCTCTGAATTTACTCATACGAAACCATCGAAATTCAGCAGTTATAGAGTTCTTTTAAGTAACTATAACTTGCACCCTAAGGTAACTATAATTTGCACCTTTGCAATGTACTGCTAATTAGCCCAGATATTACAGCAGTCATGACAACTTCTATAACGTTCTTAAAATTACAAATGAAACATTAGCAGTTACATTTTTGAAGAAAAAGCTGCACAACCACTTGGATATTGATGTGGGCATAGAGAATGTAGGTATATAGACTGCAGTAAGAGATGTATTTGGGATGTAATGTACTGAATTCAATATGTTGTTTTGCATATTGATAATAGATTCCTATCTATATACTGTGGTTTAAATATGGTTTAGGGTACTAATTGTGAGCAAAGGTACACAGTTTTATTTGTAAGTACACTTGACATTAGAAAGTGTGTTTAAGTAGATTTATACTGTGTGTTGTAAGGAAAGTCACCCTTTAAGTGAGATGCTTGTAGACTATAGAAGAGACTGTATTTCTGTTAAAAGATTAAACATGTTCTGACTTTTAGTGATTGAGTTGAAAGGTTGTAGAGGCCTATGCCCAGGTGTATGTGCACTCTACTAGAACATATGGCACTTATATAGCTAATAACGAAAAGATACAGTCAGTCTTGTATCTAGTGAAATAATCATAAAGTCACTTGTGTATTCACTAATACTAATATACCAAGACATACACCAGGGATCATACTGATAAATTCAATAACACAATCAGGGATGCACTGATGCATACACTGACACACCTAGACACACTGTGATGTATAGACTAACATCCCCAGATGTGTACTAATGAGTACAGTGTCACACCACGGCATGCACTATTGCACGCACTGACACAACCAGGTGGACACTGATGCACTGACTGAGACACCCAGGTGCACTGTAATGGATACACTACACTACCTAGGTGACAGTGATGCATACGTTGACACATCCAGGGATACACTGACATATACACTGAGACACTTAGGTATGCAGTAATGCATGTAGTGGGACACAGAGATACACTCTTATCTATAGACTGAGAGAGCCAGGCACTCACTGATGTATGCAGTGATACACCCAGGCACACTCTCTTACATTTACTGATACATCCAGAGATGCAATTATGCACGAACTGACAGATCCAGGCACATATTGGTACATGCAGTGAAGTGGACACTGATGTATTCAGAGAATCATTCAGATGTACAGTGATGTATACACTGAGACACCTATAGAGAGAGAGAGAGAGAGAGAGAGATGGATAGAGTGGCACTCACACACCTAGGAGTACACTGATGTATACACTACCACACACAAGCACCCACTGATGCATACACTGACATAGCTAGGGTGAAACTCATCCATACACTAAGACAAGTATGTACACACTTATGCAATCACTGATACTGATACAGACATACAGATACTAATGCATACACTGACACAACCAAATGCAAAATGATGCATGCACTGACAAACCCAGGCCACATGATTGCATACACTGACACACTCAGATGCACAATGATTTATAGATAAATACATCCAGAGACACACACTAACACACCAAGATACACACATTAATGCATACACTGAGAGACCAAGGCAGACACTAATGCAGAAACTAACAAAGCAAGTTTTATACTAGTGCTTCCATTCAAACATACAGGTAGACAATTTCATATACATTGACATACCCAGGATCAGATTTGGACATACAGTAACACACTCAGGGACACAATTATGGATAGATCGAGACACCTAGACTGAAACTGATAAATAAACGTATACATGGAAATGAAAATGTATATATGAACTCACACGGGTATGGAAATACTGATGAGTAATAAAGACTTGAACACAGCTCTTTGTTTGCTTCAGTGGATGTTCTAACAAGAACAGTTTTTTTGGTAGTTTTTGATAGAACAAGTTTTTAATTCTTCCCTATATTTCTATTTTTCAGAAAATGTATTGGAAACTTGGGAGAGACTTACATGCAATACTTTTGCATTACGAAAGCACTACAGTGCACAGTAACAGCTAGTTTGAAGAACAACCTTGTGAAAAACAATTAGCAATGATGGTTTTTGACCTGCAAAAAGAAGTTGTTGACATTTTGAACGTTTGCAACCACAAGATTATGGCAGATGCTGCACGATGTTACCATTTGACCTAATTCGGTTCATGTGGCTGGCATACTGATATTCTGAGCAGTAGCTTGGGTAGTTGATGATGTACCAGGTTCTGCATCAAAATGTGTCAGTTCTTTTTCTCTCACCATTCAGTGGTATGCCTGTTCGTGGATTGTGCAGAGATGTTTCCACATACTCGATGTTCCATGGCTGTATTTCTTTGCTGTACCCATAGACAGGGTTTTTTTCACAGAAGTTGCATTTCACAATTCTTGCACTCACTTTTTTCCCCTGATAGGTATGGTAACAAATTTCCATACATCACTCTCTTTTCTACATGAACAAGGCACCTGCTGAGAATCATCTTCTTCGGGAATATCTTGAGGCTGTGCAGGTGGTGGTGGAGCACTCCCTTCAGCCATTCTGGAAAGTTCTGTAGCAGGAGGATCACAGCAGAGATGCTTCTCCCTCAAGAGCTAGCAGAATATCAACTGTCTTAGGAAGTGGCCCTACCCAAAACTAGGCGTGGTTCGAAAGTAACCAATGAAATGACAGATCGCTCTTCACACATTGAACGGCCTCACGGTTCCGAATAGGAGTCACGGTTCCATGAAAATTGTAATATAAGTTTTGTGTTCTATTGTAAATAAATAAAATATGATTGTGAGATGTAAATATGTCCAGTCCTCTGTTTATATAGGAAAGAGTGGAGTGCATATTGTAATAAAAAAAAAAAAAACTATTGTGAATCCACGGATCTGAACCACAGATTAATTCCGGTCACATAATCGGAACGGAAACCATACAGCTTCACCACTCTGCTAATTCGGAGCCGCAGATGGCACTGCAGTTCCAAAATTAAGTTAAAACAAATAATATTACAATACTACTGCAGAACAGTGTAAATTCTGAAAAAAGTAGAACACAATCTTAGCAGCACTTTTATAAGAAGGATTGATTCTTCAATTCAGTTTGCAACACTGTACAGGGTTGGTGTATTTAATTGTGGCAGAGGGCTTAATTGAAGGATTTCTAACACTTTTTCCCCCAGACATCTAGGGTTAATACCTAAGTAGGCATTTAGGTATAAAGTATAAAAAATATAATTACCTAAAAACCCAAACATTATACACAAGTTATAGTTTTAAAGTACACTTAAACAAACCTTCGAAGTTCCATAAAAATACAAAAGTTTATAGGGACATTAAAGTTAGGAAATAGAATAAAAATAACCTTAGAAATTCACTGAAAAAAACAAAGGTTACAGGGATGCTATAGTTAGGAAATAGAATTAAAACAAAACGTAGAAGTTCACTGAAAAAAACAAAGGTTACAGGGACGGTATAGTTAGTACAAAGAATTAAAAAACCTTTGAAATTCACCGAAAAAAACAAAGGTTACAGGGACGTTATATTTAGGAAATAACGTTTTTAAAAAACGGTTCTGAATTTACCCGTACAAAAGCGTTCAGCAGTTACCGAGTTAACTATAACTTGCGCTCCCTTAGTGCACTGCTTATGACCTCACATATTAAATCACTCATTAAATGGTCAGTGACCTCACTGATGACATCACTGAAGACATCTCATATGACATCACTGATGACATCATCCACACACTCATACACCCACTCATTTGCTCATACAAACTCTTGTATACCATACACACACATCAACTCACATACTTATTCAGAGATGCATAAAAGCGCTCATACACTAACAACTCAGGTATTGACAGACTCATACAGTTGCATACACACCCACTCATACACTCAATGACACACCCATTCATACACCCATACAATACCTCACACAGCCTATTAATAGATCACTCATCTAGTGACACATCCAGTCAATTATCTGTAGACACACTGACACACGCACACACTTTTCAACAAGGCAAGCAGCATCATCGCTATCCACCTCTGCAGAACCATCAACAGCTCCTTCGAATCAGCCACCTTCCCAAAAATATGGAAACACACAGAAGTCAACGCACTACTGAAGAAGCCCAAGGCAGACCCAGATGACCTGAAGAACTATCGACCGATCTTCCCCCTCCCTTTCCCGGCCAAAGTAATCGAAAAAGTCATCAACGCCCAACTCTCCAGTTTCTTAGAAGACAGCAATGCTATCGACACCTCCCTATCAGGATTCACAAAATAATCACAGCACCGAGACCGCACTCATCGCTACCTCGGACGACATAAGGATCATGCTCGATAAAGGCGAAACCGCAGCACTCATCCTGCTGGACCTCTCCGCTGCTTTTGACACTGTATGCCATCACACCCTACGTACACGTCTCTACAACACCGGAATCCGCGACAAAGCCCTCAACTGGATCTCATCATTTCCCACCGGCAGAACCCAGAGAGTCCGCCTTCCACCATTCCAGTCAGAATCCTCCAGAATCATCTGTGGCGTCCCCCAGGGTTCCTCGCTCAGCCCTACGCTCTTCAATGTCTACATGGCCCCTCTCGCCAACATCGCACGAACACACCACATCAACATAATATCATACGCAGATGACACCCAGCTGATCCTCTCCCTCACAAACGACTCTACTACTGCTAAAAACAACCTCCACAACAGGCTTCTCGCCATTTCCAACTGGATGGAATCAAGCCGCCTCAAGCTCAACACCGACAAAACTGAGGTCCTCATTTTCGGCCCCAACCCTTCAGTTTGGAATGACTCCTGGTGGCCCAAGACTCTAGGCACCGCACCCTCGCCCACCACCCACGCTCGCAACCTAGGCTTCATCTTGGACCCCACTCTCAGCATGACTCAGCAGGTCAACGCAATCTCCTCTTCCTGCTACAACACCCTCCGCATGCTCTGTAAGATCTTCAAGTGGATCCCTGTCGAGACCAAAAAGACCGTCACCCACGCCCTGGTCAGCAGTAGACTGGACTACGTCAAGGCCCTCTATGCTGGAACAACAGACAAACTGCAATCAAAGCTTCAACAAATCCAGAATACAGCCGCACGCCTCATCATTGACGTACCTCGCCGCAATCTTATCTCCCCCCCACCTCAAAGAACTGCACTGGCTACCCAAACCAAAGCGGATCACCTTCAAGCTCCTGACCCACGCTCACAAAGCCCTCTACAAAACAGGACCCGCCTACCTCAACAACAGACTCACCTTCCACACACCCGCACGCCATCTCCGCTCCGCCAGCCTCGCCCTTGCCACCGTCCCCCATATCCGACGCACCACTGCCGGAGGAAGATCCTTCTCACACCTCGCCACCAGGACTTTGAACTCGCTACCGCTCCAGTTACGCCAGACCCAGGACCTCCTGATGTTCAGGAAACGCCTCAAAACATGGATTTTCGACCAGTAGCTCCCCCCCCACCAGCGCCATGAGACCCTAATGGGTGAGAAGCGCCCTTAATAAATAAGCTGATTGATTGATTGATTGATTGATTACTATACAGTCACTGACATAGTCACTGACTCATCAGTACAGTCACTTACACACGCAATCACTCAACTATACAACTATTCACATACCAACTCACTCACATGAACAGGCACTCACATACCCACTCAGTCACCAGGGATTTTTTTTGTGCCAGTTTCACGCAAGGGGAGTGATCCCTTAGGTATGGCCATACCCCCACCCCAAATACATGGGGACAAAGTTGTTCCGCCTACCGGTGGGCAGAAGGGGCAATTACCCCAGAACCACTCCCCAGGGGGGCAGAAAGCCTACTAGATGCCAGGGACTTTAAAAAAACTAAAAAGTGGGCTGGTGGCTACCAATCAGTATGGGCATGGTTATGCCCCCACCCCAACTGAAGGAAGTAACAGTCTTTCAGCTCTCCCCTGCACACTAAAACATGTTATCCCACTGCAAGCAAGAGGACATTTGATTATTTTGGGTTTTGGTTTTACATTTGGGCCATGAGAGCTTGGCTAACTCTCAAAATCATCCCACTTGGAATAGTGAGGGCTGCACTTTTTGGACATTTTGGGACACTGCCATGTAGAAAATCCACAAGACTTAGACACATCTGAAAACTAAACATCTGGGTGAGTCCAGGGTGGTGTGCTTCAAATGCACCCTCCACCATTTTCTTACCCACAATGCCCCGCAAACCCCCAATTTTGCTGGGAATCACAAATGTTTCTGATAGAATCGACAAAATTTCCACCACCCAGCATTGTTGCATCCATACCGATAAAGATTCTGCCCCACTTGTCAGCCTAAAAATATAAATTTTTTTTAACTGCCCTTTTGGATCTGCTTTGGTTCCCCCTCAATTTTGACATGTTTTTGGCTCTTCCCTGTCACAGGCACTTGACCCACCTACACAAGTGAGGTATCATTTTTACCGGGAGACTGACGGGAACGATGGGTGGTAGGAAATTTGTCCCGGTGCGCTGATCCCACACAGAAATGTGGGGATTTTGTTTGCTAAATTTGAGCTTTGCTGAGGATTCTGGGTAAGAAAACACTGGGGGATCAACGCAAGTCACACCTCCCTGGACTCCCTCAGGTGTCTAGTTTTCAAAAATGTTTGGGTTTGGTAGGTTTCCCTACATAGCTGCTGAGCCCAGGACCAAAAACGCAGGTCCCCCCCTGCAAAAACAGGTAGTTTTGTATTTGATAATTTTGATGAGTCCAGATAGTGTTTTTGAGGCATTTCCTTTCGCGGTCACTAGGCCTACCCACACAAGTGGGGTACCATTTTTATTGGGAGACTTGGGGGAACGCTGGGTGGAAGGAAGTTTGTGGCTCCTCTCAAATTACAGGAACTTTCTGTCACCGAAATGTGAGGAAAAAGTGTTTTTTTTAGCCAAATGTTGAGGTTTGCAAAGGATTCTGGGTAACCGAACCTGGTGAGAGCCCCACAAGTCACCCCATCCTGGATTCCCCTATGTGTCTAGTTTAAAAAAATGCACAGGTTTGGTAGGTTTTCCTAGGTGCCAGCCGAGCTAGAGATCAAAATCCACAGGCACTTTCCAAAAAACACGTCAGTTTTCAATGTAAAAATGTGATATGTCCATGTTGGGTTTCCTGTCGCTGGCATTAGGCCTACCCATGAAAGTGAGGTACCATTTTTATCAGGAGATTTGGGGGAACACAGAATAGCAAAACAAGTGTTATTGCCCCTTGTCTTTCTCTACATTTTTTCCTTCCAAATGTAAGACTGTGTGTAAAAAAGACATCCATTTGAGAAATGCCCTGTAATTTACATGCTAGTATGGGCACCCCAGAATTCAGAGATGTGCAAATAACCACTGATTCTCAACACCTTATCTTGTGCCCATTTTGGAATTACAAAATTATATTTCAGCAAATGAATTGCTGGATACCTGGTATGCAATGAAAACCCATTGCAAGGTGCAGCTTATTTATTGGCTCTGGGTACCTAGGGCTTTTGATTAACCTAGAAGCCCTATATATCCCCACAACCAGAAGAGTCCATCAGATGTAACGGTATATTGCTTTCAACAATCTGACATCGCAGGAAAAAGTAACAGAGTAAAATGTGGAGACAAATGGCTGTTGTTTTCACCTCAATTTTAATATTATTTTATTTCAGCTGTTATTTTCTGTAGGAAAACCTCGTAGTATCTACACAAATTACCCCTTGCTGAATTCAGAATTTTGTCTACTTTTCAGAAATGCTTAGCTGTCCGGGATCCAGCATTGGTTTCACATTTCTGTCACTAAATGGAAGAAGGCTGAAAGCATAAAAAGTAGTAAAAATTGAATATATCCCACTAAAATGCCACAATTGTGCTGAAAAATGTGGTTTTCTGATTCAAGTCTGACTGTTGCTGAAAGCTGGGAACATGGTGATTTTAGCAGCACAAACACTTTGTTGATGCCATTTTCAGGGAAGATACCACAAGCCTTCTTCTGCAGCTCTTTTTTTGCTGTATTTTGGCTAATTTCCTGGTCTCCTTCAGTGGAACTGACAAACTCTTGGTACCTCTGGAATCCCTAGCATGTTGGAAAAAAAGGACGCAAATTTGGCATGGGTAGCATATGTGGACAAAACGTTATGAGGGCCTAAGCGCAAACTGCCCCAAATAGCCAAAAAAAGGCCTGGCACCTGAAGGGGAAAAGGCCTGGTGGCGAAGGGTTTAAAAACTGACACACCAACTCAGTTTAGGATATAGCCACTCATACACTCACTGACTCACCCATACAGTAACTGGCTCACCAAGTCACTCACCAATACAGTGACACCCATACAAGCACTCTGACACCCAATATGTCACATATACAGTCATCCATAGGAGCACTCACACAGCCATTCATACATCAATACAACCACTTACACTCCCTGGAGAATGTCATGAGTGATGGCATCAGTGATGTCACTGACCATGTCATGAGTGATGTGAGGTCATAAGCAGTGGATCACGGAACACAAATTATAGTTAGCTCAGGTAACTATAATTGCTGAATTCCTACGGTTTTGTATGAGTAAATTCAGAACCTAACTATAACGTCCACGTAACCTTTGGTTTTGTCAGTGAATTTATATATATACATATATGTGTGTATATATATTTATATATATATATATATATATATATATATATATATATATATATATAGATATAGATATATAGATAGGTATATTTATTTATATAAAACCCAGTGGCAATCGCCATTGGGTAGCTATACTTAGGCCAGCGTTTCCAAAAGAAATGCATTTTTTTGTGTTGCTAATAACTTTGTGCATGGTTTGATGAATTTCTGCAAAACAATGTTAAAAGTTTCTGGGTGATTTGTCAAATGAGGATCGAGGAAAAAGGGGATCCCAAAACACAAGATCCCCATGAATTTTTCATGCACTCCTTTAGGCAGGGCTACAGCAAGAACTTGTGAAGGGAATTACACCAAGTAAATCCCATAGCATATAGTAAGATTTGGATTTTGGTGGACAGGATATCTATAACCGTTATGACGGAGTAACCCATCCGCCAAGTTCTAAATCAGGTCCTTAGTTCCATGCCCTGAATTAAAACATAAATTATATAAGGACAAGGTTGGGGATACTGTGCCACCCCAGACCCTGTGGGGGGAACCCAGAGGACCCACCGCATTCTCTTCTGTAGTGACTAAGACAAGTGGGTTCTTGCTTGTCTTCTCCTGGTCTGAACAGCATTCATGGGTCTCCCTTGTAATTACTGCTGAGTATGCAAATGCACAAAATCACATACGAGCTCCGCCCATTTGGTCATGTCCCTTCCATGTTGGTAGTATGTAATAGTGTCCCTGACATTTTCCAGGCTGATGGGCAGCTCGGGTTACTAAAGTGACAAGTTCATTCCCACCGATTTTGATGGCATGTTCTTGATGCAGAGAAATAGGAGGACATCTCCACCAAACAAAGAAGCAATTACTTCATATAAATACCCTTGTTTGGTGTACATTCAACCCTTTGTCTTTAGTCTTGTTGTCTTCTCTATAGGAGGATTCATTTTGTCACTAAATTCTGTATGAAGACACTTAAGCAAAAATCACATTGCCACAATTACACATACACAAGGTCACTGGAGACATTACCTTGTGGTCCTCTAAGCAGCTGTAGTTTAAAATATGCACTAGATATTCATCCAGTGAGGTAGCACTCACCAGTTAACCAGTAGACAGTACTCCAACTGGGTAGCTCATTTAAATTGTGGCCCTGGGGGATGTGGTCCCTGGGGCTCAATCAGGCTTAGGGAGTGGGTCCGGCACCGCTCTCTCTTTATTAATTACTTGCCGCCGGGATACCCAGAGCCTGTTAAAGCTCGGAGTTGGGGGGTCAGATACCCCCCTTGCCTTCTTTTATTGAATTTGGACAAAAGCGATGGGATCCCTGGGGCCCTGGGGAGGGGGTCCCCCTTTATTTTCATGTTGACCCCAGAGGATGGGGATGAGAATTTCTTCTGAGTAGTCAAACAGAAAACTAGATAAAAGGATCTGTTTTGTTTAAAGGAAGCTTAAAAGTCACTGAAAAAACAAAGGTTAAAGTAATGTTATAGTTAGGTGAATATGTCTGAGACAACAGTAATGTTTTGAACAAAAAAAAACTCATTAATTTACCAGATTCGCCACATCCAATCACCTCCCCCGATAGCTTTGTTATGGCTTCTCATGAGTGTGACTCAAACAAAAACAGAAAATATATATTATGACATTGTCACAAATATTCAAGCTTGTTGGGAATTGCTCTGTAACAATGCACTCTTACCAGATGCTCCAATAAAGGGTGAGATGAGAACCCCAGAGTGTTCCAGGAACCCTCACCAAACTGGGGAGCTCCAGCAGTGGGCACACATGTAGATCGCCAACAGACTAGGAGCAAACAATAGGTAAATGGTAATCAAGTGGTACTTTGGATAGACAGCAGAAAAGGGAAACTCAACAAACTTGAAGAGAGATGCTAATAGTGAATAAACCTTTCAGCAACAGGGAGCCCTACAATTAAATAAGTTGTGAGGCAACTTCTTCTATGCAACTGATTCTACTTACCTTAGCCCGGAAGGACTGACACTGCTTCCCTTGTTCTTAGTCAGCCATGTGCATATGACCTTACCCCTCCTCCATTTCTGCCTGCTCAAGCCTTCTCAAGTCCAGTCTCCACCTTCTCCATGAGATCCTTTCTGAGCTTTGTTTCCCTACTTTGTTCCACAGTTTACTGAGCCAAGGTTTCTTTACCAGTCTCAGTCTAAAGTTCCTGACAGATATACTGTGTTCTCTTGGCATTGTACAAGGGTGAAGTTTTGTTTGCTCTCTCCCTACTGCAAGCATATTACAGCACCTGCTAAATATCAAGGAAAATACCCTTTCAAAAACCCTTTTCAGGGCTTGTGCTTTATGATCTTATATGTAATAGATAAAAAAATGCACAGCATTATGCCCATCTTACAGGGGTTGGTAGGTGTTCTGCAAGAGATTCCTAAATCAGTCTGATGATGAATGCTAGTACTGAAATTCCTGAAAAATCTGTGAGTGAGTTTGGTTTTAGTAATTTAATACATGCTAGAGCAACAGGCCAGGCCCCAGACATACCTTGACGAACCACGCTTTATGGCATGTTCTATTTATAATACTGTCCATCAGTATTGTTAAGCTGTGTGTCTTATGTGAATCAAAGGAATGGGTGCCTTTACGTGTTCATGTGTGTCCGGGACATGTAACATATCTTAGCCTCAGTTACCCGAGCACAGAAACAGATTCCCTAACTAGCTCTGTTTAAGAATCACAATCCAACAGTACCTCTTTGAAAATCTCTTTTGAATAGTCAACCCCTCAGATTGTGCATGTTTAGCATTTTAACCAGAGGCTCCAGCAGCTGGGTTATGCTAGTCCTTGGTAGCAATTGTGATAAATCCTATTGACTATCCATGTACCATTTACGTCACAAGTACTTTTAGTCCCATATAGCATATTTCACCATTTAAAACACTACCTGAGAGCAGCAATGCCTCCTTATATTGTGGGACCTCTCAACTGCTTTTGACACAGCTGAGCATCCCACCCTTAATCACACCCTGGAGTCTTGAGTGCGATTCACTTGCAATGTCATTCACAGCCTCTCCTCTTACCATTCCACTTGCCACTAGTTTGTGTATATGGGGATCTCCAGGTCAAAAAAGATCACTATCACCTGTGAAGTCCTCCAGGGATCCATACGGTCTCTGGTCATCTAAAACCTTCACATAGTGCCACTTGGAGTCCTACTCACAGATAACAGTATCAAAAGTCACCAATATGCTGATGATATACAACTTTACATGAAAGCCTCCTCTGCTTCAGACATCCAGTGCCTCACACACTACCTGTACACCATCCAGACTTGAATGTACAGTGACAAATTGAAGCTTAACCCAATCAAGACATCATTCCTGTTATTTGCCAAGAACAATAAACAAGATACAGTACAAACCTGGCTCAATGACATGATCTTTGATGGCTTTGAACTTTAACTTTCACCAAAGCAAAGTCACTTGGTTCACTCTAGACACCAACTTCACCATCATGGAACAAAAAATACAAAGACTGCCTGGTACTAACTCTCTATTCTAAACAGAGTCAAACATTTTTTTTCAGAAATGGTCCTAAAAACTGCTGTTCAAGTCCTTGTACTCTTGCGTCTAGATGGTGGTAAAGGCATACTCCATGGCCTCTCAGTCCCACACTGGCACCCTTAGGGTCATTCTACAGACTGCAGTATGTCTCATCCAGGGCTTGAAGAAATATGATCACATCACCCGGTCCTCATGGAACTCCTTTGGCTCTCCTTGCTAGACTGCACCATCTTCAATATCAGCTGCATAATTTACAAAGCTATCACCACCAGCACTCCTGCTTATCGTGCAGACAAGCTCACCATCTGCGGAGAATCTCAGCACAACTGCAGGCAGAGCACCATCAGACTGCAGACCCAGAAGTGTAAAAAAGAAAACAACAATACAGGCCTTTTCTTCTATGCATCCATGATCTGGAACATCACTGTATCCATGAGGACTGCACCAGAGCAGCTCCAGCTTAGGAAAGAGTTAAGACTCATCTCTGTCATCTCCTTAAAAAAAACACTACATCAAAATGTATTGACCTTCCAAAAAGTGGCTTCAGGTTTGCGCTGTAGAAGTAGCATGCTTGAGGTTTGATATACACATCATCATGGGATACTGTAAGGCAGTGCTTCCCAAACTTTCAAGAACCATGACTCACTTTATTAGTATGACAAAATTTTGTGACCCACCTTGATCTAATGGACATAAGGTGGGCTAGTTTTTTTTATGCATCATCTGGTAGCACATTATTATTTGCAGACAGCACATTTTCCTTTGAAATGGTCACTACATTTGCACAGACATACAGGGCCATATTTACAAGGCCTGTGGCGAGGGCAGTGCAGCAAGTGCCTTACTGTGCTGCTGTGCGCCACTGGGAATGGGCAGAAATGCACTGTATCTACAAGATACGGTGCATTTCTGTCATCACTCACTGCGTCAACGCAGGCAACCTTGATCATGATGCAAGGGTGCATGTGTTGTGTGGATGATTGTTTTTGTGCAGAAAGAGACACCTCCCTGCACAAAAAAACAATCAATGGAGGCAATTTCCTTGTATGTGTGCTGCAGGATGCAGCACACATAGAAAGAGGAAAAAACGAAGGGAAATAAAGATATTCCTCCCCGTTGTGTCACTCTTACGCCACCCCTGGGGTGGTGTAGGCTTTTGACGCATTCACAGGTTTATAAACCTTGTAAATCTGGGAATGTGTCAAAATCCATGGATTTTGCGTGGGAACATCCAAGCAACACCCATGGAAATGCCTCCTTGACGCAAAGATATAGTGACCTGTAGATATAGGTCAGCACCCTGCGCCGCCGGTGAGTCACAAAAAGGGGTGCACCGGCAGCCCAGGCCATTTGTAAATATGGGCTACCGTTTTATAAATAAAACAATATTGCAAGCAAATCATAATATGTGGAAAACAGGTTTTAAAAAATATTTATTAATTGTGCATCTCCAAGTAAAGTCAATCAATCAATCAAGGATTTGTAGAGCACAGCTAATAACCCATAGGGTCTCAAGGCGCTGTATGTGTGCATGCTGCTCAGTCGAAGAGCCAAGTCTTGAGGTCCTTCCTGAACTGCTTCAGTGATGTGGTCTGCCTGGGCTTGAGAGGTAGCACATTCCATGTCCAGGTTGCTAGGTAGGAGAAGGGTCTTCCTCCTGCTGTACTTTTCCAGATCTTGGGGACGGCTGCAAGGGCAAGCTGGGAGCAATAGAGACGTCTGTTGGGTACATAGAAAGCGAGGCGGTGGTTGAGATATGCCGGTCCTAGTTGGTGCAATGCCTTGTAGGTGTAGATCAGGAGTTTGTATGTCATGTGCTTATTGACTGGGAGCCAGTGTAGGTCTCTGAGGTGGGAGGAGATGCAGCTGTGTCGGGGAATGTCCAGCATGAGTCTGGCTGCTGCATTCTGGACTCTTGGTAGTCTTGATTGAAGTTTCATGGTGATGCCGGCATAGAGTGCGTTGCCCTAGTCCAGTTTGCTAGTGATGAGTGCGTGGGTGACTGTCTTTTTTGTGTTGGAGGAGTCCACTTGAAAATCTTCTGCTGGAGTCAGATGGTGTGAAAGCATGACGAAGAGACGGCGTTTGCTTGGTGGGTCATCGAAAGAGAGGAGTCCAGGATGATGCCCAGGTTGCGCACATGGTCTATTGGGTGTTACCCAGAGCGGTGGGCCACCAGGAGTCATTCCAGGCAGAAGGGGTGGAGCCGATCACGAGGATCTCTGTCTTGTCTGAATTGAGCTTGAGGCAGCTGGCCTCCATCCATGCGGCGACTGCTCTCATCCCTTTGGGAAAATTCCTCTTGGCTTGAGCAGAGTCCTCGGACAGGAAGAGGATCAGTTGGGTGTCATCAGCATAGGAGACTATGTTTAGCCTGAGTTAGGAGATCTTGGCAAGCGGGCCATGTAGATGTTGAAAAGCGTCGGCCTGAGTGAAGATCCTTGAGGCACTCCGCAGCAAGTGTTTTTAGGGTCTAACGTGAACGGCGGTAGTCTGACACTGTGTTCTTCCGGTGAGTAAGGACCTGATCCAATCCATGGCTTTGTCTCGGATACTGGTATCTTGCAGTCTGTCACAGAGGGTGGATTGGGAGACGGTGTCAAATGTGGTGGAGAGGTCGAGGAGGATGAGGTCGGCCGTGCCTCCATGGTCCAGTATGATGCGTATGTCGTCGGTGGCTGCTAAGACTGCAGTTCCAGTGCTGTGGTTGCTTCTGAATCCAGACTGGGATGGGTCTAGGATACAGTGTGTCTTGAGGAAGTCGGTGAGTTGCTGGTTGACGGCCTTCTCTGTTCCCTTGGCTGGGAAAGGGAGCAGAGAGATGGGTCTGCAGTTCTTCTGCTTCCTAGGGTCAGCGGTGGGTTTTCTTGAGTAGCAGGCTGGTTTAGGCATGCTTCCAGTCTGAGTGGAATGTGGCGGTCTTGAAGGATCGGTTGATGATTTGGCAGATCTCAGGTGCTATAGTGGCGCTGACCAGGTTGAGGATGTGATGAGGGCATGGATCCGAGGGTGCTCCAGAGTGGATGGAGTTTATAAGTCTTTGGGTGTCCTGTATGGTGATGGGGGTTCAGGAGTTCAGTATCTGGTGAGTTGCTAGGTCCGTGGAAGGTGAGCGGTGCTGGAGGGATTTGGTTCCTGAAGCCTTCGTAGATGTCCTGGATCTTACGGTGAAAGACGGTGGCGAGGTCGTTGCAGAGGTCTTGGGTGGGAGGGATGGATGAGGTGTCTGCCTCAGGGTTCGTGAACTCTTTGATGATGGGGAAGAGCTTTTTGTTGTTGTGAGCGCTGCTGAGGCGTGTTTGAAAGGCGACTTGAGAGTGCTGTGATTTGTTCTGATCCCACTAAAATCTTTGTTTCCATCACACTTTAGAATTTAAAAAAAATGTGCTTCATTTAGCTTACCTAACTGCTGAATGTGTACAGTTAATTTACAGGTATTTACATTTTGTTGTGTGTTAGGAAAAAATGACATCCTCCAGCTTTCCATTTACATTTGATATATGCCTACTGGATTGTCACATAATTAGCTTTCTTTTTCTTTCTCTGACTGCAGAGTGAAAGGATGTCGTAACAAAACAGTAATCATATTAAAAATATAGGAAGACATGGACATTTTAACTCTGTTTTTGAAGCCCAGCAAATGTGACACAATAAATACAGAAGGCATATTTATTTATTGCCCAGGCTGGCGACTCACCATAAATTGGCTTGAAACCAAAAAGTGGGTCACACAGTTTGGGAAACACTGCGTTAGTTGATATAAAACATTATTTTTCACTGACAATTCGGAAAGATCGAATAAACTTATATGTAATAAGGTAATGGTAGGATCATCAGACGCCACATTTTCAGATATAGAGCAATAAAGTGAGGTCAATTATTCTTTTTTTCAAATATATTTTTATTGAACTGTTTGCTGTTTTACATATGTAGGTCATTTTACAGTAACATTTTGTCATTATTATACACTTCTACTTAGTTGTCCGCACCACTGTTTTGCTGCGTTTGTATTGTGTTCCACAATTACTTGCTCATTTCGGTATTTTTATAATACTTGTATAACATTGCCAACTACGCATGATCAATCCGATTTTATGGAGACAGTATTTTCAGTGCCCCTTGTTACTTTTTATATTGGTGACCTAATAACAGACTTAACTCCACTACAAACTATATATAAACTTAATGGCTTATGTGGGTGTGCCTGCTTAACTTCAAGGAGGGGGGGGTCGTCATGGAGTTTCATTCTATGTAGGAGTGAACTATCTACTGTTCCCCTCCCTCCTCCGCTCTTTTAGTCATTGCGTCCTATCCCCTGTACTCTCTCCCTTTGCGCCCGGACTGGCGGGGCACCCGACGTTCTTCCCCTACTGTTTTCTGGAACCTTCCCTTACAAGCGCATCAGGTGACCCTCTCAACTAATTCAGCCCATCCCCTCAGGTGCCATTGGTCCCTTCGTTAGGCCATCCCAGCTTGTGACTAGGTTTTCCCACTCTGAGGCGTTGGGGGTCTGGCGAACCCCCCTGGCCTCCTCGGCCTTAAGGACCCGCAGTTCTGCTCTGGACCATCTTTTGACATCGCTTCTCCATTCTGTCAGTGAGGGGGGTGCGATCGACTTCCAGCCCTTCGTAATCAGCCTTTTGTAGAGGGCTATGGACACGTCAAGGAAACAACTCTCTACCCTTCTCCATTTGGCACTAGCTCTGAGGCCCAATAGACACATGTCGGGGGTTGGCCGGATCTCCATCTCGAACAGCTCCGTGAGATTCGCCATCATCGCTTCCCAGCCCCTCTGGAGTATCGTGCATCCCCACATCATATGATCAAAGTCGGGATCACCATCTCCGCATCTGGGGCAAGTCTTGGGCTCCCCCCCGTATATGCGGTACAGCCGTTGGGGAGTAAGGTATGTTCTGTGTAGGTAATTGTATTGGATGTATCTCAGTCTAGTGTTGCGTGAAATCACCCTAGGATAAGCAAGTGCTCTAGTCCACTCTGACTCGGTCAGATCCCGCCCAATTGTCTTCACCCATTTTTCTCTTAGGGATCGCAGGGGGTCCACAGCTACCTCTATTTGGGCCCTGTATATTTTGACTATTAGGTGGGTTTCCTCTCCCCCTGTCAGCAGGAGGTGCAACACCCCGTGGGGAGCGGGTTCTGCGTTGACCGTGGTCCAATGCTCCTTCAGGGTGTGCACCAGCCTTCCAAAGAGTAAAAATTGTCCTATTGGGACTCCCCCCTACTACATCAGCAAAGCTCCTCAGCACCCCCTCCCTGAATATCTCCCCCACTGTCTCTATCCCTGCTCTCGTCCAAGGTCCCAGTCCCAGTCCCCCTGGCCCCTCCGCTCTCGTATCCAGAGCGACGGCTGCCAGCGGCAGAGCGGGAGAATACGGTGGCCCCACTCCGGTCCTCCTCTCACACTGTTTCCAGCATCTCATCGCCACATTGTACATTATGTTGCCTCTAATGGGGGCCATCTTCCTGCCCACCATATTTGCTGTAATCTGAGCTACGTCAATTTCACCATGTGCGGTAGCCAGGTCCAGCCGCCCCCTACCCGCTAGCCAGCCGGCCACCCATTGTAACTGGGACGCCAGGTAATAACCTACGAAATCTGGGGCGCCCAGGCCTCCCAATTGCGTCGGTCTACAGATGGTCGAGAGCGCGGTTCTTCTGCGGCCCTCATCCCATATCAGTTCTCTGAGCAAGGCGTTCAACTCTCGGAACCATGCCGCGGGGATCTGTAGTGGTAAGTTAGCAAAATAGTAGAGGAGGCGTGGAAGCATGACCATTTTTGAGAGCGCCACTCTGGCCATGATTGTTAGTTTTAATGATCTCCAGAACCCCACCGAGGAGCGCAATGATCTAAGTGTCCTACCGAGGTTGCCGTCCCTAAGATCATTTGTTTCGTGAAATATTTGTATGCCTAGGTATTTAAATGTCCGCGGAGCCCAATTTACATCAGCTGGGCACGCATCCGGGCGTGCACTATCTGACCTCCGGTCCCTGGGCATGTGCAAGATCGTAAACACCCGTCTCAGGTTCAGGGAGGTACTGCGGCCGGGGACAAAACCGTTCTGGTCAGCGTGCACTAACTTTGTCATAAGAGGGAGCAACCGGAACAGCCATTATCTTCCTTAGTATTTTGAAGTCGCTGTTTAACATTGATAAGGGCCTGAAGTCTGTCACCGGAGCTTCCCTGTCTTTTGTCTTGGGGAGCGGTACCACTAAAGCCTCCTGCATTGTATACGGTAGTTCTCCATATTGCAGCGCCTCCGCGTACATCCCTGTCAATTGGGGGGCCAGCAGCGATTTGTACTTTTTATAAAAATCCATGGGGAGACCGTCTGTCCCTGGGGTCTTTCCGGGTGCTAACTGTTCTATCGCTTCATTTACTTCCTCCATCGTTACTGGTCCCCCCAGGCTGTCTCTCTCCTCTGCATTCAGTGTTGGTAGTGGAGTTTGCTGTAAGTATTTATCGAGAGATTCCATCTGCAGTTCGTCGGGTTTCCCGTACAACTGCGAGTAATACTCCTTGAATGCGTCATTTATGGGGCCCGGCCTGAGTCTGCGAGACCCCTCCCCGTCTATTACACATGTGATGGGCTCACCCTGCCCTTCTGGGCGGACCAGCCACGCCAACAGTCTCCCCGATCTACCCTCTTCCGCATGTAGGGATGCTAAATATTTTTGCCTATCGTGGCACCGGAGTTGCTCTTCAATGCGGGAGTGTTCCCTACAAGCTCGGTTATATTCTTCATTCTCCTGCACTGTCTTCCCTTGTCCCAGCTCCCTCTCGTGCATATCCTTCTCCAGGGCATTCAGTTCTTTTTCAAGTGTGCGCCTCAACCCTACCGACTGCCCCAGGCAAAAGCCCCTAGTCACCACCTTGAGCGCCTCCCATTCCAAGGCCCTGGAGGGAGTAGACCCCTTATTTGTCTCAATATATTCTGCCAAGTGACCGCGTAGGGCCTCTCTGTACGCCTGGTCCTCCAGAGCCGAAGGAGACAGCCTCCATGATGGTATGGGGGGTCTATCCTCTGACACCCTCATCGTTATTAACAAGGGATTATGGTCAGACAAGGTGCGGGCTAAGTATTCCGAGCGTGTCATTTTACTTATCAGGCCTGCTGTGCAGACTACTCTATCAATTCTTGTGTGCACTCGGTGGAGACCCGAGTAATATGAGCATTCTCTAGCCGTTGGGTGATGCATTCGCCAGACATCTGACAACCCCCATGTGTCCAGCCACTCACTCAGCCTTTTGGCTGTTTTGATTGTCGCTGCCCCTTGTAGAGGCGGGGTGGACCTGTCCATGTTTGTGTCTAGCACTGCGTTAAAGTCCCCCCCTACTAGTAGCTCTCCTGCGCTTTGGTGTGTGAGGTGTCTCGATAGGCTCGTCATAAAGGGGACTGATTGGGGGCATATATGGAGCTCAAGACTATCGGGATACCTTGTAGCCTCCCTTCTAATATCACAAATCTTCCCTCCCAGTCTATATTGGAAGAGGTCATTGTGAAGGGGACCCCCGCTCTGATCCATACTAATGCGCCTCTTGCATAGGCTGAGTATTCCGTTGCGAACACCTGCCCCCTCCACCTGCGCCTTAGCTTCTCTCCTTCTCCAGACGCCAAGTGTGTTTCCTGTAGTAATGACACCTGTACCCCCCTTCTCTTTAGATAAGAGAGTATTTTGTGCCTTTTAGCTGGTGTGCCCATCCCCCTAACGTTCCAGGTCAATAAATTGTAGTCTGCCATTTCATGATTTCAATCTGGTGACAATGCCCCCGCTTCTCTCAGGTCGCGAAGTTATTTTCCTGCATCATCATGACTTTACCGCAATCAAATTCTGCCACACACATTGCCATATTAACTTGTAACTGTGTATCCCAACTCCCAATCCCCAGGGCACCTCCTAACCTGTAGGCTGCCCAGTAAACTATGCAACCGTGCAACTTGTTCAATCTTTGATCAGCTGTACTCGCCATTCTGAATAGGCGAGGTTCTGTTCCGGGGGGTGGCCAAGTCCGGAGGGGCCGCTATTTCACTTGACATGCCCAGTCCCCGGCGCCTTCCGCAGGCCCAGGCTAGCCAAGTTCGTCAGCCGTTTGTGGGGTAACCTTCGGGGCTCGGGTCGAATGTTCCAGGTCTCCCGCAGAGGACACCAGCGTGTCGTCCGTTTCATTCCCAGAGCCCTCCTGGGGGGATGTCTCTCCACCCATGCGTGCCGCCGCTTCCAGTGCTTCCTTCCTGCCTTTCTCTTTCTGTGTTTGTGTAGGCGCCAGTCATCTGCGGTCTTTGGCCTTCCTTCCCTTCAGGGCCCGGCGAGCACTGTCCCCGGTCGGGCCCTCTCCTTTGGAACCTCCCGCCCGGGGGCCACGTGACTCAAGCCATTCCCATGCCTCCTCAGGGGATTGGAGGAACGTTGTCTTCCCTTCCAGTATCACTCTTAGTCTGGCTGGGTAGAGTAGCGAGTACTGAATTCCCTCCTCCCTTAGGGCTCTCTTAACTGCCAGAAACGAAGATCGTTTGTTTTGCACCTCCAGGGTAAAGTCCGGGAACAGTGTCACCTCCCCATTTGCGACTTTAAATGGGCCCGACTCCCTGGCCCTCTGCAGGAGGAAGTCCCTGTCTCTATAGTGTAAGAGTTTAACTATCACGGCCCGGGGGGGTCTCCCCGGAGCAGGGGGTCTCGCCGGCACCCGATGTGCCCGCTCCAGCGTGTAGAAAGGGGTCAAGCGCCCCGGCGCCACTGTCGTACTGAACCATTTCTCCAGAAATTCAACAATGTTCGCACCCTCCGCCCCCTCCGGGAGGCCCACCACGCGCACATTGTTCCTTCTGTTCCTCCCCTCCGCATCTTCAGCTCTCTTTTCGAGGCGCACCACTCTGTCAGCCAGGGAGGTCACTTCAGCCATCAGGTCTTTCTGCTTTGGTTCTATATCGGCCAGTACAGTTTCTGTCTCTTTAACTCTTTCTGCCAGTTTATGGTGGTCCGCTCTCAGCAGGCTCACCTCCACCGCTACCTGACTGATC
Source organism: Pleurodeles waltl (assembly GCF_031143425.1). NCBI lineage: Eukaryota > Metazoa > Chordata > Amphibia > Caudata > Salamandridae > Pleurodeles > Pleurodeles waltl. Next base: position 155,674,178 of record NC_090448.1, read on the forward strand.
TCCCATTGTAACGTTGTTTTGGTGTCCTCGATCGCCCCGAGTATTTTATCTAAAGTATCCTGGACTTTGATCTGCATGTGGCCCTGTGTGTCCAAATCACCACTCTCGGCCTGGGCTGCAGTGTCCATGGTTCTGTTCTTGTGGCGGCTCTTGGGGGGCATCTGATCAACAGCGGACTTCGCCCCGGGCCTCCGGCAGCTGCCCCAGCAGTTTCTGTTGTTCCACTCCGGAATGCCTCTCCCCAGACACTCTCCGTTTAGGCGCTATCCGTTTCAACTCCGGGTCCTTTAGCCCGTCGTAGACTCTCAACTGTCACTCTTCATCATGTCTCCGAGTTTCCTCCCGCTAGCCTCCCTTGTTGCACCAGGGACACTTCTGTGCTCGGTCCTACTCATTTAGGGATCTCCAGTACCACAATGCGCCCGGGGGAGTCTGCGATTCTACCTTTCGGGCAATCCAACCATCGCTCACCCCCGGGGGCGCGGTCCGCCGTCCGCCAGCTCCGTCAGTTGGCCGTTTTGTCTCGCTGGCTTGGTCCTATCATCTGGATTCCTCAGCCCCGGGTCCCCATTCAGCACCCCTGGGTCCCGGGTCGACCCAGTCCGGGGCCACCCCGTTCCGACCCCCGACTCAGCCGAACCAGCCACCCCGGAGCCAGCTAAACAGTGTTTGCAGGGGTCCGCCAGGTCCCGTTATCCCTCGCTCACTCCGCTTCTTCGGTGTGTGCCAGGTCCCAGAGGCCCACCTCAAGTCAAGCAGCTCCGCAGTTTGTCCCCGGGCCACGCCCCTACCTCGAGATCGCTCCGCACTGCCACTCTCTTGCTCGTGGCCTTGCTTCGTCCTCAATCCTTCCTGGGGGCCTCACCCGTGGCCTGGGTTAGCGCCACTTCGCCTCCCAACAGAGTGCATCTTCCGCCGGGTCACCAGGTCCCAAACGGCATCTCTGCCCCAGCTGGCGGTCTCCGCCGGCGTCCTCCACTATCTTCAGCCTTCGGGCCTCCTCAACCCGCAGACCTGCCCGTGGCCGCAGCCCCGATCTCGGGCCTGCTCCTGTGTGCTACTGGGGCCACCCGCATCCAGTGGCGCAATCTCCGTACTCCTCAGCAGTGCGCGATCGTTCCTGGGCCCCCCCGGCCCCACCGGCTCCTCCGCTGCCACTGGAGAGCCTGCACGGCACCTCCCGCTGTTCTGCGCCGTCCTCACACTCACCGCTACGGTTCGCGGCACCACGCAAGGCCTCCGGGCCGCCTCAACCTGCAGCCCCGTCCATGGCTGCGACCCCGGTCTCGGGCCCGCCCCCTGTGTTCTTCTGGGGCCGCCCGCATCCAGTGACATGGCCTCCGTGCGCCTCAGCAGAGCACGATCTCCTCTGGGCCCCCTGCCCCCCGCCGGTACCTCCGCTGCCACCGGTGAGCCTGCTCGGCGCCTCCCGCTGCTCTGTGCTGTCCGCGCACTCACCACCTCGCTTCGCGGCACCACGCAAGGCCGCGGCCTCTGCCGCGTGCTCAGGCCCACGGACTCTGAAGTCCCCGATGGGCAGATTCCAGCACTCCCGGAGCTGCCGCGGAGGCCCACACACGCTCGGCCCCCTCCGCTGGTCTTGCCCCGTAGCCTGGACCTCAATCGGCCCGGGGATGGCTCATTACCGACTCTCTATTCGCCGGCCCCTCCGGAGCTAACAATTCAGGCGTGCGCCATCTTCAGGTCCTTGGCCACGCCCCCTCAAAAGTGAGGTCAATTATAAGGTGATAATCGAGATATTGCAAAGGCTAGGTGGTTAAAAGCTGCTTGCAAATGATGAAAAAGGACATGTCCTGTGTGAATGAAGAAGTTGGATTTATGCCAATAAAAACTGAATTTGTAAGAACTCTTAGGCAAAGTGAGTAATACTTGGCATGGACTGACTGTCCACCATGAACCACACTGTGATTCACACTGGCATCTCATTGTTTTACTTTGGCACCCACAGTTCAGGTTGAACATAAATATAGTAATATTGTTTATTGTCAATGTGGAACGTTGGAATAGCAGACAGAAATTCAATACCCAGCACCTAGCAGCAAGCTTCAGTACGTTCCATAGACCAGTGGTTCCCAACCTTTTGACTTCTGGGGACTCCCCACCTTATCATTACTGGAACCCGGGGACTCCCACAGAATCAGTATTGGAATCCTGGGACACCCCAGTCATTACTAAAAGCTGTAGACCTAATCTGTTAATAATATTTAATTTTCTAAGCAATTGCGGACCCCCTTAGGAGGCTTCGCGGACCCAAAGGGGTCCTCGGACCACAGGTTGGGAACCACTGCCCTAGACAGTTGGAACAGTTAAGCTATTTTACCATAAAAGAAAGCACGTTCCACTGGTTGTTATTGAGTACTGAATATTTTCTAGATCCCAATTCAGCAAATGTCATGTTGGTGGCTGTTACTTTTTCTCACTCCTATCACTCCAGCCAAAAACAATAGGCTGCACTCCTGTGCGCAGTGTTGAGCTTTCTGACACTCCCATCATCAGTCATGATTTAATTGCTCGGGTCGGCCAATCCTAACACAACCAGCAATTATGAAGGTTTGTTAACTTGTGCGGAATGTTCTATATACACCCTCCACCAGCCTTGTGTTAGTTGTTGCTCCACAGCAGTCCTCTCATACCTACAGATGGCCTTACCTACACTTGTTTGTATCTGAGCATTGGCTTCGTTACTCAGAACTTGGCTTTACCACTATAAATTCACACATCATCACTGTTTTCTCTGACTCCTATACAGTGTGACAAATGACAACATGTTTTCGCAATTAGCAAAAATATGTTGTTCATTTTGCTTCACAACTGCTCCTGTGAGCGAGTTAATTGTACGTTAATGATTTTGAAATGAAACCTCAGTATTTATTGTATTCATGTTTCTTTTCGTAATGGTCAGTTTCCAAAGTCTAGCTGACATGTATACCACTCTTAAATTGAGATTTTTAAAATCTGATAACAAGCACTTTTGTTCTTGCAAGAGACAGAATAGAATGGGTGCAATCCTTCTAATGTGGGATGTTTAATATCGTTGTTTTCGCTGTCAGAATAAAAGGCAGTGTAGATGTGACATGAATGACAACAGTCATCGTCAGCTCGGAAATGTCATAGTCTTACCGGATGGAAGTGGGTCTTGGCATCAAAGGTCGGATAGGCAGCAGGAAACAAACAACAAAAAATTGCGTCTATGGTGTCCAGTTTATCAATGGCAGCATCAGTATAGCATTTATCCTGTCCTAGTCCAAGATTGCATGTATCCTGCACGTTCAGATCCAGCCTTTCCATACAAATATGGCCACCAGTATGGGAACTTCCATCCAGGTCAGAAGTGGCAGCCAGGTTTAAAAGAACAAATCTTGCAGCAGCAAGTTACATCCCAACTGTGCATCCTGTTGAGTGTCTTACATTTGGTGAATCCGTCGCAACAGCGGCTTAACAAAACTTGAGGGTGCCCCCTGCAAAGTGCATGGAAGCAAATCCGCCACAATTTGTGGTGAAAATTAAAAAATAAATGCTCTTTTGTCTTGGGGAGGTCTCAGCGGGACCCCAGAACCAAGGCTAGGGTGTCAGGTTATTCCTACCCTGCCCATTTTTCTTTTGTTAGCCCAGGCTGTGTGTGGCGTGGGGTTGACTGGTTCATGGGGTGTTAGACGCACGGCCTGGCCACAAGCTAGGCCCTGTGGGCAACCATTGCCACACACGGCTGAAGGCTATGTATGGCAGATGGTTGGGTGCTTATAGGGTGTTGACCGTACAGCCAGGCCCTGCGGCCAACCTCCACTGCACACGACCGAACACCTGCATGGCGCGGAATTGGGAACTTATAGGGAGGTAGGGCGAAGGGCCTGGCCGCAGGCCAGTCCCTGTGGCCAACCTCTGCCGCTCATGGCCGAAGGCCGTGCGTGGCATGGGGTTTGGTGTTCATAGGGGTTTGGCCACAGGGCCTGGCCGCAGCCAAGCACTGCTAATTACTCCATATATTACATCACTAATCACATCTTTGATATCATTGAACATATCAATGTAACATTTGCAGTAAATTTATCGAGGAGAAACTATGTATTGTGGGGGCACAAGTTAAAGTTATCTTAAGTCACGAGTTATAGTTACTTCAGCTAACCATAAGTATAACTGATGAATTTCTATGGTTTTGTGCAAGTAAATTCAGAACCTAACTATAACGTCCCTGTAACCTTCGTGTTTTAAGAGTAAATATATATATCTTTATATATATATATATATATATATATATATATATATATATATATATATATATATATTTATATGTGTGTGTGTGTGGGTGTGTTATGTAAGGCTCGTATCGTTTATTTCAGTTTCTCAATCTCATATTTCACTGGTATTACATAGCAACAGTTGATAACAAAACTGGGTGCCCACTGTTGTGATGTCATAAAGGCCTTCTAGGCCAGGCTGACAGGCTCCCCGAGAGCCTGTCAGTGCAGCTCTGCTGGTTTACATTGACTGAAAGCAGAAATCACAGATGCAGGAGGGGGAAGGAAGGCAGGGATGGTGGTGGAGGGGTCGGTCAAGGATGGTGGCAAGGATTTATAACAGAGCCCATGTTATGATTGGCTCCCCATTATTCCTCTGCATAGCAGTTGAAAGCAGGGACACATGAGACACTGCGCAGCAGTTGAAAGCAGGGACACATTTTTGGGGGCCATACATAACATATATGCATAACATGTCAACATCAGGGCAGTGAGCACTCTCCGGGCGACTAGAATGCAAAAACAATTTCAAACTATCATAATTTATGCATTGTGCTGATATGATGTTGTTTAACCTTTTGCATTGCAGAGTTTAATCCTGAATACGTATGTCCAGCATGCATATAAATACTGTTCACATGTAATGTACTGCTGCAGGCTTTCAGACTGTGTCAGGGTGTGGTCCCCTTCCAGGGCCTTCTAGAAGCTTTCCCTGCAGCATGCCTGGGTGTTATTGGTGGGCTGGGCTAAGAGTCTATAAAAGGGAGCCCTCCCAGCTCCACGTGCTCACTATTCAGAGGTCTCGGTGCAGAGCAGCAGCAACTTCCTGAGCTCCTGTTCCGGTGGCCTACTTTGATCTTCCAGGCCTTTGCCCTTCATTTACATTGGTGATCCTTGATCAGGGCGGTAAGACGGAGGTCGGGCTGGGCCCCCGATCCCGTTTTCGAAGACATCCAAGTTCTTGGGCCTAATTTTCATGTTGAGAGATTTTACCTTGCATGTGTGAATGTGCTCTGGGTTTTTCTGGCATTCACATGTTAATATTCGAATCGGCAAGACGCGCGATTAGTTTCTCATGCTTTAACCCTTGATATTCATTGTGCGCTACCATTTCTTGGCAGTATCATGGTGGCATTCGAATCGGCAAGAGACGCAATTCGTTCCTCGCGCTTTAACCCTTGATATTCATTGTGCGCTACCATTTCTTGGCAGTTTCATGGTGGCATTCGAATCGGCAAGATGCGCGATTCGTTCCTTGTGCTTTAACCCTTGATATTCATTGTGCGCTACCATTTCTTGGCAATTTCATGGTGGCATTCAAATCGGCAAGACGCGCAATTCGTTTCTCGTGCTTTAACCCTTGATATTCATTGTGCGCTACCATTTCTTGGCAGTTACATGGTGGCATTCGAATCGGCAAGACGCGCGATCAATTTCTCGTGTGTAATTCATGTTATTCATTGTACGTTACCATTTCCTGACATTCATATGGTGACATTCGAATCGGCAAGTCATGCGATTCCTTTTCTTGTGTCTAATTCATGATATTCATTGTGTGTTACCATTTCATGACATTTATCGTCTGACATTCGAATTGGCAGTACGCGCGATTCATTACTTGTGTTAAATTCATGCTATTTAGCGAGCTTTACCATTTCATGGCATTTACTTGGGGGTGCTCGAATTGGCAATACGCGTGATTCATTTCTTGTGTTTAAAATCACAGTGTTCATTATGCGCTTCCACTTCATGGCATTTACTTGGTGGCTTTCGAGTTGGCAAGACGCGTGATTTGTTTCTCGAGTCTAATTTATGTTATTCATGGTGCACAATCATTCCATAGTATTTACAACCTTTGTGAAAATCTTCAATGTGCGCAATTCATATTCCGGCAATTTTTGTGAAAACAAGACAATGCTAGAGCTCTAAATGTATTGTTGTATGTACATAATAAGTTTCTCAGACACGATTCATATGATGTATTAGAAATCATTCAGATTATTTCCTGATCCTCATGCAAAAGATAATACTTGAATTTGAAAGTTGCATTAACCTTTCTTGATTCCCTCACAGGTATCCAGTCATCTTGAAGCCTAGTTATTTAAGTCTATGTTTAGGTCATCCATGTTTTCAGAATGACAATGCTTAGAGTCATAGGGGGTCATTACAACATTGGCGGTATAAGGCGCTTACCTCCGTGCAGAAGACCGCCAATACACCGCCGCGGCCGCGGTAGACCGACACAGCTATTATGACACACATCACGGAATCCTCCGAAATTCAGACACCCACACAACACCGCCACACCAAAGGTCAGCTATAAACTGGCGGAAATAAATCCTCCACCTCCACGCCAACAGAAACATGCCCATGCTATTACGACCCACGAATCCACGCGGCGGTCTTTCAACCGCGATATTCCATTGGCGGTACACACCGCCGCGCTCAAAATACACACACATCTCCAAAACGCCGCCACATTGGACAATTCCAAATACACACACCTGATACACATACACACACCCAACATAATATAAAATACACACCCACATCACACACAAACCCCTACAACCAGAAATTCTGAGAGAAGGCCAGAGAGACAGCACAGCTATTGACAACCCCATCACACAGAGGCACACAACACCATCACCCACACAACATCCACGCACAAAACACCACATACCACTACACTCACCACACTCATCAACACTCATCAACACATACACCACCCCACACATCACACATAACACCCCATGTCACGCCAAAGACACCCCCGCTTCTCATGGTGGAGGAAATCGTACGGGTAGAGCCACAGCTATTTGGCTCACAGGTACAGCACACATCAATAGCCAGGAAGATGGAGCTATGGCGCAGAATAGTGGACAGGGTCAACGCCGTGGGACAGCACCCAAGAAATAGGGAGGACATCAGGAAGAGGTGGAACGACCTACGGGGGAAGGTGCGTTCAACGGTCTCCAGGCACAACATCACGGTGCAGCGGACTGGCGGCGGACCCCCACCACCTCCCCCACAACTAACAACATGGGAGGAGCAAGTCCTGACCATCTTGCATCCTGAGGGCCTCGGAGGAGTCGGTGGAGGATGGGACACTGGTAAGTCAAATCTTAACTATCACATCCCCCACCCTACCTGCATGCTATCACACACCCCCACCATCACACCCTCCCCTATCACCCCAAATCCTCACCAATCTACCCATGACACCAAGCACCCATCCCAACACCAAGCCCTGCATGACACAACTAAGCATGGGCACCCCTCACCAAAGCATGCCCACTGCACATACCCAGAACACCCCCCCTACCATCACCACACAAGCCCCCACACAGGAATGCCTGCACTGGGGATCACGCACACCCAACCATTGCACACCATTACACACACAGATGCAATAATCATGTGCTTATACCCCTGCAGGAACCCGAAGGAACGTCACCACTCCAGAGGGTCCAGACAACACCACTCCACCCCCAGAAGAGGCCCACAGTGACGACAGCAGCTCTGCCCCACTGGATCCTGATGACCAGCCCGGACCATTGTGGGCCTCAGGACAGTCGGTTCCCCTTGCCCAGCCACAGCCCAACACCGAGCTGCCACCCTCTGGTAACACCAGCACAGCACCCACCCAGCGGGCCCAAACCTCCCTACCCAGGACAGGTCAATCAGCGGTGTGTCCACCACTACAGGGCACACAGGCTAACCCACCACCCCAACAACAACAGGGACCTGGGGGCAGTGGTAGTGGGCACACGGTCCAGGGGACGGAGGCACAGGAACACCGGGGAACTGGGAGGGCTGCTGTGCGACAGAGGGAGGACAGGCCAAGGGAACCAACTCTCCACGAGGCCCTATCCTCCATCATGGGAGCATACCACCACTCCCAGGAGACGATGGCCACGGTCCTGGACAAGTTGCAGGAGACACTGCGTCTGCAGGACGAACGGTATTTGGGGTTCAGGGAGGAGCTCAGGACCATCAGCTCCACCCTGGGCACCATCGTAGGGATGCTGACGGACATTCAAAAGACCTTGAGGGACACCGTGGCACTCCAAGGGGCCCCTGACACTAGCCAGGACGACGAACTGCCCACCACCTCCGCCGGCGCTAGTGGACAGGACGCCCCGCCACAGGACCAACACACCAGCACCCCATCCCCTGCAGACGGACAACCACCACGCAAGCGGTCCCTGAGATACAGGAACAGGACAGAGCAAGATGGCAAGACCCCCGCCAGGAAATAAGACCACCCTGATTGTCCCCCCACTGTCCCACTTTGTCACCCTGTCCAGATTGGAACTGCCCCAGCTCCACTTCCAATGCCCAGATGGGCAGTGCACCAGTGAGACGAATAGACTGGACTCTGCCATGGACATTCCTCCACCATCACCCATCACCATTTTACAACCTTCCTTGATTTTTTTTTAGCACTTAAATAAACACCCATGAAAGCCAAAAAAAACTTGAGTCAGTCTAAGATTTGGAACTTTGTATTATCAATTACAGTGTCATCATGGGTTACCCATTGTAAGGCTAACATACCAATGTCACACATCACAAGCCCTTGAAGGATGCAAGCAGTTGACACGTAGGTTACCACACTCGTGAAACTGAAATGGAATGGTACAACTCAATTAACAAATAGTGAGTGAAATGTAGGTACAGGATAGAGGTAGACGTGTGAAAGTTAATGTAATTTTAAACCAGAAAGTTTTCTCACCTGTGTGTCACTGGAAATATTGCTGTATGACTGACTCGCTGTTGTCGTTTTCTTCATCCTCAGCTTCATCCTCATCACTGTCCACTGGCTCCACAGGCTCCACAGCTGCCACAACACCGTCATCTGGATCATCCTCCTGCACAAAAGGTACCTGGCGTCGCAATGCCAAATTATGGAGCATGGAGCAGGCGATGATGATGTCGCGCACCTTCTTCGGTGAGTAGAATAGGGATCCACCTGTCATATGGAGGCACCTGAACCTGGCCTTAAGAAGGCCGAAGGTGCGTTCGATAACCCTCCTAGTCCGCCCATGGGCATCATTGTACCGTTCCTCTGCCCTGGTCCTGGGATTCCTCACTGGGGTCAATAGCCACGAAAGGTTGGGGTAACCAGAGTCCCCCAATAGCCATACACGGTGCCTCTGGAGTTGACCCATCATATCAGGGATGCTGCTATTCCGCTGGATGTATGCGTCATGCACAGAGCCAGGGAACATTGCATTTACCTGCAAGATGTGCTGGTCTGCCAAACAGACCATCTGTACATTCATGGAATGATAACTCTTCGGGTTTCTGTACACCTGTTCACTCCTGCGGGGGGGACCAGAGCTACATGGGTCCCATCAATGGCACCTATGACGTTGGGGATATGGCCAAGGGCATAGAAGTCACCTTTCACTGTAGGCAAATCCTCAACCTCAGGGAAAATGATGTATCTCCTTATGTATTTCAGCAGGGCAGACAACACTCTGGACAGCACGTTGGAAAACATAGGCTGGGACATCCCTGATGCCATGGCCACTGTTGTCTGAAATGACCCACTTGCAAGGAAATGGAGCACTGACAGCACCTGCACGTCAGGGGGGATTCCAGTCGGATGGCGGATTGGTGACATCAGGTCTGGCTCCAACTGGGTACATAGTTCCTGGATTGTGGCACGGTCAAACCGGTAGGTGACAATGATATGTCTTTCTTCCATTGTCAACAGGTCCACCAGCGGTCGGTACACCGGAGGATTCCGCCATCTTCTCATATGTCCCAGCTGACGGTGCCTAAGAAGGACAACAGCGAAGAACCAGTCACTATTCCTCCAGGTATGTACCCACAGTTACACACAAGACTACACATGACAAAAAAGGCTTCCTGTATGTGTGTTGAGTATAGGCCTAGCTATGCGTGACGCAGTAGTAAATGAAGCCATGTGGGCCCCTGAAATGGCGGCTGTCTGACCTCTAAAATGGGACAATGGGATTGTGGGGTAACTGCGCTGGCGTTGCACACGGTTGCGGTAGGCGGTCGTAGACCACGGCGCAATGCTGCATTGGTTAATATTGGACCCTATGGGTCCCAGGAGCCAATGAACAGGTGCGCCGGCGGTGATGATGCGCACCGCCGCGGACGTCACCGCCGCGGACGTCACCGCCATTTTCTATCTGTTCACTCACTAGATACCTGACCTTCGACAGGAGAGGACCTACACTGCTAGTGCTGCTGTGACCTCGGTCTGAAAGCGACGATGGCTGCTGCGTCTGGGGAAAGGGCCCCTGCCTTTACTGCACAGGAGTTGGAGAAACTTGTGGATGGGGTCCTCCCCCAGTACACGCTACTCTACGGTCCTCCAGACCAACAGGTTAGTACACAGGGAGCACGTTGTATGGGCTAGGCCTGGGTGGAGAGGGCTGGGTGGAAGAGGGAAGGGGGCAGAGTACATAGAACAGTTATGCATGGGAATGAATGGGCCACATGGCCAGAGTAGGGAGGGGGCCACTCACATTGACGGTGCAGTTGGTAATGACTGTTCCTCTTTCCTTGTGCATGTCATGTAGGTCAGCGCCCACCAGAAGAGGGACATTTGGCGTGCTATCGCCAAGGAGGTCCGGACCCTGGGGGCCCACCAGAGACGGGGCACCCACTGCCGTAAGAGATGGGAGGACATCCGCCGCTGAAGCAAGAAGACGGCGGAGGCTCAGCTGGGGATGGCCTCCCAACGTGGGAGGGGTGCCCGTCGCACCATGACCCCCCTGATGTTCCGGATCCTGGCGGTGGCCTACCCGGAGTTGGATGGGCGCTTGAGGACATCACAGCAGACACAAGGGGGTGAGTACAACCTCATTCAGCGGAGTTTGCGTGCAGTGGAGGGGTCTGGGTGGGGGAGGTGGGCTGTGGGTGTCCCTAGGCCAGGGCGAGTTAGGTAGGCAAGGCCCCTCCGTTATGTAGGCCATGTGGCACTCAACCCCACCTCAGCAGAGTGCCAAGTTGAGGTATAGTTGCCCCTGTGGCATCAATGTGCGCAGATTCCCACCATTGCCATGTAGGCCATGTCCTAGAAATTGCATGTGCAGAGGTCAGGAGAACGGCGTAATGCAGGGGGCTGCTGCGTCTGTCTTGTCCGCCAACGGTAGCGGTATGCCATGCACTAAAACTCTCTTTGTTCTGTCTCCCCCCCTTTTCCTGCTCTCCCTGTCCTTTTGTACATCAGCATCATCAGGCGGAGGTACAGTGGCACCGGAGCACGAGGGAGCTGCATCCCACATGGCCATGGAGGGCCACACCACAGACTCTGAATGCACCAGTGGGACGGACGGCTAGGGGAGCTTCACGTGTGGTGGCGGCACCACCTGTCCGCCCCACTTCGACAGGTAGAGCCGCCACCCCCCCTACCAGCACCGCCCTCCCAGCAGCCCCTCAGCGTTCGCCCTGTGCCCGCTCACCCAGGAGGGTGGGCATCACCTTCGCCCCAGGCACCTCAGGCCCTGCCCCAGTCAGCCCTGCTGCCCTCAGTGAGGAGGCCATTGACCTCCTCAGGTCACTCACTGTTGGGCAGTCTACCATTGTGAATGCCATCCAGGGTGTAGAAAGGGAGTTGCAACACGGTAATGCATTCCTGGAGGGCATTCATTCTGGTCAGGCTGTCCTTCAGCGAACCCTGCAATCTCTGGCCTCAGCACTAATGGCAGCCATTGTCACTGTGTCCAGCCTCCCCCCTCCAACTTCCTCCACCCAGACCCAATCTCCTGTACCCCAGCCCATCCCAAGCACACCTACAGACCAGCATGCACACAAGTCAACACACACAAGTACCTCAAGCAAACATAGGCACCACACACACCACAGGCACTCACGCAAGCCTCACCCACATACAGACACAGCAACATCCACTGTCTCCACTGTGTCCCCCTCCTCCTCTTCTCCCTCCTCCCTCCCAGTCTCGTCTACACACACACCTGCATGCACCACATCTACAGGCAATAGGACTCGCACCAGTACACCCAGCACCACAAGCCGCTCACCTGCACTCACCACCTCCACTGCCATTTACACGTCCCCTGTGTCCTCTCCCAATGTGTCTGTGACGCCCCATCCCAAAGTACCCAATCGCCGGCAATCACTCACCCAACATCCATCCACCTCACGACAGCCTCCAGTACCTGCACCTGCACCCAAAACACCTAAAGTGACACCTCCTACAACCACCTCCTCTTCCTCCACTCCCAGACCCCCTCCAGCTACCCATCCCAGTGTTCGTCAGAAACTGTCCCTCTGTCAAATTGACCTTTTTGCCCTCCCCCTCCAATTCATCAGTCCCGTCGTAGCGCCTCAGCCAAAAAGCCTCCAGTACCAGTGGTGCGTGTTCCAGGTTTTTGGAGTGCACCGGCCACCAGGGCAGGCAGTAGGACCCGGAGCCAAGGCAGTGGCAGCCCACCTCCTGTAAAGGCTCTGAAAATGGAGAGTGGACGACGGGACCATCTTAAGACTCCTGGTGAGACAACAAGTGACATGGGATCGAAGGCGATTGGTGAGTCAGCTGTAACTCCAACAAAGTTGTGGAAGGTCCAGAGGAAGTCTGCCCAGCCTGTTGTGAGTGTCACGGCGGAGAAGTGCGCCATCATATCCGGCGGTCCAGACACAACCGCCAGCACCGTCGTCACTGGTCCAGAGACCACCGCCAGAGTCACAGCCCAGGAGGGCCCAAGTATCGTCACAGGTCAGGAGACCACCGCCGGAGTCACAGCCCATGAGGGGCCAGGATGCCACAGCCCGCTGTGCAATGATGGAACGTCATGCCACACACCAATGCCCATTGTAGAGATCGTTGTGCCACACACCAATGCCCAGTGTAGAGATCGTCATGCCACACACCAATGTCCGTATCAGAACCGCCATGGCAAAGCACCGCTGAACAGGGCAAAGACCGCCATGTCAAAGCACCACTGAACAGGGCAAAGACCGCCATGGCAAAGCACCGCTGAACAGTCCTGAAACGCCATGGCAAAGCACCGCTGAACAGGGCAAAGACCGCTATGGCAAAGCACCACTGAACAGGGCAAAGACCGCCATGGCAAAGCACCGCTGAACAGTCCTGAAACGCCATGGCAAAGCACCGCTGAACAGTCCAGAGACCGCCATGGCAAAGCACCGCTGAACAGTCCTGAAACGCCATGGCAAAGCACCGCTGAACAGTCCAGAGACCGCCATGGCAAAGCACCGCTGAACAGGGCAAAGACCGCCATGGCAAAGCACCACTGAACAGGGCAAAGACCGCCATGGCAAAGCACCGCTGAACAGTCGTGAAACGCCATGGCAAAGCACCGCTGAACAGTCCAGAGACCGCCATGGCAAAGCACTGCTGAACAGGGCAAAGACCGCCATGGCAAAGCACCGCTGAACAGGGCAAAGACCGCCATGGCAAAGCACCGCTGAACAGGGCATGCACCGTCTAGGAATGAATGGACCGCCACATCAGGCATCCTTATCCCATGTGCAGCTGGGACAGTGACAAGACAGGTACTTTCACGTGGAGACTCATCCAGTCTGGGCACCAGTCCCCCTCCAGAACCAGTGGAGACCTGCATCTACTTGAGAGACTGTGGCTTTGCACTCCCCAGGATGGCACAGTGGGCAAACCACCCACTGTAGTGACTTGAGAGACTGTGGCTTTGCACTCCCCAGGATGGCACAGTGGGCAAACCACCCACTGTAGTGACTTGTGAGACTGTGGCTTAGCACTCCCCAGGATGGCACAGTGGGCAAACCACCCACTGTAGTGACTTGAGAGACTGTGGCTTAGCACTCCCCAGGATGGCACAGTGGGCAAACCACCCACTGTAGTGACTTGAGAGACTGTGGCTTTGCACTCCCCAGGATGGCACAGTGGGCAAACCACCCACTGTAGTGACTTGTGAGACTGTGGCTTAGCACTCCCCAGGATGGCACAGTGGGCAAACCACCCACTGTAGTGACTTGAGAGACTGTGGCTTTGCACTCCCCAGGATGGCACAGTGGGCAAACCACCCACTGTAGTGACTTGAGAGACTGTGGCTTTGCACTCCCCAGGATACATCAATGGGCATGGAGCCCCGTCGTGGATCTGGCTTCGCATTCATCTGGCTGAGGTGCCCCCCCTTCCCTTCCCCCTGAGGTGCCTGTAGTGTTTCTATCTGATGCCCCGGCAGTGTTCTCTCCGATTTTGGTCAGGTATCTATTGTGAGCCTCGCCCATGCTTTTTTGGACTGTTGGTGCACGGACATTGTTGTGTACATATCTGCACTACTTCTCGGATTGTATGTGTAAATAAGAGTGATTTTGAGATATGTATATCTGTATATTTTTGTATGACATGTATATTGGCACATTACAATGTTTGCCCGATTTTCGCATTGTCTTAGCATTCTTCCGGGGGGATTGTGGGTTGTTACTGTGATTTTTGTGACTGCATTGGTGTGTATGTTGTGATATGCGAGGGTGGGGGTGTTTGGTGGGTGTCCCCCTAACTTTTGCCTCCCCCGTGTCGTAGGTGCAGTACCCACCGGTATCTTCTGCGCCTACGTAGCTGTTGGTCGTAAAGGAGCAGAAAAATAAGGGCAGGTAGGATTTGTAATTCGGGCTCCATGGTGTCCTCCTTCCTCGTGGGATGTGTTGAGGTGAGCGTTTTCCCATTGCAAAAGCTGTTTCCGCCGTGTTTTTATCCGCAGTGCATCCGCCCCGGAAAAGGTGGCGGATTGGTGGGTTGTAATAGTGTGGGCGGTACATTGTCTCCCGCCTGTCTGTTGGCGGTAACCGCCGTGCTGCTTGTCTGTACCGCCGTGGCGGGCGGTGTGTTAAAGTGGCTGTCTTTGTTGGCGGTTTCCGCCAGGGTCATGATTCCCTTTTCTTGTCCGCCGGCCTGTTTGCGGTATTACCGCACCTTTAACATCGTCCGCCAGGGTTGTAATGACCACCATTGTCTAGTACTGATTAATATGATATAATTTTGATATTGTGTGTTTTAACCTTTTTGCTTCCTACAGGTCTCCTATCAAGCTGTTCCCTTCCTAATCCCCTTTTCCCCACTTGGACTCTCTTAGACTCTGCGACAATTCTAATCAGAGTATTGGAGCTGTCTTGTGGTGGAAGTGTTGGGAACGTGCACAGACCCCGAGGATCTGGTGACTCTGACAGAATAGTGAGCCCACAAATTATTATCCTCCTGGTTTGTGTATGTTCTCAACATGGCCACACTGGACGAGCTAGTCAAGGCTATCACTCAGCTCCAAGCTGAGGTGGTATCATCAAAAGATTTGGCAATTAGCCTAGCTGAGAGAGTGAGTCAGTTACAGGATAAGGTAGAGAAGAAGGAACAAAATCCCACAGGTGTGTCTTGGCCAGGTCCTTCTTCTCAGACTTCTGGAGGTAATCTGACAAACATTTCCCTCATTGTTCCTTCAGCCATTCCTTTAGCTCCCCCAGAACGTTTCTCAGGTGACCCCTTGAAAGCGCAATCTTTCCTGGTTCAAGTGGAATTACACTTCACCTTCAGACCACATACTCTCTCTGATGCCCAGTCCAAAGTAGCTTTCTTGTTATCATATCTGATTGGAGATGCAGGTACCTGGGCTATTCCTCTTGTGCGTAAAGACAGTCCCCTGCTGTACAACTGGAGAAATTTTGTTCGCGAGTTTAAATGAGTTTTTGATCGTAGAACTGTAACATTGTCAGCAGATCGTGAATTATTAGACTTACGACAAGGGAATCAGGACTTAGGGGGTCATTCCGACCCCGGCGGGCGGCGGGCACCGCCCGCCGGGCGGAGACCGCCAGAAGACCGCACCGCGGTCAAATGACCGCGGCGGTCATTCTGACTTTCCCGCTGGGCGGGCGGGCGACCGCCAAAAGGCCGCCCGCCCAGCGGGAAAGCCCCAGCAACGATGAAGCCGGCTCCGAATGGAGCCGGCGGAGTTGCTGGTGTGCGACGGGTGCAGTGGCACCCGTCGCGATTTTCAGTGTCTGCTATGCAGACACTGAAAATCATTATGGGGCCCTGTTAGGGGGCCCCTGCACTGCTTGTGGCATGGGCAGTGCAGGGGCCCCCAGGGGCCCCACGACACCCGTTCCCGCCATCCTGTTCCTGGCGGTTTTTACCGCCAGGACCAGGATGGCGGGAAGGGGTTCGGAATCCCCATGGCGGTGCTGCGAGCAGCGCCGCCATGGAGGCTTCTTTGGGGCAGGGGTAAACCGGCGGGAAACCGCCGGTTGCCCTTTTCTGACCGCGGCTTTACCGCCGCGGTCAGAATTGCCCATGAAGCACCGCCAGCCTGTTGGTGGTGCTTCCGCGGCACTCTGCCCTGGCGGTTTTCAACCGCCAGGGTCAGAATGACCGCCTTAGTGTCATATTTAGCCAACTTTAATCGGCTGGTCGCCGAGACATCCTGACCTGAAGAAAAACAAGCGGCCTTGTTCTACAAGGGACTCAAAGAGGAGCTAAAAGATATCCTGGATCAAATAGACCCGCAGCCTACAGACTGTCAAGAATTGATAAACCTTGTCTTGAGGCTTGATCATCATTTAACAGAACGAAAAGGGACACGCAAAAAGACTGAAAAATATTCCTGGTGTGTTCACGATAATAGAGACTCAAGAACTCCAAAAGAAAAAATGCCGGAACCGATGGAGATTGGAACCATCAGGAGACCTTTGACCAAAGACGAAAAGGACCTACGTAGAAAGAATGGACAATGTCTCTATTGTGGGCGCAAGGGTCACTTTGCCAAAGAATGTCCAATCAAACCAAAGAGCAAACGAGGTCCAGTTCAGAAGATTGCAGCCAATGCACAAAGTCGAGTCGGAAAACTAAAACACCCAAGATGCAGAGAAGGGTTGCTCTTGGGTGTCACCGTGGACCCTACACAATCCAGACATCTCAAACTGGGTTTAAAAGTTCAGGTAAAGAAAAAGACCTATTTCAAGAAGGCTGTAGTCGATTCTGGGGCTACCGGGAACTTTGTTGATGCCCAATTGGTTCATGCATGGGGGATCCCATGTATTTAAAAAAAGACCCAAGAAATCATCCAGGCAGTCGATGGAAAACTCTTGACTGGAGGTCCGGTAACTCTTCAGACTGTCCCCTTGTCGGTGACTTGTGAAGATAAGAATCAAAGAAAGAAACTTAAACAGAAACTCATTCTTGACGTGATCCATGCTCCCCAGTATGGAATTATCCTTGGCTTCCATGGTTAACTCATCACAATCCAGAGATTAATTGGGCAGAACGAAAGGTCGTGTTCTCATCTGCTCTATGTAAAGAACAATGCCTCCAAAAGTTTCAAGTATCAAAAGTTTGCAACTCTTACATAGCCACTGCTGCAGTCTTGTCGCAACGAAACAAAGACACTGGTCAACTTCATCCTGTAGCTTACATGTCTCGGAAGTTGAACGAAGCCGAACATAACTATGTCATTGCTGAAAAAGAGCTTCTGGCGATTCGTGACACTTTTAAAGAATGGAGACATCATTTGTTGGGTGCCAAATACACTGTCATGGTATATACTGATCATCGCAATCTTCAGTTCATGAGTTCCGCCAGACTTTTGACTCCTCGGCAATTACGCTGGATGCTGTTTTTTGCCGAATTTGATTTTGTGGTAACTTTCCGGCCTGGTAAAGACAATCGCAAAGCTGACACCTTGTCCCGCCAAGAGTCTACCACGTTGCCTGCAGTTCAAACCTCCAGAGCTATCATTGCTCCAGACAAAGTCCTAGGTATCATAAAAACTGTAGATTTCTTTGAAGACATCTGCAATTCTTTCACTGTTGAGAAATGGCAGACATGGCCCCAAGCAGATCCCAAAAGGTCAATCAAGCAAGGATTACCATTTCATGATGCTTGTTTGTTCGTGCCCACTACCAAACTTCTCAAGATAGTGTTTCATTGGTTGCATGTTATACCTATGGCAGGTCATTCAGGCACTCCTAAAACTCTTGAATTAATCCAACGCTATTTTTGGGGGCCTAACCTAACAAAAGATGTAAAATCGATGGTAAACAACTGCGAAGTCTGTGCTCGCACTAAAACAAGTCATTCAAAACCGAAAGGTTTGTTGCATCCACTCCCAACTCCAAGTCTTCCTTGGGAGCACATTTCTTTAGACTTTATTACCGGTCTACCAGTGGTTCAACAACATTCAGTAATTCTGGTGGTAGTAGATAGTCTCACGAAATATGGACATTTCATTGCCTGTAAGAAATTGCCCACCTCCAGTGAACTGGCAACTATTTTACTGAATAGAATGGTTTGTTATCATGGACTGCCAAAAATGATCCTCTCCTATCGGGGTCGCAATTTGCCTCCAATTTCTGGAAGACATGGTGTAAAACACTCCAAGTGACATCTACACTATCTACTAGCCACCATCCTCAAACAGATGGTCAAATGGAGAGACTAAATCAGACTTTGAAGCAATACCTACGTGCTTACACTGAAAAAGCACTTAATTCTTGGACATCAATGCTCTGGTTAGCTGAGTTAGCCTCCAATAACTCATTCCACACTTCTACTGGCGTTACACCTTTTTTTAGCTTGTTTGGCTATCATCCTGACACCTTGCCCATCACAAACCCTCAAGAAAGCTCTCTTACTCCAGCTGTGTCAGAAACCATTCAACATTTGCATCAAACATAGAAATTGATTCAACAGCATTTAGAAAAGGCCAAACAAAAATACAAAAAGCATTATGACAAGAAACATTGTGAGGCACTGCAGTATCAACCAGGTGATAAAGTGTGGCTTTCCACAAAACATATAGACTTCAAGAAGAAGCACATGTGCAACCCCAAATTCATAGGTCCTTACACTGTCCTTCAGTAAATCAATCCTGTGACTTATAAACTGCAATTGCCAAGATCATTACGGATTCATCCAGTGTTCCACACTTCCCTCTTGAAAAAGGCAGTCCAGAAGGACCGCCCTCATCCAGCTCCAGTTCTAGCACAGGGGGGAGTAGAATACGAAGTCAAGAAAGTGTTGGATTCTAAACTGAGAGGGCGTAACCTATGGTACTTAATCTCATGGAAAGGTTATGGCCCTGAAAGTAACTCATGGATTTCTGCATCTGATATCCATGCTCCAGTACTTGTGAGGCGTTTCCATTGTCTCAATCCAGACAAACCAGGCCCTAGAGCGCGTCTGGGAGAGGGGAGTACTGTCAACATCAGGGCAGTGCACGCTCTACGGGCGACTAGAATGCAAAAACCTAACAATTTTAAGATAACATAATTTATGCATTGTGCTGATATGATGTTGTTTAACCTTTTGCATTGCAGAGTTTAATCCTGAAGACTTATGTCCAGCATGCATATAAATACTGTTGACATGTAATATACTGCTGCAGGCTTTCAGACTGTGTCAGGGTGTGGTCCCCTTCCAGGGCCTTCTAGAAGCTTTCCCTGCAGCATGCCTGGGAGTGATTGGTGGGCTGGGCTAAGACTCTATAAAAGGGAGCCAGCCCAGCTCCACGTGCTCACTATTCAGAGGTCCCGGTGCAGAGCAGCAGCAACTTCCTGAGCTCCTGTTTCGGTGGCCTACTTTGATCTTCCAGGCCTTTGCCCTTCATTTATATTGGTGATCCTTGATCAGGGCGGTAAGACGGAGGTCGGGCTGGGCCCCCAATCCCATTTTCGAAGACATTTGAGTTCTTGGGACTAATTTTAATGTTGAGAGATTTTACCTTGCGTGTGTGAATGTGCTCTGGGTTTTTCTGGCATTTACATATTAATATGCGAATCGGCAAGACGCGCGATTCGTTTCTAGTGCTTTAACCCTTGATATTCATTGTGCGCTACCATTTCTTGGCAGTTTCATGGTGGCATTGGAATCGGCAAGACGCGCAATTCGTTTCTCGTGCTTTAACCCTTGATATTCATTGTGCGCTACCATTTCTTGGCAGTTTCATGGTGCCATTCGAATCGGCAAGACGCGCAGTTTGTTTCTCGTGCTTTAATTCTTGATATTAATTGTGCGCAACCATTTCTTGGCAGTTACATGGTGGCATTCGAATCGTCAAGACGCACAATTCGTTCCTCGTGCTTTAACCCTTGATATTCAGTGTGCGCTACCATTTCTTGGCAGTTTCGTGGTGGCATTCGAATCGGCAAGACGCGCGATTCGTTCCTCGTGCTTTAACCCTTGATGTTCATTGTGCGCTACCATTTCTTGGCAGTTTCATGGTGGCATTCGAATCGGCAAGACGCGCAATTAGTTTCTCGTGCTTTAACCCTTGATATTCATTGTGCGCTACAATTTCTTGGCAGTTACATGGTGGCATTCGAATCGGCAAGACGCACAATTCATTTCTTGTGTGTAATTCATGTTATTCATTGTACGTTACCATTTCCTGACATTCATATGGTGACATTTGAATCGGCAAGTCGCAGCATTCCTTTTCTTGTGTCTAATTCATGATATTCATTGTGTGTTACCATTTCATGACATTTATTGGCTGGCATTCGAATCGGTAGTATGCGCAATTCATTACTTGTGTTGAATTCATGCTATTCATCGAGCGTTACCATTTCATGGCATTTAATGGGGGGGGCTCGAATCAGCAATACGCGCGATTCATTTCTTGTGTTTAAAATCACGGTGTTCATTATGCGCTACCACTTCATGGCATGTACTTGGTTGCTTTCGAGTTGGCAAGACGCAGGATTTATTTCTCGAGTCTAATTTATGTTATTCATGGTGCACAATCATTCCATGGTATTTACAACCTTTGTGAAAATCTGCAATGTGCGCAATTCATGTTCCGTCATTTTTGGTGAAAACAAGAAAATGCTAGAGTTCTAGATGTAATGTTGTATGTACATAATAAGTTTCTCAAAAAGGATTCATATGATGTTTTAGAAATCATTCAGATTATTTCCTGATCCTCATGCAAAAGATAATACTTGAATTTCAAAGTTGCATTAACCTTTCTTGATTCCCTCACAGGTATCCAGTCATCTTGAAGCCTAGGGCCATATGTACAAAAGCTTTTTCCCATAGACACAGAATGGGTAAAATCCTTTCGTACATCTGGCCCCTAGTTATTTAAGTCTACGTTTAGGTTGTCCATGTTTTCAGAATGACAATGCTTAGAGTCATAGTCTAGTACTGATTAATATGATATAATTTTGATATTGTGTGTTTTAACCTTTTTGCTTCCTACAGGTCTCCTTCCCAGCTGTTCCCTTCCTAATCCCCTTTTCCCCACTTGGACTGTCTTGACTCTCTGACAATTCTAATCAGAGTATTGGAGCTGTCTTGTGGTGGAAGTGTTGGGAACATACACAGACCCTGAGGATCTGGTGACTCTGACATAACATATACATATTTATAGTTAGATCAGTTGTTCCATAGGAAAAGCAATTTTTGAGTTACTGATAACTTTGGCCCCATTTGATGAAATTCCACAAAACGTTCCAAAAAAGTGCTACTTGCTGACTAGTTTTTGCATGGAACGTTTTGGGATGGTGCATCAAATGGGGGTCAAGAAAAAAGTGGGGTCCCAAAACACAAAACCCATTGCATTTTCCATAGGCTTCTTTAAAAAATGATACAGCAAAAACTGCTGAACTAAATTAAACCAGATTTGGAAAGGAGCTTGATCTTGGTCCTCAGGTTTTGTGGTTTGTGCTCTGGTCAAAATCCATATTAAGGTTCAGAAAAATATAGACATCTGGATGCTTAGGTCCACAAGAAGCTCAAGAGACTCTTGCAGGAGAGCCAGTTTAAAAATAGAGCATTCTAATTGGCCCAGGGAGCTTTTTTCCCTTAGGCCAGCTTGCTTCTGCTGGAGTCAGACTTCCATGGGAGAGAAAACTCTGGTTGGCTGGCAGCAACATCAGAAAAAGTTGCTGACAGCTGTTACAGGCCTCAGGGACTTGGTCCCCTGTCCTGAGGTGTTAAATAAAAAAATACAAGGGGACAGGGTAGGGATATCCTGCCCCTCCACCCCCCAGGCCCCATGGTGGATACCCAGAGGGCAACCCAGTGGGCAAAAACATATTGACAAATTTTGCCGTGATCCTGCGGGACTGGGAAAAAGAACTCCAAAATGGCAGCCGTGCTGCCTTCTTTCAGTAAGGCTCTGGGGTGTCCACCTCCAGGGCTGCATTTACTCAGTGATGGCCCTACTCACTCAGCCATCGTAGGCTCACGGAGGTCCACCTCTGGGGCTGAAACATCATTAAAAGTGAAGGAGGGCAACACAGCCTCCTCCTTTTACTTCTAAATGCCCCAGGTACACCCTCTCTCCATTAAAATATACATGACCCTGCGGTTCCCAGGGTATAATAGACCGTTGGGCTGACCCACCCCTAGTTTATGTATATATATATATATATGTATATATATATATATATATATATATATATACGGACCATGACTTTTGATGGATTTGCCCAGGAAAACTTAAATTACGCCACTTACAGTCAATGTATATCATGAAGCTACCCACTAAGGCTCCTCATGGACTCAAGGGAGATGAGGAGCTACATGTACACTTATGAATGCCAGTATATGCTTTATGGGCTTGTTTGACTAATTGGGTAAAAACTCTGAGGTGCTAGTTTTCTGCCTAAAGAGACTATTCTCAAATATCTTTATCATGTACCAACGATAATGAACATAGGCACTCAGCCAGACATCCTGTCATAAAATCATGTATGCGATCTGCAGAACACATGCATCATGCTTGTGAAGCACTGATTTGACATTGAGCACTTAGCCCCAGAATTTGCTTTATTTTGTTGAATTGTGATTATTGCCTTATATTTAAATCACTTAAAATCTCAGTTGGCATGTGAAAATCCTCGCTATAATTGTGACCATAATTAAATGAGACTTAAGTATCTTATCTTCAGAAAACACATTGATAGGGTCTGTAATTTTTACTGTTTTTAATGTATGGACTACAGGTCCCAGAATGCTTCATTAAAGGCAGGATGGGCTAAACATATTATATTGAAACACAGGTAGGATTTGCTAACCGTGATCAAGACTCCATCAGAGTTGAAACGTGTTGGTATTTGCAGTGTCATTTCCCCTCAATAAAACTTGTTAAGATCCTGAAGTGCTGTGGTCCTAATTCTTGTTTCCTGGGGGTCTGGTCTTCCATGGCCACCAGCATCAGCAGTGTGTGTGTGTGTGCAGTGTGCACTGCCCATCTTTGATCACATTGAAACTGAATATATGTATAAACTATTGGTCCTACTAGGATCTAGTTTTCATTGGAAAAGCGTTTGACATATCTTCAAAAAATGTTCAAAACTAGTTTGCCACTCACTTCAAGTGCTGTCTGAACGTTTTCGGGTGACTCTACAAGCAGGGGCAGAGAAAAAGAGGGGGTCCCAAAATGCGTTTTCCCCATGCCCTTTCCCATAGGGATTTTAGACACAACTGCAGCCCAAACTTATGAACAGACCTACAGAAAACAGAAAGCTAGATCTTGCTACAGAAAGAGTGCTTTTTGTAATTTGGTGTAAATCTGGTCAGTAAAAAAGTTTTATGTATATCTGGAGACGTGGATCCACTGCTGTGGGTCAGTCAATCAATGCGTCACTAGTAATGCCGTGATTGGCTGGCTGCCTCCTGACAGGAAAGTACTTGGTCCTGCTTGGGGAGGTGGGGGGGAGTATAAGATAGAATTCATAGAAGGGTTCAGGGTAGAAGTAACCTGACCCCAGGAGAGTGAAAAAGGGGTCTCTGAAGGACCCCTCATCAGCTAGAAATTTGCCCCAATCTTTTTGGGGGGGGGGGGCTCGTGAGGATCCTCCACAGCACTCATTGCGGGCCCCCATGTGAATCTGCACCGGATCCACAGATCCAGAATCCATTAAAAAAAATACACCCACTCACAAACCAACTCACACAGGCATTCACACACCCACTCACAAACACACAAAACCACTACCACGCCCAGTCACAAACTGATACAGCCACTCTCACACCAACTGGCAGACCCACAGTGTGGGGTTTACTGCATGTGGGGCTGGTCGTAGGGCCTGGCTACAGGCCAGGTCTTGTGGCCAATTCCCTGTGCAGTGTGGGGTTGGCCACATGCATGGGGTTGGCCACATGCAGGGGGTTGACCGCAGGGCCGGGGGTCCCCAGGGCCATGAAAAGCTCAAGGGGGGATGCAGTTCACCTCCTCTTTAAAAAAAGACAACCTTTGGTAATAGGGTCCCCAGGGCCTTTTTATCCCCATTTTCATTTAAAAAAAATATATATATATATTTATATGTGTGTGGGTGTGTTATGTAAGGCTCGTATCGTTTATTTCAGTTTCTCAATCTCATATTTCACTGGTATTACATAGCAACAGTTGATAACAAAACTGGGTGCCCACTGTTGTGATGTCATAAAGGCCTTCTAGGCCAGGCTGACAGGCTCCCCGAGAGCCTGTCAGTGCAGCTCTGCTGGTTTACATTGACTGAAAGCAGAAATCACAGATGCAGGAGGGGGAAGGAAGGCAGGGATGGTGGTGGGGGGGTCGGTCAAGGATGGTGGCAAGGATTTATAACAGAGGCCATGTTATGATTGGCTCCCCATTATTCCTCTGCATAGCAGTTGAAAGCAGGGACAAA
Source organism: Pleurodeles waltl (assembly GCF_031143425.1). Taxonomy (NCBI): domain Eukaryota; kingdom Metazoa; phylum Chordata; class Amphibia; order Caudata; family Salamandridae; genus Pleurodeles; species Pleurodeles waltl. Next base: position 155,699,047 of record NC_090448.1, read on the forward strand.
TGAGACACTGCGCAGCAGTTGAAAGCAGGGACACATTTTTTGGGGCCATACATAACATATATGCATAACATGTCAACATCAGGGCAGTGAGCGCTCTCCGGGCAACTAGAATACAAAAACAATTTCAAACTATCATAATTTATGCATTGTGCTGATATGATGTTGTTTAACCTTTTGCATTGCAGAGTTTAATCCTGAAGACGTATGTCAAGCATGCATATAAATACTGTTCACATGTAATGTACTGCTGCAGGCTTTCAGACTGTGTCAGGGTATGGTCCCCTTCCAGGGCCTTCTAGAAACTTTCCCTGCAGCATGCCTGGGTGTTATTGGTGGGCTGGGCTAAGAGTCTATAAAAGGGAGCCCTCCCAGCTCCACGTGCTCACTATTCAGAGGTCTCGGTGCAGAGCAGCAGCAACTTCCTGAGCTCCTGTTCCGGTGGCCTACTTTGATCTTCCAGGCCTTTGCCCTTCATTTACATTGGTGATCCTTGATCAGGGCGGTAAGACGGAGGTCGGGCTGGGCCCCCGATCCCGTTTTCGAAGACATCCGAGTTCTTGGGCCTAATTTTCATGTTGAGAGATTTTACCTTGCATGTGTGAATGTGCTCTGGGTTTTTCTGGCATTTACATGTTAATATTCGAATCGGCAAGACGCGAGATTCGTTTCTCGTGCTTTAACCCTTGATATTCATTGTGCACTACCATTTCTTGGCAGTTACATGGTGGCATTCGAATCGGCAAGAGACGCAATTCGTTCCTCGTGCTTTAACCCTTGATATTCATTGTGCGCTACCATTTCTTGGCAGTTTCATGGTGGCATTCGAATCGGCAAGATGCGCGATTCATTCCTCGTGCTTTAACCCTTGATATTCATTGTGCGCTACCATTTCTTGGCAATTTCATGGTGGCATTCAAATCGGCAAGACGCGCAATTCGTTTCTCGTGCGTTAACCCTTGATATTCATTGTGCGCTACCATTTCTTGGCAGCTACATGGTGGCATTCGAATCGGCAAGACGCGCAATTAATTTCTCGTGTGTAATTCATGTTATTCATTGTACGTTACCATTTCCTGACATTCATATGGTGACATTCGAATCGGCAAGTCATGCGATTTCTTTTCTTGTGTCTAATTCATGATATTCATTGTGTGTTACCATTTCATGACATTTATCGGCTGACATTCGAATTGGCAGTACGCGCGATTCATTACTTGTGTTAAATTCATGCTATTCAGCGAGCGTTACCATTTCATGGCATTTACTTGGGGATACTCGCATTGGCAATACGCGTGATTAATTTCTTGTGTTTAAAATCACGGTGTTCATTATGCGCTACCACTTCATGGCATTTACTTGGTGGCTTTCGAGTTGGCAAGACGCGTGATTTGTTTCTCGAGTCTAATTTATGTTATTCATGGTGCACAATCATTCCATAGTATTTACAACCTTTGCGAAAATCTGCAATGTGCGCAATTCATGTTCCGGCAATTTTTGTGAAAACAAGACAATGCTAGAGCTCTAAATGTAGTGTTGTATGTATAGAATAAGTTTCTCAAACATGATTCATATGATGTTTTAGAAATCATTCAGATTATTTCCTGATCCTCATGCAAAAGATAATACTTGAATTTGAAAGTTGCATTAACCTTTCTTGATTCCCTCACAGGTATCCAGTCATCTTGAAGCCTAATGATTTAAGTCTATGTTTAGGTCATCCATGTTTTCAGAATGACAATGCTTAGAGTCATAGGGGGTCATTACAACATTGGCGGTATAAGGCGCTTACCGCCGTGCAGAAGACCGCCAATACACCGCCGCGGCCGTGGTAGACCGACACAGCTATTATGACACACATCACGGAATCTTCCGAAATTCAGACACCCACACAACACCGCCACACCAAAGGTCAGCGATAAACTGGCGGAAACAAATCCTCCACCTCCACGGCAACAGAAACACGCCCATGCTATTACGACCCACGAATCCACGCGGCGGTCTTTCAACCGCGATATTCCATTGGCGGTACACACCGCCGCGCTCAAAATACACACACATCTCCAAAACACCGCCACATTGGACAATTCCAAATACACACACCTGATACACATACACACACCACTCCCACACACCCAACATAATATAAAATACACACCCACATCACACACAAACCCCTACAACCAGAAATTCTGAGAGAAGGCCAGAGAGACAGCACAGCTATTGACAACCCCATCACACAGAGGCACACAACACCTATTTGGCTCACAGGTACAGCACACATCAATAGCCAGGAAGATGGAGCTATGGCGCAGAATAGTGGACAGGGTCAACGCCCTGGGACAGCACCCAAGAAATAGGGAGGACATCAGGAAGAGGTGGAACGACCTACGGGGGAAGGTGCGTTCAACGGTCTCCAGGCACAACATCACGGTGCAGCGGACTGGCGGCGGACCCCCACCATCTCCCCCACAACTAACAACATAGGAGGAGCAAGTCCTGACCATCTTGCATCCTGAGGGCCTCTGAGGAGTCGGTGGAGGATGGGACGCTGGTAAGTCAAATCTTAACTATCACATCCCCCACCCTACCTGCAAGCTATCACACACCCCCACCCTCACACCCTCCCCTATCACCCCAAATCCTCACCAATCTACCCATGACACCAAGCACCCATCCCAACACCAAGCCCTGCATGACACAACTAAGCATGGGCACCCCTCACCAAAGCATGCCCACTGCACATACCCAGAACACCCCCCCAACCATCACCACACAAGCCCCCACACAGGAATGCCTGCACTGGGGATCACGCACACCCAACCATTGCACACCATTACACACACAGATGCAATAATCATGTGCTTATACCCCTGCAGGAACCCGAAGGAACGTCACCACTCCAGAGGGTCCAGACAACACCACTCCACCCCCAGAAGAGGCCCACAGTGACGACAGCAGCTCTGCCCCACTGGATCCTGATGACCAGCCCGGACCATCGTGGGCCTCAGGACAGTCGGTTCCCCTTGCCCAGCCACAGCCCAACACCGAGCTGCCACCCTCTTGTAACACCAGCACAGCATCCACCCAGCGGGCCCAAACCTCCCTACCCAGGACAGGTCAATCAGTGGTGTGTCCACCACTACAGGGCACCCAGGCTAACCCACCACCCCAACAACAACAGGGACCTGGGGGCAGTGGTAGTGGGCACACGCTCCAGGGGACGGAGGCACAGGAACACCGGGGAACTGGGAGGGCTGCTGTGCGACAGAGGGAGGACAGGCCAAGGGAACCAACTCTCCACGAGGCCCTATCCATCATGGGAGCATACCACCACTCCCAGGAGACGATGGTCACGGTCCTGGGCAAGTTGCAGGAGACCCTGCGTCTGCAGGACGAATGGTATTTGGGGTTCAGGGAGGAGCTCAGGACCATCAGCTCCGCCCTGGGCACCATCGTAGGGATGCTGACGGACATTCAAAAGACCTTGAGGGACACCGTGGCACTCCAAGGGGCCCCTGAAACTAGCCAGGACGACGAACTGCCCACCACCTCCGCCGGTGCTAGTGGACAGGACGCCCCGCCACAGGACCAACACACCAGCACCCCATCCCCTGCAGACGGACAACCACCACGCAAGCGGTCCCTGAGATCCAGGAACAGGACAGAGCAAGATGGCAAGATGGCAAGACCCCAGCCAGGAAATAAGACCACCCTGATTGTCCCCCCACTGTCCCACTTTGTCACCCTGTCCAGATTGGAACTGCCCCATCTCCACTTCCAATGCCCAGATGGGCAGTGCACCTGTGAGACGAATAGACTGGACTCTGCCATGGACATTCCTCCACCATCACCCATCACCATTTTACAACCTTCCTTGATTTTTTTTAGCACTTAAATAAACACCCGTGAAAGCCAAAAAAATCTTGAGTCAGTCTATGATTTGGAACTTTGTATTATCAATTACAGTGTCATAATGGGTTACCCATTCTAAGGCTAACATACCAATGTCACACATCACAAGCCCTTGAAGGATGCAAGCAGATGACACGTAGGTTACCACACTCGTGAAACTGAAATGGAAGGGTACAACTCAATTAACAAATAGCGAGTGAAATGTAGGTACAGGATAGAGGTAGACGTGTGAAAGCTAATGTAATTTTAAACCAGAAAATCTTCTCACCTGTGTGTCACTGGAAATATTGCTGTATGACTGACTCCCTGTTGTCGTTTTCTTCATCCTCAGCTTCATCCTCATCACTGTCCACTGGCTCCACAGGCTCCACAGCTGCCACAACACCGTCATCTGGATCATCCTCCAGCAGAAAAGGTACCTGGCGTCGCAATGCCAAATTATGGAGCATGGAGCAGGCGATGATGATGTCGCACACCTTCTTCGGTGAGTAGAATAGGGATCCACCTGTCATATGGAGGCACCTGAACCTGGCCTTAAGAAGGCCGAAGGTGCGTTCGATTACCCTCCTAGTCCGCCCATGGGCATCATTGTACCGTTCCTCTGCCCTGGTCCTGGGATTCCTCACTGGGGTCAATAGCCACGAAAGGTTGGGGTAACCAGAGTCCCCCAATAGCCATACACGGTGCCTCTGGAGTTGACCCATCATATCAGGGATGCTGCTATTCCGCAGGATGTATGCGTCATGCACAGAGCCAGAGAACATTGCATTTACCTGCGAGATGTACTGGTCTGCCAAACAGACCATCTGTACATTCATGGAATGATAACTCTTCGGGTTTCTGTACACCTGTTCACTCATGCGGGAGGGACCAGAGCTACATGGGTCCCATCAATGGCACCTATGACGTTGGGGATATGGCCAAGGGCATAGAAGTCACCTTTCACTGTAGGCAAATCCTCAACCTCAGGGAAAATGATGTATCTCCTTATGTGTTTCAGCAGGGCAGACAACACTCTGGACAGCACGTTGGAAAACATAGGCTGGGACATCCCTGATGCCATGGCCACTGTTGTCTGAAATGACCCACTTGCAAGGAAATGGAGCACTGACAGCACCTGCACATCAGGGGGGATTCCAGTCGGATGGCGGATTGGTGACATCAGGTCTGGCTCCAACTGGGTACATAGTTCCTGGATTGTGGCACGGTCAAACCGGTAGGTGACGATGATATGTCTTTCTTCCATTGTCAACAGGTCCACCAGCGGTCGGTACACCGGAGGATTCCGCCATCTTCTCATATGTCCCAGCTGACGGTGCCTAAGAAGGACAACAGCGAAGAACCAGTCACTATTCCTCCAGGTATGTACCCACAGTTACACAGAAGACTACACATGACAAAAAAGCCTTCCTGTATGTGTGTTGAGTATAGGCCTAGCTATGCGTGACGCAGTAGTAAATGAAGCCATGTGGGCCCCTGAAATGGCGGCTGTCTGACCTCTAAAATGGGACAATGGGATTGTGGGGTAACTGCGCTGGCGTTGCACACGGTCGCGGTAGGCGGTCGTAGACCGCGGCGCAATGCTGCATTGGTTAATATTGGACCCTATGGGTCCCAGGGCCAATGAACAGGTGCGGCGGCGGTGATGATGCGCACCGCCGCGGACGTCACCGCCGCGGACGTCACCGCCATTTTCTATCTGTTCACTCACTAGATACCTGACCTTCGACAGGAGAGGACCTACACTGCTAGTGCTGCTGTGACCTCGGTCTGGAAGCGACGATGGCTGCTGCGTCTGGGGAAAGGGCCCCTGCCTTCACTGCACAGGAGTTGGAGAAACTTGTGGATGGGGTCCTCCCCCAGTACACGCTACTCTACGGTCCTCCAGACCAACAGGTTAGTACACAGGGAGCACGTTGTATGGGCTAGGCCTGGGTGGAGAGGGCTGGGTGGAAGAGGGAAGGGGGCAGAGTACATAGAACAGTTATGCATGGGAATGAATGGGCCACATGGCCAGAGTAGGGAGGGGGCCACTCACATTGACGGTGCAGTTGGTAATGACTGTTCCTCTTTCCTTGTGCATGTCATGTAGGTCAGCACCCACCAGAAGAGGGACATTTGGCGTGCCATCGCTAAGGAGGTCCGGACCCTGGGGGCCCACCAGAGACGGGGCACCCACTGCCGTAAGAGATGGGAGGACATCCGCCGCTGAAGCAAGAAGACGGCGGAGGCTCAGCTGGGGATGGCCTCCCAACGTGGGAGGGGTGCCCGTCGCACCATGACCCCCCTGATGTTCCGGATCCTGGCGGTGGCCTACCCGGAGTTGGATGGGTGCTTGAGGACATCACAGCAGACACAAGGGGGTGAGTACAACCTCATTCAGCGGAGTTTGCGTGCAGTGGTGGGGTCTGGATGGGGGAGGTGGGCTGTGGGTGTCCCTAGGCCAGGGCGAGTTAGGTAGGCAAGGCCCCTCCGTTATGTAGGCCATGTGGCACTCAACCCCACCTCAGCAGAGTGCCAAGTTGAGGTATAGTTGCCCCTGTGGCATCAATGTGTGCAGATTCCCACAATTGCCATGTAGGCCATGTCCCAGAAATTGCATGTGCAGAGGTCAGGAGAACGGCGTAATGCAGGGGGCTGCTGCGTCTGTCTTGTCTGCCAACGGTAGCGGTATGCCATGCACTAAAACTCTCTTTGTTCTGTCTCCCCCCCTTTTCCTGCTCTCCCTGTCCTTTTGTACATCAGCATCATCAGGCGGAGGTACAGTGGCACCGGAGCACGAGGGAGCTGCATCCCACATGGCCATGGAGGCCACACCACAGACTCTGAATGCACCAGTGGGACGGACGGCTAGGGGAGCTTCACGTCGGCCACCTGATCACCAACCAGCGACACGGACTCGTCCGCCGATGGGAGCTCCCCTGTGGTGGCGGCACCACCTGTGCGCCCCACTTCTACAGGTACAGCCGCCACCCCCCCTACCAGCACCGCCCTCCCAGCAGCCCCTCAGCGTTCGCCCCGTGCCCGCTCACCCAGGAGGGTGGGCATCACCTTCGCCCCAGGCACCTCAGGCCCTGCCCCAGTCACCCCTGCTGCCCTCAGTGAGGAGGCCATTGACCTCCTCAGGTCACTCACTGTTGGGCAGTCTACCATTGTGAATGCCATCCAGGGTGTAGAAAGGGAGTTGCAACACGGTAATGCATTCCTGGAGGGCATTCATTCTGGTCAGGCTGTCCTTCAGCGAACCCTGCAATCTCTGGCCTCAGCACTGATGGCAGCCATTGTCCCTGTGTCCAGCCTCCCCCCTCCAACTTCCTCCACCCAGACCCAATCTCCTGTACCCCAGCCCATCCCAAGCACACCTACAGACCAGCATGCACACAAGTCAACACACACAAGTAGCTCAAGCAAACATAGGCACCACACACACCACAGGCACTCACGCAAGCCTCACCCACATACAGACACAGCAACATCCACTGTCTCCACTGTGTCCCCCTCCTCCTCTTCTCCCTCCTCCCTCCCAGTCTCGTCTACACACACACCTGCATGCACCACATCTACAGGCAATAGGACTCGCACCAGGACACCCAGCACCACAAGCCGCTCACCTGCACTCACCACCTCCACTGCCATTTACACGTCCTCTGTGTCCTCTCCCAATGTGTCTGTGACGCCCCCTCCCAAAGTACCCAAACGCCGGCAATCACTCACCCAACATCCATCCACCTCACGACAGCCTCCAGTACCTGCACCTGCACCCAAAACACCTAAAGTAACACCTCCTACAACCACCTCCTCTTCCTCCACTCCCAGACCCCCTCCAGCTACCCATCCCAGTGTTCGTCAGAAACTGTCCCTCTGTCAAATTGACCTTTTTGCCCCCCCCCTCCAATTCATCAGTCCTGTCGTAGTGCCTCAGCCAAAAAGCCTCCAGTACCAGTGGTGCGTGTTCCAGGTTTTTGGAGTGCACCGGCCACGAGGGCAGGCAGTAGGACCCGGAGCCAAAGCAGTGGCAGCCCACCTCCTGTAAAGGCTCTGAAAATGGAGAGTGGACGACGGGACTGTCTTAAGACTCCGGGTGGGACAACAAGTGACATGGGATCGAAGGCGATTGGTGAGTCAGCTGTAACTCCAACAAAGGTGTGGAAGGTCCAGAGGAAGTCTGCCCAGCCTGTTGTGAGTGTCACGGCAGAGAAGTGCGCCATCATATCCGGCGGTTCAGACACAACCACCAGCACCGTCATTACTGGTCCAGAGACCACCGCCAGAGTCACAGCCCAGGAGGGCCCAAGTATCATCACAGGTCAGGAGACCACCGCCGGAGTCACAGCCCATGAGGGGCCAGGATGCCACAGCCCGCTGTGCAATGATGGAACGTCATGCCACACACCAATGCCCATTGTAGAGATTGTCGTGCCACACACCAATGCCCAGTGTAGAGATCGTCATGCCACACACCAATGTCCGTATCAGAACCGCCATGGCAAAGCACCGCTGAACAGGGCAAAGACCGCCATGGCAAAGCACCGCTGAACAGTCCTGAAACGCCATGGTAAAGCACCGCTGAACAGGGCAAAGACCGCCATGTCAAAGCACCGCTGAACAGGGCAAAGACCGCCATGTCAAAGCACCACTGAACAGGGCAAAGACCACCATGGCAAAGCACCGCTGAACAGGGCAAAGACCGCCATGGCAAAGCACCGCTGAACAGGGCATGCACCGTCTAGGAATGAATGGACCGCCACATCAGGCATCCTTATCCCATGTGCAGCTGGGACAGTGACAGGACAGGTACTTTCACGTGGAGACTCATCCAGTCTGGGCACCAGTCCCCCTCCAGAACCAGTGGAGACCTGCATCTACTTGAGAGACTGTGGCTTTGCACTCCCCAGGATGGCACAGTGGGCAAACCACCCACTGTAGTGACTTGAGAGACTGTGGCGTTGCACTCCCCAGGATGGCACAGTGGGCAAACCACCCACTGTAGTGACTTGTGAGACTGTGGCTTAGCACTCCCCAGGATGGCACAGTGGGCAAACCACCCACTGTAGTGACTTGAGAGACTGTGGCTTAGCATTCCCCAGGATGGCACAGTGGGCAAACCACCCACTGTAGTGGCTTGAGAGACTGTGGCTTTGCACTCCCCAGGATGGCACAGTGGGCAAACCACCCACTGTAGTGACTTGTGAGACTGTGGCTTAGCACTCCCCAGGATGGCACAGTGGGCAAACCACCCACTGTAGTGACTTGAGAGACTGTGGCTTTGCACTCCCCAGGATGGCACAGTGGGCAAACCACCCACTGTAGTGGCTTGTGAGACTGTGGCTTTGCACTCCCCAGGATACATCAATGGACATGGAGCCCCGTCGTGGATCTGGCTTCGCATTCATCTGGCTGAGGTGCCCCCCCTTCCCTTCTCCCTGAGGTGCCTGTAGTGTTTCTATCTGATGCCCCTACAGTGTTCTCTCCGATTTTGGTCAGGTATCTATTGTGAGCCTCGCCCATGCTTTTTTGGACTGTTGGTGCATGGACATTGTTGTGTACATATCTGCACTACTTCTCGGATTGTATGTGTAAATAAGAGTGATTTTGAGATATGTATATCTGTATATTTTTGTATGACATGTATATTGGCACATTACAATGTTTGCCCGATTTTCGCATTGTCTTTGCATTCTTCCGGGGGGATTGTGGGTTGTTAATGTGATTTTTGTGACTGCATTGGTGTGTATGTTGTGATATGCGAGGGTGGGGGTGGGGGTGTTTGGTGGGTGTCCCCCTAACTTTTGCCTCCCCTGTGTCATAGGTGCAGTACCCACCGGTATCTTCTGCGCCTACATAGCTGTTGGTCGTAAAGGAGCAGAAAAACAAGGGCAGGTAGGATTTGTAATTCGGGCTCCATGGTGTCCTCCTTCCTCGTGGGATGTGTTGAGGTGAGCGTTTTCCCATTGCAAAAGCTGTTTCCGCCGTGTTTTTATCCGCGGTGCATCCGCCCCGGAAAAGGTGGCGGATTGGCGGGTTGTAATAGTGTGGGCGGTACATTGTCTCCCACCTGTCTGTTGGCGGTAACCGCCGCGCTGCTTGTCTGTACCGCCGTGGCGGGCGGTGTGTTAAAGTGTCTGTCTTTGTTGGCGGTTTCCACCAGGGTCATGATTACCTTTTCTTGTCCGCCGGCCTGTTTGCAGTATTACCGCACCTTTAACACCGTCCGCCAGGGTTGTAATGACCACCATAGTCTAGTACTGATTAATATGATATAATTTTGATATTGTGTGTTTTAACCTTTTTGCTTCCTACAGGTCTCCTATCAAGCTGTTCCCTTCCTAATCCCCTTTTCCCCACTTGGACTCTCTTAGACTCTGCGACAATTCTAATCAGAGTATTGGAGCTGTCTTGTGGTGGAAGTGTTGGGAACGTGCACAGACCCCGAGGATCTGGTGACTCTGACAGAATAGTGAGCCCACAAATTATTATCCTCCTGGTTTGTGTATGTTCTCAACATGGCCACACTGGACGAGCTAGTCAAGGCTATCACTCAGCTCCAAGCTGAGGTGGTATCATCAAAAGATTTGGCAATTAGCCTAGCTGAGAGAGTGAGTCAGTTACAGGATAAGGTAGAGAAGAAGGAACAAAATCCCACAGGTGTGTCTTGGCCAGGTCCTTCTTCTCAGACTTCTGGAGGTAATCTGACAAACATTTCCCTCAATGTTCCTTCAGCCATTCCTTTAGCTCCCCCAGAACGTTTCTCAGGTGACCCCTTGAAAGCGCAATCTTTCCTGGTTCAAGTGGAATTACACTTCACCTTCAGACCACATACTTTCTCTGATGCCCAGTCCAAAGTAGCTTTCTTGTTATCATATCTGATTGGAGATGCAGGTACCTGGGCTATTCCTCTTGTGCGTAATGACAGTCCCCTGCTGTACAACTGGAGAAATTTTGTTAATGAGTTTTTGATCGTAGAACTGTAACATTGTCAGCAGATCGTGAATTATTAGACTTATGACAAGGGAATCAGGAATTAGGGGGTCATTCCGTCCCGGCGGGCGGCGGGCACCGCCCGCCGGGCGGAGACCGCCAGAAGACCGCACCGCGGTCAAATGACCTCGGCGGTCATTCTGACTTTCCTGCTGGGCGGGCGGGCGACCGCCAAAAGGCCGCCCGCCCAGCGGGAAAGCCCCAGCAACGATGAAGCCGGCTCTGAATGGAGCCGGCGGAGTTGCTGGTGTGCGACGGGTGCAGTGGCACCCGTCGCGATTTTCAGTGTCTGCTAGGCAGACACTGAAAATCATTATGGAGCCCTGTTAGGGGGCCCCTGCACTGCCCATGCCTGTGACATGGGCAGTGCAGGGGCCCCCAGGGGCCCATGACACCCGTTCCCGCCATCCTGTTCCTGGCGGTTTTTACCGCCAGGACCAGGATGGCGGGAAGGGGGTCGGAATCCCCATGGCGGTGCTGCGAGCAGCGCCGCCATGGAGGCTTCTTTGGGGCAGGGGTAAACCGGCGGGAAACCGCCGGTTGCCCTTTTCTGACCGCGGCTTTACCGCCGCGGTCAGAATTGCCCATGAAGCACCGCCAGCCTGTTGGCGGTGCTTCCGCGGCACTCTGCCCTGGCGGTTTTCAACCGCCAGGGTCAGAATGACCGCCTTAGTGTCATATTTAGCCAACTTTAATCGGCTGGTCGCCGAGACATCCTGACCTGAAGAAAAACAAGCGGCCTTGTTCTACAAGGGACTCAAAGAGGAGCTAAAAGATATCCTGAATCAAATAGACCCGCAGCCTACAGACTGTCAAGAATTGATAAACCTTGTCTTGAGGCTTGATCATCATTTAACAGAACGAAAAGGAACATGCAAAAAGACTGACAAATATTCCTGGTGTGTTCACGATAATAGAGACTCAAGAACTCCAAAAGAAAAAATGCCGGAACCGATGGAGATTGGAACCATCAGGAGACCTTTGACCAAAGACGAAAAGGACCTACGTAGAAAGAATGGACAATGGCCCTCATTCTGACCCTGGCGGTCTTTGACCGCCAGGGCGGAGGACCGCGGGAGCACCGCCGACAGGCCGGCGGTGCTCCAATGGGGATTCCGACCGCGGCGGTAAAGCCGCGGTCGGACCGGCACCACTGGCGGGGTCCCGCCAGTGTACCGCAGCCCCATTGAATCCTCCGCGGCGGCGCAGCTTGCTGCACCGCCGCGGGGATTCCGACCCCCCCTACCGCCATCCAGATCCCGGCGGTCGGACCGCCGAGATCCGGATGGCGGTAGGGGGGGTCGCGGGGCCCCTGGGGGCCCCTGCAGTGCCCATGCCACTGGCATGGGCATTGCAGGGGCCCCCGTAAGAGGGCCCCTACATGTATTTCACTGTCTGCTGCGCAGACAGTGAAATACGCGACGGGTGCAACTGCACCCGTCGCACAGCTTCCACTCCGCCGGCTCGATTCCGAGCCGGCTTCATCGTGGAAGCCTCTTTCCCGCTGGGCTGGCTGGCGGTCTGAAGGCGACCGCCAGCCAGCCCAGCGGGAAAGTCAGAATTACCGCCGCGGTCTTTCGACCGCGGAACGGTAACTTGACGGCGGGACTTTGGCGGGCGGCCTCCGCCGCCCGCCAAGGTCAGAATGACCACCAATGTCTCTATTGTGGGCTCAAGGGTCACTTTGCCAAAGAATGTCCAATCAAACCAAAGAGCAAACGAGGTCCAGTTCAGAAGATTGCAGCCAATGCACAAAGTCGAGTCGGAAAACTAAAACACCCAAGATGCAGAGAAGGGTTGCTCTTGGGTGTCACCGTGGACCCTACACAATCCAGACATCTCAAACTGGGTTTAAAAGTTCAGGTAAAGAAAAAGACCTATTTCAAGAAGGCTGTAGTCGATTCTGGGGCTACCGGGAACTTTGTTGATGCCCAATTGGTTCATGCATGGGGGATCCCATGTATTTAAAAAAAGACCCAAGAAATCATCCAGGCAGTCGATGGAAAACTCTTGACTGGAGGTCCGGTAACTCTTCAGACTGTCCCCTTGTCGGTGATTTGTGAAGATAAGAATCAAAGAAAGAAACTTAAACAGAAACTCATTCTTGACGTGATCCATGCTCCCCAGTATGGAATTATCCTTGGCTTCCATGGTTAACTCATCACAATCCAGAGATTAATTGGGCAGAACGAAAGGTCGTGTTCTCATCTGCTCTATGTAAAGAACAATGCCTCCAAAAGTTTCAAGTATCAAAAGTTTGCATCTCTTACATAGCCACTGCTGCAGAGAAAGAAGTTAAATTGCCCAAACAGTATTCATCTTATGAAGATGTATTCGATGAGAAAGAAGCAGAGAACTTGCCTCCTCATAGATCTTCTAACTGTCAAATTGATCTAGTTCCAGGTGTGATACTTCCCAACTGTCGTGTATATGCCCTGTCAGAACATGAAAATCAACATTTACGAAAGTATCTAGATCAATTCTTAGAGAATGGTTTCATTCACCCTTCTAAGTCTCCTGCAGCTTCTCCTTTGTTTTTTGTTCCGAAGGCGAATGGAGAGCTTCGATCTTGTATCGACTGTAGGGGATTGAACAAAGTCACCATCAAGAATCAATATCCTTTGCCCCTATTTCCGGTCTTGCTGGAACAAGTAAAAAAAGCAAAAATCTACACGAAGCTTGATCTTCGAGGTGCTTATCATTTGGTCAGAATGAGAGAGGGCGACGAATGGAAAACAGCGTTCAAGTCAAGATATGGCCTCTTTGAATACACCGTCATGCCTTTTGGTCTGTGTAATGCTCCAGCAGCATTTCACTTTTTCTTGAATGACGTTCTTAGAGAGTACCTCGACATATTTGCCATAATCTACATCGATGACATTTTGATCTACTCAGACAATGAAAATGAACATGTCCAACATGTCACGAAAATTCTTGCAGCCCTTCGAAAGCACCATTTATATTGCAAACTAACCAAGTGTGAGTTTCATGTTACCACAGTTGAGTTTTTAGGGGTTATCCTTACCCCTCAAGGTATGGGGATGCCAGAAAGGAAAGTAAAGGCCGTATCTGATTGGCCCACCCCAAAGACTGTTCATGATGTACAATGTTTCCTGGGGTTTGCAACTTTTTACCGGAGGTTCATAAATCATTTCTCCCAGACAGTGGCTCCAATCACTAAGCTATTAAGAAAGAAGGAGAAATTTGTATGGTACCCAGAAGCTGACCAAGCCTGTTCAACCTTGAAGGAAGCTTTCTCCACTGCCCCTCATCCTGACGCAGATCGACCCTTCAGTGGAAGCTGAGGCTTCAGCTGTGGCAATAGGAGCAGTCTTGTCGCAACGAAACAAAGACACTGGTCAACTTCATCCTGTAGCTAACATGTCTCGGAAGTTGAACGAAGCCGAACATAACTATGTCATTGCTGAAAAAGAGCTTCTGGCGATTCGTGACACTTTTAAAGAATGGAGACATCATTTGTTGGGTGCCAAATACACTGTCATGATATATACTGATCATCGCAATCTTCAGTTCATGAGTTCCGCCAGACTTTTGACTCCTCGGCAATTACGCTGGATGCTGTTTTTTGCCGAATTTGATTTTGTGGAAACTTTCCGGCCTGGTAAAGATAATCGCAAAGCTGACGTCTTGTCCCGCCAAGAGTCTACCACATTGCCTGCAGTTCAAACCTCCAGAGCGATCATTGCTCCAGACAACGTCCTAGGTATCATAAAAACTGTAGATTTCTTTGAAGACATCTGCAATTCTTTCACTGTTGAGAAATGGCAGACATGGCCCCAAGCAGATCCCAAAAGGTCAATCAAGCAAGGATTATCTTTTCATGATGCTCGTTTGTTCGTGCCCACTACCAAACTTCGCAAGATAGTGTTTCATTGGTTGCATGTTATACCTATGGCAGGTCATTCAGGCACTCCTAAAACTCTTGAATTAATCCAACGCTATTTTTGGGGGCCTAACCTAACAAAAGATGTAAAATCGATGGTAAACAACTGCGAAGTCTGTGCTCGCACTAAAATTAGTCATTCAAAACCAAAAGGTTTGTTGCATCCACTCCCAACTCCAAGTCTTCCTTGGGAGCACATTTCTTTAGACTTTATTACCGGTCTACCAGTGGTTCAACAACATTTAGTAATTCTGGTGGTAGTAGATAGTCTCACGAAATATGGACATTTCATTGCCTGTAAGAAATTGCCCACCTCCAGTGAACTGGCAACTATTTTACTGAATAGAGTGGTTTGTTATCATGGACTGCCAAAAATGATCCTCTCCTATCGGGGTCGCAATTTGCCTCCAATTTCTGGAAGACATGGTGTAAAACACTCCAAGTGACATCTACACTATCTACTAGCCACCATCCTCAAACAGATGGTCAAATGGAGAGACTAAATCAGACTTTGAAGCAATACCTACGTGCTTACGCTGAAAAAGCACTTCATTCTTGGACATCAATGCTCTGGTTAGCTGAGTTAGCCTACAATAACTCATTCCACACTTCTACTGGCGTTACACCTTTTTTTGGCTTGTTTGGCTATCATCCTGTCACCTTGCCCATCACAAACCCTCAAGAAAGCTCTCTTACTCCAGCTGTGTCAGAAACCATTCAACATTTGCATCAAACCCAGAAATTGATTCAACAGCATTTAGAAAAGGCCAAACAAAAATACAAAAAGCATTATGACAAGAAACATTGTGAGGCACTGCAGTATTAACCAGGTGATAAAGTGTGGCTTTCCACAAAAGATATAGACTTCAAGAAGAAGCACATGTTCAACCCCAAATTCATAGGTCCTTACACTGTCCTTCAGTAAATCAATCCTGTGACTTATAAACTGCAATTGCCAAGATCATTACGGATTCATCCAGTGTTCCACACTTCCCTCTTGAAAAAGGCAGTCCAGAGGGACCGCCCTCATCCAGCTCCAGTTCTAGCACAGGGGGGAGTAGAATACGAAGTCAAGAAAGTGTTGGATTCTAAACTGAGAGGGCGTAATCTATGGTACTTAATCTCATGGAAAGGTTATGGCCCTGAAAGTAACTCATGGGTTTCTGCATCTGATATCCATGCTCCAGTACTTGTGAGGCGTTTCCATTGTCTCAATCCAGACAAACCAGGCCCTAGAGCGCGTCTGGGAGAGGGGAGTACTGTCAACATCAGGGCAGTGCACGCTCTACGGGCGACTAGAATGCAAAAACCTAACAATTTCAAGCTAACATAATTTAGGCATTGTGCTGATATGATGTTGTTTAACCTTTTGCATTGCAGAGTTTAATCCTGAAGACTTATGTCCAGCATGTATATAAATACTGTTGACATGTAGTGTACTGCTGCAGGCTTTCAGACTGTGTCAGGGTGTGGTCCCCTTCCAGGGCCTTCTAGAAGCTTTCCCTGCAGCATGCCTGGCGGTGATTGGTGGGCTGGGCTAAGACTCTATAAAAGGGAGCCAGCCCAGCTCCACGTGCTCACTATTCAGAGGTCCCGGTGCAGAGCAGCAGCAACTTCCTGAGCTCCTGTTCCGGTGGCCTACTTTGATCTTCCAGGCCTTTGCCCTTCATTTACATTGGTGATCCTTGATCAGGGCGGTAAGACGGAGGTCGGGCTGGGCCCCCGATCCCATTTTCGAAGACATCCGAGTTCTTGGGACTAATTTTAATGTTGAGAGATTTTACCTTGCGTGTGTGAATGTGCTCTGGGTTTTTCTGGCATTTACATATTAATATTCGAATCGGCAAGACGCGCGATTCGTTTCTAGTGCTTTAACCCTTGATATTCATTGTGCGCTACCATTTCTTGGCAGTTTCATGGTGGCATTGGAATCGGCAAGACGCGCAATTCGTTTCTCGTGCTTTAACCCTTGATATTCATTGTGCGCTACCATTTCTTGGCAGTTTCATGGTGCCACTCGAATCGGCAAGCCGCGCAGTTTGGTCTCGTGCTTTAACCCTTGATATTCATTGTGCGCAACCATTTCTTGGCAGTTACATGGTGGCATTCGAATCGTCAAGACGCACAATTCGTTCCTCATGCTTTAACCCTTGATATTCAGTGTGCGCTACCATTTCTTGGCAGTTTCGTGGTGGCATTCGAATCGGCAAGACGCGCGATTCGTTCCTCGTGCTTTAACCCTTGATGTTCATTCTGCGCTACCATTTCTTGGCAGTTTCATGGTGGCATTCGAATCGGCAAGACGCGCAATTCGTTTCTCGTGCTTTAACCCTTGATATTCATTGTGCGCTACAATTTCTTGGCAGTTACATGGTGGCATTCGAATCGGCAAGACGCGCAATTCATTTCTTGTGTGTAATTCATGTTATTCATTGTACGTTACCATTTCATGACATTTATTGGCTGACATTCGAATCGGTAGTATGCGCGATTCATTACTTGTGTTGAATTCATGCTATTCAGCGAGCATTACCATTTCATGGCATTTACTTGGGGGTGCTCGAATCAGCAATATGCGCGATTCATTTCTTGTGTTTAAAATCACGGTGTTAATTATGCGCTACCACTTCATGGCATTTACTTGGTGGCTTTCGAGTTGGCAAGACGCGGGATTTATTTCTCGAGTCTAATTTATGTTATTCATGGTGCACAATCATTCCATGGTATTTACAACCTTTGTGAAAATCTGCAATGTGCGCAATTCATGTTCCGGCATTTTTGGTGAAAACAAGAAAATGCTAGAGTTCTAGATGTAATGTTGTATGTACATAATAAGTTTCTCAAACATGATTCATATGATGTTTTAGAAATCATTCAGATTATTTCCTGATCCTCATGCAAAAGATAATACTTGAATTTCAAAGTTGCATTAACCTTTCTTGATTCCCTCACAGGTATCCAGTCATCTTGAAGCCTAGTTATTTAAGTCTACGTTTAGGTTGTCCATGTTTTCAGAATGAAAATGCTTAGAGTCATAGGGGGTCATTCTGACCCCGGCCGGCGTCGGAAGCTGCCGGCCTGGCTGGGACCGCCAGAATACCGCTGCGTGGTCAAAAGACCGCCGCGGGTATTCTGGGTTTCCCGCTGGGCTGGCGGGCGACCGCCAGAAGGCCGCCCGCCAGCCCAGCGGGAAACACCCTTCCATGAGGATGCCGGCTCCGAATGGAGCCGGCGGAGTGGAAGGGGTGCGACGGGTGCAGTTTCACCCGTCGCGATTTTCAGTGTCTGCATGGCAGACACTGAAAATCTTTGGGAGGCCCTGTTACGGGGGCCCCTGCAGTGCCCACGCCATTGGCATGGGCACTGCAGGGGCCCCCAGGGGCCCCACGACACCCCATACCGCCATTCTGTTCCCGGCGGCCAAAACCGCCAGGAACAGGATGGCGGTATGGGGGTCGGAATCCCCATGGCGGCGCAGCAAGCTGCGCCGCCATTGAGGATTCCCCAGGGCAGCGGGAAACCGGCTGTACACCGCCGGTTTTCCGTTTCTGACCGCGGCTGTACCGCCGCGGTCAGAATGCCCATGGGAGCACCGCCAGCCTGTTGGCGGTGCTCCCGCGGTCGTTGGCCCTGGCGGATTTTACTGCCAGGGTCAGAATGACCCCCATAATCTAGTACTGATTAATATGATATAATTTTGATATTGTGTGTTTTAACCTTTTTGCTTCCTACAGGTCTCCTTCCCAGCTGTTCCCTTCCTAATCCCCTTTTCCCCACTTGGACTGTCTTGACTCTGTGACAATTCTAATCAGAGTATTGGAGCTGTCTTGTGGTGAAAGTGTTGGGAACGTGCACAGACCCCGAGGATCTGGTGACTCTGACATAACATATACATATTTATAGTTAGATCAGTTGTTCCATAGGAAAAGCAATTTTTGAGTTACTGATAACTTTGGCCCTATTTGATGAAATTCCACAAAACGTTCCAAAAAAGTGCTACTTGCTGACTAGTTTTTGCATGGAACGTTTTGGGATGGTGCATCAAATGGGGGTCAAGAAAAAAGTGGGGTCCCAAAACACAAAACCGATTGCATTTTCCATAGGCTTCTTTAAAAAATGATACAGCAAAAACTGCTGAACTAAATTAAACCAGATTTGGAAAGGAGCTAGATCTTGGTCCACAGATTTTGTGGTTTGTGCTCTGGTCAAAATCCATATTAAGGTTCAGAAAAATATAGACATCTGGATGCTTAGGTCCACAAGAAGCTCGAGAGACTCTTGCAGGAGAGCCAGTTTAAAAATAGAGCATTCTAATTGGCCCAGGGAGCTTTTTTCCCTTAGGCCAGCTTGCTTCTGCTGGAGTCAGACTTCCATGGGAGAGAAAACTCTGGTTGGCTGGCAGCAACATCAGAAAAAGTTGCTGACAGCTGTTACAGGCCTCAGGGACTTGGTCCCCTGTCCTGAGGTGTTAAATAAAAAAATACAAGGGGACAGGGTAGGGATATCCTGCCCCTCCACCCCCCAGGCCCCATGGTGGATACCCAGAGGGCAACCCAGCGGGCAAAAACATATTGACAAATTTTGCCGTGATCCTGCGGGACTGGGAAAAGAACTCCAAAATGGCAGCCGTGCTGCCTTCTTTCAGTAAGGCTCTGGGGTGTCCACCTCCAGGGCTGCATTTACTCAGTGATGGCCCTACAGAGGTCCACCTCTGGGGCTGAAACATCATTAAAAGTGAAGGAGGGCAACACAGCCTCCTCCTTTTACTTCTAAATGCCCCGGGTACACCCTCTCTCCATTAAAATATACATGACCCTGCGGTTCCCAGGGTATAATAGACCGTTGTGCTGACCCACCCCTAGTTTATATATATATATATATACATATATATATATATATACATATATATATATATATATATATATATATATATATATACGGACCATGACTTTTGATGGATTTGCCCAGGAAAACTTAAATTACGCCACTTACAGTCAATGTACATTATGAAGCTACCCACTAAGGCTCCTCATGGACTCAAGGCAGATGAGGAGCTACATGTACACTTATGAATGCCAGTATATGCTTTATGGGCTTGTTTGACTAATTGGGTAAAAACTCTGAGGTGCTAGTTTTCTGCCTAAAGAGACTATTCTCAAATATCTTTATCATGTACCAACGTTAATGAACATAGGCACTCAGCCAGACATCCTGTCATAAAATCATGTATGCGATCTGCAGAACACATGCATCATGCTTGTGAAGCACTGATTTGACATTGAGCACTTAGCCCCAGAATTTGCTTTATTTTGTTGAACTGTGATTATTGCCTTATATTTAAATCACTTAAAATCTCAGTTGGCATGTGAAAATCCTCGCTATAATTGTGACCATAATTAAATGAGACTTAAGTATTTTATCTTCAGAAAACACATTGATAGGGTCTGTCATTTTTACTGTTTTTAATGTATGGACTACAGGTCCCAGAATGCTTCATTAAAGGCAGGATGGGCTAAACATATTATATTGAAACAGAGGTAGGATTTGCTAACCGTGATCAAGGCTCCATCAGAGTTGAAACGTGTTGGTATTTGCAGTGTCATTTCCCCTCAATAAAACTTGTTAAGATCCTGAAGTGCTGTGGTCCTAATTCTTGTTTCCTGGGGGTCTGGTCTTCCATGGCCACCAGCATCAGCAGTGTGTGTGTGTGTGTGCAGTGTGCACTGCCCATCTTTGACCACATTGAAACTGAATATTTGTATAAACTATTGGTCCTACTAGGATCTAGTTTTCATAGGAAAAGCGTTTGACAAATCTTCAAAAAATTTTCAAAACTAGTTTGCCACTCACTTCAAGTGCTGTCTGGAACGTTTTGGGGTGACTCTACAAGCAGGGGCAGAGAAAAAGAGGGGGTCCCAAAATGCGTTTTCCCCATGCCCTTTCCCATAGGGATTTTAGACACAACTGCAGCCCAAACTTATGAACAGACCTACAGAAAACAGAAAGCTAGATCTTGCTACAGAAAGAGTGCTTTTTGTAATTTGGTGTAAATCTGGTCAGTAAAAAAGTTTTATGTATATCTGGAGACGTGGATTCACTGCTGTGGGTCAGTCAATCAATGCGTCACTAGTAATGCCGTGATTGGCTGGCTGCCTCCTGACAGGAAAGTACTTGGTCCTGCTTGGGGAGGTGGGGGGAGTATAAGATAGAATTCATAGAAGGGTTCAGAGTAGAAGTAACCTGACCCCAGGAGAGTGAAAAAGGGGTCTCTGAAGGACCCCTCAGCAGCTAGAAATTTGCCCCAATCTTTTTGGGGGGGGCTCGTGAGGATCCTCCACAGCACTCATTGCGGGCCCCCATGTGAATCTGTACCGGATCCACAGATCCAGAATCCATTAAAAAAAATACACCCACTCACAAACCAACTCACACAGTCATTCACACACCCACTCACAAACACACAAAACCACTACCACACCCAGTCACACACTCATACAGCCACTCTCACACCAACTGGCAGACCCACAGTGTGGGGTTTACTGCATGTGGGGCTGATCATAGGGCCTGGCTACAGGCCAGGTCCTGTGGCCAATTCCCTGTGCAGTGTGGGGTTGGCCACATGCATGGGGTTGGCCACATGCAGGGGGTTGCCCGCAGGGCCGGGGGTCCCCAGGGCCATGAAAAGCTCAAGGGGGGGATGCAGTTCACCTCCTCTTTAAAAAAAGACAACCTTTGGTAATAGGGTCCCCAGGGCCTTTTTATCCCCATTTTCATTTAAAAAATATATAGCCCTTGGGGATGTACCCCCCAGAGCTTAATAAGGCTCAGGAAAGGGGCCATGTGGCCCCTCTGACATTTGAAACACATAAGGTCCTTAGTGATGAGGTCCCCAGGATGTAATGAGGCTCGGGGAGGGAACCATATGGTCCACATGCCCCCCCCTTTTAATGGTATCGCCCCAGAGGATGGGATGCCTGGGTATCCCCGGGGCCTAGTAAGGGCCAGGGAGGGAACCCCCTTCCCTTTTTTCTTGTATTTGGTCCTAGATGGGGTCCCTGGGGCACTACAGCCGACCTTATGCTGCATACCACAATGGCCGTGCCCAGTGTGGGGTTGGCTGCCTGCTTTGGATTTCACCACAGGCCGAGTCCTCCGGCAAACCAGGATGTTGGTTTTACGTTTAGTAATAAAAAAATAACTTTTTGTTTAAAAAAAAAACCTAGAAATTCACTAAAAAAAATATAAATGTTAAAGTAATATTATAGTTAGGTGTGATAAAAAAAGATGTTTTTGTTTTAAAAAAACGTAGAAATTCACTGGAAAAAAACTTACGTTAAAATACGGTATAATTAGGTGACTATGTCAGTGATAACATTAATGTTTTGAACTAAAAAAAATACACACTAATTCACAAGTTATAGTTAAAAGATCTAACAATAACCTCTGCCCCTGTCATGCACTGCTTATGACCCCGAACATTACATCAATAATGACATGTTCTATGACATAATTTATGACATCACTCATATTTCAAATTACATTGGTGGGGGTGCACGTTATAGTTATCTTAGGGAAAAGTAATAGTTACCAGAGATAACTATAACCGGTGAATTTCAGTGGTTTTGTACATTGTCAATGATATTCTCACCTCACTATAATGTTACATTAACCTTTGTTTTATTTCAGTGAATATATCATATATATATATACATGTGTGTGTGTTTACATAAATAGATATTATCTAGTGGTGGTTGCCACTAGGTAGTTATAGTTAGGACCAAGTTTCTATAGAAAGAGAGTTTTTTGTTTTGCTTATTACTTTGACAAAACTTTCCAATAAAATGCGATGCTCACTAGAGCTGCAGTCTGGAAAGTTTCAGGGTGATCCTTCTGGGGAGGGGAGCAGATAAAAAGTAGGGATCCCAATACACTTTTTCCCCCTTTCATTTTTCCATTGGCGATTTGTACAGCGATAACGCCAAACCTACTGGACGAAATTACACCAAATTTGGCAGAAAGATAGGATCTGGTCCAGAAATCAACTTCTTATTGTTTTAGTGTTCATTTGTTCTATAGTTTTTGAGGAATTAACTGGAAAATAAATTTGTATATATGACGACGCAGAGCGCCACGAATCCACAAGTCACACAGAGTTGTGTGATTGGCTGGCCACAAGCTTTTCCGAAAGTTGCAGCTGTAATTTTATCCACTGGCAATGGTCTGGGGGGGTGGATTTTCAGCAAAAAATAATACAAGGGGTAAAAGTAGAGGTTTTCTGACACCAAAGGTGGAATGAAAAGGTTGCTGATGGATTAATTATAAGTTTAAATAGGTGAAAATGCCTTTCTTTCCACGATTGTGGAGTTTCAACTCTGTTGCGGTGCTCAGGGCGGCCCCCCCATGTAATGTTGCGATGGAGTTGTGAACCCCGACAATAAAAAAAATATATATATTTATATATATATATATATATATATATATATATATATATATATATATATATATATATATATATAATTATATATATACACACACAAAGTCATTGTTACACACTCTGTGAGTGCCTACCAGACACTCAGACATTCACTCCTCTAGTCACAGACACACTCTGGCCATCATCACAGCAGTGTTTAGATTAATGTATAGATATGAAAATTACTTTATGTTAAAAAAATAAAAATAATTCACTGAAAAAAACAAAGGTTAGAGGAAAGTTATAGTAAGGAAATAGAATTAAATAAATACCTTAGAAATTCACTGAAAAAACAAAGGTTACAGGGACGTTATTGTTAGGCTCTGAATTTACTCGTACAAAACCATCTAAATTCAGCAGTTATAGAGTTCTTTTCAGTAACTATAACTTGCGCCCTAAGGTAACTATAATTTGCGCCTTTGCAATGCACTGCTAATTAGCCCAGATATTATAGCAGTCATGACAACCTCTATAACGTTCATAAAATTACAAATGAAACATTAGCAGTTACATTTTTGAAGAAAAAGCTGTACAACCACTTGGATATTGATGTAGGCATGGCGAATGTAGGTATACAGGCTGCGGTAAGAGATGTATTTAGGATGTAATGTACTGAATTCAATATGTTGTTTTGTATATTGATAATAGATTCCTATCTATATACTGTGGTTTAAATATGGTTTAGGGTACTAATTGTGAGCAAAGGTACACAGTTTCATTTGTAAGTATACTTGACATTAGAAAGTGTGTTTAAGTAGATTTATACTGTGTGTTGTAAGGAAAGTCACCCTTTAAGTGAGATGCATGTAGACTATAGAAGCGACTGTATTTCTATTAAAAGATGAAACATGTTCTGACTTTTAGTGACTGAGATGAAAGGTTGTAGAGAGCTAAGCCCAGGTATATGTGCACTCTACTAGAACATATGGCACTTATATAGCTAATAAGGAAAAGATACAGTCAGTCTTGTATCTAGTGAAATATTCATAAAGACACTTGTGTATTCACTAATACTAATATACCAAGCCATACACCAGGGATCATACTGATAAATTCAATAACACAATCAGGGATGCACTGATGCATACACTGACACACCTAGACACACTGTGATGTATAGACTAACATCCCCAGACATGTACTAATGAGTACAATGTCACACCCCAGCATGCACTGTTGCATGCACTGACACAACCAGGTGGACACTGATGCACTGTCTGAGACACCCAGGTGCACTGTAATGGATACACTATAATACCTAGGGGACAGTGATGCATACGTTGACACATCCAGGGATACACTGACATATACACTGAGACACTTAGGTATGCAGTAATGCATGTAGTGGGACACAAAGATACACTCTTATCTATAGACTGAGAGAGCCAGGCACTCACTGATGTATACAGTGATACACCCAGGCACACTCTCCTACATGTACTGATACATCCAGAGATGCAATTATGCATCTACTGACAGATCCAGGCACATATTGGTGCATGCAGTGAAGTGGACACTGATGTATTCAGAGAATCATTCAAATGTACAGTGATGTATACACTGAGACACCCAGAGAGAGAGAGAAAGATGGATAGAGTGGCACTCACACACCTAGGAGTACACTGATGTATACACTACCCCACACAAGCACCCACTGATGCATACACTGACATAGCTAGGGTGAAACTCATGCATACACTAAGACAGTTATGTACAAACTTATGCATTCACTGATACTGATACAGACATACAGATACTACTGCATACACTGACACACCCAAATGCAAAATGATGCATGCACTGACAAACCCAGGCCACATGATTGCATACACTGACACACTCAGATGCACAATGATTTATAGATTAATGCATCCAGAGACACATTAATACACACACTAACACACTGAGATACACACATTGATGCATACACTGAGAGACCAAGTCAGACACTAATGCAGAAACTAACAAAGCAAGTTTTATAGTAGTGCCTCCATTCAAACATACAGGTAGACAGTGTCATAAACATTGACATACCCAGGATCAGATTTGGACATACAGTAACACACTCAGGGACACAATTATGGATAGATCGAGACACCTAGACTGAAACTGATAAATAAACGTATGCATGGAAATGAAAATTTATATATGAACTCACACAGGTATGGAAATACTGATGAGTAATAAAGACTTGAAAACAGCTCTTTGTTTGATTCAGTGGTGTTTCTAACAAAAACTGTTTTTTAATAGTTTTTGATAGAACAAGTTTTTAATTCTTCCCTATATTTCTCTTTTTTTCAGAAATGTATTGGAAACTTGGGAGAAAATTACATGAAATACTTTTGCATTATGAAAGCACTACAGTGCACAGTAACAACTAGTTTGAAGAAAAACCTTATGAAAAAAATATTAGCAATGGCCGTTTTTGACATGCAAAAAGAAGTTGTTGACATTTTTAACATTTGCAACCACAAGATTATGGCAGATGCTGCAGGATGTTACCATTTGACCTAATTCGGTTCATGTGGCTGGCATACTGATAATCTGAGCAGTAGCTTGGCTAGTTGATGATGTACCAGGTTCTGCATCAAAATGTGTCAGTTCTTTTTCTCTCATCATTCAGTGGTATGCCTGTTCGTGGATTGTGCGGAGATGTTTCCACATACTCGATGTTCCGTGGCTGTATTTCTTTGCTGTACCAAGAGACAGGGTTTTTTCACAGAGTTTGCATTTCACAATTCTTGCACTCACTTTTTCCCCTAATAGGTATGGTACAAAAATTCCATACATCACTCTCTTTTCTACATGAACAAGGCACCTGTTGAGAATCATCTTCTTTGGGAATATCTTGAGGTTGTGCAGGTGGTGGTGGTGGTGGAGCACCCCCTTCAGCCATTCTGGGAAGTTCTGTAGCAGGAGGATCACAGCAAAGATGCGTCTCCCTCAAGAGCTAGCAGAATATTAACTGTTTTAGGAAGTGGCCCTACCCAAAACTAGGTGTGGTTCGAAAGTAACCAATGAAATGCCAGATCGCTCTTCAAACATTGAACGGCTCCATGGTTCTGAATAGGAGTCACGGTTCCATGAAAATTGTAATATACGTTTTATGTTCTATTATAAATAAATAAAATATGTTTCTGAGATGTAAATATGTCCAGTCCTCTGTTTATGTAGGAAAGAATGGGGTGCATATTGTAATTTAAAAAAAAAAACTATGGTGATTTTACGGATCCGAACCACAGATTTCATTCCAGTCACATGATCGGAACGGAAACCATACAGCTTCGCCACTCTACTACTTCGGAGCCACAGATGGCACTGCAGTTCCAAAATTAAGTAAAAAAAAAATCATATTACAATACTACTTCAGAACTGTGTAAATACTGAAAAAAGTATAACACAATCTTAGCAGCACTTTTATAAGAAGGATTGATTCTTCAATTCAGTTTGCAACACTGTACAGGGTTGGTGTATTTAATTGTGGCAGAGAGCTTAATTAAAGGATTTCTAACACTTTTTCCCCCCAGACATCTGGGGTTAGTATCTAAGTAGGTATAAAGTATAAAAAATATAATTACCTAAAAACCCAAACATTATACACAAGTTATAGTTTCAAAGTTCACTTAAACAAACCTTAGAAGTTCCATAAAAATACAAAAGTTTATAGGGACATTAAAGTTAGGAAATAGAATAAAAATAACCTTAGAAATGCACGGAAAAAAACAAAGGTTACAGGAATGCTATAATTAGGAAATAGAATTAAAACAAAACGTAGAAGTTCACTGAAAAACACAAAGATTACAGGAACGGTATAGTTAGTACAAAGAATTTAAAAGCCTTTGAAATCCACTGAAAAAAACAAAGGTTACAGGGACGTTATATTTAGGAGATAGAGTTTTTAAAAAAGCTTGGAAATTCACTGAAAAATCCAAAAGTTACATGGACGTTATAGTTAGGTTCTGAATTTACTCATACAAAAGCGTACAAATTCAGCAGTTACCGAGCTAACTATAACTTGTGCTCCCGTAATGCACTGCTTATGACCTCACATATTAAATCACTCATTAAATGGTCCGTGACCTCACTGATGACATCACTGAAGACATCTCATATGACATCACCGATGACATCATCCACACAGTCATACACCCACTCATTCGCTCATGCAAACTCTTGTGTACCATACACACACATCAACTCACATACTTTTTCAGAGATGCATAAAAGCGCCCATACACTACTAACTCAGGTATTGACAGACTCATACAGTTACTTACACACCCACTTATACGCTCAATGACACACCCATTCATACACCCATACAATACCTCACACAGCCTATTAATATCACTCATCTAGTGACACATCCAGTCAATTAGCTGTAGACGCACTGACACACGCACACACTTACTATACAGTCACTGACAGTCACTGACTCATCAGTACAGTCACTTACATATGCAATCACTCAACTATACAACTATTCTCATACCAACTCACTCACCAGAACAGGCACTCACATACCCACTCAGTCACCAGGGATTTTTTTTTGCACCAATTTCATGCAAGGGGAGTGACCCCTTACGTATGGCCATACCCCCACCCCAAATACATGGGGACAAAGTTGTTCTGCCTACCGGTGGGCAGATGGGGCAATTACCCCCGATCCACTCCCCGGGGACGGGGGCAGAAAGCCTACTAGATGCCAGGGAATTAAAAAAGTGGGCTGGTGGCTCCCAACCAGTATGGGCAGGGTTATGAACCCACCCCAACTGAAGGGGGTAACAGTCTTTCAGCTCTCCCCTGCATACTAAAACATGTT
The DNA here is from genome assembly GCF_031143425.1 of Pleurodeles waltl. NCBI lineage: Eukaryota > Metazoa > Chordata > Amphibia > Caudata > Salamandridae > Pleurodeles > Pleurodeles waltl. Next base: position 155,727,136 of record NC_090448.1, read on the forward strand.
ATCCCACTGCAAGCAAGGGGACATTTGATTATTTTGGTTTTGGTTTTACATTTGGGCCATGAGAGCTTGGCTAACTCTCAAAATCATCCCACTTGGAATAGTGAGGGCTGCACTTTTTGGACATTTTGGGACACTGCCATGTAGAAAAATCTACAAGACCTAGACACATCTGAAAACTAAACATCTGGGTGAGTCCAGGGTGGTGTGCTTCACATGCACCCTGCACCATTTTCTTACCCACAATGCCCTGCAAACCCCCAATTTTACTGGAAATCACACATTTTTGTGATGGAACCTTCTGGAATCTGCAGGAATCGACAAAATTCCCACCACCCAGCATTGTTACATCTATACTGATAAAGAATCTGCCCCACTTGTCAGCATAATTTTTTTTTTTTTAACTGCCCTTTTGGATCCGCTTTGGTTCCCCCTCAATTTTGACATGTTTTTGGCTCTTCCCTGTCACAGGCACTTGGCCCACCTACACAAGTGAGGTATCATTTTTACCACGAGACTGAGGGGAACGATGGGTGGTAGGAAATTTGTCCCGGTGCGGTGATCCCACACAGAAATGTGGGGAAAATGTGATTTTTTTTGCTAAATTTGAGCTTTGCTGAGGATTCTGGGTAAGAAAACACTGGGGGACCCACGCAAGTCACACCTCCCTGGACTCCCTCGGGTTTCTAGTTTTAAAAAATATTTGGGTTTGGTAGGTTTCCCCTACATGGCTGCTGAGCCCAGGACCCAAAACTCAGGTCCCCCCCCTGAAAAAACAGGTAGTTATGTATTTGATAATTTTGATGTGTCCAGATAGTGTTTTTGAGGCATTTCCTTTCGCGGTCACTAGGCCTACCCACACAAGTAGGGTACCATTTCTATTGGGAGACTTGGGGGAACGCTGGGTGGAAGGAAATTTGTGGCTCCTCTCGAATTCTAGAACTTTCTGTCACCGAAATGTGAGGAAAAAGTATTTTTTTTAGCCAAATGTTGAGGTTTGCAAAGGATTCTGGGTAACCGAACCTGGTGAGAGTCCCACAAGTCACCCCATCCTGGATTCCTCTACGTCTCTAGTTTTAAAAAATGCACAGGTTTGGTAGGTTTTCCTAGGTGCCGGCCGAGCTAGAGAGATCAAAATCCACAGCTAGGCACTTTCCAAAAAACATGTCAGTTTTCAATGTAAAAATGTGATATGTCCATGTTGCATTTCCTGTCGCTGGCATTAGGCCTACCCACGCAAGTGAGGTACCATTTATATCAGGAGACTTGGGTGAACACAGAATAGCAAAACAAGTGTTATTGCCCCTTGTCTTTCGCTACATTTTTTCCTTCCAAATGTAAGACTGTGTGTAAAAAAGACATCTATTTGAGAAATGCCCTGTAATTCACATGCTAGTATGGGCACCCCGGAATTCAGAGATGTGCAAATAACCACTGCTTCTCAACACTTTATCTTGTGCCCATTTTGGAATTACAAAGGTTTCCTTGATACCTATTTTTCACTCTTTATATTTCAGCAAATGAATTGCTGTATACCTGGTATGCAATGAAAACCCATTGCAAGGTGCAGCTTATTTATTAGCTCTGGGTACCTAGGGCTCTTGATGAACCTACAAGCCCTATATAGCCCCACCACCAGAAGAGTCCATCAGACGTAATGGTATATTGCTTTCAAAAATCTGACATCGCAGGAAAAAGTTACAGAGTAAAATGTGGAGAAAAATGGCTGTTTTCACCTCAATGTTAATATTGTTAATATTGTTTTATTTCAGATGGTATTTTCTGTAGGAAAACCTCGTAGGATCTACACGAATGATCCCTTGCTGAATTCAGGATTTCGTCTACTTTTCAGAAATGCTTAGCTGTCCGGGATCCAGCATTGGTTTCACACCCATTTCTGTCACTAACTGGAAGAAGGCTGAAAGCATAAAAAATAGGAAAAATGGGGTATATCTCACTAAAATGCCAAAATTGTGCCGAAAAATGTGGTTTTCTGATTCAAGTCTGCCTGTTGCTGAAAGCTGGGAAGATGGTGATTTTAGCACCACAAACGCTTTGTTGATGCCATTTTCAGGGAAGATACCACAAGCCTTCTTCTGCAGCCCTTTTTTTGCTGTATTTTGGCTAATTTCCTGGTCTCCTTCAGGGGAACTCACAAACTCTGGGTACCTCTAGAATCCTTAGGATGTTGGAAAAAAGGATGCAAATTTGGCATGGGTAGCTTACGTGGACAAAATGTTATGAGGGCCTAAGCGCGAACTGCCCCAAATAGCCAAAAAAAGGGCTGGCACATGAAGAGGAAAAGGCCTGGCAGCGAGGGGGTCAAAAACTGACACACCAACTCAGTTTAGGATACAGCCACTCACAGTCACTGGTACAGCCACTCAGTTATACTTACAGCATTTCAGACACTGACTGAGTCACCCATACAGTAACTGGCTCACCAAGTCAGTCACCAATACAGTGACACTCATACAAGCACTCAGACACCCAATATGTCACATATACAGTCATCCATAGACGCACTCACACAGCCATTCATACATCAATACAACCACTTACACTCCCTGGAGGATGTCATGAGTGATGGCATCAGTGATGTCACTGACCATGTCATGAGTGATGTGAGGTCATAAGCAGTGCATTACGGAACACAAATTATAGTTAGCTCAGGTAACTATAATTGTTGAATTCCTATGGTTTTGTATGAGTAAATTCAGAACCTAACTATAACGTCCATGTAACCTTTGGTTTTGACAGTGAATTTATATATATATATATATATATATATATATATATATATATATATATAGGTATATAGGTATATAGATAGATATATTTATTTATATAAAACCCAGTGGCAATCGCCATTGGGTAGCTATACTTAGGCCAGCGTTTCCAAAAGAAATGTGTTTTTTTGTGTTGCTAATAACTTTGTGCATGGTTCGATGAATTTCTGCAAAACTTTGTTAAGCGTTTCAGGGTGATTTGTCAAATGAGGACCGAGGAAAAAGGGAATCCCAAAACACAAAATCCCCATGCATTTTTCATACACTCCTTTAGGCAGGGCTACAGCAAGAACTTGTGAAGGGAATTACACCAAGTAAATCCCATAGCATATAATAGGATTTGGATTTCGGTGGACGGGATATCTGTAACCGTTGTGACGGAGTAACCCATCCTCCAAGTTCTAAATCAGGTCCTTAGTTCCATGCCCTGAATTAAAACATAAATTATATAAGGACAAGGTTGGGCATACTCTGCCACCCCAGACCCTGTGGGGGGAACCCAGAGGACCCACCGCCCCTAGGCCAAAATTGATAAAAAATGGCAAATTGTGCTGCAATTCCACAGGACTCCCACAAAATTATGAATGGATTCTTTAACTAAGGGGAGGGGGTGCAATCTCTTCTGTAGTGACTAAGACGAGTGGGTTCTTGCTTGTCTTCTCCTGGTCTGAACAGCGTCCATGGGTCTCCCTTGTAATTACTGCTAAGTATGCAAACGCACAAAATCACATATGAGCTCCGCCCATTTGGTCATGTCCCTTCCATGTTGGTAATATGTAATAGTGTCCCAGCCATTTTCCGGACTGATGGGCAGCTCGGCTTACTAAAGTGACAAGTTCATTCCCACCGATTTTGATGGCAGGTTCTTGATGCAGAGACATCTGAGGACCCCTCCACCAAACAAAGAAGCACTTACTTCATATAAATAGCGTTGTTTGGTGGAGATTCAACCATTTGTCTTTAGTCTTGTCGTCTTCTCTATAGGAGGATTCATTTTGTCACTGAATTCTGTATGAAGACACTCAAGCAACAATAACATTGTCACAATTACACGTACACAAGGTCACTGGAGACATTACCCTGTGGTCCTCTAAGCAGCTGTAGTTTAAATATGCACTAGACATTCGTCCAGTGAGGTAGCACCCACCAAGTAACCAGTAGACAGTACTCCAATTGGGTAGCTCATTTAAATTGTGGTCCTGTGGGATGGGGCCCCTGGGGCTCAATCAGGCTTAGGGAGTGGGGCCCGGCACAGCTCTCTCTTTATTAATTACTTGTCACTGGGGTACCCAGAGGCTGTTAAAGCTCAGAGTTGGGGGGTCAGATGCCCTCTCGCCTTCTTTTATTGAATTTGGACCCGGGTGATGAGGTCCCTGGGGCTCAAAAAAGCTTGGGGAGGGGGCCCCTTTTATTTGCATGTTGACCCCAGGGGATGGGAATGAGAATTTCTTCTGAGTAGTCAAACAGAAAAATTGATAAAAGGATCTGTTTTATTTAAAGAAAGCTTAAAATTCACTGAAAAAACAAAGGTTAAAGTAATGTTATAGTTAGGTGAATATGTCTGAGACAACAGTAACGTTTTGAACTAAAAAAAACTCATTAATTTACCAGATTGACTACATCCAATCACCTTCCCCCCATAGCTTTGTTATAGCTTCTCATGAGTGTGACTCAAACAAAAACAGAGAAAATATACATTATGATATTGTTACAAATATTCAAGCTTGTTGGGAATTGCTCTGTAACAATGCACTCTTACCTGATGCTCCAATAATGGGTGAGATGAGAACTCCAGAGTGTTCCAGGAACCCTCACCAAACTGGGGAGCTCCAGCAGTGGGCACACATGTAAATCGCCAACAGACTAGGAGCAAATAACAGGTAAATCGTAATCAAGTGGTACTTTGGATAGACAGCAGGAAAGATAAACTCAACAAACTTGAAGAGAGATGCTAATAGTGAATAAACTTTTCAGAAACAGGGAGCCCTACAATTAAATAAGTTGCGAGGCAACTTCTTCTATGCAACTGATTCTACTTAACTTAGCCCAGAAGGAATGACACTGCTTCCCTTGTTCTTAGTCAGCCATGTGCATATGACCTTACCCCTCCTCCTGTTCTGCCTGCTCAAGCCTTTTCAAGTCCAGTCTCCACCTTCTCCATGAGCTTCTTTCTGAGATTTGTTTCCCTACTTTTTTCCACTGCTTACTGAGCCAAGGTTTCTTAACCAGTCTCATTCTAAAGTTCCTGACAGTTATACTGTGTTCTCTTGGCATTGTACAAGGGTGAGGTTTTGTTTGCTCTCTCCCTACTGCAATCATATTACAGCACCTGCTAAATATCAAGGAAAAGACCCTTTCAAAACCCCTTTTCAGGGCTTGTGCTTTATGATCTTATATGTCACTTAGAGATCAAAAAATGCACAGCATTATGCCCATCTTACAGGGGTTGGGAGGTGTTCTGCAAGAGATTCTTAAATCAGCCTGTTGATGAATGCTAGTACTGACCTCCCTGAAAAATCTGTGAGTGAGTTTGGTTTTAGTAATTTAATACATTCTAGAGCAACAGGCCAGGCCACAGACATACCTTGACGAACCACGCTTTATGGCATGTTCTATTTATAATACTGTCCATCAGTATTGTTAAACTGCGTGTCTTGTGTGAATCAAAGGAATGGGTGCCTTTATGTGTTCATGTGTGTCCGGGACATGTAACATATTTTTGCCTCAGTTACCCGAGCACAGCAACAGATTCCCTAACCAGCTCTGTTTAAGAATCACAATCCAACAGTACCTCTTTGAAAATCTCTTCTGAATAGTCAACACCTCAGATTGTGCATGTTTAGCGTTTTAACTAGAGGCTCCAGCAGCTGGGTTATGCTGGTCCTTGGTAGCAATGGTGATAAATCCTATTGACTATCAATGTACCATTTACGTCACAAGTGCTTTTAGTCCCATGTAGCATATTTCACCATTTAAAATACTACCCGAGAGCAGCAATGCCTCCTTATATTGTGGGACCTCTCAACTGATTTTGACACTGCTGAGCATCCCACCCTTAATCACACCCTGGAGTCTTGAGTGCGATTCACTTGCAATGTCATTCACAGCCTCTCCTCTTACCATTCCACTTGCCACTAGTTTGTGTATATGGGGATTTCCAGGTCAGAAAAGATCCCTATCACCTGTGAAGTCCTCCAGGGCTCCATACGGTCTCTGGCCATCTAAAACCTTCACATAGTGCCACTTGGAGTCCTACTCACAGATAACAGTATCAAAAGTCACCAATATGCTGATGATATACAACTTTACATGAAAGCCTCCTTGGCTTCAGACATCCAGTGCCTCACACACTACCTGTACACCATCCAGACTTGAATGTACAGTGACAAATTGAAGCTTAACCCAATCAAGACATCATTCCTGTTATTTGCCAAGAACAATAAACAAGATACAGTACTAACCTGGCTCAATGACATGATCTTTGATGGCTTTGAACTTTAACTTTCACCAAAGCAAAGTCACTTGGTTCACTCTAGACACCAACTTCACCATCAAGGAATAAAAAATACAAAGACTGCCTGGTACTAACTCTCTCTTCTAAACAGAGTCAAACATTTTTTTTCAGAAATGGTCCTAAAAACTGCTGTTCAAGTCCTTGTACTCTTGCGTCTAGATGGTGGTAAAGGCATACTCCATGGCCTCTCAGTCCCACACTGGCACCCTTAGGGTCATTCTACAGACTGCAGCATGTCTCATCCAGGGCTTGAAGAAATATGATCACATCACCCGGTCCTCATGGAACTCCTTTGGCTCTCCTTGCTAGACTGCACCATCTTCAATATCAGCTGCATAATTTAAAAAGCTATCACCACCAGCACTCCTGCTTATCGTGCAGACAAGCTCACCATCTGCGGAGAATCTCAGCACAACTGCAGGCAGAGCACCATCAGACTGCAGACCCAGAAGTGTAAAAAGGAAAACAACAAAACAGGCCTTTCTTCTATGCACCCATGATCTGGAACATCACTGTATCCATCAGGACTGCACCAGAGCAGCTCCAGCTTAGGAAAGAGTTAAGACTCATCTCTGTCATCTCCTTAAAAAAACACTACATCACAATGTATTAACCTTCCAAAAAGTGGCTTCAGGTTTGGGCTGTAGAAGTAGCATATACATGTATAATAGTCTCTGACAAGCCAGCTTGAGGTTTGATATACACATCATCATGGGATACTGTAAGGCAGTGCTTCCCAAACTTTCAAGAACCATGACTCACTTTATTAGTATGACAAAATTTTGTGACCCACCTTCATCTAATGGACATAAGGTGGGCTAGTTTTTTTTATGCATCATCTGGTAGCACGTTGGTATTTGTAGACAGCACATTTTTTATTGAAATGGTCACAGACCATACAGGGCCATATTTACAAGGCCTGTGGTGAGGGCAGTGCAGCAAGTGCCTTACTGTGGTGCTGTGCCCACTGGGAATGGGCAGAAATGCACTGTATCTACAAGATAAGGTGCATTTCTGTCATTACTCACTGCGTCAACACAGGCAACCTTGATCATGATGCAAGGGTGCATGTGTTGTGTGGATGATTGTTTTTGTGCAGAAAAATATACCTCACTGCACAAAAAACAATCAATGGAGGCAATTTCCTCGTATGTGTGCTGCAGGATGCAGCACACATAGAAAGAGGAAAAAACGGGGGGAAATAAAGATATTCCTTCCCGTTGTGTCACTCTTACACCACCCCTGGGCTTTTGACGCATTCACAGGTTTATAAACCTTGTAAATCTGGGAATGCGTCACAATCCATGGATTTTGCATGGGAACATCCAAGCAACACCCATGGAAATGCCTCCTTGACGCAAAGATATAGTGACCTGTAGATATAGGTCAGCACCCTGCGCCGCCGGTGAGTCACAAAAAGAGGTACACCGGCAGCCCAGGCCATTTGTAAATATGGGTACAGTTTTATAAATAAAACAATATTGCAAGCAAATCATAATGTGTGGAGAACAGGTTTTAAAGAATATTTATTAATTGTGCATCCCCAAGTAAAGTCAATCAATCAATCAAGGATTTGTAGAGCACAGCTAATAACCCATAGGGTCTCAAGGCGCTGTATGTGGGTATGCTGCTCAGTCGAAGAGCCAAGTCTTGAGGTCCTTCCTGAACTGCTTCAGTGATGTGGTCTGCCTGGGCTTGAGATATAGCACGTTCCATGTCCAGGTTGCTAGGTAGGAGAAGGGTCTTCCTTCAGCTGTACTTTTCGAGATCTTGGGGATGGCTGCAAGGGCAAGCTGGGAGCAATGGAGACGTCTGTTGGGTACATAGAAAGCGAGGCGTGGTTGAGATATGCCGGTCCTAGTTTGTGCAATGCCTTGTAGGTGTAGATCAGGAGTTTGTATGTCATGTGCTCATTGACTGGGAGCCAGTGTAGGTCTCTGAGGTGGGAGGAGATGCAGCTGTGTCGGGGAATGTCCAGCATGAGTCTGGCTGCTGCATTCTGGACTCTTGGTAGTCTTGATTGAAGTTTCATGGTGATGCCGGCATAGAGTGCGTTGCCCTAGTCCAGTTTGCTAGTGATGAGTGCGTGGGTGACTGTCTTTTTTGTGTCTGAGGAGTCCACTTGAAAATCTTCTGCAGGAGTCAGATGGTGTGAAAGCATGACGAAGAGACGGCGTTGGCTTGGTGGGTCATCGATAGGGAGGAGTCCAGGATGATGCCCAGGTTGCGCGCATGGTCTATTAGGTGTTACCCAGAGCGGTGGGCCACCAGGAGTCATTCCAGGCAGTAGGGGTGGAGCCGATCACAAGGATCTCTGTCTTGTCTGAATTGAGCTTGAGGCAGCTGGCCTCCATCCATGCGGCGACTGCTCTCATCCCTTTGGGAAAATCCTCTTGGCTTGAGCAGAGTCCTCGGACAGGGAGAGGATCAGTTGGGTGTCGTCAGCATAGGAGACTATGTTTAGCCTGTGTTTGGAGATCTTGGCAAGTGGGCCATGTAAATGTTGAAAAGCGTCGGGCTGGGTGAAGATCCTTGAGGCACTCCGCAGCAAGTGTTTTTAGGGTCTAACGTGAACGGCGGTAGTCTGACACTGTGTTCTTCCGGCGAGTAAGGACCTGATCCAATCCATGGCTTTGTCTTGGATACTGGTATCTTGCAGTCTGTCACAGAGGGTGGATTGGGAGACGGTGTCAAATGTGGTGGAGAGGTCGAGGAGGATGAGGTCGGCCGTGCCTCCATGGTCCAGTATGATGCGTATGTCGTCGGTGGCTGCTAAGACTGCAGTTCCAGTGCTGTGGTTGCTTCTGAATCCAGACTGGGATGGGTCTAGGATACGGTGTGTCTTGAGGAAGTCGGTGAGTTGCTGGTTGACGGCCTTCTCGGTTCCCTTGGCTGGGAAAGGGAGCAGAGAGATGGGTCTGCAGTTCTTCTGCTTCCTAGGGTCAGCGGTGGGTTTTCTTGAGTAGCGGGCTGAATTAGGCATGCTTCCAGTCTGAGTGGAATGTGGCGGTCTTGAAGGATCGGTTGATGATTTGGCAGATCTCAGGTGCTATAGTGGCGCAGGCCAGGTTGAGGATGTGATGAGGGCATTGATCCGAGGGTGCTCCAGAGTGGATGGAGTTCATAAGTCTTTGGGTGTCCTCTATGGTGATGGGGGTTCAGGAGTTCAGTATCTGCTGAGTTGCTAGGTCCGTGGAAGGTGAGCGGTGCTGGAGGGATTTGGTTCCTGAAGCCTTCGTAGATGTCCTGGATCTTACGGTGAAAGACGGTGGCGAGGTCGTTGCAGAGGTCTTGGGTGGGAGGGATGGATGAGGTGTCTGTCTCAGGGTTCGTGAACTCTTTGACGATGGGGAAGAGCTGTTTGTTGTGGTGAGCGCTGCTGTTGAGGCGTGCTTGAAAGGCGACTTGAGTGCCGTGATTTGTTCTGATCCCACTAAAATCTTTGTTTCCATCACACTTCAAAAAAATTTAAAAATTTGCTTCATTTAGCTTACCTAACTGCTGAATGTGTACAGTTAATTTACAGGTATTTACATTTTGTTGTGTGTTAGGAAAAAATGACATCCTCCAGCTTTCCATTTACATTTCATATATGCCTGCTGGATTGTCACATAATTCGCTTTATTGTTCTTTCTCTGACTGAAGAGTGAAAGGATGTCGTAACAAAACAGTAATCATATTAAAAATATAGGAAGACATGGACATTTTACCCCTGTTTTTGAAGCCCAGCAAATGTGACACAATAAATACAGAAGGCATATTTATTTATTGCCCAGGCTGGCGACTCACCATAAATTGGCTTGAAACCAACCAGTGGGTCACACAGTTCGGGAAACACTGCGTTAGTTGATATCAAACATTATTTTTCACTGACAATTCGGAAAGATCGAATAAACTTATATGTAATAAGGTAATGGTAGGATCATCAGATGCCACATTTTCAGATATAGAGCAATAAAGTGAGGTCACTTATAAGGTGATAATCGAGGTATTGCAAAGGCTAGGTGGTTAAAAGCTGATGCAAATGATGAAAAAGGACATGTCCTGTGTGAATGAAGAAGTTGGATTTATGCCAATAAAAACAGAATTTGTAAGACCTCTTAAGCAAAGTGAGTAATGCTTGGCATGGACTGACTGTCCACCATGAACCACACTGTGATTCACACTAGCATCTCATTGTTTTACTTTGGCACCCACATTTCAGGTTGAACATAAATATAGTAATATTGTTTATTGTCAATCTGTAACGTTGGAATAGCATACAGAAATTCAATACCCAGCACCTAGCAGCAAGCTTCAGTACGTTCCATAGACCAGTGGTTCCAAACCTTTTGACTTCTGGGGACCCCCCACCTTATCATTACTGGAACCCAGGGACCCCCACAGAATCAGTTTTGGAATCCGGGGACACCCCAGTCATTACTAAAAGCTGTAGACCTAATCTGTTAATAATATTTAATTTTCTAAGCAATTGCGGACCCCCTTAGGAGGCTTTGCGGACCCAAAGGGGTCCTCGGACCACAGGTTGGGAACCACTGCCCTAGACTGTTGGAACAGTTAAGCTACTTTAGCATAAAAGAAAGCACGTTCCACTGGTTGTTATTGAGTACTGAATATTTTCTAGATCCCAATTCAGCAAATGTCATGTTGGTGGCTGTTACTTTTTCTCACTCCTATCACTCCAGCCAAAAACAATAGGCTGCACTCCTGTGCGCAGTGTTGAGCTTTCTGACACTCCCATCATCAGTCATGATTTAATTGCTCGGGTCGGCCAATCCTAACACAACCAGCAATTATGAAGGTTTGTTAACTTGTGCGGAATGTTCTATATACACCCTCCACCAGCCTTGTGTTAGTTGTTGCTCCACAGCAGTCCTCTCATACCTACAGATGGCCTTACCTACACTTGTTTGTATCTGAGCATTGGCTTCGTTACTCAGAACTTGGCTTTACCACTATAAATTCACACATCATCACTGTTTTCTCTGACTCCTATACAGTGTGACAAATGACAACATGTTTTCGCAATTAGCAAAAATGTGTTGTTCATTTTGGTTCACAACTGCTCCTGTGAGCGAGTTCATTGTATGTACATGATTTTGAAATGAAACCTCAGTATTTATTGTATTCATGTTTCTTTTGTTAATGGTCAGTTTCCAAATTCTAGCTGACATGTATACCACTCTTAAATTGAGATTTTTAAAATCCGATAACAAGCACTTCTGTTTTTGCAAGAGACAGAATAGAATGGTTGCAAACTTTCTGATGTGGGATGTTTAACATAGTTGTTTTTGCTGTCAGAATAAAAGGCAGTGTGGATGTGACATGAATGGCAACAGTCATCGTCAGCTCGGAAATGTCATAGTCTTACCGGATGGAAGGGGGTCTTGGCACCAAAGGTCGGATAGGCCGCAGGAAACAAACAACAAAAAATGGTGTCTATGGTGTCCAGTTTATCCATGGCAGCATCAGTATAGCATTTATCCTGTCCTAGTCCAAGATTGCATGTATCCTGCACGTTCAGATCCAGCCTTTCCATACAAATATGGCCACCAGTATGGGAACTTCCATCCTAGTCAGAAGTGGCAGCCAGGTTTAAAAGAACAAATCTCGCAGCAGCAAGTTACATCCCAACTGTGCATCTTGTTGCGTGTCTTACATTCGGTCAGTCCGTCACTCAGCAGCTTAACAAAACTTGAGGGTGCCCCCTGCAAAGTGCATGGAAGCACCACCCCCCTCCCCCCGGACTTATTCAGGACCTCTCAGGCCGGGGTACTGTGCTGAAGCTCAGGGGGGACCCAGGAGCTCTGCCCCCCTGCCCATCCCACAACAGGGCTGCCGGGGGCCTTTGTTACGCCGTTGTCATGGACTGCAGTCCATGAGGACACGTTGGTTTGCTGCTTCCTATTGGGTTTCCTCCCCGTTTGCTATCTGTGCAAAGACTTACCTTTTCCATGCTTCTCTTCACCCTCCTCCACGGCAGTGCCTGGTGTCTATCCTTGCTCATGCTGTGGGTCACGAGTCCCTGTAACGTACACCGAAAGTGGTATTTCCTCTGGGTTGTTAGAGTGCTTCTCCTTTTTCTACCCATTATTTTCTGTTTCCTCTGGGTCTAAATTTTAGTACCTGATTGTTTTGCAAAGTTGGACACATGTACAGATTGTGTACCCATACAGCATAAAACAGCATATGTTGCAGTGTGGAACAGTCTTCAAATTTGTTTGCCTTATAGGTTAGCACCTGTATCACCAAATATAACAGAAATGTGTTACATTTGAAAACCAGACTCTCGGGCATGAATTGTAACTGTCTATTGGCAGAGTCTGAATGTGAAATAGGTTGCTTTACTATTGTCCCTGTTATCCTACACATCACAAACACCTGTGAACTGTTTGTTACAAATACAAAATGGGAGATCAAAGAATGGTTCCAACCAAGTCCTGCTTGGATCAATCTTAATTACCAATCACTCAAACAGCAGTGCTGGAGCTCACGCCCTAATGTTAGAAAGCATTCATCTTGTAGTCTTGATCCAAAGAGAGTGAGTGTATGCTTCCACAATTCACCATATCCACTATCGACCAAACACAGAAACAGCATAACAGTTGGCCACAGACCTCAGAAAAGGGGAATTAAATAAGAGAGAGAAAAGAGAGAGCCGGGAGATAACCCTCTGACTCGTCAGTTCTGCTGGACAAAGGTTTCAACTGATCAGAACAGTTTTATAACATGGAAAAGGCTTTCAATGTCCCTATATCTTACTGCATCTAATTCAAGACATTATTATAGACAATTATATACTTTCTGTTTATCTCTATATTTCTGACTCTCTTCTAAAGTGGAAAATCTGACATTTTTGAAAATTGAAAACATAGATAGGAATTCAATGTCCTAAGTAATTTGTGGCCCGTGTTTGTATCACCTCTTATATAACAATGACTACCTTTAGCTGTAGTTACAGTTTCATATTTTGATGTGTGTAGTATGTATTTCTGGGTAAGACTTTTGTGAACTGAAATACACAGTCCATATTGTGTTACTGTAGGAAAATGGGTTATTAGCTGTGTGGTTTGCACAAGTAATAGGCCCACAATTCTCCTTACTGGAACCAAGAACCCAATTGCAGCACTTGACTCTCTCAGGGTAGTGAGGCAAAGCAGTCCAAGGCCTACTCAGAGAAGGTGGTGTGCGCTAGTAATCACTGTTCACTGACATGCAGTAATAACATTCAATAAATGATTGTCCAGTCAGTACCTTTTCTTTAGAGAAAGCAGAAGTACATTTATTACACATACACCACTAAATACTATGCAGTAATTTACAAATATGTACATTAATATATGAAAAATACCATAGATGACATTGCATATTCACCATTGACCCTGTAAAGGGTTCATGCAAACAAGTCAATGGAGTCTCTTGGCTTGATCAAGGTTCAAGAGCAATAAACCACATGTAAAATCATCATTTTGTACCTAAATACAATCATCAAAAATAATAATCCAGTGTAAATGCACGTATTAAGGTTAATAAAATATTTTCACTTTGAACACTATTCAGTGACAACATTATTAAGTCAATAAACCATTTAAAGTGAGCAATACATGTGCTCGTGTATTTTTTGTATACATTTTTCAACCATAAAAATGCAATTATAAAAGTAGCCCCTAGAAGGCATCACATTTAATTACATTGCATTGCAACCATAAACTGGGCCCCTATAGGGTGCATCAAGGCCTGACTGGGCACAGCAGGTTGACAAAAGGCCTGGGCTCTGAACCTGAGCGGAGCCAAGGAAATATGACAATTCTAGATGACCCATATAGTGTACAGATATCATTGTGGAAATTACAGAATTGATTTTCCCCACATGTTACACCCCAATTTGATATGCCAATGGCCTCTGTAGGCCAAAGGAAAGTGAAACTGCCCTATAAGGCATTAATGTCCCTATGTGTATAATAAAGTGGCACTACAGACTAAAGTGTAAATCACACTGCCTTTCCATATTAGTGTACACTGACATTATAAGGCTTACCACAGGTCAATAGCTAATCTTGAAGAGTCCACATTGCACAAGGCTGCCTGTGTGTAATTACTGGGCTGTGCACAGCAGTAGTCTCCCATGGGCAGCCCACACACATATGCATATGTGTGTGCAAACATGTTCACGTGTAAACAGCCAAGTGCCCCTTACCCTTGCTGCATCGCAGCGGCCTTATCTTAAAAAGGTGGACTCTGGCAGTAAAAAAACACACAGTCCATTTGCCATGTGGCTACTTTGTGTGAAACACATGTAGTGAGACTAACGCGCAGTAAAAAGTCCAAACATGTATGATCCAAAAAGCAAAAATAATCTGGGCCTTCTGAGTGAGTGGAACCCAATTGCAAAAGTTACCCGTGCTGATTACAGTAATCACGCGCAATGAATTATTGATACCTTAAACAAAATATACGGATTGTATATATTGAGCTTTAAGGATCCTATCTATTAACTTCGCGTACTACAGATCTAAATGCAACAGCAGTTCAGCAATCCCTTTAAACCGTAGTCAACATTTTGTTTCTAGTTCATCTCTTATTAAATGAAATAGTGTTGAAAACCACTTTCTTAAGATGATTGTATCCTTAGAATAATGCTCCAAACATAGTGGCAAGTTCCAGAACGCAAGGCATATGTGGAGACAATTCTCAAGTTGTTGTTGGGTTTCAAATAACAAGATCCAGACTACAGCAACCAAAATCCTGATTGCCTAGCAACGATGATATGGACTATGAAGAAACTTACAGTCAAGATCAAAGATGGCCACTGCTTTTTTCAAACAATGTGAGAGTTGAGCAGTCTCAGGCAATATAGTTTGTGTTCTGTGCCATTGTGTAGTGTGCCCTGCAAAGACGCAAACCTTTTCATCAAACAGTGCCGATGATCCTTCCCAGCTCCAGCTTTTCCTTGTTATACTCAAAGCATGATGCCTCCATGTCTTCAGAGTACACAGAGATAACAGACAGTTCATGGAACTTAAGTATGGTTGGTTTGTTAATCTATTGCCCTGTAGTCCCTGATGGCTTGCATCTTCAGGACCTCTGAGACTTACTTTCCTTAATGTGTTGGGCACAGATAAATGCCTTTGGTTACCCCTGCTCACCCATTTTAAACATGAGATACAGGGTTCCAAAATTATTGCAGATTTAATTTGAAAATTTGTCTGGAGCCACACAATACATTTAATTTAAGGAAACTGAAGAAACTCCCATGCACTACAGAAAGTGGAGGATTAGGATTCTTAGAGAGATGGTTCAGGGACTCTATGGCAAGACGTCTTCCAACCATCTCTAATCTGTGCGTGCTCAGAGCCCCAGTGGTGCATGCTTGGTAAAATATCCAAATCAGAAATAAATATCAGCAAGCACTCTGGAAAACTAAGAATGACATGCAGATATTCAAAGCTGTTTTTTTTTACATCGCTGCCTACTTGATTTTTTTTCCAGGAATGCTGCTTGATGATGCTAAATGGTTGGAAATGTATGCGTCTTTAAAACCGTGCTCAATGTTATTGGATATAGATGTTTGAGGATGAGGAATGTTGCTGTATCAAATATAGTGATGCACTCGTCTATTGGCTTGCAGTTCAGACCCTTAAAAGCCAGACAGCGTTGTTGACGAATGCAGGTGATAGGCCGTTGACACTGTGAAAAACTGCCTAACTTGCTTAACAGAAAAAAATAAACTATGAGGGGAAGCCCTATAACCCCACTGGATCAGGGACAAAACCAAAATCGAAATGCAAATATCCAGTAGGGATAGATACACAAC
Organism: Pleurodeles waltl; assembly: GCF_031143425.1. Classification (NCBI taxonomy): domain Eukaryota; kingdom Metazoa; phylum Chordata; class Amphibia; order Caudata; family Salamandridae; genus Pleurodeles; species Pleurodeles waltl. The sequence continues at coordinate 155,743,250 of NC_090448.1, forward strand.
CAAGTACCTCAGTGAGAACATGAATTATTCACTGGAAAAATATTTATTTTATTCGAATTAGATCAATTAAATTAAAGGATGCTTAGTGTCTACAAGTCCCACTCTCACGTCTGTGTAACACACTACCAAACAATATAATCACCAAGTGTATTATATAAACAAAAAACAGAAATGACAAAAAACCATAATAAAGTGCTGTACATAACCAAACAATGTTAAAAACATATGAACCAATAGTTCCTTTAAGCACCGTTGTATTTTAGCCTATAAGCTGCTTAGCCATACAGTGGCGAGCAGTATTACATTGAGGTAATGTAAATGACGTATCGTCCATCAGCCAAACGTCTATCGCTGGTGTAAATATCCGATACGGTCCAATGTTTTTATCATCCAATTTTTCAAAAATTCCAACATACATTCCTCCACAGTTGTAGTGTAAATTTGGAGGTTAAATGCACTGACATCATATATGGAGTGGGTAGCTGGGGAATGAATAGGTGCCAGCAGAGTGTTACTGTATGTAAAGAGGGCTATAATTCCTGCTGGAGGAAACATTCGAAGATTGTGCAGTCTAGAAGGTCTGTTCCTCACTGACGAAACCCCTGGAGCAGGTGCAAGGGCCAAATGTCAATTGGGGGCTTGCCCCAACAGGTCCATTGATTGTACCTTCCTGTATATAGGGATCTGTTGTGACACAAACACTCCAAACTATCAGGGTGAATTATAGGGCCTTGAGCAAGGGATAAGTACTTGTTCCCCCGATACATTTGATTTCAGCTACTTGTGTCGAGACAATCAGTATCACTGGAAAAACTATAAATATCCTGGTTTGGTGTATCAAATCCCCAAACCTTTTAGTGTGATGAAGCTGAAATATCAAAACTGTATAGTTAGAATTGGGAGAACTTTTCTCCCATTCCCCCACCTCCACTCCCACATGTTAAAGGCCCAAAGAGGTGAAGTCTCCTCCAAAGTGGCATCATTATATTGGACACAGACTTACCGTAAATGGCGACATCAGGATGGAGGTTGACCACAAGAATTGCATGGTCAGTTTTGAAAGAGTATTCCAGGAGTAGTTTGGACTATTAGCGGGTTTTGCTTTGAAAGAATAGTGATAACATGAGGAAGGGCATCTGGCCGGGCACAGGGATTCGACCTTGAAGGGGCTTCTGATTAGTATTCTATGGGTAAATTGATATATAGTGGAATTTGATCCAACTATTGTAACAAACTGTTTTTCTTGTTTGTTCTCTTATATAGTAATTTTAATATTTTTCAATCACATTACTGCAAATATGTTTCCAAACTTTCGAATTTAAGGTCAATCCAAATGAAAGAATATCAACATTTTTATTTACTTTTAAGTACATACTGTTATGCTAAGAGTCCTGCCACATTTATGGATGCATTTTTATGTGAAATGCAGTGGAAATTGCTCTGTATACAAATATATTACAAGAATGTACTTAAAAATGTAGGAAACTTGTTGGAACAGATTTACAAACACTTTGCACAAACTGGCGCAAAGTGTTGTTTTGGCATTTACTTTCCAGCGAGAAAACTGATTGCATCACAGGAATTTCCATGTAACTGCCCATGGGTTTTAATGCGAAACTGTAGCATATTGGCTGTTACAGCCGGCAGGGGCGTAGGAGACAATCAATTTCTGGGGGGGAAAGGGACAGCCTTGGGGACTTTCAATCAACCCTATACAAAACGCTTGTTGTTTACGAACTGCAGGCTCTGATAAATATACACAATCATATATTGGAAGTGAAATAGGGAGAAAGGAAGGCATGTTTTCACAGTCTGAAAGTATCTTTTATTGTTATTTACATTCACAAAGTAATTAGCTCAAATGTGAAAATAACATGTTGATTAACCTTGCATCTTCATGCACCAAGGAAATAAAGGTAGGAGGGTAAAAAGGAAGAATATACCCTTTGCGCCCCATACCCATCATGCCCTTTGCCTCATGCCAATTGGAACCACACTGGAGATATCAAAAGCGATTAGGTACAACAGTTGTAAACTGTGCTCGGAAACCATTGTTCTAATAACACTTCTAGTCCTGTGTGTGATCTTGGGAAGCTCAGCTCCACATCAGTTATAACTAGGAGCATTTCAACTGAAGAAGCTCTTGGAGTTACAGGCTATATAAACATGGATTCTCTAATCTCTGTATAAACTGCAGTCACTAATTTAATTAGAAACGGCTGTTTGTGATGCACCAAGTCACTGCGTATAAAGAAAAGACATTCACTGATTATAAAGAAAAGACATCAGAAAATGACTATGATAGGGTCATTACAGTCGAGTTCTGACATTACAATGCCTTCTGCCAGAGCTAGCAGCCAAGGTAAAAGGCAGATCAGGTCACAGAGCACAATTAATGCAGCTGTTTAGAGCAAAAAATGGAATGTTGCTTTTCTTTCTTCTGCTCTACTTTAATAGCTTGGAATGACAGAAGATATGCACTAAGGTTTTAAGTGGTTTGTGGGAAAGTTGGTGGTGTGATCATGTATTATATGGGGTAAAATACCCCCTGCATACATAAGGATATTGCAAGTCACCTTGAAGTTCATATCTTATAAACAAGCATTAGCAAAGCCAATAGGTCTCGCCTATGTTTTAGCCATGCTGTACACTAGTGAGACTACTATTCAGCATGGCTCAAAGTTAGTGGCAGAAAGGAGAATGATGTGTCATCGACTGGTGTGGCGTAGTGTCATGGAGTAAGTAGAGTGTCCTAGAATGGAGCAGTAAACTAACTTTAAAGAAACAAGGGTCCCTTGAATAAAATGTAACACCACTCCCATAAACAATGATATTAAAGTAGTATGCAAATGGAATGTTTCATTCATTTATTCAATCAAAATATAAAAGACCAAGTGTAGTGGGAAAACATCATCAGGGGAAATCGAGAAAGACTGGTATTTGGGCATTACACAAGTTACCTGGATGACCCAATGTCACCAATTAAAAGAAAAATGTAAAAAGGAACCTATATAGTACAGTGGTTTGATGGAGGCTGGCCTGGTTTGTACTGGGTACCTATGGTACTTACACCTTATACCAGGTCCAGTTACCCCTTATTTGTGAAATGTAGGCAGTGTCTAGAAGCCAGGCTCTCTAGGGGTAGCTGTAGCCAAGGCTTATATATGAGACATGCAAAGCTCATGTAATACCACTGTAGTCAGTACTCACACACATGAAAGAAAATACTCAGTGTTACAAAAATAAAGGTACTTTATTTTAGTGACACAAATGCCAAAAATACCATAGAGACTATACTCCCTTAGGAGGTAATACACCAATTATATACACTAGTATGCAGCAATAGCAATAAAAACAGTTAGAAATTAGTGAACATCACAATGGTTAGAAATGGACGTAGGGGAAACACAAACCATATACTAAGAAAGTGGAATGCAAATGTCAGTTTCGCGCCTAGGCAAGTGTGGTGTGTAGAGGGGTGCTGGGAGTATTAGAAAACACCAAAGGTAAGTAATAGAACCCAACACAGAGCCCAGGAAAGCAGGAGTAAATCACAGTAACTTCCCTAGAACACACAAGAACATGAGAAAGAAGATCATGCAAGAACCAGAAGATACTTCAAGACACAAAGGGTGGATTCCTAGACCTAAAGACCTGTGGAAGAATGGTACTAAGTCCAAGAAGCACAGAAGCGTCCAGGGAGGACAGGAGCCCCTGCTAACGGAATCAAGGTGCAAAAGAAGAACCACTGGTGAAGAACAACAGTCAGTACTGCACCCAAGAAGATGGATGTGGCTTCCTGGTTGGTGCAGATGATATCCCACACCGGATGGATGATTGCAGTCTGGTTTGCGTCACTGGATTCCGCCAACAAGCCTTGGCACACGCAAAGCTCACGGTTAGCGGAAAATGGCACTGCCTGGGACGGGGAGGGACCTGGTGGACTCTACCCAGAAGGAGGAGTCAGAGGGGGCTCTCAGCAACTCAGAGAGCTCACAGAAGACCAGCCAGCACACACAGGAGTCCCCCAGCACGGGGACAAAGGAGTTGCAAAAGGAGGCCCACGCTGCACAAAAACAAAGGATCCCACTCCACCAGAGTACCACTCAGGAACCTTTGCATCACAGGAAGGAGTGCTGGGGGCCGGAGCTACATTGTGCACAAAGAATTTCATAGAAGGATGCCAACAAGCCTTGGCAACTGAAAAACATGTGGTGCACAGGGGTACTGTCTTGCGTGGGAAGGCAAGCTCTTACCTTCACCAAAGTTGGACAGTAGGACGCCAGGACCATCGGAACCACTTCAGTCCACCACCTGTGATGCAGGATCCATGCAACTTGTCGGGAGAGGGGACCCACGCAGATGGTCATTGTTCCAGAGCTGTGCCTGCTGAAGCAGGGGAGTGACTCCTTCACTACAAGGGAGATTCGTTCATTCTTCTGGTGCAGGCTGAGACAGGCAGTCCTCTGAGGATGCACGACCGGGTAACAGTTGCATTTGCTGGCAAGAGCTGAAGATACAATGTTGCAGAAGTCATCTTTGCTTCGTTGTTGCAGTTTGTGTAGTTCCTGGAGGGTCCAGATGCAGTTTCTTCAGTGAGAAGGTGAAGTAAAGGATACAGAGGATTCCTGATGGAGTCTTGCAATCTGACTCTGAAGAACCTCCCAAAGGAGAGACCCTAAATAGCCCTGAAAGGGGGATTGGTCAGCTAAACAGGTAGGCACCTATCAGGGGGACGGCTCTGACACCACCTGCTGGCACTGGCCACTCAGATGCTCCTAGAGTTCGCTGCCAACTTGGAATCCAAGATGGCAAAACCCAGGGACCCTCTGGAGGAGCTCTGAGCACCACACCTGGGGTGGTGATGAACAGGGGAGTGGTCACTCCTCTTTCCTTTGTCCAGTTTCGTGCCAGAGCAGGGACTGGGGGTAGCTGATCTGGTGTAGACTGGATTATGCAAGGAGGGCACCAAATGTGCCCTTCAAAGCATTTCCAGTGGCCCGGGGAAGAAAGCTACCCCTCCCAAGCCTGTAGCACATATTTCCAAAGACAGAGGGTGTAACACCCCTCTCCCAAAGGAAATCCTTTGGTCTGCCTTCCTGGGCTTGAGCTTTTCAAGCAACAGGAGGGCAGAAACCTGTCTGAGAGGTGGGCAGCAGCTGGGGCTGCCTGGAAAACCTCAGAAGGCTGGAATGGCAATACTGGGGGTCCTCTAAGGAGCCCCAGAGTGCATGAAATCATACAACCAATGCTTGTAAAAGCCTTGGGGTATGAATCCAACATGTTTGATACCAAACATACCTATGTTCAGAGTTACCATTATGTAGCTGGGAATAGGTAGTGACCTATTTCCAGTACACGTGTAAAATGGCATCCTCGCACTCATGAAGTCTGGGAAAATGGTCCTGGAGGTCATGGGGGCACCTCTGCCAGTTCAGGGGTGCCCTCACACACAGGTACTCTGCACCCTGCCCTCAGGGCTGGAGGGCCTGCTATAGGGGTGACTTATAATTGGCCTGGTGCAGTGTAACTGGCAGTGAAAGGGTGCATGCACCTTTTCACGCAGGCTGCAATGGCAGTCCTTCAGAAGACTTTGCATGGGCTCCCTATGGGTGGCAAAAGAAATGCTGCAGCCCATAGGGATCTCCTGGAACCCCAATGCCCTGGGTACCTAAGTAACATATACTAGCGACTTATAAGGGGGCACCAGTATGCCAATTTTGGGTGAAATACTGGGTTACCAGTATGTAACAACCATAATTTAAGGGAGAGAGCATAACTACTGGGGTCCTGAATAGCAGGATCCCAGTAGACACACTCAAACACACATTGCAAACAGGCCAAATGTGGGGGTAACCAAGCTAGAAAGAGGCTACTTTCCTACAAGGTTAGCATCCACAATAATGATTTACAAGCTTTTATACACCGACTTTTACATGAATGACTCAAATAGTGAATCACGAAGTCATTAGCTCATAGTACCTATGCTTATGCCAATTTATGTACAATATCACAAATTCAAGTCAAGGTACTTTGGCCGATTATATTTCGATCCCCTAGACAAGTATCAGGATCATCCTAAGCCTTCGTTAAGCTTGAGTTAAAAGGGTTGCAGAGTGCTTGTAACCAAAATGGCGAAGATAAATCTGACTCACGTCTCATATGAGTGAGAAGGCAATCAATGGAGATCTGAATCTCTAATCAAGCGCCAATGCCATAAAGTAGTAGTAGAGTGGAGTAGTGTCACAGTGTAATAGAGTGTCATAGAGTGGAGTGGCAGAGTGTCGTAGAGTGGAAAGGCATAAAGAAGAGTGAACTGGAGTAGAGTGAAGTAAAGTAACGTGAACTGCATAGAGAAAGTTGGGTAGAATGTTGTTGAGCATAGTACATTGTTGTACAGTGGAGTGGCATAGAGGGTTGTGCAGTGGTGTTGAGTACAGTATTGTAGATTGAAGTGGCATAGAGTGGTGTGGAGTGGCATAGAGTGGAGTAAAGTGGAATGGAGTGGCGTATAGGGAGTTTTGTATGGAGTTACAGAGTGGAGAAAGTGTTAGAGATTAATGGAATAGAGTGTCAGAGTCTAGTATCGTGGAGTGTAATGTCAGAGTGAAGTGTCATAGAGTGGAGTTGGGTGGTCTAGAGTGAAGTGGCATAGAGTACAGTGGTGCAAAGTAGATTGGTGTAGAGTGTAGTGGGATAGAGTGCATTGGTTTTGAGTAAAGAGGTGTAGAGTGCATTGGTGAAGACTGCACTGGTACACATACAGTGCAGTAGCGTAGAGTGGTGAAGAGTCGAGGGGTGCAGAGTGGAGTGGCACAGCATAGATTGCAGTGGTTCAGAGTGCTGTCATAGAGTGATGTAGGTGCATGGTAGTGTGGAGTGGTGCAAAGTAGAGTAGACTGGTGTAGAGTGCAGTGGTGGAGTGCAGTGATGCAGAGTAGAGTGGCATAGAGTGTAGTGGCATATGGTACATTGGTGTAGAGTGCAGTAGAGTGGCATATAGTTGAGCGTTGCAGAGTAGAGTGCTGTGGTGCCGAGTAGAGAGGAGTATAGTTCAGTTGCAGAGTGCAGTGTTGCAGAGTAGAGTGTCATAAAGGGCAGTGTTGTAGAGTGATGCAGAGTAGAGAAGAGTGGCTTAGAGTACAGTGGTGCAGAGTAGAATAGAGTTGCATAGAGTGCTGTGGCATAGAGTAGATTGCTGCAGAGTACAGTATAGTGGTGAAGAGTAGATTGTTGCAGAGTCGAGCATAGTGATTTAGAGTGCAATAGCATAGACCGGTGCAGAGCAGATGGGAGTGGCGCAGGGTACATTGGAGTGGTGCAGGGTAGATTAGACTGGCATAGCATAGAGTGGAGTTGCGTAGATTGCAGTGGCATAGAGGAGATGATTTCAAAGTAGAGTGAAGTGCCCTACAGTGGAGTGGTGTGAGTAGATTAGAGTGCAGTGGTGCAGAAAGAGTGCAGTGGGACAGAGTAGAGTGGCATTGAGTGCAGTGGTGCAGAGTAGAGTGGCGTGGAGTTCAGTGGCAGAGAGTGCAATGTTGCAGATTAGAGGGTCGCAGAGTACAGTGGTGTATTGTAGAGTGGCATAGAGTGCAGTGGCATAGAGTGCTGTGGCGCAGAGTACAGTGGCATTGGACACAGTGGAATAGAGTGCTGTGGTGCAGAGTAGATTGGCATATAGTGCAGTGGCATAGAGTGCATTGGTTTTGAGTAAAGTGGTGAAGAGTGCACTGGCAGAGTGCAGGGGTGTAGTGTACTATGGTTAGAGTAGAATAGCATAGATTGCAGTGGCGTAGTGTAGAGTGCTGCAGAGTAGAGTGGTGTAGAGTGGAGTGGTACAGCATAGATTGCAGTGGCACAGAGTGGAGAAAAGTGGTGTAGGGTGCAGTGGCATAGGGTAGATTGTTTCAGAGTAGAGTGAAGAAAAGATAGAGAAATATAATATACTTCAATATGCTGAAGTATGTAACGATAACAACAACATAAATAATAACGCTAGGCATAACGGCCCAAAATGAAATATGTCTTCTCCCTGTTAGCCACGCTGTAATCAAGCCCTTCATTACCCAGATAACAAAACATTAAACATAAATGTTAGAAAAATATACCCTTCTAATAGCTAAATTGTTGTGTGAAAAGGTAAAATCTGGCATCAATCTTGACTTCACTGTTTCACCAACTGGTGTGATCTTAGGCAAATACAAATATTGTGTTTCACAGAGTCTCCTTTCTGGCCTGCAGGCATCAGGGTGCTTGGGGCTCTGTTTCCTCTTTCGATCTTCCTCATTGTCCTGCAGCTCCTCTTGAAGGCATCCTGCAGTGCTCCTCTTCAAGGCGGCAGGTGATGCAGACAGTAATAATTAAAAACTCTTTTCTACTCCTCATGCCCTTTGTTCTTATGAGCACCCTTAATGCCCACAGCTGTGAACAGGACAACCAAAAGGGCAGAGGGTGCAGGGGGCCTCCTGACTAACCTTCATTCTGTTACCATCAGATTGGAGGATAGTCGGTACAGGGCTATTATAAGTAGCGCTTTTGTGCGCTAATGACCCTCTGAATAATAGATGTGAGAGGGGAAATTATTTGGTCCCCTTGTCCCCCGTGTCCCCCACCATCCAAAATCTGGGGAGGATACATCCCCTGCGTCCCCCACACTTCCTACGCCCATGACAGCCGGCCCCACTACTGGAGTGGGGCTAATAAACGAATGCCCATGGGGCACTTCGAACAGTGACTCGCGTCTCCTGAAACGCGCAAACCCGGAAGAAGAGGGTTGCGCGGGGACGGCGGAGACGGAGAAGAGGACGAGATGAACGTCGGCGAGGTCAGAAGGAGAGCGGCAGAGGAAACCGGCACCAGAAGAAGAGGAGGACGCCAGAGGAGAGATCAAGACACCTATCTTCGAGGAAGCAGAGGAGAACGGCACAGAAGCAGCCGAGTCAGAGAGGGCTCGGGAAATAGATTACCCAGCCTAAACAGACTCAGAACAGGAGGACGCCAGACCACCCGCCATGTCCCTCCTGGACGTGGCTATTACAGCGATATACCTGAAACTGGAAAAACATGCAAGAAAAGAAGGAACAAGAGAATAATAAACAATCACGGAAGATATGTCAAAAGAAAAATAACAGGAAAAGAAGAATAAAAGGAGTGAAATACTTACAGCGAGGAAAAGAGAGAGACAACAAGGAAGTAGAACAAAAAAAAGAATTAAAAAAAAGGACAATATTCGTAAATCACTTAAAGAATCGCATGATTGTTCTTTTATTTTTCTATAAAAATACGTGATAAACGAAGTCCTAAACATACACCCACAACAGAAACCCTTTTTACTGAAAAAAAGGTAGACAGGAATTTATGCCACGAAAATTAACATCTCCTTGCAGGCAGGTGTAAAGTTTGAGAAAAGTTTTCTTTTCTCAAAACATTTCCACTTTGCATATATGCTGCACTGTACAACAAACATACACAGTAGGAAAAGTGTTATTATATATGAGCATAGTATTTTGTAGTAGAACTGTACCTTTGAAATACAAAACTTATGCTTGACATAATGCACACACCATTGCCTCTGGTGCAGGGGTGTGTGAGTTGGCACAAGGCTGCCAAAACTCCATCAGGAGAGGTGAAGAAAGAAGAACTGCCATATCTTAACAGGTATGGCTCTGTCCCGCACCTCCACTTTCACATAAAACAAAAACCTAGTAAATCTGCCTTGTAGCGAGAGCTAAATCTGCATGAAAGGTAGAAATCAAAACAGAAATGCCCTTGTAAAGAAACAAATAATTTTTCTGCATATATTTTGTAACAATATGGCCCTCATTACAACCCTGGCTGTCGGTGTTAAAGCGGCGGTAATACCGCCAACAGGCCGGTGGTTAAAAAATGTAATCACAACCACGGCGGAAACTGCCAACATAGACAGCCACTTTAACACTCCGACCACCACGGCGGTCACCGCCAACAGACAGGCGGAAGTCAATGTACCGCCCACCGTATTACAAGGCACCAATCCGCCAGCTTTTCCGGGGCGGTACTAACAACATAAAAAGCACTGCGGAAACTGAACAACGAAGGGAAACCACTCACCTCTCAACACTCCACGAAGAACCAGGACGCCATGGAGCCCGAATTGCAGATCCTACCCATGTTGGTGTATCTACTAATATACCACGGAGTAGAAAGAAGGCAGCGGCGGCAACGACAGTGAGTACTGCACCTAGCACACAGGGGAGGGGAGGAGGGAAAAGAGAGTGACACACACACACGGCACGCAAGACCCCCACCCCCCACCCTCACCCACAACACCATACACACAAACACATCTAACAACAATGCTGATACACCCTGTCCACCCCCTGGAAGAACGCAAGGACAAAAGGAAATTAGTCTAACCAGTGTTATATTGGAACATTCAGATATATCAAGAGAAAAGCAAATAATCAGTATATACAAATATTTACATTAAGTAAACAAGGCCGTACACTGTCCCTTGTTAATGTCCGTGGACCAGTGGTCCCAAAAGGCGTGGGCAAAGCCCACACATGACACCTGCCTCAAAACGGAGAGAACACTGCAGGGTCAGGTTGAAAAAACACAGGCACCTCAGGGGGAAGGGTAAGGGGGGTATCTCAGCTGGAAGATGGTAAGACGCCACTGCTCCTTGAGGGGCCTCCATGCCTACTGCTTGGTCCTGGGGAGTGCAAAGCCACAGTCTCTCAAGTGGGTGGTTTGCCCACTGCTTGCTCCTGGGGAGTGCAAAGCCACAGTCTCTCAAGTGGGTGGGTTGCCCACTGCTTGCTCCTGGGGAGCACAAAGCCACAGTCTCTCAAGTGGGTGGGTTGCCCACTGCCTGGTCCCGGGTAGTGCAAAGCCACAGTCTCTCAAGTCTCTCAAGTGGGTGGTTTGCCCACTGCTTGCTCCTGGGGAGTGCAAAGCCACAGTCTCTCAAGTGGGTGGGTTGCCCACTGCCTGGTCCTGGGGAGTGCAAAGCCATAGTTACAGTCTCTCAAGTGGGTGGTTTGCCCACTGCTTGCTCCTGGGGAGTGCAAAGCCACAGTCTCTCAAGTGGGTGACATGTTCCACTGGTTCTGGAGGGGGCTTTGTGCCCAGAGTGCTTCATCCTGCCAAGGATTGGGTGAGTGGATGTATCTCTCCACTGGTTCTGGAGGGGGCTTTGTGCCTAGAGTGCTTCATCCTGCCAAGGATTGGGTGAGTGGATGTATCTCTCCACTGGTTCTGGAGGGGGCTTTGTGCCCAGTGATGCTGCACCTGGGGTGTGGCAGTTAACATCTTCTCCTCTGGGTGTCTGAGCCAGGCGATGTACCTGGAACAGGTAGCATGATACTCCATGGAGGCAGAGCCTCACTCCATCCTGCGGCGACTTAGGCTGCCAACTGCTGGTCGTGCCAGAGCTGTAGGTGGTGCCTCAAGTGGCGTGTCCAGGGTCCATGACGCCACCTGCAGACTCGGACAGCTGCCCACTGGTGATGCTGCTGACAGAGTGGCTGGGCATATGGCGGTGCCCATGGTGGTGCCGGTGGCGGCGGAGATGCTGCCGGAGCTGGCCGTGTTGCAAGTGTCTGTTGTGGTGGAGGGAGACACCATACAGTCTCCGGCAGCCTCGGATGGCTGATCTTTGGGGAGGATGCTGCAGAGTGATGTTGTGGCAGCGGCCGTGCAGGTGGCGGTCGCTGCGGTGGTGATGACTGTGGTGCAGGTCGCTGCCATCCCTGACAAAATGGTGGTCACCAGCCCCTCACCAGGAGACATTGTGCCCTGAGGTGACTTGCCCTTTGTCTTGTAGCCCTTCCCCACCTTGGCAGTCGCTGCAGGGACCTTGCAACTGTCCTCTCTGTGTTTGACTTTCCCCTGCTGGAAGCTGGGCCCTTTTTGGCCTTTGCAGGTGGCGGAATAGGGTGGTCCTTCATATCTGTAGGTGGCACACTGGCAGCTCTGACGGGTGCCCCCTTCGATCCACCCCGAGTTGCACGGATCATAGCAGATGTGGTGGCTGAGGTGCTGGGCTGGGATCTAGACATCCTGGCCCTAGGGGACGGACGGGGGGAGGTGTAGGGAAGAGGTTCAAGTTAGCTAGGAAAAGTTTTTTGACACACTGGGACGGGAAGATGGAGGGGGTGTGGGAGTGGAGGAAGAGGTAGTGGTTGTAGGAGGTGTACGTCTGCTGAGTTTGGGTGAAGGTGCATGGGCTGGAGGCTGTTGTGAGGTGGATGGCTGTTGAGTGGGTGTGTGCCTGCGTTTGTGTACTTTGGGAGGAGGCTCACAGATACACTGGGAGAGGACACAGGGGACGTGTGAATGGTAGTGGGGGTGGTGATTGCATGTAAGCGGTGTGTTGTGATGGGCGTGCTGGTGATGGAGGCAGTGGCTGATGATGTAGTGCATGCAGGTGTTAGTGGAGATGAGACTGGGAGGGAGGTGGAGGAGGGGGACACAGTGGAGGAAGTGGATGTTGGTATGGTGCTTGTGTTTGTGCCTGTGGGATGTGTGGTACTTATGTTTTCCTGAGCCACTTTTGTCTGTTGATGTGTGTGCATGCTGGTCTGATGGTGTGCTTGGAATAGGCTGAGGTAGAGGGGATTAGGTCTGGGTAGTGGAAGTTGGAAGGGGGAGGCTGGACACAGGGACAATGGCTGCCATCAGTGCTGAGGCCAGAGCCTGAAATGCTCTCTGTTGGGCCGCCACGCCAGAATGAATGCTCTCCAGGTATGCATTTGTTTGCTGCAAATGCCTCTCGACACTCTGGATGGCATTCAGAATGGTTGACTGCCCAACACTGAGGGATCTCAGGAGGTCAATAGCCTCCTCACTGAGGGCAGCAGGGCTGACTGGGGCGGGCCTGAGGTGCCTGGGGCGAAGGAGATGCCCACCCTCCTGGGTGAGCAGGCACAGGAAACACGCTGAGGGGCTGCTGGGAGGGCGGTGCTGGGAGGGGGGTGGCAGCTGTACCTGTTTTTGGGGTGGGCACAGAGGTGTCCGCCACTGCCAGGGAGCTTCCATCAGAGGAGGAGTCACTGTCACTGGTATCCCCTCCTTTCCCCGTCGTGTAGCTCCCCTTGCCCTCCGTCCCACTGGTGCCTTCACCCTCTATGGATTCACCCTCCTGGGCCATGTGGGATGCTGCTCCCTCCGTTGCCAGTGCCTCTGCTCCTCCGCCAGATGATGCTAATGCACACAAGGACAGGGTGACAAAACAAGAAGGGGGGAAAGACAGAGGACACACATGGTCAATTCCAGCAACACCACTACCGTTGGCAGACACAACACACACACAGCTGCCCTGGGTACTAGGCCTTGCCCAACCAGTCACTATGGTAGTCACCACCCCATGGGGTACAATGCCTAACGCCAACATATGCACACCTGACACCCACAGGACCCTGCACACTAGTAGCTGTCCAATTGTATCTTTGGGGTAGGGGTGCTTCTGAGCCTGTAAACAAGGGAGCTACCCTGGCATGACCGCCCTGGCCTAGGGGAACCCACAGTGCACACCCCCCCCACCCAGATCCCTCCTAAACCGCGCAGAGTCAGCTTTATGACACTGTACTCACCCCCTTGTGGCTGCTGTGATGCCCTCAAGCGCCCATCCAACTCCGGATAGGCCAACGCCAGGATGCGGAACATCAGGGGGGTCATGGTGTGACGGGCACCCCTTCCATGTTGGGAGGCCAGCCCCAGCTGGGCCTCCGCCGTCTTCTTGCTCCAGCGGCGCAGGTCCTCCCATCTCTTGCAGCAGTGGGTGCTCCATCTGTGATAGACCCCCAGGGTCCGAACTTCCTTGGCGATGGCACGCAAAATACCCTTCTTTTGGTGGGCGCTGACCTAGAGGAAAAGTACAGGAGGAAAGGGAATTACTTACCCGTCCAGACCGTCATACTCATTGGCCACCAGTTCCCACCCATGCTCTGACGCACATACACTGACCATCCTCACATGCAGCCCTCAGCCCCCCCAACATGTGGCTTCCAACCACACCACTCCAAACAGGCATTGCCCATGCATCATGCTCACAGTGTACTCACCTGTTTGTCTGGAGGACCGTAGAGTAGCGTGTACTGGGGAAGGACCCCATCCACCAGTTTGTCTAACTCCTCCGCAGTGAAGGCAGGGGCCCTTTCCCCAGACTTCTAGTCATTGTCGCTTACAGAAGCAGGTCACAGCAGCACTTGCAGTATTGGTCCTCTCCTGTTGATGGTCAGGTATCAAGTGGGTGAACAGATAGAAAATGGCGGTCACGTCCGCGGCGGTGCATACCGTCACCGCCGGCGTACATGGCCATTGGCTCCTGGAACCCATAGGGCCCAATGATAACCAATGCTGAGTTGCACGGCAGTCTTCGACCGCCTACCGCGACACTGCACAATGCCAGCGCAGTTACCTCATTTCCCCTTGTCCCTCCTCACAAGTCAGGCAGCCGCCATTTCATGGGTGCACATGGCATGGCACCTAACTGTGTCACAGCACATTTTGGCACATATACGGACTAACTATTTCACCCACGGATTTACTAACATTACTGCAGACACAGTTGTGCAACCTATGTGGTAAATGACCCTCTGCTCACCGCTCTCCTTAATAGGCTACAACCGCTGGGGCGGATGATGAGATGGCATGTGTACAGACCCCTGGTGGACCTGTCGACAATGGAAGACAGACACATCATAATCACATAAAGACTTGATCGTGCCACAATCCAAGACCTGAGTGCCCAATTGGAGCCAGATGATCTATCCGCCAGCCCACAGGAATACCCCCTCTAGTGCAGGTCCTGTCAGTGCTCCATTTTCTGGCAAGTGGCTCCTTTCAAACTACAGTGGCCATGGAATCAGGGATGTCTCAGCCAATGTTTTCTAACGTGTTGACCAGAGTTTTGTCCGCCCTGCTGAAACACATGCGCAGCTACATCGTGTTCCCCCAAGTGGAGGATTTGGCAACAGTGAAAGCTGACTACTATGCCCTGGGACATATCCCCAACATCACTGGTGCCAATGAGGGACACATGTGGCATTTGTCGTCCCCCGCAAAAATGAACAAGTGTACAGAAATAGAAAAAGCTACCATTCGATGAATGTGCAAATGGTGTGTTTGGCGGACCAGTACATTTCCCATGTGAATGCCAAGTATCCTGGCTCTGTGCATGATGCCTACATTTTGAGGAATAGAAGTATCCCTTATGTGATGGGCCAACTCCAGAGGTACCGGGTGTGGCTAATAGGTGAGCCCAAGGTCCCCACATAGTATGAGTAGGTGTCTGAGTATGGGGTAGTCCCTAAGGGTTAGTGTGTGTCTAACAGGTATCCCTCAACATTTGCAGGTGACTCTGGCTACCCCAACTGCACCGGGGTATGGCCAGACATGGGTCCAGGGATCACTTTACCATTGGAACCCAGCTATACCTGGCTGAAGAGCTGTAACTATGGTGAAACCAGGTCTAGGTTACTTGTGTTCTGGTTCAGGGAAGACCTGACCTGGCAATTTGGGCTAAACTCCCATAAGGAGCATGATCAAGACTGATTTGTATATAGCTGGGTCCAAACCGAGGAAGCATGGTGGGCAAAAAACTATGGATTGGGATGCGGCCTGAGCAATCACCAGTGGCTGCGATTAATTCAAGCTCACCCTATTCGTAAGGATCAACACTTCCCAACACCTTTTAGGATTAAGCCCTCCCCAAGTCAATCTAGAAAGCAGGGATCTCAATTTTGTTTAAAAAACTCTGCTCATTGAAACAGGAATATTGTGAAACAGGTAAAGAAATTTTGGAACTATCAGCATTTTAAACACCAATATTCTGCATGCCATGGACAAAGGTGATGTTATCTATTGTCAGCCTTGTCGAGGACGGGGTCGCAGTTGTGCCTTAAAATCAGCTGTCTATCCTTTTTATAAGGGGCAAAACAATAGCTGACCATCAACGTAACAAAAAACTGACCATTGGTCTCCATGCATTATTTGTCAGGGGAAACATCTCTGGTTTTGACCAGTTGATACATATGACTGAGAATATGCCAAACTGCATTATTTCACTTACCACAGGCTCGAGATATACACTTGGATGTTTAACAAATAACATAATGTCATCTGCATAAATTCACAGGAGGATGCGTCTGTTTGGAAACGCAATGCAAATATTTTGCACATAGCAAGGAAGCCAATGGTTCCATGGCGAGGGCAAAAATGAGAGCAAAAGGGGGCATCCCTGATGCGTTCCCCCATGTGTATTGGGAACATTGCAGAAAGATAACCATTAGTACTAGCCCTGGTAGTTGGACTTGCGTATACTAATTTGATGCACCCTGTTATGTTGAGAGGGATTCCTAATTTCCTCAGGACTGCAAATGGGAAACACCATTTGGGAGAATCAAACATCTTTCCTGTGTCTTAGAAAATTAGATGGCATCAATCTCAGCCCTAATCAGGTGCATTACTGCAAACAGACTACATAGATTATGAAGGTAGCCCTGCACGGTATAAACCCAGAATGTTCAAGCAGCACCAGTGTCTTCATGAGTGGATTAAGCTTGCTCACAATTATACAGGTGAGCATTTTACAGTCCAAATTTAAGAGGGCTAAGGACTGTAGGACTGACATCATTGATAAGTTTTAGCACTCCTTTAATATCAGCTTCTTTAGTGGTAGAGGACAATTTAACTCCATCAACCAATTCTTGGTAAAGACCAGCCAATCGTGGGGCCAGCTGATCTTTGTAAATGTCAGCAATCAGTCCATTAAACGCCAGGGCCTTGCTCCCAGGTAGTCCCTCATCAGTGAGAATAATTTCTTGTGGGTCAATAGGCTCCTGTAAGTAAGCTCAGGGGTCCTCTGTCCTTCCAGCCTAGGGCATTTCCCTCTAAGTATTTCTCCACTGCTGGACTCAAGATCTACTGGAGTATTGATTAGTATAGTGGGACTGAAACTGAGTGACTATAGATGTACTCCCCCCAGAACCGCTTCCATGGCAGTGTGGCGGGAATGAATAATCGCATGCGTGTGCACTCTTTTGAACAGCTAGGGCAGAGTTCTGTTTGGGTTCTCATCCTCAGTGTAGCTACAGGCCAGGGTGTCGGAAGTTGGCTCTGTATGTACTATTTCAAAGTAAGAAATAGCATGCACAGAGTCCAAGGGTTCCCCTTAGAGGTAAGATAGTGGCAACAAGAGATAATTCTAATGCTCTATTTTGTGATAGTGTGGTCGAGCAGTAGGCTTATCAGAGGGTAGTGTTAAGCATTTGTTGTACATACACACAGGCAATAAATGAGGAACACAAACTCAAAGACAATTCCAGGCCAATAGGTTTTTGTATAGAAAAATATATTTTCTTAGTTTATTTTAAGAACCACAGGTTCAAGATTTACAAACAATACTTTAAATGAAAGGTATTTCACTCAGGTATCTTAGGAACTTTGAATCAACACAATAGCATGTACAGTTTTAGCAAAAATGGCAATAAGCTATTTTAAAATTGGACACTGCAAAATTCAACAGTTCATGGGGGAGGTAAGTATTTGTTAGTTTTGCAGGTAAGTAAAGCACTTACAGGGTTCAAAGTTGGGTCCAAGGTAGCCCACCGTTGGGGGTTCAGAGCAACCCCAAAGTTACCACACCAGTAGCTCAGGGCCGGTCAGGTGCAGAGGTCAAAGTGGTGGCCAAAACGCATAGGCTTCAATGGAGAAGGGGGTGTCTCGGTTCCAGTCTGCCAGCAGGTCAGTACCTGCGACTTCGGAGGGCAGACCGGGGGGCTTTTGTAGGGCACCGGGGGGGACACAAGTCAGCACAAAAAGTACACCCTCAGCGGCACAGGGGCGGCCGGGTGCAGAGTGCAAACAGGCGTCGGGTTTGCAATTGGTTTCAATGGGAGACCCAGGGGACTCTTCAGCGATGCAGGCAGGCAAGGGGGGGCTCCTCGGAGTAGCCACCACCTGGGCAAGGGAGAGGGCCACCTGGGGGTCACTCCTGCACTGGAGGTCGGATCCTTCAGGTCCTGGGGGCTGCGGGTGCGGTGTGCTTCCCAGGCGTCGGGTTCTTTGAAGCAGGCTGTCAAGGGGAGCCTCTGGATTCCCTCTGCAGGCGTCGCTGTGGGGGCTCAGGGGGGTCAACTCTGGCTACTCACAGGATTGCAGTCGCCGGGGAGTCCTCCCTGTAGTGTTGGTTCTCCGCAGGTCGAGCCGGGGGCGTCGGGTGCAGAGTGAAAAGTCTCACACTTCCGGCGGGAAACGTGTGGTCTTTAAAAGTTGTTTCTTCGTTGCAAAGTTTCAGTTTCTTTGGAACAGGGCCGCTGTCCTCAGGAGTTCTTGGTTCTTTTAGATGCAGGGTAGTCCTCTGAGGCTTCAGAGGTCGCTGGACCCTGGGGGACGCGTCGCTGTTGCAGTTTTTCTCGAAGTGGGGAGACAGGCCAGTAGGGCTGGGGCCAAAGCAGTTGGTGTCTCCGTCTTCTCTGCAGGGCTTCAGGTCAGCAGTCCTTCTTCGTCTTCAGGTTGCAGGAATCTAGTTTCCTAGGTTCTGGGGAGCCCCTAAATACTGAATTTAGGGGTGTGTTTAGGTCTGGGAGGGCAGTAGCCAATGGCTACTGTCCTTGAGGGTGGCTACACCCTCTTTGTGCCTCCTCCCTGAGGGGAGGGGGGAACATCCCTAATTCTATTGGGGGTATCCTCCATCTACAAGACGGAGGATTTCTAAAAGTTAGAGTCACCTCAGCTTAGGACACCTTAGGGGCTGTCCTGACTGGGGAGTGAATCCTCCTTGTTTTTCTCATTATCTCCCTTGGACTTGACGCCAAAAGTCAGGGCTGTGTCCAGGGGGCGGGCATCTCCACTAGCTGGAGTGCCCTTGGGTATTGTAACACGAAACCTGAGCCTTTGAGGCTCACTGCTAGGTGTTACAGTTCCTGCAGGGGGAGGTGTGAAGCACCTCCACCCAGAGCGGGCTTTTGTTTCTGTCCTCAGAGAACACAAAGGCCCTCACCACATGGGGTCAGAAACACGTCTCTCAGCAGCAGGCTGGCACAGACCAGTCAGTCCTGCACTGAACAATTGAGTAAAATACAGGGGGCATCTCTAAGATGCCCTCTGTGTGCATTTTTTAATAAATCCAAAACTGGCATCAGTGTGGGTTTATTATTCTGAGAAGTTTGATACCCAACTTCCCAGTATTCAGTGTAGCCATTATGGTGCTGTGGAGTTCGTTTTTGACAACCTCCCAGACCATATACTTAATATGGCCACAACTGTACTTACAATGTCTAAGAATAGACTTAGACACTGTAGGGGCATATTGCTCATGCAGCTATGCCCTCAGGGACTTATCTGTGTGTCAGGGGTGTGCCAATTGTGGAAACAATGGTACATTTTAGGTGAAAGAACACTGGTGCTGGGGCCTGGTTAGCAGGGTCCCAACACACTTCTCAGTCAAGTCAGCATCAGTATCAGGCAAAAAGTGGGGGGTAATTGCAACAGGGAGCCATTTCCTTACACCCAGTCTCTCATGGCTACTGACCCCAGTGAGGAATGCCAGAACAAGGGCAGAGGACCGCTACAATGAGGCACGTGGGCGAACTAGGCATATTATTGAGAGGACGTTCGGCCTCCTGAAGGCCAGATTCCAGTTCCTCCATCTCACAGGTGGCTCCCTATGTTACTCACCGAAGAAGGTGTGCCAGATAATCGTGGCATGCTGCATGTTGCACAACCTGGCCTTGAGACGCCAGGTGCCTTTTCTGCTGGAGGATGAGCCTGATGATGGTCTTGTGGCAGCGGAGGAGCCTGTGGACAGTGAGGGAAGAGGAGGCAGAGGAAGAAGATATTGACAACAGAACGAATATCATCATGCAGTGCTTCCAGTGACACACGGGTAAGACACTGTAACTCCTCCTCACATTTCTGAATACTGTAGGACATTGTACATGTCAGCCTTTTCACCTCGGTCTATGGACACTGACTGTTGCCTTTGGATTTACTTTTTGCAGATCTGGGTACCACAATCTGCCTTCTGCTATATGTATTGCTGGCCAACAACTGTCATACATTGGTATGAGTAAATTAACATTTACATTGCTATTTGTTGCTAATGTTGTAATAATACATTTGTGAAAGATCAGACTTACTCCAGATTGGTTTGTGATTAAAGGGTGTTTATTTAGGGGCTAATGAGCATAGGGGTATAGGCAAGGGGCTGGGGTAATGGTGGAGGAAGGTCCATAGTAGAGTCCAGTCTCTTGGTATCACAGGTGCATTGTCCAATGGGGCATAGGAAGGGGAGTAATGGCAGTTCTAGGTGGACAGGGTGACAGAGTGGGACAAAAGGGTGACAATCAGGAGAGTCTTATTTCCTGGTGGGGGTCTTGGCAATGTTCTCTGTCTTCTGCCTGGATCGCATGGATCATTTGCGGGGTGGTTCTCCTTCTGCAGGGGGTGGGGTGCTGGTGGCCTGTTGGTCCTGTGGCGGGGCCTCCTCTCCACTAGCGCCGGCGGAGGTGGAAGGCTGTTCTTGGGTATGGCTAGTGTCAGGGGCCCTTTGTTGTGCCACTGCCTCCCTCATGGTCTTGCCCATGTCAGCCAGCACCCATGCTATGGTGATCAGGATGGTGTAGATTTTGGTGAGGTCATCCCTGATCCCCATGTAGTGTCCCTCCTGCAGCCGCTGGGTCTCAAACTTGGCCAGTACCTTACCCATGGTCTCCTGGGAATGGTGGTATGCTCCCATGATGTTGGAGAGTGCCTCGTGGAGTGTGGGTTCCCTGGGCCTGCCCTCCTCCTGTCGCACAGCAGTCCTCCCAGTTTCCATGTTGTCCTGTGCTCTGTCCCCTGAATCTTGTGCCCACTGACCCCAGGTCCCTGATCGTCCTGGGTCAGTGGGTTTGCCTGGGGTCCCTGTAGTGGTGGACACACTGCTGATTGATGTGTCCTGGGGACAGTGGCATGGGCCCACTGGGTGGGTGCTGTGGAGGTGTTTCCTGAGGGGGAGGTTCTGTGGTGGTTTGGAACTGTGGCAGGGGAACCGACTGTCCAGAAGTCCCAGATGGGCCAGGCTGGTCATCCTGATCCAGGCGTGCAGAGCTGCTGTCATCACTGTGGGCCTCTTCTGTGGGGGGGATGGAAATGGCTGGCACCACCTGTCCGTTGACGTTGGGTAGGGGTCCTGTTGGGATGTAAATGCATTGTTATTGTATCTGTGTGTGCCATCTTCTGCAATGGGTGTGTTCCCCTATATTAATGTGCTTGCACTGTCGCCTTGGCCTTGTGTGATTGATGATTATGTGGGTTGGGTGAGTCTCTCTACTGGGCATGCTGTGGTGATGGGTGTCCATGCAGGTCTTTGATGGGGTCCATGCATTGTTGTTGCATGCAGGGCTTGGTATTGGTTTGGGTGGGTTGTGATGGTGGGGTATATGTGAGGTGTTGGAGTGATGGGTGTGAGGGTAGGGGTAGGGATTTGTGATGGCATGCAGGTAGGGTGGGGGATGAAGTAGTAAAGCTTTGACTTACCAGAGTCCAGTCCTCCTGCTACTCCTGTGAGGCCCTCAGGAAGCATGGTCGCCAAGACTTGCTCCCCCCATGTTGTTAGTTGTGGGGGAGGAGGTGGGGGTCCACCACCGGTCCTCTGTACAGCAATCTGGTGTCTTGATACCACATAACGTACCTTCCCCCGTAGGTCGTTCCACCTCTTCCTGATGTCATCTCTGGTTCTTGGATGCTGTCCCACTGCGTTGACCCTGTCGACGATTCTCCACTATAGCTCCATCTTCCTTGAAATGGACGTCTGCTGAACCTGTGATCCGAATAGCTGTGGCTCTACCCGGATGATTTCCTCCACCATGATCCTGAGCTCCTCCTCAGAAAACCTGGGGTGTCTTTGAGGTGCCATGATGTGGTGTGAGTGATGTGTGAGGTGATGTGTGGGGTGATGTGTTGGGGTGTGTGCTGTGAGGTGCGTGGATGGTGTATGTGTGATGGTGTTCTGTGCCTCTGGATGATGGTGTGGTCTTTGCTTTTCTCTCTCTGCTACTTCAAAACTTTTCTCTGTAAGGGGTTGTGGGTAATGTGGGTGTGTGTTTTATAGTGTTGTGGGTGTGGTGTGTGTATGTGTGTCAGGTGTGTGTATTTTGAATTGTCCAATGTTGTTGTGTTTTGTAAGTGTGTGTGTATTTTGAGCGCATCGGTGTGTTTCGCCAATGGTTTACCGCGGTTGAAAGACTGCCGCGTTGATTTGTGGGTCGTGATACTGTGGGCGTATTCCTGTTGGCGTGATGGTTGGGGTTTTGCTATCGCCAGTTTATCACTGACCTTGGGTGTGGCGAACTTGTGTGGGTGTCTGTATAGTGGCGGATTTCTCTATGTGGGTCAAAATATCCGTAGCGCATTACCGTCGCGGTCAAAGTATGTTGGCGGCCGTCGGCACGGCGGTAAGCAGAATTTACCACCAGGGTTGTAATGAGGGCCTATGTGTTAACTACTTGAAGGTGCAAGACTCAAAAAGTTTTGCAACTATACATTTTATGTGACATAAACACATCTATTCCTGGAATAATTTAAATTAATTTCCTTATATTACTGCATTTGCACCTAATACGTCTTCACTGATAAATGGGTTTATTTTGTGTACATTATCATTCTTGCCCGTGAAACATGGCATTCAGTTTTAATCAATGCAGTGTTGTGCTAACACATTTATCAACTATTCTATCTGAAGGGAATGCATGGTGCAACATTCATTCCATAACAGAACATAATGCAAGAGGAGAAGGCACTAAAATAAGCAAAAGTGCCATCCCACTATGTACAACGTGGTGTATGTTCTCATAAATGTAATAAATATGATGTTTAAAATACAAGGGCCAGGTTATCTGGACAAACCAAGATCTATCTAGGCAGGCATGCTTCTGCAATATTTCATCCCATAGGGTCAGTTCTTCGAGTCAAAGCAGGTGCATTTTAATCCAGAACCGTGTATTTTTGGTTACAGCTCTCTCTTAGCCTTGCTCACAAGGCCCACAACCATGTGTCTGGCTTTGCATTTTGTACAATTCTTTGAGAGAGCTATAGTTCCGCTGTTAGCACAGACCTTCAAAGTTGACAAAAAATATCCATACATATATATATATATATATATATATATATATATATATATATATATATAACAAGGCCCTTTCAGGGTTAGAGTGACGCATACATTAAATTATGCAAAAAACAAAGGAGAACTCGGGAAGTTCCCAAATTTAGGTGGAGAGCAGCTCTAGTAAGGAGCACCCTGCAACACCAGCGACACTCTAGATTTGCTCACCTCAAATGTCTGTTTATCTAGCAAAGATTTTAAGCATAGGATCAGCACATTGCTATCCACGCCGAGCTAGATAATGACCATGTTTTTTTTATATATATATATATATATATACATTATATATATATATATATATATATAGCTATAGCTATATATATATATACTGGATGAGCCAAAACTGGCTGAAAATGAATGGGGATAAAACCGAGATTATGATATTTGGGGCGAATACCTCTATCTGGAATCAAAACTGTTGGCCTGAGACACTTGTGGGACCTTACCTACTCCCATTTCCGCAGCCAAGAACCACGGGGTTATATATGACTCATCTCTAACCTTTGATGCCCAGGTAGAGTCACTAATGCCGCTTTTTGGATGGTGAAAATCCTAAAAAAAAAGTCCTTCCGTTCATACCACTAGAACTAAGGGTGACAGTGGCTCTGGCTCTCATCATATCCAGACTGGACTACTGTAACACCTTTTATTTAAATATAAATCAATCATCTCGAACAAGCTGCAGCTCATTCAAAATGCAGCCTCATGGATTGTGCTCAGGCTTTCCAAGTTCACGTCTGCCAAGGAGGGAATGAGGGAGCTGCACTGGGTTCCCATTAGGAAGTGCATTATTTTTAAGGCACTTTGCCTGACCCACAACGCCCTCCACTCTCAGGGTTAAGGATATTTGCAAGCAGTGATCATTAGGTACACTCCCAGTCATCCATTAAGATCAGCAGATCTCAGGATGGCACAGACTCCAAGGAGTAAAAGTGTAAAATTGGGAGACAGGGCTTTCTCGGTGGCAGCTGTTATAGAACTCAGTACCACTTAAAATTAGGGCTATCTCACACCTCCTACCATTTCAAAAGCAACTAAAGACCTGACCTGGTTGTTTTCATTCTATTTCTCTAAATTGCATCAGCCTCTCCTATCCATTTAGCGCTTCGATACCTATTGTCTGAATGCGCTCTATAAATGACACAAATATAAATACAACTATGTATATATATATATTTAAATATATATATATATATGTATATATATATATATATATATGTATATACATATTTGTAGGAGCTTTTAGTCAGCTACCTTCATTCATTGGTCTGCCGTTGTGTCACTCATATGTTTTCCACCCAGTACAGCATACAGCATGGGGCAATTGGTCAGCCATTTCATCCATTGGATAACTTCACTGTAAGTGATGGCATTATGCTCTTTCAAATGGAGCACATTCTCAAACAAAGCTGTTCCTATCAGTGCCTGGGATTAAAAAGGCAATGTGTGCCTTTGAGACAAAATATTTTTGTTTTAGCTATTTTGTTTTATAATGGCGAGGCTGTGGCAGCTCCCTCAACAATATAAATGTAGAAAATTACAAAACAGGCATTGACAAAGCCAACTGGGTGGTGGCCAATTGCAGATTATTGGCTGTGCCAAAGCTTGTTAGAAATTGTTTATTTGTTCCTAGTAGACCCTCAGGGTGGCCATTTTAGTCATCATGGTGCTTTGAGCAGAATGAATGATGGTCTGCCATTAACGAAAGACCGCTGTTCCTTTTTATTCACTTCTGTGATGGAAATTATCCAGTTCTGTTAGTGACTCTAGGACTACCATATCTTGTATGCAAGAAGGATGCCTAGAACACGCCGAACATAGAACATATGAAAGAGTGAAAAATGTACCAGTACTCCATGCAATTTAATAGTTAACTGTCTGATTACGAAAAAAGCCTTGAGAAATCTCTAGGGAAATTGATCCCCATAGAGCTGAAACACGTGTTGGCTAAAATCGTGTATGGTCATCATGAACATAAAAACAGATTGCAAGCAGGATGTACTATAGTACAGCATCCATGAATAAACTCTCAGCTTCAAGCATTGAACAGGGGGAGTGTCATTAATCCCACCAAAGGAAGTGAGGGAAGCAGTGTATGAATCTACATGTTTCACATCAATTGTAGAGCTGGTTTGGTGATTTCTAAAAGCCATTAGGTGATGTACATGACTGATCGTAAATATCTTAAATAAGGGAAACACTTGGATCTTGTGAGTAGGGAAGTTAACAAGCTCTTGGGGTTGGGTACTGGGTGAAGGCTGGGAGTGTCAGCCTTTTGGAAGCACATCATAAATCAGATTGTACATTGTGAAGCAATAGGATCTCTCCAGAATGAGATTTAGGCACATGTTGAAGACAGCTAGCATTCTGCAAAAACCTGATAAGACTGAGGCTTCGATAAGTATGCCTCTTCTACTGATACAGAGGGGCTGTGGGATGGTACAAGACAGGAATTATGGTAGTGGAAAGGTCACTCTGGAAGTAGTGCCCACAAAAAAAACATAAGGGAAGAGGCTGGATATTTTGAAGGTCCGCTGGGAATTTATCCATAGCAGCACAGCAGGTCAATATCTGGAAGAGAGGTACAAAATGATCAGGTGACTGATGGATAATTCCTTTAAATGTTCCAACCACCAAGAGAAACTAAAGGTGAATTGCACAATAATGACCTAATGGTAAGCTTAAAGGCCAGCAAACTCTGATAGATATTTGCATACATATGAAAGGTTGTTCATTAAGGTGAGAAGATCTGGTAAGAAACGGTACGAAGTAGAGACACTCATTCTACAGTCCTAAAAGCCATCAGAGAATCCTAAACTTTGCTTGAAGCAAAAATTTGATCTTTTGGGGTAGACGACTTGTTGCTCTTCAGACAGGTATTAGATAAGGTGTCTGTGAGATTAAACGAGGAAGAAGTGAAAGCAACCACAATGTAGAATACAGCGAGCATTCTCAAATCCAAAGTAGATAGAATATTAATAAAACAAAGCATATTGTTATGTCCTGCAGATGATGTACAAGGGGGTCAAGAAGGAATACAACTTGTGTGGTGTGTGGTCGAGAAGGTTTAGAAAAAAGAAACACAGAGCCCTGTATTGAGATATGACTTTCAGACCTTTCAGTGTTATATAGGAATTTCAAGCAGCACCAGCCTGTATATGTCGTACACAGTAGGAGCTATGTTCCGAAGTGTAATCCTCCAATGCCCAACTGTGCTAACCTTGATGAGCGGAAGAACGATCCACCAGGAGAAACCACCAAGGGGAAAGGGGGAAGAAAACAAGGTAAGTGGAGGAAGAGAAACTGATCAGGTGTCCGGCCCGGCTCTGCCACTGTCTGCCCTCTGGGATGCTGACTAGCAGAACATGTATATTCTATACCAGGAACAGTGTAAATCATGTGGTGTTCTGGAATTTAGTGGAATGTGCTGTTCCTGACGCCTTGTCCAAATATCCAAGACAAAATCAGTGTATTCAAAGGTGTAGATAGGTAGGTAAAGCTCAGGACACAGGAGAAGCTCTTAAAATCAGAGCGTAGGGAAGGAAGCTGGAACTCGGAATTTAAGAGCCCAGCACAGGGTAAGTAGGTTTCTGGGTAGGTTTCTGGGTATACTGAGGAAAAACTCACTCACACTAGCCCTTGCCACACACACTACTGCACGCATTCCAAAAAAGAGAATAAATTCAAGGCCACAAGGCATATCAATTAACTGCTTGGTATAGTATGGCCTTAAGGACTCTTGAGGTCCGATATACAGATGAATAATAAAGATCATTTATAAAGTGTCTTGGTAATAAGGCTCTTTCTCTCTCATACTAACATCAGTACTGGGAAGTGACCCCCAGTGTAGAGCTGCGTGGTATAAGAGGGATTTCCCAAGCACTAGTTTTGCAGTTGAAGAGTCTCATAAATGGGCTTTACATGCAAGTCTTTGTCATTGATTATATGCCCCCGGTGTGCATGTGTGCTTTGTTATGCAATCTACTTAGCTTTTCCTTTGTGTTTTTGGGATAGTATTCAGCATTGTGGAGCGGGCTTTAACCAGGAAGGCTGATACTGCCCTCATGCATGACTGGAGTTAAAACACTGCTGTGATGTCAGACTTGAAGGAAACCGATGCTGCCGATTTGGATGCCAGAGATGGATTGTCAAGCAAGGCACAGCTATGAATATAGATAATATAGAGAAATTATGAAACCCACAACTCACTGCATTATTAAGATTTTGGCAATGATATAATGTAACAAAACATTTTGGACCTGATTTAGAGTTTGGTGGATGGGTTACTCCATCACAAGCGTGACGGATATCCTGTACCTCATGCTACGATTCCATTATATCATATGGAAATCGTAATACAGTGGACAGGACATCAGTCACATTTGTGAAGGAGTGACTGTCCGCCAAACTCTAAATCAGGCCCTTAAGTTTTTAGCATTATAATCCATATCCTAAAAAACAAATGAAAAGCAGCAACCATTCTTATCAAGATTAATTAAAACCATTAATTTCAAAATTAAAAATAAACATTCTAAAGTTGCCAGTTAATCTGTACACAAAATGTACAATTTGTAAGAATATACTATAGGGTAGTGGCAGCTGGTGAAATGTGAAACTGGCAGGGCATAAAACTAGATCTCAATTTATTGCGTGGGGTGAGTGTGGCAAACAAGTCCAGTTGTACTGATGGGGAGTCTCAGGGGGGCAGTCCTGCACCCCGAACAAATTTTTCTTAAAAAAAAAAAACAAGGTACATTTTCCAGAACAATTTCTTTGAGAAATTGGCCACAATTCATAGTTTTATGGATATTTCTAAAGGAATCCTCATTTAGCATTAAAGAGAATTGCTGATTTTCAAATGAACTCGACCATCCCTAGGGATGAGGCCACCACTGGTTTCCAGCTGTAATTGAGCATACCAAGGGATTAGGACACCAAACGAGAGGTCCCTTGGGGTGAGGTTCACTCCAAAAAAACATTTGAAATGTGACTGTGTGCTCTATGGACACATGCAAATAGAACAGATGATGCACAGAATGTGGAATAAATCAAACCTTTACCCTGAGTCACAGATCTGGATTTAATCCATCAGTTTTTTTGCTTGCCATGCCATTCCAATTTGGACCCAGTCATATGCAAATCAGTCTTGACCCTGTCAGTCTACTGACATTCAGGTGTTTTATTATTTCTGGGGTTTATTATGCCTGTTCAATACTGAAGAAAATTCTAAACTGTCCCCCTACCCTGTTCCTGTCCTGATGAAGTAGAAGTTGTTGCTGATTACCTTAGGATAGGTAAATATAGTTGATCTGTATGTTATTGTCTTTTGTTTTTCAGGTACCAACTGCTACTGTTTTAATACTGCTGCTATTTTTCATAGTATCATAACTAGATGTTTTCTAAATTAATGTTACTAAAACTTTTGCATGAAGCCCAGCATGCTAATGCTAATTTGAAGTTAGTGAGGTGTTTTTCTCTATACCTATGATTTGACATCATTTTATTTCTGAATCAAATGTATCTTATTTCTCTTACTTATTTATTAATGTTATTTATTTGTGTTATAAGTATTGAGTTTATTGTTTTATTTGCTTTGTTTAAACAAAGATTCTTCAGGCCAATCCGACAGCCTGTGATGCTTCTTTATTTGTATCATTTAGTATTGAGAATAATTTTCCTGACCTTAGCATTGTTAATATAGGGAAATAAATATTTTAATTGACTAAAGGTGTGGTTATTTGTGACCAAATGGGTCA
The DNA here is from genome assembly GCF_031143425.1 of Pleurodeles waltl. Classification (NCBI taxonomy): domain Eukaryota; kingdom Metazoa; phylum Chordata; class Amphibia; order Caudata; family Salamandridae; genus Pleurodeles; species Pleurodeles waltl. Next base: position 155,772,140 of record NC_090448.1, read on the forward strand.
TGGTGCGTTGTTTATTGATTCTTTGGTGATTATTATTATTATTTAATGTTGTTGTTTATGTGGTACTTATCAATACTTCAATCAATATAATTTAAACGAGTCAAAAGGTTCATCGACCTTATGCAGCATCCGATCACTTACTGTGGTAAAATAGATAAGCCAAGGGCGCGCTCACAATATTCATGAGGCAGGTCGCATTTCGCTACCCATTTTGAATGGCAGCTCTGACACAGATGGTGGCATGCTGGGGTCAGCAGACCACCATGTCTGCGACAGCTTTTTAAACAAAGAATTTATTTTTTTAAATGGAGCCCGTTTTCCTTAAAGGAGAACAGGATGCATCTCAAAAACAAAAATGAAAAGTTTTCTTTTTATTTTTTAAGAGTAGGCAGTTGTCCGTGGGCCCACTGCCTGCTCTGTAAAAATGTTGATGCCCCCATTTTAAACGGGAAGGGGCCCCAAACAGGCCGATGAGCAGTTTGTGAGCGTTAAAATGCACCCTAAATGTGACCCAAAGAACTGTATTAGGGAAAGCAGCATCAAAGACTTGTTAGCAACGTGAGTGAGACCCAAAGGGAAGCAGCCAAGTGATGTAATTCTGTAAGAGCTTGGCAACCGCAAACACCTGATTTGGAACCTGACCTGATCCAAGGAATGGGCTTCCGAGTTGCGTTGATTCCTTTATCCAAGCGTTGGTCTTGCGTATTCCTAGATAAAAATAGACACGGTGAATGCTAATAACCCAGATAAGGTTTGTAGGGCACTACGTCTTCATTTGGCATGGCAATCGCTTCTGCTCAGCCTGCTTCTGGCGCCGATGGGCAGCTAATGAGAAGGTCCTGAACTGATGTGCATTGACGTCCCTTCCGCCCAGCTGGGCTCCAGTCCTGGGACAAAGCTTTTGAGAATATCCATGCATCAGCGTCGCTGACCTAATGCGTCGCATTCATAAATTCCCCGGCATGCAAACATGCAAAACTAATGGTCTTTCCCAATTAGTCTTTGAATATTTGCACGAAGCCTTTCCGATACATATTGTGAAAATTTTAATTTAAAGCACAGTACAGTGTATCAGTTGTGGCAGACTTCATCGTGTGAATTAGCACAGAAGGGGGCTCAGGGGCCTCGTTGGAATTAGGATAAACATTCTTTTTAAAGGATCCAGAGAACGGCCACGTTAAAACTTCTATGTCTGAGACAATCTATAACATGAAACCAAACGCATGTGTACAAAGAAAAACATTTATTTTCAAGGTAACATTTGAATGGACCACTAAAAATAGCAATACCACCCCAACAAAAAACGTTTTTTCAGTTCAAAAGTTCAACTGCTCTTCTGCATGTTTCCTGAATTCGAACAATGAATACAGTACAAAAGTTTAAAACGAGGTCAGGTCAATTTGTTATAATAACACAACAAACAACAAAGTGATACAAGGAATATTTTAATTAATCTCAGCCATTAGTGATTCCAGGGGAGAATGCCACACCGTTGTTTTTCGCCCAGTATGCCACTCTAAACAGAGAATCGACATATGCAAGTGATTTGCCTGATTTAGATATTGGCGGATGAGTTACTCCTCACAAGGGTGACGGATATCCCATCCGCCAAAATCTAAATCCCATACCACATAATTGGATTTGGATTTTGGCAGGCGGGATATTGATCACCAGTGTGACGGAGTAACTGGCCCACCAATATGTAAATCAGGCCCTTTGTCTTGCCCCAGGATAAGTCCAGCCCAATTTGTCAACATGTCTCTTGAAGACAGGAATACACACAAACTCAGAGTGGATTGGCATACTTAGGCCTCCTATGTGGTCTATATCTTGACTCCTGTAACACAATGAGCATGGGACCCAGGTCTGGGCATATCCATTGTCAATGCACAAACCCATACATTAAATTTCTTTCTAGCGTATTGGCAGTGGATCATGAATGCCGTAGTTCCTGCCAGATTTTGGTGCCCCCTGCCAGACCTGTCTCTCTTAGTAAGCTAGGTGGAGAAAGTACAGAAGGCAAGAATTAAGCATTTCTGGAAAAGAACGACAGACAAGGATCTCAGTTTTAAGATGTATTCAATTAAAGTACAGAAATGTAGGAGTTGAGCCATTAAAGTTAGATCAATAAGCGTAATTCAACAGGAAATAGAGAACACTGAGCAGAGTTCACAATTCAGCATAGATTTGCCTTCATAGAATGGGGAAAATTCTATTTTTCAGAATAGAGAAATCACACTCACTCATAGGGCTGTAGACAAAAGCTTCATACACTCCCTTCATTAGTACATGCTCACAACCAAAATGCATTAAAATATTTTATCATTATTCTATTACATGGGGTTCTAGTGTTAACAGATGCTGTGCTCAGTACAGGAAATGTAATATTGTATGTTATTCAGTCCGGGACAGTTGCTATGACCTTAGGAAAGTACACTCTGCTCAGGTGGCTATGGGGAACCATTCTCGTAGCAGCCAAAAGTCTGCAAGTTTTTTTTATGGCACAGGATAAGCAGCTTCTGAGGCCTAATGTTAGACAGGAAAGTCACAACAAGGTGGACGATGAGGCCTACGTTGTCCTAAGTTAAAGAAACATGATTTCTTACACTCTAAGAATTAAAATTTAGAATTTTAAGCTATCCATGTTCACAATCCCCCCCTCGATGATTCTTGAAATCATCACTCTGTTTGACATGGTCATCACAGGACAGTTTGTCATTAGCTACAGGCTCCTCTATCTAGATCCTTCTAGCTCCTTCATTTAATCATAAAACCACTTTGTAAAGCCTCAAATTCAGCATCTGTTATTTTCCTCTTTCTCATGGTCGTTGCCTTTGGATGTGTTTTCCCACAATTTAATCCACCATTTGATGAAATTCTTTTGTAAAGTTTAAAGATGAAAAGCACACATGAAGAGCTTATTAGTATTGCCAGTGGAGGGATTAGCAAATTTCACCTCATACATTGTCTATAACAAATGTTCCAAGGGCAGTCATTTCACCGAAATGGCGCAGTAGCAAGTATTAATATCTTTCTGCCTCCTGTAAGGCAAATTCCCTCTGCAGGACCTCAAAAGAGATCACGGCATTGTCCCTCCACACATCTTCTAAGTGTTCTATCCCAATCGAGGCCCATCTAGAGAACCCCTGTAGCACACTCACTTCCTTCAGGAAGTCACCAGTCCAGGGTGGGGCACGACCCAACACCACTTCCTCCTCCCCAAGGTAGTGATATGCCTCTCTCCATGCTGGCACCGCAGTCAGGGTGTGAGTCGGTAAGTCCTGGGCCTTCCGCCGGCTGTTTAGGACCCCCTCATAGCCCAAGGCACCCCTCACTACCCTATCGACCCTATAAGCTGGCTCCTTAGGTCCTGTGAAGGCCCATTCATTGATCACCACCAGCTGGGCCACCCAGTAGTACATCCGGGCTTCAGGAATAGCCAGCCCTCCATCATAGACCCTCCTCTGAAGCTTCTTTAGTGTTATACGGGGGATTCCCCCTTCCCACAACAGCGATTTAAGGGCATGATCGATTTTTCAAAAAGACCCCTTTGGGGATCGCCACCGGAGTGTTCTGGAACACGTAGAGCAGTCAGGGAAGTGCATCATCTTGTACAAGGTTGCCCTACTCATTAGTGTCAATGGCAATTGTAGCCAATGTTCCACATCCCTCTCCAGTCTGTCCACCTGTGGGGTCCGGTTCACTCTGAGGAATTCTTGCAGGTCTCTGGTAATGTATGTCCTCAAGTATTTGAAACCCTCAGGTGCCAGAGGAATGTCTTTTCATCGGGGCTGCCTTCCCCGACAAGCGGTCCAGCAGGGATCTGTCCCAGTTTATGGTATACCCGGAGGAATCTCCGAAGGTGGGGAAGATGTGTAGTAGCCCGTCAATGGAGCGAGCCGGGTCCGTGATGTATAGTAGAATGTCGTTTGCTTATAGAGAGATACGCTCCTCCCCACTCTCCCCCCTGGGATGCCCCGGACCAAAGGGTCCTGCCAGATCCAGGCTGCCAGCAGCTCCAGGGCCAGTGCAAACAGCATAGGGGAAAGCGGGCATCCCTGCCTCATACCCCTCTGCAGTGCAAAAGTGCGGGAGTGCCCACCATTTACTCTCACCCTCGCCAGTGGTTTCTGGTAGAACAGCTTAGCCCAGGCACAGAACCACTGACCCAGTCCCAGTTTACAAAGTGTAGCGAATATATAGCCCCACTCCAGACTGTCGAATGCTTTCCTTGCATCTAGGGCCAACAATGCTGAATGGGTGCCCCCCAGCGACCATGTCATATGAAGCACCACATACAGTCGACGGACAATGAGCCGGGTGCTTCTCCGGGGCATAAACCCTGATTGGTCAGGGTGTACAATGGAGGTGATCACTGTTTGCAGCCGGGTGGCCAGTACCTTTGCCTCCACTTTCAATAGAGATATGGGCCTATATGACATGCATTGCATTGCTGGCTTCCCCTCCTTAGAAATGAACACTACAGTTGCTGTCCTTTGATATTCTGGCAGTTGCTGCGCATTTAGCGCCTCGAGGTACATTTGTGTTAGATGTGGGGCTACCCTGCTTTTCAGCCCCTTGTAGAGCTCCACTGGGAGCCCATTTGGGCCTACTGCCTTTCCTGGGCCAGTTTACTTGCTTTGTCCTCAATGTCATATAACCTCCTTTGTGTCGCCAGGGCATACATCATGGCCTCATCCTCCGCCAGCTCACGTAATTCAGTTTGCTTCGCTATTAAACATTGGCGGAGTTTCTCTAATCCGTCGCCTGGGAGTTGGGCCTCTAATACTCTTACTTCCCTCTCTAGGGCTTCGATTTGGGGCTTGTTCTCCTTTTTCTTCCCCCCTATCAGCACCTGGGCCTGTCTGCCAAGAACCACTTTAAATGTCTCCCTTAATATGGATCTAGAGGACACCGACCCCACATTCTCTTTAAAGAAGAGGTCCGTCCACTCCAGTAACTATACCCATATTACCTCATCACTCAAGTACCACAGATCTATTCTGGAGATGGCGGCATAGTCATGCTTCCGTCCCCTTTAGAGGTATCACCACTGGCAAGTGGTCTGAAAATCCTCACCCCCGTGACTGGCCATTCGAAAGTGACCTATGTATCGGCTATGAGTGTACATGTGGTCTATCCTGGAAAAACTGCAGTGTGGGGCGGAGTAGTACGTGTATGCCCTTTCTTGTGGGTGTAATGCCCTCCAGATATCTACCAGTCCCATCACCTCTACGAACAATTTCAGTGTTTCCCCCCCAACAAGGGGTGGGAGATTTAGGGGGTCATTCTGACCCTGGCGGTAAAATCCGCCAGGGCCAACGACCGAGGGAGCACCGCCAACAGGCTGGCGGTGCTCCCATGGGCATTCTGACCGCGGCGGTACAGCCGCGGTCAGAAACGGAAAACCGGCAGTGTACCGCCGGTTTCCCGCTGCCCTGGGGAATCCTCCATGGCGGCGCAGCTTGCTGCGCCGCCATGGGGATTCCGACCCCCATTACCGCCATCCTGTTCCTGGCGGTCGTGGCCGCCAGGAACAGGATGGCGGTAAGGGGTGTCGTGGGGCCCCTGGGGTCCCCTGCAGTGCCCATGCCAATGGCATGGGCACTGCAGGGGCCCCCGTAACAGGGCCCCACCAAGATTTTCAGTGTCTGCCATGCAGACACTGAAAATCGCGACGGGTGCAACTGCACCCGTCGCACCCCTTCCACTCGGAGCCGGCATCCTCATGGAAGGGTGTTTCCCGCTGGGCGGGCGGGCGACCTTCTGGCGGTCGCCCGCCCGCCCAGCGGGAAACCCAGAATACCCGCGGCGGTCTTTTGACCGCGCAGCGGTATTCTGGAGGTTCCAGCCAGGCCGGCGGCGGAAGGGGTCAGAATGACCCCCTTAGTCTGCCTGTCCGCCTCTCTGTCTGTCACCGCATTCATGTCCCCCTATGATGAGGATCCCAGCCGGCAGATCCTGCATCTGAGTTCCAGTGGCCAGCAACGTTACCCCGTGCAGGCGTGGCGGGATGTACACTGAGCATATGTTTAACGTAAGCCCCTCCCATTGTCCCGTGATCGCGGCAAATTGACCCATGTGATCTGCCCAGGAGCGTATTACTGTGAAGGGAAGTGTTTTCCTAGGCAGGATGCCCACCCCCCTGGCATCAGAGGAGTATCCCACGTGTACCACCAAGGTGCATCCGTTTAGTGCCTGATAATTATTCCCTCCAAGGTGGGTCTCCTGCTCCAGGACTATGTCTGGAGCTGCACGCCTGAGGTGCTGTAAAATTATCATCCTCTTGATTTTAGTCCCCAGCCCATTAACATTCCAGGACATAATGCTCAGTCCATTATGCGAACCACCGGCCATTGTATGCATTTGGGCTGGATGCTATGTCTCACTCCCCCAATCATCAGCTCTTTGCCTTGCCTCTGCAGTTGGGTGCCCTCTGTGAGCGCCATCCCCTCCCCCCGATCTCAACTTGTATATGCACGCGCCTAACATATAAACTTATATGCTGCCTTTGTTGAACTCCCCCCCCAACAAACCCCCTTTTTCCCCCCAGCTGCCCTGCCCCGTGTACCCAGCTTCAAAACTTGGCAGAGTGCCTGTCGCCCCAACCCCTTCAAACCAATTTGTGGGTGCGGTGTGCGAATTATTGCAGACGGCGAGCCATAAGTCCCCGGCTTCTATCTGACCCTGTTCCTTAATTGCTGTAGAACCAGACTGATGGCAGGGGTCAACATTGAGTTTAGCCTGAGGTCCCCAGCCGATGTCCCAACTTCTGCCTCAGGCGTAACCCATCTCTCCTCCTGTTGCTTGGCTTAAGTACAGACCCCCCTGGTCTGATGCACTCTCCGGGTTAGGTATAGATTGGTCCTGCAGTCGTCTCCGTGCTTTTGGACTGTCCTGAGGACCGGACCGGACTTGTCTGGGCACATCTCAGAGTCCCTCTCTCTCTCAATATCTCTTGCCGCTCACAGGCCTCATGGCCACATTGCTCCGTCTTATGCCAGCCCTCTAGCCAGTCCCATGTTTCCTCCAGGGACTGGAAGAGCCAGGATTTGTCACCTTGCACTATTTTTAGTTTGACAGGGAAGAGCATCATATATTCGATCTCCTCGGCTCGCAGGGCCCATTTGACTTCCTCAAACTGGTGTCTCTGCCTCTGGACCTGAAAGGTAAAAGTCCGGGAAGAAATGAATCAGTGCATTTTCCCACTTCAGATCAACCTTTGCTCTGGCTGTCTGGAGAATTGCGTCAAGGTCTCTGAAGTTGAATACTCTTGCGATTATTGTTTGGGGGAGGGTGCCCACCGGAGGTGGCCGCACTGGCACTCTATGTGCTCGTTCAATGGTGAAGTAGTTCGACAGGTGTTTGGGCCCCAGTTTTTTCAGGATAAGGTCCTCTACGAATAGTTCTATGCAGTGTCCTTCTGCCCCTTCCGGGACTCCAGTGATCCTGATGGTGTTGCGACAGGCCCTGCCCTTTTGGTCCTCCAACCACACCTCCATCTCAGTCTGTTTCTTTGTCAGGTCTCATACTTGCTTTTCTAGTCATTTGTTTACAGCCTGGAGCATGTTGATCTGACACTCCGCTGTGGTGATCTTATCTGTGACCTTGTGAAGGTCTGCGAGCAGTAAATTAATATCCAGCATCACCGCAGCAATTTTTGCCTCAATGTTGTTCCATAGTGCTTGTATGGCATCCATAATTTCCCGCTACGAAGGGTCTCCACTCTCTGGGTTTCCCACTGCAGGATTTGGTGCAGTTCTCACCGATCCCATTGACCCAAGCTGCACCGTGTACTTATCTGGTCTCTGTGTGGGCAGTCACTATGTTTTGCAACGTGGGGAAAGTTCTCTGCGCCCTCCCCCGGATAGTTGAGGGCGTCTCCCCTCTTTCAGGCTGGCTCGTGACCCAGTCTGGTCCTAGGCCCAATGCGATCGCCCCCAGTGATCTAGAGTTTACCCCAGAGCTTCTGGTGGATGCAAGTGGGGTGCTAACTATTGGGAGCTCTGCTCGTTCCTTTCACGGAGGTGTCTTTTAGTCTGTTCTACCACTGTTGTCGTGGATCTCACCCCCCCCGGCCCCTCCTGTTTCATTAGAGGCTGCCATGCCTCTGCTTTGATCGTAGGCCTGAGGAGTCTCTCTCAGCAGCCTCTGTCTCAGCGCTGATCCCCCATCCACTGCCGCTTCCGCCCAGCCTCTGTGGGTGCCCAGGGCCACCGGTGGTGGTCCCACCACCCCCGCTTGTCTCGCTGACGTTGTGCCCTCTGTGCCTACAGCGCTTCTCTGGTGTCTCCCTCCTATTGCGCTGGTCGCCTGGGGGTTGCAGGGCCTGATCCCCCCACTTTGGACCCTCCCTAGGTCCAGGACGCCCCCTCCGGAGCTCACTTGACTCTCCCTGGTGCCGCTGTAGATTGGGGGGGGGCACGCACCTCAAAGGTTCCTCTCCCGGCCTGATTTATTTTCTCCAGGCCACCATTTTGTTTCCTCTCGGCTGCTGGTTGCTTCGTGCTCCCAGCCGCGGATCTCCATCGAATGCCTCCTGGTTCATTGCGTTTCGGGTCTCGGGAGGCTCACGACTGCTGGTGAGTCTTTCGCCTGCCTTTGGTCCGGATATGTGTAGAGGGTTTTATCGGGCCTGTAAGGTGCCGCTACGGAGCCGCTCGACTATGCGGCCATCTTGCTTGGTGTCAGACCACGCTCCCAATCTTAACATTGTTAAGTACTATACCCAATGAAGGTCTTAAAGTGCCAAAAACGTCACTCATCTCTCCAAAAGTGTATTGGCTTTTCTCAAATATATGTGAGGTCTTATATTTAATCCATTGAGTGATAAATCTTTGGGAAAACTAAAGCAATATAACAACTTCCTACCCAATTTTGCTGCACCTGAAAGTAACTTAACCTACCACACACATAGTATAGACCCTTAATGCTCACTTCTAATTCAGTGAAAATGCTACCTTTGGCTAGGTAGCTATGGCCACAGTCGCTCCATCCTACAACTTCTACTGTCTTGTTTCCTTCCTGTCTGCTGATCATATAGAACGACCTTCTCCTATCCATGTTTAAGTCCAACTTCAGAAGCACATCTTTATTTTCCTTTCTCCACTCTCCCTTACCTTACTTACCTTTTTATTCTCCTCCCTGATTCTGCCATTTAGCTCATCTACAAAAATTCTCTCATCTTGACTAATTTTGCAAGTTAGTCTTAGAAAAACGATAAGCATGCTTAGTTTGCCAAAGATGTAGGTTAGAATCATTAAGAAATAGTACATTTTCTAATGGACATTCAGAATTTGAATAAAACAATTTCATTGAACTTTGGTTGTAGAAAAAAAATCATGAATAAGCTGCAGGAAAATGCATAGGAAAGTGGCAGGTGAAAGTAGGATGCACCTTCTGTTGCAGAAAGAAGCAGGAAGGCAGGAACATATAAAACAATCTTCAGTGTTCATAATTTTAGTGTACTAAGACATTAGGAAATACACATTATAATTAAAAATATTCTGTGCTTGGGGAACATGGGAAAACCTATTCACAGGGTGCTCTTTAGCAGCAGCAATAATACTGGTATTGTTAGCTCACTTTGGCACGCTTCTTCCCCAACAGTTAGAGCCCTAACAGCTACCCAGCTACAAGAATAGTTAAGACAACACAACTGTGCATCCGTCCAAACCCAGTTCATCACCGGTTCCATCTCCACCCTGAAAAGTAATGGGGCGAGGGGACAGCCTTGGGGGGTGCCACTGCCCAGCTCTAATTTCTCCAACAGTATGCCATTTAGCCACACCCGTGCCATGATAGAGAAGGCTCACCCATGCCTGGTATATGGGATCAAAGCCAAGATGCTCCCGGAGGGCCACTGGGTATGGCCATTCCAGGGAATCAAATGCCTTTTCAGCTTCCAGTGCCACAAGTAGCAGTAGTTGCTGCACATGGACTCATCAAGCCTAGCAGCTGAACAGCCATTAGAGATTATATTTTGTGGACCTGTGCAGCATAAACACAGACTAGTCTGGGGTCACTGTACTATCTTTCACTGGCAGTAGTCATAAGGTGGGGAGGCAGCCCTCACCGGTCTCCACCAGTCCCCCGTTGCACTCATCCCCCAACACAAAGGGCCGTTTGCCAGAGTCTCTGTATTCCAGGTGGGCCTCTCTCAGTGGGTGTCCAGTCCTCAACTCTGACCTTCAGGTCCAGTCTGTCCCAGGTGTCCTAGTACCAGGGGCCCCCCAGGTAATGTAGGTCTCCACCAGGTCTTCCACCGCAAGCCAAAGGATGGAGGTGGCACTCAACAGGCCCAGCTAGTTTCCCAATACACTCTACCCCCAACAGGACATTTGGCAGAGCCTCTGTGCTCCAGGTGAGTATCTCAGCCTGGTCTCAGTGGGGGGCATCCAGGTTTCATCCTAGACTCCAAAGTCCACTTCTGGCCACTTCAGGTGCCACAGGGCCACCAGGCAATGCAGGTCTTCCTTGGCTGCAGCAGCTCCTATGCAGTGCTCGCTTCCCCGAGTTCTTCACATTGGCTGCTGCTTCCTGAATCGTCTCTTCCACCTCACAGCACTCAGATTAAAAAAATGAGGTTTCAACCAATAACTCTGTGAAGTTTAGGACCATACCATCTCATGCATGTGCCTCACTATGGCGATAACAGAGACAGGTAACAGAGATTTGCCATCATATGACACTCAAAGTTCACTAGCATCCTTCATACATCCTGTCTTTTCCTACTACTCTTTCTCAATTGGAGAGGCATCCTGTTGTAATTCCCTCAATTCATTGAAAGTTTGCACTGTGTTTAGAAGCATATTCACAACCATCTCTCCCTCACTACAGTCTACGCTGAAGTGGAATGTGCTGGTTTTAAAGCGTGCAATAGCAGGTAATTTCATCCATGTACCAGTTCCCTCGGGTGACAAAATCACATCTCTTGGACAATTGGCCATAGTCATGCACTACTATGAAGCCATACTGGCTATAGGTGTAGATAGTGACTCTCAATCTGTGAAAAGGTACAACAGGCTCTTGTGAGGGAACTCAATTTGGCCTCTTGAGTCGAGGTTAAGTAGGAAGCTTCCACAACACCGCTCAAGGTACAGACAGAATAAGCTGCTCTTAAACATGAGCCATCAACAAACAAGATCTGATCTGCTTCATTAAGGGGCACATCCAGTATGTCTGGTGTTGGTTGTGTACATAATTCAGTGACATTTACACAATTGTGGTCATGATGGCATTTGATTCCCTCATCTGGGGGTAGGTAACAAGGTTGCGGGATTGACAACATTACGATGCCATAAGGACACATTTTCTGCAACCAGAATGATAGTGGGTTAGGTGGCTATTTGTGAGGTGCTGTTTGCATGTACAGATCAAGAGAATCTCAATGGAATGGGGCACCATGACAATTAACAGGTGACCCATCACAATGCTCTCAGTTTGCTGTATACTCAAACTAACCACTGCAACTGCCTTGAGCCAACGAGGTAAAGCTGCAGAAATAGGATCAAGAGTCGTTGACAGGTACAGCACAAGACTTTTTAAATCACCACAAGTCTATGTCAACAAGGATAATGCACACCCATCGCGTTCATGACAGAACAACATAGAATCTTTGGTTTAGTCTGGCTTTCCAAGGGAGAATGAACTGCAGAGTAAATTTATGAGCTCCTGGAAGTCTTCTATGCTCTCCTCATCCTTTCATACTGGGTCACTGACATGGGTGTACATAAGCCACTGTAGGGGGTTTGCCACAAGGGAATATTTGGGAATCTATTGTTGGCAGTAGCTAACAATCCCCAAACACATGCACACCCTTTCTTTGTGTGGTCAGGAATTTCATCTTGAGAACAACCTCAATGCACTCATGGGATACTCTCCCCGGTATTTGACCTCTCTTAAGCCTTCCCCTGAGAAATGACAGTACTGCCTGTGTCTGTTCTCAGCAAGGGGGTTGAGCAGGACTGTGGTGTCTTGTCTGCAAGCTTCTTGTGTTATCGGTGTATGAGCAAGTCATCGATATACTGAATTAGCATAGCACAGCATGGTAGTTGCAGGTTCTCTAGATTCTTCTTCAGAAAGTGGCTGGAATACAAGTGGCTCTCTGTATACCCTTCAGGATCTAAAAAATCACATGAGAGTTTTCTCTTGAAACCGAAACATGAATAGATTCTGGCTCTCACTGTGAAGGGGAATGGAAAATAATGCCTGACATAGGTCAATGACTGTGAACCACTCAGCTTTTTGGGGAGCCTTGGACAGGATCACTGCTGTGTCTGGCACCACAGGACAGCATGGAACGACTATTTGGTTTATTTTTTGCAAATCTTGGATGAGCCTCCATTTCTTATTTGCAAGGCTATATTCAGAGAGTTTCATGGACTCCCAATGACCTCCTTCAAAATTGCCTTCTCTCGCATGCTCTTGATGGTTGGTGTTATGCCTGTTATGGTTTCTGGTGTCAATTTGTATGGGCACGTTTAAGAAAAAACTGCATCAGACCTAAGAGTGGTCTATTACAGGGCAGCATCTTTGATTATGCTAATTTTCTTCCCTGTGAAGCCCCGAACTTCTTCCCACACTGTTCTCCTTAACTTGGGCAAATCCTCTTGTGGTAACCACAGGGAATAATCAAACTTCAGACTCTTGTGATTTCAGTTTAAATTCAGCATCTGCCGCATTGGTCTATAGCTTGACTCCATCAGGTGTGCAATGTATGAGACAGTTGAGCTTGCCCAAGAGATCTCTCCTTAAAAGATTTATGGGACTCTAGTCATAAATGACAAATTGGTACTGATCTCATACGGATCCTATCTTCACTGGGACAGGAGCTGAAACCTGATTTGTGTTTCTTATTTGAAACGCCCACAACTTGGTTCTCTTTTCCCAGGAGGAGTAGGTTTGGGACCTTAACCACTCACACAGTTGAACGAGTGGCACCAGTGTCAATCCAAAAGGACACAGGAGGACCATTAACTTCTCCCTCCACCTAGGGGCCACTCTGACGCACTGCCAGAACTGTGCCAAGTACACAATTCTCCTCCCTTCACATTCTCTGATCTACACTCCCTCTTTCAGTGACTGACCTTGTTGCAAATGTGCCATGGGGTAACTTTCTTTAAAGCACTAATGTTTGTACCATTTGCATCCCTTCGCCCCCTCCCATTCCCTGATATATTCTCTCCATAGGACATGGTAATCCCTTCCAAAGAAAAGTTGGTCATGCTGTATGCAGTAGAAACTTAGAGGACAACAGAGACCATGGCCAACAAAGTCCAGACCTTCATCAACACCTGTCTAAGGACAATCCTCCAAATCCGCTGGTCAAACACAATCAGAAACAATGACCTATGGCAGCAGACTTTCCAACTTTCTACTCATAAAGAAATCATGAAAAGATGCTGGGGCTGGGTAGGTCACACACTTCGGAAGCATACATCAAACACCACCAGGCAAGTCTCTACCTAGAAACCTCAAAGCAGAAGTAAAAAAGGAATGGCAAGAAACACCTGGCATCAAGCCTGTTAGACTTTTCATCCTTGGCGTGGCCTCCCTTAACTTTTTGCCTCTGTTTCCCAGGTTGTTGATGTGTGCTGGACTCTGTTTTTGCTGATTTTGTTACTCTGGGCACTGTACCACTGCTAACCAGTGCTAAAGTGCAAGTGCTCCTATGCAAAATGTGTATGTAATTGGTTGTCCATGATTGGCATATTTGATTTACTAGTAAGTCCCTTGTAAAGTGCACTAGAGGTGCCCAGGGCCGGTAAACCAAATGCTACTAGTGGGCCTGCAGCACTGGTTGTGCCACCCACCTAAGTAGCTCTGTAATCATGTCTCAGACCTGCCACTGCAGTGTCTGTGTGTGCAGTTTTAAACTGTAAATTTGACTTGGCAAGTGTACCCACTTGCCAGGCCTAAACCATCCCTTTATTTACAGGTAAGGCACCCCTAAGGTAGGCCCTAGATAGCTCCAAGGGCAGGGTGCAGTGTATGGTTAAGGTAGGACATATAGGGGGTCACCGACCACGGGAGCACCGCCAACAGGCTGGCGGTGCTCCCGCCGACTTTCCGCTGCTCGGGAGAATCCTCCATGGCGGCGGAGCGCGCTCCGCCGCCATGGGGATTCTGACACCCCCTACCGCCATCCTGTTCCTGGCGGGTCTCCCGCCAGGAACAGGATGGCGGTAGGGGGTGCCGCGGGGCCCCTGCAGTGCCCATGCCAGTGGCATGGGCACTGCAGGGGCCCCCGTAAGAGGGCCCCACAAAGTATTTCAGTGTCTGCAATGCAGACACTGAAATACGCGACGGGTGCCACTGCACCCGTCGCACCCCTGCAACTCCGCCGGCTCCATTCGGAGCCGGCATCCTCGTTGCAGGGGCATTTCCGCTGGGCCGGCGGGCGCTCTTTTGGAGAGCGCCCGCCGGCCCAGCGGAAATGTAAGAATGGCCGCCGCGGTCTTTTGACCGCGGTGCGGTCATTTGTCGGCGGGACTTTGGCGGGCGGCCTCCGCCGCCCGCCAAAGTCAGAATCAGGCCCATAGTAATGTGTTTTATATGTCCTGATAGTGAAATATTGCTAAATTTGTTTTTCACTGTTGCAAGGCCTGTCCTTCTCATAGGTTAACATGGGGGCTACCTTTAAATATGATTAAAGTGTAGATTCCCTTTGGGAGCGGATAGACATGTGGAGTTTGGGGTCTCTGAGCTCACAATTTAAAAATACATCTTTTAGTAAAGTTGATTTTAAGATTGTGGGGGTCATTTTGACCTTGGCGGACGGCGGAGGCCGTCCGCCAAGGTACCGCCGCTGAATGACCGCACCGCGGTCAAAAGACCGCGGCGGCCATTCAGACATTTCCTCTGGGCCGGCGGGCGCTCTCCAAAAGAGCGCCCGCCGGCCCAGAGGAAATGCCCCTGCAACGAGGACGCCGGCTCAGAATTGAGCCGGCGTAGTTGCAGGGGTGCGACGGGTGCAGTTGCACCCATCACGTATTTCAGTGTCTGCTTAGCAGACACTGAAATACTTTGCGGGGCCCTCTTACGGGGGCCCCTGCAGTGCCCATGCCATGGGCATGGGCACTGCAGGGGCTCCCAGGGGCCCCGCGGCACCCCCTACCGCCATCCTGTTCCTGGCGGGAGACCCGCCAGGAACAGGATGGCGGTAGGGGGTGTCAGAATCCCCATGGCTGCGGAGCGCGCTCCGCAGCCATGGAGGATTCTGAAGGGCAGTGGTAAACCGGCGGGAGACCGCCGGTTTACCCTTTCTGACCGCGGCTGAACCGCCGCGGTCAGAATGCCCTCGGGAGCACCGCCAGCCTGTTGGCGGTGCTCCCGTGGTCGGTGGCCCTGGCGGCCACTGGCCGCCAGGGTCAGAATGACCCCCTGTGTGTTTGAAAATCCCACTTTTATAACGTGAGCCTTTTCTTGCTTGTACCATTTCTGTGACTCGGCCTGTTTGTGGATTCCCTGTCTGGGTCAGTTTGACAGTTGGGCTGGTTGCACCTCACACTAGACAGTGACACAAAGAGAGCTGGGGTGTTGTCTGTATTCCTGATGAGCCATCTGTGCTAGGAGGGAGGGAAGGAGTGGTCACTCACACCTGAAAGGGCTGTGCCTGCCCTCACACTATGCAGTCTCCAGCCCCCTGGTGAGTGCCTGGGGCCTGGTCTGGGCAAGGCAGGATTTCACAAACAAGAGAGACTTTGCTTTGAAGTAGGTCTACTTCAAAAGAGAAAATGGGTATAAGAAGGGCACCCAAAACCACAGACTTTAGAACACTTCTGGAAACCAAGAGGAACTTCTGCCTGGAGAAGAGCTGAAGAGCTGAGGAAGAAGAGCTGCCCTGCCTGTGACTGTGCTTTGTGGAGCTATCCTGAAGTTGCTGCTTCTGCCTGAGCTAGAGGACAAAGACTGAACTTTGTGTTGCCTTCCTTCTTGTGAAGATCTCCAAAGGCTTGATTTAGAGCTTGCCTCCTGTTGTTTGAAGTCTCAGGGACAGCAAAGACTTCTCTCTGCTAGCACCTGGAGACTTTGGAGAGACTCCTACTCTTCCCAGTGGTGCCCATCCAGTTCCTGGGGCCCTGAGAAGAGAAGCTGGCAGCCCAAGAGTGAGAAATCCATGCACAGACCGCTGTGCGGGGAAACGATCGACGCAACTCCGATCTGCGGCCGAAAAATCGATGCGCCGCCAGCTTCGAAGCGGCTGGAGCAACGACACGCAGCATCGCTGACAGAGACCGGTGAGATCACAACCTGCGAAATGTGGTTTTCACACCATCGTGCGGCTGAACTTCTGACGCAAACCCCACCTTGGGCGTGTAAAAACGACGCAAGGCCTGCCCGGACCCAAGAGTGCTGACCGGATCGACGCATCGTTCTCCTGCAGAGAGAAGAAAAAACGCACGCCGACCCGACTAAAGGAAAAACGACGCAAGGTCTCGCTCGTGAGTGAAATCAACGCATCGCAAGCCCTTTTTGACGCACACTCACCCGTGTGGGATTATTTTTGATGCGCCCAAGGTACATTTTCATGCTAACAGCGTTAGTGTGTGTTTAAAATTACATGAAGACTCTTTTTGGTTTTTAATTAATAACTTGACTTGTGTATTGTGGATTATTGTCATTTTGGTCTTGTTTTGTTTAGATAAATATTTTCTACTTTTCTAACCCTGTGTTGTGTCATTTTGTAGTGTTTTCATTAGACCGCCAGGGGTAATGTGGCATCCGTACCGCCAACAGGCTGGCGGTACGGAGACCCGTATTACGACCGCGGCGGTAGCGCCGCGGTCGCACCGCCGGGGCCGGCGGTTTCCCGCCATTTTAGCTCCGGCGGTGATAATCCACCAGGGCAGCGCTGCAAGCAGCGCTGCCCTGGGGATTATGACCCCCCCTACTGCCAGCCTGTTTCTGGAGGTTTGCACCGCCAGGAAGAGGCTGGCAGTAAGGGGTGTCCTGGGGCCCCTGGGGGCCCCTGCACTGCCCATGCCACTGGCATGGGCAGTGCAGGGGCCCCCTAACAGGGCCCGGGCAGCTTTTCATAGCAGACAGTGAAAAGCGCGACGGGTGCTACTGCACCCGTCGAACGGCCGCAACACCGCCGGCTCCTATGTTGCGGCCTCATCCCCGCTGGGCCGGCGGGCGTAAACTTGGTTTGCGCCCGCCGGCCCAGCGGGGATGTCGTAATGGGGTCCGCCAAGCTCCCAAGGTGGTAAGCAGAGGTTAGCTGAGGGTGATTCTCTTTTACCTGGACTAGAGTGAGAGCCCTTGTTTGGACAGCGGTAACCTGACTGCCAGACCCCATTTCTATCAAAGCCCTCAAAGGTGAATGCAAGGAGAGGAGTTACACCTGGAGTCAGATTGAAAGAAAAGCCACAGGACAGAGATGATTGGAGAATCCTGGTTGATGGCCCATACCTCAGGAGGGGTAGGAGGCATAAGTATAAGTAAGGCATGGCAACTTATTGCATGTTCAATCTATTACTTGCATCATAGTAAAATCCTGTATTAATCACAATCATACGTCTTGTTCCCCTATTCTGTGCTAGCTTGGTTGTGTGACCATAAACCTCTCCTTCATTCCCTTGTGCTTAGCCTCTAAAGTGTGACTACAATGTTTGGCATAGTGTAAGATATCATCTAAAGTTTTAACTGCCAACAGAGTACAATCTGCATCATTTGGGAACTAATCTGAGGTTAGAATACATACACAAAGTATTCAATAAGTTCTCCCATTGTCTCACCTAGGGGTCATCCATGCCGCTTAGCTGCCTGTAATCCTGCAACAAAATAAGCATGGACTAATACCCTGGGCTTCTCTTGGGTTCAGAATCTCTTGGTCCAAGCCATTTCTTTTTGGGGGACTTTTGGTTTAAGGCCTGTAGCAACTGCATCAAAAATGGTCTGCACTATCATGGATGGGATGTTTTTGTTTGCCACTCTTGGTGGTTCCTGTGTCGGGCAGTCTACGCCCTCTTCCATTAGGCTCACAAATCTTTGGTATTGCCACTTCGAACAACATGTCCAAGTCTTGCCACAACACCTTGGAGATAGTCACAGTCCTATCTATTTGAGTGTACCACTTGCCAGGGTTCTCCCTTAACTTAGGGAGTGAGTTTGTGAAATGGAACATGTCAGATCGAGACCACGAAACGTATGCATATGCTCCTCTCTGAATTTCTCTCAAAGGGCACTTCCTTCTGTGTCCTCTCCCTTCTCTTCCGCTATTGTTCCTCTTCTCCGTCTCACCTTGGACCGCTCCTTCTGTAAGAGGACTCCCATTGACACAGTTTAATTTGTACCTGTTGCAGGCACTAGGGCCACCCACACAAGTGGGGCAGCATTTGGAAAAGTGAGGGAATGCTGGGTGGTAAGAATTTTGTGGATTTCTTCTGATTGTGGAAGTTTACATCACAGAAATTCAAGGAAAATGTGCAATTTTAGGCAATGTTTGAAGCTTGCAGGGTATTGTGGGAAAGAAATCTTTGTGAGGTCCACACGAGGCACACTACCCTGGACTCCCCTGGGTGTCTAGTTTTTAGAAATGCCTGGGTTTGGTAGGTTTTCCTGGGTGGCTACTGGGTCTACCTGTTTTGTTGCTGTTGCCACATTGCACCTTAGAACCCTCCTTCCGCGGGGGATAGGCCGACCAACACAAGTGAGGAACCATTTTTATCCGAAGGCGTGGGAATTCTGGATGGCAGGAAATTTGTGGTTCCCCGCAGATTCCATTATTTTGACTTTCAGAAAAATGATGAAAATTTATATTTTTCGCCTATATTTGTGGTTTACAAGGGCTTCTGGGTACAAAAACCTTGTGAGATCCAGGCAAGACACACCAACCTTCAGGCCCCCGGTGCCTAGTTTACAAAAATATCTGGGGTTGTTAGGTTTTCCCTACAGACAATGTGAAAGACAGAAAATACAAATATTGCTGCACCACCATCTACTACTCAAATACACACACATACTAGTTGAGTTTGGCATGAGGGTGAGTGAAAAGTTAAAAATGTTAATTTTATTAACAATATATTTCACAAAAATGAATTTATAGAAATCACTGTTAATAACAGAATTTAAATTATGGAGTACTGAACCAGTGACTCACAGCTTGTGAGCTGTAAAGCCATGACAAAGTACTAACTGCTTTACAGTCCATTAACATAGCTTTCATGTGTCACACACACACAATCATTCACACCACCAGCTACGGGCCCAACACACTACAAGACTCACATCATCAAACAGCACCAGCCAGGGGCCTAGATCACTTTCCTTCGCCCTCAAGGCTGATCCAACAATCACGCAGCCAGCAGAGTGGCTGGCAGTGTGAATGTAGTGACCAGCATCAACTCACTACACAGACACAACACTGACAATCAGCTGCTAGTCCACACATACTGCCAGTAGCTATCAGTCCACACACACCATCAGGCACATTATGCAAAACACCGGTCCACACATGCTGCCAGGCCAAACACCAGTCCACACATGCCGCCAGGCCAAATGCCAGTTCACACACAGCACCAGCTAAATGCCAGTCCACACATACACTGACAGCCAAATGCTAGTCCACACATACCACCAGTCAAACACCAGTCCACACACCCCGCCAGCCAAATGCTAGTCCACACACACGCCAGTCAAACACCAGTCAACACATACTACTAGCCAAATGCCAGTCCACACACATCACCAGCAAACTGCCAGTCCACTCATATCACTAGCCAAATGCCAGTCCACACACAGTCAGCTGAATGTCACTCAGATATCACCACAAAGCTTTACACCACTTTGATTTCTAAAACACTCCCACAATAATGAAATCATACACACAAAGCACAGACAGAAAAAAATAAAACATACCACTAAAAGAAGCATAGTTCTCAAAGGGAAATAACCAACCTATGGGTAGAAGATGAAATTCCAACTATGAATGCATACACAACAAGTGTATCTAAGCACAAACTGCTGCCAACCATTTATCTAAACAGAAAACATATAACAATGCAGACCAAAGTTGGTTCACTTTTACTCTCATGGTTGCTTCCAATAACTGAGTTGAGTATGGTAGAATTTAAAACATGTGGGCATACATTGGCCAGAATTAGAAAGACGCTAACAGCAGTACATACAACTCCTTTCGTACTCCTCTTGGACACAGACCCTATGGCCCTCATTACAACCCTGGCGGTCGGTGCTAAAGTGGCAGTAATACCGCCACAGGCTGGCGGTAACTACCGCCAAATTATGACCATGGTCTTGAGAACTCAGACAGCCCCTTTACCACACTGACTGCCAGGGCAGAAACAACAGCCACCACGCCGGTAGCTGCCTACAGCCAGTCGGAAGTCAATGTTCCGCCCACCATATTATGAGACAGGAAACTGCCACCTTTTCCGCGGCAGTACCAACAACATCAAAAGCCTGGTGGAAACAGACCTCAGAAGGGAAAGGACTCACCTTTGGAGACACAGGGAACAACCACACCGCCATGGAGCCCGAGCTGCAAATATTCCCAATGATTTTCTACGTCCTGTTCCACCACAAACACCAACGACAGAGAAGACAACCACGGTGAGTACAGTCGCCTAGCACACAGGGGAGGAAAAAGAGTGAAACCCCAACCCCCAACACCATACACACAATCAGATGCAGTAATAAAACATATTTTCCCCCATACCCCTGAGGAATAATGCAAGGACAACAGGAATGTGCTAAAGTGAGTGTAATAAGATCAACACAGTAGAAATATGAAAATGCAATGCAACTGTCATATACATATGTACAGTTCAAGGGACACTGCCCAGTCCTCATTGTGCGTGGGCCACAGGGCCACAGGCCAAAGTCCAAGGCCCCACCTGTCACTTGCAGCAACACGGAGAGAACACTGCAAGGGCATCAGTTGGAAAATAGGCAGGCACCTCAGGGGGACGGGAAACGGGGGGGGGGGGAACCTCAGCCAGCAGATAAAAGAAGACCACTAGTTTTGGAGGGGCCAACATGCCCATTGCTCTGTCCTGGGGAGTGCAAGGCCACAGTATCTCAAGTGGGTGACTTGTCCATATGCTCTGGAGGGGGCAACATGCCCTGTGCTTGATCCTGGGGAGTGCAAGGTCACAGTCTCTCAGGTGGGTGACTTGCCCACACGCTCTGGAGGGGACATTATGCCCTGTGCTTGATCCTGGGGCGTGCAAGGCCACAGTCTCTCAGGTGGGTGACTTGGCCACTGGTTCCGGAGGGGGCATCATGCCCTGTGCTTTCGATCCTGGGGAGGCTGGGGTTGGTGGGTGTCTTACCCACTGGTTCTGGAGGGGGCATCATTCCCTGTGCTCTTCATCCTGGGGAGTGCAAGGTCACAGTCTCTCAGGTGGGTGTCATACCCACTGGATTTGCAGGGGGCAGGCCACACAGCAGCCCATGCACGCAGGACTACATACCATCCGCCGGCGGTTACAGCTGCTCAGTGGTGGTAGTGGTGCTGCTGCAGCCGCTGGTGGGGGGAGGCTCCAGCCCATCTCCTGCAACCTCAGATGGCTGCCCACTGGAGGTGGTGGTGCTGCTGCTGCTGGTGGGGGAAGGCTCCAGCCCATCCCCTGCAGCCTCGGATGGCTGCCCACTGGTGGTGGTGGTGCTGCTGCTGCTGCTGGTGGGAAGAGGCTTCAGCCCATCCCCTTCAGCCTCGGATGGCTGCCCACTGGTGGTGATTCTGCTGCTGCTGGTGAGGGGAGGCTCCAGCCCATCCTCTGGGCGGTGGGGGCTCCATCTGAGTTCCTGCACCAGGCCCCTTGTCCTTCCTGCCTGCTGGTGCTGGCTCCTTAGCCTTCCTGGAAGCAGCTGGTGCTGGCTCCTTGCACTTCTTGGCAGCAGCTGGGGCTGGCTTCTTGCCCTTCCTGGCAGCAGCTGGGGCTGGCTTCTTGCCCTTCCTGGCAGCTGCTGGGGCTGGCTCCTTGCCCCTCCTGGCAGCAGTTGGGGCTGGCTCCTTGGTCTTCCAGCCCGCAGCTGGAACAGACACCCTTTCCTTGAGGCTGCCTGGTGCAGGCTTCTTCAACTTCTGGACATGCGCCCTGGATCCTTTCCCACCACGAGTGGGTGTGGAGACTACTGGTCTCTTGGACTGGTTGGCTGAGGTGCTTGCCTGGGTTTTTGCCACTCTGGCTAGACGTGAAGGACGGGGGGTAGGGAAGAGGTCAATGGTGGAGAGGAAAAACGTATTAGGGACATTGGGGCGGGAAGAGGAAGAAGGTTTGGGAGTGGAGGAAGAGGGAGTGGTTGTAGGAGGTGTCTGTCTGCTGTGTTTGGGTGCAGGTGCATGGGCTGGATGCTGTTGTGAGGAGGATGGCTGTTGGGTGTCTGAGGTCTGTGTTTGTGTACCTTGGAAGGGGGGGACAGACACGGTAGGAGAGGACACAGGGGATGTGTGCAAGGCTGTTGTGGAGGTGTCTGCCAGTGAGGTGTGTGGGTGTTCTGCTAGGTGTGGTGGTGATGCTGGTAGTGGATGAGGATGTAGTGCATGCAGGTATGAGTGTAGACGGAATTGGGAGGAAGGTGGAGGAGGAGGAGGAGAGAGACACAGTGGAAATTGTGGATGTTGTTATGTCTGCATCTCAATGGTGTTTGTGTGACTGCCTGTGGGATGATGTGTGGTTATTGTGTTTGCCTGTGCCACTCTTGTGTGTTGTCTTGTCTGCTTGCTCATCTGCCTGTGTGCTTGGAATAGGTTAGGGTTGAGGGGAATGGGATTGGGAAGAGGAAGTTGGAGGGTGGAAAAAGGGACAATGGCTGCCATCATAGAGGAGGCCAGAACCTGGATTGATCTATGTTGGGCCGCCAAGCCAGTGTGAATGCCTTCCAGGAATGCATTAGTCTGTTGCATGTGGGCTGCCACCCCTTAGATGGCATTCACAATGGTTGACTGCCCTACAGAGATGGATCTCAGGAGGTCAATAGCCTCCCCACTCAGGGCAGCAGGGCTACCTGGGGCAGGGCCTGAGGTGCCTGAGGCGAAGGAGATGCCCACCCTCCAGGGTGAGCGGGCATGGGAAACTCGCTGAGGGGCTGCTGGCAGGGCGGTGCTGGTACGGGGTGGCGGCTGTACCTGTAGCTGGGGTGGGCACAGAGGTGTCTTTCACCACCAGGGAGCTTCCATCGGAGGAGGTATCTATGTCCGAACTGTCCCCTCCAGTCTCAACCGTGGTGCTCCCCTCGCCCTCCGTCCCACTGGTGCCCTCACCGTCGGTGGACTCTGCCTCCTGGATCCTGTGAGATGCAGCTCCCTCCGTCACTGGTGCCTCTGCTCCTCCGCCGGATGATGCTAATGCACATAAGGACAGGGTTACAAAACAAAAAGGGGGGGGAAAGACAAAGGACACACTGGGTCAATGGCTGCACCAACACCACCGTTGGCGTACACACCACCCTCACACACAGTGAACAGCCCTACACACTATGCATTGCACAAACAGTTATAATGCTAGCCACTAAGGCATGGGGATGGGCACACACCGCCAAATACAGCACACCTGGGATCCGCCCAGCCCTGACCAGTTGTGGATGCCTACTAGCTAAGTAGCAGGATTATCACTTCAGAACCCTGGCCTACTCTTCAGGCCTGGCCTAGGGACACCTACTAACACACACCCCCCACCCGGATACCACCGTACCATGCATAAGTTGTAATGATGGGTACTGTACTCAC
Organism: Pleurodeles waltl; assembly: GCF_031143425.1. Taxonomy (NCBI): domain Eukaryota; kingdom Metazoa; phylum Chordata; class Amphibia; order Caudata; family Salamandridae; genus Pleurodeles; species Pleurodeles waltl. The sequence continues at coordinate 155,795,835 of NC_090448.1, forward strand.
CCCCTTGTGGCTGCTGTGATGCCCTCAAGTGCCCATCCAGCTCCGGATAGGCCACTGCCAGTATGCAGGCCATCGGGGGGTCAGGGTTCGACGGGCACCCCTTCCTCGTTGGAAGGACATCCCCAGCTGGGCCTCAGCTGTCGTCCGTGCCCAGCATCTCAGGTCCTCCCACCGTTTCAACAGTGGGTGCTCCGTCTGCCATAGACCCCCAGGGTCCGCACGTCCTTGGCGATGGCACTCCATATACCCTTCTTTTGATGGGTGCTGACCTGCAGAGGAAATACACAGGAAATAGTATCAGTCAGACAGTCCTGCCATTTACACTTTTGGCCCACCATACCACTTCACCATTAACACACACATGGCCCAGCACACAAGCTCTATGCCACCCAGGGGACATCCACCAACCCCCCCTACACAAGGCCTTCATACACACCACTCCATGCATTCATGCCACATGCAACGTGCCCACAGTGTACTCACCTGTTTGTCTGGAGGCCAATACAGCAGTCCATACTGGGGTAGGACCCCATCCACCAGTCGCTCCAACTCTGCCGAGGTGAAGGCAGGGGCCCTTTCCCCAGTCACACAGGCCATAGTATGTTTCAGTCACAGGTCACAGCAGCACATGCAGTGTAGGTCCTCTCCTGTTGAAGGTCAGGTAGCAAGTGAGTGATCAGATAGAAAATGGCGGTCATGTCCGCGGCGGTGCATACCATCACCGCCGGCGTACAACACCATTGGCCACTGTAACCCATAGGGCCCAACGTTAACCAATGAGGATTTGCACAGCGGTTCCCGACCGCAACAGCGCACAACATCAGCGTAATTACCTCACTTCCACCTGTCCCTCCACACAGGACATGCGGATGCCATTTCAGGGAGTGTGGGGCAGGCCCTGGATAATAACTGCATCACAGTTAAAAATTGGACACACAGGACAAATCCTACTTAACCATTACGAATTAACATCATGCATTGTACTGTTGTGGCTCCAATGTTCAGATTGTGACCGGCTTCTCACTCTTTTGTCCCTTAGACTGCAACGGCTGCAGATGAATAGGAGATGGAGACATACCCCCTTGTACAGACCCCTGGTGGACTTGGCAACAATGGAGGACAGGCACATTATCCTCACCTATAGACTTGACAGGTCCACAATCACAGAGCTGTGTGCCCAACTGGAGCCTCACCTGATATTTGCTATTAGTCACCCCACTGGGATCCCCCCTCTTGTGCAAGTCCTATCTGTGCTCCATTTCCTGGCAACTGGTTCTTTCCAAGTGACAGTGGGCTTGGCAGCAGGAATGTCACAGCCAATGTTCTCAATAGTGCTGACCAGAGTGTTGTCTGCCCTGATTAAACACATGTGCAGCTACAAGTGGAGGATTTGGCCATCTTGAAGGCTGACTTCTATGCAATCGGACATATCCCCAACATAATTGGGGCGATTGATGGAACTAATATTGCATTTGTCCCTCCCCTTCGTCAAAAGGAACAGGTGTTCAGAAATCGTAAGAGTTTACACTCCATGAATGTCCAGAAGGTGTGCTTGGTGGACCAGTACATCTCCCATGTCAATGCAAAGTATCCTGGGTCTGTGCATGATGCCTTTATCCTGAGCAATAGCAGCATCCCAAATGTGATGAACCAAATACAGAGGCACCGGGTGTGGCTAATAGGTGAGCCCTGGTTCACACCCAGTACATGTTGGTGTATGGGTATGGTGTGGGCCATATAGGATAGTGTGTGGCTAAAGGTTGTCCCTCGATATTTGCAGGTGACTCAGGTTACCCCAACCTATCATGGCTACTGACCCCTGTGAGGAATGCCAGGACAAGGGCAGAAGAACGTTACAATGAGGCACATGGGCGAACAAGAAGGATAATCAAAAGAACCTTTGGCCTCTGAAGGCCAGGTTCAGGTGCCTCCATCTAACTGGTGGATCCCTGTGCTACTCACCCAAGAAGGTCTGCCAAATAATCGTGGCATGCTACATGTTGCACAACCTTGCCTTGAGATGCCATGTGCCTTTTCTGCAGAAGGAGGAAACTGGAGATGGCCGTGTGGCAGCAGTGGACCCTGTGAACAGTGGGGATGAGGAGGCAGAGGATGAGGATGAGGACAACAGAACAGCAGTGATACGACAATACTTCCAATGACACACAGGAAAGACAGTGTTACTTCCCATTTCATTGTCATCATTTAGATTATCTTTGGCACTGGCATGCTGTTATTTTCCACTTCTATGCCCACTCACTGTACTCTTTGGCAATTCATTTTGCAGATGTTGGTGCCCCACTATCGCTCCTGGTGTGATCACTGCAGGAAACTACAGGTCTTTCCTATGTGAACATTACTGTACAGTTGAATTACAATGTTTGAACCTGGTTTAATGAATACATACTTTAAAAATGTTACATACTACAAAAAAATGTTCAAGGGTGTTTATTGAAGTGCTAAGAAGAAGAGGGGCAAGAGCATTGGGATGGGGTGATAATGGAGGAAAGTCCAGGGTATTGTTCCAGTCTATTTGTAGCACAGGTGCATTGTCCAAGAGGACATAGGAAGGGGAGCAATGGCAGTTCAAGGTGGACAGGGTGACAGAGTGGGACACAAGGGTGACAATCAGGAGAGTCTCATTTCCTGGCAGGGGCCTTGGCAATAGTCGCTGGCTTCTGCCTGGATCACAGGGAACGTTTGCGGGGTGGTTCACCTTCTGCAGGGGGAGGGGTGCTGGTGGCCTGTTGGTCCTGTGGCAGGCCTCCTGTCCACTAGCGGAAGCAGAGGTGGAAGGCAGTTCAGATAGCTAGTGGCAGGGCCCCGCTGTTGTGAGACTGCCTCCCTCATAATGTGGCCATGTCTGCCAGCCCCCCTGCAATGGAGACCAGGGTGGTGTTGATGGCCTGCAAGTCCTCTCTGATCCCCTGGCACTGTCCCTCCTGTAGCTGCCTGTTCTCCTGCAAGTTGTCCAAGATCTGGCCCATCGTATCCTGGGAATGTTGGTAGACTCCCAGGATCTCGGTGAGTGCCTCCTGAAGAGTCAGTTCCCTGAGCCTGTCCTCCCCCTGGTGCACAGCAGTCCTCCCAGTTTCCCTGTTGTACTGTGCCTCTGTCCCCTGAACCGTGTGCTCACTGCCACTGACCCCAGGTCCCTGATTGTCTTGGGTATGAGGTGTGCCCTGAGGTCCCTGTAGAGGTGGACACACTGCTGATTGACGTGTTCTGGGGACAGAGGTATGGGTACGCTGGGTGGGTGCTGTTTCCAGATGGGGGAGGCTCTGTGGTTGTCTGTGATTGGCCCTGGGTAACCGACTGACCAGAGGTCCCTGATGGGCCAGGTTGGTCATCCAGATCTAGGCGACCAAAGTTGCTGTCATCACTGTGGGCCTCTTCAGTTGGGGGACTGGATAGTGCTGGCACCTCTTCTCCGCTGACATTGGCTAGGATACCTGTGTAGGGATGTAAATGCTGTGTTATTGTTTCTGTGTGTGAAATATTGCGCATCAGTTGGTTGCCCTATTTGTTTGTATTTGCCCTGGCAGCTTTAACTTGTGTAGGTTGATATGTGGTGGGCTAGTTAATTTTCTCTAGTGTGCATGCTTTGGTGACAGGTGTCCATGCAGGACTGTGAGTGATGTCCACGCATTGGTGGTGCATGCAGGGCTTGCCATTGGGATGGGTGGGATGTGATGGTGGGGTGTGTGGGAGGTGGTGGAGTGATGGTAGTGAGGGTGAGGGTGGAGGTAGGTGATGGCATGCAGGTGGGGGGGTGATAGTAGTACAGAGTTGACTTACCAGAGTCCAGTCCTCCTCCTACTCCGGCCAGGCCCTCAGAATGCATGATTGCCAAGACTTGCTCCTCCCATGTTGTTAGTTGTGGGGGAGGAGGTGGCGGTCCGCCGCCAGTCCTCTGGATAGCAAGCTGGTGTCTTGCTGCTATGGAATGCACCTTCCCCCGTACATCATTCCACCTCTACCTGATGTCGTCCCTTGTTCTGGGGTGCTGTCCCACAGCGTTGACCCTGTCCACAATCCTCCACCATAGCTCCATCTTCCTAGCAATGGATATCTGCTTCACCTGTGCTCCAAATAGCTGATGCTCTACTCTGATGATTTCCTCCACCATGACCCTTACCTCCTCCTATGAGAATATGGGGTGTCTTTGTGGTACCATGGGTGTTGTGTGAGTTGTGCAGGTGAGGGTGTGTGGGTGATGTGTTGGGGTGTGTGATGTGGGGTGCATGGGTGGTGTATAGGTGTAGGTGGTGTGTGGCTCTGGTTTTGTCTGTGGTTGTGGTGTCTGTCTCGTGCCAATGGTTTGTAGTCGTAAGGGGTTGTGGGTAATGTGTGTGTGTGTTTTATAGTTTTGTGGGTGTGTGGGTGTGTATGGGTGTCAGGTATGTGTTATTCAAATTGACCAATGTAGTGTTGTTTTGTATGTGTGTGTATTTTAAGTGAGGCGGTGTGTACCGCCAATGGTTTACCGCCGGTGAATGTCCGCCGTGGTGATTTGCGGGTCATAATGTGATCGGCGTAGTTCTGTTGGCGTAACGGAGTGGGTTTTGATACCACCAGTTTATCACTGACCTTTGGTGTGGCAGACGTGTGTGTAGCTGAATAGTGACGGATTGGAGTGTGTGTGTCATAATATGGTGAATGGATATCCGCAGCGGCAGCAGTATGTTGGTGGCAGTCAGCGCGGCGGTAAGTGGGATTTACCGCCAATGTCATAATGAGGGCCTATATCTCCAAGGAAAGTTTTTTGGGGTATTGGAAGAAAGTATTCAAGAAAGTTGCAATCTTTCAGTCCGCCACATCCTCCACCACTCTAATTCTAGGAACACTTACCTGGTTGACTGCAACAAGTCTGGCTATTACAGACTGATGAAACTGTACAAAAGTCATCTGAGAATCTAGAGAACAATCTTTGAGAACAACATGAAGGATGTCAAATGAAACAAATGAACAGCCAATGTCTTGTACCAGATGTATATGTTTTTCTGCATGTTATAATTGTGTTAAAGTGATTAAAAGGACACATTTCCAGTGACAATTTATTGTGTCATTGTTGATGAACAAATCTAATTGATCCCCTCTTTTTGTCAATTGCATTTGTTTGTATAAGTTTCGAGCAGCACTGTAAGGCTCCAACCTCTTATCCACTTTAGCTACAACTCACAAGTGTTTGTTGTAGTCTAAAATGCACAGAGGTTTGTGTACTTTGGCTACCTGATCCCAAATAGTCACAAGTGAAGTGCTTTCATCATTAATAGCTGTGAGCCTGTGGAGATCTCTTCTGTCAGACACTTTCAAAGCAAGATGTGTGAGCCTGTGGAGATCTCTTCTGTCAGACACTTTCAAAGCAAGATGTCATTACTACACTGAGCACTGCTCTGTCCCCTTTTAAGGTTTTTACACACAAAATCTTTAGGGTAACTTTTACGGTTAGACCGGAAGGTGCAACATGCCACAGTGCCCACTTTGAATAGTTCCTTAAATAATTGCACACCTGTGCAGAAACTGGCCACATATAAATGGTGATCTTTATTATAAAGTCCTCTAGCAAGTTCCCACACAATTGTTTCACAGACATCAGAAGTGAAAGGGCAACTGGGGGGAGAAGGTGTCAATTGAACAATCCCTATCAGTGTACACCCTGAAAATAAATACATATCCAGTGGCACTTTCACACAGCATATATACAACCTCAATACCATAAAGTGCTCTCTTGCTGTGAATGTATTGTCTAAAAACCAAAGGGACCTTGATTAGTGCCAAAGAATCATCTACAGACATCTCTTTCCCTGGAAAATAGATCTCTGAGAAACTATCTACTAAATGATAAAGGACAGGCAGAATCTTGAAGAGATGGTAACAATCAGGGTGATCTCGTGATTATGCTGTGGCATGATCCACAAAATGCAGCAGCAAATACCGATCTTGACTCACAGTTGCTGGAAATATAGCAGTTGCCAACAGGGACTAGTGGGCCAATATAGAGACAGTGATGGCTTCCACATCAATCCCATTGGCAAAGTTAAAACCCAGAACTACTCATTCTCATGGAGATTTGTGGGAGTCCGTCAGGTAGCTATGGAGTGGGTTTTAAGTGTGGCATCGGTTTCTTCAAAAACTATTCTGTATACAAATTAGCCTACTCAACAATATTGTCGAAAAACACATCATCAATAAACAGTTGGGAAAAATTGGTAGGCAAGAAGTTCTCTATATTGACTCTAGATGTTGTAACATGGCAGGCAGGCAGGCAGGCAGGCAGGCAAAACAGGTTGCACCATGTTAGGAGCAACCCAAGGTTCAGCACTTCCAATGGGATGCCTCCCTGTCCCCGACTACAATAAAATTAGCTCCTTCTACACGACTAGCATATCACAATCCTCCTCTAAAAGAGGACCTTCATCAGGACTACTAGTGGATTCATCATCAGATGATTCCTCTCAGACAGGAGGTTTACTGCCAGAATCTTCATCTTGGTCCTCTGCCTCAGATACAGAGGCTGTCTAAGAGCCATGTTCAGAGGCAGATTAAAAAACACAAACCATAAACTGCTGGGTGGTCAGCCTGTGGGCTGGCATTATGCTTACTAATGAAACTAACAACATACAAGACAACAATATACACCACAGCGCAAATTAGATCTCAACAAACTGTGGCTGTATCAAACGGTAAATCTAACTATTGCTAAATACTGATCTGGAAAAAAAAACCACATAAGGTACTTTGTACTCCAAAACGTTACCTCTCACTTGCACAGACTGCTAGACCGACCAACTGTTTTGAATTGTTTCTTGATTTGGTTATCCCCCACTTGCCAAGAGTCTTTATGTTTATTTTAGGCTCGGTTCTTTGCAATTGAGATCTTCTACCAGCAAGTGGGGAGTGGATGGGAGTGATGTGTGCCCTGCATGCAGATCAGAAGCTGAGACCAAAGCTCATGTACTGTTTTGATTCCCAACTTATCGGGGGTTATGACGGGAATGGATACGACCATACTGTCTGAACCTGAGGGTATTTAGGTATCAATTAGCTTTGAGAATTCTGAAAAGTGATACTACATTACCAATTGTCTTTTCAGTAAGCAGATTATTATTGCATCTCTGCCACAAGCACCTAAAGCTGGTATTGGTGATTGATGCTTGAGTTTTATATATTATGTTTTGATAATGATATTTATTTTATCTGCATTTTAATGCATTTACACAGATTTTGACATTTTTTTTTTTTAGTTATGTATTTTATTGTTGTTTGCTACTTCGATGGTTGTTGAATAACCAAATAAAGTGTTTCTGACTGACTGACTAGACTGAGGATAAACTGCACATACTCTGCACAGATAAAGCAAACACCAAAGATATCCTTCCAGAAAGGAAAAACAAAAGAAATACACATGAGACAACACAGTACATGTCTTGCACAAATCCAGATGTAGGTTTGAAATACAGTAAATCATAAGTTAAATATGCCACAATTATTACAACAGTTTAAAAAAAATCAAGTAGGGCAATGACACTCATTTGAAGTAAGCATTGTAGGAAAGTACCACCTTGCCTGGCATGTTACCCCCATTTTCACTGTATGTATGTTTGTTTTTGCCCATGTGTCACTGGGATCCTGCCAGGCAGGACCCCAATGCTCATAATGTATGCCCTGTATGTGTTCCCTGTGTGGTGCCTAGCTGTATCACTGAGGCTCTGCTAACCAGAACCTCAGTGTTTATGCTCTCTCTGCTTTTCACAATTGTCACTGCAGGCTAGTGACTATCTTCACCAATTCTCATTGGCACACTGGAACACCCTTATAATTCCCTTGTATATGGTACCTAGGTACCCAGGGTATTGGGGTTCCAGGAGATCCCTATGGGCTGCAGCTTTTTTTTTTGCTACCCATAAGGAGCTCAGACAATTCTTACACAGGACTGCCACTGCAGCCTGAGTGAAATAACACCCACGTTATTTCACAGTCATTTTTCACTGCACATAAGTAACTTATAAGTCACCTATATGTCTAACCCTCACTTGGTGAAGGTTAGGTGCCAAGTTACTTAGTGTGTGGGCACCCTGACACTAGCCAAGGTGCCCCCACATTGTTCAGGGCAAATTCCCCGGACTTTTTGAGTGCGGGGACACCATTACACGCGTGCACTACACATAGGTCACTACCTATGTGTAGCGTCACAATGGTAACTCCAAACAGGGCCATGTAACATGTCTAGGATCATGGAATTGTCACCCCATTCCATGCATCCCCGGGTCTCTAGCACAGAACCCGGTTACTGACAAACTGCCTTTCCGGGGTCTCCACTGCAGCTGCTGCTGCTGCCAACCCCTCAGACAGGTTTCTGCCCCCCTGGGGTCTGGGCAGCCCAGTCCCAGGAAGGCAGAACAAAGGATTTCCTCTGAGAGAGGGTGTTACACCCTCTCCCTTTGGAAATAGGTGTGAAGGGCTGGGGAGGAGTAGCCTCCTCCAGCCTCTGGAAATGCTTTGATGGGCACAGATGGTGCCCATCTCTGCATAAGCCAGTCTACACCGGTTCAGGGATCCCCCAGCCGTGCTCTGGCACGAAACTGGACAAAGGAAAGGGGAGTGACCACTCCCCTGACCAGTACCTCCCAGGGGAGGTGCCCAGAGCTCCTCCAGTGTGTCCCAGACCTCTGCCATCTTGGATTCAGAGGTGTTGGGGCACAATGGACTGCTCTGAGTGGCCAGTGCCAGCAGGTGACGTCAGAGACCCCTCCTGATAGGTGCTTACCTCTTTTAGTAGCCAAGCCTCCTTTCTTAGTAGCCAAGCCTCCTTTTTTGGCTATTTAGGGTCTCTCCTCTGGGCTATTCCTCCGATAACGAATCGACCGCTGACTGCTCCAGGACGCCTGCAAAACTGCAACAAAGTAGCAAGACGACTACCAGCAACATTGTAGCGCCTCATCCTGCCTGCTTTCCCGACTGTTTCCTGGTGGTGCATGCTCTGAGGGCTGTCTGCCTTCACCCTGCACTGGAAGCCAAGAAGAAATCTCCAGTGGGTCGACGGAATCTTCCCCCTGCCAACGCAGGCACCAAACTTCTGCATCACCGGTCTTCTGGGTCCCCTCTCATCCTGACAAGCATGGTCCCTGGAACACAGGAGCTGGGTCTAAGTGTTTCCCACAGTCCAGTGGCCCTTCTGTCCAAAGTTGGTGGAGGTAAGTCCTTGCCTCCCCACGCCAGACAGCAAACCTGTGTACTGCGTGATTTGCAGCTGCTCCGGATTCTGTGCACTTTTTCAAGGATTCCTTTGTGCAAAGCCTAGCCTGGGTCCCCAGCACTCCTTCCTGCATTGCCCAACTCGCTGAGTTGGACTCCGACGTCGTGGGACCCTCCTTTGTGACTCTGAGTTGACCGCTATCCTCATATCTTCTAAGTGCCTGTTCCAGTGCTTCTGCGGGTGCTGCCTGCTTCTGCAGGAGCTCTCTGAGTTGCTGAGTGCCCCCTCTGTCATCTCCTCCAAGGGGCGACATCCTGGTATTTCCTGGTTCCCAGCAGCACCCAAAATCCTCAACCGTGACTCTTGCAACTAGCAAGGCTTGTTTCTGGTATTTCTGCCTGGAAACACTTCTGCAACCTCCAGCACACCGTGGGACATCTTCCATCCAAAGGAGAAGTTCCCAGCCCTTTTCGTTGTTGCAGAATCTTCAGCTTCTTCCACCTGGAGGCAGCCCTTTTGCACCTTCATCCGGGGCTTAGTGGGCTCCTGCCCCCCCAGACACTTTCGTGACTCTTGGACTTGGTCTCCTTCCTTTATAGGTCCTCAGGTCCAGGAATCAGTCTTCAGTGTTTTGCTGGTGCTTGTGGTTCTTGCAGAATCCCCTATCACGACTATTCTGTCTTTCTGGGGTAGTAGGGTAACTTTACTCCTACTTTTCAGGGTCTTGGGGTGGGGTATTTTGGACACCCTTACTGTTTTCTCACAGTCCCAGTGACCCTCTACAATCTCCCATAGGCCTGGGGTCCATTCGTGATTCGCATTCCACTTTTGGAGTGTATGGTTTGTGTTGCCCCTAGGCCTATGTCTACCTATTGCATTCTATTGTGATTCTACATTGTTTGCACTACTTTTCTGTTACTTACCTGTTTTGGGTTTGTGTACATATAATTTGTGTATATTACTTACCTCCTAAGTGAGGGTATCCTCTGAGATACTTTTGGCATATTGTCACTAAAATAAAGTACCTTTATTTTTAGTAACTCTGAGTATTGTGTTTTCTTATGATATTTTGCTATATGATATGAGTGGTATAGTAGGAGCTTTGCATGTCTCCTAGTTCAGCCTAAGCTGCTTTGCAATAGCTACCTCTATCAGCCTAAGCTGCTAGAAACACCTCTATTCTACTAATAAGGGATAACTGGACCTGGCACAAGGTGTAAGTACCACAAGGTACCCACTATAAGCCATGCCAGCCTCCTACAAGCATTACAGAAAAGTTTTCTTACCAAACTACAACTACACGGACTGCAGGTCTACCAATGCCGAAACTGCAACCAGGTGTAGCAAGCAAGGAAATCAAAAGCTTAGTGCTACAGTAAAAAAGAGAAATGAAACATTAAGTTTACAAGTGGAAATGATGACAAGAAATAAAATGGTTAACATTAGGAAACATAATGAATTATGCCTCTGTGAGCAGATCGGCATCACAAGCGCCCAGTCTGCCCCCAAGGGCAGCACAAAGCAAAGGCAAAATATTTGCATTTCAGAGGGGGGGTGACCCTTACCCTAGCCACCAGCCAAACGTCAGTTCTCACAACGCCACCCAAATGCCAGCCACACACATACCACCAGCTATACACACCAGTCCACGGACACCAGCAGTCACACACACTGGCAATCAGTCACAAGTCCACACACACAAGCCAAATATCAGTCCGCACACATGGCCAGCAAAACACCAGCAGCACACACTGCGAGCCATTAGCCACTTCACACACACACACACACACACACTGCCAGCCAATCGCCAGTTTGCACACACTGCCAGTCAAATGCCAGTTCACACACACCACCAGCCACATGCCAGTTCACACTTCCCACCAGCCGAGGGGCCAATCCCCCAACATACATAAATAATAATGCCTTAGTTTTAGTGGTTTTGCACTCCCTGGGGGCAGATCAGCCTAAAAAATGTTCAATTTGCCTCCGGGTGGATGGCAAACAAAGGAATTGCCCATTTCAAAATGGGTAGTGACCCTTGCCCAACCTACATAAATAATGGAACTGATGCCTAGAAGTTTTCCACCCCCCCACCCCTTTGCGATACATCAGCCTAAAAATTGGCCCATCTGAGGTGGGGGTGGAGGGGGGAGGTGGTCGAAAATAGTCAAAACATGCCAATATATTTGGAGAGTGATTCTTGCTCAAGGGACCACTCTGCATCAAACCAAATCCATGGTGTCTAGTGGCCTTCTATCCCCCCCTCCAATCTTAGGAGGGAGAACGACCTAAAAAATGGCTGATCTGCCGCCAGAAGAGGTGGAAAACAGTCAAACCATGTGCAAATATTACTGGGGGCCACTCCTCAATATCCATCTAAAATATCCCTGGTGGCTAGTGGGTTTCTGCCCCACCCTCTTGGGGGCAGATTGGCCTAAAAATGGCCAATCTGCCCCAGGGTGCAGTAAATGGGCACAACAAGTGCCCAGTCTTTTTAGGGAGTTACCCTTCCTCAAGGGATCACTCGCCCTGTTACAAAACATCCCTGGGGCATTCTTTCGGCATCCCACCCATGATACTACAGGAGGAATGCACTAAAAAGAGACACTGAGGGGAGGAAAAAAAAATTTCCTTTCCCCTGATGTCTCTGTCCTCACTAATCCTCATAGGAGTGAGGACTTACCGAAAAAAAGTCCTTCTCCCTGGACTCCCTGGAAGCAAATGACTTTTAATGCGTCCCCGGCACCTGTTGATGACATTGGTGTGCTGTGCATGCGCTGATGTCATAGGGATGGCCGGGGTAAAGCGGTAAGGGTAGGAGCAGGAAGCACTTCCACTGTCACCCCCAGAGTAGGTACGTAGAGGAGAGAGCATACAGGAGAAGCTCCAGCCTTGTGAGTGTATACTGGAGGAGTCCTCAGCACCTGAGTACCTGTGCTGAGGATGGCTGCAAAACATCCTTAGCACCCCAGTAGTTAAATCCCTGTTACCAGCTGTTAGTCTGGTATTCCTTACCAACTTCTTCTTCAGATTATACCCACACTTACCTGTTAGTGAATGCATCTTTGCATACACCTCCCGCTTTACTCTTGCAGCTCTTTACTTATGTGGATCAATTTTTTCTCATTGCAGTATCCTAGAAAGTCTAATCCCACATTTTCATTGACAATCTCCTAAAGTTTATTTTCTCTTAAACTGATCCACGTGTTCCAGGAACTATGGCTTGTACGGGGGTACCTATGGTGCCTCCTGTCAGATCTCCAGGAACTAAAACATTTAGAGGACCTGTGTTGCTTGGGGTGGGCTGAGTTTGAGAGGTACTAGGGGTTATAGGGACAGACAGGGAGGGCATCATGCGGCTTAGGGTGCAGGTCGTGCTAGAATTGACACTTGGGACCAATGGGGTCTATGTGCTTGATGCTTCAGTGTAGCTCGAGGGAGCACTCGCCTCTGCAGGGGTCGATGATGTAAGTTAATTCTCTGCTGGGTTTTGGGGTGTATTTACTACTACTACGGCTGCTTAATACGGGGTGGGTAGGACCTCAGAAGATCATATTTGAAGGTGTCCCTTTCATCATTCTCTGGGTCTGATTTTTCTTTGCGCTTACTTTGGAGGAATAGGATTCTCCTTCCCCAGGGCCTAACCGTCTATCGTGGAATAAGTGGCCACTGTCTCAATTGCATCCTCCAACCACCTTCGCTGCCTCTCATTATTCTAAATGTTCAGCCAAGAACAAAACTTTTTGCTGCTTTTTAGCACAAACCTATTTCCATGTTCTGCATTCGCCATCTGTTCCCAAAGTTCAGAGCCTCGAATTGTGTGGGCTAGGCTGAGGCTTTATATCATACATTCTCCTCCTAAGATTCCCAAGCTTAGGAATATGGAATGGGCCACACAGCAGGAACTGTAATTCTCTATCTTTCTAAGTATACTGGTACCATTGTTTGAGCCACACATATGTATGCAACCATTTCCTTGCCACCATCTTCCTTGCTGGTGTGCCTTTGAGTGGAAATTTCTCTTCCTTTTAGAACTCGTTTGGCTTTTTCGAAGACAGAATCCTCCATGATTTCTGTCTTTCAATGTCAACTAAAATCTCTCCTTGCCTTTCATTCATGCCTTTCTCACTTACGGAGTTGTCCAATTGCAGTGCAATCAAGTCAAAGGTCGGCCAATCGCAGCATGGCTCTCGGTATCTGTCAGCCCATGTATGCACTGCACTGTGTGCCAGTGTGCTGTCAAACTCTCCTGGACTCAGTTTTCTCTCACTCTCACAATTTCTATATTGTCTGTTTCATCCACGTGACATGAAGCCTCTACCAGAACTACTTTACTCAGAACAGCACTCCTGGATTAGCAGACTTTCGACTTGTGGAAATTTGCCCTGACAAATGTGCTCACTCCTGTGCATCGCACCTAGGAATGAATGACAGTCAGCCTCAGTTAGTACCACCACACAATAGCAAAGCTATGTCCCTATTTTGGTGTACACTGATAGCGCACAGTACACCTTACCTTAGCAGACAAGACAATTTCCTGTTATATCTCAAAATTAGACTTATGGTACCTTTTACCATTGTAAGGCCACAACAATCAATTCATACAGAGAAATCTTCAAAAATCCATGAAAAACATTGAAGAAACAATAACCACAGCTCCTTTGAACCCAACAGTCAGAACCACATAGTAGTTCAATTCGAAGGCCATCCACTGCATCTCCATTTCACACTTTAAGTCCCATAATGCACCACTTCTCACTCCATACAATTTCCCCTATTGATACTCGCATTGTCGTTTTCAGGTTACTGTGTCAGCTGCCTTGTCTTCTCAGGGCTGACTCTGTTCAGCATCAGGTGTGGACTGGGTCTATTTGAATCTCGAGGCACAGCCACCTACACCCATGAAGGTACAGTTATTGGTTGTAAGGCCAATATACCTACATGGGTCTCATCGGTTCTTGATTGTTCCAGTTGTAACCATCACCTCTGCTACTAGATCTATCAGCTAGCAAACCCATGTATTAAATTTCCTTCTAGAGCACTGGCACAGATTCGGAGTGGTGTAGTCCTTCCCAGACTTTGGTGCTCCCCGCTAGACCTGCCTATCTTAGTAAGCTAGGTAGGGAAAGTAGAGAAGGTAAGAATAAAGCATCTCTGGTAAAGAACACAGACAAGGATCTCCTTTGTAATTACTCAATGAATTAAAGTACAGAAATGCAGAAGCTGGGCCATCAAAGTTAGATCAATAAGCATTATTCAATAGGAAATACAGCAAAACTCAACATAGTTCAAAATCCAGCATAGATTCACCTTCAAAGAATGGGGATACAGATCGCCTTGTAACATGGAGAAATCATACTCTTATAAGCTTTTTATTAAAAGCTCCATAAAACATTAATTTCATTAGTACATCATTCATATGCTCATGAACAGTAAAAATACAGTTGCAATGAAGTACATTTAAAGAAGATTTTCTCATTATTCCAATACATGGATTTATATTGTTCACTGCATCTGTTCTCTGTACATGAACTGTTACTTAGTATGTCTGGAACAGTTACTTTGTCCTTGGGAAAGTACACTCTGCTCAGGTGGCTAGAGGGAGTCATTCTCTCAGCTAGTGATGTCTACAAGTCTTTATTATGACCCAGGATATACAGCAATTCAGGTCACGTATAGACAGAATGTAATGAAAAGATGGATGACGAGGCCTGTGTTGTCCTAAGTTAAAGAAAGATGAATTCTTACACTCTAAGTATTGAAATCCCTAAATTTAATGCAACAAGCAACAAAGGTGGAAGAAGGAATGTAGTAATTAATGTTAGCCACTAGAGACTGCTTGTGGCGGCATTCCAGACCATTGTTTTTGCCCATTATGCCACTCTAGACAGACAACAGCCATGTGCAAATCAACCTTGGCCTTGCTCCAGTAGGAACAGTTCAGCCCAAGTTAGCAGGCAGAGTGCCCTCCAGAAAAAAAGAAACACAAACCCAGAGTGCTTTTGGCCTACTTACATCATGTAAGCAAGTTATAGCTTGAGTCCTGTGACATAGTGAGCAGGGGACAACGTAAGGCATATCCATCACACTTCCACGGCAACAAACAACTAAGTGGAAAAAGGAATGTATGAATTAATTTCAGCCACTAGGGATTGCTTAGGACATCATTCCAGACCACTGTTTTGCACCCACTATGCCATTCTAAATAGAGAAAGGCCATATGCAAATCAGTCCTGGACTTCCTACACCACGAACACTTCATCCCAAACTGCCAGGTTAAGTTTTCTATCTCTGTATCTCTTCTAACACATTCTGCCACCCGCCGGCCCTATTAGGAGTTCACCGCAGGGCCGGCGGGCAGAAACCGTGTTTCCGCCTGCCGGCCCTGCAGTGAAAAGGGCCTTAACATTGATGCCGGCGCCAATGTGGCGGTGTGGCGGGTGCAGTAGCACCCGTCGTGCATTCCACTCCCATAATTCGTATAACTCGCGCCCTAAGTTAACTATGTCTTACGTCTTCGCCATGCACAGCTAATTACTCCACATATTATGTAATTAATGAGATCTTGTATGGCTCCTTTGGTATCACTGCAACGTTTGCAATAACATTATTGATAAGAAAATTGTGCATGGCGAGGGCGCAAATTACAGTTACCTTATGGCAGGAGTTATGATTACCTGAAAGAACTCTAAATATAACTGCTGAATTTCTATGGTCTTGTAAGAGTAAATTCAGAACCAAATATAACGTCCCTGTAACCTTTGGGTTTTTTTCAGTGAAAAATAAATATATATATATATATATATATATATATATGTAAGTATGTATGTATATATATATATATATATATAAATTTTTCTAAATTTATCCATTTCAATTGAAAAAATATATATCGCATAAAACGATATCTATATTTTGAAATTACAGTTTTTATACAAAAAGGTAAATGTGAATAAATGTAGATATGACTAACCACAATGTAAAATAGTTTTTTTCATTTTTTAAGCACATTTTTCTAATCAAAGATTTTACCTAATCAGCACATTTAGGATTGTAAAATGTACATATTTTTTCTCTTAATATCTTCATTTATTATTACATATATATTGTCCTAAACATTATATAAAAATATTAAATACACACAGTGAATTATTAAAACATGTAGGGTTTTCCCTGAAACAGAATAATGCTGTTGATATCACACAAATATTTTTTACATATTTTTTTTACCCGTTGCCTGGTAAGCCATGTATTTGGCTTACTGGCACAGGACCTCATCTGTAAGGAGTTCCAGTTCCTCTGGAGTGAAGTTTGGGGCCTTGTCTCTAGTGCTGTTCGCCACTGAAGCTCGATGAGTTTGGGGGGGGGGGGCAGAATGTTGGATGAGGTCTGTCCTCTACCAAGATTAGAAGCCAAGTGAGAACCTATTACAAAAACGTGCATGTCACTGTGATGTACAAGTACGTGAACGGACCCCTATGACAAACATTATTGCTCTTATTCATCACACCATGTTAACCTATGGGCAAGTACGTCATTGACAGACAGAATACCCAGTAGCCTGTTATGCCAGACAAGTCAGGCAGGTGCCCTCTTAGTGTGAAACACATGTAACTTGTTAGAAATGTCACAAGGGACACCTAAAATGGTGGTGTATTCAAAAACACTGTATAATTCATAAATGCATCCTCTATATTTTTTATATCTATATACATGGAATAGAGGTAGTCCACATAATAGCTGTATTGTACACAGTTTAAAATAAAAAAAAAAGTCAGTTGATGGAATTTTGATTTAAAATTAATAAATGCCAAGTTTCTCTGATCCATGGGTGATGTGCTTTTTAAGTGCAGAATTGTTTGTTACATTCTGGGAATTGTAATCTTGAATATACCATTATAAAACAATACTACAAGTAACATGGACCACAGAAACTTGACAGCTATGTATTTCAACAAATGTGATGTTACAATATTTTGTTTTACTTTTTCCTCATTAAGTCAATATTGTGTTATTTGTGCAAAAATGTCATTTTATAAATGATTTAACAATAATACTTGTTTTCGGACACACCCTCCAACCACCACAAATTGATCCTGGCAGAGTGAGATGATGCCAGCCAGAGTGTTCCATCCCTTTTCAGACCTTACCAGCATGCAAGACAGGAACGTATTAAAAAAATTCTAAAATGAATCTACAAATAATATTTGATTTACCTCACCAGTTGCAGCCTCAATTTTACCTCTTGATGAATATCCAATGGGTATTACCCCACTTGTTATAACTATTGTAGTACGTATCGCAGCCACTTGATCTTTTCAGTACACAGTAGTAGATTGTAATGGAATGTCACAAGTAACTTTCATGTGGTGTGCTACAGCAATTCCTTACTGTGATGATGAGCAACAGGACAGGAAAAGCTTTATTCAATTCCCTATGAATGTAGAATCTATCAACAATAGACAGGCAGAGTGCGCTGCATTGGGTGGCATACCACAAGTGGTTGATGCCACTGAGGAAACATTCATTGCTTAGGCTTGTTCTCTGTTATGTGAGGAAATCAATCACAAAAATGTGCAAGGTATGTGCATTCCTCACATCACGAGGGTTTGTGCTTGCTTCCTTGGATCCACTCATGATTCATTTGTGGTGCACAATAGCAGTATACGACAGCAAATGGCACAACTTGAAAATGCCTTCTGCACAAGTAGGAGTGGTAGTTAAGATATTTGAAGATAGGTGCTTAACTTCAGCTCTGGCTGATGGTTCTACCATGTAAAAGACAATAATGATCATCTGTATCTAAAATAATTATATAACATTTCTGGATCTGCTTCTCAGTTATAAATGTTTCATCCAAAGCTCAACCGCTTACTCTTAGGATTAATAAAATGCTTCTTTCTATGTTCCTAAATGGGAGTTTAAAACATAATGTTAGTCATTACATAGTCACTACTTTATTGTGACTGATATGAGGTACAAAACACAAACATTACATACATACCATCAAGTAAGAGGCAAAGTATTGATTTGAGGTCACATTTGTAAGTTTGTTAAACAAAAGTTACAGTGCTGTGCTTTAGCATGTTAATGTTTCTTTAACATCCACCTATCTCATTACAGGTTTTCCATAATGCAATACATCATATTGATTTAGTATCTGTACAACACAAAGTAGGAATTGAAAAGGCTACAGACATAAGAATGCAGCAGTCAGTTTGTTAACCTATAGATCCCATGAAGAGCAGAGTTAAATTGTTTATGATTGAGATTGTGAGATAACAGGCAAAATGTAACTTTATGAAGACCGTAAGTTGGTACATAGAATTATAAATGAGTAGCACACTTGTCAAGATCTGTATTCAGTGCAACATGTAGTATGATGAAAGTGTAACAACACATACACAAACATTAACTATAATGATTGATTATGGGAGATGTGGCCATTGACCACCAACACTGTTGAAGTAGTTGTCGACTTCCCTTCAGATTCACTCAAGAGATAAAATAACCTTTCTTCAATATAAACTTAGAGATATTAATATATTAAGACAAGCATCTGCTCAGGTTTTTGACCGGAACCATTCAAAGAGACGACATGCAGTAAATTTATAATGAAGATGCTGCAAAAGAACACACAACCAATACGGCCACATGTATGCAGAGTAGAACACATATGAATGGAAACAAATATATGAGCTTACATACTGAGAAGAAACATATATTAGAAGAATGAACATATTAAAATGGGAAAACAGTGCATTCTGCAAAAAAGAAAACTAGTAATTAATATATTTAGGACAACATAGACCACTAAAACCAAAGATAAAAACCCATCCAGTAGGATAATAATAATGACACAGTTGCTGTAAAACATACAGCAATTGTACTTACCCATCTACAACCCACCATGGATTCCTGCAAAGCCTTCCGTGTATAAGATTCCCTACACTTCTCCTCACAAGCAAGGGATTAATGGGCTTCAGAGAACCACCACCAGTCTAGTGGGCTTTAGAGGCCATGGAGTGTACTCTTCCCCAAAAATCAATCCAGCTCTTCCTAATTTCATCCTGTGAGCATCTGTTCTTAGAAACAATATTCACTCTAATGACACTTCTCTCCCACAGTTGCCTTTTCTGAATTATAGTGGTACTTTGACCAAGGGCTCCAAACAAGTCTGGATCTACCCTCATTACCTCATCCACCATTACTGTTAGTGCCATGTCTGAAAATCTGAGGTTCCTTCTTGAAGATATGGTGCAGATAAGAAAATAAAATGACTAAATAACAAAAAATTTAGTTGAGAAGTAAACTAAATTCATACATATAATAAAAGGCAGCAAAGAAACCCAGTCTCTTGCAGTTTTAAAAAGAGAAAGGCAGAGGATCACGGTAGAAAATAGGGGGTGTTTTGTAGTGCGCTATGAAGGTATGATTACATTGCCTGTTCATCTCAGGTGTGTGACATATGTGTCTGTCTTCAAAACACATGGATTTGGCAGGGTCAAACATCTCTGGGACATAAATACTCTGTCAGTACACCCCTGCAAGGCCGCCAATATGACAGACATATATAAATTTGGTAAGTGGTAAACTGTGCACCATCGAAGGAGGAGAACTCCAGGCCAGAAGGAAATACCTCCTCCAGGGCTGATGGAGCTTGTCCCATCCAATATATATTTCAGGCAGGAGAACCTCTGCCAGTTCAACAGAAGTATTGAAACCGCCATCACAGAGGATGGGCGACCCGACGGCCAAGATATAAATCTGGCCCTATGTCACTGTGCTCAGTGAACTTAATGTGCTATGGATTTTTACCTTTAAATACAGCGATGAATAAAAATGCTACAATACAAATATTTCAATAATGTTGTTGATAACTTTATTATTTAGTTAATGAACCCCATTACAATGATTAAAATCAGCAATAGAAACACAGTTATCTGATCTGTCTGTCACCAATCAATACATTACAGGATATATTTGCTGATGTCGGACAAGGAGGTCTTGGAGACTTGCCGGCTAATTGTTCTTTAGGGCGTTAGTTTAAAATATTTTGTGCAAAGAGCATATACATTTAAGATTGCATAGACGATCAGTGCATTCCGAGTGACCCCTGCCGCGGCTCAGACGATACTAACCAACTTTCTGGTATATTGAATGGTGACCCTCCGTATTATCCGTTATGGTGGTCGAAGAGAGGAGCTGCCTGAGAAAGCTGACGAATTATGCACATCTTGCCAAAGCCCAAGTGGCCGAGTGTAAAATGCAAATGTGGAAGCTTCCAGGCATGATCTTATCCCCAGGGCCTCCTATGGTGTTCTGAGGTGGAGCAGCAACAAAAGAGGTGTAACCATGATTCGGTTTGAAAAGAGCAACTACTGCAAACTCTTTTGTCTCTGTGAATAGCCCAAGGAGGGTTAAAATCTTTCATTGGCAGAGCTAATAGTTGCATGTAGCTTATGGCTTCCAGGGAGCTTGACTGTGGACTAGTAGGCATTTAAAGCCTGTGCCACTGGCGAGTTATTAAGGGTTGATGGGTATTCATCTCTTGAAATTACCTTTAGTTGTCTGTTAATTATTTTTTTCCAAGTGTTGTATGGAATGCTTTCTACCAGGTGGGTGGGGCCTTCCATCTCGAATGTCTTCAATGCCTTATTTAGTCTTGAGTGCCAAGGGTTGCCTTGGGTTTCAAAGATAATTTTTAAGCGGCTTTTTAATAATTGTGTGTCTGCCATCCTGACCCTGAATTAGTACTTCAGCATAGCCGCTTGGCAATCTGGAGTCTGAAACGCCAAGCCTAGCTCCAGCCTTAGCCTGGAATGTCAGACATAGCGTGGCTGTTGAATGATTTTTTTGTATGCCCTGCAGTGGACTTGTTACAAAACTGTGTCTAAGGTGCCTTGATATGCAAAATGAGCGTATTGCATGGCGGGAAGGAAAGTCACCTACATAACCCTTAGTATTGGGGCTGCTGATGCACTACTTAGTTGTTGATTCAGTTGGGCAATCCGGTATGTGATTGCAGTGCCCTGATTTTTGATAGCTCTTATCTATGCTCCTGCCTTACTATTTTCTCTGAACCACACGCCAAGCTAGTTATACTTTCTAGTTGTGCTAGTACACTGGCTGCCAAGATGCCAGGAGATCTTTTTGTCTTACAACTTCCAAATATAAGGAACTTTCCTTTTTCATGATTCACTCGGAGCTGGTTTGCGATGTTAAATGCATTCAGTGTTCTGTGTCCACTGTAAGCCAACTCTTGAATGGTCCATGATCACTATGTCATCAGCGTACTGAATTATTTGAAGCTTGGTGGAACCTATCTGAGGTGGGGCCAGACCGCTGGTCTCCCGGCTTTTCCCCCAAGTCAGCTGTATAAACATTGACATTAAGGGGCCCAAGTCACACCTCTGCTTTAAGCCCCTATTAATTCTCCAGGTGGGCGAGCAGAGGCCTGTTGTCACTCGGACCCATGTTTCTGAATACAGTAAGATGATGGCACTTAGGAGCCATGCAGGTATACCCCATGTGTCCAGCTTCCTCCATAGGACTACTCTGTCAACCCGCACTATAGTCCACAAAGCAACAGAGTATCAAGAGGCAACTGTGTCTGATGGCTTGGTGTCTCAAAAAAAGATAGTGCTAAGATGTTGTCTACTGTGGATGCCCCGGGTCTAAAGCTGGATTGGAAAAACAAAAGGATCTGTTGGTCGTGAACCCATGCCTCTGCTAAACCGTCGCTCTGCTACCAGAACTGCTAACGCGTCCCTTTATGACCAATTTACTCACTTTGGGACTCGTTTTAGGCCAATCAATCTTTTGACTCTGATTGAAGACACCGTAGGACGAGATAACTAATCAGCATGTCAATCAATATATCAATAACGTCATCAATATTTACCACAATAAGACATTTCAAATTAGTCAAAGACATTAATAAAACTCCAGCTTGCAGTCATGAATAACCACACCAGTTTAGTACTATTATATGACGTTTATTCCCTACTGATTACAATTCTACTAGTAAGTTTATTAGTCTCAAAACCAAGAAACAAATGAACATAGTCACAATATGGCAACTCTGATAAGATTTCATCAAAGCAAGAATCACGAATATTAGAATATAGCACAACGTCAACATAGGTTATCAAAGAATCATTATCACGTTATTCAACAAAGCATAGATTCAGTCATTTGTCTATTTGCGTCTGTTTAGTGAACCCCTCATTTAACCTCGAATTAGCATTGGCATGTTGGGCTTCATGCAAAACAATTTAGCAACACCAATTTAGAAAACATCTAACTAGGGTCTCTGTCGAATGAAGCAGTTGGTACCTAGAAAGGAAAAGCAAACAGAGAATTACAATTTCATTGTCATATAGTTACCCTCCGTATTGGGTCAGCATTCAGGTTCGGTCTTCGTCCTCAGGACATCAGTTGATTCGCCATCAGGAATTCAATAAGTTGGGTAAAGGGGCACTTCCATCATAAGGAGATAAGTGTAAACGGGCAATAAAAGGCAAGGATGGTTTTAAGAACCAAACAGCAAAGTCTCTATGCAGAGTAACAAAGTGTCTGGGTCATAGCAAAATGCGACAGCATCTCCCTCTCATTTATCTCCTAGTCTCCTATTCTCCTGTTCTCCTGTTCTAATTTACTTCCTTGTGTCAAGGGTTTTTATCCCTTTTCTGTTGTACAATCCCCTAAAAGTTAATTGGTTGGCGGTCAGTACCCCACTATCTCCCTCCAATAGAGTTTCAATGACTTCATTAAATTTGTCACCCCATAACAGTTCTCACGTAGTTTATTGGTCCTTATGATTGACGTCTTCCGCGGGTAGAATGTCCGGTATGATTTCATACTCTCGTGGTCCTCTTTGCATCTTTAGTCAGTGGCTCCATTGTCTGTACCGGTTCAGGCGACCTTCTACCTGCGAGTAGTCTGCACTGTTGCATTCAGCCAAAAATGTTTCACTAAGCAAGTCGGATTTCATAAGAACGGATCTACTACAGTTACATTCATCTTCTAGCTTTGGAAAAACAAGAGTGTTGTATCCTAGTAACCAGCCCGAGTTGTTTAGAACGTGGGTTTGGAATGTGATGGTTTGAAGGACGAGGGAGAAGGTAACGGGGAAGACGGTGGAGCCGGATGTGTCTTGAGCCCTGGCAGGGGTTGTTCCTATTTACTTAAATAAAGAAGACTTGTCTCATTTGTGATTGGCATCGCGTTTATACTTAACAAAGAGTTCATGTCCTTCAGCAAGTCAGCACACTGCACGTTAGAAAAACACTTTTAATATGAAAACCAGGCAGCTAGGCCTCGACTCATGCTAACTGAGGCCTAATGATTTATTAGCAGAACTTTAACATATAACTTTTATTATTAGTGCAAAATTATATTCATAACATTTCAACATTACTAGAAAGTTTCATTATTCATTGTATATATTGGCGGCCACTCCCCGTGGACACATTTCAAGCGCACGTTTAGAAAAATACATTAGTACATTTCTGTGTGGCATTATTACGCATTAGTTCATAAACATTACATGTTAATTTCTAAGTGAATAAGCTACGCTCTCTCAGTCCCTCCTCTGATGACACTTGTCATCACACAAAACCTTTCCCTTCACAACCTTTCATTTTCTTTAAATTGCGCATCTCAATTTCTTCCTCCCTATGTGATCTTTCCCAAATTTCTTTGAACATTTTCTCTTTTTTTTTTTCTTCTTTTCTTTTATTACATTTTGCCAAATCTCTTTTAATTCTTTTATGAATTTTGCATGATAACCATAGTCCAAATAGACAAGACAGGACAATTAATATACCCCCTATTATTTTTGCAAGAACCCTGTTCCAAATACTACTAAACCAATTCCCTACTTTAGTAATTTCTTTCCCAACTTTTTCCCAAACTCCAGGTTCCTTCAGCTTCTTCAAATCTTCACTATCTCTTGTTAGGTTAGTAAGCATACCTCTAATCTTTTTACTATTATCAGGAATGAATGCACAACAATGGCGCTCGTTAAGCATTTTACAGACTTCGCCACTCTTCGCTAGAAGAATGTCTAAACAAGCTGGTTTTGAAGAGTCATAGCTCTTTCCGCAGCAAGTTCAGTATCCATCAGGAGTATAGCCCCTGTGAAGTTTGTCAGCATGTTATCCACAATAGTAGACAACTTTCAATTCTTTATGGAGTTTAAGATAACCCCTACTGAAGGAATTATGGCTCCAAATATGTCACCAACGACAGCAGCCGCTGTCTCTCTCTTTTGTCTAGTATGTTGTAATTCAGACATTTTAGGAATTTGTTTTAAGTCATCAATCTGGTAGATCTTGGAAAAAACTATTCCCAAATAACATGTCCCATACCATCCCTTTGGAAGACAGTAATAAGCATTAAGTCCACATATATAATAGATCCCAGGGATCGCTGGATTCTGTCCATTTAACATGAATGTCCATTTACTCTGAAACAAAAACACATGCCTGCACTCACTCGTTCCCACAAATAAAGTGTCATGCTCAGATTTCGGCCTATATATACAAAGCCTTCCTACGTGTAATGCATCTATAGATAACTTGCCCTGTGTCTTTCTTGCAGTGTAAGCATAATAATTTGCAAGTGTGCGTTTTTCTAATCCCTTTTCTAGCCTTTCCTTTAATGCTTTCCATCTATCATCAGTGTGATCTAAGAAGCTCTTTTCTACAGGTGTTAGTAAGCAGGTTAGATTATTGCGGTGCGCATAAGCTGTCCCAAATGTCAGTGTCGGCTCAAAGAAACCCCTAACTAATTTTATGCTGTGTTCTTTAGCTAGTTTATTTGGAAACTCAATCACAGGCACAAAGGAAAACACTACATCTAAGTTAGAATAGAAGTATTGAACATGTTCTTGATCATAGAATCTTGTTAACAGCAAACTACAGTTTATCCCTTAGGTTAGTGGCAGACTATGATAAGTAACCCCTTCTTGTACTGATGAAGGAAACTTTGTGCACACATAGAAATTCTTCGCATCCATTGTGTCAACATACTCATTCAGCAAGTGATAGAAAACATTAGTAGATAGTTTCCCTTTTGAATTAGTTCCCTCATGCAAGTATTTTGCATCCTGCTCAAACTTCTCCCATGGTGTTAGTGTAGCAGTCTCAGGATTTGAAGCATTGTTAGTCACTTTCTTATCCACCAATGGCATTCCTACAATCACACCTATAATTATTATTGCACACACAATACCCAGAATAGCACTCAACCAACCACACATCCTACCCTTATTACTATTATCTCTAGTGTAACTCATGATCTGTAAAGAATCAGTTAGCAGAATAATACAAAGCAAACAATCAACTTGAGGACGATATAAAAGCTCTTTTTTTTTTTCTTCTGTGCAAAGTCTCTCTCTCTTTCTCCACGAGTATTTACAGTGTTTCACTCACTCCAGGACCCCTTTGTCAAATCAGGTTAGCAGCTTGTCATAATCGGTTTTCAGAGTCAATTCAGGTTAACAGTGTCACATCCGGTAATTTATCAGTCTCTTTTCTCAGCTTTTCAGCTTTCAATTTCAATTTCAAATTAACACAGTCTCTTTCTAAAGTTTAATTCAGGTGCCGTAGTATTGACCTGGTACCTCTCAATCAAAACAGAACGCCAAGAATTCTTGTTGCCATTCAGCTGATGTTGCATACGCCCATTCAGGACCTGCGTACCTTCTGTTTGCAACTCTTTTTCTTTTCAGTTTGTGGTCACCCTGTAACTCTCCTTCAGTAAGATCTTCTTTCCTGGTTGTGTCAACCTCTTCCTCTATTGTTTCATTAGGGATCACTTTCTCTCCTGCAGCTTGTGGCTCCGCCCAATTATCTCCTTTAAGTGTTTTCTTTCTGCTTGGCCTTTCAGGACGTTGAACAGCGCCCTCCTCTTGTGCTATGGTGTTTTCTCTTGATGGCTCTGCAAGTGGCTCAGGAGGACTCGGAACACCTTGACTTCCTTCTGCCTCACTCCCTTCGCCTTCAGGGTCAGTTATGGGCTCAACTTCAAACCCGTATCCGTCTGCTTCTGGGAGAACCTCTCTTGGTGTCGGTTCCCCTGATGCCCCAGCTGTGATAGGCTCACTGTCACTCCTCTGGATCTCGTTTACGGTTTGAGTGATTAAGCCGTCCTCAGCGGGCTCTCCTTCAGTCTCAGTTCCCCTTTGAATACTCTCCGGCCCTGAGACTTCCTTCTCTGCAGCTGTTGTTTTGGACACTTCAAGTTCCTCATCAGTCACCTTCTTTGTGTGACTGGCATTTATTCAATTTGGAAGGCCTGCACACTTCACAGCAGTAGTAGTTGTCAGTATCACCTGATACGTCCCCTTCCAACGTGGCTCCAAACACAACTTCCTCACGTGTTTCTTGACAACCACCCAGTCACCGGCTTTCAGGGTGTGACCTGGATCACTTATCGGTGGCAATGTGGTAGCCTCCATCTGGTGAGAAAAAGAGCGGACCACGTCAGCCAGACCCTTGCAGTAGTCCAACACCATATCATCTGTGATATTCATAAGAGCATTTGCAGGTACTGTGGGCAATCGCATAGCTCGTCCCATGAGACTTTCATGAGGAGATAGTCCTGTTTTCTTGTCAGGTGTGTTTCTCATTGACATCAACACTAAGGGCAATGCATCTAGCCACTTCAAATTGGTAGCTGCACGCATTTTTGCCATTCTTGACTTCAAGGTACCATTCATCTGCTCCACTAGTCCTGATGCTTCAGGGCGATAGCTACAATGCAGCTTTTTCTCAATGTTTAATGCTGCACACAAGAGCTTAATCACCTCATTGTCGAAGTGTCTGCCCCTATCTGATTCTAAAGAGATCGGAAACCCGAAATGTGGTATTAACTCCCTAAGCAGCAACTTTGCTACTGTGAGACTGTCATTCCTACGTGTAGGGTAAGCTTCCATCCAGTGGCTGAAAATGCACACAATTACCAACACATATCTCAGACCTCCACACACAGGCATCTCAATGAAATCCATCTTCATTCTGCTAAATGGACCACCTGCTCTCCCAACGTGGCTCAAATTCACCACAGTCCCTTTTCCTGTGCTCATCTGCTGACAGATGATGCACCTGTGACAGATAACCTCTGCAGCTTGTCTGAATTTTGGATTGAACCAATCGATTTTGAACAACCTGATCATTGCGTCTCTCCCTACATGTGCTTGACCATGGTAAAACCTCGCAAACTGTGACAAAAGACTGTTTGGCAAAACCATTTTTCCCTCCTCTGAAACCCATAAGTCATCAGACCTCTGTACACATTGCATTCTCTGCCAGGAACATTTCTCCTCTTTGCTGGCACGTCCCTGTAGTGATTTTAGCTCATCTAATGTGTCAACCGCCCTTAATGCAAAGTTTAAGCATGTTTCATTTTCAGTTTCAGGTAACAATTCCCACTGATCTTGAAACAATATACAGTTCAATGCACAAAACCTTGCGACTTGATCTGCATATCTATTTCCCATTGACACAAAGTCTTGTGACTTCACATGAGCATTGCATTTCACCATGGCAATTTCAAGAGGTAACTGTATCGCGTGCAACAAATCCTTAATCTTTTCGCCATTTTTCACTGGAGAACCAGAAGAGGTCATGAAACCCCTCTGTGACCATAACTGGCCAAAATCATGTACAATTCCGAATCCATATCTGCTGTCAGTATAGATAGTGACTTTCAGGTTTTCAGCTGCGTGGCATGCCCTAGTAAGAGCAATTAATTCCGCCACTTGAGCAGAGTACACTCTTTCGAGCCAGGAAGCTTCAAGATACCAGTGATTGTATACAGGGCATATCCAGCTCTCAGCACTCCTACTGCGTCTCTCAAGCATGAACCATCAACAAAAATGATGTAACCATTTTCGTCCAGTTGGATATCTTTAATGTCAGGCCTTGGTTTGGTGCACAGATCTATTACCTCAAGACAATCATGTTCTACCTCCTCGACATCATCAATGTCTGCATTTTCAATAGGAAGTAAAGTTGCCGGGTTCAATACAGTACATCTCTTAAGGGGTACATTCGGTGACCCCAGTATAATTGTCTCATATTTAGTAAGGCGTGCATTCGTCATATGCTGCGTCTTGGTTCGGGTTAACAGAATTTCAACTGAATGTGGGACCATTACTTGTTAAAGGATGTCCCATCACTATTCCTTCACACTGGGTGAGGCTTTGACCAACTGCTGCAACTGCATGCAAACAACCCGGTAAGTCTGCTGCGACTGGGTCCAAAGTAGCTGGAAAATATGCTACTGGGTGATTTGCACCTCCATGGACCTGTGTCTGGACAGACAAAGAACAAGCATCACGTTCATGACAAAACAGTACAAAAGGCTTTGTGTAATCAGGCATACCTAAAGCTGGTGCCCTACACATACTTTCCCTCAATTCCATGAATACCTTTATCTCTTTCTCTGACATGGTTATGCTACCCGGGCCATCCTGAACTTCTTTAACAGTCAATCTTATCAAGGGTTTAGAGATAATCGAGAAGTTGGGGATCCACTGACGACAGTAACCCACCATTCCCAAAAACATCATGACATCTCTTTTTGTTGTCGGGGGATTCATCTGCAGTATGGCTGTCACTCTCTCTTTGGATATTTTTCTCGACCCTTTCTCAATCAGATGATCTAAGTACTTCACCTCTCTCTGACAGTATTGCAGCTTCTTTGGGCACACTTTATGTCCATTTTTCCCCAAATTTTTTCAGTAAGGCAATGGTGTCATACCTGCAGTCATCTTTTGTTCTGGACGTAATCAACAAATCATCAATGTACTGCACTAGAGTCGAACTGAAAAGCAGTTCTAATGATTCCAAATCCTTCTTCAATATCCGATTGAAGATGGAAGGCGACTCAGAAAACCCTTAAGGAATTCTGCACCAACTGTAAACCTTATCCAGGAATTTGAAACTGAAGAGAAATTTGCTATCCTCATGAAGAGGCACCGAAAAGAATGCTTGAGACAGGTCCACAACTGTGAACCACTCTGCATCACATGGAACCTAAAACATGATCACAGCTGGATTTGGCACTATGGGGCAACACTTTACCACTATCTCATTTATTTTCCTCAGGTCTTGAACAATTCAAACTTTCCCACAAGGCTTTTTCAGACCCATTATTGGTGAATTACACGGGCTACTCAGCACTTCATTCAGTACCCCTTGCTTCACAAAGTCCGCAATTATTTGCGCTACTTGAATGAGGACATCTTGTGCCATGTAGTACTGCGGTACCTGGGGAAACACTGCATTTGGCTTTATCGCTACTTTAACCGGTTCTACTCCTTTTACTAGTCCAACTTCCTTTCCTGTCAGGTCCCACACTTTCTCTGTCACTGTTCCCTGCAACTCAGGTGGTAAGTCAGTCACTGTAAGCATCGGGAATAGGGTTATCAAAGGTTATTCCTCATTTGCGGTCTCCGTTTCTAATTCTGGAAACTGACCATCGTCCCCTTCATCATCACTGTTTGTCTGTACCTCAATCCCTTCATTACAACAGGTGATCGAACACCTTGTTTTGCACAGTAAGTCTCTTCCCAGTAAGGATACAGGACTCGAGTCAAAGACTACTAATTTGTGTAATCCCTGGAAGTTACCAATCTCAACTTGGACCGGATCTGTAATCGGATTTGTGAGGAACTGATTTGCTACTCTTACCACCCTTATGGTACGCCCCGAAAGTGGTAATTTCGGAACCTCTGCACTTCTGACTGTAGAGCGTATAGTTCCTGTATCAACTAGGTATGAAATCTTATGACCCATCACCTTCCCCTCTACATAGGGTCCCCTCTGATCTACTTCTAGGGAAGCTGCAAGCCTGCACTCCTCACTGTCTGAACAATCATCCGACCATTCATCGTTTATTCCATCCTCACCACGCAGTGGGAACTGTTGTACTGTGTTATTTTGACCCATTGTTTGACCTGTGACCTGTTGAGTAAGGATCACCTGTTGCTGTTCCATTGGAGCTAATGGTATCTGCATTTGCTGTCTAGGTACCATAGGAATCTGCTGGTGTGCCTGCTGCATTTGTACTGGTTGAACACGTGGCATTTGCATCTGTTGCACAGGTTGAAGTCCCTGCATCTGCACTATGTTATTCTGGAAATTTGGATTTTGGCCCCTCATTTTTGGACCCTTCACATTTTGAAATGTACAGACATCATTGCTTTGTTGAACAACACCATCCTGCACCACCATTGGGCATTCCCGCTTCCAATGCCCCACGCCCCTGCACGCGTGACATGGTGACACCTTTTTCATCCCTTGCACATCATTTTGAACCACAACAGTATTCATGTCTGGACCACGTTTCACATAGCCTCCTCGTCCTCGGCCTCTTGGTTGTGCCTGAAACTTTCCATTTCCCATGTGGTTGCTGCTGTATCACCTGCTGTACTCCATTTCCCTGCATCCCTGCTTGCGCTGCCTTAATCTGCATCACCATCACCTTCTCTTTCAACTTTCTCTGTTTCAACTCAATCTCGTCACTACAGTATTTCGCATACTGCAACACCTCATCAATCGGTTTCGCTTGCCAACAGATCAAATGATTTTTAATCATCTGGCTAATTTCTGGTCTCAGCCCTTCAACAAACCTGAACACAAGATGATTCATGTCTTTCGGATCAATGACCTCAGTTCCAATGTAATATTTGAATGCTTTCAACAATCTCTCGTAGTAAGCATGAATCGACTCTTTGGCCTCCTGTGATGTTCGATCGATTTTCTGCCAATCAGTCACTTTCTGCGACACTTTTTGTTTAAAAAACTCAATCACTTTATGATTGTACCTCATCACTTCTGCGGATGGTGCTCCAGTAACCTTATCCCTTGCTGGCTCGTCTGTCAGCCAATCTACGCCCCTCTTGCACTCAAGCCATAAGTCAGGTGGAACTATAATCTCAAACAGGGTATTCAAGTCCTCCCAGAGACATTTTGCAAGCTTCACAAATCTGTCCATCTGCTGATACCACTCTATCGGCCTCTCCCTCAACCTGGGGTAGTCATTTGTGAATGACAGAATGTCACCTCTCGACCACGGTACATGGACTAGAACCCCCCCAGCTGTCTCTCTCATTGGTAACATTTTTATTGTCCCCGTGTCCGGTGCGGCTTTAGCCTGCTTTGGTTCCGAACAATCACCATTCTCTTTAGCTCTCTTCTTTGCCCATCTGCCTTCCCATTTCTCTAAGGCTCCCCAAATTTGAGCACTCTGCAGTGTTTCTTTGAGGTGTGTCTTCATTCCGGTAGACCTAATGTGCTTGAAATCTTTAGGCTCGAAGTCTAATCTGTAGCTTCTTTTCAAATGTTTAGTACTCTCAATGTCAATGTTGTATTTATCCGCCAGGTTTGCCAACCTCTGATGCACCTTGCTCACTTCTCTAGTTATTTGGGGGGCACAGATACCTCAATTCAGCTTCCGTGTATGACTCTAGTCTGTTCACCCCCATTGTTCCTTCCACTAGTTCCATGGCTTCTACACCCAGTCTCACAAAATTCAGGTATTCTTCCCTTTCTGACCTCTCTGTGGTCACGGTAATAGTCTGCGGAGTGTTGAGTTTGTCCAACCACTCGTTGCACTGTTAAGCCTTGCAACAAAATATTTCCAGACTGCACCATTGGTGTCTGTGTATATTTGAACTCATTACCTGTGGGGTTAGTGTTCCCAAACCTGCTTGCCTCATTGTCTCCAAAGGAACCCCAATCGGACTAAAGTCTAACAAAGATCTAGACCTTTTGACTGTCTGTTCTCCCTGCAAGTATCCTGTGGACCCTCCTCTTATTGCCTCTTGGGTCATTACTCCCTGATCACATACGCCAGGCTTACCCTGGGCATACAGCGGTACTGGTGGGCCAACAGTAATTGGCAATGATATGGCAGCTGGTGTCTGACCAGGTCCCAAACCCTGTGGAGCATTAACTACCATAGCTTGATTCATCATAGGTGCTGTAGCTACTAACTGTGGTCCTGCAACTGGAGTGTAACTTGGAACCAGCTGTTGCTGCGGCTGGGGCAGCAATTGCGGAGTTGGTTCAATCTGCACTAACTTTGATCTCGTGTATACTGGATCAGGTGGCACTATCAGACTTGTAGTTGTTTCCAATACTGGAACATCAGGATAAATCCTTTGAATCTGTGGTGGCTGCAACTGTATCCGAGCGTCTGGCGCAGTGGGTACACTGACACCATTCTGTATCAAAACTGTATCACTTGTCTGTACTGTACTTGTGATGCCCTTATTTTGTGCCGGGTCTTCATAACCCACACTAGTGCTCTTTACATTATCATTTATGGCATATGGTGGCGGGCGATCATGTAACAACTGATTAAGAAACTCTTCATCGTCTGAATCATCTGCGTCTGCCCAAGACCTCTGAGTCTCCTTTGGCTTACTAAAGCCCATGTCTGTTTTACAAGTGGCTTTCTTTCCCTGTGTCTCGTCTTCTTGTGTTATTGCCGGAAACATTTT
This sequence comes from Pleurodeles waltl, assembly GCF_031143425.1. Lineage (NCBI taxonomy): Eukaryota > Metazoa > Chordata > Amphibia > Caudata > Salamandridae > Pleurodeles > Pleurodeles waltl. Next base: position 155,828,555 of record NC_090448.1, read on the forward strand.
AAGTCCGTCAACTACTCCTCTTCTCCACATCTTGCTCTCATTATCCCATCTAGCCTCAGCTAAGGTCTTTTCTGCTCTTTTCATTCTCCTTTCAAATTTCTGCTGTCTCTGTCGTATGGCCATCAAATCCCAGATTGCTAATGCCTCATACTGAGCTGGTCTCGGAGGTGGTTTTTGCACACTTAACATCATTCGCAAATTTTCTAGAATTCTTACATTAAACGTCCCGTATTCCTGAAACGCTTAACATCCCTCCTTCTCTGTCAATTTGCACCATTGCTTTATCCAAAGACATGGCGCAACTCCTTTCTCCTCCATTACAATACAAGCTAGAGTACCCTCAGGCGGTGTAGGCTCCCCAACACTCACTGTAATATATGTATCTCCCCTCAAAGCACTCTTTAGAGCCTTGACAAACTTCATTTTTGCGTCTTTTATTCTGCTTTAGAATCTAATCAGGAAGTGACTTTAATTCCCAGAAGACTCTTCACCCACCTTTCTCAACCTATTGCCTCTCACGGACGGCTGCCAATCCGTGCGCGACCCCTCTCAGCAACTGACCTATCACAGTGCAGTACCACTGAGGTCACACTCGCACACACTGCAGCTGACAAAGTCTTGCGGCTTGTCCTCCTCACACAAAACTAATGCATTATATTGCGAGCACCTTTAACAACAAAAACCTAAAATTTGCCGGTTTACTACAGGAAGGGTAACACAATCGCTTCAGAACTTTACAGAGATTTCACTTGAAGCCTCGGCCGCTACTCTCTCCTTCTCAGCTCCCACACTCGCAAGCAGAATTCGACCCGCAAATCCTACTATCGACTTGTCAATGGTTTGTTCTAGTGCGCTTTAGAACTTGCCAAATCCCCATCGAAGTTTTCATTCACACAATTTGACTCAAAACTCGACTTGTCAACCACGCCCGATTGACCTATTAAACCGCACAAATTACAACATAAACCCAAGTGTCTCCTACACTTGTCAATAAACTCCGGAGTCTTAGACCACGACGGGTCCGTACATCACCAACAACCACGTGGATAATTTTTTAGCACAAAGCACCACACTTACATGAAGTTCGCCGACTTCCCTACTCTCATACTGCGGAGTAAACTCACTCCTACTAAAACAACATTACCTGACCTAAATCCACACAAACTTCACAAGTCACCTGCAATATGCCTAAGCCAAGCGCAAATTCTACACCACACATACTATAACGCCGAGAACATACCTAACTCACTTAGGCGAGTTCCGAGATTCCGGGAAAGTCATGGGGAATTTAGAAATGCATCATACCTCCATTTGCATTATTTCGAAAAACACTTTTAAACAATGGTCCCTCGTCCTAGGGCCCCAAAGGGCCTAAACCGTCGCTCTGCTACCAGAACTGCTAACTCGTCCCTAATTTACTCACTTTGGGACTCGTTTTAGGCCAATGAATCTTTTTACCCTGATTGAAGACACCTTAGGACAAGACAACTAATCAGCATGTCAATCAATACATCAATAACGTCATCAATATTTACCACAATAAGACAATTCAAATTAGTCAAAGACATTAATAAAACTCAGAAACCACCATGACCTTGCAGTCATGAATGACCACACCAGTTTAGTACTATTATATGAAGTTTATTCCCTATTGATTACAATTCTACTAGTAAGTTTATTAGTCTCAAAACCAAGAAACACATTAACATAGTCACAATATGGCAACTCTGATAAGATTTCATCAAAGCAAGAATCACGAATATTAGAATATAGCATGACGTCAACATAGGTTATCAAAGAATCATTATCATGTTATTCAACAAAGCATAGATTCAGTCATTTGTCTATTTGCGTCTGTTTAGTGAACCCCTCATCTAACCTTGAATTAGCATTGGCATGTTGGGCTTCATGCAAAACAATTTAGCAACACCAATTTAGAAAACATCTAACTAGGGTCTCTGTCAAAAGAAGCAGTTGGTACCTAGAAAGGAAAAGCAAACAGACAATTACAGACAATTTCATTGTCATATAGTTACCCTCCGTATTGGGTCAGTATTCAGGTTCGGTCTTCGTCCTCAGGACATCAGTTGATTCGCCATCAGGAATTCAATAAGTCGGGTAAAGGGGCACTTCCCTCATAAGGAGGTAAAGTGTAAACGTGCAATATAAGGCAAGGATGGTTTTAAGAACCAAAAAGCAAAGTCTCTATGCAGAGTAACAAAGTGTCTGGGTCATAGCAAAATGAGACAGCATCTCCCTCTCATCTATCTCCTAGTCTCCTGTTCTAATTTACTTCCTTGTGTCAAGGGTTTTTATCCCTTTTCTGTTGTACAATCCCCTAAAAGTTAATTGGTTGGGGGTCAGTACCCCACTATCTCCCTCCAATAGAGTTTCAATGACTTCATTAAATTTGTCACCCCATAACAGTTCTCACGTAGTTTATTGGTCCTTATGATTGACGTCTTCAGCGGGTAGAATGCCCGGTATGATTTCATACTCTTGTGGTCCTCTTTGCATCTTTAGTCAGTGGCTCCATTGTATGCACCAGTTCAGGCGACCTTCTACCTGCGAGTAGTCTACACAGTTGCATTCAGCAAAAATGTTTCACTAAGCAAGTCGGATTTCATGAGAATGGATCTACTACAGTTACATTCATCTTCTAGCTTTGGAAAAACAAGATTTCATGTCCTTCAGCAAGTCAGCACACTGCACGTTAGAAAAACACATTTAATATGAAAACCAGGCAGCTAGGCCTCGACTCATGCTAACTGAGGTCTAATGATTTATTAGCAGAACTTTAACATATAACTTTTATTATTAGTGCAAAATTATATTCTTAACATAACATTTCAACATTACTAGTAAGTTTCATTAGTCATTGTATATATTGGCGGCCACTCCCCGTGGACACATTTCAAGCGCACGTTTAGCAAAATACATTAGTACATTTTCTATGTGGCATTATTAAGCATTAGTTCATAAACATTACATGTTAATTTCTACGTGAATAAGCTACGCTCTCTCACCTCCAATTGTTCCAGCAAGATGGGAGCACATATTTTGGCCTCCACAGCTAAGAGGGCTATTAAATATAATTTGAGGGGACTGAGCGATCCCCCTTTTTGTATAAATCAGGGCAGAAACAGACCCAGGGGTCTTGGTAAGCCCCCCGTGGCAGTTTCAGCAGGGTTTGCCAGGGTCTCTCTGACTTTGAAGGAAGTCCCCTGCAGAGTGGTGGGACTGCTGTGTGACCAGGGCTGGTGATTATCTGAATGGCAGTCTCCCAGGAGCGAGGGCATATCACCTGAAGTCTGCACTTTATGTTTAAAGAACTAAGTGTCTGTCTAGTATCTAGAAGCTTGCCTGCCAGGTGACAGAGCAGGTGAGTATGTCTGGCCTGCAGGAGGAGAACTTTTGCCTATTCCTGGTTGAAGAAAAACCCAAAGAAAGAGGCCTGTTTAAATGTGACGTCAGGAGTGACCTATGCTGCAGAGGGTGTCTCCTGGTCTATTAGGAGTTCCTAGCGAGAACCGCAAAAACATCCACATACTTCAGCATATCGACCCAGTCAGGCTGCAAATGCGTTGGTGCTCAGATCAGCTGAGTCGGGCTGCAACTATCTAGGTGTTTGCAGCATCAGTCAATGCTGTAATTACTTTTGGTGCTTACATTGACCCAGTCATGGCTCTACGATGGTCTCCTGACTCCAACATGCCATGATCGCCGAGTGCAGACCATTCCCAATAGGTCAGAAATTACAACTTGCCTCATGAATATTGATGAGGCTGGCCCCTTGCGATCCATTTGGGAATTGCAAACAGTGCCTGAGACACTGTCGTACATCACACTTTGCGAGTTCCTTATTGCATGTAAAAATAGTACATGTGGCCCTCTTGTGCTTAACCTATATTTTGCCATTGCCCTCTCCACTGAGAGCACTCCATAAAGTAGAGCTGTCCATGGTTCACTTGAACATCTGGGGGGAAAGACCTTGAAAGAGTTAAAAATGTGCATCCTTACTCCAGGAGTTTCTTTCAGGTGGCCTATATTGAAGGCACTAAGATTGCTTGGTACAACGGTACCTCCGGGATAATGGTAGAGAAGGAATCTGTAAAACCCATGAAAATTATCCCTTATAACCGACAACATGATTCCTCATACAGCAACGTTTTTACTATCCCAGCACCAGGGTGGAGCTTGTGGTAGATAGAAAGACAGCTAAATTAAACACTGGGTCAAAGATGGCATAAGCATATGTTAACTAATTCATTGACCTTATTGCACCTGTGGTAGTTGATGCTCTTTTTGGTATATTTTCAAGAGTTGGATAATCCTGGACCATGTTCTTTTGCATCATGGCTTTCTACAGGACAATGTGAAATGAACTGAGGTTAATGTACCAATTGGTGGGTGTAAATGTTTTCAAGCCCTTAAAGAGCACAATAGGAACTTTGGAACAACCTTAAACTTCGCATACCGTCCTGTAACATACTCGCTGTACTCTGAAATTGGAAGTGTTCGACAATTTCTTTGCAATTTGTTATAGTCTTAATGCTATAAAGTTGAGCCTTCAAAATTTATGATTAACATATAATCCTTTATTTGTTTTTTGGAGAGATTGTATTTGTGCTCATTAAACATTCTAGTTCTTTAAATGATGCTGATAACTTATGACATCAATGTGCCCATCCAGCTATATGCCCTAGAGCTAGACCCCAATACATTTCAGGCACAACTTTAGTCATGAGGTTCTATTTTAAACTGTGCTTGTTGTAAGGAAATAAAGAACAGAAAACAATATTCAACACCCTGGAACTCTGAAAACACATTATCACCCTATGAAGAGTGAAGGTTGAGGGGAGTGAGCATCCCTCCTGTTGTGAGCAGAGAACAGGTCAGTAGGTGATAAATCTGTCCTCTGACACGTCTAGCAGGAAGAATATACAGCAATGTTGGCCTGCTTTTACTGCCTGCTTTTGCAGACACCTGAATTAACACCCGACCAAGGCAAAGACAAAGGGCCTAGCTTGGATTTAAAGAGCAAGTGTCATGAGACGCCAGCTAGGTCCATGATTGTAATAAAATTGAAGTAGTAAAAATGCTGGACCTCTGAGTGATTGAGCGCTCTAACAGTCCATGGGCCAGCCCAGTTTGGGATGCCAATAAAGGAGTCAATGGACTTGTGCTCCTGTAAGGTGATACTAAGCTAAGACAGTTGCTGATCCTCTTCTTTGAGCTTGTAGACAATAGAAGAGAGTGAGCCACTAAAAGCTCAAGATAGATACCTTGTTCTGCTCAAGGTCCTGTTGGAACCCGCAAGCCAAAAATAAGCCACGCTTTCATGGAAAAAGATGTGGCCCGGTTGGAAGACCTGCCCATCCTAGAACATGGGGAACCAAGTTTGAATCCTGACCTTGGCTTGACATCCTGAGACTCATCTAATCTCAATGAGCCAAAAAATAGGTATAACACAATCTGTCTTGTCTCCCTGGAACAGGTGTGGACTATGAAAAACCGTCAAGGAATGTGGCGTCTGCCTGTTTCCCACACTCTAGGCTCATACAGCAGGAATTAAACAATTAACCTTATACAATATGGAAGCAGAAAGCCTGATATTAATCCCCGCTTCACTGAATTGTGACGGTAGGCGAATACGGAGTCTTCTTTTTCTTCATTATCAGAAAGCACCTTCAAATATGAGCGCAGGATGTGCGCTGTACAAAAACCTCTTGTGTTTCATTTATCAACCTATAACGTTACTCAATCTAGACCACATAAAAGGTACACCACAGCTGACGTGCAAAGGACATTGCAAACAGGGAGGGGTGCGTGAATGATTCTACATTCATGTTTAAATGCTCTCACTTTTAATAAATGCTTCTCAATGCAGAGATGAAACACTAGGGTGAAACGCTGCTACAAGTTAAAGAAATACTCTATTTTAAAGAGACTATTATATCTTTATAATAATATAATGTTTGTTGCATGATTTACATGCCACGTTTTCAAGTCTCAGATCGTGGCTGTATGGTATAAAAGCCTCAACCAGACGTATTTCAATCACTGAAGGGATTGTCCGTTTTGCAAGTATGCAGCATTTGCCGAGAGGTGTACCTTCATGGAACTATAAGTTAACAATTTTACTGTAAAAACAGTAAGTATATGACAATATCATTGGGGGAAACTCCCACTGAATCAATGGTACAATAGATAATTTGTTAATCGTATCCACTTGCTGTCATGCCACGTAAAACAATAATGTAAACTTGAGATAACTGCAAGTACCCAGACTCTAAGAGTTCTGGAGCCGAATCATCAGATTGAGTCTCACAGTTGTGGGGTAGCAAAGCTGCCCTTCACGTTGAGTCAACAGGTTGTGATGAAGCAGCAGCTTGAAAGGTGGTTCAAGAGCCAGGTCTCGTCGTGGAGTAGTGTGCGTACACCAAAGGTTAGTGTCACTGATTCCAGTCCCATCTTCTGTACAACATAGGGAATTGGTCCATCTTCTGTACACCATAGGGAATTGGTCCATCTTCTGTACACCATAGGGAATTGGTCCATCTTCTGTACACCATAGGGAATTGGTCCATCTTCTGTACACCATAGGGAATTGGTCCATCTTCTGTACACCATAGGGAATTGGTCCATCTTCTGTACACCATAGGGAATTGGTCCATCTTCTGTACAACATAGGGAATTGGTCCATCTTCTGTACACCATAGGGAATTGGTCCATCTTCTGTACACCATAGGGAATTGGTCCATCTTCTGTACACCATAGGGAATTGGTCCATCTTCTGTACAACATAGGGAATTGGTAATGGAGGAGGGTAAGGTGTGAGCAATTGTGCCGGATCAATCTAACCAGAGAGCACTTTCGAGGGACTGGGAAGTGGATACCTGGTGCTGTAGGAGTGACCTTTTCTGTTGTTGCACATGGCTAGCAAGTGAATCTGAAAAATAGACACCCCGGGAAACTTTGGAAGCATTCATGTAATGCTACAGTGTCAAAGTCCAAACAATGTATGCCTTGATTGCTAATCTCCTGAGCAGAGGAAAAGTCAATGTTTACTCCTAGTAACTTCTCCACTAGATGATGAATGGGACGGGCTAGAGCCTCAGGCCAAATCTTTTGATCACGTTTGGTTACCTGAGGTTAGTGTGTTCCTTGCTGCTTCTGTATGTGGCACATTGTTGTAATTTTGTTTGTTCGAATCAGGACCATTGTCCCCTGGTGATGTTTAACACGCTGTGATAGCTATGAATTCTGCTGTCAGTTCTAGTACATTGATGTGAAGCTGTCCCTCTACAGGGCTCAATTTGCCTTGGGACTGATACACTTGTCATATGTGTTCTCCAACCTGCGAATGAGGCATGTGTGTTTGTTGTGCCTGAAGGTCTGTAAATAGTCTGCCTACAATCACATATTCCTTATACAACTGTAGCAACCTGTGCATTACAATGGGTGAGTACACCAGATCCCCACAATTCCCAGTTGCTTGAGTCAATTGGCTTGTTATAGACTACTGAGGCAAATGCATGTGTAGGCATGCACAAAGAACCAGTTATGCCATTCGTATTACTCTTATCATCCATTTCATTTCTTTCCTCACTGTCTGACTGAGGTATGGCAGAGAGGAATTGTTTAATGAAACCTGCAACCTCACTTATGTGGAATAGACTATTACTTTGGTGTTATTGCTTGAGCAGCCCAAAACCTTTCAGATCTATTGAGTTTGCAGACGTGATTTCTTAACATTGAGGGTGAAACCTAGTTTGTTCAATAAAAACCCAATCTTTTGGGTGTATGGTAGATATTAGAGATCAGTCTTCCTCTTCCCAATCAATGGTCTAAGTAAGAGTATAATTGTTGACAATGCAAGTGCACTGCAGCTGCCGACATTTGGTAAACACGCATGGTGAAGATTGTATTCCAAATTGATAGGCTACAAGAAATCTGAGGTATCATCGATGGCTTGGATAAATCAGTGTATGGAAATATGCATCTTTGAATCATAATGAAATCCCCCTGCATCAGTAGTAGCATGATCTTTTGCATTGCTGTCCTCTTGAAGCAGATAGTCCTCATGTATTTGTAGAGCATCCTCTAGCCTATTTTTTGTTGATCTGGAGGAACGTCTTCAATCGCTCTATTGCAAAGTAACAATGCAATTTGCTGAAGTAGGAGAGGCAAATGATCTCTGCACATCATGTTTTTGTGTCAGAATGTCTTTAGCAAGGTAACGGAATTTGATTAAATATTCACCTGTGAATGAATGAAGTATCCAATTACTCCGTTTTTGGAAAGATATTAAAACAGCTGTTGCAGCAAAGACTCACCTCCTGGTCCCTGAAGACGGTCACCCTAAGTTAGTTTAACCATTTGCTTGGACTCCCTGTAAGATGATGTGCAGCTGAGGTGGGCAGTACTTAAAGCAAGCCCATATGTACAGGTTCAAAAAATGCTTTAACAAGGATTTAAACTACCAAAAGTTTAACTGTTTGTTCGTGAGAGTCGAATAATTTTCCAGTTGGTGTCCCCTTGTGACATTGCACTTCCTCTGGATTTTTACACCTTTTGTCTCCATCTTCAGATTCTTTTTTTTCTTTCGTTCTTCCTATCTTCTTGGTGGAGGCAGATGGGACTGTTGTGAATCCAGAAAATTCTTAAAACTGCAAACTATACCTACAGGTAAGAAACGTCATGAAGATGGGTAGTGATTCAAAAATAAATGTGCTAACACCTTTTGCTTGAACTTCCTTTTTCATTTTAACATCAACACAGTAATGTTTTGTAAAGGTGTGGACAGAAGGCCAAGTTGTTTCCATGCAGATATCTTGTAATGGGGTATTTTGTATGAATGTGATCATTGCGCCCTTCCTTCAAATTGAGTGTGCGCTTGGTGTCCTTGTTAATTTTTGTCCTGCACTGTTGTAGCACTAACGAATTAATTGTGCAATCCATCTTGCTATTGTGCAATTTGTAACTGATTTTCCCTAGTAACCTTTTGAAAAGGAGATAAACAATTGCAGAGTCCTTCTAATCTTTGTCTTTTCAATGTAGTACATACATAATGGCACATCTTGCGGATAATGTGTGTAATGTTCTTTCTTCAAGACTATTTGGGGGGGAAAAACTTGGTATTCTGATTAGTTGGTTAATGTGAAACCACCTTTGGTTAAAAAAAAAAAAATAATTGTGGATCTGCTCTCATGACAACTCCGTCTTTGTGAATTAGTAAATAGGGTTCCTGGATTGCGAGTTCTTGAATCTCACCGACTCGATGTAGAGACATAACTGCTAAAAAAGGTAGTCTTTAGGGTTAGCGTCTGTAAAGAGGCTTTGTGTAGCAGTTCAAAGAGTTTCTTCATGAGCTGTGTAAGAACCAAGTTTAAGTTCCATGTGGGAGCTGGTACCTTTTTTGGTGGTGGTATTCTCTTCACCCAGTCTTAAAATCTCTTGACCACTGGTGCTGTAAAGAAACTCCTTCCAATTTGACCTCCTGTAATGCCACAATAGCTGCTAGATGTACCTTTAAAGATGTGTATGTTAGACCTTCTTGTAAAAGGTATGTTAAATATTTCAACAGTTTTTTCCCATGTAATTTTCTTGCTTAAATTATTTCTTATACACCATAGTGAAAATGTTTTCCATTTTGCTGTGTAAGATTTTCTTATTACTGGTTGTCTCACTTCTCTCAATACTGTCATGGTTTGTTCTGGTAAATTCATGTATTGTATTGTAATTATATTTATATAGCGCTTAATACCCCTGACAAGGCGTCGAAACGCTTTTCGGTGAGTAGCACGCTACTCTGGAACCCAACATGTGTCTAAATTCAGTGTCTTCAAGAGCCATGCATTCAGTTAGAAATACTCGGGTTCGGGGTGCAGCACCTTCCCATTTTCCATGGGTAGTCAATTTGGCAGTTTTAGACAATATCCTTGGGCTAGTTGTACTATTTCACGTTACCATGTTCATCTTGCCCAGGAGGGTGCAATTAAGATCAATGTCATGTGACATATTTTGCATTTGTTGATGACCCTGTGTAGCAGAGGAATTTGGGGGAAAGAATATGCAAATATCCCTGACCAGTTCATCAAAGGCCATTCCCTTGAGAGTGAGGATGTGGTTGCCTCAAGGGAAAGTTTTGGCATTTAGTGTTCCCTGGAGTTGCAAACCGATCTATTGCTGGGGTGCCCCCATTTTACTGAAGATTATTTGTACCACCTTGTAATTGAGCTCCCATTCGTGTGAGCACGAGGCCTGTCTGCTTTGTTTGTCTGCTTCCCAATTTCCTTTCCTAGTAGATGTATTGCTTATATGACTATGTTCTTTTAAATTGCCCATGTTCAGAGTTCCTGGGCTAATTTGAACGGAGGGTACAACTGAGTTCCCCCTTGTTTTTTTATATAAAACATTGCGTTGTCCATCTGAATGAATATGGTCTTTCCCTGAATTTGTCCTTGGAATGCTTTCACAACTAGAAACACTATCTTCAATTTCAGAAGACTGATGTGTTGTACTGCCTCCTGATTCTTACAGATTCCTCATACTTTGTGTGTCCATATGGGCTCCCCTTCCTATATGTGATGCATCTGTGGTTGTCATTACTGAGGGAATTGGTTGCTGAAAGTCTTCAATATGTAATATTTTCTCTGTTGAACCACCTGATTTTCTCCTGCACCTTCTGCATGACAACCACTAGATCTTCCCAACTCCCTGCTGCTTGCTACCAATGATTTTGGAGCCGCTCTTGTTCTGGTCTTGTACACATTCTCACATTTTGAATTAAGGGAAAAAGTAGAACACAAAAACTTTTTTAGATCTTAGAGAAAATAGTAGAATTTCCAGATCCAACCATTAGATGGAGGGATAAAGCAGAGCACGTGAATCCAGAAAAGATTCACGCTGCAAAACTATATCACTAGGTACATATTATTTCTACACATTATTTCTACAGAAATAATGCACATCTTTCATACATTTCAAGCTAATCCATTGAGTTAATAATACAATATTTACTTCTATTACGTGATGAGTAATGCCTTCACTTACTAACACCACTTACTTTAGAACACCATGAATCTATAATACTAGGCTCTAACCTGGACTCACTAAATGATTTTCTTGTATAAGCAGCGCCTTCAGGAAAAAGTGCTAATTTATTGTCGTACTTGGGGAAACTGTGAACTGCCCTATAATATGAGTCTTTGTGTCTCTTGTCAGAAAAAGGAGACAAACTGTAAACTCCTTGGCATAAAATGAAATTAAGACATAACAGAGCTTGCTGTAGAGGCTTATGTTTTAGTCGAAATGGAGCACGAAGGCCTAAAAGGGATAGTAGTCTTTAATCTCTCATACAAGGGTTTACCAATAGAACAACTGTGGGCAGTATAGAACTGAATGTTTGGCACATACGTATACAAGACACTTTCTCATATCTTGATATGACCTTCAGAGGAGCCTCATATTTCAGACATTTTATGCAATCCCATTGTAAAACCACTACTCAGTATTTTAAACTTGGCAGTCTTTATGAAGCAAAGGGGCAGTTAGCCTTCAGGACAGGTGTTCTATGTTTGAATATTTTGTGGGTAATGTTGCAACAAATTTCTTGCTGCTGCATTACATCTGATTTCTGGTGTGGCTCTTTGAGGTTAAGTGGATAGAGGGCAAAAAAAACAAAAAACAAACGAAATTGGGGGCGCCATCCAAGTTGGGCAATATGCATGTGACATCATGGCATGTGGCATCACAGGAAATTGCATCACAGCCCAGGACATCACAAGAAGTGACACCAGATCTTCATACATCACACGTCTAGTAGGATTATCATGAGTACATTTTAGCTCATTACAATATTTAACAAGTTAAATTTTGAGTTGGGTTGTGAAAAAAGTGATCAATCAATCAATCAATCAATCATAGCATTTGTAAAGCACACTACTCAAACCGTGATGGTCTAAAGGCCAAGAGGGGAGGGAGGACTGCTACTGCTCGAACAGGTGTCTCCTGTCTGTTGCAGGTGGATAGGAAGAGTGTTACATGTCTTGGTGGCAAGGTGGGGTAACGATCTGCCACCGGTGGTCCTTCTATGGATGCGTGGAACGGTGGTGGTGAGGGCAAGGTCAGCGGAGTGAAGCCGGCGGGTGGTGGTGTAGAAGGTGAGTCATCTGTTGAGGTATTCTGGTCCAGCATTGTGCAGTACTTTGTGAGCGTGGGTGAGGAGCTTGAACGTGATTCTCTTGTTGATGGGGAGCCAGTGCAGGTCTCTCAGGTGGGCTGTGATGTGGCTGTGGCGGGGGATGTCCAGGATGAGGTGTGTGGAGGCGTTCTGTATGCTTTGCAGTCGTTTCTGGAGGTTGGCCGTGGTTCCTGTGTAGAGGGCATTGCCATAGTCCAGTCTGCTGCTTACGAGGGCTTGGGTGACCGTCCTTCTGGTTCCAGTGGGGATCCACCTGTAGATCTTCCGAAGCATGCAGAGGGTGTTGAAGCAGGAGGAAGAGACGACGTCGACTTGCTGGGTCACTGATGGCTATGAGTCCAGAATGAACCCCAGGTTGCGTGCGTGGTCGGTTGGTGTCTGTGCGGCTCCCAGGGTAGCAGGCCACAAGGAGTTAGCCCAGGCAGAGGGGGTGGAGCCGAGGATGAGGACCTCAGTCAGGCAGCTGTTCTTCATCCATTCGGTGATGGCCTTCATTCCATCGTGGAGGTTGGTTTTGGCGGGGACCTTGGTGAGGGAGAGGATCAGCTGAGTGTCATCGCCACAGGAGATGATGTTGAGGTCGTGTGATCAGATGATGTTTGCGAGCTGTGTCATGTAAACGTTAAAGAGGGTCGGGCTGAGGGATGACCCTTGGGATACGCCACATATGATCTTGGTGGCTTCAGAGCGGAATGAAGGGAGGTGGACTCTCTGGGTTCTGCTGGTGAGGAAGGAGGGGATCCAGTTCACGGCTCTGTCGCGGATCCCCGATTCGTTGAGGCATGTGCATAGGGTGTGGTGGCAGGCTGTGTCAAAGGAGTCTGTGAGGTCCAGGAGGATGAGGGCCGCTGTTTTGCCATTGTCAAGTTGGTTCCTGATGTCATCGGTGGCGGCTATGAGGGCGGTTTCGGCCTGTGGTTGCTGCGGAATCCGGATTGGGGCAAGTCCAAAGTGTTGTTCTCCTCAAAGAAGCGGGTCAGTTGTTTGTTGACAATCTTCTCAATTACTTTTGCCGGGAAGGTGAAATGGGCCGGAAGTTCTTCAGGTCCTTTTGGTCCACCCTGGGTTTCTTGAGGAGGGCGTTGATCTTGGCGTGTTTCCAGCTCTCTGGGAAGGTGGCGGTCTCAAAGAAGCTGTTGATGATGTTCCAGAGTTGGGGTGCAATGACGGAGCTCGCTTTGTTGAAGGTGTGGTGAGGGCAAGGGTCCGATAGTGATCCAGAGTAAATGGTGTTCATGATTTTGATGGTGTCGTCGTTGACGTGGGTCCAGGAGAGCAGGAGGCTGGTGTGGTGGTGGGGCGCAACGGTGAGTCTGTGGTGTCGGTGGTTGACGGGGGGGTCTGGGTATTGAAGCTGTCATGGACTTCTACGATCTTGCGGTAGAAGGTGGCGGCTAGGGAGTCGGAGAGGTCTTGCGATGGTGGGATGTCGCTGGCGTTGGAACCGGGGTTGGAGAGTTCCTTCACGATGCTAAAGAGCTCCTTATAGCTGTGCGCATTGTTGTGGATGCAATCTTTGAAGGAGGTTCTGTGGCGGTTAGGATGAGTTGTGGTGTCTGCGGATGGCATTCTTGAAGGCTGTGTAGTTGTCCAGTGTCTGTTCTTTGCGCCACTTCTTCTTGAGTCTTCGACATGTTTGCTTGGATTCTTGGAGGTCGGCAGTGAACCAGAAGGCCTTTCTGTCAGTGCGTCTGTTTGAAGGTTTCTTGATCGGGGCAAGAGTGTTGGCACTGTCATCGATCCATTGCCTGAAGTTGCATGCAGTTGTGTCGATTGGTGGGTTCCGGGAGAGTGTGCTGATCAGCTGATCTTCGGTGACTTTGTTCCATCTGCGGGGTGGTGCGTTGTGGGTTTCTCGAAGGTGAAGTGGATGCAGCGGTGGTCGGTCCAGTGGAGTTCGGTGGTGTGGCTGAAGCAAATGTGTTTGCTGGCGTAGAGGACAGGGTCGATTGGGTGTCCTGTGGAGTGGGTGGGTGTCGTGATGAGCTGCTTGAGTCTGAGGCTGGCGAGTACGGTGGTGGAGCTGTGTCGTCATTGGTGTTCCCGAGGTGGAAGGTCAGGTCCCCATGAGTATGTAGTCTGCTGATGCGAGGGCGTGCGTGCTTACAACATCGGTGATGGAATCGCTGAACTGCTGTTGGGGTCCGGGAGGACAGGGTGGGGGGCTGTAGACATAGATGAGGGTCCCTCTGAGGGTGGTGGTTGGATCGGTGTGGATCTGGAAGTGTAGGTGTTCGGAGGCGCTGAGAGTGTCTTCGGTGCTGGTCGTGATTCTGAGGGTATTCCTGTGGACGATGGTGATGCCTCCTGGTCTGTTGGTGCAGTCCCCATGGGTGATCTTGTAGCCGTCCGGGATGGCTATGGCGATGGCGATGTGAGGTGCTGAGGAGGGGTTCATCCAGGTCTCGGTCAGGAAGGCAACATCCGGGGAGGCTGAGTCGAGTAGGTTCCAGAATTCGATGGCGTGTTTGTGGATGGTGCGGGTGTTAAGGATGCATCTGAGATAGTTGCATCCTGCCCTGGTGGGCAGGTCGCTGGCATGGAGGCTAGTGAAGGTGCAGCTCCGGCAGAAGAAGGGTCTACGGGTGAGTCACAGGGTGGCCTGGTGGCAGGTGGAAGAGCGGCCGGCGATGGGCGCGTGAAGGGTGACGGCATTATAGCGGCGTCATATGTCGCAGCAGTGGGGGAAGCGAGAACCAGGGGTTCTGGCGTTGGGCGCAGACAGGCTTGCCTTAGGCACACCTTTGGCCGCCATTAAGTAGGGAGGTGGGAGAGAGGACAGCTGGGAGGCGGGGCGGAAAACAGTGCGAAAAAGGGGTGTGGGCCGGCAGGGATGCAGCGCGAGAGAGGAAGGGGCAGGACCGCAGGGGCAGCAGTGGCGGTGGAGAGTGAGAGAAAGCAAAAGAGAAAGAAAAAGAGAAAGAGAGAGCAGAGTGAGAGGAGAAAGAAACGGGGAGGAGAGAGTGAAACGCAGAAAGCAAATGACAAAAGGGACAGAACACGAAAGGAAAAGCACACAGAGTGAAACAAACAGAGGCAAAAGAGGAAAAAAGGAGAAGAGAGGCAGAGGGCAGCCTAGTAGAAGAGCAGAGCTCTCCCAGTGATGTTCTGATGCAAAATCTGGGCCTCAAATTATACATTTATTCTTTAAAACTCTGCCACAAACAAATTGGCAACCAGGAGAAACAGAATAATAATAATGGTCAGATAACTCTGGAAGTTGCCGCATTTGCTAGAGAGATCTGTGTTTTAGCTAGTCATACTTTTGAATCAAAGTAGTATAGAGGGTTAATATATCTTTTGCAAAGCACATCATGTAACATACAAATGAGAGATTTATAGTGTATGTAGATAGGTAAGTGGTTGCTACTTTTAAACACAGAGATCCTTTTGTTACTTGAGGCTGATAATTTGTAATCATTCTAATGAAGCACATTAAACTATGAAGGGCATGTGACTTCTACACATTGTAACCCTCACTCTCTCATGTAACACATCCTGTACATTGATTTACACACTAATATAATTTACTGTCAAAGTATAATGTGTACGTGTAACAAAGTGCTCTGTCATCCTGCATTGGGATGAGAAGCGCTATAACAGAAATAAAATAGTGGTATTTAAATTGTTATTTGTGTACAAACTGGGGCAGACCAGCGCATCTGACATTCCTTCAGTGGCTTCACATCTTTTATATACAGGGACTGAACACAGTAAAAAGCATGCTCGTACGAAGTAACAAACTGTGTGCATTTGTTTCCCCTCCAATGCATTTACATTTAGGTGTGAGGCTATAAATAGCTCCCACCCAGGATGCTCGAACAAAAGGAAGCCTTGCCACCTGCACAGTTGCTGCCTGGAACTAAAGCAGACAACGTACAGATGCTGCAGAATGTGTCCCAGTGTTTAAAAATTACACCGGGATGAGTTCAGCGTGGTTCAGTGTGACCCAACTTCTTGGCAGGGTGGACGGCTTGTACCCTGTGAAAAGAGTGAGTAGACAGTCTACCCGCAAGCACCTTCAAGTTGTGCACTGAGAGGATCTTGGAAAAAGCATGCTGCATACATATAAGGAATGGGACGAAGAGGGAATGTCTGGATTACTTACTAATCATTACTGTGGTTCTTTTTTCCTCCTCCCAGTACTTACGCTACAGCCCACCCACCTGATGACACTTTGCTTCCGGAGGGTTCTACAACCTGATGGTCGCAGTTTAGGTGCAGGCACCCCTCACAGCCCATGCAGTCTGTAGATGAAGTTATGAGACAGGACTAAGAAGGGCTGCCAGATCGAGGGGACGCTCTCATACGCATGTTATTACTAGGAGATGGAAGTGAGAATCTGAGTAATGATGGTTACGTAATACACAGATTTTACCTAGAGTCAAAATCCAATTCAAGACTCTGTAAAACGGGTCAACAATGCCTTGTACAGCATAATCTTATCTTTGACCTCTGGTCAGGTTGAAGCATCATCGTTCTTGCCAATATATTTTTCGGTCTGGAAATACCTTCAAAATAATTCTGCGTATTAACCATGAAAATATCGATTACTCCAGTTACGCAGAAATATTCTGTTGTGTAAGGGGAACACGTGGATATTTCATACAGAAAATAACCGCTGGGAACATTGAGAAAACATAATGATGGCACATTATGGTTTAATGTTAAGTGTTGCTGAGGATCTGCTACAATACAAAGTATTCTATTAAAACAGACTGTGCGGACCACGGAAGAAATTATTTATAACAATTTTAAAAACAGGCCATTTTATTCCAAGTGTTATTGGCAGTACCATAAAACAGTACATAGTGTCCAAATAACAAAAACTACCTACTTTCATCCTACGGCATATACACACGTAGACAACTATTTGGTCATAAATGTACAGTATACAGCCTCTCATTTTTCAGGCTTAATTTTACAACAGTCTTTATGTACAGAAAATAAGCCCCATCAACATTTAAGATAAAAAAAAATACATAGAGTGGTCTTACAGGCAACCATGGGGGAAAGCTATTTCCAATTTAGTTTGAAATGTATTCCCAGAACTCGCGAACACTGAAGCAAATCTAACCACCAAATGAAAAAAATGTCCATAGGTGGCATCAATACATTATTAAGGGTGTTTTTGAGGTTAGGGGCCTCTTAAAATTACAAGACACACATGCACTTTGACAAAGCTTTCCTCCTTCGGATTGAAATACATAGCAAAATATGTGTTTGTCAACACCGAAGAAAACAAAATTCAACCAGAGTGCAAACGACGAGCTATGTGTGTTTTACTGTGGGTAGCACATGCTTTGTGGATATTACACAAGATAAAGACGAGCTTTTCAAAACACTAGCTCCATAACACTTTATCCAGGACCGAAATGGTAACCAGTCTGGAGTCAAAACATTGTCCATGTATACTTTGAGAAGTACTATTATGTGTTATTTGTTCACATGTTTTTATTTACTCATACAGTATGAGGTACAATGACAGGCTCCGTTTAAGTTTCAAAATTCAAACTCAATGGGACTATATTAAGATACGGACAATATTCTCTAAATACCTCGCTATACATACAGTTTAAGAAGCAGATCCATTTCATCATGCGAAGGCACAAGAAAAAACCCTGGGGTGGCTAAATGTAGATCACTGACGAGCAAGGCCTTCAGGCTTGTCCAACTCTGGAAAGATCATTTTGGAAACAGGACATGTCTAAATTGCACATGCGCAAACACATCTTTTCAATCAAAATAACAGCAATTATTTAGCTGTGCAGCCTCAAGAGCTATTATCTGGAAGTAACAGCAATTATTTAGCCATGCAGCCTCAATGGCTATTATCTGGATGAAGAAACCCCTGTATACTTAATACATGTTTTTTTCCTCACAATTTGAAATATGAGCACTTGAATTTGCTGGGCGGCTTAAATAGCACAATTTAAAATATTCTGACAAATTACATTTAAACACCAGGTACCAGGGTACAATCTTATGTAGAACATGGATACTTTGTAATCTTTCACTTTGTTTTAACTTAAAAGGTCACTTTCATTACACCAAGGAACACAGTTCTATACTAAATTTTGCTACTCCAAAGTCAGGTCATTTGCGTTTCTTATTTGTTTTCCCCCAAAACATTATACTGGGCAATTTGGGAATACAGAGTTCCTTTAAAAAAATAAAAGGCTACATCTGAATCCAGTAATTTCCATGTATAGTTGTGTGCAGGCTTTGCAGAAAGCTTTGTACGGTATTTAAGCACACAGTTATAATGACTTATGGTCGACAAGATATTCTCTGCAAATTACATTAATCTGAGCCTTTTGTCTATTTTTATTTTAACAAACTTTCTCCTTAGTTTCGTTTGAAAATTCAATAACAAATCATGCCAACCACCAACACTGTGGTGCACCCATCTTCAAATATATCATTTTGGGTGGTCTAATGAAAACGTTGCAGGCATACTGAAAAACGTTTCTACAGATAGCTAACCAGATATCCCCAGCATGGGTGAGAAGAACAGAAGAGAGAGGGGTCTTGTGTTTAATGATTCACTATCCCAGTGCCGAGTTTTTTTAAGGTTTAGGTCTGAAATGTTTCAGACTTTCTTTATGCGAAATAAAAATCGCCCTCATTTTTTTTTTCATTTAAAAAAGTAAAACCTTTCCTGTTTTAGAAAGGTTACAAAAGGTTAATATTATTTAATTCCTAATAGTCCTCTTTTTAGAAGAAAACGGAGTGTATTTTTCATGAAGTGGTAATACAGCCTTGGCACAGTTGTTCATCGTTAAGATGTAGCAACAAAAACATTAAAATAAATTCTCCAGAAGAATTAAGTCATGTAGACAACCAGGTATGCTAAATCTGTAAAATGTTGCTAAAGTTCCAAAACATCTAAAAAAAAGTCCAGAAGTAAGCTTCAGCATCACGAATGTAACATTAGCAAAAGATGGCTCACTGATTCCAGCTGAGTTTAAGAAAGACCCAGTTTTCATGATAGGGGTCCAATTAACTAATCCCAAATTTTAGACATCTACACGGTAGATTTAAATCTTCATTTCTAAAAAGAAAAGGTAACGTTCCCTACCTACAAAAGTTATATACGTGTTCAAAGCAATGCATTTATTTACAATTACGATTTTCCAATGTGCAGTGGTATTAAATGGCTATCCTTGCAACAAAAACTCATAAAAAAGGTGAAACTTCCAGCTTCCAATTGCAAAGTTTTACAGTACAGTAACAAAACAAAGAGACAATGAGCAAATACAAAACAAAACATTTTTAAAAGTAGTAAAACCAACTGGAAAAAATTAAACTGTTAGGTCAATCCTGGTAATAGTGATGTCAACGAAGTCCCATACAATCACACTTTGAAGATAGGTTGCAAAATATACGGAGAGCAAAGTAACTCCATAATCAAAGAAGTCCTCGCAATAAGATCTTCACTGCTTCGGCAGCGGGCAATGTCATTCACCTCGGCCGATCTTGCTCAAGTCATGTTCCTCATTATTATACACATCAACACTCTGCTCCGACATGGGCAGCGTGGAATAGGTTACACCACATGTTCCAATGAGGCGAACATTCTGTTTTTTTGTAATATACAACCTCTATGTACAAAATGCAGCGAATACCTATTTTTCTAATATACTCTTTCACTACAAAACAAAATGCTGTGCTTTCCCTCATTTTGGCATATTCTTATAATTAGAAAGAGTGAACATATTTTTATCACATCCATAGATTAATGCGTGTATGTGGCCAATAATTGTTGACATCTGGGGAAAGTGTTGGACTCTCTGGGTATTTGACTGATAATTCTGCACTACAGAGGATTACGCTTGTCAATGTTTATGACTGCTATGATTGGTAATGTGCATATGCCAAGCCATCTTATTTTAGCCATAAAAAATGTTGTGTTAGTGTACAATAGCGCCTGAAAGATCAATTTATGCATTATATATAAAAGCAGTCACAAGAACCTTTTTTTTTTTTTTTTTTTTTAAACAAAGGTTTGCTCCATGTTTAAATAACTTGTACAAAAATATGATTCTGCAACTTCTACTTCTGATACATATGTATAACTCCTTGCCACTGGATTCTTTGTTTCATATAAAATTACCCCCGTAAGGCACACTGGCTATTGTTTCCATTGTTAACAGATGAAACCGGTCCTTCTGAGTTGTATGGCATGAAATTTGGCACAGAAGCAAAACTAAAGGTTTCAGAAACTTCAAAAAAAATAAAAAATACATCGGAACAAAGAAATGTCCAAATGAAAAAAGTGAGGACCTCACAGACATTAAAACAGAGAGAACCATGCACATTAAACACCAAGATCGTCTGCCCACTAAACATTTGATGACCCATCATCATGAACTTATGAAACAAAATATAGTGGGTATTTTTGCACATTGTATTTTTAAACTTGTACTAGAACTAACAATGGTTGTAATTCAGCATAGTGGTGTGTTTCTTGGCAAATGATTGCGCGAATTTATTTGCGCCACTCGTCTGAGACAAGGCAAAAGTCTGCCAACAATATTGCCCATGAACACCCTTGAAGAGCAGTTCCTTCAAGTACCCTGGGGAGATGTTGGCGTATGGATACAAACAGAACCTGTCTGCTAAAGTGGCTATGCATATCAAATTTGAAAGATGTGCTATAAAGGTGCTATGGCTTGCAGTGCTTCAGGGTGGATGTGATGCGGTAGTTCTGCTTTACACACATCAGGAACCAAAGACTTGCTGCCAGGAATTACAGACAATTCTTCTTCTCCTAGAAATCAAAGGAATACACATTTTAAATAAAAGGTAATTGCTTTGAACTCAGTTTCAAAAATCAAACATTTTGAACGCCAATAAGATATATGAAGGATGCACACACATGTAACTCTGAAAAGAATTCCTGTATTTATTCTTGATGATGGTTTTTAAGAGATTAATTTTGCTTTGTGTTTGTATCAATTACTCATCAAGTTGCAAAATTCTATTACAACGCTTTGACACCCCAGGTAGAGAATAAATATAGCCACTCCACCAAAGACCCAGTGTACATCAATGGTAACGTGATGGCTCATTCCTATTGCTGCCATTACCGCACACAACTGAGCCAATACGTCCACTACCATGGGTCACCCCCAGACAGGTGAAGCATCAAGATGAAGATGGAGATGGAGATAGCAGGGTGTAAAATGGAACACCCAGTAATGCAAGGATGCTCTGATGCAAGAAAGGGAAATTGTCTCTTTAACAACTGTTTGTAAAATACACAATTGTCAGAGTTCAATTGGCCCATCGGGGATCTGGGCCCTAGTGCCACTGCACCTGCTACACCAATGGGTTTACACACACCCTGGGCACATCTCCAACTCTAAAGCCATTCTTAGCAGTTATAGCCACCAGCAGTGAGGCAAAGTCAAAAGACACCATAGGTGGTAAACCCTTGGAACTGGTATAGACTCCAAAAGGGTGTTAGGAGGGACAAGGAGACTCAAGAACCATCAGCACTTTACCCCTGTTAACCAGCAGTAAAGTGCCTGTGCTCCCTCTTTATACATGGTTGAATAGGCGTACTCCTATTTAGAAAATTTAACTTGACTAAAAGTCCTTAATATATGGTGCAAAGTGTACCCAAGGTCTGGTTATTAAATGTCACTAGTGGACTTAAACACTCACTATGCCATCCATTAAAGTAGGAAAGCAAACATATCTTCAGGCCCATCATTGTACAGTGATTGTAGCAGTGTAAAAACTGCAATTTGACCTGTGAACTTAAACCATCTATTAATAAAGTTTGCTTTAAGTAAGCCTTGTAGCCCACAAGAGAGGATGCAAAGTATTAACAAGCATTTACAATGCATCGGGTCTCGTGATTGCGTTGTAAACTCCTAACCCGACTTTTCACCTATCGGGCAAAAGTGCATTTATGTACATAACCCGAAAAAGTGAAATCAAGTAAGTAAAGCGCTCGACTTCTGCCAAGCGAGATCGGGCTCGTAAATTAGAGAAAAAAAAGTCCACGAGCCCGATGGAAAAGAAGCGAGCCTCGCATGTTTTCTGTACTTGGTCGCTGCGCTGGAGGAGGGCTAGCCACCGGAAAAGGCATGACTTATGCTTGCCTTCGACTAATGAAAGCAAGCAGATTTGATTAGGGAAGCCCACCAACCAATAAAAAACACTGACGTGAAGTTGACAGGGCTCCGAGCCCTTTTATAAATACAAAAGAGTCTCGGTGCGAAACGCATGCGCGAGCGCATGCAACGCAGGCTCGACCCTAAAAAGTAGGCAATGTTCTATTAACATGTCCTTACAGTGGCTCACACCCAGAAGCTATGTTCCCTGTTAGAAAGATGGATGGCCCATAAAGAAGCACTGGGAAGGGATACCAAAAACGTATATTGTATCTCAGGAACTGTGCCAGCTAGAAAAGGAATTAAACAACTATTTTAATAGGTATTAAAAATCCAATTCAATGGTGATTTCAAATGTTTAATAAATATTAAGGAAAACTAACTTCTAGAAAGTTACTGTAACACTGTCTGAAGTTCCTGGAGGCTAATTTGCATTGGCTCTCCAATTTCTCCCAGCCAGTGATTAGCCTTGAATACATGGGATAAAGGTGTGAAAGGCTTCTCAGGAGCAAATGATAGGCTGACCTAAATGGGAAGAGATGACTTGTCTGAATGCCACACAATATGCAAGGTGGCGGCTGAGGGCATTCATTTTAACTTTACAGTGTCAATCCTGCTTGACAGCACTTTGGCCCACATGTAACAGTTGGAGCATACTTGAATGAGAGAGAACAGGATGCTCAATTTTTGTAGAGCCACTCTCTGGCTGCAGGAGAATGCTGTGTTTGTCCGAACAGAATAATGTCTCTGATTTTGTTGTCAGTACAGTGGTTCAAATTGGATTTTAGTGTTAGATGTCGAAGAACACTGGGCTTGCCACAGTACATTCCCTGCACACATACACCCAACCCTCAGAGTCAAGTTGAGTGTGGCCGAAGTCTTTACCATCTTTATTTGCCATGAAACTTTGTATTTTGGGACTGTTTGCATGAAGGCAAACAGGAACTATGGCAAAAGTAGATAGGTCAGGGACTGGGAACTTTTACCCCACTAGTTAGGGAGGGGATAGGAGTCCAGAACACTATGGAACAGCAGAAGATCAGAAGAGGACAGTACCTGCGGTCTAGGACCTGAGAGGAGCCTAAAATGACTGAACCTGCTCAGATTTTTACCCAGGACAAAGAAGTGGACTCCAAGGATCATAAGGCTGCATTGTTTAGCTACACAGAGATAACAAGCTGCAAGAGACCCTTTCCAGGTGTACACAGCTTACTAGTGGTAACTGGACCTGGAATGGATCCTGCTGTTCACCTCTGCCTGCATCGACTATAATACTAGACCCCAAAGTTTAGTCTAGTTCGTAAGGTGTTCACGGGTTTCAAAAAAGGCAGGATACATGACTGTGTACGCACAGCCCAGAGCATGCAGATAAGCATGATGCAGACCTCTGCAGTCCACTATGGACGACACCAGAGCATCTCGCCACTGGTTTCTTTCCTTACTGTTGTGGGAGCATTTTTCTCTTTTTAGCTTTTAAATGTATTAGAGACTGAACTTGCACTAACATGAACCAAGCTTATGTTTTCTTTTATCTTGAATTGATGTTGCAAAGTAACACGTGATCATTGTTGTTTCTCTGCCAAATGAAGAATTGTAAGCCTTTCACTAAGCGAAGGTGAGCGTCCCCAGAGTCTTCTCACCAAGCTGTACCTAACCAAGAACATCCCAATTGTCTGAGACTATCATTTATACAAGGTGTCGATTCTAGTGCTTGAATAATTGATTATGCTGTTCGAATTAACTGTGAGAGCAACTAAATTCAATGCAATAGCATCATGAGTGGATCCGTAGTAATGTATGACATCGTTTGTCTAAAATTCTATTAAAGTACACACTTTACCTCTGTATGGAGGAACCCCATTTGTATAAGGCACATAATCTATGCTGGATTTTTAATACTTATGATCTGTATTGTTTATTGACCACCATACTGATGATATATTTCATGTATTTTGCATGATAATTCTTTATATAAACTCCTTAAATTTTGACCCGTGTCTGTCCTTCTTACTAAAAATGTCACATTCTCTACTACTGATTTGAGAACAAAAGGACTAGAGACTGGTGCACTCGGGTAGCACAAAAGTCCGAATAGGAACTACACTGCTCCTGTTCTGAGCCGTTGTTGCCTTCTTGGTAAGGTTATGAGAAACTAGCTTTGTCGTCACATCTCGAGTCTCTGGCAGCAGGGAGGCCTCGCCGCCATGTCTCAAGGCGCTGACTATACGCCGGTGGCCCTAAACTCCTAAAAAGGTCACATTTCCTCGGCCATGGCCGTTTAGTATCAACACTCAGTACCGTGACTTGCGTCACGTTTTTATAAGGTTAAAATGTAGGCTTCAGGACCCGTAATCCATGTACTTTTGACTAAAACGCTGTGACTGGATAAATGTGCCCCTCATGACATGGGGTTAACTTGCAAATACAGGCATAGCTTACCAGACAGTAAAAAATGAAAGCCAGGGAAACAGAACAATGATAATCAGAGTGGACCAAAGCGGCTGCAGCCCTGCCACTTGAGTGTGGGATTGTCAGCACACACCGTCGGCCTGCTATGGAAATGTTGTTTGCTATTACTCTATCACCCCGGTGACAAAACGCCATTAAAATGGTAAGTCAGCATTCCAGCTATTCAGAATTTCCCAGTGCCCATGGTTAAGGCGTCCAGGCTCTCTGCGCAGTCTGCGGTGCACCATTTGACCACTATCTCCTGCCGCATTTCTGTCAATTCGAGTGAAAACTAAAACTGCCATGTTTTTCTTCTCAACCTACAGTTTTTGTACTTCAGTTTGTGCCACTTCTGATGTAACGGTACACAAAAGGATGTTCCATCAGTTCACATTTATCTGGACTGTCCCACTAGAGTATAATGTCATTAAACTTTTTGTTTCACTATTCGTGCAGCGTTTGGTTTACTTCAATAAAAGTGTAGCAAATTTCCAAATATTTTCCGTAAAAAAAAATATTTTTACGAATTTTGAAACACAGAAGGAGAATAAATTGATGACATACACCACCGCATCACGAGACCCCGGCCAGCACCTCAAAATTGATCTGCATACTTTTTTCCCCCAATCAAAATATAAGCCATCCTGTAACATAACCTACAAGAACAGCAACAACACAAATATACAATCCATAAAATGTATACTGTGCTGTTCCCATCACCAAAAACCCTGCTTCGTCGTGGACTATAGGTCCGTGAAGTGTGATCTATAAAGTGCAGCACGTCTACCCATCCAAAAGGTGTTGACATACACTAACAAACTTTTTAACAATTCGTAATCTTAGCAAACCAATACTGTAACAGACAAAAAATTGGTGCTGAATTACCCTCCACTAGCTGATCTAAATCAGCCATGATAGTAACCCCCAAATACTCTGCTTTCTCAGCAACGTGCAAAAACTGCATGACTATTAATCACTACCCAAGTCTTACCCCGATTCAGCAAGTAGCCAGAGAATTCCCCAAATTCTACAGCCTCCCGTTCTAGCTCCTCTTTTGCCACCCCTGGGTCATAGACATAAGCAAGAACTTTAGAATCCCAACCCTGAAAATACATGGGTGGGATTAATTCATTAACCTCCAGTTTCCTAAAGGGTGAAAAGAAGAGGAGAGCAAGGACACCCATCCCTTGAACCCCTTGGAATCTGGCCAGACTGGCCTCCCATCATCTGTATCCTGGCAGCAGCTCTATAATAAACCGCTTGCACCACGTTAATAAAATCCAGCCCAACTAAGGATATAATTTGTAGATATATGTTGAATTCTAAATTTACGAAACTGTATGGACTAGTGGCCTTCCATATTGCTATTGGATCTATCTGCTTGATGCTGTAACAGTTAAAACTGTGCCTTTAAAAATGTTCAATAAATACAAGGTGCCAAAAAGAAAATCCAGACCAGGAGACCCTAATCAAACACTTCTTCTGGATCTAACAGGATCAAAGCCATAGGGTCTCCTGAAGCGGATGCTGCATCAAAATGAAAATGTCACTTACCCAGTGTACATCTGTTCGTGGCATCAGTCGCAGTAGATTCGCATGTTTTGCAATAGCTCGCCATCTGGTGTTGGGCCGGAGTGTTACAAGTTGTTTTTCTTCGAAGAAGTCTTTCGAGTCACGGGACCGAGTGACTCCTCCTTTTGTCTCCATTGCGCATGGGCGTCGACTCCATCTTCGATTGTTTTTCCCCCGCAGAGGGTGAGGTAGGAGTTGAATTGTAGTAATAGTGCCCATGCAATGGAGTGACCAAGTATGCACGTATTTAAGGTTGAGATGATACATATATAAATAGTTGAAGGTAACTTCTAAACTGCTACAGGCTCCCGGGGAGGCGGGTGGGCACATGCGAATCTACTGCGACTGATGCCACGAACAGATGTACACTGGGTAAGTGACATTTTCAGTTCGATGGCATCTGTCGCTGTAGATACGCATGTTTTGCATAGACTAGTAAGCAGTTATCTCCCCAAAAGCGGTGGATCAGCCTGTAGGAGTGGAAGTAGTCTGAAATAATGTTCTTAATACAGCTTGACCTACTGTGGCTTGTTGTGCGGATAACACGTCTACACAGTAGTGCTTGGTGAATGTGTGAGGCGTAGACCATGTGGCTGCCTTACATATTTCTTGCATTGGGATGTTTCCTAGAAAGGCCATGGTAGCACCTTTCTTTCTGGTTGAGTGTGCCCTTGGTGTAATGGGCAGCTGTCGTTTAGCTTTAAGGTAGCAGATTTGGATGCATTTAACTATCCATCTGGCTATACCTTGTTTTGATATTGGGTTTCCTGCATGAGGTTTTTGAAATGCAATAAATAGTTGTTTAGTCTTTCTGATGTTTTTTGTTCTGTCAATGTAATACATCAATGCTCTTTTGACATCTAATGTATGTAGTGCCCTTTCAGCTACGGTATCTGGCTGTGGAAAGAACACTGGAAGTTCCACTGTTTGATTTAGATGGAACGGTGAAATAACCTTTGGCAAAAATTTAGGATTGGTCCTTAGGACGACCTTATTCTTGTGTAGTTGTATAAAAGGTTCCTGTATTGTAAACGCCTGAATCTCGCTTACTCTTCTTAGGGAAGTAATGGCGATGAGAAATGCCACCTTCCAGGTTAGGAACTGTATTTCGCAGGAGTGCATGGGTTCAAAAGGTGGACCCATAAGTCTAGTTAGGACAACATTTAGGTTCCATGAAGGAACAGGTGGTGTTCTTGGTGGTATAATTCTCCTAAGGCCCTCCATGAATGCTTTAATGACTGGTATTTTATATAGGGAAGTTGAATAGGTAGTCTGCAGGTATGCAGATATTGCTGCAAGGTGTATTTTAATGGAAGAGAAAGCCAGGTTAGATTTTTGTAAGTGAAGCAAGTAACCCACTACATGTTCTGGAGTTGTGTGCAATGGTTGTATTTGATTAATATGGCAGTAGCAAACAAACCTCTTCCATTTACTTGCATAGCAGTGCCTGGTGGATGGCCTTCTGGCTTGTTTTATGACTTCCATACATTCTTGGGTAAGTTGTAAGTGCCCGAATTCTAGGATTTCAGGAGCCAGATTGCTAGATTCAGCGATGCTGGGTCTGGGTGTCTGATCTTTTGGTTGTGCTGTGTCAACAGATCTGGCCTGTTGGGCAATTTGATGCAGGGTACTACTGATAGGTCTAGCAGTGTTGTGTACCAGGGTTGCCTTGCCCAAGTTGGTGCTATTAATATGAGTTTGAGTTTGTTTTGACTGAGTTTGTTTACCAGGTAAGGAAGGAGAGGGAGAGGAGGAAAAGCGTAAGCAAATATCCCTGACCAGTTCATAGATGGGGCATTGCCTTGGGACTGTTTGTGTGGGTATCTGGATGCGAAGTTTTGGCATTTTGCGTTCTCCTTTGTCGCAAACAAGTCTATCTGAGGTGTTCCCCAGAGTTTGAAATAAGTGTTCAGAATTTGGGGGTGAATTTCCCATTCGTGGACCTGTTGGTGATCTCGAGAGAGATTGTCTGCAAGTTGATTTTGGATCCCTGGTATAAATTGTGCTATTAGGCGAATTTGGTTGTGAATTGCCCAACGCCAAATCTTTTGTGCTAGCAGGCTTAACTGCGTGGAGTGCGTCCCCCCTTGCTTGTTTAGATAATACATTGTTGTCATGTTGTCTGTTTTGACGAGAATGTATTTGTGAACTATTATTGGTTGGAAAGCTTTTAGTGCTTGAAAAACTGCTAGAAGTTCTAGGTGATTTATATGCAGTTTTGTTTGATGTACGTTCCATTGTCCTTGTATGCTGTCTTGATCGAGGTGTGCTCCCCACCCTGTCATGGAAGCATCTGTTGTTATTACGTATTGTGGCTCTGGGTCTTGGAAAGGCCGCCCTTTGTTTAAATTTATGTTGTTCCACCACAGAAGCGAGAGGTAAGTTTGGCGGTCTATTAACACCAGATCTAGAAGGTGACCCTGTGCTTGTGACCATTGTGATGCTAGGCACTGTTGTAAGGGCCTCATGTGCAGTCTTGCGTTTGGGACAATGGCTATGCATGAAGACATCATGCCTAGGAGTTGTAGTATCATCCTTGCTTGTATCCTTTGTGTTGGATACATGCGTTGTATGATGGTGTTGAAATTTTGAATTCTTTGTGGACTTGGAGTGGCTACTCCTTTTGATGTGTCTATTATGGATCCCAGGTATTGTTGTACCTTGCGCGGCAGAATTTTGGATTTTGTGAAATTGACGGTGAACCCTAGTTTGAAGAGGGTTTGTATGATATGATTTGTGTGATTTGAGCACTCTATTAACGAATGGGCCATTATTAGCCAGTCGTCTAGATATGGGAACACATGTATTTGCTGCCTTCTTATGTGTGCAGCGACCACCGCTAGACATTTGGTAAAGACTCTTGGTGCGGTTGTTAATCTGAAAGGCAGTACCTTGAATTGGTAATGTATTCCTTTGAATACAAACCTTAGGTATTTCCTGTGCGATGGGTGTATTGGTATATGGAAATAAGCATCCTTGAGGTCTAAAGTTGCCATGTAGTCGTGTAGTTTTAGCAATGGCAATACTTCTTGTAGTGTGACCATGTGAAAGTGGTCTGATTTGATGAAAGTGTTCACTACTCTGAGGTCTAGGATTGGTCTCAGCGTTTTGTCCTTCTTTGGTATCAGAAAGTACAGTGAGTAAACTCCTGTGTTTATTTGTGTGTTTGGCACTAATTCGATTGCATTCTTTTGCAATAGTGCCTGCACTTCTATCTCCAGGAGATTGGAATGGTGTGTTGTCAAATTTTGTGCTTTTGGTGGTATGTTTGGAGGGAATTGTAGAAATTCTATGCAATAACCATGTTGGATAATTGCTAGAACCCAAGTGTCTGTAGTGATTTCCTCCCATGCTTTGTAATAATGACTTATTCTTCCCCCCACTGGTGTTGTGTGGAGGGGGTGAGTGACATGTGAGTCACTGTTTAGTAGTAGGGGTTTTGGGGCTCTGAAATCTTCCTCTATTCCTAGGGAATTGCCCTCCTCTATATTGTCCCCGAAAACCTCCTCTATACTGTCCCTGGTAACTGGACGGTGTTGCTTGTGAGGTGCTGGCTTGTGTGCTCTGACCCCGAAACCCCCCTCGAAAGGGTGTTTTACGGAATGTGCTGTAATTGCCTCTGCTCTGCGGGGAGTAGAGTGCGCCCATGGCTTTGGCAGTGTCCGTATCTTTTTTGAGTTTCTCAATCGCTGTGTCCACTTCTGGACCAAACAGTTCTTTTTCGTTAAAAGGCATATTGAGAACTGCTTGTTGAATCTCTGGTTTAAATCCAGACGTTCGGAGCCATGCATGCCTTCTGATAGTTACAGATGTATTAATTGTCCGTGCAGCTGTATCTGCAGCGTCCATGGAGGAGCGGATCTGGTTGTTGGAAATGGTCTGTCCCTCCTCAACCACTTGTTTTGCCCTATTTTGTAAGTCCTTGGGCAGATGTTCAATGAGATGTTGCATCTCGTCCCAGTGGGCTCTGTCATAGCGCGCAAGTAGTGCCTGGGAGTTCGCGATGCGCCACTGGTTTGCAGCTTGTGCTGCGACTCTCTTACCAGCTGCATCGAACTTGCGGCTTTCTTTATCTGGGGGTGGTGCATCTCCAGATGTGTGGGAGTTGGCCCTTTTCCTAGCTGCTCCTACAACGACAGAGTCTGGTGGCAGCTGTGAAGTGATGAAAACCGGGTCTGTAGGAGGCGCCTTATACTTTTTTTCCACCCTTGGTGTGATAGCCCTACTTTTGACCGGCTCCTTAAAGATTTCTTTTGCGTGCCGGAGCATACCAGGGAGCATAGGCAGGCTTTGGTATGAGCTGTGGGTGGAGGAGAGTGTGTTGAATAAAAAATCATCCTCGACCTGTTCCGAGTGGAGGCTTACGTTGTGAAATTGTGCTGCTCTAGCCACTACTTGAGAATACGCGGTGCTGTCCTCTGGTGGAGATGGCTTCGTAGGGTATGCCTCCGGACTGTTATCTGACACTGGGGCGTCGTATAGGTCCCATGCGTCTTGATCTTGGTCACCCTGGCTTATGGTGGTGTGAGCTGGGGAGTGTGATGGAGTTTGTGCTGGTGAGATGTTAATCACGGGCGGAGGAGAGGGTGGTGGGGTAGCTCTTTTCACCACTTTTGGTTGTGGTGTCTGTTCAGTTTGGAACTCCAACCTTCTCTTTCTTCTAATGGGGGGGAAGGGTGCTTATTTTTCCTGTCCCTTGCTGTATGAAAATACGCTTTTGCGTATGGTCCACATCAGTTGATTGTAGCTCTTCCTCAAACCTATGCTTTTGCATTTGGGAGGTTAGCGAGTGCTCTTCTGTATAAGAGCCTGAAGCTGGGTCGCTTGCAGTTTGTTTCGGCACCGAAACCCTGTCTGCGTGTTTTTTCGGCTCCGAGGTGACTTTTTTCTTTTTCGGGGCCGAAACCTCTCGGCGTCGATCTTCTTCGGTGCCGCTGTCTCGGCTTCGAGCCGTGTCCACACCGGCATCTCGGTGTCGAGGCTTGTCTCCAGCACTTTCTCGGTCCCGAGAAGGCTGCGTGCCGGTGTCTCGACCGGAGTCGGACGATCTCGGCACTGTTTGGGCCTTTTTCGGTGCCGACGGTCGGTCACCGAATTTATGGGTGGAGCCATGGCCTGATGGCAGTGGCGTCCCCTGGGCCTTGTAAATCTTCCTCTGTGTGGTTTTCGACGTCTTACTCACGGTTTGTGTCTCGTCGAATCCTTCGGAGTCCGATTCTTGGATCGAGAAGGTACCTTCCTCTTCTTGTTCCTCGAACTCTCGGTGGGCTGTCGGCGCGGACGCCATCTGAAGTCTTCTGGCTCGACGGTCTCGGAGTGTTTTTCGGGACCGGAACGCACGACAGGCCTCGCAGGTGTCTTCACTGTGCTCAGGTGACAGGCACAGGTTACAGACCAAGTGTTGGTCTGTATAGGGGTATTTATTGTGGCATTTGGGGCAGAAACGGAACGGGGTCCGTTCCATCGGCGTTCTTCAGCACGCGGTCGGGCCGACCAGGCCCCGACGGGGGATCGAAAAACTACCCCGAAGGGCACCGGAGCTCTTCGATGCGGTGTTGTATCTAACTACGCCGATCCCGAACGCAACAATACCGACGAAAATCTTCCGAAATTAGCTATCTTTCCGTTCCAAAACTCGGAGCGACAGGAACACGTCCGAACCCGATGGCGGAAAAAAAACAATCGAAGATGGAGTCGACGCCCATGCGCAATGGAGACAAAAGGAGGAGTCACTCGGTCCCGTGACTCGAAAGACTTCTTCGAAGAAAAACAACTTGTAACACTCCGGCCCAACACCAGATGGCGAGCTATTGCAAAACATGCGTATCTACAGCGACAGATGCCATCGAACAGTGTTATTACTCGGCATATATGGTTCGTGGTCCCCCTTCCAGGTATAAAGTCATGTTGCTCGGAGAGACTATCCTACCTATAATTAGACTAAGCCTTGATGCCAACACTTTAGAGCATAATTTCGTATTGCTATTAAAGTAGTTGGTCTGTAAGACCCTGGCTCCTGAGGGGGTTTACAGTTTTTATTTAAAAAAAAAAAATTGAAAATGTCACTTACCCAGTGTACATCTGTTCGTGGCATCAGTCGCAGTAGATTCGCATGTTCTGCAATAGCTCGCCATCTGGTGTTGGGCCGGAGTGTTACAAGTTGTTTTTCTTCGAAGAAGTCTTTCGAGTCACGGGACCGAGTGACTCCTCCTTTTGTGTCCATTGCGCATGGGCGTCGACTCCATCCTCGATTGTTTTTCCCCGCAGAGGGTGAGGTAGGAGTTGAATTGTAGTAATAGTGCCCATGCAATGGAGTGACTAAGTATGCACTTATTTAAGGTTGAGATGATACATATATAAATAATTGAAGGTAACTTCCAAACTGCTACAGGCTCCCGGGGAGGCGGGTGGGCACATGCGAATCTACTGCGACTGATGCCACGAACAGATGTACACTGGGTAAGTGACATTTTCAGTTCGATGGCATCTGTCGCTGTAGATACGCATGTTCTGCAATAGACTAGTAAGCAGTTATTTCCCCAAAAGCGGTGGATCAGCCTGTAGGAGTGGAAGTAGTCTGAAATAATGTCCTTAATACAGCTTGACCTACTGTGGCTTGTTGTGCGGATAACACGTCTACACAGTAGTGCTTGGTGAATGTGTGAGGCGTAGACCATGTGGCTGCCTTACATATTTCTTGCATTGGGATGTTTCCTAGAAAGGCCATGGTAGCACCTTTTTTTCTGGTTGAGTGTGCCCTTGGTGTAATGGGCAGCTGTCGTTTAGCTTTAAGGTAGCAGATTTGGATGCATTTAACTATCCATCTGGCTATACCTTGTTTTGAAATTGGGTTTCCTGCATGAGGTTTTTGAAATGCAATAAAGAGTTGTTTAGTCTTTCTGATGTTCTTTGTTCTGTCAATGTAATACATTAATGCTCTTTTGACATCTAATGTATGTAGTGCCCTTTCAGCTACGGTATCTGGCTGTGGAAAGAACACCGGAAGTTCCACTGTTTGATTTAGATGGAACGGTGAAATAACCTTTGGCAAAAATTTAGGATTGGTCCTTAGGACGACTTTATTTTTGTGTAGTTGTATAAAAGGTTCCTGTATAGTAAACGCCTGAATCTCGCTTACTCTTCTCAGGGAAGTAATGGCGATGAGAAATGCCACCTTCCAGGTTAGGAACTGTATGTCGCAGGAGTGCATGGGTTCAAAAGGTGGACCCATAAGTCTAGTTAGGACAACATTTAGGTTCCATGAAGGAACAGGTAGTGTTCTTGGTGGTATAATTCTCCTAAGGCCCTCCATGAATGCTTTAATGACTGGTATTTTATATAGGGAAGTTGAATAGGTAGTCTGCAGGTATGCAGATATTGCTGCAAGGTGAATCTTAATGGAAGAGAAAGCTAGGTTAGATTTTTGTAAGTGAAGCAAGTAACCCACTACATGTTCTGGAGTTGTGTGTAATGGTTGTATTTGATTAATATGGCAGTAGCAAACAAACCTCTTCCATTTACTTGCATAGCAGTGCCTGGTGGATGGCCTTCTTGCTTGTTTTATGACTTCCATACATTCTTGGGTAAGTTGTAAGTGCCCGAATTCTAGGATTTCAGGAGCCAGATTGCTAGATTCAGCGATGCTGGATCTGGGTGTCTGATCTTTTGGTTGTGCTGTGTCAACAGATTTGGCCTGTTGGGCAATTTGATGCAGGGTACCACTGATAGGTCTAGCAGCGTTGTGTACCAGGGTTGCCTTGCCCAAGTTGGTGCTATCAATATGAGTTTGAGTTTGCTTTGACTGAGTTTGTTTACCAGGTAAGGAAGGAGAGGGAGAGGAGGAAAAGCGTAAGCAAATATCCCTGACCAGTTCATCCATAGGGCATTGCCTTGGGATTGTTTGTGTGGGTATCTGGATGCGAAGTTTTGGCATTTTGCGTTCTCCCTTGTCGCAAACAAGTCTATCTGAGGTGTTCCCCAGAGTTTGAAATAAGTGTTCAGTATTTGGGGGTGAATTTCCCATTCGTGGACCTGTTGGTGATCTCGAGAGAGATTGTCTGCGAGTTGATTTTGTATCCCTGGTATAAACTGTGCAATTAGGCGAATTTGGTTGTGAATTGCCCAATGCCAAATTTTTTGTGCTAACATGCTTAACTGCGTGGAGTGCGTCCCTCCCTGCTTGTTTAGATAATACATTGTTGTCATGTTGTCTGTTTTGACGAGAATGTATTTGTGAACTATTATTGGTTGGAAAGCTTTTAGTGCTTGAAAAACTGCAAGAAGTTCTAGGTGATTGATATGCAGTTTTGTTTGATGTACGTTCCATTGTCCTTGTATGCTGTGTTGATCGAGGTGTGCTCCCCACCCTGTCATGGAAGCATCTGTTGTTATTACGTATTGTGGCACTGGGTCTTGAAAAGGCCGCCCCTTGTTTAAATTTATGTTGTTCCACCACAGAAGCGAGAGGTAAGTTTGGCGGTCTATTAACACCAGATCTAGAAGGTGACCCTGTGCTTGAGACCACTGTGATGCTAGGCATTGTTGTAAGGGCCTCATGTGCAGTCTTGCGTTTGGGACAATGGCTATGCATGATGACATCATGCCTAGGAGTTGTAATACCATCTTTGCTTGTATCTTTTGTGTTGGATACATGCGTTGTATGATGGTGTTGAAATTTTGAATTCTTTGTGGACTTGGAGTGGCTACTCCCTTTGATGTGTCTATTATGGCTCCCAGGTATTGTTGTACCTTGCGTGGCCGAATCTTGGATTTTGTGAAATTGACGGTGAACCCTAGTTTGAAGAGGGTTTGTATGATATGATTTGTGTGATTTGAGCACTCTATTAACGAATGGGCCTTGATTAGCCAGTCGTCTAGATATGGGAACACATGTATTTGCTGCCTTCTGATGTGTGCAGCGACTACCGCTAGACATTTGGTAAAGACTCTTGGTGCGGTTGTTAATCCGAAAGGCAGTACCTTGAATTGGTAATGTATTCCTTTGAATACAAACCTTAGGTATTTCCTGTGCGATGGGTGAATTGGTATATGGAAATAAGCATCCTTGAGGTCTAAAGTTGCCATGTAGTCGTGCAGCTTTAGCAATGGCAATACTTCTTGTAGTGTGACCATGTGGAAGTGGTCTGATTTGATGAAAGTGTTGACTACTCTGAGGTCTAGGATTGGTCTCAGTGTTTTGTCCTTCTTTGGTATCAGAAAGTACAGTGAGTAAACTCCTGTGTTTATTTGTGTGTTTGGCACTAATTCGATTGCATTCTTTTGCAATAGTGCCTGCACTTCTATCTCTAGGAGATTGGAATGGTGTGTTGTTAAATTTTGTGCTTTTGGTGGTATGTTTGGAGGGAACTGTAGAAATTCTATGCAGTAACCATGTTGGATAATTGCTAGAACCCAAGTGTCTGTAGTGATTTTCTCCCATGCTCTGTAATAATGACCTATTCGTCCCCCCACTGGTGTTGTGTGGAGGGGGTGAGTGACATGTGAGTCACTGTTTAGTAGTAGGGGTTTTGGGGCTTTGGAATCTTCCTCTATTTCTAGGGAATTGCCCTCCTCTATATTGTCCCCGAAAACCTCCTCTATACTGTCCTTGGTAACTGGACGGTGTGGCTTGTGAGGTGCTGGCTTGTGTGCTTTGACCCCGAAACCCCCCTCGAAAGGGCGGTTTACGGAATGAGCTGTAATTCCCTCTGCTCTGCGGGGAGTAGAGTGCGCCCATGGCTTTGGCAGTGTCCGTATCTTTTTTGAGTTTCTCAATCGCTGTGTCCACTTCTGGACCGAACAGTTCTTTTTCATTAAAAGGCATATTGAGAACTGCTTGTTGAATCTCTGGTTTAAATCCAGACGTTCGGAGCCATGCATGCCTTCTGATAGTTACAGATGTATTAATTGTCCGTGCAGCTGTATCTGCAGCGTCCATGGAGGAGCGGATCTGGTTGTTGGAGATGGCCTGTCCCTCCTCAACCACTTGTTTTGCCCTATTTTGGAAGTCTTTGGGCAGATGTTCAATGAGATGTTGCATCTCGTCCCAGTGGGCTCTGTCATAGCGCGCAAGTAGTGCCTGGGAGTTCGCGATGCGCCACTGGTTTGCAGCTTGTGCTGCGACTCTTTTACCAGCTGCATCAAACTTGCGGCTTTCTTTATCTGGGGGTGGTGCATCTCCAGATGTGTGAGAGTTGGCCCTTTTCCTAGCTGCTCCTACAACAACAGAGTCTGGTGGCAGCTGTGTTGTGATGAAAGCCGGGTCTGTAGGAGGCGGCTTATACTTTTTTTCCACCCTTGGTGTGATTGCCCTACTTTTGACCGGGTCCTTAAATATGTCTTTTGCGTGCCGGAGCATACCAGGGAGCATAGGCAGGCTTTGGTAGGAGCTGTGGGTGGAGGAGAGTGTGTTGAACAGGAAATCATCCTCGACCTGTTCTGAGTGGAGGCTTACGTTGTGAAATTGTGCTGCTCTAGCCACCACCTGAGAGTACGCGGTGCTGTCTTCTGGTGGAGATGGTTTTGTAGGGTATGCCTCTGGGCTGTTATCTGACACTGGGGCGTCGTATAGGTCCCATGCGTCCTGGTCTTGGTCACCCTGGCTCATGGTGGTGTGAGCTGGGGAGTGTGATGGCGTTTGTGCTGGTGAA
Source organism: Pleurodeles waltl (assembly GCF_031143425.1). Lineage (NCBI taxonomy): Eukaryota > Metazoa > Chordata > Amphibia > Caudata > Salamandridae > Pleurodeles > Pleurodeles waltl. The sequence goes on from NC_090448.1 coordinate 155,865,559, forward strand.
ACGTTAATCACGGGCGGAGGAGAGGGTGGTGGTGTAACTCTTTTCACCACTTTTGGTTGTGGTGCTTGTTCCGTCTGGAACTCCAACCTTCTCTTTCTCCTAATGGGGGGAAGGGTGCTTATTTTTCCTGTCCCCTGCTGAATGAAGATACGCTTTTGCGTATGGTCCGCATCCGTTGCTTGTAGCTCTTCCTCAAACCTATGCTTCTGCATTTGGGAGGTTAGCGAGTGCTCTTCTGTATAAGAGCCTGAAGCTGGGTCGCTTGCAGTTTGTTTCGGCGTCGAAACTGTGTCTGCGTGTTTTTTCGGCTCCGAGGTGACTTTTTTCCTTTTCGGGGCCGAAACCTCTCGGCGTCGATCTGTTTCGGTGCCGCTGTCTCGGCGTCGAGCCGTGTCCACACCGGCATCTCGGTGTCGAGGCTTGTCTCCAGCACTTTCTCGGTCCCGAGAAGGCTGCGTGCCGGTGTCTCGACCGGAGTCGGACGATCTCGGCACTGTTTGGGCCTTTTTCGGTGCTGACGGTCGGTCACCGATTTTATGGGTTGAGCCATGGCCTGATGGCAGTGGCGTCCCCTGGGCCTTGTAAATGTTTCTTTGTGTGGTTTTCGACGTCTTACTCACGGTTTGTGTATCGTCGAATCCTTCGGAGTCTGAGTCTTGGATCGAGAAGGTACCTTCCTCTTCCTGTTCCTCGAACTCCCGTCGGGCTGTCGGTGCGGACGCCATTTGAAGTCTTCTGGCTCGACGGTCTCGGAGTGTTTTTCTGGACCGGAACGCACGACAGGCCTCGCAGGTGTCTTCGCTGTGCTCAGGTGACAGGCACAGGTTGCAGACCAAGTGTTGGTCTGTGTAGGGGTATTTATTGTGGCATTTGGGGCAGAAACGGAACGGGGTCCGTTCCATCGGCGTTCTTCAGCACGCGGTCGGGCCGACCAGGCCCCGACGGAGGATCGAAAAATTACCCCGAAGGGCACCGGAGCTCTTCGATCTTCGATGCGGTGTTGAATGTAGGTATGCCGATCCCGAACGCAACAATACCGACGAAAATCTTCCGAAATTAACTATTTTTTCTGTTCCGAAACTCGGAGCGACAGGAACACGTCCGAACCCGATGGCGGAAAAAAAACAATCGAGGATGGAGTCGACGCCCATGCGCAATGGACACAAAAGGAGGAGTCACTCGGTCCCGTGACTCGAAAGACTTCTTCGAAGAAAAACAACTTGTAACACTCCGGCCCAACACCAGATGGCGAGCTATTGCAGAACATGCGTATCTACAGCGACAGATGCCATCGAACATATATATATATATATATATATATATATATATATATATATATATATATATATATATGGAAAATGTCACTTACCCAGTGTACATCTGTTTGTGGCATGATACGCTGCAGATTCACATGCTTTGCACATCCCGCCATCTAGTGTTGGGCTCGGAGTGTTACAAGTTGTTTTTCTTCAAAGAAGTCTTTTCGAGTCACGAGATCGAGGGACTCCTCCCCTTTCGGCTCCATTGCGCATGGGAGTCAACTCCATCTTAGATTGTTTTCCCCGCAGAGGGTGAGGTAGGAGTTGTGTATTATAGTAATAGTGCCCATGCAATGGAGTAAAAATTGATGTACATAATGTGGTTTAAAGCGATATATTTACAAATTTACAAATGTTCAAGATCAACTTCAAATGGCTACAGGCTCCCGGGGAGGCGGGTGGGCGCATGTGAATCTGCAGTGTATCATGCCACGAACAGATGTACACTGGGTAAGTGACATTTTCCATTCAATGGCATGTGTAGCTGCAGATACACATGCTTTGCATAGACTAGTAAGCAGTTATCTCCCCAAAAGCGGTGGCTCAGCCTGTAGGAGTTGGAGTTGTTTGAAATAAAGTTTGTAGCACTGCTTGTCCTACTGTGGCTTGTTGTGTTGTTAACACATCCACACAGTAATGCTTGGTGAACGTATGAGGCGTAGACCATGTGGCAGCCTTACATATTTCATTCATTGGAATAATTCCTAGAAAGGCCATGGTAGCACCTTTCTTCCTAGTTGAGTGTGCCTTTGGTGTGATAGGCAGTTCTCTTTTTGCTTTGAGATAACAGGTTTGAATGCATTTAACTATACATCTGGCAATGCCTTGTTTGGATATTGGATTCCCTGTATGAGGTTTTTGGAAAGCAACGAATAGTTGTTTTGTTTTTCGAATATGTTTTGTTCTGTCAATGTAGTACATTAATGCTCTTTTGATGTCTAATGTATGTAGTGCTCTTTCAGCTACAGAATCTGGTTCAGGAAAGAACACTGGTAGTTCTACTGTTTGATTTAAGTGGAACGGTGATATGACTTTTGGTAAGAACTTTGGATTTGTTTGTAAGACTACTTTATTCTTGTGTATCTGAATAAAGGGTTCTTGTATGGTAAATGCCTGTATTTCACTTACTCTTCTTAGAGATGTGATGGCAATTAGAAATGCTACTTTCCATGTTAAATATTGTATCTCACACGAGTGCATGGGTTCAAACGGTGGACCCATGAGCCGTGTTAAGACAATGTTGAGGTTCCACGAAGGAACTAGTGGTGTTCTTGGTGGGATAATTCTTTTCAGTCCCTCCATAAAAGCCTTTATGATTGGTATCCTAAATAGTGAAATTGAATGCGTAATTTGCAGATAAGCTGAAATTGCTGTGAGATGTATTTTAATGGATGAGAAAGCTAGCTTTGACTTTTGTAAGTGCAGTAGGTAGCTGACGATTTCTTTAGCAGATGCGTGTAAGGGTTGACTTTGTGTATTATGGCAGTAATAAACAAATCTTTTCCACTTATTTGCATAGCAATGTCTTGTGGTTGGTTTTCTAGCTTGTTTTATGACCTCCATACATCCCTGTGTACGGTCTAGATGTCCGAATTCTAAGACTTCAAGAGCCAAATTGCTAGATTCAGCGATGCTGGATTTGGGTGTCTGATCTGTTGTTTGTGTTGAGTTAACAGATCTGGTCTGTTCGGTAGTTTGACATGAGGCACTACTGAAAGGTCTAGTAGTGTTGTGTACCAAGGTTGTCTTGCCCAAGTTGGTGCTATTAGTAGGAGTATGAGTTTGTTTTGACTCAATTTGTTTACTAGGTATGGAAGGAGTGGGAGAGGGGGAAAAGCGTATGCAAATATCCCTGACCAACTCATCCATAACGCATTGCCCTGAGACTGATCCTGTGGGTACCTGGATGCGAAGTTTTGGCATTTTGCGTTTTCTTTTGTTGCAAATAGATCTATTTGTGGTGTTCCCCATCTTTGGAAGTAAGTGTTTAGTATTTGGGGTTGAATCTCCCATTCGTGGATCTGTTGGTGATCCCGAGAGAGATTGTCTGCTAACTGGTTCTGAATTCCTGGAATGAACTGCGCTATTAGGCGAATGTGGTTGTGAATCGCCCAATGCCAAATTTTCTGTGCCAGGAGACACAACTGTGTTGAGTGTGTTCCTCCCTGTTTGTTCAGATAATACATCGTTGTCATGTTGTCTGTTTTGACAAGAATGTGTTTGTGGATTATTATAGGTTGAAAAGCTTTCAACGCTGGAAATACTGCCAGTAATTCTAAGTTATTTATGTGAAACTGTCTCTGCTGAGTGTCCCATTGTCCTTGGATGCTGTGTTGGTTGAGGTGTGCTCCCCACCCTATCATGGAGGCATCCGTTGTTATTACGTATTGAGGCACTAGGTCTTGGAAAGGCCGCCCTTTGTTTAAATTTATAGTGTTCCACCATTGAAGCGAGGTGTATGTTTGTCGGTCTATCAACACTAGATCTTGAAGTTGACCCTGTGCCTGTGACCATTGTGATGCTAGGCACTGTTGTAAGGGCCGCATGTGAAATCTTGCGTTTGGGACAATGGCTATGCATGAGGACATCATGCCTAGTAGTTTCATCACTATTTTGACTTGTATCTTTTGTTTTGGGTGCATGGCCTGTATTACGTTGTGAAATGCCTGTACCCTTTGTGGACTTGGAGTGGCAATCCCTTTTGTTGTGTTGATTGTCGCTCCTAAGTATTGTTGTATTTGACACAGCTGAAGGTGTGACTTGTTGTAGTTGAGTGAGAAACCTAGTTTGTGAAGGGTTTCTATGACATACTTTGGGTGTTGTGAGCACCGTTCCTGCGTGTTGGTTTTTATTGACCAATCGTCTAGGTACGGGAACACATGTATTTGCTGTCTTCTGATATGAGCAGCCACTACTGCCAGGCATTTTGTAAAAACTCTTGGCGCAGTTGTTATCCCAAATGGCAACACTTTGAATTGGTAATGTACCCCTTGGAATACAAACCTTAAGTACTTTCTGTGTGAAGGATGTATCGGTATATGAAAGTACGCATCCTTTAGGTCTAGTGTTGTCATGTAGTCTTGTTGTTTGAGCAATGGGATTACGTCCTGCAGTGTCACCATGTGAAAGTGATCTGATTTGATGTAGATATTTAATATTCTGAGATCTAATATAGGTCTTAGAGTTTTGTCTTTTTTGGGTATGAGAAAGTACAGTGAGTAAACTCCTCTTCCTCTTTGATGAATTGGTTCCAACTCTATTGCATCTTTTTGCAACAATGCTTGAACTTCTAGTTGTAGAAGATCTATGTGTTGTTTTGACATGTTGTGTGTTTTCGGTGGGACATTTGGAGGGAATTCTAGAAATTCTATTGCAATAACCATGCTGGATAATGGCTAGGACCCACGTGTCTGTTGTTATTTCCTCCCAGTTTTTGTAGAACTTGGTTAGTCTCCCCCCACTGGTGTCATGTGTTGGGGATTTGTGACATGGAAGTCACTGTTTATTTTGTGCAGTTTTGGGACTTTGGAACTTCCCTCTACTCTTTGGGAACTGTCCCCCTCTATATTGTCCCCGAAAGGTTCCCCGCTGGTATTGGCTCTGATAAGTGGGCCTTGTTTGTGAGGTTGTGGGTTCAGTGCTTTGTCCTCGAAACCCCCCTCGAAACTGTGACTTTCGAAATGTGCCTCTGCTCTGTGGGGAGTAGAGTGTGCCCATGGCTTTGGCCGTATCAGTGTCTTTTTTAAGTTTTTCGATAGCAGTGTCCACCTCCGGCCCAAACAACTGCTGTCCGTTAAATGGCATATTCAGCACGGCTTGTTGTATTTCCGGCTTGAATCCAGATGTACGCAGCCATGCATGTCTCCGTATTGTTACTGCTGTATTGACAATCCTAGCAGCTGTGTCTGCTGCATCCATTGCTGACCGTATCTGATTGTTCGAGATACTCTGTCCTTCCTACACCACTTGTTACGCTCGTTTTTGGAACTCCTTGGGCAAATGTTCTATAAAATGTTGCATTTCGTCCCAATGAGCCCTCTCATATCTTGCCAACAATGCCTGTGAGTTGGCAATGCGCCATTGGTTGGCTGCTTGTGCCGCCACTCTTTTACCAGCCGCGTCAAACTTACGACTCTCTTTGTCTGGAGGTGGTGCATCTCCAGAAGTGTGTGAGTTCGCCCTCTTGCGTGCTGCACCTACTACCACGGAGTCTGGTGTTAACTGTTGTGTGATGTACACAGGGTCTGTTGGTGGCGGTTTATATTTTTTCTCCACCCTTGGAGTTATGGCCCTTCCTTTGACAGGCTCTTCAAACACTTGTTTGGAGTGTTTTAGCATTCCAGGTAGCATGGGGAGGCTCTGGTACCGGCTATGTGTGGACGACAGTGTGTTAAATAGAAAGTCGTCTTCAATTGGCTCTGCATGCAGGCTGACATTATGAAACGCCGCTGCTCTTGACACCACCTGTGTGTAGGCGGTAGAGTCCTCAGGTGGTGACGGTCTAGCTGGATAACAGTTGGGACTGTTATCTGGCACTGGTGCATCATAAAGATCCCACGTGTCTGGATCATCCTGACTCATCCCTGTATGAGTTGGGGACTGCATCATTGGTGGAGTGGCTACCGGTGATGGTTGTGGTGAGCGTTGTGGAGATGGGGGTGGGGCTACTTGTCTTGCCACTTTTGCCTGTGGCTGCTTGTCTTTTTCTTGGAAGGCAAGTTTCTGTTTCATTCTTATTGGAGGGAGAGTACTGATCTTCCCTGTCTCCTTTTGAATGTGGAGCCTTCTTTGTGTGTAATCTGGCTCCATTGTCTCTAGCTCCTGTCCAAATCTATGTGTTTGCATTTGTGAGGACAGGCCTTGTTCCTCTGTGTAGGAACTTGTTTTCGGTTCTGAGGCCGGATGTTTCGGTACCAAAACCTTTTCGGCTGCCTTTTTCGGTTCCGACGACACTTTTTTGCTCTTCGGCGTAGTGATCTCTCGTGCCGACTTGCTTCGGTGCCGCTCTCTCGGTGCCGAGATTGCTCTGACCAGGTGTCTCGGGGTCGAGTCTGCTCTGTGCCGGTATCTCGACCGGAGTCGGATGACTTCGACACATGCATGCCCTTTTTCGGTGCCGATGCTCGGTCACCTATTATTCGGGTTAAGCCATGGCCTGCCGGCGGTGGCGTCCCCTGGGCCTTTGTGGTCTTTGCGTGAGTTTTGTGTATCGACGTCTTACTCACGGCTTTCGGCGTCTGTTCAGGATCGACCTCTTCCGAGTCAGAATCCTCGATGGAGAAGGTTTCCTCTTCTTCCTCCATGTGTTTTTGTCCTGTCGGCACTGACGCCATCTGTAGTCTTCTTGCTCTTCGGTCCCTTAAGGTCTTTCTGGACCGAAATGCTCGACAGGCCTCACAAGTATCCTCCTTGTGTTCTGGAGACAAACACAAATTACAGACCAGATGCTGATCTGTATAAGGATACTTGTTGTGACATTCGGGGCAGAAGCGGAATGGGGTCGTTCCATTAGCCTTGAAGACGCACGTGCTCGGGCCGACCAGGCCCCGCCGGGGAAATCGAAAACCCCGTAGGGCCGCCGGAGCTCTTCAAAATTCGGTCTCGATCTGTTGTAACTAACCCGATACCGAACGTAAACAATACCGTCGAAATTTCCGAGATTTTCACAAACTTTCCGAACCGAAATGCGGAGCGAAAAGGAACACGTCCGAACCCGATGGCGGAAAGAAAACAATCTAAGATGGAGTCGAAGCCCATGCGCAATGGAGCCAAAAGGGGAGGAGTCCCTCGATCTCATGACTCGAAAAGACTTCTTCAAAGAAAAACAACTTGTAACACTCCGAGCCCAACACTAGCTGGCGGGATGTGCAAAGCATGTGTATCTGCAGCTACACATGCCATCGAACATATATATATATATCTGCGGAGGACTATGATTCAGGTACAAGTGATCCTTTTGGATCCGCAAAAACAGTTCCACCTGGTCTGGACCAATTAAAGAAAAAAAAACACTTTGGTATCTGGGGAAGCAGTAGGTCCTGATGAAATCGTGCTACAATTTGACAAACTTCAGGGAGTGGTCGAAATTTCCTCCCTGGTCATAGCAGCATCCCAAAAATCTCGGTCTTTCCATCCTACCTTATTCAATGGAGAGGCCTCCAAGTACTGCCAACTGTTTCCGGTGTCCTGTTGCACTTTCTTCCGATACAGCCCCTCATAGTATACCTGGAACACCTCTCAAATGTTTTCCCTGTCTGTGACCAGAACCCCTTGGTCATCTCAGATTTAATCTATGTCGCCTTAATTTGCCCTCAGTCGAGTCTGTACTGCTAAGAGGTGACCCACCTGTTCACTAAATTTATAGCATTCACGCCTCCAGGCAACAAACTTATCAACCGTTTTTTTTTTTATGAGATGTTACTGATCATAGCCTTAGCTAACATCACTTTATGTTGAGCTCTCTCTAGATTGAACACTTCAACCACTGCCGAGATTAACTAAGCCTCAGCTTCCCCTAATGCTCTATACAGTCCATAAGCTGCTAATTCTGCCTTTTTTGCTAATTCGGGCTAAAACTGAGCATCTTGCCCACCGACACCTCCGTTGAAAGTGTCCTAAACAATCCCATGTGGGGCACTCCCTCTATTAAATTAAAAGAATTTGGGTATCTAAACATTCATATGCCGGATATAGTCCTTATCCCTGAGAAATGTTCTCCCAATTGAGCAGTTATACTGCATCTTATATTGACCATCCACACAAATCTCAAACATGAGTGGATTGTGATCATACATTACTGGGGGGTATTTTTTGTAATCACAGTTTTGGAGTAAACTACGGAAAATCAAAAAGTAGTCTAGCCAAACATGTTTCTTATGGGGGGAGAAAAAATAAGAATAGCCTGGATCTGGGGTCTTCACTTTATGCCAAACGTTAGTCAACCCATGATCCTTTCCTAGATGAAACAGCAATTTAAAAACATTAGGCTTCCGGCCTCAGTAAGCATGACCCCCCTATACCAAAAAAGGCCACCGACTACATTAATGTTAAAATCCCCACAGATTATAATTTGGATTGGCCATAAAACCAATTTCACAGACAACCAGTTAAAAATGGCTGGGTCCTCTAACGGTGACCCATACACCCAGAAAAGTGTAAAGGAGCTTTTAACATCTTGTTATTCAACAACAACCCATCACCCATATTTGTCAGCAGGGCTACGTTAAAAGTAGCATAAATTATTTTATGCCAAGGTTGCCACTCCCCAAGTCCTAGTACATTGTGTTGTACCCAGAATTAGTGTAAAGCCTACAGCTTCAAGTAATTTTCGGCTTGCCCCCTCAACATGTGTTTCCTATGAGCAAAGAATTTCTGCTTGCAAAACTTTTAAATCGGGGATAATGCAACCTCAGACGAAAAACAGTCCTCACATTACAGAACGACCCCCCCTTAAGAGCAGTCCACAGACAAACCCAAATTAATCAAATCATACTGTGTCCTGGCTAGACCATCCCTAACGCCGGATGTCAGCGCATTCAAATACTCTTTAGCTGTGGTTTCAGAGGTAAATTAGCATGTTTTGCCCTGAAAGTTTACCTTCGGCCGGGCAGGACTGATCAAAAAATGTCTTGAAAGGGTTTTATCAGCTGTTGCAGTCGCCACCTCCTCTCTACTGTCACATGGCAGAATCAGGTCTCATAAAGAAGGTCTGGCCATTGAAGGTATGTTTGTCATCAGGTCGGGCTTTTTCAAAAATTGCTTACCTCAGCAGATAGTTTCTGAAATAGACGAGCACCGCTCTGGGTAGAACAACAGCCTCTTCTTGTGCCGCCCCCTGCTTTTTGATCATCAGAGGAAAACTGTGTACTCTCTGGACCTCCATACCCTAATTCCAAGTGGTCAACTCTGGGAAGGCTCCCCGAGCAGAGATGGCAAGAAGGCCCTTATTCCCCCACGTTCCATCCCTTCTGCAAATCCTAGAAATCTGTTTTGCCTTTGTCGATTCTCAAAATCCTTGATTTTCTATAATATATTAGCAGTTGGGACTCATGCGCCTCTGTTTGACCTTTAAGTGTCCCCATGTCCGATTCCAGCATTATAGTGTGGTCTTCTACTGAGGCGATCCTTTTACCGTCGCAAGACCTGTGGGACTCCCTCGCCACCTTCTTCCACCACAAGATCACAGACATCCATGACAGCTTTAACAACCAGACCACCCTGACAACCACCGACTCCTCAGACTCTCCACCCACCATCGACTACGACCCCCTGCTTGCCTGGGCCAACGTGAACGTAGAAGACATCATCAAAACCATGAGCACTATCCATTCTGGCTCTCTGTCAGACCCATGCCTGCACCACATCTTCAACAAAGCCAGCGCCACCATCGCACCCCACCTCTGCAAAGTCATCAACATCTCCTTCGAGACCGCGACCTTCCCTGTGAGCTGGAAGCACGCAGAGATCAACGCCCTACTCAAGAAACCCAAGGCGGACCAGAGAGACCTCAAGAATTTCCGTGCCATCTCCCTACTCCCATTCCCGGCTAAGGTCATCGAGGAGATCGTCAACAGACGACTGACCCACTACCTCAAAGAGAACAACATCCTGGACCCATCCCAGTCAGGGTTCTGCAGCAACCACAGGCTCGAAACTGCCCTCGTCGCCGCCACCGATGACATCATGGCCCTGCTTGACAACGGTGAAACCGCGGCCCTCATCCTCCTGGACCTCTCTGCCGCCTTCAACACCATCTGCCACCGCACCCTACAAGCACGCCTCCACAATGCAGGGATCCGGGACAAAGATCTGGAATGGACCACCTCCTTCCTATCCGGCAGAACCCAGAGCATACGCATCTCCCCATTCCGATCCAAAGCCTCCAATATCATCTGCAGCGTACCCCAAGGATCGTCCCTCAGCCCAACACTATTCAACGTCTACATGGCCCCGCTCGTCCACGTCGCCCGGTTGCACGATCTCAACATCATCTCCTATGCCGACGACACCCAACTGATCCTCTCCCTTACCAAGGACCCTCTCATCACCAAATCCAACCTCCACGAAGGAATGAAGCCCGTCACCAGATGGATGAAGAACAGCAGACTGAAGCTGAACTCAGATAAGATGGAGGTCCTCATTCTCTGTGCCAACCCCTCAGCCTGGGACGACTCCTGGTGGCCGACCGCACTGGGAGCAGCCCCGACACCCGACCACGCATGCAACCTGGGCGTCATCCTCGACTCAACACTCTCCATGACCAAGCAAGTCAATGCCGTCTCCTCCTGCTTCAACACCATCCGCATGCTCCGCAAGATCTACAGGTGGATCCCCACAGAAACAAAAAGAACAGTCACCCAGGCCCTCATCAGCAGCAGACTTGACTACGGAAACGCCCTCTACGTAGGAGCCCCAGCCAAACTCCTCAAACAAATGCAACGTATACAAAACACCTCTGCACGCCTGATCCTCGACGTACGCCGCCACAGCCACATCACTCCCTACCTGAGAGACCTATGCTGGCTCCCTGTCAACAAAAGGATAACCTTCAAGCTCCTCACCCACGCACACAAGGCACTCCACAACACCGGTCCAGCCTACGTTACAGACGACTCACCTTCTACACCCCTAACCGCCAGCTCCGCTCAGCCGACCTCGCCACCGTCCCTCGCATCCAAAGAACGACCACCGAAGCAGATCCTTCTCCCACCTCGCCGCCAAGACCTGGAACACCCTCCCATGACAGACCAAAGACCTGCTGACATTCAGGAGGCTTCTCAAAACCTGGCTGTTCGAGCAGTAGCAGCACCCCCCCATCCCCTCAGCACCTTGAGACCCTCACAGGTGTGTAGCGCGCTCTACAAGTGTACTCTGATTGATTATGATAGCTACCATGGGGACACCCAAAAGGTGCAAACAACAACTGACTTGCCTTTTAGTTAACTATTGGCATTATTGTCAGGGTGGAAGGGAAGCACGAAGGTTTCTAAATTCAAGTTTGAAAAATATCACGGGAAAAAAAAAAAAAGAAAAAAAAAAAAAAAAAAAAAAAAAAAAAAAACTTTTAATGCACTTACAATCTGATTTCCTAAGGTGAAACACTTCTGCATGGAATATATTTTTTGAATTTTGAAGACACTCATATTTTTACATGTTTGCTGCAAGATATATTTATCAATAGGGGTGTTCCTAAAGTTAAGCTGCAGTGCAGGACACCCTCATTTCTCCACTTCTTTAACTGCGATTAACCTTTAAATAAACGCTTGCCCGTTTATTAAACATATTTTAAATGTTAGTGCTGAGTCAAGTAAATGGGAGCTAAGTGCTGCTGTTGGGCCACATGTAAAGGTCAGGATGGCTGGATGCGGCCCGCGGACCATACTTTGACTATCACTGATCTAAAGCAAGGCAGAGGTTACACACCGGGTGCGTGTCTTTTTGTGCATACTTCTGGTGGTAATTTTTGCAAATTTAGAACAGCATGGTCTCCATTACTCTGACTTGGGCATTCTCATCGCTCCATCGTGTGTAATCAGCACCTGCTTGTCAGCCATCTGTTCCCATTAGACAAATTTCTGTACAAAAAAACATCCGGGAGAAGTAGGATGACGTCACTAGAGGACACCAAATGGTATTTCCGTCGATGCCCACCAGCAAACCAAAATCCAAACAGAAGGACTACAAAACAGAGGAGAATTCCGGACCCAACCACTAGATGGCTGAATAATTCACAGCATGTGAATCCTGAAAAGATTCATGCTGCAAAACCACTGGTTACGGGTGAACTGCCCTCGCCTCACCATGCCACACAAAGGGTGCAGCCCTCTGGCGCTGGGCACAGTGGCTGCCTCCTTCAGAGTATCACAGGCATAGAATAATAAAGCAAAAATGCAGGCCAGAAAGGCTGCTGCCGTAACACATGCATAAAAGCAGCAACACCATGAGTTATTTATTTTTCCTATTAGTGGTCAACCGCAATATGCCCACACTACATTGACTGCCACAGAAATTGACAGTGGCATCATAAAGGAATGAACAATCATACTTTACCTAATCCGGAGGATGAGGAGACACTCTCTGTGATCGAGGAAGTCTCTATATGGTCAATCAAAAGCCCTTCCATTAGCGGAAGGGATATTTCTGATGAGGGAACAGAAGAATCATATATTCCTGAATCTCGAGGCATATCTGGAGGGTTGGTCACTTTCACCACATGCAACAAAGGTTGTAGCACCACACCTTCCGCTCCCATGTCCTGCGAATCAGAATCACTCATGTTCAAGTGCTGAATTAAAGAGCGGGAGTTAGAATTAATAGCATTGACAACAATGCCATCTGTTTTGATGTAGAAATCTCCTTCGGACAACTGTTGGCTTGCTACATCATTTAAAACCAGGCCAGAGTCAAATTTTTCCAACACAGGCTCATGTGAAGGAAGAGGTGGCAAAGGAGGTGCTGGACTCAATTGCTTTTCAAACCAGTCAGGCTCTTGGTCGATATACTGGTGCATGTTGCAGATTGCAACATAAAGCGCCCGACCAGACTTGCTCCGAAAGTAGTTTCGCTTGCTTATGTTGGTCGGATACTGCTCAGGGTCTTGCAATCTCTGGTCCTTGGAGTGCAGACGAGAGTAGAGCTGAGGCAGATGATCCATGAGCTTGAACTTGGTAGTAATATCCAGGGCACTCGGAATGTCGCTCTCACAAGAGTAATCAAAGTACACTGAAATAAACCTGCCAAGCTCTTCTGAATTCTGCTTCATCTGGCGCAGCTTCTCCACCATCATTGACACAGCAAGTACAAAAAGATCTTCCTTCTGAGGCTCTCTTTTTGTGCCTTTCTCCAGCTTCTTGGTCCTCTTTTCCACAAAGTACTTCATGCCTTTGGAACACACGATGATGAAGTAGTGGCATTCTTTCATTTTACGCTTCAGCCAGTCCTTCTGGCCACTTTTGCGGATTTTGATGTGCTCCCACATATCCAGGGCGACCTGAAAAAAATACAAGAAAAGGGTTTATACATTACTTCCTGGCATATGCTCCATACCGGATGTGGTTGTGTTATCAGAGAACGTGATACATTTATGTATATCTTTCTCTGGCTATTTTATTAATCCTCTACTTCTATCTCTCTCTTATACACACAGATAGAGTGGCAGAGATAGATGGTGGGATGTAGATGGAGAGAAAGATCAAGCGATAGCCTGAGAGAGGTACAGCGAAGAGAGATAGACAGACGTGTGCTACGGTAGTGAAACTAAATGGGACCCTATTACAGGTTATTTGTGGCAACTGTATTCATAAATGCACATTCACACACTTATTATTACTGTGTAAGGTGAAATTTGAGTTTCGCACTGTACAGCAGTCTGAGGCAGTAAATCAGTTAATTCACACAGGGAAACAACTCTCCCAATAACCACTGGGTCGCTCCACGGGGTGTGATACTGCATATCCTGCTCGTCGATCTTTGGTTAAAAAAAGTATGCATGAAAATGTATCATGCCATTAACCATATGAGCAGATGTGCAGATTATGGTTAATATGCAACTCGGCTCTCGCTCCAAAGTGTGTAATATGTGTAGTGTTTCATCAGGACAAAGACCACCAGGTATCTCTGCAGTCAATTCAAATGATGAACACCTACAGATTAGGCTCTGCCGAGGATTTATGACGCTTGCGCAATATTGTCCAAGAACTGAGGAAATACGATTAAATTGTCAATCAAAAACTGAGCTGCTCTGTGGTAGCAAAGTCAGGTCAACATTCTATGTTCTTAAGATTAACGATGGATTTGGTCTATGCTTACAGCTAACCTAAAAAATAAATAAATTAAAAAAATAACTTGGGATTTTTAAATGGCAAAGAATTGTTATTTGCAGATTAACCACATTGACAGGAATGAGGCGCCCAAACCCCCGGCACAACGTTGTCTTAGCTGCTAATAATGGTGTACTTATCAGCCGGACTCTGTGAGGTAAAGCCAACCACTCAATAAGGGATCTTCTGTTAAAATGCATTTATCTCGTTCATGTATGATTTCAAACGGGAGTACTATGGGCGTTGATTAACCAAAATGCCAGCAGTTGCCGAAGTGCATCACATCTTTTAATACCACCAATGACCTCACAGAATTGCCCACCTTCCCCCTCCCCTAACCCCTCAGACTACTGGAAGTTGCCTGACTAGCTGGGTGGATCTAGGGGGAGGGATTCTGTGGAAACTACCGAAAGTAAACAAATCTCGTGCCCATTCCTTTCCTAGCCTTTCACATTTGCCACCAGCCCTCTGAAACGGCTATGGGAGAGTTGAGTGCTATTTTAAACAAGCGTTGGCAAAGCCAATAGGTCTCGCCTATACAAGAGCTATTGGTGTTGCCAATATGCTTTAGCCATGATGTACACCAGCATGGCTGCTGTTCAGCGTAGCTAAACGTTAATGGGGTACAGGAGGATAGAGTGTCGTAAAGTGGAGTGTTATGGAGTGGCGCAGAGAGTCATGAAGTGCCATGGAGAGGCTTTGAGTTGAGTGGAGTGTCATGGAGTGACGTAACGTGTTGTGGAATGAGTAGAATGTGGTAAAGCAGAAAGGCGTAGAGTTGAGTGGTGTAGAATGGCATAGTGTTGCGGAGAGTTGTAGAACAAAGTGGAGTGACATAGAAGGTGTTGTGTAGAATAGAGTGGTGTATTGTTGTGTATAGTGGCGTAGAACGGAGTAGATTGTCAGAGTGGAGTGGCGTGGAGTGACAGGGTGGACTAGGAGAGTTAAATGGCAGAGTGGAGTAGTGTTGCACAGTCGAGTGGCATAGAGTGCAGCGCAGTGTAGTGGTGAGTGCAGTGTTGCAGAGTAAAGTTGCGTGGAGTGGTCAGAGAGGAGTGGCAGAGAATAGAGTAGCACAGAGTGGAGTAGTGGAGCAGAGGAGAGTAGTCTGTCATAGAACAGAGAGTAGTAAAGTGCCATGGAGTGACATAGAGCGAGTTGAGTAGAGCATCAGAGTGGAGTAGTGTGGTAGAGAGGCAAAGAGTAGAGTATTGTAGAGTGGAGTAGAGATTAATGGAGTAGAATATCGTAGAGTGGAATATCGTGGTGTGTAGTGTCAGACTAGAGTGGCCTAGAGTGAAGTGGCATAAAGTACAGTGGTGCAGAATAGAATGGCAGAGTGCAGTGCTGCAGAGAGCACTGGTTCTGAGTAAAGTGGTGTGAAGTGCATTGGCATACGGTTCAGTGGCATAGTGTAGATTGTTTCAGAGTAGAGTGAAGTGGCATACAGTGAAATGGCATACAGTGGAGTAGTGCAGAGTAAAGTGCAGAGGTGTAGAGTGGCACAGAGTGGTGTAGGTTGCAGTGGTGCATAGTAGGGAGGAGTGGCATAGAATGGAGAGTGGGCTAGTGTATTGTGCATTGGCTTAGAGTTGACTGGTGCAGGTTAGAGGACAGTGGCATAGAGTGTAGTGGTGCAGAGTAGAGTGGTGTTGAGTTTAGTGGCTGAGAGTGCAGTCTTGTAGAGTAGAGTGTCAGAGTGCAGCATCAAAGTGCAGTGGCAGAGTGAACTAGCATAGCATAGAATAGTGTAGAGAGAAACGTTGTAGACTACAGTGGTGCAGAGAAGAATAGAGTGGCATAGCGTGCAGTGACAGAGCGCAACAGTGTGGAGTGATGTAGAGTGCAGTGGTGTAGAATGCAGTGGCACAGTGTGTTACAGAGTGCAGTGAAGTGTTGTAGATTGCAGTGGTGCAGAGTAGTTGGCATAGAGTGCACTGATGTTGAGCGCAGTGTCAGTAGAGTGGTGCAGTGTAAATGATTAAAGTGTTGTGGCATAGAGTGGACTATAGCGACATGCAGTGCAGTGGCATAAAGTAGACTGTTTCAGAGTAGTGTGGAGTGGTGCAGCGTTGGTTGCACTGGTGCAGGGTAGAGTGCAGGGTAAAGTAGTGGCAGAGTAGTGGTGTAGAGTGGAGTGGCACAGAGAGCAGTTTTGTAGAGTGGCATAGAGTGTAGTAGCATAGAGTGCATTGGCTTAGAGTAGAATGGGGTAGAGTAGAGTGGAGTAGCGTTCAGTGGCAGCGACTGCAGTGGCATGGAGTGGTGCACAATAAATGTGACAGAGTGCAATGGTGTACAGTAGTGGAGTAGAGTGCAGTGCCATAGAGTGCATTTGTTTTGAGTAAAGGGGTGTAGAGTGCATTGTCGTAGAGTGCAGCAGAACAGAATAGAGTGGAGTAGAGTGTAGTGATGCAGGGTAAACTGCAGTGCCATAGAGGTGAGTGGTGCAGAGTGGAATAGTGTTAGAGTGCAGTTGTGTAGAGTAGAGTAGAATGGCTTCGAGTGAATTGGCATAGAGTGCAGTGGTGTGGAGTGTTGTAGAGTGTAGCAGAGCACAGCGCACTGGCACAGTGCAAAAGTCCAGGGGCATAGAGTGGTACAAAGTACAGTGCAGTGGCAAAGGGTGCAGAGTAGTGTGGTGGATAGTGTAGTGTTGCAGAGTGGAGTGGTTTGGTGCAGTGTTGCAGAGTGGAGTGGAGCAGAGTGGAGTGGTTTGGTGCAGGGTAGAGTGCAATGGCAAGAGTGGAGTGATTTGGAGTACAGTATTGTAAAATGTAGTGGCACTGTCCTCTGGCGTAGAGTGGGGTAGAGTAGAGTGCATTGCCCTAGAATGCAGTGGTGCAGAGAGCAGTACTGAATAGCAGACTGTCGGCGTGCATTGTAGTGGTGTAAAGTAGAGGGATGCAGAGTAGAAAAGAGTGGCATAGCGTGCAGTGACGTAGAATAAAATGGCGTAGAGTGCAGATGGCTTTGAATGCAGTGACAGAGGACAATGGTGTAGAGTGTCGCAGAGTAGAGTGTAGTGGCACCGAATAGACTGTAAGTGCAGTGGTGCAAGGTAGAGTAGTGGTGTAGAGTGCAGTGGTGCAGAGTAGAGTGATGTGTCACAGAGTGGCGTGTAATAGGGTAGAGTAGAGTGGGGTAGAGTGCATTGGTATAGAATAGAGTGGTGTAGAGTAGAGAGCCGTAGATTGAAACAGTGGAGTGATGCAGATAAGAGTGGAGTATGCATGGTGTGGTAGCATACTGCCATTACAGACAACAATTCTTTAATCTGACCATTACATTTGCACAGACATACAGTATTACTGATAAAAGTATACAACGCACAAACAATCATGTGTGGAAATGTCATCAGCTAGTGTATTTATTTGTTTTGATTGGATGATAATATTTGTTTCCACCACACTTCAGAATTACCTAAAACATGAGCTTCATTTGTGCTGTCCTAATTCTGCTATATTCTCAAATATCTGCACAGTTCATTTACATAACTTTTGTTGTGTGCTAGAAAACAAAATAACATTGTCCAGCCCTCCTCAAGCAAACCCAGTGACCAGCATGATTGTCACATAAATCCTCTCACTTTCAAGACAGAGAAATAAAGGTTAATACTAAGCTCCTTGGAAGACAGAGCCTGGACATCTGACCTGTCTTTGAATGCACAGCAAATGTGACAAGGTGAAAACAAGATTTAAAGGCCTGTGTACAGAACTCCAGTGCTGGTGGAAGAATACAGTAAATAGGTCTAGCCAAGGGAAGGGGTAAACTTAAGCTGAAAAGCCTAAAACAAATAAAGCCAGCTAATTAAAAGCAAGCAAATGTGAGTTACAAACCACAAAGGTAAGCAATGGGTTGAATGTGTTCCTAGGGAAGCTTTCCGAATGTCCCCAAGATGCCACGTCTGGTAGGCTTCAACCCAACAAAAATTACTATTACAGTTTGGAGCCTGTTGTGTTTAGACCTGTATCTGGCCTGTTGATAAGCTGGCTTGGTGATCGGCATGGAACCTTATTGATGTGACTGTATGTGTTACCACATTCCATACATCCACCGGACCAGGGTTTGAACTATGAGTAACAGTTGGGAGTTGGTCACCATCCTGGCAGGTTGGTGATTTGGCTTGTACTCAATAAAGCCTTTTCATATCATTTGAAATTATCAATGGCGAAAAGGATCTGGAAGGATCAACCACTAACTTCCATCAACAAGAACCTGTGTGCAATTTGAAGTGAAGTGTATTGGAAATTTATCACCCACACTCACACTGGCAGGTGAGATGTGGTGAACTAAATGGAGAGCTGACGACAAGTATACCCAGCCACTGAAATTTGGTCCTACACCTGACCAGTAGAGGGAGACTGAGTGAGGAGGAATCTTAGTGGATTTATGGTAAGGCCGAGGAAACTAGGAGACTTCAGCCCATTTTACCCAGGACAGAAAACGGAGAAGTGGCAAATTCAGTGGATTGCAGCAAGGCCACAGAGGCTGGGAAACTGAGTGTGGTGTACGTTGTTGAACAGCGAGTTGGATGGCAGTGCAGTTGGCCATCGCTGGACAAGGAGCGACAAGCAAACCGCACTTGTCCATAGCTGAAGAGTGAATGGTGACGTCATCAATGCGAGAGTCAGCGGGGGCATGAACATACATCATGTTTGTCCAAAAATAATGCAGCAGCCAGAACGTCAACTGTGCAGTAAGATGGCAACAACGTGAATATTTTGCATAGCTATTGAAGTAATGAGTGGCCATTTTTGTGATCAACACTACTGGAGTGTTACCCGCTACAAAGAAACTCTCATGTAGCGCATCTGAAATCTTGATGATGGGCACACCTCAGTAATCCTACTACTAGTTACCCACACTTTCTTGTAGAAGTTTGCAAGTACTATTGCACACATATTTTATGATGATGCGCACATGTTCTTATAGCTAACATTTTGTGTGTATTCTTCTGAAGGCACTTTTACAATTTCGGTGATGCGCACACTATCATTCATATTGACTGTTTTGCACACACTTTTGTTGTGTTGGGGCATAATAAGGAGTACAAATGGAGAAGGGTGGATATGTTTGTGCACAAATTGGATATATGTCAGTTGGTGGGCATTATTGTTTTTTGTGATACTGACGATGCACACATCATTTTACTTGAAAACAAAAGATTCAGAATCTGAACACTCATTAAAAACATGGAACATCCAATTACTGTCTCAAATTCTAGAAAGAAGCAGATTAGAATACTAGAAAGGAGCAGATTATAATCTAGACATTTTGACAAAGTATTCAGTTCATTTTTCCATTAACCTATCAGGAAGTTCCAGATTTCACACTATGTCAAGTGCCAATATGTCAGAATCTCCTTATTTCCTGACTGACGAGGATGATCCTGCATTCCCATGGAAGTGATGGAAGCAAATATTTGACCCTTATCTACTTGCCAGTGGGGGGATGAAAATGTTCTGCTGTTCACAAACAAGCAATATTATTACATAATCTAGGGATCAAAGGCAGAAATGTGTACAAAAGTCTTGATGAAACAGACATTGGGAATGGAGAAGGGGAACCTAGCAATGTATATAAGGTGTCAGTTATGAAGTTAGAGAAGCATTTTGGGATAAAGATTATTATGGTGTTGGAGAGGCACAGATTCTTTGTGAGGATGCAAGGGAAACAAGAGAAAATAGGAATGTATGCTGTGCCGCTAAAAACATTGGCCCGCACATGTGAATTTGAGCACCTTACACATTCTTTAGTTAGAGGTCAAATAGTGAGATCACTATGACGTCAAGGTGCAAGAGAAACTGTTAGCGAAAATCCCAATATGAGTGATGCAATAGCGATTTTGGAAGGCATGGAAAACACCAGTATGTGGGTACGTGAATGGGCAATGATAGAGCAAAGGACAAGGTCTGGATGGAACAGTGAATGAAGTTAAAACGGCAAGCAAAAATACAGGTAAAAATGGTAACAGAAATATAGGTGTCAAGAATAAAGAGGGGGGAGAAGAATTTGGATATGAGAAAATCATTATCACAATTCGAGAATTCTGTGTTTGCGAAGAATGGAAGCATAAAGTGTTTTAGTTGTGGAAGTGAAGGACATCTTCCTAATAGCCCAGGATGTTTTGCGATATTTGCATTTTACAAAAAATTTGGAAAGAAGGGACATTACGCCTGTGTATGCAGAGGAGTTGAGGAAAGGAGTAAATCAAGTGGAGGGAGAAGAGAAGTTTGTATTGTGTGAGGAATGATGTTTTAGTGGATGTGGATCATACTGAAATGCCAAAAGGTGAGATTGTGGTGGGAGGTAAAAGAGTACCAGTACTAGCAGATTCTGGTTCACCATATACTAGGACTGGTGATAAGAACTGGAAAGCTACAATTGGGGGAAGATGAAATCCCTTTACTGCCTCCAGACATAAATGCAGTAGGGTATGGTGGTGTGAAGATAGCCTAGAGATCCTATTAAGGCTATCCTGTTATGAGGATCCAGTTTGCTGATTTCAAGACAGTAGGTAAAGTTTATGTTGCTATCAGAGGAGACCATCTTTTAGGTTGTAGGCATCAGAGAAACATGAGGATAACGCTGGATCCCAATCCCAACTCTAAACAGAAGACGTTACTGATGACCAATAGTGAACAGACAGAAGAAATTAGTTTAGCATTTCCTGATTTTTTTTTTAGCAATAATTGAGGATTATTGAAAGAAATTGAACACAAATCCATCCTAAAAAGGTGCTGTATTTTATGTGTCTTAAATAAGGAAGGCTCCTCAAATGATTATTGTATTGTATTGTAAAAGTATTTATATAGCGCTTACTACCCCTGATGAGGCGTCGAAG
This sequence comes from Pleurodeles waltl, assembly GCF_031143425.1. Taxonomy (NCBI): domain Eukaryota; kingdom Metazoa; phylum Chordata; class Amphibia; order Caudata; family Salamandridae; genus Pleurodeles; species Pleurodeles waltl. The sequence continues at coordinate 155,886,543 of NC_090448.1, forward strand.
CGCTTTTCAGCGAGTAGCACGCTACTCCAGAACCCAACAAGAATTAGTGGTGTATTAGTATAGGGAAATATAAGTACAGTTTTAGTATTATTATGAGTGCATTAGAGCCGTGAATATGAGAGTTTATTAGTTAGATTGACTGGAGTAATGGAGGGGTGGAGAAGGAAAGAATCCAGAAGTGTTAATTGGGAGTTTATGGTAATAGGATTTAGGTTTGGGATGAGTAAAGAGAGGATGAAGGAGGGAAGAGTCTGTGGAAGGGGTTAGGGTGATCATAGTCGAAGGGTGAGAATAATGAGGGAGAATTTAGTAGGGTTGTTTGGGAGATCATGGTAGTAAAGTGAGGTTTGGTGGGTTAGATGTGGAAGCAGGGGGGATAGCTTAGGCAGAGTTATTTAGGAGATTAAAGTAGTAGAATGGATTTGGCATGAGTCAGAGTGGGAATGGAGGATAGATTGATAGAGACATGACATATGGTGATGGATAGAAAAGTGTGATATAAGATGAGAGCAGGTGATTGAAATTTTTAAGCTTTTCAGTGATCAAGGATTGTGGAAGCCCACAGATCTCAGTACTGTTTTTTTTTTTTAGAAATTAGGTCATTTTCACCCCTTGCTGAATGCTCCTTTAGTAACTATCACTATGTGGGTTCTTATAAGATTTTTTTTTTTTTGTTTAGAACTAAGTTAGAGAACTTGGGGACCAGATGCACAAAACCATTTTGAGGTTGCAAATGATGCAATTTAGAAAAACACAGGGGTTAATGCCACAGAATGGCGTATGACCATGTACAAAAGTCCTTTTACGACTTGGAAAACACTTTCTGTATCATAAAAGGGCTTTTGAAAGTGTACGTAGCACTGCCTGACCTACATTAGCGTGTTGGTGTGCTAGAACACCCACACAGTAATGTTTTGTGAAAGTAAGTTGTGTAGACCATGTAGCTACTTTGTATATGTCAGCTATTGGAATGTTTCCTAGGGAAGCCAAGGACGCTCATTTCTTTCTAGTACAGTGTGCTCTAGGAGCTGCAGGTAAGAGTTAATTTGGCTTCAGCAAAACATGTTTGAATGCACTTAGCTATCCATCTGGCAACACCTGATTTGGATATAGGCTTTCCTTTGAGGTGGTGAAAAAGCAACAAATAGTTGTAGGAAGTTGGCTCTGTATGTGCTAGTTCAAAGTAAGGAATAGCATGCACAGAGTCCAAGGGTTCCCCTTAAAGGTAAAATAGTGGTAAAAATAGATAATACTAATGCTCTATTTTGTGGTAGTGTGGTCGAGCAGTAGGCTTATCCAAGGAGTAGTGTTAAGCATTTGTTGTACATACACATAGACAATAAATGAGGTACACACACTCAGAGACAAATCCAACCAATAGGTTTTGTTATAGAAAAATATCTTTTCTTAGTTTATTTTAAGAACCACAGGTTCAAATTTAACATGTAATATCTTGTTTGAAAGGTATTGCAGGTAAGTACATTAGGAACTTTGAATCATTTCAATTGCATGTATACTTTGCAAGTTATTGACAAATAGCTATTTCAAAAGTGGACACTGTACAATTTTCACAGTTCCTGGGGGAGGTAAGTTTTTGTTAGTTTTACCAGGTAAGTAAGACACTTACAGGGTTCAGTTCTTGGTCCAAGGTAGCCCACTGTTGGGGGTTCAGAGCAACCCCAAAGTCACCACACCAGCAGCTCAGGGCCGGTCAGGTGCAGAGTTCAAAGTGGTGCCCAAAACGCATAGGCTAGAATGGAGAGAAGGGGGTGCCCCGGTTCCGGTCTGCTGGCAGGTAAGTACCCGCGTCTTCGGAGGGCAGACCAGGGGGGTTTTGTAGGGCACCGGGGGGGACACAAGCCCACACAGAAATTTCACCCTCAGCAGCGCGGGGGCGGCCGGGTGCAGTGTAGAAACCAGCGTCGGGTTCGCAATGTTAGTCTATGAGAGATCAACGGATCTCTTCAGCGCTGCAGGCAGGCAAGGGGGGGCTTCCTCGGGGAAACCTCCACTTGGGCAAGGGAGAGGGACTCCTGGGGGTCACTTCTGCAGTGAAAGTCCGGTCCTTCAGGTCCTGGGGGCTGCGGGTGCAGGGTCTTTTCCAGGCGTCGGGACTTAGGTTTCAGAAAGTCGCGGTCAGGGGAAGCCTCGGGATTCCCTCTGCAGGCGGCGCTGTGGGGGCTCAGGGGGGACAGGTTTTGGTACTCACAGTCGTAGAGTAGTCCGGGGGTCCTCCCTGAGGTGTTGGTTCTCCACCAGCCGAGTCGGGGTCGCCGGGTGCAGTGTTGCAAGTCTCACGCTTCTTGCGGGGAGATTGCAGGGTCTTTAAAGCTGCTCCTTGAAACAAAGTTGCAGTCTTTTTGGAGCAGGTCCGCTGTCCTCGGGAGTTTCTTGTCTTTTTCGAAGCAGGGCAGTCCTCGGAGGATTCAGAGGTCGCTGGTCCCTTGGAAGGCGTCGCTGGAGCAGAGTTCTTTGGAAGGCAGGAGACAGGCCGGTGAGTTTCTGGAGCCAAGGCAGTTGTCGTCTTCTGGTCTTCCTCTGCAGGGGTTTTTCAGCTAGGCAGTCCTTCTTCTTGTAGTTTGCAGGAATCTAATTTTCTAGGGTTCAGGGTAGCCCTTAAATACTAAATTTAAGGGCGTGTTTAGGTCTGGGGGGTTAGTAGCCAATGGCTACTAGCCCTGAGGGTGGGTACACCCTCTTTGTGCCTCCTCCCAAGGGGAGGGGGTCACAATCCTAACCCTATTGGGGGAATCCTCCATCTGCAAGATGGAGGATTTCTAAAAGTTAGAGTCACCTCAGCTCAGGACACCTTAGGGGCTGTCCTGACTGGCCAGTGACTCCTCCTTGTTATTCTCATTATTTTCTCCGGCCTTGCCGCCAAAAGTGGGGGCTGGGCCGGAGGGGGCGGGCAACTCCACTAGCTGGAGTGTCCTGCGGTGCTGTGACAAAGGGGTGAGCCTTTGAGGCTCACCGCCAGGTGTTACAGCTCCTGCCTGGGGGAGGTGTTAGCATCTCCACCCAGTGCAGGCTTTGTTACTGGCCTCAGAGTGACAAAGGCACTCTCCCCATGGGGCCAGCAACATGTCTCTAGTGTGGCAGGCTGCTGGAACTAGTCAGCCTACACAGATAGTCGGTTAAGTTTCAGGGGGCACCTCTAAGGTGCCCTCTGGGGTGTATTTTGCAATAAAATGTACACTGGCATCAGTGTGCATTTATTGTGCTGAGAAGTTTGATACCAAACTTCCCAGTTTTCAGTGTAGCCATTATGGTGCTGTGGAGTTCGTGTTTGACAAACTCCCAGACCATATACTCTTATGGCTACCCTGCACTTACAATGTCTAAGGTTTTGTTTAGACACTGTAGGGGTACCATGCTCATGCACTGGTACCCTCACCTATGGTATAGTGCACCCTGTCTTAGGGCTGTAAGGCCTGCTAGAGGGGTGACTGACCTATACTTGCATAGGCAGTGAGAGGCTGGCATGGCACCCTGAGGGGAGTGCCATGTCGACTTACTCGTTTTGTTCTCACTAGCACACACAAGCTGGCAAGCAGTGTGTCTGTGCTGAGTGAGAGGTCTCCAGGGTGGCATAAGACATGCTGCAGCCCTTAGAGACCTTCCTTGGCATCAGGGCCCTTGGTACTAGAAGTACCAGTTACAAGGGACTTATCTGGATGCCAGGGTCTGCCAATTGTGGATACAAAAGTACAGGTTAGGGAAAGAACACTGGTGCTGGGGCCTGGTTAGCAGGCCTCAGCACACTTTCAATTGTAAACATAGCATCAGCAAAGGCAAAAAGTCAGGGGGCAACCATGCCAAGGAGGCATTTCCTTACACAACCCCCCCCCCAAACGAAAGAGGATGAGACTAACCTTTCCCAAGAGAGTCTTCATTTTCTAAGTGGAAGAACCTGGAAAGGCCATCTGCATTGGCATGGGCAGTCCCAGGTCTGTGTTCCACTATAAAGTCCATTCCCTGTAGGGAGATGGACCACCTCAACAGTTTAGGATTTTCACCTTTCATTTGCATCAGCCATTTGAGAGGTCTGTGGTCAGTTTGAACTAGGAAGTGAGTCCCAAAGAGGTATGGTCTCAGCTTCTTCAGGGACCAAACCACAGCAAAGGCCTCCCTCTCAATGGCACTCCAACGCTGCTCCCTGGGGAGTAACCTCCTGCTAATGAAAGCAACAGGCTGGTCAAGGCCATCATCATTTGTTTGGGACAAAACTGCCCCTATCCCATGTTCAGAGGCATCTGTCTGCACAATGAACTGCTTAGAATAATCTGGAGCTTTTAGAACTGGTGCTGAGCACATTGCTTGTTTCAGGGTGTCAAAGGCCTGTTGGCATTCCACAGTCCAGTTCACTTTCTTGGGCATTTTCTTGGAGGTGAGTTCAGTGAGGGCTGTCACAATGGATCCATATCCCTTCACAAACCTCCTGTAATACCCAGTCAAGCCAAGGAATGCCCTGACTTGAGTCTGGGTTTTTGGAGCTACCCAGTCCAGAATAGTCTGGATCTTGGGTTGGAGTGGCTGAACTTGGCCTCCACCTACAAGGTGGCCCAAGTAAACCACAGTTCCCTGCCCTATCTGGCATTTGGATGCCTTGATAGAGAGGCCTGCAGATTGCAGAGCCTTCAAAACCTTCTTCAGGTGGACCAGGTGATCCTGCCAGGGGGAGCTAAAGACAGCAATATCATCAAGATAAGCTGTGCTAAAGGACTCCAAGCCAGCAAGGACTTGATTCACCAACCTTTGGAAGGTGGCAGGGGCATTCTTTAAACCAAAGGGCATAACAGTAAACTGATAATGCCCATCAGGTGTGGAGAATGCTGTTTTCTCTTTTGCTCCAGGTGCCATTTTTATTTGCCAGTACCCTGCTGTCAAGTCAAAGGTACTTAGGAATTTGGCAGCACCTAATTTATCTATGAGCTCATCAGCTCTAGGAATTGGATGAGCATCTGTCTTGGTGACAGAATTGAGCCCTCTGTAGTCCACACAAAACCTCATCTCTTTCTTTCCATCTTTGGTGAGAGGTTTGGGGACTAAGACCACTGGGCTAGCCCAGGGGCTGTCAGAGCGCTCAATTACTCCCAATTCCAGCATCTTGTGGACTTCCACCTTGATGCTTTCCTTAACATGGTCAGACTGTCTAAAGATTTTGTTTTTGACAGGCATGCTGTCTCCTGTGTCCACATCATGGGTACACAGGTGTGTCTGACCAGGGGTTAAGGAGAAGAGTTCAGGAAACTGCTGTAGGACTCTCCTACAATCAGCTTGCTGTTGGCCAGAGAGGGTGTCTGAGTAGATCACTCCATCTACTGTGCCATCTTTTGTGTCTGATGACAGGAGATCAGGGAGAGGTTCACTCTCTGCCTCCTGATCCTCATCTGTTACCATCAACAGATTCACATCAGCCCTGTCATGGAAGAGCTTAAGGCGGTTCACATGGATCACCCTCTTGGGGCTCCTGCTTGTGCCCAGGTCCACCAGGTAGGTGACCTGACTCTTCCTTTCTAGCACTGGGTAAGGGCCACTCCATTTGTCCTGGAGTGCCCTGGGAGCCACAGGCTCCAGAACCCAGACTTTCTGCCCTGGTTGGAACTCAACCAGTGCAGCCTTTTGGTCATACCAAAACTTCTGGAGCTGTTGGCTGGCCTCAAGGTTTTTGGTTGCCTTTTCCATGTACTCTGCCATTCTAGAGCGAAGGCCAAGTACATAGTCCACTATGTCTTGTTTAGGCTCATGAAGAGGTCTCTCCCAGCCTTCTTTAACAAGAGAAAGTGGTCCCCTTACAGGGTGACCAAACAGAAGTTCAAAGGGTGAGAATCCTACTCCCTTCTGTGGCACCTCTCTGTAAGCGAAAAGCAGACATGGCAAGAGGACATCCCATCTCCTTTTGAGTTTTTCTGGGAGCCCCATGATCATGCCTTTTAATGTCTTGTTGAATCTCTCAACTAAGCCATTAGTTTGTGGATGGTATGGTGTAGTGAATTTGTAAGTCACTCCACACTCATTCCACATGTGTTTTAGGTATGCTGACATGAAGTTGGTACCTCTGTCAGACACCACCTCCTTAGGGAAACCCACTCTGGTAAAGATACCAATGAGGGCCTTGGCTACTGCAGGGGCAGTAGTCGACCTAAGGGGAATAGCTTCAGGATACCTAGTAGCATGATCCACTACTACTAGGATGTACATATTTCCTGAGGCTGTGGGAGGTTCCAGTGGACCAACTATGTCCACACCCACTCTTTCAAAGGGGACCCCCACCACTGGAAGTGGAATGAGGGGGGCCTTTGGGTGCCCACCTGTCTTACCACTGGATTGACAGGTGGGGCAGGAGAGGCAAAACTCCTTAACCTTCTGGGACATATTGGGCCAGTAGAAGTGGTTGACTAACCTCTCCCACGTCTTGGTTTGTCCCAAATGCCCAGCCAGGGGAATATCATGGGCTAAGGTCAGAATAAACTCTCTGAACGACTGAGGCACTACCACTCTCCTAGTGGCACCAGGTTTGGGGTCTCTGGCCTCAGTGTACAGGAGTCCATCTTCCCAATAGACCCTATGTGTTCCATTTTTCTTGCCCTTGGACTCTTCAGCAGCTTGCTGCCTAAGGCCTTCAAGAGAGGGACAGGTTTCTTGTCCCTTACACAGCTCCTCCCTTGAGGGTCCCCCTGGGCCCAAGAGCTCAACCTGATAAGGTTCAAGCTCCAAAGGCTCAGTTCCCTCAGAGGGCAGAACTTCTTCCTGAGAAGAGAGGTTCCCTTTTTCTGACTGTGTTGCAGTTGGTTGCCCAACTGACTTTCCTTTTCTCTTGGTAGGCTGGGCCATTTTTCCAGACTCCAGCTCTACTTTTTCACCCTGTGCCTTGCATTGTGCTCTTGTTTTTACACACACCAGTTCAGGGATACCCAGCATGGCTGCATGGGTTTTTAGTTCTACCTCAGCCCATGCTGAGGACTCCAGGTCATTTCCAAGCAGACAGTCTACTGGGATGTTTGAGGAGACCACCACCTGTTTCAGGCCATTGACCCCTCCCCATTCTAAAGTTACCATTGCCATGGGATGTGCTTTAGTTTGATTGTCAGCATTGGTGACTGTATAAGTTTTTCCAGTCAGGTATTGGCCAGGGGAAACCAGTTTCTCTGTCACCATGGTGACACTGGCACCTGTATCCCTCAGGCCCTCTACACTTGTCCCATTAATAAAGAGCTGCTGCCTGTATTTTTGCATGTTAGGGGGCCAGGCAGCTAGTGTGGCTAAATCCACCCCACCCTCAGAGACTAGAGTAGCTTCAGTGTGGACCCTGATTTGCTCTGGGCACACTGTTGATCCCACTTGGAGACTAGCCATTCCAGTGTTACCTGGATTGGAGTTTGGAGTGGAACTTTTCTTGGGACAGGCCTTGTCTCCAGTTTGGTGTCCAGACTGACTACAGTTTCGACACCAGGCCTTTTTGGGATCAAAGTTTTTACCCTTGTACCCAGGATTGTTTTGTGAAGAGGCTCTGGGCCCACCCTCCTGTGCAGGTTTTTGGGGGCCTTTAGAAGACTCTTGACTATTTTTATTTTTGGCTGTCTCACCACCTTTCCCCTGGGGAGGTTTTGTGACCCCTTTCTTTTGGTCACCCCCTGTGGAAGTTTTGGACACCCTAGTCTTGACCCAATGGTCCGCCTTCTTTCCCAATTCTTGGGGAGAAATTGGTCCTAGGTCTACCAGATGCTGATGCAGTTTATCATTGAAACAATTACTTAACAGGTGTTCTTTCACAAATAAATTGTACAGCCCATCATAATTACTTACACCACTGCCTTGAATCCAACCATCTAGTGTTTTTACTGAGTAGTCTACAAAGTCAACCCAGGTCTGGCTCGAGGATTTTTGAGCCCCCCTGAATCTAATCCTATACTCCTCAGTGGAGAATCCAAAGCCCTCAATCAGGGTACCCTTCATGAGGTCATAAGATTCTGCATCTTGTCCAGAGAGTGTGAGGAGTCTATCCCTACACTTTCCTGTGAACATTTCCCACAGGAGAGCACCCCAGTGAGATCTGTTCACTTTTCTGGTTACACAAGCCCTCTCAAAAGCTGTGAACCATTTGGTGATGTCATCACCATCTTCATATTTAGTTACAATCCCTTTAGGGATTTTCAACATGTCAGGAGAATCTCTGACCCTATTTATGTTGCTGCCACCATTGATGGGTCCTAGGCCCATCTCTTGTCTTTCCCTCTCTATGGCTAGGATCTGTCTTTCCAAAGCCAATCTTTTGGCCAACCTGGCTAACTGGATGTCCTCTTCACTGGAGTTATCCTCAGTGATTTCAGAGGTGTTGGTCTCTCCTGTGAGGGAACCAGCATCTCTGACTATTATTTTTGGAGTCAGGGTTTGAGAGACCCTGTTCTCCCTAGATAGGACTGGTAGGGGGGAATTGTCCTCCAAGTCACTATCCTCTTCCTCTGAGTTGCCACCCTCAGAGGGGTTGGCCTTTTCAAACTCTGCCAAAAGCTCCTGGAGCTGTATTTTGGTAGGTTTGGGGCCCATTGTTATTTTCTTTATTTTACAGAGTGACCTTAGCTCCCTCATCTTAAGATGGAGGTAAGGTGTGGTGTCGAGTTCCACCACAGTCACATCTGTGCTAGACATTTTGCTTCTAAAAGTTGGAATACTTTTTAAGAATCTACAACTGGTTCTAGAATCTAATTCAAACTTTTACAAACTTTTAAACTCTAAAAGAAATGCTAAACAGGATCTAACACAAGGCCCTAGCAGGTCTTTTAAGAATTTAGAAAACTTTTCAAATTGCAAAAATCAATTTCTAATGACAATTTTGGAATTTGTCGTGTGATCAGGTATTGGCTGAGTAGTCCAGCAAATGCAAAGTCTTGTATCCCACCGCTGCCACCAATGTAGGAAGTTGGCTCTGTATGTGCTAGTTCAAAGTAAGGAATAGCATGCACAGAGTCCAAGGGTTCCCCTTAGAGGTAAAATAGTGGTAAAAATAGATAATACTAATGCTCTATTTTGTGGTAGTGTGGTCGAGCAGTAGGCTTATCCAAGGAGTAGTGTTAAGCATTTGTTGTACATACACATAGACAATAAATGAGGTACACACACTCAGAGACAAATCCAACCAATAGGTTTTGTTATAGAAAAATATCTTTTCTTAGTTTATTTTAAGAACCACAGGTTCAAATTTAACATGTAATATCTTGTTTGAAAGGTATTGCAGGTAAGTACATTAGGAACTTTGAATCATTTCAATTGCATGTATACTTTTCAAGTTATTGACAAATAGCTATTTCAAAAGTGGACACAGTGCAATTTTCACAGTTCCTGGGGGAGGTAAGTTTTTGTTAGTTTTACCAGGTAAGTAAGACACTTACAGGGTTCAGTTCTTGGTCCAAGGTAGCCCACTGTTGGGGGTTCAGAGCAACCCCAAAGTCACCACACCAGCAGCTCAGGGCCGGTCAGGTGCAGAGTTCAAAGTGGTGCCCAAAACGCATAGGCTAGAATGGAGAGAAGGGGGTGCCCCGGTTCCGGTCTGCTGGCAGGTAAGTACCCGCGTCTTCGGAGGGCAGACCAGGGGGGTTTTGTAGGGCACCGGGGGGGACACAAGCCCACACAGAAATTTCACCCTCAGCAGCGCGGGGGCGGCCGGGTGCAGTGTAGAAACCAGCGTCGGGTTCGCAATGTTAGTCTATGAGAGATCAACGGATCTCTTCAGCGCTGCAGGCAGGCAAGGGGGGGCTTCCTCGGGGAAACCTCCACTTGGGCAAGGGAGAGGGACTCCTGGGGGTCACTTCTGCAGTGAAAGTCCGGTCCTTCAGGTCCTGGGGGCTGCGGGTGCAGGGTCTTTTCCAGGCGTCGGGACTTAGGTTTCAGAGAGTCGCGGTCAGGGGAAGCCTCGGGATTCCCTCTGCAGGCGGCGCTGTGGGGGCTCAGGGGGGACAGGTTTTGGTACTCACAGTCGTAGAGTAGTCCGGGGGTCCTCCCTGAGGTGTTGGTTCTCCACCAGCCGAGTCGGGGTCGCCGGGTGCAGTGTTGCAAGTCTCACGCTTCTTGCTGGGAGATTGCAGGGTCTTTAAAGCTGCTCCTTGAAACAAAGTTGCAGTCTTTTTGGAGCAGGTCCGCTGTCCTCGGGAGTTTCTGGTCTTTTTCGAAGCAGGGCAGTCCTCGGAGGATTCAGAGGTCGCTGGTCCCTTGGAAGGCGTCGCTGGAGCAGAGTTCTTTGGAAGGCAGGAGACAGGCCGGTGAGTTTCTGGAGCCAAGGCAGTTGTCGTCTTCTGGTCTTCCTCTGCAGGGGTTTTTCAGCTAGGCAGTCCTTCTTCTTGTAGTTTGCAGGAATCTAATTTTCTAGGGTTCAGGGTAGCCCTTAAATACTAAATTTAAGGGCGTGTTTAGGTCTGGGGGGTTAGTAGCCAATGGCTACTAGCCCTGAGGGTGGGTACACCCTCTTTGTGCCTCCTCCCAAGGGGAGGGGGTCACAATCCTAACCCTATTGGGGGAATCCTCCATCTGCAAGATGGAGGATTTCTAAAAGTTAGAGTCACCTCAGCTCAGGACACCTTAGGGGCTGTCCTGACTGGCCAGTGACTCCTCCTTGTTATTCTCATTATTTTCTCCGGCCTTGCCGCCAAAAGTGGGGGCCGGGCCGGAGGGGGCGGGCAACTCCACTAGCTGGAGTGTCCTGCGGTGCTGTGACAAAGGGGTGAGCCTTTGAGGCTCACCGCCAGGTGTTACAGCTCCTGCCTGGGGGAGGTGTTAGCATCTCCACCCAGTGCAGGCTTTGTTACTGGCCTCAGAGTGACAAAGGCACTCTCCCCATGGGGCCAGCAACATGTCTCTAGTGTGGCAGGCTGCTGGAACTAGTCAGCCTACACAGATAGTCGGTTAAGTTTCAGGGGGCACCTCTAAGGTGCCCTCTGGGGTGTATTTTGCAATAAAATGTACACTGGCATCAGTGTGCATTTATTGTGCTGAGAAGTTTGATACCAAACTTCCCAGTTTTCAGTGTAGCCATTATGGTGCTGTGGAGTTCGTGTTTGACAAACTCCCAGACCATATACTCTTATGGCTACCCTGCACTTACAATGTCTAAGGTTTTGTTTAGACACTGTAGGGGTACCATGCTCATGCACTGGTACCCTCACCTATGGTATAGTGCACCCTGTCTTAGGGCTGTAAGGCCTGCTAGAGGGGTGACTGACCTATACTTGCATAGGCAGTGAGAGGCTGGCATGGCACCCTGAGGGGAGTGCCATGTCGACTTACTCGTTTTGTTCTCACTAGCACACACAAGCTGGCAAGCAGTGTGTCTGTGCTGAGTGAGAGGTCTCCAGGGTGGCATAAGACATGCTGCAGCCCTTAGAGACCTTCCTTGGCATCAGGGCCCTTGGTACTAGAAGTACCAGTTACAAGGGACTTATCTGGATGCCAGGGTCTGCCAATTGTGGATACAAAAGTACATGTTAGGGAAAGAACACTGGTGCTGGGGCCTGGTTAGCAGGCCTCAGCACACTTTCAATTGTAAACATAGCATCAGCAAAGGCAAAAAGTCAGGGGGCAACCATGCCAAGGAGGCATTTCCTTACAATAGTTGTTTAGTGTCTCTAAATATTTTTGTTTTGTAGAACATAAGGGCTCTTTTGACATCTAATGTGTGGAGAGCACTCTCCACAATCAATTCTGGTTGAGAGAAAAAACTGTAACTCGACTGATTGAGGTGAAAGTCAGAAACAACTTCTGGTAGAAATTTAGGTTTGGTGCATTGGACCACCCGGTCTCCTTGGAGATGGAAGAACGTTTGTTCCAAGGTATATGCCTAAAGCCTGCTAACACGTTTAAGTGAGGTAATAACATTTAAAAATGACACTTTCCAATAAAGAGATTGAAGGAGACAGGTATGCAGGGGCTCGAATGGAGAGCCCATGAGTCATGTAAGAACAATGTTAAGATTCCATGAAGGTGCAGCTGGAACCCGATGTGGAATTACTCTCAGGCCCCTCCATAAAGGCTTTAATGACTGGTATTTTGAATAGAGACATGTGTTGCTTATTTTGTAGATAGACAGTTAATGCAGTGAGATGTACCCATATGGAGGTGAATGCTAGCCCAGAGAGTTGTAAATGAAGCAGGTAAAATACAGTGTTTTGTACAGTGGCATTAAAAGGATCAATTTCTTTTGAATGACAATAACAAACAAACCTCTTCCATTTAGCTGTGTGGCATGACTACAAGCTTCCCTGAGAATAGCCATAAATTCAGGTGGTAGATTCAGGTAACCAAATTCTATGACCTCAGGAGTCAAATCGCCTGGTTGAGAGCCTTGGAATCAGGGTGCCTCATTTCTCCATGGTTCTGAGTGCCAAGGTCTGGCCTGTTGGGAATCTCCTTGTGGGGGACTACAGAAAGGTCCAGTAATATTGGGCCAGTCAGCCCTGGTTCACATGTCGGAGCCACTAGTTCTAGAGTGAGCAATGTCTGCCTGAGCCTTCGGGCTAGACATGCAGTAGCGTTGGAAAAGCATAGGCAAATACCCTTGACAAACTAATCTACATTGTGTTGTCCTTAGACAGTGGGTGTGGGAACCTGGATGTGAAATTTGGGCATTTGGCGTTTTCTACGGTTGCGAAGAGATCCACCCCCCCCCTCCATATCTAAGAAATTATAGGAAGAGGACTTGGGGTGGAGTTCTCACTTGTGGACATGTTGCTGCATCCTGCTGAGGACGTCTGCAAAGTCGTCTGTGACTGGAAGGTACTGCCCTAACAGGTGAATGATGTGACGCAAAGAACTTCTCCAAATTATCTGAGATGGGTGAGATAATAGTAGAGAATGTGTCCACCCTATTTTTGTAGATAATGCATGGTTGTCATTGTTTGTCCAGACTAAGACAACCTTGCCAATTAGGTGAGGTAGGAATGCTTTCAATGCTAGGTGAATAGCTTGAAGCTCTAGATAGCTGATGTGGGGGCCCTTGTGTTTGGTGTCCTTGAGACCCTGTAATATGAGATCCTGCAAGTGTGCACCCCATCCCATGAGTGATATTCCTTTGTGACAGTGAGGTGGGGAACAGGGCTGAGGAAAAGCTGCCCTCGTAATAAGTTGTTGGTATTCCACCACTGAAGGGAGTTATGTGTGGCGGTCTATCATCACTAGATCTTCTAACTGACCCCGTAACTGAGACCACTGTCCTAATAGGCTTTAGAGTAACAGATGCAAGGGGTACAATGGCAACACAGGAGGCCATCATCCCTGGGAGATGCACGAGTCTCCTCACTGCGAGTTGTTGATTTTTCTGAAACAACGTTTGGAAACTCTTGATTCTTGCACAACTGGGATAGGCTAATACTATTTGTCTGTTTAGAATAGGCCCTAGGTATGGCTGAAACCGCAGAGGTTGAAGGTGAGATTTTGTGATATTGATGAAGAACCCTAAGCATTGGAGCAGATCTATTGTAACCTGAGTGTGTTGTTGACACTGTTCATGAGTGCTGGCTTTGATAAGCCTGAACATGCACTTTTTGTCTGCGTAGATAGGCTGCTACCACCACTAGGCATTTGGTGAATACCAGAGGTGCAGTAGTGATGACTCCATTGGAGTTAGAAATTAGGAAACTCAAAGAGAAAGGTGTGACTGAGAAAATTGAGAGCTTCGAGTGGTTGGCCCCGATAGTTTTGCCCTTTAAGGATGGTGGCAGAGAGATTTGAGTGCATGTTGACCTAAGAGAGTTAAATTAACACATATGGGTGGACAGACACCCATTACCAAACATTTCTGAAACTCTGGCAACAATAAAGGAGGCAAAGGTGTTCAGTGTGATGGATTTGTCCTCCGCTTACTACCAGGTAAAGCTACATCCTGGTTCTAGACCTCTAACAATATTTGTGACCCCTTTGCGAGCTTTCAAATTTATTAGAATGCTGATGCTCTAGCTTCAGCTGCTGCATGCTTTCAAAGAGTTATGAAGAAGGTTTAGATGGGTTGAACAAGATGTTATTTTTCCAGGAAGATCTATTGGATATGGCAAGGATCAACAGGAGCATGATGATATATTGTGAAGAGTACTGAAAAGGTTACAAGAGGCTGGTTTAGTTATAAAAAAGAAAAGTATAAATTTAGGGTATCAGCTAGAATTTATTTAGGACACACCATTTCAGGTGAAGAAATAAGTCAGAAACTAGACTTAGCGAACTGTATTGTGGAAGCTCCAGAGCCTGAAAATAAAGACCAAGTATGCTTATTTCTGGGGCTAGCAGAATTCTGTTCCACGTTCATCCACATTTTTGCCAGCATCTCTCAGCCATTAAGGCTGTTACTAGAAAGGGTTCCCAATTCAACCGGTCAGAAGAATGTAACCAAGCTTTCAAAAACAATTTTAAGAATAGGAATGTTACCAACTTTGGGCCACTTTGATGTCAGCAAGAAAAAGATTATTTCAACCGATGCCAGCCTTAAAGGGTTAGGTGCAGTTCTAGCTCAGGTCGTCAAGGGTAACTTGGAGGTAGTGGCTTTTGCATCTTGCTCATTGAAGGGAGCTGTAGAAAGGTATTTGGTTATTGAGCGAGAGGCATTAGCAATGTATTTGGCAATACACCACTTTAAATTCTTTTTGTGGGGTATATCTTTCACGGTTGTATCATAAGCTACCGACTCATGTTTTTTTGTGTAGAGAGATGGAGAATTTATCTCCCACGATCAAATGTTGGACTGGAGGCTTGTCCAATTACAGTTTCAATGTAGAATATGTGCCAGGATCCACAAACTACATGGCACATTGCCTGTCAAGGTTACTGATTGATCAGGAGGTGAATAATTCAGAAGATACAAAAAACATTTGTGCAGAGACAACGGTGGGTTGGGTTTGCGAAACAACTTTAGAAGACCATGAATGAGAAGTTGCCAACTCAAATGATTTAGAATTTTTAGTTCTAAAATAATTTATTGTAAAGGGTTGGCCAAGTAAGAAAGAAGTACTTACTGCAGTAGACAGTTTTTTTCAATGTGAAGGATGAACTTAGCATAGTTGAAGGAAAGATATTTAGAGGGAAATGAATAGTGCCCCTAATGACTGAGAGGTAAACTGATCAATTTGGCTCGCAAGGGACATTTGGGTAGGAATTTGACCAAGGCAAGATTGCGAAAATGGTATTGGTGGCCAAGGATGGATCATGAATTTGAAGATGTAGTAAAGGATTGTTGGCATTGTGCAAATAACGACAAGTCCAAGAAAGCCAATTTAGCACCCTTTTCTCCCATTGTAATCCGTAAAGAACCATGGACTAAATTAGGATTGGACATTGCTGGCCATTTTGACCTTATGGCTCATGATGAACGTTATGTTATTCTATTGGTTGATTACACTTCAAAATATGTCGCCACAAAAGGCGTGGCTTCTGTAAATACAAGGACGTTACTGAATTCTTGAAAGAAGAATTTCCAGGGGAGTACCCAAAACCATAGTAACTGACAATGGGGTACAATCGGTGTCCCAATAGATAGAAGATTTCCTCAGGGACTTATCTACTACACATTTCAAAACAGCTCTTTATTCTCCACAGGTAAATGGTCTAGCAGAAAGCATAAACAAGATTGTGAAAAGTTGTGCACAGCATGCACTCTAATAAAAGGTATTTTAAAGACATAGTGAGGGAAACTTGGTGGGAACATACTGTAACACCTAATAGTGTGACATAAATTTCTCCTTTCGTTGTACTCAGAGGAAAGAAACCACACTGCAAATTAAACCCCGTTTGGTTGAATTTAAACAATATCTGGATGATCAGTTTTCTGAAGAAGATTTGAGTGTGCATAGGGTGAATCACCAAAAGAAATATAAAACGAGATTTGATATCTAAAATTGTGTACATGAAGCAAATTGAAAGAATGATGACAGAGTGATGTTGAAGAAACCAGGCATTATGAAGAAAAGACGTTCAGATTTATGGGACCTTTTGTAATCGTCCCCATAAAGGGAAATGTAGCAGTCTTAGACTGTGATGTTGGAAACATGTCTAGGTTGACAAAAGTGAATGATTCGTTCATCCCAGATGTGAGAATAGATAAACCTGATGCTGAGGAGTCATGGTGTACTGATAACTTTTCAAGTAAGAGAAAGAGATTCCAACCTTACTGGCATAAGGAGTATGTAATGGATGGAAGACCAAATATAAAGAAGAATACAAATGTGTTGAAAGTTGTATCCGTTGTTAATGATTTAACTATGTACACTATTGTTATTTGATGTTTTCTGTAAGTTTACAAACTTATTCATCACATTTCAATTAATTATGTATTATTTTACAGAGTACACATTTTGTTTCCAAAAGGAATTTTAGAGGGTCGGACATTTCTAGTTGTTTTGTTATAAACCTAGATGAAAATATTTCAATTTTTATTATAAGTTGTAAAGGGGGAAGATATGTTGTGTTTACACCTGTATCTGGTCCGTCAATAAGCTGGCCTGATGACAGGCCTGGAATATTACCGATGTGACTGTGTGTCACCACATTTCATGCATTCACTGGACCAGGATTTGAACTATGAGTGACAGTTGGGAGCTGGTCACCATCCTGGCAGGTTGGTGGTTTGGCTTGTACTATGTACTATTTGGAAGAAAGTATAATTTGAACTTATCGAAGCCATGTTGCTAGCAGTGATTTTCTAAAATATGAAAAAATGGCTACAATTACATTCAATGGTAGATCAGCAGAGTTTTCGCGCTATTACTTCACCGAAGAAGGAACGGCTGAAGTGTTCGCTGAACACTAGGTGTCGCCCTTGACGTATTAATAAAACGCTGTGGAAGTTATTTGCTTCGTCTAGCGAAACACTGTAGCAAAAAATAACGCTTTCCTACGTCATGGACTAAAAACAGTCATTAAAAGCAGTTTTACGTAGAATTCTAGCGCATACACACACGTTTACAAATCAAGCAGCACCTCTCAGGACTGCTGCCTTTTTATTATATATTTTGTTGTCCGTGAAAGGACACGTGCTAGTCACATGCAAATTTGCAGTTTTTCGTTGTTCACCAACCTCCATCATGGTCCAAAAGGAGTCGGAATAATTCATGGGACGTAACAGTAACTACGTCACTGGCAGAACGCTCGACACATGGCAAGGAAAAATAAGGTTTATGTGAACTGTCCTTTGATTGCGAACCACGTGTTTGGCTGATACCGGTTGCATACTGTTTTGCATTTGAGCATATTTTGGACAAAGTGCACACTGAATGATGTAGCTACCTCACAGCCGCAGAAGTCCTGCAGAAAGGACGCGAAGCACTGGATGACGTTGATGTGCTTGGGGCAGTCTCTGCTGGAGTAGCAAATGAACACTTTGGGCCGGTGTCGGGGTCTCTCCACGGGTAGCGCTGCAGAGTACGCCGAGGATTCGGAGCTTTCTTCGTCCAAGTGAGAATAAATGTTTTCTAGAATGGAAAGCGAGGACATATTAACAATTCAGGTTCTTGTGGAGAAACAATACACAATTGGCTGGCAAGTGAGTGGCGGGAATCTGCCACTCATTAGCCTTACATGGTCGCCCCTGATTCGTCCTTAAGTGGGACCCTGGCCTACAAAGGGTGACCTGTGCGGGAGCCGCCCAGGCTGTCTATGGTCACTTTCTGCCACAGGAATTTCTCTATCCAGGCTGTTCCACTTCCTTTACAGCAGCCGCGCGGTCATTACAGCATAGCATAGCATAGCATAGCATAGCATTGCATTGCATTGCATTGCATTGCATTGCATTGCATTACACTACACTACACTACACTACACTACAACACACACACACGCACGCACGCACGCACGCGCACGCGCACACACGAGAGGCACTGGCAAATTTGGACATCTTTATGGAAAGGTATGAAACTTTTTTTCAACAGTTTTCTCTACCAGAGCAAATGTTCTAAGCTTTTGATCTTTTCAGGAAGTTCATTTCACCGTTTTGCTACTTTATAGACAAATGCCTTGGCATGGGCCTAAGCCTGTCTATCTTTTAGACGACAGTATTGTTCTTTACAGAGCATCTCAGTCAGTGTGTGGGAATACGTTGAATGATTAAGTACACAATGTAAAATGGAGATTGTAAATAGAGTCTCCTATGGGTTAAAGTCAACATATCGAATCGATTGCATGCCTTCACAGGGAACCAATATACACCTGTCAACACAAACATAAGATGGGTGTTTCCTCATGTTGTGTTATAAATAATTAAATATGATGATGTGTGTGCTAATTTAGGTTTTGTTAACGATGAAAACTGTAGAATGAAGTAAAATAATTTAACGTTTTGGGATTATTGATGGCAAAATATATTGTGCTCAAAAGTTTCTTCAAAATGACATCTTGGCAGGAGAATTTTCACACACAATGGGCGTTTTTAAAGCTGCTGCATGTAAAGAAAAAAAAAACATTAAATACACTAGCACAATCATGAATTCTACCCAAGACAGTAGAGGAACTGCAATTTAAAGCAGCTCTAATCATTTTCTAGTTTGTAAGGACTTGCAAGTAGTAGCACATCCAGTGTGTCAAGGGCCCTAGTGCCAGGAAGGCAAAGCCCCCTGGCTGCTGTTTGAATCATAAAATGCAGTGATAATCAGGGTTTAGTGGACCCCCACGTCTCGGGGACCCAGTTCACCTGCTGCAGCAATGGAAGCTACGCATCTGCTTGCAAGTGCTGGATACAATCATAAGCTATGCCGTAGCTCAAGAAGTTCCGATAGTGGATTTTAGAACTGATACAATTCCGCTTGATCACTGAACCGAGGTTTTTCAGAACAGTTGCCCAGTGAACACCTAAAGTTTACATACTAGTTTGATTTCACTGCTGGGGTTATCCTCCCTTTATACAGAGATGTGCATCATGATGCACCCTCTTTGCTTTTATTATTTTCATGATTCACACCCTAGCTTTTCATTTTCATGAGGCAACCGTTTGGTTTTCACTTCAATGAGGGATCCTTTTAGTTTTTATTTTCACAATGCACCGCCTATTTTATTTTTTTATTTTTTACAAGGCACCCCTTGTTTTTTTTATTTTTACAATGTACCTCTGTTTTTTAATTTTACAAGGCACCCCTTGTTTTTTATTTGGCGTGGGTATGCTACGTACATATGTGCTTCACAGCGCTGCCAGTGTTATGGTTCATCCAGTTATTACTTCGAATTTGCCACAGAACACCCATACTTTTTCAGGGCGCCTAGACAGCTCGAAATCTACTTTCATAGAATCAACATGCCCGTGAAGTGAAGTAGAAGATTTATGAAACAAGATGTGCCGAGCCTGCGCAAAGGCAGTAAAAAGTGAAGCCGAGCAACGTGGCCCATACATGAGACTGCAAATTATTTATGAGGATTGGGATCCCTGCCCCCACGCCGCTTGTGTGGATGCCAACATCAAAAGCGGACAGGCCTGTTATTCCACCGGGTATTCCGCTGGTGGGTTTGAGGCCCCAAGAGGACGGGTTTGGAAGCCCAGTGCGCGCCTGGTGCCCCTGCCCCGCAGGCTTTGAGAGAATCTCCCTAAATGAGATAGAGAGTAGATGAAGTGGGAACAGGGTAGTGCCCACATAAAAGGGGAACAAGAGATCCAAGTGATACTGGAATAAAAATAGATTTTTTTTTTTTTAAAGCAAAAATAGCTTTCACGAAGATGAACTCTGCATCTTGGGAATACTATTCAATTTGAAAAATCCTAGGACGGAGGAGGAACATTCTCCAGAACAGGGTGAGCTTCTCCGGAGTAAGAAACTTTACATGCCCCTGTTTGCACTACGGACGGTAGATGGTCCACCAAAGGTACAGATGGAAACATTTGTCAACCCCTGGATGGTTAGCTTCCTCGAAAAGTGAATAAGCAGCTTAAAAAAATGTTTTGCAGGGAAACACGTGTTACTCAGGACTACACACAAAAACCAAGGGCAAGTAACAGTGAAGATCACTCAAAAGTGACAAAACCCATTTCTAAGAATTTCTAAACCTGTGGTAAATCAGGCTATGTCTGAACGATCACTCATGGGAAAAATCTAAATTTGGTCACATAAAAACCACAGGGATTAAACATTTTGATAGAATAGAAATTTTAAAGTCACTGAAGAAAATGTGTTGACAAAACTTTCAGCAAAGGTTACCAACTGCACATCTGTCGGCCTTTGGGGCAGGCGCAAAAACACTGACGATTGAGTTGCCTGGGATTGTCCAACATTGGTCTTAAATGGCAAAATCAGTGCCAGATTTTCTGAACCACACAATGTATTTACATGAATGAGTAATAAAGAGACGGTGGATAACAGCCGGGAAAGGATCCAACACTCGTGGACTAACACTGGACACTAATGGAGTAATTACCATTAAATTCACAACAGAGGATAATTAAAACCTCTTTGTGAACAGCGACCTCTGCAGCTTGCTATGTACCTTCACCTTTTCAAAAAGACACTTGTGTTACAGTAGGTGGCCAATAGGTTACTACACAATAGAGCAACTACTGTGCTGTAACCTTTTTTTGAAGTGCACCTTCAAGTACAGGAGCCATAGTACAAGCACAAGATGAAAAATATGTCATACCTTGTTGCTTTTTCCGGCACATCACAGTGAAGAGTGTAGCAAATGCAGATATTAGCACCAGCGGGACTGTGATAGCAATCGCCCGTATAGGACCAGCCCATGGGGAATGCACTGTAAATAAGGAACATAGTTAGCATACATACAGGTTATCACAGATTATTAAAGAGATAAACACAAAAAAAAAAAAAAGTGTGCTACACAAATCAATCCACATGCTAATAAAACGTGCATATCTGAGAGTCTAAAATCCCATAATTAGAAACATAACGCTCAGAAATTCTTAAGCTGTGAGGCTGAGCCCGCCTTCCAAGTGTTTTTCCAGGCTCCTTGCAAGAAAACTCTGAATGGATGAGACAGTTAAAGCTGGAAAAATACAACGTGACAGGGCTGGGCCACAACACCGTTTTTGTAGATCTGGCCCTTTCAGCCATGATGAGCTGTGCGCGGTAGTGCATGAGCCAAAATGGAACCTGAGCAGCTCCAACACTTCCACATCACAAATGATCAACCATTTTCCATGCTGTGCAAATCTCACACACGGAAGGAGTCCTAAAAACGTGACTGGGCTCTGGCCCAAGACCTGGTAAACGATATCCTTTCCGAAAGTCTCCTCGCTCTCGCAAAGCAGAATCCTACGTGACACTTCGTTGTTGTGGAGAAGCAGAACAGTCAAGCATTCAACAACTAATACTCTGAACTAGTGTGCCATGAAGTTTGTGAGCAGAATATGAAATACTTTATGAAACTTTCTACAAATCCACAAGAAATTCGCACAGGGACAAAATTCCAAAAGGAGACCAAAGAACACAAACAAAAAAAGTAACACAATAGTCTCATAAAAATAAAAAAAATATGTTGTTTATAGCCAGTCAAAGGGTATATAGTCTACATCATAATCAGATGAAAGAAAAAAGGGGTGCAAGTTAGAGTACCCAACACCAAAAGACCACCGCACTACCCGGAAAGGCCAGCTACCAAATGTAGAGTCCCGATGCAGCAGGGCTTTTTGCTTCAGGAGTGGACTAGGAAGAAAAAACTGCCATGGCTCTAACCTTCATCACCAGCCCCTCCTGGCATGGCCCCCACCTCCCGTGCCCCCATCTTCACCCATTGCAGCATGGATCGCTACGCCATCTGCACCTCTGTGATTCTGCCCCTTTAGCACAGGACCCCTGGATCCCAAAAGTCTTGGAAATTTACTCATAACTCGGGGATAAACTTCCATAACTCACATTAAACAAGCATTTACAATGCAATGGGTCTCGTGTTTGCTCGAGTTAGAGCCATTAGCACTGTAAACTCCTAACCAGAATTTTCTTGCCACATAAACTGAAAATTAAAAGTAAAACAGTTTCACAAAAGCGAGCCGATTCACAGCACCATGGCCGCCATGAGCATCAGTTTGAAGAGAGATACAAAAGGAAAAAGAAGTTCACTCGCAGTCAAACTTATTGGCAAAAGTGCAATTAGTCTTGTAACAAGGGTGATGGCCAAGTCGGTAACAAAACCTCCCCAAGGAGGGACAAACATAAACCATTTACCAATGTCATCAATGGATTTTTAAAGGGCAAGCCCTGGAACGAGTGGTAGTGATGGGCGTGAGGTGGGCATGGTTAAAAGCCCAGATACATACCAACATGTTAAAAAAGCAGCGCTTGCACGCTACTATGCTCGACCTAAAAATTTTGTTCCGGGACATATTCTCAGATTTCTGTGCAAGACCACCATGGTTTTGTACAGAACAAATGCTGGTGGAAATGGCATCCAATGGCCGAGTAAATTCGATAGTACACCGGCTCTTATGGTGGTTGTAAAATGGGATTTCCCAAAGGAGCCAACTGCTACCCCTGCATTGGGAACACGGCTCAACCCGTTCTTAACAAAGGACAGAAAGATGCTCCTATGTCCTGTTACCGTTGTCCTGTAATGAAGACCAAAGGCAGTTACACAGTAAGTGGCACAGGCTCTCAACTGAAGTGCTGCCCAATAAAACATCCTCAGTATGAACGGATTCTACCGCTCTTATAAAAAAAATACCAAACTTCTCATCTATCTGCTTACAGAGACTATAGCTTCTTGATAGAAACTCTTTTTCCTATAAAGCTACTTCAGCGGATTCACAATCCGATTGCAAATACAAACTCTAAAAGGCAAAGGTATATTTTCATTAAAGTTGTTTTTTCCTTTAGTAGCAGCTTTTGAACATACACTGCACAGCACGCTTAAGCAGAGCACACGTCACAACAGTACAGGCATGACATGAATGCTGGTAGATGAGCCACAAGAAATCATACAACATGCAGGTGTTTAAAAAACTATTGTGGATGTTTTTAGAGACGGTGTGAAAACATGGAGATTCATGAGGGTGGTCTTCGAAGGTGAGGAGCTTTGAGGTGCAGGCTGGGAGGATGAGGCATATATCATAGGGGAGGGCGTTTGAGTGGTGGGCACCTGATCAGGTCAAAATATTGAAGATGAGAACTCAGGGTTCTGAACCAAAGGCTGATGTGGGATGATCCAACTGTGCTTAAACCCTGAAGTTGGTGAATTGATAAAAATGCAAAGATGGTAGAGTGAAAACCGGAAAAACAGCGCTGGCAGATGTATTCAAAAGTTACAAACCCCCCTGATACCTTCAAGTAAGGGGCCGGTGCAAGGCCATTATTTTCAGTAGTACAATAAACCAGTCAAGTGGTTAGAGTAGTATGCATCAAGACTGCCCAGCTCTTGACCATTGTCAATCTTAAATATCTAGAATATGATACAGATGACCTTTTAGACAAATAAAACATAAAAGCTTCCCTGTGGTTATTTATTGCAGTGTGTCTTTAGGCATCTGTATTGGCCAAAGCATCCCACCTCAACTGCGATTCAAAGTCTATTGGATAAACTCATTGGCTTCTTTAGTGTTCTGGGAGGAATGTGATTTTGTTTGTATCTTTTGCAATAATAAAGGGTGGTGAACGTTTTTGGGGGTTTGGGGTACTAATCACAGTATTTCTTCTGCTGGATGTGCTGAAGTCAGAGGGAATGTATCAAGTGTTACTGCATACCAGAAGTTCCATCACTGTGCAAGGACCTCTGGATGCTTTTGTGTCCATGCTCTTTGTGGAGTATTGTCTCCTAGATTTGATTGTGGCACTGTTGCATTTGTAGAGGAAGTGTGTGTATTTTGTCTAAGAAGCCCATATTCTACACAAAATACAAAACTGCAGAAGTCTCTTCCATCTTGCACTTTTCAATACTTTGACTTTCTCCCATTTCACCAACTCCCCCATAGATAAAGATATGATTCACAAAGGCCTTATTCAGCAGCTGTGATTTTACCTCCAGTCAGACCCTGACACCGGTGATGAATGGGACCTGCTCACCGGTCCTGTTGCCACCAGACTGCAGTACCTTCTTTATGAGGGGTTTGAGGTCCCCTCTTTAACTGTACCGTCTGCTCACCGCTGATGAACTTACAGTTGATGGCTAACAAGAACCTCTACTCGCACTACTGTCCACTGTAATGAGCTGAAATCTTGTGAAGTAATTTGCCAAACAATATCTTCACTACTCACAAATTTCCTAACTGAATCACCCATTCTCTTACCTTTGATCGGCAGAGATGGGGATTAGATAGGCCTAATTTATAAGCAACCTTAACTACAACTAAATTAAGTACAAGAAAAACTGAAGTTGCAAATAGAAATCAGTTTATCCATTTGAAAGTATCGCCCTTGTCCAGGTTGACAATGAAACCAGCAGACCCGGGTGCTATGATGAAGTATCTTTCTACACATAACGCATAACGGAGTACTTAAAAGCTGCTTCTTACCTGGTTTCAGGGTGTAAATCAACATTTTCCTCGTGGTATTTGTGTCATCAACAAGCTTGAAAATAAAAAGATATATATTTGTTGAAACAAAACATAACTGACTGAAAAAATACTTGATTATGCCAATTTTTTTTATAGAAGTGCTTGTTTCTTCTGCCGCAACATTTGTCAGTGAAGTTTACCAAAAAAAAAAAATGCAATATTCTTTCTGCCATGAATGTCAGTAACCAAAGGCCCTTTGAGCTTTGGTGGCAGGAAGTCACTATTTAGCCTGCATGGCCACAACATCCGTCTCCTTGTTTGGATAGAATTTTATATCAATCCACTACTGAAGAGGACTTGGCCCCTAGTCCTCCATCAAGCCCCCTTTTCTGGATAGAGCTACCTATCTCTAAATCTTCAAAACACGCACCATGTAGCTATAAAAACACAGAAATAATTAGGGTCATTTGGCTAAAAAAGAAGAACATTAAGCACAGCAAAGGAAATAATCTGGGTGAAATCAAAGAAAACGGAAACAAAATACATTTGCAAGAGCAGCATTGTCAATTTTTGCTGTTTAATAATGCACTAAAACTAATCTAATTATCTGACGCATATCCTGTTTAGCTGGAACCAGAATTTATTCACTGCTAAGTGTCCTTATGTCATTAAAAAACATGATTGCATAAGGTAAAAGCGATGGAGAAAACAGACATTTCGATGCAGACTTAATGATAAAAAATTGCAAATATATTGTTGGAAAAAAAGGCAATCCTTAGCAAGGCAAGTGAATTCAATAAGTTTTACCTCTATCACATAGTCACCAGGTGAAACATTCTGAAGAACACAGTTTGTCACTTCTGCATTATGGTCCTGTGTAAGAATGAGAATAATTTATTAGTACTTAGATACATACATCACGGCAAGGACAATGAAATTAGAAAAGCCTTTAAGGGAGGGGACTGTTCTTTTCTGACTTTTGCTATCCTGACAGATATCAATATTCTGATTAATCAGATTTTCAATAGGGAAATGGCTTCATTAGAATTCTAGTAACAGTGAGCATGTTAGATTTGGGCAGGCACTGTACAAAATGCACTAGAGCCACAGCTGTTTGTTGTGCATCCTCTTCAGCAACACCCATTGCGTAGACAACGCAAGAACCCATGCACATGAAACTGAGTGTTTCCTCACTTGCACAGGGACAACTCCATGACATGACATTGCCCATGTACCATCACCATAGGCCATGATCAAAAAGTTCTCCCTCTACACCAAGAAGGACGCGCTGACTGCTCACCACTCACAAGGTAGAGGAGAGGACTTGTACACATTCAAGATGCACTTTGAGTACCAAGGGTCGAGAGTCCCTCCAGACCTCCTCTAGCACCCCGAAGCAGGATGTGGTTACAAGTTTGCCAGTCAGGTTGCACCTTTGCCAAAACTAAGCCTAGTAGGAGGCTTTTCATCAGTATTTGTGCACCCTCGCAAGGGGCTGTGAAGGCCTCATAAAAGGCAGCATGCACCCTTGAGGGCCTTCAGGGGAAATGTTAGGTCCTTACAAATGACAAAGCTCTAACATCCTCAGATCCCTACTCGACCTCACAACAGCACTTTTGCAAAGGTCAATTTCCAATTGAAATCCATATCCACATCAGGAACAAGTGAGTGAGAAAGAGTGAGGAAAGCACAGAGAGATGAACATTTAGAGAAGAAATTATTTTTTCGGTGGGTGTATTATGAAGGAGCAATGAGACTCTGGGGCACGGGGACTGTTCCTAACACTTGGTACTGGCACAGTAAGTAGAGCCTGGCAAATCTGTGTACTGATGGAAGGAGGTACCCATTTACACCCTTAACACCACTTGTATCTTCAGTGATCCTACAGAATGGCTAATACCCTCATTGAGGTTACTGTATTTTGTCAAATGCCACCATCGCTAGTGCTGAGTCTGTAGCATCATTAGACCATCTTTATTAGGTCGAGCCTAGGCAGAGCCCATGTGCTGTCTTCAACAGGTTGTAATCTACTTCTGTGGGCTTTCACCACACCCATCTCATGCAAAATACCCTTGATTTTGTAAGTAAATGCTGTACGTTTGTCCAGCCTTGAGGTTGCTTTGTTACTGCCTTGGACACTGACCCTGTTACATGGATTATTCCACGTTCAGCCAAATACCTTAATGTGGCGCACTACTTTTTTTCTTTTGCCTCTCTGCTTCGCGCTCTGTGTCCGTATGTTATTTCTTCCTCTTCCTTGTTTTTGGGCATGCAGCTGTTTCTTTGTAGTGTCTGTGCCCAAAGGCTGCAAGAGGGTGGGGTCTTTTTTTCATTTATTTATATTTTTTTTGGTGAAGTTTCATATAGCCTGAACTCGATCGAAGGAGAGCGCTTTACTCGAGTACCAGTTACTTACAAGTTTAGCAGTTGAAAAATATACAAACTGGCACATTTTAAAGAGAAAAAAACACAGAAATCCTCAACTCAGCTCTACTCGCACAGCAGGAGAGCAGATACTACAATATTCACTGCACTCGGGAAACTCATCCCATAATGCTTTGCAGAGCATTTCTGCTACAAAACATTGTGGCCCATAACTCAGCCTTTGGTGGTCGTAGGACAATGGGACCACCACGGAACCATTCAGCATGACAATCTCTTTCTGTCTATGTCACCTCTGGGTCCCCACACTAAGTTGAGGGGGGACCCCAAAACAGTAACCTCTCCCACCATTCAGTGTCTTTCTAAGCTCTCATGGCTGGAACCTTTGCTTTATGGCTGAGAGTACTTTGTGTTTTTTTATGGCCTCGTTTGAAATATTATTGCAATAGGCCTGCCACACCTGAAAATGTGTAAGGCACTATAACCTCTAGGGGCTAAATATATGGTAACACTGCATCACTTTCTGCCATTCTCTTTTCATGTGGCATTTATGCTCTCTACCATCTAGGGGCTTACTTTAAGGTTACTTGACCATGTTTCTTCCAAATGTTATTTTTATTGTGGTGTCCTCTAGGGGCTGTTATAAGCATTACAGTCAAGATACTACAATATTCGCTGCACTCGGAAACTCGCCCCATAATGCTTTGCAGGGCATTCCTTTTACAAAACATTTTTGCCCATAACTCACTGTGTGGTTGGCCTAGGACAATGGGACAACCATCAAACCATTCAGCACGACATGCTCTTTCTGTCGAGGTCATCTCTGGGTCCCCACACTGGGTTGGGGAGGGGTGGGGGCGGACCCAAAATAATAATATGAATAAATATAATAAATAATAGTAACATTTTCATTTTGTGCTGCAGATAGAGGAAGAAGGTAAATGGAAGTGATTTAGTTATATGCAGGGCCACTGGAATTATGTGGCAGAGAGGATCAAATTATGTGGCAGGGATGACCAATTTATGTGGCAAGATAAGTCCTATTGTGCATAATTTACAATGCCACTAGCTCTAACTCAAGCAAATGTGAGATGTATTGCATTGCAAATAATTCTTAAGATATGAAATGGCACTAGCCAGATTCCACTATCAATAAACACTGCATTGGTGAAGGTGCACATACTTTACTTCAGTGGCTGGATAGTGGTGATGCTCTGCATTTTAAATGTGCGCTTGTTTTTCCTTTAAAAACACGAGTTTTCTTTTTCAACCGGGAGGAACAAGTTGCAAAATATTTTTTCTAGCCTTTAAGCATTGCTGTTCGGCCAGTTCTATGGTGACAGAGATGGCAGAAAAGACAACATGGAAAACATGGAAGACTTGAAAGGGACGTAGAGCTCAGACAACCCAGCTGAAGTTGTTCAATTAAGCCTCCATCATTCCAGAAACCTAGAGGTTCCAACTACATGAATGAGTCCCTAGATGTGATAAACATGCTACATCAATTTAAAGAGGAAAGCTTTCTAGAGAAAATAAACAGGGCTAATGAACCACAAGTCTCCCATCCACTTCTTCATAAAGATGCAATGCACAATGTGCATGATCTATGTAAGCAAATAACAAAAAACCTAACTGGAATGACTGATCTACAGTGTCCTATAAAACTTAAAGGGGCCATCCAATGTAGAGAAAGAAGCAGTTCTCCATCAGTTATGCGTAGCGAAACAAAATCGCAAAGGTTTTTAGAATATTGCTGTGTTTCATGAGATCTGGTTGGGTTTCAAGATGTAGTGGGACGTTACTCATTGTATGGCCTCTCCAGGTAAGGGGAATGGAGGTGGATGTGCCTTTGAATTATTTAAGTCCATGGTGCAGGCAGTAAAAGCAATTTAAATAAAGCCACAATGAAAGAAGGATAGTTGGGGCGGTGAATTAGTATGCCCATGGGCCATATATTTACCAGAGACATGCTCTTGGCTGGGGTCTCTGAATTAATTCCTGTGCGGCAATGGAAAGACAGTTGTTAACTGCAACGATCTTAGATAGGTTATGTGGAACTCTAATGTGGGCATGCAAAGGATATGATCAGATATCATACCAGTCACTTAAAACGAGACTGAAGAGTTT
This sequence comes from Pleurodeles waltl, assembly GCF_031143425.1. Lineage (NCBI taxonomy): Eukaryota > Metazoa > Chordata > Amphibia > Caudata > Salamandridae > Pleurodeles > Pleurodeles waltl. The sequence goes on from NC_090448.1 coordinate 155,915,434, forward strand.
AAGCGTGCTCTGAAACAAAAGCTTGAAGAAAAGTCTTTGTTTAGATACAAAAACCTAAATAAAACTGGCTGAGATTACTGTTCTATTGTGTGAGCATTATTCATTTTAAGTTGATCCCAGTAACCAACAGAGCAGGTTGGACATACATGTTTGCTTACGATACAGTTCTCAAAGGAAGAGTTTTAGGGAGAGCATTTGCAGGAACAGCCCAGAAAGAAGGATAGGACATCCATCTCTTGTGTGTGAGGTTTTGGTAACACATTCATAAGTGAATCAACGAAAATCCAACAAGAAGGAAGTGAAAGATAACTAAGAGGGGCCCATTAGAATTTGCTGCACCGGCCCAACGAGGAACTGCCCGAATAAGACCGACTGCCACCTGATTTTCCATTCCTCTCTTTTCCTTTTTTCACCCGCCCAAGGAACTGCATACCTATTGGACTATATAGACTCCTAATTGAGCCATGCATCTACTTATAAATAAATACCTCGACTTTATTGCTCCAGTGGTACCCATCTTGCGACCACAGAATTGCTGGTGAAGATTCCATATCATGTTTGGAAGCGCAGTCCCACAGCTAACAGTTTTGAATGCCTCTGTACACTTGTACCCCAATGTATCCATACTGCCACCAACTTGATTCCAATATTGGCACAAGACCCCATTTATCCATATACCATCTGTGAAGCTTTTACCTTTCACCCATTTCAGAAATTTCCAGAATCTGCTCTGTACGCATCCACAAACAAAGCTTTCACGGAACAGCGTAAATTTTGTATACAACAAATTTGGTCACAACAATGAGTTTGCCATTATTATGCCATGCTTGCCAATGGTTATTTTACACGACCATCTGACATTTTACCCACAAGAGAGACTTAACCACATCTCTTTGCCATCTTTACCAAGTGTAAACCTAAATTGTTAGAAGCAGTCATTGTCATCCTCACTTTGTAATGTTGCGACTGAACGGCTTATCCCCACAATGATCGCAACCCGAAACTATTCCATAGTTTTGGCTTATTTCATCTACCCGTATTAGTGAAACGGCCTCAACAGCGCATCATGAATTGTCAGAACGTAGTTAGAAGAACTACATTTCAGCACCACTGATGTACCGCTTGTGGATCTACTGCTGATGAAGGGTTAGTGTAAAACCTGCACTTTAATACATAAGATCCATGAAGCCAGCACAACCAACAGAATAAAATGGCACTATTCATTCAAACACTGTATTTAAAAACAGCGCATGGACTGAAAACTTTAGCATATTTTTAGGGCTTAAAGTTTGACACTGTAAGGATTAACACAAATTGTTGTAAGCTACACCAAAGCTTTTGAGCTTTTGTGATAATAAACACAATGTGAACTTTTGAGAACTTAGGGCCAGATGTAGCAAAGGGTTTTTCCCATTCTGTGTCAATGGGAAAATGTGTTCGTACATATGGCCCTTTGGTCGCCTCAAGACTCGGATAAGAGACAATATTTCACCTCAGAAGGAGGAGTTGGCGGACTAGGAATTAAACCCCGTGACCTTCGGGGCAAACACAAACTGCACACATTGAAAGCATGAATCCACTGAGCATTATTACCACCAATGCACATAACGTGCAACACACCTGTGATGTCTACTTATCTTACCGGTCTGCAAGTCTTTTGTTTAAAGGGACCCTCATGCTTCATCTTGTAATGCAGATAATACGACTTGAATCCATAGCTGTAAGGGGCGTGGTCAAACGACACGTGCATATTGAAACCTTGCTGGCTGACACTGAGGTTCTTGGGTTTCCAGTCTGGAAGACAAGGGGATTCTTTAGTAAGATACAACCTGAACTGCGCAAGACCTTCATCACGTTTGTAAGACCATGATTATACTCACAAGGTCTGCAGATCAGACTGTCAGGCTGTAGCAGCATTTCACAAGCTGGAAAGACACGAACATAGATAATAACTTGTGCAACAGTCATTTATTGTAACTCATAATTTAGAACTATTGTACTAATAAACGCTACACTACTACTACAGGGCAAGTGTCACAATTAAACTTGTCACCACAGAACATCAAAAGGGACATGGGAAAAAACACACATTATTGCCTCAAAAATTGCATGTATCAATTACTTTTCCCATGGAAATAACTCTCCTAATAATCACAATATATCTACAGTGTGATTTTATTTTACTGCAAAAAGGTAACCCCTAGTGTCCTGGACGTAGTTAAATATCTTGTTAAAACAAGTTCTCATAAAAAAATACAGTGGCATAAACCATATACGCAAATGTGCGTGCATAATGGAGTCTTGGCCCCACCACAAACTCAAAAATGAGCATAAGTAGTATAGGTCGAGTGTCACTGATGATCTTGTTCGCATGCACAGATGAACTTGAACTTATGCAAGGAGATCAAGAAAATCTTCAAAAACAATAAGTTAAGGATCAACCTGACATATGAATAATTTTAAGTGGAAAATGGCAACGAAGATACAGAATGCCAAAAAAACACCAGATTAAACTGTCTGAGGTCTCCTGTTAATTCCATATAAAAATAAATCAAAATATAAATTAAACAAAATAATTAAAAAAATATATAACATAAAATTCCTTTAACGTAGAGCACAATAAAATAATACTTACAAACCCATGTAGATGGGCAGTGCTAAAACCCATGTAGAGGAAAAAGCGCAAAAAGTGCATGCAAAGAGAAGATGCAAAAAAAGCCAAGCAGAAAGAAGGCGCTAAAGACCATGCAGTTGTTACGTGTGTAAGAGACCAAGCAGACCTTAGGTGGGGAAAAAGACCATAAAGTTTGAAGGCACACAAAAACGTCACCCAGAGCAAAAGCACTAAAATAGCAAAGGGAAACATAAACAGAAGATATCCAGGACAGAAAATCAGACGTATTAAAATGCAACGCTGTTTTAGAAAGCAATAGAAGGACGGTGTACGGGAAAGATATTCAGAAGAGAACACGAGAAAGAAAAAACAAAATAAGGAGGAGAAAGATGAGGAATGAAAAACAAATCGCGATACTGAAGTTGAATCCAAGAGAGGAAATTAAGACAATAGTGAAGGGGGCTTGGGAACAAATAGCACGACTGCTGAAATGGGACTGGATAAATGAGAAGCATCAAGATTATGTTGATGAAATAAAGGCAGGAAGAGGACTGAAGGAATAGTCAAACAATAGAGAAGGTTCATGAAGGGTGGGGAGAAAGGAGAATAGGGGCACAAGGAGAACCGGAGAAATAACAGAAAAGGAGAGAGAGGGGACAGACACGAAGAGATAAAGAGTGTCTGTCCCCTCTCGCTCTCCTTTTCTGTTGACATGGATAAAATGGAGCCAACGACGAATTAATAGGTGTATACAAAGGATGGAGAAAACTGATAAACGGGAGCAGAATTGGATTAACGGAAATTAGGAATGTTGACAAATCTGGAAGGACATGAAATTGTTAGGGGAAACCGAAATAATGGTAAGGCAGATAACTTTAAATCTGCAGATCCAAATACTTGATGATGGCACGTCCGAATATCTGTTGCCTTCTCGACTGTACCTAACCCATCACTGTTGAGAGGAAATAATGCAGAACCACATCACAAAGATTTGCAGAAAACGTTAGGATAAGAGTTAACACTTACTTCGACTTCGGAAGAAGAACGGGTGATAGTTGCTTTCGTTTTTAACAGAAGGAAAAGGAATCACCTTTACGAAATAATCCGTCTCAAATTTCAGGTTTAAAAATGGTTGAGATTCCATCACCTAAAAAAAAAAGTTTTGAAACTTCAAGCCCATTTAACATTAGCTCCACACAATTAATACCCAACATATTGGAACAATGCCGCCAGATTCGTTCATATCCACTCTTCCACTTTTAGCCAATGTGCAGCAACACAAAACAGGGAGTTGAACAAACCTGATATGCATTATCTGATGCACAGATGTGAGGACACAAACTACACATTGTGTATTTCAATATATCACTACTTTTTTACACGCAACTAAATTGGACTTCAATATTAGTTCTCCCATCATGTCTCGTGACATTTAAAGAATACACTCAAAAGAAAAAAAGAAGAGAAAAAAATCCCAAAATATATATATATATATATATAACTTTCACTTGGCCATTTCTTAAATTCTTATCAGATAGACTCTCCCCATATGAAGAACAACTCCCTTTTCTTCAAAGAAGGTGCAGTATGAAGATGTTACACACAAAAGTATTAAAATAAAAAGCGGGTTCCCTTGTGCATACAGAAACCTTGCTCCAAGCTATAGATGGTATCCCCTCTCTCCATTCAGCGAATTGTACACACTTTACATTTGTGCTTCACTTTTGCTAGTGGGGGTTAATAAATGCTTTCAGTTGATTAAAAGACCGAAGCCACATTCTACTTACTGATTTAATAAAGCTAGCATTGAGTTGCTTTGGATCTTTTAAAGTCATTTGCTGGCATAATCTCCCTTCTGACTTCAGCTCCTCCAGGATCACTCGAAACCCCTTCAGAAATTCTAAACCTAAGGAGTAGAAAAGCCATTACAGGAGTGAGAAAACACGCAGGCGCTTGTGAACATTTCAGTAAGAAGGCATTAAGGGTTAGGCAGCCTAGTAATACCATACTCTGTATTTCCTCACAAAGTTCGTAATATAGAGTCTCCGCATAAGGCTGTTTATCAGAATATAAATCATAAAAATAGCGATATGCCAAAATAGCGACTACCAGATCAGCGGTGAAGTTAGTATGCACAGGTAAGTATAGCTTCACTATTGTCAAACATTATAAATAAGTGTTCAAGGTAAAGAAATGCATGGTTAGGAACAGGTATAGCTATACTCACCTATGTATACTAACTTCAACAATGGTCTGTCAGTCAATATTTCCGCATTTCGCTATTCTGGTCATTGATATTCTGATATAGAGCCTTACCCGGAGTCCCTATATAATGAACATACATACAGATATACAAAGATATTTCATAATCACTACCTGGTTTTGGCATCTTAGTGGTATGTTCAAATACAACTTGAAATTGTAAAGGGCAATATTTTAAATAAATCGTTTTAGGAAGGGAAACATGATAGATTGCTAGGATGTGGTTTTGTACTTGGAAGATTAAAGTAACAAATAAATAACAGTGTGTATGATATTTGGTTGACCTTGTTTCTCCTTTTTGTTCATTAGACTCTGTGTAGGGTCTTTTGGGGTACTTGACCCAGAAATATGGTCTGAGGTTCCATCTCATATCTTTAACGTTGTTAGTGGCATATGTCGTAATGATGTGTCCACAACTTAAAAGCCAGTTATTAAACTGCATATCCTATGGAAACTGATTGAAGTCAACACGACTTCCAGGTCCCTATCCAAGAAGCTACATTAAACCATAAGCATACATAAGTAATTACAACAAAAAATTCCTCCGAATTACTAAACTTTAGGAAATCTACACCCATGGATCCTATTTCCGAAGTTATCAGGCCTGATGGTGCAAAGATATCCCAGAGAACATGGGGCCAGATTCACAAGCTTTTGCTTTGCAACTTGCAATCTGTTTGTGAATCGCAAAACAAAAATGTACAACAGTGTTAACAACAATGTTTGCGATTTCCAAATGGGTCAAAAGGGACCTGCCTCAATAATATTCATGAGACAGGTCACAATTTGTGACCCATTTGGGAATGGCCGCACTCCCAAAACCACCATCTCTGTGACTGCTTTTTCAATAAAGCATTATTTTTTATTTTTTTTTATAAATGCAGCCTGTTTTCCTTGAATAAACTTCATGAAAAGTTGGATTTCTTTTAATTTTTTCTGGGTAGGCAGAGGTCAGTGGGATCACCGCCTGCTCCGAATCTTTTTTTTCACTACCATTCACAAAGAGGAAAGGGTCCCGTGGAGATCCCTTCCAGTTTGCGAATGGGTTAACATCAATTTGAAATTGGTGTTAACTGCAATTGTCTTGCAACCGCATTCACAGTCACAAAACAATCATGCATGGGCCTGCAAGTAGCAATTCAGAAGAGAGGGCCTTGGAATGCCCCTTCCTAATTGGCAGTCGCAATCCCTATTTGGCGAGTCAGTAGGAGGATACTGACTCGCAAAATAGGGATGGTACATTGTACAAGGCCATTTTGTGACCACAAATGGCGATTTTTGCACTTTGTGACTGCAAAATTGCAGCGTAAATCTGGGCCATTGTCCTCACTGAAGTATTTATTTGTATCTTTAGCCATTACACAGTGTCTCCGCTACATCCTTTCAGTTGTAGGCATTGATCTACATCCCTTCTATGCTCCTTTGTATAAGGCTAAGAGAACTCCAAGTCTACTCGCTAATCCAATGACAGAGGTTTTATCTGCCCACAACTGCCTTTGCACTCACCTGGCAGACAAGACCTCACACCGGGTAAATGTCTTACTCTGGTTCACAAAGGTTTTATTATCTTAAGAGCATGAGTAAGTCATTGAAAGGGAGTGCTTAGTAGCGAGGATGGTAGCATAACTTTAATAAGCAATATATATATATATATATATATATATATATATATATATATATATATATATATATATATATATATATATATATATATGTGTGTGGAAAATGTCACTTACCCAGTGTACATCTGTCCGTGGCATGAGACGCTGCAGATTCACATGCTGTGCATTATCCTGCCATCTAGTGTTGGGCTCGGAGTGTTACAAGTTGTTTTTCTTCGAAGAAGTCTTTTTGAGTCACGAGCCGAGGGACTCCTCCCTTTCGGCTCCATTGCGCATGGGCGTCGACTCCATCTTAGATTGTTTTCCCCGCTGAGGGTGAGGTAGGAGTTGAGAGTATACTAGATGTGCCCATGCAATGGAGTAGGTATGTATGTACATAATGGGGCTCATTCTGAGCCCGGCGGGAGCCGCCTGCCTGGAGGGAGCTGCCAAATGACCGCACCGCGGTCAAAAGACCGCGGCGGCCATTCAGACATTTCCTCTGGGCCGGCGGGCGCTCTCCAAAAGAGCACCCGCCGGCCCAGAGGAAATGCCCCTGCAACGAGGACGCCGGCTCAGAATTGAGCCGGCGTAGTTGCAGGGGTGCGACGGGTGCAGTTTGCACCCGTCGCGTATTTCAGTGTCTGCATTGCAGACACTGAAATACACAGTGGGGCCCTCTTACGGGGGCCCCTGCAGTGCCCATGCCATTGGCATGGGCACTGCAGAGGCCCCCAGGGGCCCCGCGCCACCCCCTACCGCCATCCTGTTCCTGGCGGGAGACCCGCCAGGAACAGGATGGCGGTAGGGGGTGTCAGAATCCCCATGGCTGCGGAGCGCGCTCCGCAGCCATGGAGGATTCCCCCGAGCAGCGGGAAGTCGGCGGGAGACCACCGACTTTCCGCTTCTGACCGCGGCTGAACCGCCGCGGTCAGAATGCTCGAGGGAGCACCGCCAGCCTGTTGGCGGTGCTCCCGTGGTCGGTGGCCCTGGCGGCCACCGGCCGCCAGGGTCAGAATGACCCCCAATGTGTCTTAAAATAATATTTATTTACAAATGATATTCAACTAACAACGGCTACAGGCTCCCGGGGAGGTGGGAGGGCGCATGTGAATCTGCAGCTTCTCATGCCACGAACAGATGTACACTGGGTAAGTGACATTTTCCGTTCGGTGGCATGTGTGAAGACTTGATGAAGAGATTCAGTGTTCTGAATTATAGTGAGTAGACACCTGTTCCTTTTTGATGGTTGGGTACTAACTCTATTGCTTGTTTTTGTAATAATGCTTGGACCTCTAGTTGTAATAGGTCTAAGTGTTGTTTGGACATATTGTGTGCCCTTGGGGGCACATCTGGCGGGAAATTTATGAATTCTATGCAATAACCATGTTGGATAATGGCTAGGACCCATGCGTCCGTAGTTATGTGTGTCCAGTTTTGGTAGTATGCGGTAAGTCTCCCCCCCACTGGTGTTAAGTGTTGGGGTTTTGTGACATTGAAGTCACTGTTTGGTTTGACTTGTCTTAGGTGTTTGGAATTTTCCCCTTCCTCTTGGGAACTGTCCACCTCTATATGAGCCACGAAACCCTCCTCTCTGGTATTGTCCCTGATAGGTGGGTCTGGTTTGTGAGGTGGAAGGCTCTGGTGTATGCATTCGAAACCCCCCCCCCCTAAACTGTGGCTTTCTAAATGTGCCTCTGCTCTGTGGGGAGTAGAGCGCGCCCATGGCTTTGGCCGTGTCCGTCTCCTTCTTTAATTTTTCAATTGCTGTGTCCACTTCCAGCCCAAACAATTGTTCCTGGTTAAAAGGCATGTTTAACACAGCTTGTTGGATTTCTGGCTTGAATCCCGAGCTTCGTAACCATGCATTCCTGCGAATGGTTACTGCAGTGTTGACTGTTCGTGCTGCTGTGTCTGCCGAGTCTAATGCGGACCTTATTTGGTTGTTGGATATAGCTTGTCCTTCTTCCACAACCTGTTGGGCACGTTTCTGGTGTTCTTTGGGCAAGTGCTGTATAATGTGTTGCATCTCGTCCCAGTGTGCCCTGTCGTAGCGAGCCAGTAGGGCTTGTGAGTTTTCGATCCGCCACTGATTGGCTGCCTGTGCTGCCACTCGTTTGCCCTCTGCATCAAACTTCCTACTTTCTTTGTCAGGCGGTGGAGCGTTTGACGATTGAGAGTTTGCCCTCTTTCTTGCTGCTCCTACAACCACCGGGTCTGGTGTAAGTTGCTGTGTTATAAACACAGGGTCCGTTGGGGGAGGCTTGTATTTTTTTCTCCACCCTAGGCGTGAAAGCCCTTCCTTTAACTGGCTCTTGGAATACCTGTTTTGCATGCTCGAGCATGCCCAGGAGCATTGGCAGACTCTGGTAGGAAGTGTGGGTGGATGCCAAGGTGTTGAACGGGAAATCATCCTCTATTGGCTCTGAATGCATTGCTACATTGTGGAACATAGCTGCCCTTGATAGTACCTGCGTATATGCAGTACTATCCTCTGGAGGTGACGGCCTTGTTGGGTAACAATCTGGGCTGTTGTCTGATACTGGAGCATCATATAAATCCCATGCATCTGGATCATCCTGTGTCATCCCTGTATGCGTAGGTGACTGCATTGGAGGTGTTGTTACCGGGAACAGCTGTGGTGAGTGTAGTGGGGAAGGTTGTGGCGGAAACCTTGGTGGTGGGGTTTTATCTCTGGCCACCTTCGCCTGCATTTCTGACTCATGAAATGCCAGCTTTCGTTTGGTTTTGATTTGAGGAAGAGTTTTTATTTTTCCAGTCTCTTTCTGGATATGCAACCTCCTTTGCGTATGGTCTGGTTCCCCCATACTTATTTCCTGCAAAAATCTGTGTTTTTCATGCATTTGGCTGGAAAGTCCTTGCTCTTCTGTGTAAGAGCTTCTTTTCGGCTCCGAAGATGCTTTTTTCGTTACCGATGCTTCCTATAAAGTCTTTTTTGGTTCCGACGTTACTTTTCTCACCTTAGGTGAGTCGAACTCTCGTTCTCGACATTGTTCGGTGCCTGAATCTCGCCGGAGTCGGATGTCTTCGGCGATTCTTTGGCCTTTTTCGGTGCCGATGTTTGGTCACCTTCTTTTCGATGGTTTAAGCCATGGCCTGCTGGCGGTGGCATCCCCTTGGCCTTAACGATTTTTGTGTGAGTCTTGGACAGGGCACTTTTACTCACTGTTTTCTGCATCGTCGTGGGTCGCTCACTTTCGGATTCGTCAGAGTCCGTCCCTTGGATGGAAATTCTTTCCCCCCTTCGACGTCGAGTTGTTCTCTCGGTGTCGACGCCATTTGTAGTCTTCTCGCTCTTCTATCACGTAGGGTCTTTTTTTATTGAAACACCCGACAGGCCTCACAAGTATCCTCCCCCTGTGTTCTGGTGATAAACACAGATTACAGACCAAGTGTTAGTCTGTATAAGGATACTTCAAGTGGCACTTCGGACAGAAGCGGAAGGGGGTCCGGTCCATTAGTTTCGTCGATGGATGCGCTCGGGCCGACCAGGCCCCGCTGAAGAGCGGAAGCCCCGAAGGGCTGCCGGAGCGCTTCTACTATCGGTGTAGATACGCTAACACTAAACCGGTACCGAGCGCAAACAATACCGTTGAATTTTCAATATTTAGCTAACTTTCCCGATTCAAAATACGGAGCGAAGAGGAACACGTCCGAATCCGATGGCAGAAAGAAAACAATCTAAGATGGAGTCGACGCCCATGCGCAATGGAGCCGAAAGGGAGGAGTCCCTCGGTCTCGTGACTCGAAAAGACTTCTTCGAAGAAAAACAACTTGTAACACTCCGAGCCCAACACTAGATGGCAGGATAATGCACAGCATGTGTATCTGCAGCTACACATGCCACCGAACATATACACATATATATATATACATATATATATATATATATATAAACACACACACATATATATATATATATATATATATATATATATATATATATATATATATATATATATATATATATAAAAAATGTCACTTACCCAGTGTACATCTGTTCGTGGCATGAGACGCTGCAGATTCACATGCACCCTCCCACCTCCCCGGCGCAATGGAGCCGAAAGGGGAGGAGTCCCTCGATCTCGTGACTCGAAAAAGACTTCTTCGAAGAAAAACAACTTGTAACACTCCGAGCCCAACACTAGATGGCAGGATAATGCACAGCATGTGAATCTGCAGCGTCTCATGCCACAAACAGATGTACACTGGGTAAGTGACATTTTCCGTTTGATGGCATGTTTAGCTGCAGATACACATGCTGTGCATAGACTAGTAAGCAGTTATCTCCCCAAAAGCGGTAGTTCAGCCTGTAGGAGTTGAAGTTGTTTGAAATAAAGTCCGTAATACTGCTTGTCCTACTGTGGCTTGCTGTGTTCACACATCCATTCAGTAATGCTTGGTAAATGTATGAGGCTTAGACCATGTGGCTGCCTTACAGATTTCAGTCATTGGTATGTTTCCATGGAAGCACCTTTCTTTCTAGTTGAGTGTGCCTTTGGTGTAATAGGCAGTTCTCTTTTTTGCTTTTATATAACAGGTTTGAATACATTTAACTATCCATCTGGCAATGCCTTGTTTGGATATTGGATTCCCTGTATGAGGTTTTTGGAATGCAAGAAACAATTGTTTTGTTTTGCGAAATTGTTTTGTTCTGCAAAATTGTTTTGTTCTATCTATGTAGTACATTAGTGCCCTTTTAATGTCTAATGTATGTAATGCTCTCTCAGTTACAGAATCTGGTTCTGGAAAGAATACTGGGAGTTCCACTGTTTGATTTAAGTGGAACGGTGATATGACCTTAGGTAAGAATTTAGGATTTGTTCGTAGAACTACTTTATGTTTGTGTATCTGAATAAAGGGTTCTTGTATAGTAAATGCTTGTATTTCACTTACTCTTCTGAGAGATATGATAGCTATCAGAAATGCTACTTTCCATGTTAAGTACTGTATCTCACATGAGTACATGGGTTTAAAAGGTGGACCCATAAGTCGTGTTAAGACAATGTTGAGGTTCCACGTCGGAACTGGTGGTGTTCTTGGATAATTATTTTCAGACCCTCCATAAATGCTTTTATGACTGGGATCCTGAATAATGAAGTTGACTGCGTAATTTGCAGATAAGCTGAAATTGCGGTGAGATGTATTTTAATGGATGAAAAAGCTAATTTTGACTTTTGTAAGTGTAGTAGGTAGCTTACGATGTCTTTAGCAGATGCGTGTAATGGTTGAATTTGATTATTAGGGCAGTAATAAACAAATCTTTTCCACTTATTTGCATAGCAATGTCTTGTGGTTGGTTTTCTAGCTTGTTTTATGACCTCCATACATTCCTATGTAAGGTCTAGATGTCGGAATTCTAAGACTTCAGGAGCCAAATTGCTAGATTCAGCGATGCTGCATTTGGGTGTCTGATCTGTTGTTTGTGTTGAGTTAACATATCTGGTCTGTTTGGTAGTTTGATATGGGGCACTACTGAGAGGTCTAGTAGTGTTGTGTACCAAGGTTGTCGTGCCCAAGTTGGTGCTATTAGTATGAGTTTGAGTTTGTTTTGACTCAATTTGTTTACTAGATATGGAAGGAGTGGGAGAGGGGGGAAAGCGTATGCAAATATCCCTGACCAACTCATCCATAACGCATTGCCCTGAGAGTGAGCCTGTGGGTACCTGGATGCGAAGTTTTGGCATTTTGCGTTTTCTTTTATTGCAAATAGGTCTATTTGCGGTGTTGCCTACCTTTGGAAGTAAGTCTTTAGTATTTGGGGATGAATTTCCCATTTGCGGATCTGTTGGTGATCCCGAGAGAGATTGTCTGCTAACTTGTTTTGAATTCCAGGTATGAACTGCGCTATTAGGCGAATGTGGTTGTGAATCGCCCAATACCATATTTTCTGTGCCAAGATGCAACTGTGTCGAGTGTGTTCCTCCCTGTTTGTTGTCATGTTGTCTGTTTTGACAAGAATGTGTTTGTGGGTTATTATAGGTTGAAATGCTTTCAGCGCTAGAAATACTGCTAGTAGTTCTAAGTGATTTATGTGAAGCTGTCTCTGCTGAGTGTCCCATTGTCCTTGGATGCTGTGTTGGTTGAGGTGTGCTCCCCACCCTATCATGGAGGCATCCGTTGTGATTACGTATTGAGGCACTGGGTCTTGAATAGGCCGCCCTCTGTTTAAATTTGTAGTGTTCCACCATTGAAGCGAGGTCTATGTTTGGCGGTCTATCAACACTAGATCTTGAAGTTGACCCTGTGCTTGTGACCACTGTGATGCTAGGCACTGTTGTAAGGGCCGCATGTGCAATCTTGCGTTTGGGACAATGGCTATGCATGAGGACATCATGCCTAGTAGTTTAATCACTAATTTTACCTGTAACTTTTGTTTTGGGTGCATGGCTTGTATTACGTTTTGAAATGCCTGTACCCTTTGTGGACTTGGAGTGGCAATCCCTTTTGTTGTGTTGATTGTTGCTCCTGAGTATTGTTGTATTTGACAAGGCTGTAGGTGTGATTTGTTGTAGTTGAGTGAGAAACCTAGCTTGTGAAGGGTTTCTACGACATACTTTGTGTGTTGTGAACACCGTTCTTGCGTATTGGTTTTGATTAACCAATCGTCTAGGTACAGGAACACATGTATTTGCTGCCTTCTGATATGAGCTGCCACTACTGCCAGGCATTTTGTAAAAACTCTTGGCGCTGTTGTTATCCCGAATGGCAACACTTTGAACTGGTAATGTACCCCTTGGATTACAAACCTTAAGTACTCTCTGTGGGAAGGATGTATAGGTATATGGAAATACGCATCCTTGAGGTCTAGTGTTGTCATGTAGTCTTGTTGTTTGAGCAATTGGATCACGTCTTGCAGTGTCACCATGTGAAAGTGATCTGATTTGATGTATATGTTTAATGTTCTGAGATCTAGTATAGGTCTTAGAGTTTTGTCTTTTTGGGTATGAGAAAGTACAGGGAGTAAACTTCTGTTCCTTTCTGATGAATTGGTACTAGCTCTATTGCATCTTTTTGCAACAACGCTTGGACCTCCAGTTGTAAGAGATCCATGTGTTGTTTGGACATGTTGTGTGTTTTCGGTGGGACAATTGGAGGGAATTGTAGAAATTCTATGCAATAACCATGCTGGATAATGGCTAGGGACCCACGTGTCTGTTGTTATTTCTTCCCAGTTGTTGTAGAAATTGGTTAGTCTCCCCCCCCACTTGTGTTATGTGTTGGGGATTTGTGACGAAGTCACTGTTTATTTTGTGGAGTTTTGGGACTCTGGAACTTCCCTCTACTCTTTGTGAACTGTCCTCCTCTGTATTGTTCCCGAAAACTTCCCCGCTGATATTGACTTTGATAAGTGGGTCTTGTTTGTGAGGGTGAGGGTTCTGTGCTCTGTCCCCGAAACCCCCCTCGAAAATGTGATTTCCGAAATGTGCCTCTGCTCTGTGGGGAGTAGAGTGCGCCCATGGCTTTGGCCATATCTGTGTCCTTTTTAAGTTTTTTGATAGCAGTGTTCACCTCCGGCCCAAACAACTGCTGTCCGTTAAAGGGCATATTCAGGACCGCTTGTTGTATTTCCGGCTTGAATCCTGAGGTTCATAGCCATGCGTGCCTCCGTATGGTTACTGCTGTATTTACAGTCCTAGCAGCTGTGTCGGCTGCATCCATTGCTGAACGTATCTGACTGTTCGAGATACTCTGGCCATCCTCCACCACTTGTTGTGCTCTTCTTTGGAACTCTTTGGGCAGGTGTTCTATGAAATGTTGCATTTCGTCCCAATGAGCCCTATCATATCTCGTAAGCAATGCCTGTGAGTTGGCAATGCGCCATTGGTTGGCTGCCTGTGCCGCAACCCTTTTCCCTGCTGCGTCGAACTTGCGACTTTCTTTGTCTGGAGGTGGGGCATCTCCTGAGGTGAGTGAGTTCGCCCTTTTGCGAGCTGCCCCTACTACCACGGAGTCCGGTGTTAATTGCTGTGTGATGCACACAGGGTCTGTTGGTGGCGGTTTGTACTTTTTTTCCACCCTTGGTGTAATGGCCCTGTCCTTCACAGGCTCCTGAAACACTTGTTTGGAGTGTTTGAGCATTCCTGGTAACATAGGGAGACTCTGGTACTGGCTGTGTGTGGACGACAGTGTATTAAAGAGAAAATCATCCTCTACAGGTTCTGCGTGCAGGGTGACATTATGAAACGCAGATGCTCTTGACACCACCTGTGTGTAGGCAGTGCTGTCCTCAGGTGGTGACGGTCTCGCTGGATAACAGTCGGGGCTGTTATCTGATACAGGCGCATCATAAAGATCCCATGCGTCGGGATCATCCTGACTCATCCCTGTATGAGTTGGGGACTGCATCATTGGTTGAGTGGCTACCGGTGATGGTTGTGGTGAGAGTTGTGGAGATGGTGGCGGAGTCACTTGTCTTGCCACCTTTGCCTGTGGCTGCTGGTCTTTCTCTTGGAAGGCAAGTTTTCTTTTCATTCGGATTGGAGGGAGAGTACTGATCTTCCCTGTGTCTTTTTGAATGTGGAGCCTTCTTGGAGTGTAATCTGGCTCCCCTGCCTCTAGTTCCTGTCCGAATCTGTGTCCTTGCATCTGTGAGGACAGGCCCTGTTCCTTGGTGTAGGAACTCGATTTTGGTTCCGAAGCCGGATGTTTCGGTATGAAAACTTTTTCGGCAGTCTTTTTCGGCTCCGAAGACACTTTTTTGATTTTCGGCGTACTGATATCTCGATGCCGACTCATTTCGGTGCCGCCCTCTCGGTGTCGAGATAGCTCTGACCCGGTGTCTCGGGGTCGAGTCTGCTCTGTGCTGGTATCTCGACCAGAGTCGGATGACTTCGACACATGCATGCCCTTTTTCGGTGCCGATGGTCGGTCACCTATTTATCGGGTTAAGCCATGGCCTGCTGGCGGTGGCATCCCCTGGGCTTTAGCGGTTTTTCCGTGAGTTTTGTGTTGTGACGTTTTACACACGGTTTTCGGCGTCTGTTCGGGATCGACCTCGTCCGAGTCCGAATCCGCGATGGAGAAGGTTTCTTCCTCTTCCTCCAAGTGTTGTTGTCCTGTCGGCGCCGACGCCATTTGTAGTCTTCTTGCTCTTCGGTCTCTTAACGTCTTCCTCGACCGAAACGCTCGACAGGCCTCACAGGTATCCTCTTTGTGTTCTGGAGACAAACACAAATTACAGACCAGATGCTGATCTGTATAAGGATACTTGTTGTGACATTCGGGGCAGAAGCGGAATGGGGACCGTTCCATTAGCCTTGAAGACGCACCTGGTCGAGCCGACCAGGCCCTGCCGGGGAATCGAAAACCCCGAATGGCCACCGGAGCTCTTCAAAATTCGGTGTCGATCTGTTGTAACTAACCCGATACCGAACGCAAACAATACCGTCGAATTTTCCGAGATTTTAACTAACTTTCCGAACCGAAACGCGGAGCGAAAAGGAACATGTCCGAACCCGATGGCGGAAAGAAAACAATCTAAGATGGAGTCGACGCCCATGCGCAATGGAGCCGAAAGGGGAGGAGTCCCTCAATCTCGTGACTCGAAAAAGACTTCTTCGAAGAAAAACAACTTGTAACACTCCGAGCCCAACACTAGATGGTGGGATGTGCACAGCATGTGTATCTGCAGCTACACATGCCATCGAACATATATATATATATATAGAGAGAGAGAGAGAGAGAGAGATAGATAGATAGATATCACTCAACCCACTTAACACTTACCTGTACTTCGCTTTAAAACCTTTACCATGCATGCACCTTTACAATTCATGCTTTTCCAACTTAATTTGTTGTAAAGGCATGCATGATCAAAGTAGATTTGTGGTAAAGCCACGCGTGGTAAACGCGTATGCATGGTAAAGGCATCGTGGTAAATACATTCCATTGCATTTGCCGCGTTGTAAGTGATGTTTCCTGAGGCCATCCTGCCACTTTATTTCACTCTTGCAGGTTTGTTTTCATCACTGCTTGCTACCTTTTCACTAATGTTCTGTCTTTCTCTTCTCTTCCTTTCTTCTGTGTTTTTCCTGCTCTTGGTTAAGTGGAAAAGTACAGCTCCAAGAGAGAAGTGCTATGTACCCCACCTGCAACAACCACCTTAAAATAAGCACCGGAATTACCACAACAGTCACACAGAAGGAGAAGCATTTGACAGAGGAACTTGCTTCTGTTTTTTAGAAGAATGTTTTAAAAAGTTGTGAAGTTAATGTTATCCTGGGCCACAATGTCATCTTAAGGATTCTGAGGGTCTCAGGCGAAACATATTTTGAGGGCTGCTGCACAGAACAAATGTGAAATTCATTACCCATTTCAAGCCCACATGATGACAAACAATACTAAATTATGTTAAATGGTAACCGATTCACAAGAACAGTTGAAATAGGTATTTGCAGGCTTTACAAAGATCCATAAACTAACAGTAGTTAGGAGAGACAGACTTGGAGTTAGCAATAGGCAGAGTGCGAGAGGGGATAGATACAGCAACGGAACAGACAGCAGTAAAATAGAGAGAAAGTTCAGTTTCCTTTGGGGCCTTTGGAAGGTAGGGCCCTGTGAAAGTGCAATCCTTTGCTCGTGCTCTAAAATGTCTCTGCCGGGCCAACCGTTCCCTCCTCTAATCCTAAACACACAACTCTGGACAATTTTCCAAACCTGCAACCCTAGACGTACTTGGGCACACACAAAATTATAATAATCAGGTCCTTATTGTTCATGAGCATAAATATATCTAAGCAAATTACAGAAGTCTCATAGGTGATTGCACTAAATGGGAATATCACAAGGCAGTGATCCCATGTCAGTACCATGTTCTAGGGCAGTGGTTCCCAACCTGTGGTCCGGGGACCCCTCAGGGGCTTCGAAGGCATAGAAAATTAAATAATATTAACAGATTAGGTCCCCTGCTTTCAGCATTGACTCAGTGGGGGTTCCACTGCTCCAGCAATGATAAAGTGGGGGTCCACAGAAATCAAAAGGTTGGGAACCACTGCTCTAGGCTAAAGTTCACTCAAGTGGGAACTTCCCAACAATGCACCAGTGGAGGGTAGAAGCATTTTAGTAACTTTTGAGTAGTCTGAATTCGTTTTTTTTTTCTTTTTTCCCCCAAGAACAGCACATCACAACCGGCCAGCGTGTGCTTTCAAACCACGCCATGTGCCTCGATTCAGATGTGAAAAGTGTTGAATGCGTTAAGTGGGGCGCGTGTGTGGTAAGCGAACCATCATGACACATATTTTATTTACTGAGTATAACAATGTGCACCTCTCACTCGCGCCAATACCCATTCTTACCCGCACCAACAGTGCACTTTGCCAGCACCACGTAATCAAAGTGAAACAGTTTAACATGTCCCATGTAAACTGAATTACTCCAAGGGACTTGAACCAAATCGGAGCGCTTCACAACCTCGCCAGGGGTATAAAGCGCTATATGTAAATAAAGCAACCAGACCTCAAAAAAGCGCTTCAGATGTATGTAAAGCACTACAGAAATAGCAACAGAACATAAAACAATTTGTGAGCTACATGATGTCTTCAAGCTCTCACGAGGCTAGTCGGGGCCCCAGGAAGCAGTTATTCTCTTCCATTTAACAAACTGTTTTTTTTAAGCAAATTACATTTACTTCCCAGGTTGTTTCCTCCTGATTTAAGTAGCTTTGAATGGGCTCTGGCGTTGCCTTTGTAAGGTCTATCAGGTTGCACAGAGAGCCCTGGTGAACAATTGGTTATTAACATTCTGCGGAACAAAGGTCCTGCTTGTGAGAAGCTGTGGACCGTGAAAGGGCGGAGTCGGATCTCGGTGACACCTGATAGGCCTCAGCTGCAGCCCTGCTCCGTCCCTTCTGAAGGATTAACCTCTGATCAGTACAAGAATGAACACCGAGCTTTGTATCCCATGGAGATCTCATTCAGGCCAAGCTGCAACCTTAGAGCGCCAAAGTCGGAACTCCAGTGCCACAGAAAGCCTCCCTTATCGATTTCACATTCCTTCATAATACCAGCGAGCACGCCAATTACATTATTTTTTCCATCTTATTTTTCAACCCGAAGAGGGTAATTACAGATGGAGTCGTTTTTACCTGGGTGCTGCAGAACAAAGGATTCCAGTATAAAACTATACATTGGTTTCTCAGCTCTAGAATGGTGCGTTATGGAAAATTGAGGCCAACGCTTGCAAAACCCTGAGCTACAAATGCTTTGCTTTTTCTGTGTCTGCCATCTTTATAGGCTGCAGAGGATGTTTAAATGGGCAAACTATAAACTGACTGAACCTACCTATCTATCGTTTACAGTGGAGGCCGCTACTGTTTAGTTATAGTTAAGTCAGAATTTCCACAGAAAGGTTGTTTTTTTAGGTTTAGCCTGCACGTACGCTTGCGAAATCTATTATTAAGAAAACAAGCATTTGCAGTGCATGGGTCTTGCGCTTGCTCGAGTAAGAGCTATTAGCATTGTAAATTCCTAACTGGACTTTTCTAGCCACATAAATTGAAAATAAAAAGTAAAACAGTTGACATAAGTGAGCAGATTCAAAGCGCCACGACCGCCAGGAGTGTGAGCGCGAAGGAGAGATACAAAAGGAAAAAGGTTTGCTCGCAGTCAAACGTATCAGCAAAAGTGCAATCATCCATGTAACAGGGTCGATGGCCAAGGCGGTAATAAAACCGCCCCAGGGACATACAGCATTTTACCAATGATGACAAAGGACTTTCGA
Source organism: Pleurodeles waltl (assembly GCF_031143425.1). Taxonomy (NCBI): domain Eukaryota; kingdom Metazoa; phylum Chordata; class Amphibia; order Caudata; family Salamandridae; genus Pleurodeles; species Pleurodeles waltl. Next base: position 155,934,652 of record NC_090448.1, read on the forward strand.
AAGGCAAGACCATGAACGAGTGATAGTGCTGGGCGTGCAGTGGGAGTGGTTAAAAGCCCACAGGTAGATTACAACAGGCCAGAGTGCTTGCGCGTTCGACTTAGACCAGCCCCTTACTTACCTGAACTTACCATTGATTTAGTAGCTCTCATTTATATTGTTCTTATTGGCCAGCATGCCGTATGCACACCATTCTCTTCACATCCTGCTGTCTTCTTCGCCGTTGGTTTGCCTATGGACCAAGTACTTCTTCCAATCACTTCTAATTGGACACTACTCGGTGTCCTTCCTCTGCGGCACCACGCTGAAGGTACTTTTTTTCTTTTGGTTAATGCTCCATGGTGGTATGTTGTTTGGGCCTGTCGCTGTGCGCTTTACATGATCACGGGTTACATTCGAGGAGACATTCGCTGTTGTTAGGTGCGGGGAATTACTGTGATTACACAATGTATTGAGCGGGCTGCTTTGTCTCTGACTTGTGATCTGTTTCTGCAGCCTGTGTGGCCACTTCGAGCGTGGTCATGGCACTTCAAGCGGCATTCGTGCTTTCACTTTGAGCGTGGTCATGGCGCTTCAGGCCGTATTCGCTCTCACTTCAAGCGTGGTCATGGAGCTTCAGGAGGAATTATCTCTTTCTCTCAGTCGGTCTCTCTCATGCTTCAGATTTACGTAGTGTAGGAAGCTGGCCTGGTGTGAGGTGAGCATCTATGGTATTAACACCTTATACCAGGTCCAGATAGCCCCTATTAGTGAAGTGTAGGCAGTGTTTAGGAAGCCAGGGCTCTCTAGAGGTAACTACAGTCACACAGCACCTACACACATGAAAGAGCCACACAGTGATACAAAAATAAAGGTACTTTATTATAGTAACACAAATACTAAAATACTGAATAGGCAATACTCCAATAGGAAGTAAGTAAACACACTATTATGTTCACATTAGAAGTCAGTGATTAGAATAGAAAGCAATAGCAAATAGTAAAAACAATAGTAAATAGTTGAGGCTCTAGGGAGAGACCAAACCATATACTAATTAAGTGAAATGTGAAAGGCAGTCCCCCCACCCAAGGAAGTAGAATCAGTAGAAGGGAGCTGGAGGAATTAGGAACCCCAAAAGTACCAGGGTGCCCCCCAGCGACCAGGAGAGAAGAGGTAAGTGGCTGTTTTTTCCTCAAAAACACAGGAGAACTTTGGAAAAAGGACTGTGCAAGACCCAGACAAGACCGTACGAAACCAACGGTGGATCCTGACAGAAAAGGACCTGCAAAAGAAGGGGACCAAGTCCAGTTCGAGTTGGAGTGTTCGGCTGTGGCAGGGGCCACTACCCACTCTTCTGTGGATGCAGGACCAGGTCGACGGTGGACGAACAAAATCAGCAATGCTGTACAGGAGCAGAAGAGGAGTTCCAGAAGTGATGCAAATGATGTCCCACATTGGCAGTCGTGATGCAGTCGGTCAGTGGTGCTGGAAAACCACCAACAAGCCTTCGCAAATGCAAGAGTCGGAGAAGAGGGTTTTGCAAGGCTGAAGAGGGCCAGCAAGGCCCAGGAGACTCAACCTATGGAGGGGAGTCCTAGATGACTCAGCAGCTGTGAGAGTCACAAGAGGAGGAGGCATTCCCCACAGGGGACCCACGGGCAGCAGGCACAGCAATCGCAGTGAGGCCCACTCAGCACACCTGAAGAGGAGCCCCACATCGCAGAAGAAGCAGGCAGGAGACTGTGCTTTGCAGGAAGGAATGCTGGGGGCCGGGCTGCACAGAACCTTAAGATCCCTTGGAGGAGGAACAAATCCATTGGAGGTGGTAGCTGCAGGAGTCGTGGTGCACATGGGTACTATCCTTCAAGGAGAGGCAAGGGCATCCTGTCTCCCAAGTTGGACAGCTGGTAGAGAGGACCAAGGGGACCACTCGCGACCACCACCTGTGTTGCAGAATCCACGCAGTTCCGGAGGAGAGAGGATCCACGCTGCCGGTTGTCGCTGCACTTGGTGGCTGCGGACTCAGGGGAGTGACTCCTTTACTCCTAGGGAGATTCCTCCTTAGTTCTTGTGCAGGCTGAAGACTAGCCACCCTCAGAGGATACACAGCCAGAGAAATGTTGCAGTTGCGGAAAGGAGCTAGAGAAACAAAGTTTGCCGAGTGGAGTCATCACTGGAGTTGCAGATTGTCGGTTCCTGGAGGGTCCTTTTGCAGTCCCGATGGCCAGAAGATGAAGTTAATGATGCAGAGGAGTCCTGCAGGAATCCTGCACGTCGTTTCTGAGGACCCACCCAAGGTTGAGACCCAAAATAGCTTAGGAAGGGGGATTGGCCACCTAGCAGGATGACCACCTATCCGGAGGGGTCTGTGATGTCACCTGCCTGACCTGGCCACTCAGATGCTCCTAGTGGTGCCTCTCCACCTTGGATTCAAGGTGGCAGAATCAAGTGGTCACCTGGAGGAGCTCTGAGCACCACCCCTGGGGAGGTGATGGACAGGGGAGTGATCACTCACCTTTCCATTGTCCAGTTTTGCACCAGAGCAGGGACCAGAGGTCTCTGGACTGGTGCAAACCAGTTTATGTAAGGAGGGCACCAAATGTGCCCTTCAAAGCATACCAGTGGTTGGGGAGGCTACCCCTCCCATGCCACGTAACACCCATTTCCAAGGGAGAGGGTGTTACCTCCCTCTCCCACAGGAAATCCTTTGTTCTGCCTTCCTCTGCAGGAGCTGGTCAAGCAGCAGGAGGGCCAAAACCTGTCTGAGGGGTGGCAGCAACTCGGGCTGCCCAGAAAACCCCATTAGACTAGTAGGAGCAATGCTGGGGGTCCCTATACAGAAGAAAATGGCTATAAGGATTTACAGCTACTTTGGCAGAAGAAAGGAAGAAACTATTTTTACCTCGAAAGCATGCTTTTCGTGATTTGGTGTAAAACCATTCAACTGTTTGATAAATATGTGTTCAAAGAGGTGCCCGTGATGGGCTTAAAATGAAAATAGGTATATCTGAATAGGTAGTCCTGCGGGAATTCTGCGGGACTCCCATGGTACAATAAATTAAAAAGCTAGAGCTATCCGATTGGCAGAGTGAGCACCCCTCACCTTGCGGGTGAAAAAAGATTTTAAAAACAACAACAAAAAAAGTTGCTGCAGGAAATATGTACTCCAGCCGGACCTAGTGCAGCCTTCCTACACAGAACTTCAGCCAATTGTGGTGGGCAGGAGGCAATTCAATACCTCAAACTACCAGCCACCTTAGTTCTTTCTACACCCTAGCACACAAGTGCAAAAGTGTCCCAAACAATGGAAAGCAAGAGGAAAAAGTTGAAAAAGAACAGGCATTTATGTGAGCTTTACAGGGATTACCTCCCTACCAAATTATAAGGTCGCACCAAGGCAAACTATTCTACGCTCAGAGAAGTCAAGCAGATGTGTAGTGGTCAACGTCACCAGTGAGCTTTGTGGGGGAACTGTGGGTCCCTGCAATTCTTCCTGAGTAACTTAAAAAAAAAAAAAAAAAAAAACACTAAAATAAGGTAACAGTAACACTGTGCATACCACGTATAAATCAAAGAAAAAAAGCACAATCCTTCCATAAGCAATAAATACTCATGCAATTGCTGTCCCTCAACACTGGCTAACCAAGGTTTCAACAACTGCATGCCACAAGAGCTTGTATACTGAAGGACTGAAGCCCTACAACATATTTGCCATCTTTCCCTTTAAATCAGTGAATGCTAAACGCTCAAACGCTCAATCCCAAGAGCAAAAGCAGCCACACAATTATGAACCAAGAGGAACTTATCTTAAAGGTACACATTATGTTACTTACCAATAGTATTGGCTGTCCACAGTACGGTCACTGCCACCTGGTCATTGCAGGCATATTGAGCGATTGTTATATTGAGGACATCAGCAATCAAATTCTTTCCAGCAGAATTAAGGTACGGTGTGCAGTCTAAAATATTAAAATAAACACATGACAAACAAATCCCAAATGCCATCAATTCCCAGAAGAATGAGAGCAGCAGCTCAACCTGCTTTCATGACTGCCACAGTCTGCACAAGGTACTGTTTTTTTGTGTTCCTGCACAAACCCCTCTGCCCAGGCGTTGTAACTACTAGGTGTGTGAAGTGTAGCGTACTTGGAAAGTGTCAAGTGTGATTACATCCAAACCCCCAGCTGAAACCTACCGAAATTGAAAGGGCCCGGTAAATGGCAGGGCATGGGTAATCTGGCAGAGAAGGGTTAAATCCATTGATGGTTCCCAAGCAATCGAACCATCAATGTAGAGAGAGAAGCCGGGTATTACCCAGTGGGAGGAGAAAATGTGCCATTTATCGCACCCCTTAAATTTCACTCACTGTGGTAATAGATGTTACCACCGTGATACGAAGCACAACAACCCACCCATAACCAAGGCTTGTGTTCCCTGCATACCTAGATAGGGGCCTGTGTCTATTTGGGGGTGTTAGTAAGGCATGTGAGGGCTCATGGCAATGAGAAGCAGGACTGTCAGGGTTGTGGTGAAGTTGGGGACTGAGGTTCCCCATATCGGGTCTGTAAATAAATGTACATGATAGGCCCTGTGGTCTTTTTCTGACCTCCCTTGGCAACTAGTTCAGTATTTATTGAGCATGTGTTATGCTTCCATTTGCATTTCGTGAATATATAGTATTGTAAAAGAGCACATACATATTTAACAACTGGCAATAGATTGGATAGGCAAAATAAACCTGCGCACTTGTACTTTTGTGGCATTTTTTGTTTTCGTTTACTTGGCCTTTACACGGGGAACATTTTTTTGACCCCATAATGCAGGGAGAGATGAAACATTCCTGTGAAAGCACCAACTTTGGAGTCAACATTTTTTTACACGCCTCCTAAAACTGCTCAGAATTTTTTTAAAAAGCATGAAAATCCTAACAAAAAGATGAACAGGGTGAGTAAACTGAACGCTGCAGAACAAAGCATTGGCAAAAAATTAAAATAAATGCGAACTTCGAAAAAAAAAAAAAAAGAAAACGGCAAACTCAATATTCAGCCCTGCGTGAGCCGTTTTAAACTCATCAGAAATGCATACATTGAGAAAGAAGAAACTCGGCCCAACAGAATCGCAAAGGTAGCTTGAGAATGGTGTTTGCTAACCAATTCAGCGGGGGGTCAAACACCGAGGAGGGCCCCCCTTTTGTTGGGCACTTATTGCATCAGGGCAACATTTTAATAATACATAAATAAAGCATTTAAACAAAAAAAAAAAAAAAAAAAAAAACTTACTGTCATATTTAAATGTGATGTTTGGCAGATCATTATTCTTGCTGAAAAACGGCACCCCCTGTTGGATTAAAACAATTATTATTGAAAACACTCCATTTATGTGCCTAGCAAAGTAATAGCAAATATCATTTAACAATATGCGCTAACCTAGGGATTTCAGTGTTCTGGGTCCCTCCGGGTCTCAGACCAGTTAGTAGTTGAAAACTGACATTGAACCGCATCTCTATCAAGTCTTATATTCATCTCCTTAACTTTACTGGAATTAAAACTGCCAAATTTCTTAACAGTTAATGTAATAAATGTTAAGGTAATACCGATTAACAACATAGGTCCTGGTTATGTGGCACACTAACAGGATCACAGATATTTAGTTCACTTGTTTGAGCCACACCCTTAATTACAAAAGCCACGCCCCTTTTAGAGACCACCCCCTCCACTGTTTGCATCCCACTTGAAGCCCTGCGCTAACCACACAACGAGCCCACAGTTTAACCCTGTTGCAGATAACATTATACAAAATCTCGATATTTCTACATTTTACTTGTGAGCGTGTTGAAAACGTTACCCTTCAACTGAAACCGAGCTCAGTGGCACACAAAAAAAAATACGCAAACATAAGGAATTTATTTTTTTCTATTGCACCAAAAATAAACATTTTCAATTACTGAAAATAACAGGAGTGCATTAATGATCAAACGTGTCTATTCTAATACCAGCTGTTGTTATTCAGGTTGTACGTACTTCGAGACTCAGTGCCAAGAGTGAAGGGAAACATCGAGTGCACTTAGAAGGAACTAGCTGATCTGCTGGAGTGATGGACACATTCTGGTGTGGGGAAAAATGTCTCTACTTTCCATAAGTAAGATATAATTTCCCCACACTGAATTTTACAGAGTCAAAAATTACAGGTGAACAGACAAAACTACAGATATGTGATTACAACAACATGTCAGATCTGCGGCAGAGTGTTAATCACAAGTCATTACTTTACAACGGTGGAGGTATTACCATTTTTAAAAACATGAATTAAAGAGCCTGCTAATATTTTTAAGAGAAATAAGCCTTAATTACACAAAACAGTGCGCACCCATTTCAGTTCACTGGAAGCTTCAATGTTTAATTCACCAAAATTCTATACAAAAAGTGGACATTAATTTCTAAGGGTGCCAGAGCAGTGGCGGCTGGTAATTAGAGTGGGGAAGTAGGAGGGAGCAGGCAACACATACTCATTCACACCCATGCATTCATACTGACATTCACAACAAGCAAAAACAAATACACATGCTTTCATACATACACACACACACACCAGGTGTTCCAGAGGAGACCATGGGTCAGCCAATGCGAGGAGGTGGCATCCCTGTCTCATCAGAGTGGTCAGTGAGACTGCTGACCCACCCCACTCTATGATGAAATGTCACTGATAGACACTCTGCCTCGGGCACTTCAGGGTTTAAAACTGATGTGCCTATGTTCAAGGCTATTGGTGATGCTCCCCTTCATCGAGAAGGTGAGTTTCTCAAGGCACTTTGTCAGGCTGAGGAGGTCACACCCACCGGGCTATGACATCTTCAGTCCAGCAAAGTTTAGTTCAGGTGCCTACACATTTAGCACAGGTATAGTGCTTGGCTGACTGACCTGAACAGGAAGGGTGTCTGCCAGGCTCACCTTTAGAAAAAGGTGGGGGAGTGGTGCCCCTCCGCTCTTAAGGATGGGCCACTGCTATTTATGAGAGCAATGATTGTGCTGCATGTTTTAGTGTAAAGTCACTTCAGGACTTATGCCAGGGAAGTGTGTATCCACTTACAGGACCCAACCTTCTTCCTGAACAATCCACCAGTCTTGATGGGGCCGGCTCAAACCTATGCAGTGAACCTGGCTATGTGGAAAGGAACTCTTGGGCAAGTCACCCAAGTAAAGGTACTGGGCTTGTTCCTAAGCAATCAAACTATAAATGAAGAGAGAAAATTGTTATTTCTTAGCAATGAAACTGTATAAAACAGACCATTCCTAAGCAGGGCGTTTGCCTGTAGGGTTAGATTCTATTCCTCGGTAATAAGGCTAATCATGGGTCAGCAAAGGAACTAGAATAGGTGTTGGGTCCCTTTGTTTGCAATTCATTTTCAGACATTCTTATTCTTAAGCAACACACTAACATGTATTGGGCCAAAGTTGCAACCAATTAACCGGCCTGGAAGGGGTCTGGGCAAATAGTCTGTGTAATTGGGTGAACCTTCTGTTGTCGAGTCCATTTGTGTTCACTCCGTTTTCTCACATAGCCCCAACAAATACTTCACCTTAAAAACTTATGTACAGAACTAAGAATTAATCCAACATAACAAGAGTGGGCAGATCACTAAACACAGAGGTGAGGTCTATGGAATTTTCTTAGCTCTTCAGCAAAGAAGATACTGCTTTTAAATTATTATTTAACAGATTTTTTTAAAAATACAGCGCAAGTGAATGACCAAATTTAAAAAATAGTTCAATATAGAATACAAATATAGGACAATGCAATCACTGGAAAAACAGGCTCATAAGAAATAACTGAAAACAGGCTTTGGGAAACACAATAGGCCAGACGTTCATGTAAGCAAAGTAGCACACGCATGCAGAGGTGGTAATGGTGATACCCAGGGTGCTTACTGATTTGGTAATGCTGCTGATGTTGATAATGCCAAGGACAAACAAGAAGTAAATAAATCCTACGGCAGTAAAAACAAATCCAAAAGAGAACTGTTTGTGTATACTTTCCAAACACGAGAAAGCATTAAATGTGTGATGGTTGATACCGTTTCACAGTTGCAAATCAGTCCCTTCTGCACTGCAAAGCAGCCACTCCACAGAAGGCAGAATGAAGCACCAAACAACCAATAGCATGAAGGAAGTGACCAATATTACTGGGTTTTTTTTAATAAAAAACTGGCAACAACAAATCTGCAGACACCTGCTCTGCCAACTCAGACCAAAACCTCGTAGTTAACAGTGGAGGATGTTGAAATCTACACTGGTGGTACATCTGTGAGAGGAAGCAGATTCCGGGGGAGAAGCTCTGAAATCTTTCTCATAACATGGAACACTTTGCAGATACAGAGATTGCTTTCCCTCTGGGCAGCACAGGGAGAAATGCAAAGGAAATCAAATATTTATCAGAACCAGTCTGTGACAACACCACAGCATGCGCCACAATGCAAAAGTCTTCTTCAATAACTTGTTTAACTTGTTTACTCTGCTGAAGGAAAACAAGGTGAAGACTTGCTATGTCTATACATATATTATGTATGATTGTCTGTGCCAAGCGGAGAACCAAGAAAAACGTTGAATAAATTTCCCCCTTAATGGAGCCAATAGCTTTTCATACAAAGTGAACATGATTACCCCTTGAGGTACATTGAAGCGAAGGATTACAGTAGTGTCCATCTGAATCGACCCCCTCCTAGAATAATGAGGACAATACAGGCATGAGGAAACATCTCCTTACTAGTGGTCAGCACTAAACTAAGTCTTTAAAGTAGAAATAGAATCTCTGACATAAATCCAGCTGCCGTACGGGGTTAAAGAGTTTTCCTGTGTGGCCAGGGAAAGGGAAATGTTATAAACTTAAGTCCCTAGTAGATAAGAGGGTTGTGTTTAAATATCTAGTCGAATTTGGACAACTAGATCAGTGAAAAACGTAAACGGGTTACATTTATGTTGGGTGTGTCCAGTACTTCATTAGGATTGGGAGCTTTCTCTAATACCTCAAGCAAACCCGTAGTCTTGTTTCTACATCCAAATGATTGGGTTTTGTAGTTCTGGAGGTAGAAGGGCCCACTGAAGGCAAAATGCTTTAAAATAACCTGGAAAAAAGAAAGAAAAGGGTTGCATTGTTGGAGGGTTGGACTGTTGGAATAGAAGGTCTATAGCACCCATTTTTGGCTCTGAGCCACTTCATCGTCTTCAGTGGAGCTCCCAGCATTCCAATGTTGTCTCAAGTATTTAGGAGGGAAAGATTTTTTTTTACATCTGGTGATTAAATCGAGAAGACTGAGGAGTCCCCGAAACAAAGCTAAACAAAAGAAATAAAAACAACAAGAAAGCAACACTTTTTGGCTGACGACTAAAAGGTACTATGTGGTCGTAGAATCTGCGTCTGTATTTTTTTTTAACAGAAGTTGTGTTACTTTATCACAGGTGCAGAGTTGCATTTATTTTTTCAGAGTCACATGAAACAGTGCGAATGTTCATCTGGCCTCAAGGCTGGGTGAAGGGGCATTAATCACATTTGGAAACGTACTTCCTGTTGGCAGCATCCAAGCAAAATGTCGTGATACTTAATGATGATTTTTTTTTTAAATCATTTAAACAAACGATAGATTTCTAGATATTTTTCTAATATGATAAACAAAACAGGAACTATATATATATATATATATATATATATATATATATATATATATATATATATATATATATAGAGAGAGAGAGAGAGAGAGAGAGAGAGAGATACACCCACACACACACATATGCATACACACATACAAACACACACAGAACTGCATCAGCACCATTAACCAATGTGTGCACAAATAGAGTCTTAGCCTTAAGGTTATATCATTTCATTTACAGTGGAAGCAGCTACTTACTACATTTGCATGGTACGCATGTGGTAAAGGTTTTCAAATTGACATGGAGCAGAATCCGACGTGTTTTGCGTTAATTCACCTATTAGCGCAAATGTATTTGGCTCAGCCCAGAGAGTATACCCCAAAATCGCCAGTCGCAAAGGAAATTCCTGCCAAAGAAACGCAATGAAAGCTCCACCTTTTAACACATAGTTAGGCACCAGCCAGCACGCTTTACAACTCTGCTTGCTCTGGCAGTGCCTGCTGACGCCCGCGGCCTTTGAAATGGTCTCATCGTCACAGCTGGGGTGTGAGCTCTAGTGTCAGTGTTGTTTGTTAGTTAAAAGGTCAGGGTTCTTCCGATCAATTCAGCCAGGCCTCGGTCTGACTGGAGCACATGGTCTGCGACACTGGTGACTCGGGTGAACATAAACAAAAGACTGGCCATTCTCAGGACGGCACTGCCTGCAGCCCTGACATAGATCCAGTGGGGTCTTGGGTTGTCTCCTTTTCCAGCACTGCACCGTGGTGAGCATGCATCAGGTGACTGGCCCAAACTGAAGCGGCAGATTTATTGTTTAACTTGCTGCAACGAGAGGCGCTGTCCACACACGACCATCGCGTTCTGTGGAGGCTACTGTGCTGGCAGGAGGTTGTTTCCACCTGCATTTCGGGTCCTGCCAGCTCTCGTGAAAGTCCCCCTAGGCCTATACAAAAATTCAGCCACTCTGGTGGGGGCAGGCAGGGCTTTAAGAGGGGTGATAAACTGGGTGACCTCCCAGAGGGGGGTGGCCGATGCAATTAAGGGCGTGGATTAAACACGTAAACTAAAAATCTGTGCTTAGCATCGTGTGCTGCCCGACTGGTATTTTGCTGCTTCAATCATTGCATCCAGATATACAATTTACCTATATGCTTCTTTCTGGAATCAACATGACAACGATGTATGTTGTCTTACCTAAATGGACATTATCATTTTCTTTTGCTTTCAATGCTATTCTTCCTTATTGACGGTGACAAATAGTCTCATATATTTCTCAGTCTATTATTAGTGAATATTTTTTAAATTGTACCCATCATGCGTGCGCGGAGCCTTGCGCCCTTCCGCTCTCTAACCACGTACGTTAATTTCAGCATTTCTACAGGCAAAAAACGATTTCGTACTGCTTTTTCTTTCTAGCTGAAGTAACCATGTTGCGTCTTTGTAAAAACGTCATTTTTTATGTCATTGAAATGTGTATAAATATGCAAACGTGGTCTACATTTCTATTTATTCCCCAGTCATTTCATCATGTACTGCAGATAAATTCCCGATCGCTGCAACTGAAAGAAACCTCTCGTCACTATATGAACAGTGTGTCGGAGCGCTGCCTGTTCTCGATTGTCATGTTGATTCCGGGAGGCAGAGGGCAGGCCGTCAGACGAGAACCCTGAGGATGAGGGTAAAACAAGTAGAGCCCGATGGTGACCCGCCTAGGCACCTGCATTTTAGAACTGCCGGTACTGAGCACCGGCAGAGCCCGGCCCACTTAAAGGCCAGGTTAAATAGAAACTAAAGTGAACAGCCTCTTCCGTAAAGCCATGTGGTTTTATGGAGAAAGGGCACAGTGTCCGGTCCCAGCGGCGGCAGCGGAGCAGCTCACATTTAAAAAAAAGCCCCGACAGGCGAAGGGCTCGAGTCAGCTGTCAGAAGGACACCTATCTCCCTGACGTAAGAAGCACTCCTGAAAGAGACAGGCACAGACTGCAGTAATAAACAGACAGCCAGGCACGGCCCAGAGCTGCTCTTTTATCTGTGAGGACTGGCTGGGTGGAGCAGTCAGTGTAGCGCTGCAAGGCCATTCCTAGTTGAAGTTCGAGTGCAGCGCCGCACACCCGATTTGAAGCTGACTGAAGGAACCCGGCGCTCTGTGGTTACTAAAGGGGAGACCAGCAGTGGGGCGCGAGGGGTGGGGGGGCCACATCACAAGTGAGGGGATCACATATTTTGTGGCTCGCCACTTCTCATGTCACAAGCAGTGATGAAAGGCAGTGCCTGGGCTGCTTCACTGGGGAGGTCATTACCTGCAGATTATGGGGGGGAGCCTACATCTGGACGCTAGAGCAGTGACGTCAACAGTGCCTGTGACAGAGACACGCAATTAGCGCGCAGACGTTGCTGTGAAACTGATGCTTGGAGTACAAACCCCAAAGCAGGCACGTCATCACGCCCTGCTCTGAAGTAAAAAGCACTTAAAACGACGCAGCAAGCGGTTGCGATAAGCACACAGCACTGCTGCAGAATTTTACAGGCTAACTCAGTTTGCAAGTGGCTAGACCAACACCAGACCCGTTACTACTGCAGTCGGAACTTGCTGTGATACTCATCTTACAAAGGGGCAGTAGATTAATGACTTTCCAGTTTAAGGGTTTGCCACAGATGTTTCTCCATCTTTTAGAAGATTCTCGGTGCTCAAAAGGGTGTCATTTCTGATAATTATGTTTTAAAGTTCACCTACTGCCTGATTATATTCTTAAGAAAGTGTCCCACATCTGGTCCTTGAATGTCACACATAAGTATACCAACACCATGGAAATGTCACACATAAGCAATCCAACCTCGGCAGCTATGCGTAATTGCGTCACAGCCGATCTCGTTGATACAGGGTGTGAGAAACGTCCCCGGAAAGGCAGATCCTTAACAAGGCTCGTAAAACTTTTAAGTGCACTTTTAAAGGGAAGGCCGGTAATTTGGATTTTTAAAAGTCATCGATTTTGTTTGAAGTACACAAAAGAGCGGGCTCGAGTGAGCTACGACGACTGGCTGTGTGGGATGGGGGAAGGGCGTCCTCCTTTTGTGGTGGATAACCATAAAATGTGCCCTCGGGGTACCTCTACCAGCTGGCCATCTGGTTCCTTAACAGAAGGAAGTACTCTGCAGGCAGATTATACTCTAATTATTGGGCAAACAGCCCTTTGTAAAATCCTCACATTCAGCGTGTTTACCAAGTCTATCCTGCAGCTGCCTCAGAGGTGGCCAAGTGTTACTAACACGGCGTTACCACCGATTCCTCAAACACATCCCCGATTCCCCTCATCTTTAGAAGCAGTTTAAGAAACAGTAAATTTGGCCACATAATGTTGTCTCAGAAAATTTGTTGCTAGTTGTCCACAAAGTTCTGGACGAGCTTAGTCGACCCAAAAGACAGGGGGGTGTAAATAGTGCCAAATATCAGGCATCAGTTGGACAGAAACATCCGCATTTTATACTCCTTCCTGTGTCAGCTTGTTGGGGGTCAAATCTTGCTTCGAGAACCTCCGACATCCCCCCCAACTAAAGGGAGATTCTTTGGCAGAACCTACATTAGTTTGTATTTTGCAGACTCTCATTGGTCAAACCACTGTGAGTAAGTTGGCTGAGAGGTAAACAGACCCCAGTAAGTCGCCTAAAAGTCAATTTACTTCAGCCCTGCTGGGGACAAGGGTCTTAAAAGAGGACCTGGGCTCTGAAATGGGAGCAACACCAAGGGAAGCTTTACTAAACTAAGCTGTGCTAAGCTTTGGAATTATTTCCACTGTGTGATCCTACAGTGAGTGGATGTCTTCAAGTGACGGCCCAGAAACAGGTAGTTGGGTTAGGAACACCAGACTGCCTGTTCATCCATCTTGTGAAGGGTACAGAATTTATACGCCACCCACGGCCAGGCCCAGCCATATCAGCTCCACAAAAGGCACTACCTACTGTGTCCTGAGAAGACAAAGACCAACCGGCATGGTTTGCAGTTACCTACAGATAGGCTTTTGTTTCCCCAAACTTGCACTTCTTCGTTTTGCTTGCTTTAAACAAGTACTGAAAAACTACAGACTAGAACTACATTTTATCCAATAACAGGCATAGGCTGCACGTGCACAACTAGTACAGTTAAAATACAGAAAATGGAGCTCGCCCACACTAACGTGGAATATAATGTAACATCCATCTTCACGCAAAGTAACTACAGCTGCTGAGACGAAGGCTCTGTGCATAGCTTGCAAAAGCTGTGCCGCCATTCTTTAAGATTTGTGAAGGACCTGCCCCATGTTTTTTCTCCAGCTAACTCTACAATCTGAGTGCGCGCTGGCGACGTCCATACTTTTGCACAGTCCTTCCTGTACCTGGGTTTACTGCAGAACTCACTCTGGCACACGGCACACCGTCTTACTGCCAAGACCCTGCTAGAATCTGGGCTGACTGTCTGCATGAAGGCGTGTGTGGTTTGCATTTTCACAGTACCTTGTTTCTTTTCTTGTTCTCTGATGCTGTGGCTCATCTGTTCTGATGCCGTACCTACCTTTGTCCTGGATCCCCAAATTCCTTATTCAGTCTGCACAATGACACTCCTGTTCCTGCCTGTATGAGGACTCTTTCTCCTTTATTCCTATCTGGGAAGTTCCAGCCCTGTTATTGATGGCATTGCAGATTACTTGCTGTGTACTCCTCAGTTCCTCGTTCTAGCTGCATACTACCAGTTCTGGCTCCAGCTGCTTGCCTGCATCTCTTATCTTTCACCGTCCCTTTCGCCTGGCTAGTTAGGCTAGTTAGCTCTGCCTGCACATCTGTATCTAGTCATACTTTCCACATAACATGGTTAGTAGAATCCAGTTGTGCCTTTCATGGGTCGGATTTCCGAATTGTGTTCCTCTTGCTCCAATCTGTTTGCCATTCATTGTCTTAAAATCTTATTTATTATTACCAAAGAGTAACAATAAGTTTGGAGGCTTGAGGCTCTACGCAGATCGACTCACTTTGTACTTTTCTTCAATATGAGCCGCTCCATGTCTCCCACAACTCCATGACTTATGGAGGTGTCTTGTTCTGCTACATTCTAGTCTCCTAATGCCTTTCCATTGTTTGTTGTTCTGTATAAGTATTGTCTTTATAACTCTGTCTTTCACAGGCATTAACCAGTTAGCCCCAGTTGCTCTGTTCTCCAGCTTCTGTCTTGTCCAGAGCTCAGGTACTCCATTCAATATTGAAACACCCCCCTTCCCAAATTCTCTTGTCCCTGCAGAAAACATCTCCCCTTGCGATTCAGTTCCCGTTCTCAGCAGGGTCCTACCACTAGTGTTGCCTAGTCCCAGGCTACTAGAACCCTGGCCATGATGGCAGCGTAATTCTAGTACAGGGGCACAGGGATTTTTGGTGGTACCCCTTTGGGAGACTTCATACTGGCTCTGGCCTGTCTGTCCAGTACCCCCATATCTAAGGTGCCTGGCCTATCCTCATGTTTGTTGCATTGGTAGGAATGTATTGCCAATATAAGTGATTGGTGGTGTTGGCGTGGGCACTGATGCATCAGACATGTGTTCGTTGGTTGGATAGAAGAGGCTTCTCATACCTTTCCATTTAAGGGTGTGCTGCTGTACTGTGAGGCAAACCTGTACCACAGACTGATAAGGCAACAATGGTCTCACTCTGTTCTCACTGCTCAAGAGGTTACACAAAACAAGACATGCTTACTTTGGTTTGGCTAAAGTGCCCGAAATTTGAAAAAGACAGCACCTAGGATGCACTGCCAAGAACAGAACCTTTCCTGAACTGCTGTTAATCTAACCAGGTTAGGATGAATCTGGACTCCAGAAAAAACCTTGCTGCTGTGACCAGATAAGAAAATAGGTGCTTACATGACCTGTAAAGTGATGAGGTTAATAGCACTTGAGTGGGGAGGCGCTGTCCTGATCCCAGGAAGAACTACAAAAAGCAAAGATGTCTGAAAGACGAAAATTCTGCATGAAGGATAACTCAAGGAACAAAGACACTAAGGGGCATAGGATTCTAGCTGCCCAAAAGCCCAGGAGAACAAAAGACAACTGCATAATATTATTTGGTCATGAAGTTGTCAAGAAGTCTCTTCTTCAATAGGAAAGTCTGCACTATCCAAGACTTTCTGTATTTTTAAAGCTGTCCTTATTACCACTTACCTAGCGGCAGAAGGACCAGGTCGTCTTTACTTCGCACAGCACAAGTGGGCGTCTAGTTGTGGTGAATGGGAAGGGTCATCTTGATTCCAGAATCATCTTTAGTTGTTTGGGAACTGGGGATACTTTCAATTAGTCTCAGTTACTCTGCAACTCAAAGCCCAATTCCCACTCCGAGCAGCTGATGCCTTAAGGTTCCGTGTGTGTGTGTGTTTGTATAGCCCATAAACCAAGGCATCCATAATGTCAAAAATATTAACAAGAAAATCATACCTACAATTTAAGAACATGGGTGGGGGGGGGGGACAGACAAGATGTTACTTCCACATGTTTGTGAAGTGCAAGTGCTTAACGGGGGTGTTTTCTGACTTCATAAATCAAATTTTAAATGCTTCTTTTGCTTAAATAAATTGTACTCGTTTTTTAACTCGTTATAGCACCAGCTGGAAATTAGCGTGTTTATTTAAAGTGCAATGTTGTATTTAAGTTCCTACCGCATTTTATTCTGGACATTAAACCTTGAATGCTCCAATTGCCCTCTCCCTACTCTGGAGAGTGCGGTGCTTAAAAGACCGGAGTATCATTACTCAGCTTAGTACAATAGTATTGAAAGTCCTGGTGCATCACTGGTAGAACATATTACCCACACATGATAACTGCCCCAGCACCTCAAAGTTCAACACATAATTCCGTAGGTGATCCGTTTCACTGAGTTTTTTTGAGCCAAGGCCTTAATGTTCCACTAAGTAATGTTAACTAAAGCTCCAGTACTTTACCCGAACACCCAGTGACTGCGGAGCTGTACTCACACTAGGCAATACAGATGCCCTTAAATTTTACCAGCTCTGGCTTATCCCATCACCTCTTCATGAACACGAAGCGACTATGCAGAGTTGTGTAGGGATTTCCTACATGCAAAATCCTACACAAATGAAAAGCCTGTAATTTTGTATTTTTAACACATTGTTGCTCTCTCAATTAGGAACACATTTTGGAAGCACTCGCCAGTTTCTGGCAAAACGAAATAATTAAATGAATTGGCATGGATTTTATTCTACAAAACAAGTAATCCAATTTTGTTCCAGAACGCAGTATGGATATTAAGAGTTTGAAAACAATAGGTCATCTCAACAAAAAGATTATTAGGCACAAAAAAGAAAGCTAAACGAGATAAACAAGGTGTAATAAAAGTTATGTATTATCTGCTCTCACTTTCCAGTGAAATAAAAGACTTCCCTTTCAGGAAGGATATAATCTTCTAAAAGGATGGATAATTCCGATTTCTTAAAAGAGAACCCTACATACGTACACAAATTAAGACATCGCAACCAAACCAACCCTGCATAGTTTTCTTTTATTTTCTACAGTAGCTTTTCAATTGTGTTTTTTTTCAAAAACACATTTATGGAATAAAGAAAAGGCAGTTACATTGGTTGCATATCTCCTCATTAAAATGTACCACCTTCTACCCCCACTCGAGGCAATTTATAGGCTTTGGAAACTGGGTGTGCATCATACTTGTACAATGAACCGTAGCTTGTAATAGATAATACCAGTCAAGGCGAAGCGGACGGAGGTTTATGTGTTATTGGTTCACCAGTACTGCTTTTCCTGCAGTTTTGAGATTTAAAAAAAAAAAAACATTTCCTGATAAATTTAAAATCAATCGGCCTTACTTCACTTGCTAGATTATCAATTCTGAGAGATTCATGCGATAGAAATTCAACGTTTTACAAGAGCTACTTGAGTAATAGATAGAGACAGGATCTTTTTTTTGTTCTCATGTAGCAGACAGCTGAAGTTGCCTGGTTGCAAAAGACCTATTGTGGGCTTACCAAGAACGAACAGTGGACTCGCAGCCCTCCAATGCTTACTACTGTATTGGATGCCTTTGTCATTGTTATTTACTTGCTTCTCATTCGGTGGCTTTTCATGTCCCATCTTGTGTTGGTCACTCCCTTGGAGCACAGCCTCTTTACAGGTAAACAACCACCCCCCCCCCAACATTTATGGCTTGGCCAATAGGTCAAAAAGGCACAACCTATTGGCTTTGTCAATGTTTATTACAGAATGGTGTGGTAATTTGCTGAAATGTGGTATTTCATATGCATATTCCTCACTTTCTGTACAAGTAATAGATAACTATTGAAAATTACCAAGTGCATATGAGTTGGGTATATTTGAGACATTAATGGCTATTAATCCACCCACAACTTAAGATGCCGCTCACCAGATCATCAAACTAGTGTATTTTACTCCATGTAACCAGGCAAATGCACAGAAGTGCAAAAACCTAGTAATTGATAAACAGATGTTTACCAAACCTCCACCTGCTCTGCCTTAGCAGTGTATCAAGATCAGTGAAATCATCGGCAATGTGCCAAATAAGAAGCTTTTCTCCGTTTGATATGAAAAAAAAAGACCCTCTAAAATGAAAAATACATTTTTTAATGAACTTATGGGTACCAATAATGCGTGGTTTACTTGAAATATACACCTATGGCTTGCAATTAAAAATACACATTTGCACGTGATTGACAACACTTCTATCAGGAATAGGAAGAACTTCTGTACCAACCCTCCAAGAAACCATTACAGCACAAACTTGCAAGAGTAGAGAGCAAAACATTCTCGCTTCCAAACTTTATCTGTAGTCCAACCTAGACATGTTAATATCATTCTGGGTCTTGTTCTGTAAGTAGTTTACCAAGCGTGAACAGACACAGGTAGAATCACACCGCTGTACGGAGTGCAGAAGAGATTAACAATAGGAGTTGTGAGGAGAAAGCAAAGGGTCAGATAGATTGCAGATAAAAGCATCAAGTACTAGGTTGATCTGGGTTTGGGGTGTGGAAAGAGGAATCAACTGTGGTTGGGACTAGAAAAGAGGCCCTTAAGTGGGAAAGAGGAGCATGGCTAAAGAACACCTGATTATTGTAGGGTAGCCCCGACACAGGGCTCAAGACCGTGGACAGGAGGTATCCGATACTGAAGAAGATGGTTGTTGTTCAGATAACTGAATCCAACACATGTAGGTCCTTAACTGAAGCTCAACTCAACTAATACAGATTTTTTGTTATTCACAAAGAACAAACAAGCAATGACCTGAACCGTGAAGGCTTCGAGACCAAGCTTTCACTGGATGGCAAGTCACTTTAATTCGCCTTTGACACAAACCTCACCAGAAAGAATTCAGAACTGCTGTTTAGGCCCCTCATATTCTTGCATCTGTATGGTGGCAATTCCCTGCTATATGGCCTCCCTTAAGGGCCTGTTACACACCGTAGTCATGTCTCACACTAGGGCCAGAAGAAATATGATCACAATATCCCCATCCTGACGGAACTCTGTTGGCTCCCCTTGCAGGCTCGCACCACCTTCACAACCAGCTGCATCATTTACAAATCCATCACGACCAGCACCACTGTGTATATCACAAACAAGCTCACCATCTTTGGTGGTTCTCATCATATCCGTGGCCATGACACCATCAGGCTGCAAACTAAGAAGTATAACATTTTTTTCTCCAAAAAAACTGCAGTCCTTTTACCTCTATGCACCTGGAACAGCTTCCCCATATTTATCAATGCTACCACTACACTGCTCCAATTTAGGAAAGAGCTGAATACTCACCTAAAGAACATAACATCATAGTGCATTAAGAGTGCACAACCCAGCTATCTCTCCTATCACTTATTGTCTGTCGGCTTGTCTCTGACCCTGTACAGAGCTCTGCTGCCTTTCAGCTAGGTTCACACTAGAAATACCAAGTACGTACACATGCACGTACAACAGACAAGTGATTTTTTGAATGCCTAGCAGGTTCAAGTCATGCGTATTTCAGTGGGAAGGACATTTTAAAATTCTTGGGGCTAACTCTTGTGCCGGACTATACGGCTGAAGAAACACAATCATCTCTCACCCCAACTGTATAAATTACCCTAGCAGTCAGTAAGGGAGCAGAATTGTTTTCAAAGTAATGATTCTTATTTGTAAGACTTCAGCAGCATATACCCCAAGTTTTTGGATATTTAGCATGCCCAGTGGTTCAGATTAACCAAAATCAGGCAACCCTTACCCGGGTTCGATTAGTAAAAACGGGCAGAAGGACAATTTAGTGGATAAACCAAAGTTTTGAATGCTATACCTTCTATGCTGTGTACCTACAAAATCTCTTTCAGTTTCGAGAAATCCTGAAAATCTGACTACATAAAATGTGTTGTGTTACAGTATTTTGTTGAGAAGCTTCTAGATGCAGGAGCCTTAAAAATAAATATGACATTGTATGGTATTGTAATAGTATTTATATAGTGCTTACTACCCCTTATGAGGTGTTGAAGCGCTTTTCGTCGAGTAGCACGCTACTCTGGAACCCAACAAGAATTAGTGATGGATTAGTGATGGTATCGGGAAATAGGAGTACAGTCTTAGTATTATTATGAGTTAATCTGAGCCGCGGATATGAGAGTTTGTTAGTTAGATTGACTGGAGTAATGGAGGGGTGGAGGAGGAAAGAATCCAGAAGTGTTAATTGGGAGTATATGGTATTAGGATTTAGCCTTGGGATGAGTAAAGGGGGATGGAGGAGGGAAGAGTCTGTGGAAGGGGTTAGGGAGGTCATAGTAGCAGGGTGAGATGATATAATGTATATCATGTAAGGCAGAGGTGCCAGGAATTTAGTACACCAATGTAAAATGTTGTAAGCTAAGTGACTATGTGTTAATACAGATACTTTACTCCGAATATTCATTTACCATCATGTTGTCAGGCACATATATTGCTATTGTTGCATGTATCAAGTTACAAAGTATACACTCTGCTGACTGTTTGCCTTCCCTCTCCATTAATCACTGATAATAAAACAAAATTAAATGACGGATGCAAACCATAATTAGTTACCTGAAACCAAATTTGTCAACTGCATTTGCCATGTGCGAGGATTGCTACCACACCGGTGAACATTCCTGTCATCCATTGGAATGATGTCAATGTCTGAGAAGACAAAACAGTTGTAATCATATTCCCTCTGGGCTTCATTGAAGCCCACGTTCATCAACTTGGCTCGGTTAAATGTTGTGTCGCCAAACTGCTCTATCACATAACATTGCAAGCAGTGTCTAGAACTTTGGGGAATCTTGGCGGAGTACACCAATGGAAGACTCTCCGAGTTCGCCCCTTAAAAATCAATGCCTAAGTCAAGTGGTGCAGAGTCGACATATAAGAATGTATCTACCCACAAGCAGATGTTTTGATGCAGTAAGTGTCTTTGGGGAGTCACTGGAAAGCAATTAGGACTGTAATGTGGTAAAATCAGGTGGAATCAGAGACTATGCTCAAAGCTGCATTTGGTTAAAGAAAATAATTAGAAGTTAATCACAATTGTGCACCAATTTCCCTATACTAGAGTTCAGAGCGACATGTCTTAGGACATCAGTTAGGCCAGCCAAAGGACATAAAAAACCTCTGGACAGTAGAGGCCACACCGCCTCTAGCTCAACCAACACCCATCCACCATATGTAAAGATCCAGTCATACAGTAAAGATTTTTAGGCTGAAAGTGCAGTCAACGGAGCAGTGGAACCAAGTTGTTATCGCGGCCTGGGTGGGCATTTTTTGCCCCCCCTCCAGAAATAAACACCTAATGTGGAGCCCATTTTATAAACAAATGTCGTTACAGACTCAATTTGTTCTCCCACAGAGAGCGGGACACTGTTGCTTTTTTCTGCCTGCAAAAATATGCTCTGAATTATGGTTATAAGCACGAAAACACAGCACTGGTAGCCCTGTACCCAAATAGGGTGGCTGTTTCAATGCCATGGAGATAGCGGTCCTGCAGTTGCTGGCTCGCGCGCAATATGTTTAACAGCAGAACCAGTAGAAGCTCTGTTGACATAAACTAAGCAGTTCCTCTATATCTAGATGAGAAACTTAGCTGCTTACTTCTGCACAAATGTTGGTGTAGCGAGGAAAGGTTTGCATCACTTTTATTACACACCAGAAACCAATATCAAAATGGAAAAACACTGCTTTAGGTTTGTTACTGTCAACTCAGAAAAACAGGATCGTACTAAAACCAAAGCCAGAAATGACCTAGAGGAAAATCTAATTACACCTAAAATAACGTGCAGGTGCTCCCTAAATTGCCTTCAAGGAACCCATTGGGGAGGGAGAGGGAGGGGGGGGGAATACTCCTTGGCAGTCAAAAACATTACTGCTGTGACCCACAATTAACTACAGGCTGAAAGGTTTGCTGTTCGAGGGTCAGCAGTGAAGGCTAAATACACCTGGAATACTCCACCTGGTCTACACTAAGAAAATATTCAATTCAAATGTCTTCAAATTGCAAAGTCCATGAGAAAAATGTTTTACCCAAAGCATCCCACTTGCTGCATACACCATCCCTCGACAGTGCAGGCATATAGTTTTCCGAGCAACATTTTAACCCAGTGTCCATTTCCACCACCTGGGGAAGACTTATGTGAGAATGCCCTAGCTCTGCCAAGTCAAGATGTGCCCAGATAGAAATTTAAGTCACACAAAGCAGTCACAAGTGAGCCAGTGTCCTAAGGAGTGAATTGTTTCGTTAGGAGGGAGGGCACCACCATTAAAAGTACCAATGGTGCTGCTGAACAGTTTGGGTGCATGTTTTTATACTTCCATCAACCACGAAAACAATTTGTATACACTACAGGTTTTGAGGTTCACATTCATTAATGAGGGTCTTCGTTCAATAGCGTTGACAAGGTTCAGGAACCCTAATTAAGCCCAGTCTCACACAGAGATCCCATAGAACCTATCACAAAACAGCTGTCATTTTATTTTGACAAGTTTGCTACGGCTGCTCACATTGGCTATTGCATTTTTTTTTTAATGCCGTGTGACGTTCAAGACTCACCAGAACATGAGGCAATGTGACTGTTAGCACAAACAGCACCTTGCCTCCCTAGTACTCGAGGAAAGAAAATAGATGGGATTAAGGAGGGACTTGTGGAGGGGTCACGATTGGGTTTGTGAGGCACACTGAATATGTTCCAGGACATCTCATTGGCTCGCGCACACCCCACAAATACTTTGAGATCATTTTAATGCTAACTTTGTGTTACAAAATATTAAAGTGGATTCAATGCAGGGGCTATGTGAAAAAAATCCGTTCGAGTTCCCCCATTAACTAGCTCCAAATGCGACTGAATTAAAGGTTACTCTTTCAAAGTTACACCTCCTTTTGTGAGCAGGAAAACAATAGCTAGTTAGATCTGATAATCGAGCAAAAGTCCCGACTATTTTAAAACAGAGCACAGCACCACCAATTCAAAAAACCAGTCAGTCCACAAATCCATCTTCAGCACAGTATTAGATTCTTATTTTGGGGTCTGATCCAGTTCAAAAGCAGGTTTAGAGGTTTCAGGTCGACCCAGTGAAGGTGCCAGCGTGTGTGCATCCAGGTGTATGTCCTCCAGACACCAGTAATGGCCTGTGCACTACTCTCCATAAATTGCCCACTGAAGGGCATTCCAAGAGTGTAGTGCTGAGGTGCACACCTTCACCAATGCTGGTGGTCTTGCAGTACTGCTTGGTGTGCACAGTTTCGACATGTCATCAGCCGGCTGGTCCCCTCCCCCATATAGAAAGCAGGTGCACGTGATAATGGCCCCCTATTTTCATAAAACCCTTTTGAAAAGCCAAATACCATGAATTCCAAAGCTGCTGAAGATGATGGATGGCTGACAAGATAGGGAAGCCCTCCCCGCCGGTGCGTGCAAGGAACTTGTTGCTCTACCTCTCAGATGCTATCGAGGCGTGCCGCCATACACCGCCGCACAGGTGTGACGAATAGGGGCGGCTACGGATGCAGAGCCCGACAAAGAACTTCAAAGGTATCTGGAACAACCCACTTTGCAAAGACGTAAAAAGAGAAATGGAAAAAAAAAAACAGATACAATCTGTGACGTAATGTTCGTCACTACAATCAATAAAAAATTCATGCTTTGTGAAAACGAGTAAATCAAAACCAGTACTAGACAGGAAAAAGAGTTTGAGTATTCAAGGTCTAATGCAAAAGAAGCGGCTGGAGTCATCTTACCCAAGCCACAGCATGGATCGGGTACACTGGTCCATAGAAACAAGGCGACACTGCCGCAACGGTTCAGGAGTCCCAGGAGTTTGCCAAAGTAAAGCGACAAGTGGAGAACCACATACAGGCAACATTATCTTCTAGCTCGAAGACTGAAACAAATTGAATATGGACACATAGGGACACATATGGAACTTAGCGTGTATACAAAGGCCTCAATATTGTCAAATATATCACACAGAGAAAAGCAGGAATACCATTTGTTAGATGTATGCAAAGCCAGCTAAATTAGGAACCCTTGCCAGGTTAACCCCACACTGCGTGATCCACTGAACTTCACAATTTTTAGGTCACACTTGTCAGCATTGCTGACTGCAAACAAATTGTCAATTTTTAAAAATATCCATTAAACTTTGCACCCACAGCAGTAACATGCACATCAAATGCTTTTGGCTGTTTGATACATCATTCCGCCTCCTAACTCTATTGCCATGCATAATGGTCTATTTCCTACCTCGAAAGTACACCAAAACATCCCTATTACCACAGATATAACTTGCCTATCTTTCTTTTGTTCCACTGATGTAGGCTTTTTTGAATGTTTTAGTCAGGACTCCATATGCAAACCTTTTGCCTTTAGCTGTGCTTGTTGGCCATTTGAGATTACATTTTTTTTTCCAAATCATTTCATTACTGAACAGGCATTCAAATACATCACTAGAAAGGACAAAAGGGTAATTGTGGTAGGTTTTGAGATGTATTACAACTATCTGACAGTATCTTAAATCAATCTTCTATACAGAATGCGGGGAGGCAGTACTGCGGAGGACGCAAACTGAATCCACTCATTCTTAGCTTGGCTAAGCACTCCCTGGTGCCAGATTACATTTGTTTTGGCAGTCTCACAGCGCCAGTAGTGGCATGCCCAAAACTCAATGAGAATGGCCCAGCACAAAAAAGGAACCTTGTGTTGAAAGCCCTATTTCAAGGGGCATTGAGAACCCTCCCACTGTGATGTTTTGAGCGGAAACTCCAAAATATTCAGTTCTTACTTGCTGCAGAACGTTAATCTCAAAGGTAGAATGCAGACATGTGCTTTGATGCCAATCCAATGCAAATACCCAGAGTCAACCAAGTTTGGAGATGTCTGGTCAAAGTGGACAACTCTCAACCCAAAGTGGCCAACTGTTAGGTATCATTGTAATCAGCTGTGGAGCTTCAACTAGTCCAGTGGAAAGTTAACTAAAAAACACAATTCCCAGAATTCATTACATGGTCACATAAAACATGAGGGTTAGGCACAATGGGGCTAACAAAAACTTTTAGGAGTATGGTAACCAGTACTGCAAGGGTACTATAATGTATTCTATTTTATGCCTTTGTCAATCTGCTGAAAGACTTCCAATTCCAATTCCATATTACTAAAGTGGAAAGACAACAAATCTCCTTTCTGTTTGTACCATCTGTATAGGAATATTCCCTGAATATACCAAATGGATTCCAATTGTGTGTGTTCTGCAGCCAATTCCCCCAGGCACGTAAGGGGACCTAAAAGAGCACTACAGGAATACTAGTTTAGATACTTCAAAATGCCTTTGGGAATAGGGCTCCCTGTGCAGCCCAGTCATGAAGCGAGCTGGAAACCCAAGATGGAATCTTATGTGAAGAGCTCTAGAACCATGACCAAGGCATACACACAAAGACTTGGACTGGTCTTCGCATACCGATAAGCTTCGAAGTTCACCAACTCAGATTGTTTGCACTTCATAACATTAAATGGCTAAACCATGCATCTCTGTACAAACTTCACATACAGCAACACTGCATCACAAAGTCTACTGCCAGGAAGGACTTGTGGCCAAACCGCTAATGTTGGCAACAAAGCAGCTAAAATAGCCTGGCACAGCCAGAAACCAAGAGTGTGCATAATGCATACTTCTTATGCACAGATTTGGGGGCTGTTCAACAAGTGATTCACACGAAAGACTGAGCTACAGATAAAGGTCTTGGCCAGGCAGGCCTTCCTGTAATCTCTTCTACTGCCACCGAGGATAATAATATGGTTTTATGTATTGCTTTCTAAACATTTGGTTAATCGGCCTTGGAAAAGAGCTTGTAGAACAGGGCCTCAAGCCTGCCTAAGTTAAAGGCGTTCTCGGTGTCCCCTGGAATGACGTAGGCCCTAGAAGTACAGTTTTGGGTGTTTAGTAGTTTTGCTGATTCTGCAAGTACCATGACAGTCGCAGCTCCCCACGGAAAGCGCAGCTGCACGCGAGAGCAAGTGCCAACTCGCTGCACGTGTCACCAAAATACAGACTTCAGGTGCACGACAGACAAAACAATTATCGCACGGGAAGTTCAAACAAGGCACTCTGCCAGATCCTACAAGGGTGCAATTTGTTAATCCAATAAGATTTCCTGAGGTAGGAAAACGTCGGTATCCAGAAGGGAAGCTACTCACAGAAGATAAGTCTTCGCCGACATATAGTCGTGTTAGTTTTTCTCAGAAATTTCAGAGCTATGTTGTGCAAACACAACCACGTGTCTCTTTAGAGTGCCACGGGCTCATCCGGACTAACCCTATTAAATTCTCTCTCTCCTCCCAAGAGATACAGATGCTGGGGACATGGATAATTCCGGGGACAGTAGGAAGGGTGGGTTGGTAGGTGCAGTTTAACTGGAGCTAATGCATTCGAGGATCCACTATCAAATGAGAACTTGGCAAAGGAATCAGGAATACCATATTTGGAAATTCCTGAATTCAGCCGTTTGCTTGCCAAAGATGTATCCTGTGTATGCGGCAGAGGTGGGCGGCCACTGAAGGTTCAAGCCAGGCTCCACCCACAAGCCGGTCTCTGGCTCTGCTCTAGGACCATCGAGCCCAAAAACGAGCACAGCTTTCATGTGCCTTCTCGATCCCAACACACTCGAACCTCGTGCTGTGATAGTTCGAAAATAAAGCATAAACGTTCCATCTCGAAAGAAAGAGAAAAATATAGCCATCTAGTAGTGAAACAGCATATTATGCAACCAGAAGGACAGGAATCAATCCTGGCTTTCTCCCTTGATTAAATTGTGTAATGCCAGGCTATTCTCTTATTTCACCGAGCCTTCTTTTTCTTCGAGATCACATATGTGAGTGTCTTTAAATACACGAGTTGAGGATATGCAATGAACAATGAAGTGTTTGATTTAATAAAATATAATGTTGCTCCGTGTATAGCAAGAATCTAGGCCACATACAGGGTAGAGATGAAAACAGACTTGAATCTTAGTTCGCTAATGGCATTCCTGTCAGGGTGGGTGGCAGGAACATGTTTAAATTCGCGTTTAATAATGGGCTTTTGGGGGGGGGGGGCGGGGAGGGGAACATCAGAAAGGGGGGGGGGGGGGGAAACACTTTACTTAATTAAAAAAAAATCATTTACCTCCTCTGCTGCTACTCTGTACCATGACGCTCCTCGCTGCAGGCACAGGCTCCCAGCCTGCCCTGCGCCAATCCTGACGCTGCTCAGAGCAGCGTCAGGATTGGCTGTGAGCCCCCAGCCAGGGCACTCCCAGGCAGACTGGTAGCCTGTGCAGGCTCTCTCCAGCCCAGTAACTGTGTTGCTGGGCTGGACAGAGCCTGCAGCACATGTGTGTATGGCCAGCCCAAGACCGCTGGCCAAACACACATGCACAGTGAAGGGGGAGTGCTAAGCACACCCCCTTAGTGCACGTCACACCCGTGGCCCCGCCCCTTTAAAAGAAAACGATAATAAACAGTTTATTATTGTTTTATTTAAAAGGTTTTGCAGCTGCCGCAGCTGGCAGACAGGGTGGATTGGGGGGGGGGGGGGGGGAAGGGAGAGGGGTGCACTCCTCCGCCCAAACGGATGAGCAGTCACTGGTCATTACATCTCAATACAGTGATATAATGTGATGAACAAAGGTGAAGCACTTCTGCATGTGAAACAAATAAACTTTTTGAAATTTCAAGAGATGTTTTCATTATTTTGTATGATGTTTGTTACATGATTTACATGCCAACTTTTTTCAGGTCTCGGCTCGTGCATGGGCTTTTAAGAGTCGAGCCAGACCCTTGGCTTGGCTCTACTTATAAATCTGTCGGCTCACCCACCTCTGATCTGCAGCACATCCACGGACCTTCTAATCAGGAGCACAGCTTCGTCTGCAAGTCTGAGGGGGGGTACAGAGTTAGAGGGGTTGGCAAGATGGGCAAGGGGCTTCATATTTCCCAACAATCGCGCTGGCATAAAATGTCAAAATAAATTAGATGACAAGCAGGGGGGTGAAAAGTGAGACGAATGCGGATTGGTAGGGGTGGCAAGTGAGAGAAAACAATACTCTGCAAAATAACCAACATTTTTTAAACATTTTCAAAGCAGAGAGGAAGAGGGTGTGTGTGCGTTTTTGTGATGTTTATGTAAAAATTCCTTGTGAAATCTAACAGACACCTCACCATACCTGACTGAAAGCTTCTGCACCCAGCTATTTTCCAGGAAATACATTTATTAGGGGGGGTGTAACACCTCAAAGACCCCCTAAAGCTACGCCCCTCCTTGTAATTGCATGTTTCTGTTACAAACCCCACTGGGAATTCCAAATGTCCCATAATGAAGCCATGCATGTGTTGAAAAAAAAAAAAATGAAATACAACATACGTGTTAACAGAGTGGAAAGGAGAACTTCTAAAATTGTTTTTTTTTAAAAAAACATTTAAAAAAAAAAAAAACAATGAGCTCTTTATCTAAAGCTCAGAGATATACATCTTTTTTGGTTCCTTCACTTAATGGGCATGTTTGACAAAGGCATATTCTAATAGTCTAAAAATAATAAGCATTGGCAATGCCAATAGGTCTCATCTATGTGAGAGCTATTGGACTTGACAATCTCCTTTGGATATATTGTAGCACAGCATAACTGTGCAGCATGCCAAAGGTTCAAGTGAAAACAAAATGTTACGACTTCATAGTGATTTTTTTTCTAGCTTTAATTTTAGCCATGCTGCACAACCATCCTGCAGAACAACAAGGCTACGAGACACTGGCATAGGCAATAGCCCTCGAATAGGCAAGACCCAATGGCTTTGAAGATCCTTGTTGACTGATGTTTTTAACCATGCTGTTCATTTCTGCAGCCAATGCCCTCAAAATAACTGGGCGAACCTTGCAATGAAATTTGCATAATGTGTGTTTGCATCACACAGTACTTTTATTAAGACTGCATATCTGCCCAGTGAGGGATTTAAGGGTTTAGTGCTGTGTAAAAAACATCAATGTGCTATCAAAACTAATCCTAAGCCACAAGCCTTGCTTTTTTGTTTTAAAAGTGAATACCTTGGCTGGCAGAATCCCCTACACCACAAAATTACAATCAGTTCTCATTTTGCGATGTAAAAAATAAGGAAAACTTAAGTATATGTTCACACACCTTTTATTATTGGCACAGTCAGGACATGTTCATAAAATGCTGAAGTTTTATGAAACAAACACTCTTAACACAACAGTAACCACCACTTTTGTTTCGCAATTGTGTATTTCGGTTCAAATCTGCACGCGTCTGTTAAGAAGTCCACACACACTATTGAAGGGGCCGTGTGAAAAATATACAACCATGTCCACTTAAAGACCCTATATGGCTGCTCTTACTGTAGTCGGCGTTCTCTGTTACTAAAAACAAGATTGAAAGTGGAGCCTTTCTTTTGTGGAGTTCAAGCAGTTCTGATGATCCTGAAGAAACCTTATAAGCAGGAAAAAAAAAAAAGCAAAACAAATGCCATTCTTTTCAGCGGCGGATCCCTTCGCCCTTTATCAGAAGTACAAGCCAAACGTAAACGAGGGTTGGTGGGATGGAGATGAAAGGGGGGCTGTGGGGGGGGGGGAGCAGGAGAAACGGGGGTGGAGGAGAAAAGGAGGTGGGTGGGGTGGAGCAGAAACAGATGGGGTAGGCGGTGGGAAGCAAGAGAATCATCATGGACGAGGGGCGGGTGGGAGGCAAAAAAAAAAGCATCATAGGTGGAGGGTATGGGAGACGGACGACATGAAACACAAGCTCGCATATTTGTCCTTGTGTAATGTAACTGAAGCTCAGGTAAAGGTCTCCAATATCTTTTGGTTGAGTTTGCACTATACTTAAATGCAAAACAAAATGCCTTATGGTGAGACGCTAATTAGTGTGGTTTCCAGCTAAAGCTGTCCTGTCCCAGCATGCACTTTTCTACCAAACAGATCACCTTGTAGGAGACGAAGAATACGTGGACATGACACAACTGGCATGACCAGGCTAGCGCAACTGTGCCTTCCCATGCGCATGAAGAGATCTTGCCACCCTGTATTAACCATGCCATTTTAACAAAAAAAACAACGATTTCCACTTTGAGATTGCTTTGAATTGAACGAGGTCAGTTCAGTGATTGTTAGAAATTCCTCAAAAGCGTGAGAGTCAACATGAATTCAACTTTCATAAAAGCACTGAAACGATATAGCAATATCTACTTTTCCTCTCACTCCTTTCTGAACGTCACCTCACTCTGCTTGTCTTGATGTTTCAGTGAACACAGCCCCTAGCTGGCAGCACCAGTGGAGCAGTGAGGGGGTGGCTGTTCAGAAGCAGTTTACTGTACACTTGTTACTTCATCCTCTGAACTCGTCCTCGCCGCCCGAGGCGGGGGTCCTCAATAGAGGAGAATGAAAATATTTGCCAAAGGATGAAGATTAACAGAGATCTATAGCACCTCACTACCATGACTAAAGGAACCTAGGGCAAACATTTGTAGGAAAAAACACAAAACAAATACCATTCTTTCCAGCAGCAGAGTCCCTCGTCCCTTAACAGAAGTAGAAGCTGAACACAAACAAAGATGAAATAGGGACAGGGTGGAGAATAAACAGACTGGGACACAAGGTGGGAGGAAAAAGAAGCAACATGGATTAAGGGTGGGTGGAAGTTTATAAGAAGTAACATGGACGGGGCAGAAGACTGCCTGAAGCACAAGCGCTCAGATGGAGTTGCCAAGACATGACGTCCACGTGCCGTAACAAACAGGAACAAAGAAAATTAGAATAACGCTGGAGCTAACCAATGGTAAAGTATGGGTGGGCTGTGAGCCCACCGAATGTAAACAAGATGTCTCGAAGAAACAGCACACGAGCTGTCTAGCCACGACTTAACAAGCATTGGCAAAGCCAACAGGTCTCGGCAATCTGGCAATCAGAAAGCTATAGGCGCTGGGAATGTAAGCGTATTTGTGTACAGCTATGGGGCTGTTTTTATGAATTAACACAAATGCATTAACATTGCCAATGCGTATAGCTCTCAGATTGCAGAGACCTATTGGCTTTCTGCGAAAGAAAGACACTGAGAGTGTGGTTAAGGAGGATTTCAGCAAATTTGCATTTTAAATGGAGAAGGCTGTCCATTAGGTATGTTAATGTATGCTCATTTCCTTATTTTTAGCTTCTGGGCCGGATGCATGGCTGCTGCTTCAGCAGGTGAAAAAGCAGAAAGCTCTCCATTTGTTCAGCAAACTCTGAGGCGCCAGGGAAACTCAGTTTGGCATAAGTCACTCGGTCCGGGCCGGCCTGGAGTATATAAAGAGTCATACTGTAAGAAACAATATGTTTCTAATACAATGTTGTGGAATGTTTTATATTATTACCAAAAGCATGTGTTCAATCCGATTTTGGGTGCAAGTGGATCAAAGACATCTATGGGTATGCTATTAAATTTGTGCATACAACTCCCCAACAAGCGCTCAATGTTGGCACAGAGCATATAAAAATAAATTTTGTTTCCATTAGGCATTTGGAAGAATTGAGGGGCAAATGCAACAGATTACTCATGCGTACTATTGGGTTTAACCAAAAGCACATGTCTGTATTAATGGGGGAAAAAAAAAAAATATATATATATATATATATATATATATATATATACACCGAAAATTCATAAATCATTGACATCGCCACCGGGAAGACCAATAGTATCGGCATGTGATTCATTGTTTGAAAGAGTTTCTAATTATGTAGATGTTTATTTAGCCCCAATTG
Organism: Pleurodeles waltl; assembly: GCF_031143425.1. Lineage (NCBI taxonomy): Eukaryota > Metazoa > Chordata > Amphibia > Caudata > Salamandridae > Pleurodeles > Pleurodeles waltl. Next base: position 155,966,573 of record NC_090448.1, read on the forward strand.
TTAAGACACTCAGTTCATATATTAAGGATTCTGGAGATCTTTTAAAGATATTATTAGATTTGGATTGGCATGAAAATTATTTACTAGTGACAATAGATGTGATATCACTTTATACTTCCATTAATCATGTAATTGGTTTAAATGCCTGTGAATATTTTTTGAAGCAGCGTAATATCTCAGAATTAGAACATTCAAAAATGCTACTTGATATGATTGATATGTGTTTGCAAAATAATATCTTTATATTTAATCATGAGATATATCATCAATTATGTGGTACAGCCATGGGCATCTCCTTTTCTCCAAATTATGCCAACCTAGTAATGGGTTGGTGGGAAAGAGAGATAGCATGGAATAAAAGAAATGAGGGATTTGCTGAAAAAGCATTATTGTGGGTTCGTTTCATAGATGACCTTTTTATAATCTGGAATGGATCAAAAGTCACCTTGTGTTAGAAAAGGATAGCAATTGGCTAGAAGTGGAGAATAAGGGTTTCGTCAAATGCAATTCCTGCAAAGCATGTAAAATAGGGCAATCAATGAAAAAAAATTAATTTACCAAACGGACAGGAATGGCTCATCAAACATAAAATTACATGTGATACAAAATACGTAATCTATATTATAGAATGTCATTGTGGCCTAAAGTACATTGGGAGTACAATTTGTGCGCTTAAGAAAAGAATCCTTGAACATATCAGAGCTATCACTCATAGAGATTATACATATGCGACAGCCAGACATCTACAGACACACACATGAAATGATTGGAAGACACTTAGATATTATGGTACAGATCATATCCCAGATCATGAAAGAGGAGGGGTTGAGATTTTTAATAACTGTCTTAATTATTTTTGTGAGCATTGGAGAGAAATTTTATTTTTATTTCTTTTTTTAAGCAAGTCCTGATTCACACGAAATTAAAATTTGTAAAAATATAAAATTCAAGTTATATTCATTATATTACCACTAGGAAAAAGTAAGTAAAAAATGGCGGTATAAAGTTAACTAAACTAATGGTGAGAATAACAGAATTTGAGTTGTAAATAACAAATGAAGTGAATTTGCTATTTGGTTACTTCTTTACAGAATGTTGGAATTTCAATACGATTGTATTCTCCCTGAGAAAGATTGATCGTGAAATTTTGCACTTAAATTACTTATTTATGTTTAAACTACAATTCCCAGCATGCATCATGTGGGTATAATACTTTCCATTATAAAAGGAACTTGCAGTGTGAACTGGATGTTTGAACTCGAAAAAGACCATTCGGTCGAAACGCGTTGTTCTGCTTTCCTGTTTCAAATAAAATCAAGAATTATTGTACCTTGGTGGAGTGCGCTGCTAAATTTTTTATGAAATAATGCTTTTTGGGTTGGTTCACCCAGAGCGGTTGCACCGGTATTTGAGCGCGGCGCCTTTCTTTGAACCGTCTTGCTCTTCGATATATATATATATATATATATATATATATATATATATATATATATATATATATATAACACAATTTTTTTAAAACAAAATCACAATTATTTGGGCTTGTAAGGTCAGCAACATAATAGGAAACTGAAATACAATAAAGTGCACTACATGTGTAATTAGCAAGTTTCGATTTCCAAGCTACTTGGCAATGTACAAAATATGTATTTACAAGCATCTACAGTGACACCCAGGGGTGGAGGAAACAAATGCATGAGACAGCTCACATGGAGCTTAGACATGTCCCAAATTTGGAGGGAAATTACCAACACTGAAAAAAAATATATGTGACATGTGCATAGCTACCAAGGTTTCAGATTGCTAAGTGTGACATTTTCATAATTTCAGTGTAATTATGAGTGACATTTCAATAACTATAAGTGACACACTTGCTAGCAAAAACAAGCTGTGAAAATGAGGGAAGCATAGAAATAATCAGAAATTATACCCATTTGAGCAACCCAAAATCCTACAACTGCTGCAAAGCACCAGAAATGGAAGCACCTGGTGCCCTTGTAAGCTGATCTTACTGAGAGGAGCATCACCGAGCTCGAAGCTGCTCTGTCCCACGTGGGACCCCGCTCTGTCCCACGTGGCACCACATGTCACCCAGGTCGAGTAACAGGATGCGGGAGGACCCTGAACACAGATCTCAGCCCACCTATATTCATAAATGATAGAGTCAGCTAACTTGGACCCCGGCCGCTGTAGTGAGCATCACCCAGGCATGATGATGATTCAAGAGGTCTTAGGCAATAAGAGGCCTGTAGGTGAGGCACAAATAGCGCCGCGGTCACAGCCAGAGCTGAGGAGCTAAATTCAAAAAGTCACAGCTCACACCTTCATTTAGAAACAAATAAGTATTTACTTAGCTCAGTCAAGTCACACTAATCATTATTAATAAAGCATTTGAGTATGAGCGCTGAGCCGGCCACCCAGGCTCAGGGCGTGCTGAAGCACCAGCTATATAAACACAGTGAGTCTTCACTTCAAGTTGCATAATAATTTTGGAAACAAGGAAATTCAAATGTAATTAATTGGCATAAAAATGATGATATCAAGATTCAGAACTGGGCCCATAAGGAGGATGTTTACAGGTGTGGGGTGAGGGGGTCTTGCCATGCAAGGCAAGCTTCAGTACCCTACACCTCTCTGGAAGCAGCTGTCTCCTGCAGACAGGCATAGATGAGAAAAGAAGAAATGAAGGCAAAAGGTGCTAGGCAGCAGCATGAACACAGGGTAAATGGAAACAAGCATTTGCAATGCAACAGGTCTTGCGTTTGCTCATGTTAGAGTTGATAGCGTTGTAAACTCCTAACCCGACTTTTCACCTATCGGCAAAAGTGAATTTATGTACGTAACCCAAAAAAGTGCAATTAACTATGTAAAGCGCTCGACTTCTGCAAAGCAAAATCGTGCTAGTAAATTAGAGAAAAGGTAGTCCACGAGCCGGACAGAAAACAGCGAGCCTCTCATGTTTTCTGTACTTGGTCGATGCGCTCGAGGAGGGCTAGCCACCGGAAAAGGCATGACGTATGCATGCCTTCGACTAATGAAAGCAAGTAGATTTTAATAGGCAAGCCCACGAACCAATGAAAAACACTGGCGTGACGTCAACAGGGCTCCGAGCCCTTTTCTTAACACTAAAGGGTCTCGCTGCGATATGCATGCGCGAGCGCATGCAACGCAGGCTCGACCCTAAAAATAGAGCTCAGAGCAAATTAAAACACCAGCACTCTTGAGGAGGGCTTGGAAAAAAAGGAAAAAAGTTCCTAAATTGGGCACAACATGAGGTATAGTGGAGAGATAATGTACTTAGTCCCTGCTCTCGGGGAGAGGTAAATACAGAAAAAGGCACGACCAAAGCATGACATGGACAAATGGTGAGAAAACAATGGGAGAGCGACAATGTAGCCAGCCAATGGTAAGCTTATGTGCAGACTGAAGCCCACAATGTAGATATAGCGTGTCTCGGTTCAATGCGGTCTAGAGCTGAGACCTAAAAATGACTTGAACAGGAGGGTATTGGGTGCAGTTCCTCTGTCTTCCCCGAGTGGTCCTGTTCAAATAGCAACTAACAGACTGAAGAATGGGCATGCAACAGGTAAGGAAATGGGAGAGGGGTCTTAAATTGAGCACAGCACCCCCTTCCGACAATCTCAAGCAACAGTTAGCAAGGGAATGATATTGTTTTCTGTAGATCAGAATAATGGAAATTAACAGCTACTTAAGAAGCTATCAGATTATTCAAAGGCTGGTTGGCAGCCGGAAAGGGCCCTTCTTCACAAAATAAGTCTGAATGCTGGTGTCCTATACTTATGGCTGTGTTTCCATAAATGCAAGTCATTTTTTTTTTTTTTTTTTTAGAATTAATCAAAATCTCCAAGGAATTACTAGTAGACCTATGCAAGTCCTGTATATGTATGCTCCACAAGGTTAAATCCTATGGATTGCCTGCCATACAGACAATTGCTGAAGCAAACTTGCAAAACGTGCAATTGCACATTTTATTTCATCCCTTACCACGGGGAAATTATTTTGCATGTGGATAAACCCTTTCAACCAACCGTAACTGAAAGTGTGGTGTGTTTGAGGCATGTTCACATGCAATTTGCACACATAAGCCATTCTTTTTAGCCCTTGAGTTTAAAACCGAAATTGGATGCGAAAAGACAGTGGTGATATGTTTTGGAATACCCACAGTGTTACTATTTAAGTGTTCTACCCACATGCCCTCCACCAGAAAACATTCCATCCCTAGCGTTAAACTTAATACATTTGGAAAGCTATCATCCTTTGTAATGTTACATGCTCTTAAATAGGATGTACACTCAGAAAATTCCTCAAATCCTAATTCCAAATCCAAAACTCCATTATTTTGGGATCAAAGCACCAAAAGGGTTCTGAATTAGTCCAAGATATGTGTCCGAAGTATTCAGAACACATTAGCTTAACAATATCACATTCACGCAACACTGAACAAGTTTTACAACTTGCAAGCAATAAAGAACTAAAGACAAATCAACGGAAATTGGCCAGCATACAACCTTTCACCAATTTCAAGCTTTTGTCAGCATAATACACGAAAAAAAGATCTCATTCTTCCCACTGAGCAATATGACTCAATCGTTAAAAAATAAATAAAAAAATAAAAAAATACATTGGACAGACTTAACCTTCAGTAACCAAATGAAAAAACAGCAGAGCACAATGACTCCAGTCAATGACAGTTACTAGAAGTGAATGGAGAGGATGTCCAGACACCGAAAGTGCTATGAGGACAGGACATACAAAATGGCAGGAAGACCGTAACAAATGTTAGGGTATTGATACCTTGCCCAGGTGCGCTGTGGTCGGCTAGGAGAAGTGACAGAACCCTTTCCTGTCAACAGGGGCGTCAGGCAGGGCTGTGTTCTTGCTCCAACGCTTTTTACTTTGTTTGTTAATTATTTGGTCACCTGCCTGGATACCTGCGACAATGACGCCAATAGACTAGCCACCATGAGGGTTCCGGCATTAATGTTTTTTATCTAAATCGCCCATGGGAATACAGAGAACAAATCCATTCAAAGTGAAACCTAACTTGGCCAGAAAACTGTATGTCCAGTTTAGGCACGGGTCATTAATAATTCAGACAAATATGTCAAAATGGATGAGTTCAGACAGACAGGCTGAGTTGACTTGCCTGTCATGTGGCCATGACAAAGAAACGGTGGCTCACCCCCTGTTTTTTTGTCCAGAGTACAGTGGGCCCAGGGCTAAATGGATAATTCCAATCTGCAGGAACCTTGGAACCAGACAATATGTGGAGGCCTGTGGGATTTTACAATTAGACACCAGCAAACACATTGTATTTACAGTCTCTGGGTATTTATCGGTTATGTGGCGACTGAGTAGTTTTAAAAGTACAAAAGACATGCAAGGCCGTTAAGGGTACCGTACACTCGGAAATGGTGTTCTAGTTTGTTGAGAGCCTTGGTGCCTTGTAATTACGCCGATGTCCTTACTAGTTGGGCTTTGAAAATCATGCCTCTTTTTACTGGTAACACCATTACTTGTGTTTATATGATAATGGGTAATGTTTTATGCACTGTTATTAACTAATTTTAATTTATTTATATTTTGCTTGTAGTTTTTTTTTTTTAGTGTTTTTGTATACAGTATATAGTTACACTGACATTGTGTTTATATTGTTTTTATTTTTATGCTTTTATGGCCGATATAAAGAATATTGGCTTGAAATAAAAATACTGATTTCAAAGTAATCATCATTATCGTTCCATAATATAGTTATTTATTTTATAATTGCCAAAGGATACGCTGACATCTTGCTTATTCATGCCTTATTGTGTTTGTGAAAGCAGTCTTGTGCATGGAAGATCAAGGACACAAAATGTGCCAAGGACATGAGCCTGTACCACTAGGCATAAACATTAGGACCAAACTTTTTAAAGGGAATCGCTTATGTAAATATAGGAAGTGAATCTGGAGGTCACAGAGAGAGTCTAGGTGGGTGTCATATGGCTGTCAGGGTTTTCAATTAGCACACCCCATCGAATCACATAAGGCATCCCCAACAATTTAGCAGATCCAATTAAATGCACTGGCTTATTTATGAACCTAAAGACTACAGAACACTTGAGTTGGGTGGGTGATTTTCCTATGTATATCAAAGAAGGGGGTCTTTCTATTCCTTGGTCTATAAAAAACAAAGGGCAAAAAGATGGAGCAGGAGTCAGTAATCCCTGGTCATCGACAATGTGGAACTCATGTGTATAATGAAGTTTTGGGAAGGTTTAATAGTTTCCAGTCCTCACCATCGGCCCCTCTTCAAGAAAATAATGGAAGTAAAACGAGCAAGCAAAGGAACACACAAGAAAAGGCTGCGAGCTATAACGGCACGGAGGGCTGTATCTGGGCTCAGATCATAGCAGCTGCAGACAAGTTTGTAAATGTTGTGGGCTAATTAGGAATGTCTGCCTGAGGCTCTGGACATTGTAGGTTTTATTTTTGCCTATAAAAATTTACTATGAAACCACTGGTTTACCCATGAGCAACTCGTGTAATTTGCGTGTCTCGTTTTTTTTTTTTTTTTTTAAACAATAGTTTGAACATAGGGTTGGGTTTTCACCAACATTATAAAATAAAGACCCACTTGTAACACAAGACACTCTTCTCCATATATCAGACAAGAACGTTGGAAAGAAGGGTGACAACTCTGAGAAGCAATGTACTGGAAGAGATAGGATGTCTATATGCGCCTTTAGCTATCATTTGGTGTCTTTCTCTTAAACACAACCATTTTTGTGAATGGTTTTACTCTAAAACAAGTCCAAATATTTGTCAACACTTTCAACTAACATATCAGGGGAGCAATCAGTTGCAATTTGAAATTCACCCAAAATTTACCACAAAAGTAACTAGTGCCACAGAGGTATAGCTAATTGAGAGCTATACTGCACGTACTCCAAATATATTGGGAACTCCTACATTGGTTAGAGAAACTATTTCGTTTTACAAAAACTGCATGAAACTGACAAGGGCGGCAACAAGTCTCACTAATTACTAGCACAGCCGGACACCACCTGTAGAGACACCATAATAAGCACAAGGGTCCAGCGCTTTGTACCTTCTAAAATCATCAGTATGTACACCCATTTCTGTGTGAATTCTATTGCTCATTCGGTTCGCAAACTCGTAGGGATGCAAATTAAAAAAAAAAAAAAAAAAAAACACTGGGAAAAGAATAACTTATTGAAAATGACATTCTATCTTTCCCCCTGACGGTGGCCTGAGGCACAGGGACGGATGTCAGGCAAGCTCAGAATAACAAAATCACCCTTAGACAAACTGATGTACAAAGCATATTATTAAACCCTCAAAACATGGGATATGGTTGGAAGTTTGAAGCATCAAACTAGACTGGTTGAGTAAAGCCCCCAGAACATAATACCGGTACTAAGAAGCAGGCATCAGAGTTCTGTTGGTTAATTGTGCTATAGGATGCAGAACAGAACAGGCTTTAGCCACTTTGTTTTTTGAGTGTTGAGGAAAATCTTCAAAATCTTTTGGGCACAGAAAACTCTGTGATAGAAGATGTTTGGACTCTGAGTCTCATCCACGAACATTCCAGGTTCTCAACATATATCTTACTCAAAATGCCTACGAGTCGTAGTAGCCGTGAAAAAACTAGCTAGCCCACAACCGAAGAGAAGGAGGAAAGGGTCGCCTTCACTATTGGCGCTCTGTGCTATTAGAAACCTGTTATGCCATTATCCTAGGTTGTTGAAATATTAAAAAAGGTTTGGTCCATGGTCACTCATGCCTCAGAAATTCATAATTTAATAGTCATGTTCATTGCTTGACCCTTCAAAACTGGCTGTAAAAACTAAACTAAAACCCCACCATCAATCAATTCAACCATCTTCAGAGACATGCTGAGTGGCCTAAAACGTTAGGAGATCCCCGTAACACATTCTATTTGTTCTTGAATGCATAATAATTTCCATATGCACGTGCCAACTAGAACCCAGTTCAATTATTTCCTGGGTCTCTGTTTCCCCGATTCTGACTAAATTAGTATTAAATTAGTGCAATGTCTTGCATGTAGACAAAACAGACTTTTCGGCAGGGAGCTATGCAGAGGGTGTAGATAGGTTCACGGTTAAACAGATCTAGAACGGTCCACCTGGGGCTAGAAATGTAAACATCGAGGGCTTGGAATGGCACACGCAGTATCTTCAGTTAGAAAGGTGGCGGCATTGAGGTGGATGGATGCCTGTTCCTGGCAGTCGGTGTTCGCTGCTTTGCCAGAACACACTAAACCACTGTGTCCTCAGTCACCCAGGCTAGGTACAAGAGCCGCTCCCGCTTCTGCACAAGCATCAGTCAATGTTGTAGTTTGTATATCGTTTGGGTTCATATGGCACAGCTGGAACGCACTTTAAAATTATGCAAAGGGACTGAAAACGCCAAACTTATCTCAGCACTTACAGGAAGTGTGCGGCGCAAAAGCGGCTTAGTATTTTGTAGCAGCCACAGGCGGAGCAGTTTGAATGAAGAATTACTTGTCTTACACACTGGCTGGCATGCTGTACAGATATATTGGCAAATCTTGGGGGTAGTAAATGCCCTCATCCTGCGCCCACAGAGGCTAAAGACATCCCACGGTGGAGCTGGAGTCCAGGGCAGGCAGGGTGGGAGGGCTCAGTGAAGCCTGGCAAGAAGAGAAATGGGGAAGAGCTGGTAGCAGAGAAAGGGCAAGTAACTCCACACCTGGTACAGGAAAACAATACACGCAACTTCACGGCGCTACAGGAAGCTCTGGAATAATCGGGAAAGATAGCACAGAACAGTCCTCACATACAAAGTGTTAGTGCAAACGGCCTCTTTACTAGAACAGGTCTGCATTGTCAATGTATGTCCTCAGCCGCACTGAAAAAGTAGAAATAAATCCCCCCTCCCTTAAGCCTCACAGAAAAGTACCTCAACAAGTCACCCTCAAACACCCACTCTCAATGTCCCACTTCATACCCTATTTTTCATCCTGCTACACTATTCATACAGATTCCAATCTTCTCCCCTTAATATAATAGCATGCTCAAACTCCCCCAAAACTCTGAACCAGACCATCACGTTTCCTTCCATGTCCCCAGGGGCAAAAGTGGAGCCGCCCCCCAGTACACAACTTAACGACTCCCCAAAAATATTGTTGACCACAATCTTATCTACCAGCAGTCTCCGCTACTGTGGTAAAATGAATTTCCATAGCGATCCAACAAAAAGACCACAACCTATAAACTCAACACCGTCAAAACCACGCCACCAGTAACCAATTAACTATGCAACTGACAACCCATACCCTAAAAAATTACCATAAATAGGGTGGAAAAAATGGCCTTTTCTAGACTCATCTTTCATGGGGTTAAGGACTCGGCAACAGAAGCTAAACTCCTGGTACTACCATCTAACATACCATCTGCCCAGGCCCACCCCCTCCACTGCCCTTAAGTTATACATTAGGCCCAGCTGCCCCTAGGGCTAGAGTTGCAAGTTAACAGGTAGCCCACTTTTTTCCAGAAGCAATAGAGACAAAAAAAACAAATAACAGTTCCGACGCAGAAAAGGAATTCCATCAGTGACAGTAAACGCACGGAAACACTTTAGAAAAACTAAGTTTACATAAATCTTGATGGCAGAATCCGCGGGGGATGAATTACCTTACAAAATAATGCTCTAATCACATTTTGTCTTTAAGAACTGCGGTTCTGTATTCAAACCTGTTGCACAAACAGGGCTGTTTTTTATTCCTTCACTGTGTGATTTTTTTTAACATATTATGACACCTCCGCACTGTGGCACATCCTATGTCTCAACAATTACTCCTCGTTATTTGCATTGAACATGTAGTTTCTATCCTGAAGTCCATGCAACATTGCTCCAATGGCTGACATGTCTTTGGGATCATAAGGTTTTTGTTAGAAAATTAAAGAGCCCCAACGCAGGACGTAATATATCACAACGCCCAGAGCAAAGTCTTGCTCAGCAGACCAAAACAGCAATCCACTACAATCTTTCACATGCTAATTAGTGCACACATGGTCCTGATTCCGCGCCGCCCGGGGGAAACCTTGGGCAGACCGTTTCAGAACCTAGCATTAAGCTAAAGCCGATGTTATCGCACAAATCATAGTCCTACTAACGCGCCTGTCCATCTGAGGCTTTCTTTAACCAACATACATAAGCAATTAAACTGAACAGAGATCAAGAAGAGACTCTGCGAAGGCTCGCGGAAACGAAAAGCCAGATGTGACCACAGATACAAGTATCAAGCAATGGGCCTGTCCTTGCAAACGGCATTGGCTGCGCGCGTGCTTTCGGTTAACCCCTGTAGGGCTGCAGCATGTTGGGCTGCGCTGAGCCTCTGCAGAGCCCAGGGCCTGTTTACATGCGCCTGTAGTGCGTAAAGTGAATTCATTTAACCCCGTATTTCTCCACAGCTCAGAAACAGCAGGCAAACGCAGCTCCCTGTTTCCGAGCGGTACTGGCTGAAATCAAGCCATAGCTCACAGAAGTATCAGGTTAAATTAATTCACTTTAGGCACTGCAGGCACACAATAACAAGAGCTCGGCTCTGTGCTGAGCCAGTCTGGCCTGTCATGATACGCCCCCTGTGCCCAGGCTAATTTGGTTAGCGTGGATTTATTTTCTGTGCAACATGAAACTTTATTCATATGCATTTTGTAGCCATTTCCTTTGCAAATGTTTCAAGTTTAACTTATTTTCCCAATGAAAAAAAATGTTAGATTGCTCTTTTGATTATTTTTCTCTGCCATACTTTAGAGTAGTGGTTCTTAACCCTTTGACATCCCAGGACTAGAATCCTAAAACCCCTACCCCATTGGGTCATTACTGGAATCCTGGGACCCCCCACCCTCCAATGAGTCATTATTGGACTCAAACGTCCCCGCCACCTCACCCCCCCACCCCCCAAAGTAATTATTGGAATCTGGCGACACCCTACTGAGTCATTACTAGAAGCCGGGGACCCCAAGCTAAGCAATTTTCGAGGATTTGAACTGCAAAACAATGCACAAAAATACTGAAACAAGCATTGATCATGCAAATACACAAATGAGTAATTTTTTTCTTTAACGCTCAAATAATTAAAAAAATGGGAATGATGGAGCTTTTTAAAATTCAAATGAAGCCACCTATTGTCTATTCTATATTCTTTTTAATGCACTTGCAAAGCTCCATATATATCAATATCTCAGGATACCAACTTCATTTTTAGACTGCAATTTCAAATTCCCTCACATTTCAGAACGTTTTACAATCTTCAGTTTTACATTTAACATCTTTGTTTATATACACTGTATTAATGTGTTCATATTATTTCATTTTCTAAGCAGTTGAAGGTTCGCAGGGATACCTGAACCACCGGTTAAGAACTACTGATTTAATGTAATAAAACACTTTCAGTCAAAATAAGCAACTACTACTTTAAAGCATTTTGTTAAAGGCATCCCTACCGCCCACTTTTACCATATGTGTATCAACAGTATAAAAACTTAACAACAAATATGGAATATCAGGACAATACCACAGAGGCTACAATAATATGGAATCTTAAGTATCCTGGAAAGGCATCTAACACATGGGGTGGTCCAGATATCCGAAGGGTGGCAGTTTCAGATTTAGGCCTAAAAGTTCACACCTCCCACTAATGAGCCGCCACAGAATCGTGAGCGGGACCATTCGCCATTATAGAGGTTCTCAGCAGAAGCAACGTGAAAAGGGCAAAGTGGGCCTGAATTTTTTGGGGTCTTCATTACAACGGCTATCAACTGGTGAACATCCCAATGTTTACATGAGCGTTGTGGGAACCCCAGACTACTAGAAGACTGAGCTTACGATATGCCCTGCTCTACGTGACACAATGGTTAGGTCAGCTAATGACAACCCTATAATGTCTTCAAAACTCCGACCAGCAACTGGAGAAGGACGTCTGGTCTATGTGCTCTCACACTGCTGGGAACTCTGGCCCAAAATAGTGAGGTCAGTTAATTCCAATATTATCAGGTCTTCAGTCTCATGGTTTTCGTTACACTGACCAGTGACAGAGGAAAGTCCCAAGGTCTACGTACTCTCAAACTTGTGGGAACCCCAGTCCATTAGGTGATTGGGGTAAAGTATACAAGCTGTACTGGGTGCAATAGCAAGCTCACAGACAAGATGATCAGAGATGTTCAGTATTGTGCTCTTCCTTGCACTGACCAGCGATTGTGGAGGTCCCAAGATCCACCTCGTCAGTAAAAGAGGACAGTATTCCTCCTCCTGCCACCCCCACTGCCCCCCTCCCATTGGTAAAATGGCTTCCTATGATTCAGACTTTGAAAAGGTGCTTACAATTAGAGTTAATCAATTATAAAGTCTTCACCCCTGCAACAAATGAACACCACAAACCAAACATTGCATCCATATTTTACACTATCCCAAAGCAGTTATTTTCAAAGCGGCAACTAATGTTTGTTACGGCCCTGCATAAGCTGAAGTTCTGCAGTACATTACATGTGTGAAAAATCATCAATAGGTGAATGTGGTTGGGACTCATAGGTTAGTATTTGCATTAACTTTGGCTAGAATGTGTTGATTTGAACAGTTACGAAATGAAAATACCAACAGCACATAAGTACCAAAACACAGACCACCCATCCTGTCAATGTAAATAACCACTGACAATATCGCCCTGAGATACTACAGTCACAAACACAAGCACATAAATACTGCTACCTGCGAGGGGACAGGCATTGCATAACAAGGAGATAGCAGATCCTAAAGTAAGTCAAATGGGAACCAAAGCACACAGGAAAAAAGAATCCTGGGACCGGTTTCAGGGTATCACCCTTCATCAGCCAGGCTAGCTTGATCCAGTGGCGCAGCAAGCACGGGACCCACGTCTGGGCATACCCTTCCCCCTTAGGGCAACTTTAGCAACACAAAACCGGAAACAAGCATCCTGGGACTGGTTTCAGGGTATCACCCTTCATCATGCCCAGGCTTGGGTCCCTTGCTTGCCTGGCCGATGAAGGGTGATATCCTGAAACCGGTCCCAGGATGCTTGTTTCCTATCCAGGGAGGACCTTGCCTAGCAGTTCGGGCTGGACTGTTCCCATGGGGAACAGGGTCAAGACTGATTTGTATATGGCTGGGTCCAAACTGAGGTGGCGTGATGAGCAAAATAACAATGGATTAAACCCAGAGCTGTGATTGGGGGTGAGTGATTGAAAAGTTTCAACACTCCGGCCATCATTTTATTTTGTTTTGTGATGTCACCTTTTTTTAAAGGCATCTTGCAGCAAAAATGTAAAAATAAGATAAAGTCTATTCAGAATTCAAAAAGTGTAGTCCTTTAACATGCAGAACCGTTTCATCTTAGTTAATCAGATTATGTCAGTGCTTAATCAAGAACCTCTGGATGCAACCAATGCATAACACCTGAATGCCTGAAAGCAAAAAATATTTCATGCTGGCAAAAAAATAAAAATAAAAAAATAAACACACACAAAAAACCCAAAGAATACACGCATGAGCCGAGTCAGATCAAGAAAACAGAACACAAGCATGGTGCGTCACATCAGGAAAACAAAATGCAAGCACGGGCTCAGGCGAGGAAAACCAAGGAATGGCATTGAAGAGATAATTACTTAAGACATGACTTAATATGTTTGTAGATTCAAAGGTAAGGGTTACTCCCTTTCTTTTGAGGGTATTTAAGATTAATCCGTAGAGCACCCATTTTTCTTATAAAGATATTGTAAAATATAAAAGGAAAATAAAATGTTATGATGATTTTTAATCCATTTCATATTTTCAGAAAAATAATCTGTTAGTATGGCGCACGCTACTGCTTAACACCGTAAATAAATGGCCAACTCAAATGCATCCATTTTCATGAAGTATGACAGGTTGAGTCAGCCCAGCTGGGAATCAAGTCTGACCATCGTATTTGCACACTGATTGCCACACAGTGCATGTTCAACCAGAAAACTGTTTCCATTTTTGATTTATCATGTAATACATATGTTAAATACAATAGGCCTTTAAAGGTGGATTGTTATTACACCTCAGGAAAGCACGCATAAATGTATTTAGTTCCTCGAAACAGAACACAGATTAACTGTGTGCTCACTAACCCTTGTGAAAAATCCTATTGGTATTAGATCTGCACAGTAATAATTATTGCTAGGATCTCTTTGGAAGGCTTGTTAGGCTTATTGGTCTGCCAGGGTCTTGCAATCATAAAGAAACATTTAAACTGCGGAAACTACATAACAACCTGGCTGTGGCAAAAACTTTGACTGAGGGTCGACTCATTGCCTCACTTGAAGCCAACAAGACCTTTGATTCTGTGGACAGGACACATCTCCTTGAGGGCCCTGCCCAAGATGGGCCTCGGTCCAAAATACATCAAGTGGGTCAGACTGCTATACGATAGAAAGCCAGAGCGAAGTTGAAAGGATACACCTCCTGGGAATTTCAGGTAAAGAGACATGAGACAAGGATGCCCACTATCGCCGATGCCATTTGCAGTGGCGATAAAAGCACGCCAGCATGGGTTGGGATTGATGCACAAGTGTGGGGAAGGCCGGGAGGCACAGGATGGGAAGAGCACATGTAGTTGATATTCTGCTGTACTTAACGAAACCGGAAAAGAGGCTGTCCAGACTGCAGGATACCTTCACATATTTGGCAAATACAACAAATTAACCATCAATCAGGACATATCCCTGCTATTCCCATTAGGCTGCTGGACACCAGACAGACAGCTACCCCTACCGCTCAGAATGGAAAAGCATAGGTTTAAGTACCTCAGGATTTGCATAACGCACGATCCAGAGGCACACTGAGGCAAACCTGATACCTATGCTTCAGAAGCTAGGGGCGTCAAGCACTGGCATACATTGCCCCTCTCACTGATGGGAAAGGCAGCAATGTTCAAGATGGTGGCCCCTTCTCCTACTGTTGTGTATCCTCCAAAATAGTCCATATAAGATCCAGGATTCCCTATTTTCCCAAGCAGACACACCAGTGAGAACACTCCTCTTGGCTTGGAGGCAACCCACATTGCTATAAAGGTTCTTCTGAGGGTCCAAACACGAGGTGGGCATTGCCCTACCATGCATCCGAAAACACAATGAGGCAGTACATGTAGGAGTGGTCAATGACTGGACTCAGGTGGACTGGGAGGACCCAGCATTCCGCCAGGACAGGATAGGAATTGGGGGTGGAGTTATCTACAAGTGCTATACGGGGGAAGGACTGGTTCCGGGGCAGGCCCTCAACTATGACCGAAAGATATGCCAGAGTAGGGAAGCTTCTAGTAAATCTGGGTTGCGTGGTGACAAACAGAGGGATATGGCTCAGAAGTGAAGTATTAATACTCTTCCCATGCACCTAACAGTTGGGAGATCATACAGTGGAGTGGTTGATAAGAACACTCAGACATGTTCTATATACTTTGTGGGCTTCAGCCCACTCATAGGCTTCCCATTTGCCAGCTCCATCATCGCTCTTATATTCCTTCTCCCTAATTGTGCATGGAATACATGCATCCTGCCTCTACCTGTGTTCAGCCCTCCCCAAGAGCATGGACCAATTACTACTATCCCTCCCCAGCTCCCATTTTAGCAAATGTTTTGGAACATCTTTTTTCTTGGATTTGGAGCACTTTATCAGAGTGCTTGTTTTTCATTCACTCCAAGCTCCATTGCAGTAATATGTTCCTGCACCAGCGTTGCACTGCCTCTACTACGCAGCACAGGGCTCTGTTTACTGGCATAGTGGACAAGTAGAGCGGCAGCATTACTCTTGATCAGTGTGGCGCCCGGTCACCATGCTTCATCTTTCAACATGGCGGCCACATCTTTTTTTTTTCCTGCAGGGTGCCCGCACCCACTTGTTTTACAAGGGGGGGGATCATGTCCTCCTCCTAGGTCATAGTTCTAAAATGTAAATCCCACGTGTGTATACGCCTCTCAATGCTATAACGAACAACATTGATATCCACACACTGTCCCCCAATCTCCCCCAGTGGAAACTACAGTCCTCACGTGGCATCAATTTCTCTATACATGGGCTACTCCATGATGTGATAAGGTGCTACCAACGCAGCACATGCTTTTAGGCCGCTGCGCTTCATCTTTCAGCATGGCAGATGCTTCCTGGAGGCAGCACGCCTTTCTTTTTTCAGTGCGGCACCCGCTTGCTTTAAGAGGAGTTCATGTTGCCCTCCTAGGCAGTAATTATAATATTTGAAACGTAAATCCTGTACATGTATGCAACTCTCGTTGCTACGATGAACTACTTGATAAGCACACACTCTCCCACATCTTGCCCGGTAGAAACTACAGCTCCCATGAGGCTTTAGTTTCCCTATACACAGGCCACTCTATGATGTGCGGAGGTGTCAAGCTTGCATACTTTTGCCTCTGGGCCATCTTACATGTGAACAGTGCCAGCTTTAGGGAGGTGAGAGCGGTGCAGCCGCACCGGGTGCTTACCTGGATTGGGAGGCACTGGCCTCAAGGGGCGCTGTGTTTAGCAATAACTTAGAAACTTGCGATTTAAAAGCACCTCCTGACAAGTTTCTTGTGTGTCCAGCCTTCAGGAAGCAATTAAAATGTCAAGATACCTCTTGTGATGAATGTTCCTGTAAGGGAGAGAGATGGGAGTTTTGTCTAGTGGCAGCTTTGACTCGCCTTACAGTAACCTCAGTGTTAATATGTCTGCTGCAAAGAACATAACTAAATTGTAGGTGGATAGCTCCGTGGATTAGTACAGCCAGCGTTTACAACCGCTTTTAAAACAAATGAATGTATGTGAAAGGAGGATATGGAGAGATGAGGGGCACATTTGCAGAGTGGTTGTGAGGGAATCCAAGGAGGTGGTCATCAGATGGGGGTGCCAAAAAAAGACTGTTGCACAGTGCGCCACAAGCGTGAAGCTAGCCCTGCACGTTAAATTACACGTTGTGCTCTGTCAGAATCTCCTCTCATCTCAAGGTAGCACATTCAGCGGCGCAAAATGATTAAAAAATGAGCGGGCACTTCAATCAATTCGTATATGGGTATTTCACCCACGCTTCCTCTTACCCCTGGTTTATCTTAATGATATTTTCATTAGATACAGTAACTTTATAACAACATGAGGCTACTCCGTTCTCAGATAATTCCCATTTATGGTCCGGGCATGAATCTACATTTACTTGACACCATAAAACCATAACATCAAGCTACTCCCTTGGCTCACGGAAATGTTGCAGGCATTTATATTTGTTAACATACTAATTGCAACAAGTCTATTACACGGATATTTACATTGGCACACAGTGCATTCAATATGCAGGAGCCATTTTCTTTATATATTTTACTTTATCTTCAATAATGCTTTTCATATACAGACGTTTTGAGTGTCTTCTACCGGTATGATGTTTTTCCTTTTTGCGGGAAGAGGTAATGAGTTGCTTCTTTCTAATTTCCCAATTTATTTTCACAGAATTTGTGTTTTGCATTGAGCTTGATTCAACATTCTTTGTAGCAACGTGGAGCACATACCAGATGTTTTAACCAATTAAACTACGGATAAATTACATTGCCAAAAGCAATAACTCTCGCGCTGCCGAGAACTATTGGCTTTGCACATTTTTATTTTCCATTTTCTTTTTCATAGGTGCCTTTTAATGTCTTTGTTTCTTCTCTTTTTCTTTTTATTTCTTAGAGCATAGTGCACTCCTGTGTTAACGAGCAGCTTGCTGGTCACTTATTTCATCTGCAGTCTGACGCGTTCTGCGAGAAGAAGAAACACGATGCCCTTGGTCTCATTTAAGTACCAAACCAAGGCTTTGACACTTGAAGGAGACCCAAGGAACGGTTGTTCTTGTTCTATTGTGTACACTGGTTTCGCTACTGGGCATAAATGGTTTGTGTACTTTGCACTGTTCCACACCCCATGAGGCCATCAAGGAATGGCACTGTTCACAGCGTATCGTTAACATTCCCAGGTAGACCCTATGTTCATTTTAAACATTACTGCCATGATGGATCTTAAAACAACAATACACTACAATACCATAGCTAATTGGACACCCGCTGAGGTTATTACGGTAAACATATTACTGCCATGCATATGTTGTTGGGTTTGCCTTTATGGTTTATTCTGGTTTTGTAAGCGGGTGAGTGCAAGAGTGAGTCAGTAGGTAAATAAATGGATGCATGTCTGCAAGAATGAGTAACAGAGTTCATGTATGATGACTTATTAAATGCCTAATCCATCAACGGCTGAAGGAACATTCATTTATAAGTCATTTATAAGCTGGACATATATGGTATTCCCAGTGCTTATTTCTAAGAGGTTTGTGGCCTGGTCCTACTCTGTGTCTGCGACCCAACGTCTTTGTGCCGTTCAATAGTGGATGGCAGTATTCTGCTTAATTCTACATGCCACCATAACCAAGATCATGCACCTTTGCTCAACAGGTGCCCAAAACATTTCAGTGGCTGTCTCTGTCCAGCATCACACCCTCTGCATAGTTTCATCAGTTCACCCCTTCATCATACATGTCCACTTATTTCCATCACAAACTTATCTTGGTCACCAAGTCCTACCCAGTTCCATCTCTGTGCCGCAAAACAGAATCATGCACTTTAAAATACATTAAATGCCTTGGGGTACCTTGGGCCAAGTGAGGCAGCTGTGTAGTGGCCTCACAGTACTGCAGCAATCCCACCTCCAAGGAAGGACCACTGCTACAAGACCAACAAGTAGATGTGCCATTTATTGGGGTTATGGGAGTTCTCCACCCAACAGAGGACACAGATAGGCTCCGCATGGTAAGCAGGTAGGTGGCGCCAGACTACCATGGAACGAGTACCATACAGATCCGTCCCGGACACCTTCCCCTAAATGGAGGGCAAAAATTACTTAAACACTGAATTCCTTCTCCAAACATACTGCAGTAAAACCAGCTGTTTCGGTAGTGTAATTTCATAAGAAAATGGATTAAGCAAAGGGAGGAACGATTGTTTGATCACATTATCACACAATTTGTTAATGTGTGGAACCCAGGACTCGATCACACAGCCAACAGTCCAGCCAATAGAGCATACCAACTTGAGGCTGATAATTAATGGCACGCTACAGAACAGGACAATATATATGTTAGGTGATCAGGAAATCCAAGCTGGAGTGATTACAGTATAAGAGTTTGTTGCCGAGGCAAAGATGTAGGGTGAAATGGAAGCAAAAAGAGGGTGGTTCAAGTGCAATAAAGTGGATGCAGGAGGTGGCAAAGTGGGCATGTGGAAGTAGAGGAACCTTTGATCAGGATCTATGTAAAAATGAAAAGGAAAATGGTGGAAGCAAATGAGAAAGATACATCTGAAGTACTCATATTCTACTGCAACCCATTGCCTCCCGCTCATACAGGTGTTTGTTATCTGGAAAGTAAGTCCATTTGCCAGGCGTTTTTCAGGGCCTACTCTAATTCTGCACCATCTCCTACAGTGAAATCGCCACAATGATGTGCACATACGTAGAGGCCATTCCATTGACACGTATAGCAACATACAATGATACTAACATAACCAGAACTACATCAACAACATTACATTGGCATTCAGAGATCTGGGATTAGGTGGAGAACAGGGGGAAGGATTAGAGGTAAGGCTAGGCTTTCGGCTCAGTGGTAATCTAGAGAAGGTATGAGAGTAGTCTTAGGGTTTGACTTATCTTCTGAGTCAGGTTTAGGGTTTCGCTTATATTTAGGGCTAGGCTTAGGGTTAGTATTTGGTAAAGATCTAGGGTTATGCTTAGGGTAGAATTTGTGTTGCGCATAGGGTAAGATCATAGCAGTGGTGAACATCACAAAAGTTGATACATATAGTTCTGTTAAGTGCTAGCCTTATGACCCGAGTGAAGGTAGTGGTTAGTTAAATGTACTGACTTCCTGCTAGTGGTAGCTTGATGGAATGGCGCTCTATTAATGATATACAACCGTTCTATAAGAGCTCATAGCATAGATATGAGATGTTCGTCTTGTGGCCATTTGCAGAGATTTCGCCAGTCTTTATCACAGTCAAGCTACGTCGTAGGAACGTTACAATCCACCATGCACACCATAGACGACTTTCTATTATTCGCAACAATTAACGAAATGTAACAACTAGACTAACAGACAACACACTTACAAATCCAATTTGGGTTTCAGTGGGTTTCCAACCAGCCCAGCATGCATAGTAGTGATTAAATGCATAGTTATATCTCTATGGGGATCGGGTCCCTGTTCCATTTACCTTGTTTGAAACCTATTTAAATCAGTCTTGACCCATGTTGGTGGTTGAAGTCCAACTTGTCAGGCAGTGATGAAGATCCTCTTAGCCAAGTAATTTCTCAGGGGCTGTTGTAACCTTTAGAGGGTAAAGAATTGGCTCTACTCAGCCAGGAGATGTTCTCGTTTTGGGTGCGCACAAGCACTATTCAACCCATCTTCAAGCTTGATTGTCTTGTTTTCTTAGCAACAGGACTGTAAGTTGAGATGAAAATAATTGAAATATGTTCTAGGCCATTGGTTCCTAACCTGTAATTCTGGGGGCATTGGGGTCTGTGAAGCCTACTAAGTGGGTCTCTGCTTAAAAAAAATAAACATTATCAGGTTTATTAAAGTGTATATAAATAAAGAAACACAACATAACACTGAAGTGTTTAAAGCATGACCCAAATGTGAAGGAATTAGAACTTGGAGGCTAAAAATGTACTTTGAATCCTCAGATTGATTTGTGGGAGCTCTGAAACTGCATTAAATAGTATACAGTGTGGGCGATGGGAGGGCTCGATCACTTTTAGAAAAGTGCCAACCTTCCCATTAAAATGAAGAAAAAAAGTTTTTTAAAATTTATTAGTGAATTCAATAAAATAGTTCACCATTTATCAATGTATTTGATAAATGCTTCTTTCGCTATTTTTGTGTATTGTTTCGCGGTTCAAATCATTAAACTTAGGCTGAGGGTCTCCGGATTCCAATAATGGCTGTGGGGGGCGGGAGGGAGCGTTCCCGGATTCTGTTAATGATAAAGTGGGGGTGCACAGAAGTCAAAAGTTTAAGAACTACTGTTCTAGGCCGTAGGGTTGAATAGCTGAAGGTAAAAGTGTCACCATTAAAAAGAGAAAATGGTGAAAAAAACGAGGCATTTTTTCCCAGAAATATTTAAACGTCCTGCTCTTCTGCAGGTAATATTTTGACACTTAAAAAGAGTAATACTTATGTTCTAAACAGTCCGTTACTGAACGGAAGCATCCGAAGAGGCACTCCTAACTTTTATCCACGGGCCCGGCCTATGAATCAGATATGTTAATCATGCCGCGCTGTGAGCGAGTGTGAATTGTCAAGAAACTTCTCAACCAAACACCGAAGGAAACGATCAAACAACAAGATACGGATACATAAAAGAAAAGCAAAAAGTGAGGAAATTCGCAAGAAACCGAGTGGTGTGTAGAAATTCATCCTAATGCGGGCATTCAAGAAACAGGACGAAGTATTTCATAAACACAATATCAAGTGTCCTTCGCGCCATTCTGTCGTGAGGTCGGACGGGTCGAGACAGGTTGGTCAGACCCTGGGAAGTGGCACCTTTGTTCGTCGCGTGAGCCACGGCGCTCGGTTCTGCTTTCCGAGCGGAGTGACTGTATTACATTTCTGTGGCATGAAAATGATGAGCTTAAGCTATTAAGGCTATTTGTGCTAACTGTAGAATGCCGCCCTTTCCTTAAGACATGCTCGTGAAACCTCAGCCATAAGGACAAGAAAGGGCGACCCACCAAAACTAGCATGGCGCGTCGCCAAATGCGCTTACTGCACGACCCACAACTGCATTTCTGCAGCAAAACTTCATTCAGAAAAACTAAGGAGTTTAAAGTACTTTATCGGGATATCACAGAGGTGCTTTATCGGATAGATTCCGAGATAAAATATTCAATTTTGCATGGAGGAGGACTACACTGGCTACCCGTATCGAAACTACTCACCCACGCACACAAAGCCCTCCACAACACAGGTCCGGCCTATCTCAACAACAGACTCGCCTTCCACACCCCCGCCCGCCAGCTCTGCTCTGCCAGCCTCGCCCTTGCCTCCGTCCCCTGTATTCACCGCTCCACCACATGAGGCAGATCCTTCTCTTACCTCGCCGCCAAGACCTGGGACTCCTTACCGCTCCAACTACGCCAGACCCAAGACCTCCTGGCCTTAAGAAAATGCCTCAAGACATGGCTCTTCGACCACTAACTCCCCTCCCCCCAGCACCTTGAGACCCTAACGGGTGAGTAGTGCGCTTTATAAATTGTTTGATTGATTTGTGTGGGGGGAGGGGAGGGGTGATTAAATGCATCTGTAGATCAGGTATGTGCCCAAAGATTTAGATTTAGTCCGTCCACAGTTTACAGCGCTGGATTCAAATATGTATGCTTATATTTTTGTGGGTGACACAAGATAGGGTTTCGGTGGTGGAGAAACTCGGTGTTCCGGTAGTTTTACCGTGAATATTCCTTGTATTCCTCAAGTTAGAACAAGGTATGGAAAGCTATGGCTGTGTTGTTGAGGGTGATTAGATATAATGGGCCCGAGGGAGGGTTGTGCACATGGGAACCAATCCCACCTCATCGGGGCAATGCACCCTTTAAACAGGTAGATCTCTAGGGCAGTGCATACGGTTTGCTGTAAAGGGTTCATGGTGGCCACCTCGCTCCATATCATAACAAACACTAACTGTCTTCGGGGTTTCACCTACAAATCATCGCTACGGGGCGTCTAAGTATTTGCTCAGTGGAAACAGACCTTGACTACAATAACCAGAATGCATTAACTTTTTCCATGTAAGCCTAGGACTAGAAACAGTGCCTTCGACTGCCTGGGGTCAAGTGCCCACCCTAGAAGGAATAAATCTCAGCACTCCCAGACCTTAAACCTCAATTAAGAAAAGATGCACTAAATAGGCTCATTCAGAATGCATGAGTGCAGAACAGGCACTTGCAAAGCCAATAGTTCTTTCTTTCATTTTCAGTGATAAGACAGACCTACTAGCTTTGCTTCAGTTTTAATGTGCCAACTGTCTTACCGGGGGAGGGGTGGCACCTGAGGCATCAGGGAGGCATAAGAGAGGTGGTACAGCAGCCTGGGTGCTACGACTGCAGAGTGCCAATCGGCCTCAACTTGTTTCTTGTGCCAGTGGTAAATCGAAATCCCGCCAGCATACCAGCGCATGCACATCAAGAGTGGCTGTCAATACTCTGCTGTGTTGAAGAACCTGCAGGCTGCACTGCTAGGCGGCCTGCTGTACTTCTCTCAAACAAGAACCGCCTGACAGTGCTGGCCTCTATTCTGCTGCTATTCCGAGGCGTGACCGCTGCCTGGCAGCCTTCCTACCAATCCTGCGTCACTGCAATGCTTTCACTCTCCAACACTGGACTAGCAACAGTGCCACGGGGCCACGGCGCAGGCAAGGACAATGGGCCCGCCTACTCCCACCCACAACTGGATGGTAAACAGTTTCAACACTTTTTGCCCCAGTACAACTGCACCTGCTGCACTCATACATTCATTTCCCAACACTGGAGTAGCAACAGTGCCACGGGACCACGGCGCAGGCAAAGACAATGGGCTCACCTACTCCCACTCCCAACTGGAGGGTAAACAGTTTCAAAAGGGAAGCAGTGGGGCCGCAACACTTCGAGCCTCGGTACATACATACATTCATTTTGATTTAGTCGGCAAACAGTCATAAAAGTAGTAAAAACACACAGTAGTGCACTTACAACAACTGTGCTCCTGCGGCCATCGATAGCTAATTACCTACCATGGATGCCCTTCATAAACAGTGAGACCGTAACCTTCGCCAACTTAAACGGGGAGTGACCCCTGACTTGACTTAAGGCCAGGAACCACTCTGCATGCCGAGCAGCTCCACCGACTGCCCTCATGTTCCTCACCCCGCCCTCGCTGCTGCTGCAAATTCGAGGCCCTCCACCACCCGCAGGCACCCGCCTGTGCCTCATCCCTGGGTGTCTAGTGGTAGACCTAAGTATTGTGTGTTGCTCTTGTTATCTTGTGTGTTTGTCTTGTTATCTGTATTTTATGCTTGTGTGCAGTTTTCTGCTTATTGCCTTTTTGCCTGTTTATTGTTGTCTCTGCTTGTTTCTGCCAGTTTCTGCCTTGCTTTGATCTGCCCTGGACTCCCTGTCCCCTGCGGCCCACCCCCTTTGTGCCCCCATTCGCCACCCCCTTCCGCCTCCCAGCTGCTCCTCCCTCCCACCTCCCATTCTTAACGGCGGCAGTGCCGCTGGCGTGCCAGAGGCAAGCCCGTCTGCGCCCGTCCGTGCCTGGACTGTGCCCAACGCCTGTCCCCATGCCCCTCGCACCTCCCACGCCACTACACCACTTCGGAACTCCTCGCGCTCAACCCTGGTCGCCCAACCACCTGCATCCAGGCCTCTCCTAGGCACACCCACTGACCTTTTTCTTGCCGCTCATGCCACTTCACCTGTGCTCAAGCCACCAAGCATCACAACAATGCCGCCCAACCCAACCACCTCAGCTGCATCCTCTTTAACACCCGCTCCGTCCACAAGCACGCCATCGAACTCTGGGACCTGCTCACATCTACCTCCCCAGACATCGCCTTCCTCACCGAAACATGGATGCACCCCTGATCGGAACCAGACATCGCCATAGCTATCCCTGAGGGCTACAAGATCACCCGAAGAGGCCGTACCAACAAACCTGGAGGAGGAATCGCCATTGTCCACAGAAGCTCCATCAGGATCACAACCAACACCCACGACGCCCTAGATGCCTCAGAACACCTGCACTTCCAGATGTACGTTAATGCCAACACTGCCCTAAGAGGAACCCTCATCTACAGACCCTCGGACCCCCACCAACAATTCTGCAACGCCATCACCAACACTGTCAGCACCCACACCCTCGCCTCCACAGACTACATGCTCCTCAGCGACCTGAAATTCCATCTGGAAAACACCGGCAACTGCAACTCCTCAGCCGTACTGGACAAGATCGGCCTCAAGCAACTGGTCACCTCACCCACCCAGCCGGTCACACACTCGACACCATCTTCTCCTCCAGCAGCCACATCAACTTCACTCACACCACCGAACTACATTAGACCGACCACCCTTGTGTTCATTTTTCCTTCCAGAAGCCCACCAGCCATCACCAACAGCATCGGATCCCTCACCGCAAGTGGAACAAGATTTCCAAGGACCAACTGATCTCCAACCTCACTCACGCCCGACCACCCAAAACCAACGACCCCAACACCGTCGCCCTCAACCTCAAACTATGGCTCGACGACTGTGCCAACACCCTCGCCCCACTCAAGAAAACCACCAACAACCATGCCAACAAGAAAGCTCCCTGGTTCACATCAGACCTTCAGGCATCCAAATGCGAATGCCGGAAAGCCGAGAAGATCTGGTGACAAGAACATTCAGAAAACAACCACGCCGCCCTCAAATCATCCATACGCAAACATTACCAGCTCATCCGAGCCACCAAAAGATCTTTTTACAAAGAGCGAATTGACAACAATACACACAATAGCAAAGAGCTCTTCAGCACCATCAAGGAACTCACCAACCCAAAGTCCTGCTCCGCCGACCCACCCCACTCACAAGACCTCTGCGACCCCTCGCCACCTTCTTTCACAGCAAGATCACCGACATCCACGGAAGTTTCACACCACTACCCCCCACCTCCACCCCGGCCAAGGACTACCCCAACGCACCCTGCCACACCAACGTCCTGAACGCCTGGACCCCCACCGACGATGAGGAAACCACCAAGACCATGAGCACCATCCACTCCAACTCTCCCGCTGACCCCTGCCCTCACCACATCTTCAATAAAGCCAGCCAAATCATCGCTTCCCAGCTCTGGCCCATCATCAACATCTCCTTCGAGGCCGCCGTCTTCCCAGAGAGCTGGAAACACTCCGAAGTCAACGCCCTGCTCAAAAAGTCCGAGGCCGACCCAGAAGACCTAAAAAACTACCGACCCATCTCCCTTCTCCCATTCCCCGTGAAGGTCATCGAGAAGATAGTCAACAACCGGCTATCCCGCTTCCTGGAGGACAACAGCCTACTCTACGTCTCCCAGTCAGGATTCCGCAAGGACCACAGCACGGAGACCGTCCTTATCGCCTGCACCGACATCAGGAGCAGACTCGACAGAGGAGAAACCGTCGCCCTCATCCTCCTCTACCTTTCTGCAGCCTTCGACACCGTCTGCCACCACACCCTTCGCACACACCTCTCCGACACCGGAATTCGCCACAGAGCTCTGGACTGGCTCACTTCCTTCCTCTCTGGAAGAACCCAGAGAGTCCGCCTACCCCCGTTCCTGTCCAAGGCCAACAAGACCATCTGGAGTTCCCTAGGGATCCTCACTCAGCCTCACCCTCTTCAATGTCTACATGGCTCTGCTTGCCAACATCGTCCGATCCCATGGCCTCAACACCGTCTCCTACGCAGACGACACTCAGCTCATTCTCTCTCTCTCATGAAGGATCCCGCAACCGCTAAGATCAACCTCCACACCGAACTCCACGCCATCACCAACTGGATGAAAGAAAGCTGCCTCAAGCTAAATTAGGAGAAAACTGAGATCATCATCTTGGGCCCCAACAGATCAGCATGGGACAACTCCTGGTGGCCTGCCACCCTGGGGTCGGCTCCAAAGCCCACCATCCACGCACGCAACCTCGGCTTCATACTGGACTCTTCTCTCTCCATGACCCAGCAAGTCAACGCCATCACATCCTCATGCTACCACACCCTTTGCATGCTCCGCAAGACCTTCAGATGGATCCCCGTGGAAACCAGAAGAACGGTCACACACGCCATCGTCAGCAGTAGACTGGACTACGGCAACGCCCCCTACGTGGGAATAACAGCCAAGCTCCAGAAGAAACTCCAGCACATCCAGAACGTCTCCGCACGACTCATCCTCAACCTCCCTCACCACAAACACATCTCAGCCCACCTCAGAGATCTCCACTGGCTCCCCGTCAACAAAAGGATTGTCTTCAAGCTCCTGATCCATGTTCACAAAGCTCTCTGCGACACCGGACCGGCCTATCTCAACGAGCGTCTCAACTTCCACATCCCTACACACCAACTCCACTCCGCCAACCTCGCCCTTGCTACCGTTCCCCGCACCACATCTGGTGGTAGATCCTTCTCCCACTTTGCTGCCAAAACCTGGAACTCCCTCCCCGTCAACCTATGGACCTCCTGACCTTCAGGAAGCACCTCAAGACCTGGCTTTTCGAGCAGTAGCAACCCCACCCCCCTCTCCCCTAGCACCTTGAGACCCTGCCGGGTGAGTAGCGCGCTTAACACATCACTGATTGATTGATTGAAACAGGTTCTAGGCCCCCATGAAGCACTATCAATCCCTGTCTGGTTGTGTGACATAAACCACCTACTTCATTTCAAAGTACGAGGAACTCAATCCTACTTGTAGGGAAGCGCTAGGAAATGCCCACAATGCAACGTGATTGTCACAATAAACAAGAAAGTGTACACTTGTATGAAAATAATGATACATCAGATTGTCTTTGAGTGCTCGTGACATTTCTGTAGTGAAGGTTATTTAATGTAGTTTTTTTTTTTCATTCAGGTATCTGTGGCTTTCTCTTCATATCAGAGCCCAGGGCATTGGTGAACTCTGGAGAGGTCTACAGACAGACCAGTAAAATGAGCTAGAAAAGAGGCGCCTATACACACCTCTTCTGATATTTACAGGGTAATGCGTTATGTCGTAAAGAAACAGGTCTTCTTCAAGTAAAGGCCTCTTTGATAAACTCCACTCCTTTAACTGTGGGCAATATGCTGCTCCCTCCATCATCGTGTAATGCCAAACTTAGAGACCAACACATACAGAACTGTACCAGTTTTTGATCAATAATGGCAGGCTCTGTTAACAGAAAACGGTTTTATAAATCAAATGATGTGCCTTTTTGTTAAAAAAACAAACAAAAAAAACAAAAAACAGGTTAAATAAGAACCACTTCTCTTGAAATCTCCTGCAAGTTTATCAAAACACGCACCGTTGTTGGCTCTTTAAATACTTAACAGTTACTTTTCCAAGGTGTCTCTAAACCTCTCTGGACCTTATCTGGATGATAATGTGGGTGAATTTGTCCTCTACTGTGCCCATACGCTTGAGCCTTTCCCAAAGCCTGCCAGTAGTTTTTTTAAAGTTTTTTTTTTTAATTATAGCCACTTCAATACTGTTGCTGCCAACACTGGCAGACATGATGTGAAAACAAACACTGATAGTGTGAGCCAGGTGAGAACATGGCATCTCAGGGAACCACTGCCACACGAAGGGAAAGAAGAGCCTGCTTTGTTGCCAGAAGACAATACACTAAGATTCAGCATCTCCCCTAGGTGCACTTTGCAAGCGAGATACAACCCAGAAGCATATTTAGACATATGAATGCATTTTCCCAAGTCACAAATGCCCGCCCACCCATATGCCAAGGGCAGAGTTGTTTGTCCTTTTGAGGAACTCTTGGGATTTACATTAAAAAGTAAATATAATTCCATAGGGTTTTTGCTAAGAGATTATTATTCTTGATATTCTAATGATGTGTAGCAATACCAACTTTGCACTTCTTTAATATTACATCCGCGAATCTTTAAAGCTCCCATTTGATGCTCTGGTGATAATAGTTTGCTTTGCTAGTTTTCACTGCAGTATTTTATTGTGCTTTATCATAAACTTCGTGTCCACCAGTCAACAGCGTAATATTGGTTTTATCATGTTGTTCTGTGACGGGATGGCTTTAAAAGATCACTTCTTTCTATTGTGTGGTGAAATGAACGTGTTAGGACATTGTGACTAACTGTTCACCTTAAACCACACAAGTGCTGTTTTACATCCAAGTCTGGCGGATATTAGGAACCCAGGGAAAACGGATGCACAGGGTACCACATACCATTTGTTGTAATATTTGCCTAGCAGGTCTCATCCAAAAAGAACTATGTCAGTAAGTGAGCAGTTTCTTTTGCTTTATTCTGAGCGTGGGCAGAGAGAGGGGTGTTTCGTGGTTGTATGAATATAAGTGTGCGCTTAGGATGCTCAGCAAATGTCCCAGTAGCCTTGTAAGGGTACCATGGGCCCCAAGGCATAAATAGAAATAATTCAATATATCTGACAGTAAGAGAATAAAAGGCACCTATAACAGTGGTGCAGAGGGCACTGACGCCCCTGTGCCACTGCACCTGCTCCACTAGTAAGTTAATTCCCTGAAAGCCAGGTTCTTTCTGCCTTTAGATTAGTGGTTTTCAAACTTTTTAATGCTGAGCCCCTAGGCGGGGAAAAAAAATAATTGAGGCCCCTTCAGAATTATTCACAAATACTCTATTAAGTAGTCAATGTTTAAATAGGTCTAGACTTGTTTAAATATTGCAGTTAAGTTCTGTTACCTTCTTAAAAATGTAATAGATGTTTTTCTGCTTAAAACAAAGCACTGCTATCTCCATAATGCTTTCTTTAGGCCAGAGCCTGGCGCTCCCGCTGGGATCACTTGAGGCTCTCCTAAGGGACCACCGCCCAGTTTGAAGACACCTGCTTTAGGCACTTTTAATGCTAATTCAAATTCAGTGACTTTCAAATTGGACGGCTAGTGTGAAATAAGTGACTGTTGTGAAAACAATCACCCAGACTTAAAGTAGCCAAATGGCTTTGGCCAGATGTAAGAGCCACACCTGGCAAATGTGAAGGCAATCATTTAGGTGATTTCAACAGGCAGGGATCTATAACCTGTTCTCCACACCAGTATCTCAAGCACAGAGTCAACCCACAGGCTGGTTATCATTTGTTTACATCGGTATCAATTCTCTCCTTCTTATCCCTGTGCAATCCCAGAACAAACACTCCTTTAGATGAAGCACACATCTTCTGCCCAATCAAATCGTTTAAACATGGATACTAGCATGTGGGTGGACCACAGGCCTCGCTTTGTAGTGCTCCTGTAAGCTCTTTTTATCAATTTATCACACAGGGTAAAGCACCAGCTGTACTGTCAAGCCAGTCCAAAAAAGGGATACACCAAGATCTTTCCTATAGGTACACAAACTGGTTTAGGGTGGGCAACCGGTAAGATCTTTCCAAATGCTTCTGCTAATTATCTTGAATAGAGGCGAACAAACTCCAATTACACACAGTCTTTAAGAAAAATGCTTAGAAATATGTTCAACGGTAATGAGGTAGATGAAATCGAGAAGCGCAGAAATTTATTCATGGGCATCTTGGACATGTACAAGGGCTCCGGGACGCTTACAAAGCGTGGTTAAGGCCAGGCTAGACTTGGGCACAACACTCATATATTTCACATTGATAGAGCAACAGTTGACATACTTTGCAACCAATTTTACATCTGTTACTGAAACCAGGAAGGGTAGCTACCACCTCATCCAAAAAGCTAAGTTTGAATCAGTTTGTTATACAATAGGAAGGAACATGGTCTGGCGTGGCATGCAGACAAGACTATAGCTCTGGGTGACATGAGACAATGGTACAACTTAAGTGAATCTGCATCATATTCTTGGGGACTTTAAATGTTGCCCAAGGACACCGTTGGTCCACATCAGAGTGGTGGGGAAAACAATGTTATTTAGGGGTTATTGTGGAAATCTCTGCAATTGTGTTAATTACCCATGTGCTCCTAGTCCCTAGCACCAACAGGTATAGATACATAGATGCACCCCCGTCACACAGACTACCAGGAGGCGAGATGAGCACTCATTTTGTAGCCTTGGACAGTGTTGGACTGGACAACGGGGCAACTAGGCGGTGCACGAAGGGCCCATCTCAGAGGTCAGTGTTTGGGCTGGTGTTTTTTGGCTTTTGTGGCCCCTGCTCTATAATGTGGCGAACTGTTTTTTTCTGTTGATTTCCTTACTTCTAACACATACATTGCCTATAGTAAGCACAAATGCATGCAGTCTCAGCTCCCTTGCACAACACCTCTGTAGGTGTCTTTACAAATTCAAAACTGCCCTGTAGACACATTTTTAGCTACTTTATTTCACTAATTAGAGCCACTTTTAATTTTGTGCCCGGGCCTATTTTCGGTCCCAGTCCGATCTTTCCAGGGATTGTATCTGAGAAGTGTCTTACTTCATCGACGGCATCTGAAACTTGTTTTTCGTTGACACTTGCAGGCTTCCTCCCCACTCCCACTTTCTATGATTTCAGTTTGGTCAGTGGTGATGCAGCCTTCTGCCAACAGCACCAATGCCTTGGATTAAAAGTTGGACTATTCTCTCCTCGAAAGGAAGGAAGGAAGGAAGACAGATCGATCACTTGTACGAACGAGTTGACAGACACGGGGATTGTATATCAACATATTTCCAGACAGGTGACACTACATGTCCCAGTACTTTATGAAATATATGTTCCTTCTTCGTGTAGGTAAAGGCCTGCACTCCAAGTGCTTTCAGCAAATATTGGGTGTCTGAAGTCATTCCAGCACAACAGAGCCAAGACTTTTAAGAAGAATGGTGGTTTTAATTGAACTAAACAGAAAGAAACAAACTGTACTGACAACTTTCGAACTAGATTCAAAGTTTCAAGGGACTGACTATCTTTTTGTAGCAACTTCTACGACAGAAGACAAACTGTCCTAAACGAATGCTCAAACTTTAGCCCAAACTCTTACTTACCTGGTGAGCCACAGCAAACCATGTGAAGGAGCTTGACACCAACCACACTGCAGTCTAAAGACTGGCAAACACATCATATTGTTTCTTAATGTTGAGTTCTTGGGCTTCTTCTAATATGGTTAGGAAAAGTGCAGTTAAATACAGTTCTGCTTTAACCTCCAGCCCAACAATTCAAAATGTTTGCGCTGTCTATTTCTCACAAACACTTCACCTAACAAAAACAAAATACCCGTGTAATACACTAAAGGAAACAGCATGAATGCATAAAACTTTGAGACATTTAGGCATTTCAGCTAAAACAGCCACGAAAGCATTTTTCTCTCCAAAAGAAATTTATTGTTCATCTCGCTAGACTAATTTTCAAAGACTGGGGGAGTTAGAGGAAGAATCCCGGGGGGATCATTGGAAAGCAGTGTGCAGAACAGCTCACTGCTGCACAAGGCGGCCAAAAAGGAGCGGTGTTGAATAATTATATTACAGTCCTGTATAGAAAAGAAAGGTAAATGAATCAAGCAGGAATGTTTTTTTTCAAAAAACAAATTTTATTGGAGGTATAGAATTTCAGCCCCTTAAATTGAGAGCATAACAATTACTAGCTCAGAGGCTGAAGACTGCTCAAGAAGTAAGCTTGCTTGAACGTTGTGTCCCGTGGGTGTGGGGGGGGGGGGGGCTCTCTCAACCAAACTTACAGATGCCATATTCTGAATATGTTTTGAATGTGTCATTATTTCCACTGGAATTTGAGCGACTTGCACAGTGCATTTGAAAGAGTTATTTAAACACCGAGAGAGCAACATTCAGTCACAAACCGATTTTATTTTAATGGCTGAATTGTGTGTAAGGATACAAAAACGAATTTTTGGAAACTCAGTTAAAAAAAAACCTTATAAATAACCTGAACAATTTAAATATACTCTTCAGAGCACTGGTTGGTTTCCCCATCCTTTCAAAATATGAAATTCACCAATTTGGGGATTGGTGATTAGCTGAACAGTGCACCTTCTGAACAGGCCACTTCTCTCTTCCCTGGAAAAATTTAGCAAGCAAGCAGTTATGGCTACACTTCTTGAAAAATCACTGTCAACATTTTTTCAACTCCTTTCATTTCTGCTCCTATTCCTCTCCCACGGTGTCCCAAGGACAAAAATGTTGGCAAGACTCATCCTCTCTCCTGGAATTGGCATCTACGTGTATATTAACGATAACCATCTGTGGAGAAACGGATCATGTGCAGATTTCCAAGTCTGCAGGAACAGTGTCTCAAACACAAATAAAACCAAGTGGTATGAGGATCGACTGACTTTACGTGAGATCTTCACAAGTCCCCCTGGCCTGAATCCCAGTGAAAGCAGTAACAAAAATCGTGGGTTCGAATCTGATCAGGAACTTCTTGATCTCCCCTAGAGTCTGTTAATTGTCCTTCCATCTGCGTCACCGGAGGAAATGAGAAGGCTTTTCGTCTAACGATACTAAGCATCTAGTCATCTCAGCCATCATTCCGTCCATTCTTGAGCATGCCAAAGGCCAGGCACTTAGGCCTTCCATCATTGCCTCAAGTTCCAAGCCTTCAAAATCAGACCGTCTGGAAGATTCTTGGAACTCTCAATTTTGTCATGCCACACCATTTTGGCATCATCTCTACTGACTTCCCACCCAAACACAGCTTTTCTTCTAAGTCCTCAGCTCTACATAAGTCCACCGACAGCAGTGTCCACGTCATTCTATGCCAACACCTTCTGCTCAAAATTCATCTGAAGGGCTACTCGTTGAAGAAAGCATAACATGGTGATTTGAAACAAAACATGGTGGAAGTAGGTGTTTTTCCATTTGATACTGGAACTCTCCCTT
This sequence comes from Pleurodeles waltl, assembly GCF_031143425.1. Taxonomy (NCBI): domain Eukaryota; kingdom Metazoa; phylum Chordata; class Amphibia; order Caudata; family Salamandridae; genus Pleurodeles; species Pleurodeles waltl. The sequence goes on from NC_090448.1 coordinate 156,000,209, forward strand.
CCTAGTTAACCTTCAGTTCACATGTAACACTATTCCCTTTGGCAGTTCAATGAGCACCTGGCTATCTGCTGCTCATATATAAAGATATTAGTTATCTTCAGCTATGATCCTCCCAAGCATCTGGAAACCCTCTCATGTTTCTTAGTATATCATAAGCGTGCAGGACAAGATAATATGCTCAAGTAAGACCTCAGGAAAGTCCTTTTATTAATTAGATAGAGCTGCTTGGCTCTTAGTTTGCTAAAAAAAACATATAAATGTTTTGTGCCAAGAACAAAAAGGTAGTGCAGCTAGGGTACCATTGTGAAAAGAAGACCTTGTCGCAAAAAGTTATTCATATTTAAGAAATCACTTGCAATGCTGTAGGATCACAGAGGTACGGTACTCCAAGTATTTTGCCTTCATCACGGAGAATGTATCAACTAGATGTCCATTAGGCCAAGTAATGTATGAAGCACTACACTAGTAGCCCTGTTTAGGCACCACATGCATCTAAGTACATTTTGAGAGAGGGTGGATTTCAAGCTAAATAACTTTTCAAGCAGTTTAGTTTAAATAATCTAATTTAGTGGATGGGCCCCTCATTTCCTAAGGCCTGGTCCCTCTTTTTCATCTCATCCTCCACTCTGTGGCTACACTGAGGTGGCATAAAGAGCTATGCAAATTACCAAACCCATTGGTCCAAAATTGCTTTTTGTTACCTTGCCATACATGAAGCTACTGCATGTGTGTAATAAAGTGGCAAATTCTGTCACAGCGTAATCTTCCTGTGACCTGGTGTAGGAAAGTGTCCTTTTTGTAAGGTCACCCTCACACTTTTTTCTCCAGTGCTGAGGATTATAACTCAAAGAGCACTATAGCCTGCCAACCAGGCCCCAGTGCAAGTGCTCTCTCCCTAAAATGCTTGTAAATTGGTAAAATCACAATTGGCAAAGACGTCAACTCCCCTATAAGTTCCTGGTAAATGGTACCAGTGGTACCCAGGGCATGGGATTTAAAGGGTCACCAGGACCTGACGCAATAATTGTGCCACTCGGAGTGACCCAAGTAAAAGGATGCGAGCACTCCGGCCACTGCAGATTGCATGAGAAGTGCAAAACACTCAAACTCGACTTTGCCCTCACAGTGTGTGGCAAAGCCACAGCACTAGTTACATCAAGTGTAAGAGTATGGCCTTTTGTACACTTTTAGTATACTTTACTTCTGTGGGCCTAAAGCCATTTTATTTGTTTGTTTCAGTGTCATTTCAAAATCCTTGCTTGCTAGTCGTCAGTCATGCCTCTTTGTCCCTACTTTTTTAGGTTGAGTATAGCAGCGCGCAAGCGCTTCTCTTATTAACATGTTGTATTCTATTCTGTGGGCTTTAACCACACCCATCTCACGCCCATCACCTTCATTCTCTCCTGTGCCTGTCTTTCAAAATTCCCTTGATTTCGTAGGTAAATGCTTTAAGTTTGTCCCTCCTTGAGGCTGCTTTGTTGTGCCTTGCAGACTGACCCTGTTACGTGGATTACTGCACGATCGACCATATACTATTGTGTGTGCGCACTACTTTTTTCCTTTTGTGTCGTTGCTTCGCGCTGCGTGGCAGCCATCGTGCTTTGAAGTTTCATGTAGCGAGAACTAGATCAGAGGAATTGCAGCGCTTTGCATGAGTATCAATGATGACTCACTGTTGCTGAATCAGAGTCATTTAAACTTTTCTTTGGTTTCTCCCCTTTTGCACTCCATGGCGGCCATGACAGTTTGAAGCACAAACTCAATCTGAGGTTTTGGAATGCTTTGCACAAGCACCAGTTATGTCACATTGTCACCGACTCATTCATTTAAATTTGCAACTCCATTCCTTGATTCTTCCCAGATTTAGCAGATGAAAAATATACAAACTGCAGCAGTTCCAATAGAAAAAAGAAAAAAAAAAAAAAAAAAAAACACAGAAATCCTCAATGTGGGTTTCCCGGCACAGCGGGAGAGCTGATACTACAATATTCACTGCACTTGTGAAAAATCGTCCCATAATGCTTTGCAGGGCATTCCATTATTGCCCAAACTTCAGCCTGTGGTGGTAATAGGATAATGGGGTCACCACCAAACCCTTCAGCACAACGCACTCTCTCTTTCCCGGTTGTCTTTGGGTTCCCACACTAGATTATTGGGGACCCCAAAATAATAACCTCTCCCACCATTCAAGCTCTCTCATGGCTGGAACTTATGTTTTACAGCTGGGAATAGTTTGTGTTTTAAGGGCCTTGTTTGTAATAATATTCTAGTAGGGCTGAAAATGTGTAAGGCACTATGCCCTCTAGGGGCTACATAAATGGTTACACTTCATTACTTTCTGCCAATCTGCTTTTACATGGTTATGCCCTCTAGGGGCAGACTGTATGGGTACATGACCATATTTCTTCTAAATGCTATTTTTGTTGTTGTGCACTCGAGGGGCGGTTTTGAGCCTTACAGTCTAATGCCAAAGGTTTATTTCAGATAACGGATTCTATTGGGTTTACATGAAGCTTGTATATGTTTTATTAATCTGCCGTATTGCGATTATTTATTTTTCTTGTTACTCCTCCATGGCTCTCTTCTGTGTCTTCTGTGTTTTTTTTTTTTGGGGGGGGGGGGAATTGTGTTAGCCAGCCAGCAACTCTGATGGTGGGGTGGTGAAAGTGGTATTCCATTGGAATTAGCATGGCAGATTTAAATTAGGACTATAAATGGCAACATTTTGAATTTTTGCTGTAGATAGAGGAAGAAGGTAAATGGGAGTGCTTTAGGTATATTCAGGGCCAGCAGAAATATGTGGCAGGAAAAGGCCAAATTATGAGGCAGGGATGACTAATTTATGAGGCAAAACAAGTCCAATTAAACATTTACAATCCGAATAACTCTAACTCTTGCAAATGTGATTCTCTTTGGGAGCAGGGACTAACTACTGTATAATTACGCTTTGTAGTGCTTATCTGTTCTTTCAGGGACTTGTTTTTCTTTGTTTCCTACTCGTGTTTGCTAAGGCTTCCCTTTTCACCTCCACAGTATTCTTGCTCTCAACTAACGTAACTATGTTGTTCAAGCTTACATTTGACATGCTTAACAATCTAGCATTCTCTATGAGTGTTTGCTTTTTCCAGCCAGCATATTACTTGTCTCCCATCCCTCATAACCTGAAGGCACAGTGTAAAACGTTCCACAAAACAGGTGGTGCGCTTTATTTCTCAGCACAACGCCTTAAAGTCATTGGGGATGTGTTTAATTCATGATTGCAGGATGCAGTACTTTGGTCCAAAAGAGGTCCCAAGGAACACCTAGGGACAGCCTGTGGTACTGCACCCTTTCCCTTTTTCGTGCACTGTACAAAGGAATATGTTCCAGGTTTTTTTTTTTTTCAGCCAGCATATTATAAGTGTAAAAGCATTAACTTAACCATGTTGTTCCTGCTTACATTTCACATGCTTTACTTAATGTAGCATTCTCTATGAGTGTTTATTTTTTCCAGGATGAGGATACTTACTGTTTTGTTTCCTCAGACAGCAGATTACTCTTATCTCCCCTCCCCTCATCACCTATTTCCCATTTTCTGGTTCGACAGTGCCGCAAGGTCATACGAATGGCAATAGCTCTACGCAAAATCATCACTCCATTGCTTACAAAAAAACAAAAAGTAAAAAAATAAAATAAAAAATAAAAAAGATTTTTATTGCCAAGAGCTCTAACTTTCATGCATGAGTGCGAGACCAAATGCATTGTGAATGCTTGTTTTTAATATATATCAGTCACCCCCTAAGGTATATCAACCGAGCCCAGGAGGCAGGATGCCTTTTATTAAAAGTGTTGACATACAGGTCCATGCTTATATGTCCCTATAGTAGACTCTTTCCATTAAGGGCTACTATGAGTGTGTAGGGGCACAGGATATCATGGGCTGGCACCTGGGCATCCCAAGGTTGCCAGCTTCATTATGGTGTCACTGAAAAGTCTCATGTTTGGTATCAAACAACTTGTCTCTTCACACCCAACTTGGTTCTCATATCAGATCTGATAGGCATTCACCCAGGTGGCTACCTTAGAGGTTGCCCACCTGGTTGCCCTAGTCTTTCCTGTGCTATGACTGACAGCCGGGAGCTGCCGCCACCTAGACAGGAATCTGGACCCCTGCTAGGAGATGTGAACACTTCCAGGAGTCAGAAACAAAGGCCTACCTGTGCAGGAGGTGTCAATTGCCTCCCTTACAGGATGGCCAGTGAAGTGGCAAGCCAGAATGGTGAGCTTAAAAGCCAACACTGCCTCTCATATGCAAGTATGCTGTCTCCCAGAGGATGACAAAGCTGCCCTTTGTCCCAGGCACACTTGCAACCTGGGCAGACAGGATAATTAGGAAGCCAGGGGCTTACACTCTCAGTAGGCTAGCCACACCCCTAGGGTAGGCTACTAAGTATGTACAGCCTAAAATGGGTTCTGCCGTTTTTAAAAGTGGCAGAACGGAGGCTTTCTGGGAAGAAAAGGTGTCACACTCCTCCAAAATTAGTCACCTCAGGGGCAGATTAGCTGTAGGGGCTCCCACACCTCTTTTGTACCATAAATGTGGGATTTAAAGGGCTCCCCTGGTACCAGAACTTCAGCTCTGATCGACTTGCAACAAAAGACAAAGAAGAGACCTGAATCTGCGACTTCAGGACCTGTACAAAGGAAGGATGCAATAAACTGCTGTTTTTTCTCCCTGGTCCAGTGGCAGCAGCGTTGGAAGGTCTTGTCCAGTCGAAAACGGAAGTGGAATCAGGAAAAGGTAAGCTTATACCAGATTTCCCACCCCATCTGCCATCTCAGGTGCGGAGGTCAGACACTAAAGCTGGCTTGGCAGTAAGGGACATCGAAATCAGCTTAGAGGTAAGAGTAGCTGAAGTTCTGCCACTATTTGCAATAGTGCCCCAGACGTGGATGAAGGTTCAATGTGGAGACTTTTTTTTTGGGGGGGGGCGTGGGGGGGTCAGGTTTCCAGTGGAGAAACTGTAGCTGGACTATTACTGCCAAGATATAAATCAGTCTAGATGTCCTGCTCCATGTCCCTAACAGAAAGCTTGTAAAAATATCTGCAGCATTGATAACTATTTTGGACATATTGTTTTGTATCATAACATTTCCTCATCTCTGATCCATTGTAGTTCCTTTCCTCCCCACCCTTACTGCTATTGTTACATTCTAAAAAGATTGTTGGAACATTAGGAGAGGCAGTTACAGGCAACAAAAGAGTAAACCCTGTGATGAGAGGAACCGTTTAGTTTATTCTTTATCTATTTGGATACACACAGTGCTTAATTTGAGCCGGTGGTTTCTGGTGGGGGGGGCACCGGCACTTATTTTAGGGGGCTGGCACTTATTTTTCTCCATCAGGCATTTACTGCGAGCAAAAGACACATATGGGAAAGAACGAGACAAGACGGAAAAGCGCCACAAAGGGAGAACGCAGAAAGCTGCAAGAGTGAGCTAAAGGGGCAGGGAGCGGCTGTAAATGGATTAATGAGGCCCGACAAGGCTTTAGGATTGTGCTGCCTCAGTATTCTGTGCTCGCATACTTAAATGCAGCAGCCACATGTTTCAGAGGAGAGCTGTGGGCAGCGGCACGTTTTTATTTACAAATTAAGCACTGCTTATACCCTTTGTGCTTCTGTTACTTTCTATTGTGCTGTGCTGCGTCTTCACTCCAAAACAGTCTGAGTCAATGCCACTCAATGGGCAAACATCCGGTAGCATGCCAGCCCAAAATCGACATTTTAATTAATACTGCTGGAATTCCAAGGTCTAATAGTCATACAGTGATATCGACTTGTACGAAATGCGCTTGTTCAATACTTTTGGCACCCTACCGAATATCTAGTAACGGGAATCAATACATACATCATGTGTGCTGCATAATAGGTAGGTCTCATCTCCTGTTCTGATGGCCGACTTTGTTTTCAATACAAGGAGGCACCAGACAGAGACGTTCTAGGGCAGCCAATATACTTTCTTCATAGAGCATTATTCAGCCAACGTAAAAAAAAAAAAAATGAAATTAAACTTTTTTCTTATAGGCCCAGCTGAAATTTAGGCAACTTCATCTCCATGCACAACAAATGCAGCTTCTCCAGGAAATTACCAAATACACCCAAGGAGCAAGACGGTCACTTGTGCATACCATGTACTTTAAAGCCAGGATTAACCTACCACAAAAAGTGGAATACCAGGTAACCACCCCGCTCACGTTTTGCGTATTTTTTCCATTTGACTACTTAGCAATTCTATATTCTAGTTACATATTATTATCTAATCTATGCCGCCCTCCTGCCAGTGTCAATTGCAGCATATTTTCCCTCTTAGTTTAAAGGCATAGTTTTGACTGCCTGTCTGATCTCGCCACAAGTCTTGTAGCACATGTGAAAAACCAATAAAAAAAAATAAAAATATAAACTGTAAAGGAAAAATTCAAAGGGGCCAATCTGGAGTACCAATAGCGTGTAGGAAAGTGCAGGTGGTTACCAAAGGCTCAAGAGACGCATAAGAACTCGCCGGAGGACATCTGCGCGATGAGGTAAGGCGCACCAGTGACAGCCCCGCAGAGAATGGAGCGACGCCTGACTGATGTGTCTAGCATGGATCCAGATGTGAGGGCCTCAATACTGTGAGGAAGTGGCAACGGGGAGGCGCGCATGTCCCAGGTGTGAGGCACACTTGAGCCGCACCCAGGCCGCGAGCTGTACGAAGGATGCTCAATACACTTCAAATGACTGAGGCCACGTATTTAGTCGCTACTCAGTCTTACTTTATACTTTTTTGTAGTATCTCAATGAACAGTCTAAAAAAGTTTCTATTCCCACAGCAACTTTGGGAAAGGGCACAGGGGGGGAGGGGTGGGTTGGTCTAACTCTAAGTTCTAAAGCAACTGGACTTCTAGCAGTTTCCCACCCAGGGTCATGGCTTGCATCGGTGCATCATGTGCAGTTGCACTGGGGCCAGGTGAACCCTGATATTACCGTTATTTTATCATTCAAAACAGCCCGTGGCTATATTTTATCACTGAAACAGCAGGCGGGGTGGGGGGGGGGCACTTTCCTCCTTACACAGGGGCTACTAGGGCCCATAACACAGAGGCTAAGGCCATCTTTCCACCAAAGGATTCACTGAATTGCTATTGTGGCATTCTGAAGTGGCTGGAAGGCGACTAACTGGGTTACGTTTCTGCCAAAGACGTGACCTAAAGGGAAAGTTCTCAGTCTAACGAGAAACAAATACGACGGAGAAGCAGTCCAAGTCCCGCTCATGAGAGAAAACCTCGAGATTGTGCGCGAGGGAACAATGCAGTTTACTCAGCGAAATAGTCCCTCCTCGGTGCGCAGCCAAGCTCCGTGTAACCGGACACTCTGCCCTCGCCCACAGGACTGAAAGGATGTGAAATGGAAATATTTCCTGTCTGCCGCTTGCCAGCTCCTGCTCGCAGAAGTGATGGACCAGATGACACCCCGAACAATAAATTCCTTTATTAGCCATGCTTTGGAGAGCGCTTTAGGGATTTGAAGCGTTCAAGTTTCATTCTGGAAAAACGAAATGTTATCCGCAGTCTGTCCAAGTGCAAAAAAACAAACAAAAAAACACAGAAGCACGGGTTCTGGAATTTTCACCACATGATAAGCAAACTTGTTTATTTTTTAAAGAACCAAAAATAACCGTGCAGTGACAAGCGGAACAAGTAGTTGCCTATTTCTAGAGGGGCGTTAGCGTTTACATATAATCATTACTTCACGAGCTTAAGTGCAGTGGGGCGGCTTTAAAAATCCCGTCAGGAAACTGGAAAAGTTTTACAACGCACAGGTAAACACTGTGTTGTTCGTTATGTTAGGTGATATAGTTCGCGTAGCCAACCGTTCAACAAAAACTTCGTGACTAGAGGCAAGCGGATCGGCGTGGGCTGTCTTCGGCGCGGAGGAGCGCGAGACTGAAAAGACTGACAGTTTTACAAGATCGGGATACGTTACGCAACAAAGCAACCAAAATATACGCTTTTTTCTGCTTAAGTAACAAGCACTGGTCAAAATAAAAGCACGCTAAGGAAATAGCAGCTCGCGCCAGTCCCAGGTACACTAGCATCGAGAACTGGTAAGTATCTGGCGCTATTTAACATCTGTATGGAATATGGCGCGGTCAGAAGCAGCGTCAGGAACAGTACAGGGGCGCAGACCCCGAGGGAGGACCCGCCGCTTGGCCTCTCATCCATTTTAGTGGCAGGTGCTAAGTTATGTGGATATGTCCTGCATCTAAATGTAGTGGGAGTTGTAACCTATGTGGGCTGTCATGCTTGTAACAGCAGCATATCATAGCGCCACTGAGTACTACTTGCAAAGCCACAAGGTCGGAGTTGCCTCTGCCAACTCACTTATTAGGGCATCAGAGTGAGAGGCAGGTGATGGGATACTCTAAACAAGCTAACAGCATTAGGTGAGAGATGAATATTCCACTGGGCTGAGGCAAGACACGATTGTCAAAGTGACAAACAAATGGTTGAAACAGGCTGGTCAAAGTAATCAAATAGCCGAAAGGAGCGCATGCACAGCACACTATGTATATGGATAGCAGCTCATCTCCAAAAGTAAAACAAAACATCTGTTTCATCTTTACAATATGTGTTTTCATATAGTGCTAGGTATTGTAATTCTGTAGCTTTGAAGAACTTTGAAATAACCATATTGTACACCAGCGTGGCTACAGTTCAGCATGACAAAGTTAATAGCGTAAAAGAGTGGCATGGCGTAGAGTGTCATGGCATAGAGTTGAATGTTGTACAGTGGCGTGTTGTACTATAGCATGTCGTAGAGTGGTGTGTCATGGAGGGAGTAGGGTGTCGAAGAGTGCAAGGGAATAGAGTAGAGTGGCAAAGTGTTTTAGAGCAGAGAGGTATTAAGGGAGTGAAGTAACTAGAGTCGCATAGAAGGAACTGTGTCGTAGAGGGGTGTACAGCGGAGTAGATTGCCATAAAGTGGCGTGGCATAGAGTGGATTAGTGTGTCAAAGAACAGGAGTAAAGGGGCGTAGACTGGCATAGGGAGAGTTACGTGGAGCATCGCAGAGTGGAGTAAATTGTCAGATTAGCATAGAGTGGAGTATAGTGGAGTGTAATGTCAGAGTGGATTGGCCTAAACTGGCCTAGAGTGAAGTGGCACAGAGTACAGTGGTGCGGAGCAGATTGGTGTAGAGTGCATTAGTTTTGAGAAAAGTGGTGAAAAGTGCATTGGCATAGAATGCAGTAGCACAGAGTGGTGACGAGTAGAATGGGGCAGCACAGAGTGCAGTGGGGTGGTGCAGGGTAGAGTGAATTAGCGTAGAATGCAGTGCTGCAGAGTGGGGTGGAGTGGTGCAGAATGGAGTGACCTAGACTTGAGTGGTGAAGAGTGCAGTGGCTAGGAGTAGAAAGGTATAGAGTGGTGTGGTGCAGAGTAAAGTGCTGTGCCGTGGAGTGGTGCAGAATGGAGTGCAGTGGCATAAAGTTAAGTATGCATGGTGTTGTAGTGCACTGCCCTTACAGACAACACATCTTCAATTGAAATGACCATTACATTTACACAATCATACAGTTTTACTGATAAGTCACAATTGTTTTGATTGCATTAAAATATTTGTTTCATACCGCAATTCAGAATTACCAAAAATGCCTTCAATTGTGTCTTCCTGATTCTGTTATATTTTTAAGTATCTGCAAAGTTAATTTACAGACATTTAAATTTTGTTGTGTGATAGAAAAAAATTAACATCCTACAGCCTTCATCCAGAACAACCCCAAGAGCCAGCATAATTGTAACATACATCTTCTCACTTTTAAGCCAAATTAAGAAAGGTAAACACCAAGCTCCCTCGGAAGACAGACTCTGACATTTGACCTCTGTCTTAGAATGCACAGCAAATGTGACAAGATAACAACAAGATAAAAAGGTGTGTTTCAAGAAACTGGTGTAGGGATACAATAAACAAGCAACACTCTATGGGAAGGACAAACTCAGGCTGGACAGCCTACAACAAATGAAGCCAGCAAACAGAAACGAAGCAAATGTGAGTTACAAACCACAAAACCAAAAAGGTAAGCAATGAGCAAAATGCATTCCAATGGAAGCTCAAGAAAGTACCAGCTGTCTGGTAAGCTTCGACATAAAAATTAAAGCTTAGCTTGCTTAATCACCCACTCCAGAATACTGCAATTGCATGATAAATCCTTTACAAATCAAATACTTCAACCCAACTACATACTGAGGGAAATTGTGCCAAACTGAGATGGAGGAAATTCGCCCAACGAATTCTGGATTCAACAACGAGCAGACATGAATAGTCTTTCAGCATGCTAACTAGAAAAAAAAGTGAAGTTTCGTATTCCCTTCTGTACCGAAGTACTTAAACCTCTGCAGGAGCCAGGTGATGAAGGATTACATAAAATCTACCTAATTCAGAAGTCAGAGGCTGCAGAAACACAGAACAAGAGGCCATAACGTGTCACATACCCTTCTCCCCTTCCTCTCAAAGAGGCAACCAAAAGTGTGCTGCAAATACAAGGAGACACTTCTGGCTGAACCCACCATCAAAAATATAATGGGCAGAAAGGGCGATTCAATGCTGTGCCATGGTCTAAAACAGGGGGGGGGGGGGGGGGGAAATCCAGGAGACTCTTTCTATGTATTCTGAGAGTTCTTTATTAACTGCATCTTTCAAGACTTTAGCTGGCATTGGTAATAAAGACATTTGTCTTTTGCTACTTAAAAGTTGCAGGCTCAGTGGTCTGCATCTTCAAGGGATGAGTTATGAAGGTATTTTTCCAAGTTAAGGGGACCACACTGGTTCCCAAGAGCACATATACAAGAAGGTGCAGTACTAACAGAGGAAATGGCCACGCTACAGGTTGGACACTTCGAGGTCGGGTGCTTTGATTACACTCAAGTAAAAGAGCCTGTCAAGCCAGTCAACACCCAGTCAATGGCAAGAATACATTACAGAATGAGTGGAGGGTCACTGCTATTACATTAAAGTTGACTGATGTGACTGTGGGGGAAAGGGGTCCATCATATGTTAACTGCTGCCACATTTTGGGTGTTCAGGAACTTATGGTCTTTTTAAAGATTTTCCCCTGCATCCATCTTTTTCGTATTATTAACAAAGGCCCCTGGGATGCACTAGTTCAAGACGGAGGACGTTTTCCACCCATCAAAGGACGATTCTTTAGTTTCTGTCTCTTTTAAAAGAGCAAAATACCTAAAGTTAATCTCCTCTGCTTAATCTCCACTCCTGCGTACAGGAAAAGAACAAAAAAACATTTTTTAGAGCGCATAGCTACCTCAAAAGAAGCATCTCAGTGTTTGGTACCAATGCCCATCCGCCTTCATACAGTTCTCAAACCCCCACTGCATCCTGATTTGAAGGAAAAAAAAAAAAATGGTTTTAAGTTTTTTTTCTACAACATGTGTTCTGACTGTGCTTGCTCAACTGTTACAGGCAAAAAATGCCACAATTTGGGTGCTAGGTAGCCAAACGACATCACCGCCCATTTGTCTTTTCCTAACTCTGGGAACTATGGCCAACTCTCCCTTGCTGATCTGAGATTCCTCTGTTGTATGTAGGGTCTAACCAACGGTTCTAGGTACTGTGGGCCTTTGCGCTTTCGCTATAAAGCCACAAACAATAAACCATTAAAGGAAGCTTTTTGTCTCACAGGGAGCCAATGGCGTTGTTTAAGCGCGGCCTCAAAGTGGCCATGTCTAGGCAGATTAAAAATAAACCTAGCTGATGCATTCTGCACTCTTTGCAGTCTGATAAGTCTGCCTTGTGTCACTCCAAGGTATAAAACATTGCAACTATCATGACCTAAACCTCTGTCTTCCTGGATTCTACCGGTAGGAAGCACAATATGTTTCTCAGCATTTTCAAGAGTCCAAAACAATTTCCCATCAACACTGAAATTTGGTTGTCAATAGATAATTTATCGTCCACCCAAATGCCAAGATTCTTGACCTTGGGTTCAGCTTCTGAAGCCAGGCCCAATTTCTTGGACCACAAGGCCTATGGCCAAATATTCGCCTGGTTGCCCAGAGTCAAAACCTCTGTTTTATCTGCATTAAGCCTAAGGCAATTTGAGTCCATCCAATTTGCAACCTTCGCAAGGCAGAAGCAGCCATTTGGGTAACCTTTTTCATAGTGTAAATAATAAGCTGCATGTCATCAGCATATAACACAATTGAGAACCCAAAGCTCTCAAAATTACCTCTGCTAGCAGACGCACCTAAACATTTTGGGCTCAAGGAGGAACCCTGCGGCTATCCTTGCTTCAATTGAAGCACCCTTGACTGATGGGGGTTCTGTGCCACCTCAAAGGTGCGCCTTTGCAAAAAAGGCCCATGATAGATTATTGTTGTTGTCTTGTCGTCTTTTTTTAAGATATTCTCTGCGCCAAAGGCACTCTTGCTGTTTACACATAAAAAAAAAATGGAAGCTACTAAATCCTCATTAAACCCCTCAGCAGAGGGTAATTTTCTGTGAAAGGTCCACCTTCCACAAGGAGCAATCCGACCTAATGCTCCAATGTTCCATTTCTCTACTTATGCATCAACTTTATCACTACAATTCTCTAAACTAGGCTGGTAAACCACCAGAGAAAGCCAAAGGGGATATTTATACTAGATACTTTTTCAAATTTAAGGTCTTTGTTTCCTTACATTTCCATTACGACAATATAATTTACTGCAGAATTCACTATCTGTCAATCCAAGATGGCTACCAGCATTTGGATGCAAGTGGGCCACCCTTTTGAACGTGGCTACCAACACACACACCTTATTCCCAGGCTTAGCCTGGTGTGTGGACTGTCAAACAGCTAAGACTGACTGGAATGTCTTGGTCAGCACATTTGATAAACAAAAAGCAAGGGAAATAATCCAAATTTTCTGAATACAAGTTGCAAAAAAATATTTGTGTTGAACTTCCTGAAATATCTTGATGTTGGTGCTTTGGATTTATTACAAAAGGCACCCAGGCTAATTATGACGGTTTCCAACAATCTAGGTTTGCAGCCAGGCCTCCACTACCATGAGATATTGTGGCTCAGAGGTGTGCCTTGGGATGGACCATTCATCAGCACAAGAACTTGTAACCCAATTTCCTTGTCATCGTGTCCAGCTTCTGAAACCCTCACCCTCAAAACCATGACTTAGCACAGAGGCGTATGTCAAACAGCGAATGCAAATTATGGCTAGCAGATGCTATTCTGGCTTGCTCTTTCCACCTTTGGTATCAGAGTTTACAAGGGCAATTACAGAAACTGACAATATAAGGCTCTGAGAGAATCATTTACTTCAATAGTTGCACTGCTTGACCCGCCCTTCGCCTCTTGTGAGTAGAGGCACCAAGTTTGGAAAGGGCCCTCCCTATGAAATCCACAGTGGTCAAAGAGCAGTTGTGATGTTGCTTCTTCTATCCCTGCATTTGGGTCAATGGAGAACCATGACACTGGCCTCCGACATTCAACTCACCACACATTCTTCTAGTTGTGTGATGTAACGGCACGGTGGTTGCTCCAAGATGCAATTGGTTCGTGTATGCTTCAAGCAAAATCAGATATATGTGACTCTTTTACCAAACTATTTGCTTGTACCTTCCAATGAACACAGACATCGAGCATACAAACTCAACTCAAAACTGGGAAATACTAATCAAACTCTCCCTGTAAAGAGTATTCACAGAAAGTCGGGCTTACAGCAAAAACAAAGGCCTGTGGATTAGAGAACAAGTACTGCATTCTGTTAAAGCTGGACCAAACTATATAAAACATGCTGACTGCAGCTCACTCCCCCCTGCATTCAATGCCCCACTATTCAAACACCGCATGACATTTCACGGCCAGTGGTCCCCTCCTCTAAAGAAATCCGCAAGTGAATGGCAGGATAAGAGAATTACTTTCAGGGAAAGCCAAACCCAACCCAGCAGCAAGATGCCAACTTTATACTTAAAAGATTAACAGATTTTGTGCCGCTGCAGTCTGTACACAGCACTGTGGAACAACCTTTAACCTGCTAATAGCCAGTAAGTGCCAAAATTATTAACTTCCGTTTCCAGAAGGACTAGTAATCAACTAGGGGGTTAATTCCATAACCCCTGTGCAACTGGTTCTCCTAACCAGCCAAGGGCTTGGCTTTCAAGGAAAAGGTTCAGGTTGGCGCTTCACCTCTTTCTTTTGTTTGTATATTTATTTTTCCTAGTTTTTCATTATAGGTCATGGTATATTATATAGAGTTTACAACTAATCTACTACCTCACAATTACAACCAGTCTTTAGCTTATTCACGTATATAGTAAAGTCCGCTGTACAATGGCTATTGTAGTTGTTCACGTGTGTCAACAGCTCCACAGAAAAGCTAGAAGGTCCACAGTGCAGAGGGAGACCAGAGGCAAATAAATAGTCTTATTAAAACCTAACATATACACCTGAGAATTACCAAGGCTGGTCTGAAAGTGCACTTGTTAACGCAGAAGTTACTAATGAAATTATTCATGAATATTCATGTATTCAGAGTGTCGAAATCGCATAGAAAATGTAATAACGTTGGGAAAAATAATGCACGCATTTGAAGGTGCACCCACCAGAGTGGCCACCAGTGTTGACGAAGTGTACTTATTAATTGTGTGTGACAATTACCGACTCCAATTGATTGCTAATGTTATGTTGATTGCTAATGTTATTGATTGTTATTGGTTATTGATCTGTGCATGTACGGGATATATTGTGGGAAAACCTCGAAGCGAGTCAAAAGGTTCAACAAACTATTCGTGTCTCCTTGTAAGTTTACTTATTAAGGTCCGGAAGTTACTAATGAAATTATTAATGAATATTCATGTATACTGAGTGTCGAATTCGCACAGAAAATGTAATAACGTAGGGAAAAATAATGCACACATTTGAAGGTGTGGCCACCAGTGTTCACAAAGTGTACTTATTAATGTCTTATTAATATGAAATGTCGAGCAAATGCTTGATTAATGTAGTAATATGTTATATTAAGGGTTATGTATTATGTATTAGCTTTATTTATTGTAGGCCTTAACTTAGTGGGGTCTCGGCCTAGTTGCACAGCCTCATGTCAAGCTGCATTTCTTAGGCGTTTAATAAAATGTTTGTAGCTGAAGTCTTTCTCATGAGAAACTGCTTGCTAAGAAATGATGTACTTGCTAGTGCAACAATGTTTAATGTAATGTGTGTGAGACTAACTTTCTCAGGAGAAGACAAAGAATTCACTGACTGGAGTATACAATATTGTTACCTGATGAGCGCTATGATGGGAACGGAAGAGAACCAATCATCAACATGTGAACTATGTACTAGTAGAAGTATAGATTTGAAGTTTAGTTTCATTGGACTAAATGCAAACATGCGATTCTTGAACCAATTAGGATGTGGGAAGTAGTTTTAGGAAATCTAACTTAGCCGGACTGCACCAGGTGTGCCATTCTCCCCATTATTCTTGAGAGTATAGGCCATTTTTGCCCTTTTTCCGCCTTGAGAAGAGACATGCTTAACTTTATTGCTTAAAGAGACTTTGCCTTTTCTGAACTTTGATGCTGAATCCTGATGCCTCGCTGAATAGACTGATGTCCTGTTGACAAAGACGGTCACAGCTTGCTGAGTCTTATTGAGGACAGGTATACCCTGACATTACTGAGTGATAGGTCTATTTGCTTTTATTCGTAGGTACTAACCACTATTTTAATAGAGAAATAGCTAGATGATTTCAAACTTTTTGTTAACTAAATTGTTTTGCATGAAGCCCAAACATGATATTCTAATCGGATGTTAGGGTTCACACTGCTGAAGTTTGCTATATGTAGTAACAGCTGATGTCTTTTCTTTGCTGAATCTAAATGTATGTAATTTAGTTTGCACAGTTATTCTTACTATTAATCTGTACTGTAACTTTAGAATGTGTAGCCTTGATTAGACTGCAATTCTTTCGCCGCTTTGGACAGCCAGTATTATTTTTGTATGTTTATCATTTGATTTTGAGATGTAGTTACATAGCATTATCATTGTTAATATATGCAAATAAACATTTTAACTTGTACATAAAGGTGTGGTTATTCATGACTGCAAGGTCATGGTGTGTGACAATTACTGACTCCAATTGATTGCTAATGATATTTATCGTTATTGGTCTGTGCATGTGCGGGATACATTGTGGGGAAACCTCGAAGCGAGTCAAAAGTTACATCAACCTATTCGCAACTCCTTTTAAGTTTACTTATTAAGGTCCAACGCGCTAACACACTCATTATCTGTATGCAGATTTGCCATTACTAAGCTGGTTAGGACTTTTAAGACCTATTATCTAACTGCAGATTTTGCAGCTTCCTGCCTGGGTTCGGATGCATCTCAGATGGTCTTCCTCTGACCTGACTCCAAAGTTGGCATTGCAGACCCACGTACATACTAACCCGATCACAGTTTGGTCGCTACTCATGGATGTGTGCATTGAGACACTACTCATTCCAAATGGGACACTACGCATGGGTGAGCACATAATACCCTCATCCCAGGTGGGATGCTCCTGTGGGTGAGTACCTACGACTATGACCCCAACTGCGGTATCTACATACTACTGGTTCTAGTTGGGAAGCTACTCACTGGTGTGTACATACGACTCTGATTCTAGTTTGAGCGTGACTCGCAAGGTTAATAAAACCTCATGATAGAGTAGAACACAAAAAATGAAAACCAGGGCCATTTCCGGTCAGCCACAGCAGTGGTTTCGTAGTCCAGACAGTGTCCCCAGTATGAATACTATTAGTATTTTGCATAATGACATTCCCAGGCAGTAGCATTCTCCAAACGCTTAAGTACTTCTAATACAGGGCCGAAAACCGGTGGGGAGGCAGAAATTCCTCTAAACGCAGCTCACGGCTTTCCTACTTCAGCTGGAGACACTGAAGAGAAAGATACCATAATATGCTCAAACACTTTCACAAACTTGTCACTTCATAAGGCTTCAGAGTTCTTCACTTGTTTCTATTTAGACACAACTGGTTATTCATTCAATGACACATATAGAACCTAGCACCATGTAAAAAAAAAAAAAAAAAAAAGTTGTGGCCCAAGCCGAGCTTTCGTGTGGCTTCTGCTTGCTATCCACCTTTTTAACCTATCGAGCCAAGAAAAAAAGCGAATACTAGACCTTGATGTAAAACAGGAGATACCCTCTTAAACCTGGGATCAATCCTACCTTCCATGCATGACCAAAATGTGTGAGGTGAGACAGATTTTATTTCACCATGCCTACTTTTTCCTTCATTAGTGCATATGAGAGAGCCTTGAAATACTTGCATTAAGGATGTACACAGAGACATCTTGTGTGTTTAATTTAGTAAACTATGTTGTTGTTTCGCGTGTGATAGCAATTTAGGCCAAATATGATGCGCATGTGACAACTGACTTTCCTCTTGGCTCCTAATGGGAGGGTGGGAGGGACATCAATCTTTACTGATTCATATTTAAAACTAACACTTTAAATAAATACTTCTCAGGGCAGTGATATAATCAGATGTAATGAGGTGAAACGGTTCCACATGTTAAAGAAATACACTTTTTTGAATTTTGAAGAAGCATCTTTTTTTTTTCTTACATGGTGTTTGTTGCACGTTTACATGCCAAGCATTTTCTTGGCTCGTGCACATTCTCAGAGTGAAGCCAGACCCTTGGCTCGGTTCTGGCTTGGATGTCCCTTCTAATTTGAATGCTCGCCCACCTCTATGTAATACTTCCGCCAAAATGGAGTACGAGCAGCAAACAGCATCGAGCAAGACCATTCTAGGATCTGAAGTTCAGTACAAGGTGAGGAGAGGATCAGATACTGAAAACAAGGGCTACAGCGTTTTATGCCCCAGGTTTTAATGGGGTTGGGAGGAGAAAAGATATACAATGTATGTGGAGGGTTGGAGTATTCCTTCTCCAGAGGGCATGGGCACCTTCTGGTTGTTCTCAGAAGGAAAACTGAACTGTTTTCTTTCTCGCTGTGCACTCCAGCACTGTTGTCACAAGTCCATTGAATATCAATGGGTGGTAGGAGAATTCTTTATTTTTAGGTCTTACCTACCAGACCACTTTTAACTGTTGCAAGAGCCTTTGTGCATTATACCAAGAACTTAGTGGTCTTACAGTCAAGACTGCTGCTTCCGCTGGTTGGCTTTACTGTCACTCATTTGCTTAATTCTTATTCGATGGCTTGCTTTCCTATTCTTGTGTTTGTCCCTCTCCAGGAGCATAGCCTCTTTACCATCTTTTTAATTGGTTCACTTATTTCACTCTGCTGGTCACTTTTAGAAACCTCCTTTTTTGCTTTTTTTGGATAAGAAGAGTGCATGTTTTCTAGCTCTTTACCCCCTCAAACATCCACCACTGAACTCAGCACTGGTTTCTCGCTCTTGCGCTTTTCCCCATGACCCCCATGTTGCTCTCTCTCTGGTACAGGCCTTCCACCTTTTACCCGACCTGGCTTTATTTTTATTTTCTCCCCTACCCCACTTCCCATTCATCATTCCTCTGTTGCTTTGACTGCCCCCCCAGTCTTATTTACATTTTTTTGGGGGGTTGATCAGGCAGCTAGTGAGATTTCCTTTTTTTGAACTTACAAATATATCATGGATCAGTAAATAAGAAAAAATTGCACCAGTGTCTTTTTGTACACGTGCGCTGGTGTGATGACGGATGCACAAGTATACGTCATCCCGCATGCATTTGCGTATGGACTGACATGGCCAGGGGCTGAGTCATCGTTTCCTTTCCTTTTTTTTTTTTTTAAATTGTGTTTTGGCCAGTGCTGCACTACATTGACAAACGGCATTGGCAAAGCCAATAGGTGCAAAATCCATGACCTAGTGCAGTGGTTCCCAATCTTTTGACTTCTGTGGACCCACACTATCAGTACTGGAACCTGGGGACCCTCACTGAACCATTATTGGAATCTGGGGACCCCCCCCCAAATGAGTCATTACTGTAAACTGGGGACCTAATCTGTTAATATATTTATAATTTCCAATCAGTCGTGGACCCCCCTGAGGAGGCTTTGTGGACCCCAGGGTTCCCCAGACCACAGGATGGGAACCACTGACCTGGTGGCTTTGTGAATGCTTGTTTTCTGTGACAGCAGGCAAACGTTATAGTATATGTTTATCTTTATTCTTTTGTTTCCAATGAGAAGTACAGACATTAAAAATATTTCTTTTTTTCTTCTAGAAGTCTTGAAATATGTATAGTAAAATGCCTATTGCTCAAGGTGTTTTTTTTCCCCAACCCAACTTGAGCACTGCAACCCACAAAAACATCAGTCTACGCTGCCCTTACCGTAGGCAATTTCTTTGCTGGTGTGTTAATAACTTGGGGGCAGTCTAACGAATCTGCACTAATAGTAAAACACTGCTAGATTTACTTGATAGCAAGTAAGGTTTTTAAGGACGTAAACATGCATGAGAAAGGCTGGACATCAACGTGGCATTCAAACCAACAACACACAGCAAGCATGAAGGGGAGACAGATGGACGAAATAATAGAAATCACCTCGCAAGTGTTTAAAACCGAGGAGCTTCATGGCTAGGACTTCACATAAGGAGCTATTTTCAGGACACAGCCAAGTGTGACGCTTTATTCAGCTTTAATTCTGGAAAACTCCATGACCTCCCTCCTAAATTTGAAAAAAAATGGAGCACAACTTTTTTTCCTTTGATTGCATCACCACAGGGGGCATCTTTAGCTAGGCATTGTAAAAGTTTTTCATCAATTCACAGCCAGCCATCCAGGAATTTTCTCACAGTCGTCTACAACAAAAGTCATGGAAGTCACTGATTGCATGGTTAGGCCTGAATGCCATCTGAGTAGAAGCTGTAGCAAACCTGCGTTCTCGCCCAGCGCACAAAAGAAAAAAGAAAAAAAACAATTCTGCCACAGTGGCCTGAATTATTACCAATCACGCATATGCAGACCAATAATTTCACACAATCTCAATCTTGTGGAAGAAGAATTCACCTGCAAGGAAAAAGAGTTTAACTGTATTTCTGTGTAGTAAAAAGGCATCCAATCCTGAAAGAAAGTTTGCTGATTTCCACCCAAAAGAGTTCTAAGCAAGTTATCAAATTACAGATGTTGCACTAAAGCATGGAAGAAACATTAGATACTCATGATACAGCTGCAGGATTGGATTACACGAGATATTAAAGTTCTTGAGCAGTGACATAAAAAGAAAAAGCTGCACAAAAGGAAAAGAACAATCACACCTTCGCCTCAAAAACACAAAAATGTACTGTTTGCTAGTAATGACCACATGGAAGGCCAAGAGCAAACAGACAGTTTACAAACAGCCATTTAAACTCATTGGACAGATTTCAAATTGCATGTTATATTCTGTATAAGGAACACCAAATACTTTTGGCACAACGAAAGTGGTAATTTACAGCAGGTATTGTTCCTGCTGTTACACTGGAGCCAAAGAAAATCAAAGAGGACCAACTGAGCCAATTTCTGGTACAAACTCTAAGATTTAGACTCTCTGGCACTGAACACATTAGCCGGCACAGTTGTATACCTGTTTGTTCTATATTCTCAAAGGCATGTATCGCGACGTTCAATGGCAAATAACGGGCCACATGCATGGCAGTAGCTTTACATTATGAAAATTGTATATACTTTTTAATGATCGAATACAAATAATCTGGAAAATGAAATTCAAGCTTACTGACCAGCTGTGAAGAAATCCACCAATTTCAGACATACGTATGACCATGCACTTGTAACTTGGTTATTCAGACAACATGCTTTGACGAAATATATAGTTTCCTTAAAGTGTGTGAAAATGTGGGCTAGTCTTTCCCCAAAAAGTAACAGCAGAATTAAACCGTCAAATTTAAATCTACAAAACAAAGATGTAGGAGCATGAAATTATGAAACCATTTTAGGGGAACTTTAGTAAATTACAGTGTTGACAACTCATTACCCATTTCCCCATCTCTAACCGAAGGCCAATATTAAAGAAAATAAAAAAGGTAACATATATAAAAAAAAAAATCATTAACCTTTGTTTTTTTACTACAAAGACTATATATATATATATATGTATATGGTCCAGTCGAAGGCATAACACCAAAATGCGTCACCCAGAATTTCCCTATTCCCCTTGCACTGATTGCACTTAATGGAGGAATTAATTGAACAAAAATAAAACTAAATTGAAAATCAAGGACGAGTCCGCAGTGCGGTGTTTCTGCCCTGGAGGCAGGACGGAAGTTAATGAATATATAAATATACACATACACACACAGTGAGGAACCGGGGTGCATTATTGTGTGTGTTTGTGTGACCTCATTGTGTAATACACCAATTTCTCCCCACTTTTGATCCAGTAGGTTTTGTCTGTAAAACCCTCAGCTCAGCCCTGCCACTGAGCAGCAAGGCTTGCATTGGGGATCAAGTGTTAAGCAGTTAAACATCAACAAAACAATTGAAGCAAAAAAAAAAAAAAAAAAACAATAAGACAATGCATTCAAGAAATCTGACACCAATTTTTAAAAATAGAGTATTTTAAAAAAAACATTGAGATACTAGACAAAAGAGATACATTGGAGGGTTCTGAAGATTTATATTTTCCAAACAGTAATAAATCAAAGAAATTTCACTCAACCGCGAACAAGCCTTGGCAAAGTCAATGAACTGGACACTTCTGACTTGAGTTACATGTTGAGCTCAATCGGGCAAGTTGTTTGATACCTTGGAGTGCCTACTCTGGTTGCCCCATTCAGGAGTTAGCACAGCTGAGAGGTCATTGTTTAAATCTGTGCTCCCCAATTGGATGACAAAGTATTTCCACAGAAAAAAATGTATTTTTGCGTGTTTTACTGTCAGGACACGCAAAGTACATGCACTGCTTGTGTCGTATGTTGCACCCTGCCTTTAGGGCTCCGTAGGCTTGCCAGAGAGGTGACTTAAACATGTGTAGGTGAAGTGGGGCCATTGCCATTGCTGTCAATAGCAAAGTAGGGCAAGTAGTGCATGACTGCTCTACCAGTGTGCAGTGGTGGACTGGCTTTACTTGGGAGACCTCCAAAGCGGTACAATCGGTGCTGCAAGCCCTGTAACATCCTTCTAACTTACTAGCACTGGGTACCATTTACTAAGAACTTACAGGTAAGTCAGCCATTTCCAGTCGGGTACATCCAATTCGACATACACTTTAGGGTCAGGCACTAAGGTCTGGTTGGCAGGGCTCAGTACTCTCAGAGTCAAAAAACCACCAGCATCAGTCAAAAAGCTTGGGAATTAACATATCTATCATATATATATATATATATATATATATATATATATATATATATATACACATATATACACACACACACACACATACAATTTTTTTAAAACAATCGGGGTATCAGATAATTGCCCGTTGTTAATTCTCAAAACACTGATACCCAACCAGATCCGGTAAACAGTTCCAATTCTCACCAAAGATTTAAAAAAAAAAAAAAAAAAAAAAAAAAAAAAAAAAAACTTTACCAAAGCCATGATCTAGGTACAGCCAAATTGCTGGTTTATACACTTTGTCAGTGCCATGCTTAAGAACGATGTGATATTTATATTTTTGGGGGGCATTGCCAAGTACCAGCATCACCTTCCTATTGTTACTATATTTATACAAGCCTTTGCTGAATTTTGATTGCTGAAGATTTATAGGTTCTAGGAGAATACTTTCTGGTCCAGGCACCAATAACTTCATCATACATATCTCCTTCTTGATTGAGCAACCACATAAAAGGACACTTTGCTGGTTCTTGAATGCATATGTTAGATTTCTCCACTGATGCCTTACACAACATCCCTTCCAACTCCCTGCTCGTCCTGCCCTATGCTGGCATGAACACTTGTGGTTTTAGCTGATGATAACCTGTACAACACCATAGATACTTCCGAGCCAAGACTACTGACTGTTTCATCATAGTAAAGCTACGCCTGAAAGCACATGATAATCATGTAGCCATCAGAAGATCTTCCAGCAAAGTGAACCATGGCACAGAAGCTCTATGTTGTAGAAGCCCTTCAAAATCAGGCCAATTGGTTGAGCATTTAGTAAGACCTGGATTTGAGAGAATAATTTATGGGTGCAAGCAGGATTAAAAGAATTTAAGACAGTGTGCTGTTTAATTTGCCGTACCTACTGTCTCAATTAAAGCTTGGTCTTTGCTTGGCAGAGCCAAGAAACTGATGATGATGCATGGGGCATTAAGGTAGATGGACAGAGATCTCTGAACATGACGGACATGGCACATAGTTTTCCTCGGCTAAAAGAATGCACTTCCTTAACCTCCTAAACCAATGAGATGCACCATTTTCAGGGCCACAACAGTGATACTGCTAGCGCAGCTGGTTCGAGTTGTGATTTGCACTCTTAGAGTACATCCGTTGTCCAGATCAATCAACTGCTTTGTCAGGATCAGAGTCTCTGGTGGTCTTGTTGCTGGTGAATATTCCATCAATTCAAAGTCTCTTTCAACCAGTGCAGTCTCCTCAGAATTTCTGACGTGGCAGGAAATAGGTCTGTCAAGTCCTACCAAGGTCCCACACAGCTACATGCATACCAAAGTCACCTCAGACTTAGTCTCAGTCCTCTGTTATACCTCAAGCAGCTGCGGTGCTTAAAAAATAACAAGTGACACCGCAATATCCAAAGGGAGTCAGGCAAGAAAATTGGCTACGGACAGGAGGAGCGTCTTTGGGCGGAGCCTTGCATTGGTGTCTTTTGATGGGCACTTTGACCCTATGGCCAATCTCAAGCAAGTTGCACATATTGCAGCGAATCTGTTGCACAGCCCCACCTCAAGCACAAAGGTCAAGTGGTCTGCAGCAGGACAGTGCCTGACACCACCCTTCCTGTACACAGACTCCCAGGGATAAGAGCAATCGGGCATTAACTTAAACTTTCTGTCTATAGGATCTGCTACCTTGCCAGGTGAAGCTTTGTTTCGTTTCACTGCTCTGAGTTTTGCTTCTCCGGTTTTGTGCCGTCTGAAGAATGCTACCGTTTAAAAGTTAAACAAGAAAGTTGTAGCAGAGGCACAGGAGGAGATGAAGTTCCGATCCTCGTGGTAGACAGGAGATACAGACCAAGGGAGGAAAGTAACAATGTAGGCACAGTTGTAAGGGAGTGAGACCTGGGTCAGAAGAACACAGGATGTGGGACAGTGCCTGGCTGTTGTGAGGCAATCTGAGAGCGAAGCTGTAAGCGACAAAACTGGAAGCAACTTAATTGGGAAAAAAAGATGTGTATACCACCAGCTTGCAGATCTCTTAAAGAGATTTTCGTGTGTTTATATTTTTGTGCATTAACAACATTTTCACACTTGAATAAACATGTACATTCTGATATTGTACTGTTGGTTTTGAAAAATTCTCTGTATGTGTAAAGCTATGTTTTCCTGACACGTGTTAACTAGGCCTTAAGTCAGGTATAAACACCATCTTGTCCAAGATGGGAGTCACCTTTATCACTCATTCACCCCCCCCCCCCCCCCACGTCCCTCACAGGTTCTACAGCACACAGTCAAGCTGAAATGTACTTGTTTACTTCCACTGTCAGTGTTTATACTGCTCTTGATTTTGTTTCCCCAACTCAGTCAGAAACGGCAACTTCAACCTCAAGGTCCTTCCGCTGGTTCAATGTGCTCTAATTATTCATATAACATGTTCCTGTTCATGTATCTAGTTGGTTGTTGCATATCTGGACAACATTAGCATAAAGGAAAGAAAATAATTATTCATGCTGTGGGATAGTACTAAGGATTTATGGTGATATGACAATTATTTTTCACGGACTCGAATTTGCTCATTAAATTATACATTTGTTCAAAACAGTGATTCTGTGATTAAACAAATCTAGATTTTGGAGCCGGAACAGACTTTGCTGTTCTACTAGGGATGCTGTCCATTACGCCCCATGAAACTGAGGTTTAAGGCGGTCTCCTCTACTGCAAAAGTGGGCATTCTGTTTGAGGTGAGTATTGGCCTGTTTAAAATTTCAGGCTAGCCAGTGCCGACAGAAGAAAGTCCAGCTAAAGCTGAAGACAGGGTGCAAGCGAGAGTCCATTCACGGCACCCTAAACAGGGAGGCCTACAACTGCATTATAGGAGTAACTTTTCCTTGTTTACATAAGGGCAGTGGCATAACACAAAATAATGGGCCCAAGCAGAGTGTAATAAAGGGCTTTGAAAAAGTCTCCAATATCTCACAAATATTCATAGGCTTTATGTGGCCCCGTGAAGGTTTGTGGCTAGCCATCCGCCAAGGGGGTATGTGTTACTACGTTGCATTAGGATAACTATTATGCAAATCTGAATGGTTAGGGTTACAAAACAAGGATGGAGGCTGAGCGGGAGGGAGGGAGTAGAAGATGGAGGAGATGGACAAGGTTGTATGTTTGTGAGGGCTGTCTGGAGGGTGGGGGGCGTTTGCCCAAATCAGACCCCACAATCTAACTCCAGGATGTATGCGACACCCTGGGAGGGGGTTGAGTGACAGTATGAACTCTGTTGTCAGTGTGTGGATGGATGGTCAGAAGCCCCTGTGGGAACACCTGAGAGACGTGCCTCAAGGGCAGGTGAAACCAAGGGCCTCCAACCCACAAAGAGGGCCCTGTTCTCTCCTGGGCGGACTTTCAGCTTTAATTCCACAAGCGCCACTTCCGCTCCCAGTCCCACCAGAGCACACTGAGGGGCCTGCCAAGCTTTTTAATGGAAAACACTTATTATTTGAACGAAAGCCATTGTATTCCAAGCTCCTTAAAAATTAGTTGCACTCGCACTGCGATAACCTCGACCGCCTCTGAAACACCTTTAACGACAACACCTTCCGTTTCACAAAACAGCTCGGATTTTTTTTTTCTCCAATGGACCCATAAAAGTAGAGCTACAAAAACACAAGTGGTTTAAAAAGTCCCGCTTAAGTTTAACAAGGAAAGAAATCTATTAAACTTTGTCGTTTTCATTGCAGTACAACAAGTTGCCACCTTCAGGACAAGCAGATGTTTGCAAGAATTAAATCTGTGTTCACTTCAAAGCAGGACTTCCTAGCCTTGGACTAATCGGCTTGAAAGAGACAGCTGGTTCCCATAAAACACACTCAAAATAAATGCTTCATGTTTAATTAGCAGGCCTTCCAAGCTGCACTCGGCACCAGAGCGCGTGGAGTTGCAATCTTCTGAGCAGAACAAACAAGCCCTGTTGCTTTTAGCAATTATTAAACTAAGACGTAAAAACGCCAATGTCGCAGGTTAATTCCTGAGGATAACATGGTCTCCTGACGCTAACAAGATACTAGTAGGTTTTTCACCTACTAGTATGCACGTTTGTTCTGCAGGGAGTAGTAGAGCTCAGTCAAGGGAGTAGCAGAATGTAACAAGCCTTTGCAATGCAATAGGTCTCGCACATTTTGAACAATTGATACCGTATGACAACAGCGCTCATGGGACAAAAAAAAAAAAAAAAAAAAAAACAGCAAGTGGAAACTGAGAAAAGACGATTTAACAAAATAAAATAGAGTTAGCCTTTAAAAAAAACCAAAAAAATTAGCAATTTTGTTTGTCCGGCTAGGCACGTTTTTGAAGTCACAAGCCTTCTGCTTGTGGGCCCTGGAAGTTAGAATAAAATAGTACCTCGATCACGTCGGGAGGAACAGACGCGCACTAATTAAATTGAAATTATTTAGTGTTTAATCCCTGCTCCACCCAGAGGAGCGGAAATGATGCCAGAATGCGTTGATGAATTACGAGGCTGCAAAGAAGAGTGCCACCCAGACCAACAAATGGTGAGCAACTGGCGGGCCTCAAGCACTGTACTCAACACAAGGGTGTCTCGCAAGTACTCGCAGGCTCCACCCTAAAAAGTGCCCTTCCTTAACTCTAAGACAATTGCCATTCACTATAGGAGAGATGAGCCCATGCGTAAACATATTTTCTTTCACCTTCATAAATTTAATACTTGTGACCACAACAGTGAGAAGAAACTCAGAATAGTGCAGATTTCAATGATAAAATATTTACTTTTTTAATGTTTGATTTTTCGTCTGTCCCTCTCTATATGTAATCCCAAACAAATTAATATCATGCGGTTTCATAACTTTTACACTCAATGAGACATCTTACTACTGCTTTGTCTCTCTGTTCTGTGAGACTTTGCATCTAAATGTAACACCATCCTCCAAAAAGGGTTATTTTGCTCTAAATGTGTTTTTTCATTTAAGTATGTGTCATACCCCACCAAATAATGGACCATGCTGAATGCTACAATGTGAAAGCGTTTGTTGTACAGAGGTAATACATCAGGAAAAAAAACGAACTGTAAAAGCTGCAGCGAAGAACAAGATGCATGGAAGAAGGGGAAAGGACTGTTAAGCATTGATAAAGGCAAGTCTAATGTTCATGTCTACATGTTTGCTTCTCTTTTCTTACTAAAATGTAATAAAGTTTATTTAATTTAAAAAAAAAATCTCAGTCCTCCGGAGGATGTTGCCCCAAGGATGATACATTACATAAATGTGATTTTGTTTCTTCTACAAGTTTTGCAGAGTTTAGCAGCACCATCAGAGATTTTGCACCTAAATGTGTTTTTTCCACTAAAGGCCTTCATAAGGAGTGGCTCGGCTCAGCACTACTGATTTGTTTAAAAACAAAAACAAAAAAAAACTCACCGTAGCTGAAATAAATGAAATGTTTCCATACTATATCTTTGTTGTAACAGTTATTAGGACGTTACTCCCATTCCATGTGACCTAAAAGGGGACTCATTTGTGATAGCACTCGGTAGTACTGATTCCTCCCTGTCAGTAAATCCGAGCGCAGTACTACCAATAGTAGATTACGGGCCATCCATAACAGAGGCGTAAATGTGATTTGTGCTTCTAAAAGGGTTTTGTTACTCCGGATGTCTCAAAATCGCCATTTTGCACCTAATGGATTTTGATCCTAAAAAGGATAACACAGCGTTGTAGTCTGACTGTTGCCTATTGGCTAATGAATCATTACTCAGCCTCCCTAGAGAGTGCTTCCCAATGGAGTGTATGGACAGCGAAGAAAAGTTCACCCACTGCAGAGGATGCACATTTGTCCTCCTAAAGAGGCTTTCACACTAACACACATATTGATTAAAGGGTGAGCGTGTACCTTAATTCAATTTTGCAACTACAGGTTGTTTTACAAGTAAATGTGATATCTGCCTCTAAACATACCATGGGTCATTCCACGTGGCAGTGTGCTGTCATCCAAGTGTGAGGTCATAGTGATGCACACTTTTTACATCCAATGGGGATCTCAGTACCAAATGTTCTCTTCATACTGAGGGGTGCCCAGGGTTGGATGGCGGGGCTGTTGCATACAGAATCTGCTTCTCAAGATTAATAGCCTCCAGAATACTTTTCATGTGATTTGATAATGTCAACAAACCTAAAACAAACATAACTTTGGATAATATGATTGTTTAGACATCTGAGAGATTCTTTAACACCCCATCTAGCCCTCCTTTAAATACCACAAACCAAGTCCAAGTGGCCAACCGGGAAACATTTATCTGTGCTAAATATTATAGTCTCAGACTTGACTTCATTAAAATTAAAACTGACCTTTTCTTTTTTGCCATGAATATAGCCTTCTAGGCTGATACTCTGTACTTTTTCTCTTTTTTCGTAGTTTTTAAAGATCACACATATCTCTTAAAGAAAAATGTATAATCTTAAATTACAGTAATGGGATATCAACCTCCATCACCACATTATATGATAGAATCTTTTAGGAACTTCAGGTTTATCATAACTAATGACATTAACACTGATACTACCTACACCTGTTATCTCTAGTTCATATCGCCTCATTATTACTAGGAGTGTACGAAATTCACATACTTTGCTATTGCTCAATTATGCGAAAACGCTGGTAAAATTACATATAATTATGCAAAGTGCAAATCCGCTATTTTCCATTGTTGTAGCACGAAGTGCATCCCTGCATCAATTTTTGATACAAGGACACATTTAAAGCTTAAAATAAAGTGTAAAAAAAAAAAAAAAAAAAGAAAAGCAATGCGAACAATGGACCATTAAGTTCTGTTGTTCAGATGCTTTTGTAATAAATTCTTTCGCAGCAAATAGTGGTTAATTAAGCAAAGTGGCATACTTGAGAAATTCTGCAAAATATGATGTTTCCAAGATTACACCAGTGTAACTTAAATTTCGCCCAGGCCAAATTATTACCTACACATGGCACTAAGAGAATTAAAAAACATACAGCAAAATGCCCACGTAAATCAAGGAAGTCTGGACCACAACGTGGAACTAAGCTATCCCTACACTAACAGAGTAAAATACAGTCAAGGGCCAAACCCACAATTGTCCCGGTAGCCACGCTCCAAGGATAAAAGGATGCTGTATCAACCAACGTCCCAGTCCAGTGCAGCTACACCAAAACGGCACACAAACCAACTTCCCACAGAAGGACTTGACCACCTATAAGGCATGTGTCACATGGGAAGTGTGATAATTTGCCTTATTTATTACAACCATAATTTATTACAGCCACTTACAACTAACCAGAGCAAAAACCTCTTACCCACATTCCAAAACAGACTGCTTGACATCATTCTGAAGCTGTATCACCTCCATGAGATGATGCATAATCTGCAAACCACACTCTCCATCTCTCTCCGACAAGCACTTCCATCGCACGGACCGCTGTACTACCCCGCTCCCTACTATACTCCATCTGACGCACAGCTAAATGCTAGGGAGCATTCCCCCATGCACATAAACTTCTAACGTACCCCACAAACCTGCATACCGTGAACAAACTTCTCAAAACCACAATTTCGAAAGCTAGACATCTTAAATAAATTTTAAAAAATCGATATGCACTAGCAACATAAGGATAATCACATCCTCTCAACCAGTGACTCTTCTCCTATTCATCACATCAAAGTTTCTGTTCTAAATTTAGGTCGCCCCACCCCCAGGAATCCCCACGAGCGCAACTGTATCCACGTCTCTCTAACTGGCTTGGTCAGAACACTTAATTGTTTTCCAAAATTCCTGGCCATAGTGCTCTCTCCCCATGCTAAACTGAAAGTCAAAATGTCAACGTCTAGAGCCCTCTAACATATTCACAAGCATAGGCAAAGCCAACACGTCTGGCTTTAATGATCTAATGCAGTGGTTTCCAACCTTTTGACTTCTATGGACCCCCACTTTATCAGTACTGGAGCCCAGGGACCCCCTGAATCATTATTGGAATCCAGGGACCCCCACTAAGCTATTACTGAAAGCTGGGGACCTAACTTGTTAATATTATTTAATTTACTAAGCAGTCGCGGCCCCCTCGAGGAGGCTTTGCGGACCCACAGGGGTCCCTGGACCACAGGTTGGGAACCACTGATCTAGTGAATACAACAGAGGTACCCCCAAATACACTCAGAACGTGTGCCGTTTCTCTAGTCAAAGTCTCTTTCTCTGTCTGGGTACAGACAAGGCTAGGCTTGTTGTTTTTATCAACGAAGTAAAAACACTGGCTGAGTCTGTAATTGCTTCCTTTTCTTAGTTTCCCATTTTTTTCTATACCTAATGCGTTAACTGCTCCCATCACCCTGGTCAGCATACATTAAGTACTTTTAGTGTTAAAATATCGATCTGAACTTCATTAATTTTCAACCTCATTTTTTTGGGGGGGGATATTTTCCCTATCAACTTGTTCTCAGACCAAACCGACAGGTCATCAGTCAAGAGCACAAAAGACCAGCAGGGGAGCAGTGATGAAACATACCATACTGCAATACAAATAATCAGAACTATAGCTACCTCTGCTCAAAGCCAAAGCCTGCATGATAAGCTTGCCCCTGCCTTTTACATTCCTTAAGATTTAAGCACAAACCAGCTGTTAAAGCCACTAAGCCTATTTCAAACAAAAGTTAAACAGTGGCTTAGGCAACAATTGGGAGTCAAAAATTGTTTTACCCAGAATAACACATTTGAAGTTGTCTGCCCTGCTTAGTAGTTTTGCTGTTGACCCTCTACACTACACAATATTAGTCAGACAAGCTAAATACTTAATGTGACTGGTCTTTGATGGAGGCAGGTTGTCAGCGAAGGTACATAGATGCTGTCCTCTGGGTGGTTTATTTTGACGGACAAAGCAGGTCTTTCAGGGGAACTCTAACCATGTTCAGAGAGGGTGTGGAGACGAGGAGGCGCTATAACACTCATTACATCAAGTAGTGTAGCAACAGTCCTCAAGTAATGTAGACCTCTGGCACTTTAGAACACCTGTACCCATCTCATTTAAAGTCATTACTGCTACACTTGTGGTTGTACTCGTATGGAAGCAAGTTAGATCCTTCAGCACTGTTCAAAGTTACATTCATGGTACATTTTAGTCAAGCTCTGCAGTTTGCACAATTAGGTGGCTGCACCCTCCTCTGGAGTAGCATCAAGCGAAGTCCTTGCATCTGCAATCTGTCTTTCCTCATGCGGTTGGAACACTAGTCTGGTCTTGTAGCTCGATGATTTTATTTCCTGACCCCTGCATCATGAACATAAGTCCCCTTGGCTTTATAACTCACTCGGTAACTTAAAGCTTTCATGGAATGAGGCATCTTGAATGTCTGTTCAGGAACTCGAAAAACAACAGAATACCAAAGAACACAGGCCTCTGTGATTGATGGAAAGAAAAACATCAGGGGCTGCTGATGCTATGGTCTTAAACCTAAAGAGGCCAGTGAAGCCATGAAAGGATAGGACAGAGGTAGGGAAAGCTTAACAGCAGGAATACAGATGTTACTTTACATCACAAGTACAGGCTATAGCGGGTACCAATTCTGGAAGCCCTGAAATCAGGCTTAGGGTCAGCCAAAGACATGAGATCTTCAACAGGCTTCCAGAGGAGGAAAGAGATCCTCATAAGAAAATAGGCTTCTAGAGTCGAAAGGGCATTCCCTTAAGCAACCACCAAGCTTGGTCTGTTTTGGCTGTAAGAATACAGAAAAGGCAACACATTATGCTAAAGGTTTGTTTACAATGAATTGGAAAGAAATGGAATCCTTGGCGAACAATAGGCATACCCCTTAAGCTCTTAAGTCATACGGCCTCTAATAGGCAACTTAACATGTCCACTGAGACCTCAATAACACATTTAAAGACCAAGGCTTGCTCGACAGTAGATTCTCTTGTGCTCCGTGCACATCTTCCACAACAAGCTCAAGCTCCTTCCCATATTATGGCACTTGCAGAATGCCGATGATTCAAAGGGCATCAACCTTGCCTCACTCACTGCTCTATCACTATATTCTCTTCTTCCACAGCCCACACTCAAACTCACTCTTGACAACTCACTCTATTAAGGCCAAAGTTTTTTTTATTATTCTTTTTCTGCAGCACCTTGTTGTACAATTTCTAATTTACATGGCACTCACTGCGTCGAGTCTTTGCTTCAACCTATTCCTCAGAGCTGGCCAGCATTTTACCTATCGCATATAAGTAGAATTACAGAATCCCATCATTTGCCTATTCTCATCCACCACCAGCTTCCCATCTAAATATTGCAGCTTTCCCATTTATATAAATCCAAACCATCTTTACGCAGAATTCTTTGTATCCCTGACTTTGCCAAACTAATATTGAAAGTCCACAAAACAGCAAGATTTGCAAATAGGTTTGGCTTGCAAGTTGAACCCTGCCTAACATATTCAATAAGCGTTCTATAATGAAAAAATAAAAGTGACTGCTTTATACATACAATACATCTATGAGATAAACAATTTAACATAACGATTCAGAGTACTTTTCAGATGTAAAATAGTCCCTCATGCATTGCAATACAAGCAAACCATAGAAGGTGAACTGTTACACCAAACATACACTAGCCTATTGTGGGAGAAACATATTCTTATGGGTGGAGGCATAGCTCATGCTATGTAGGTTTTTAAAGAACTTGTAGCAACAGACCATCAGGCAGCTGTGCTGTCAAGGCACATAAAAAAAATGGAAAAGGATGGAGAAAATGGGAGCAAACAGTACATGGCAGTAAAGAGAGCCTTCATAATGTGGGATTGCAGCCCAGCATAAAGAAAGCAGCATTTGCAGATACCTGGATGGGACCTAGGCTGAAGTACTTTCTTCGAAACCAAAACTTGTCATGAGTAAGAATTTTGGGCACAAGGCCACAGCCAATCACACAATCATGCAACTGTAGTATCAAAATACAGTAAAGGGTCTTGCTAAGAAATGTACTAAGAGATTAAAAGTCACCATGAAACTTTGAACTCTGCAAAAAACAAATTTTGCGGAGGAAGTAGTTTTATCTGAAAAAATTGACAACTTAAGTATTCTGACATATTAAGAAAATAAAAATGCTGCATATGTCCCATAAAAAGTAACAGCTCTGCAATATAGGCCTCATCTTTGGGGTTATTGTTGTGCAATTTAATAAGTTTAACTTCTATACATTACCACTACCAGTTGTGTAATGCCTATACTATGCATATCCTATCAATGGCAATACGGTCATGGACCTGACTATCCAAGTAGAGATAATTTCTGAAGCTTAATGGAAATTAAATATTGTACAAACATCAAAAGGAGTAACAGACCAGGAAGAAGCAAGAGCCCAAGGTAGCAAATGCATGCTGCTCAATCACACAATAGATGCATACCTGGGGCATAAGGAATAAGCATAATAAAATATTTGTTTCTGACGAACTGGAAGCCAAATACCACTCCAGTAAGAGAAAAGGTCTAACACTGTGCCATGAACGCTTGGAACTCACATCCAAATGAACTTCTTTATATTATGCAATAGGTTAAGGGAGAACCAATTTTTCTCAAACAATGTAGTGAAGTGAAACACTGGTGACCCACTGGTAATTGAGAAGACCTGGGCCTGCCTTATAAGCACTTCCGTGCTGGGCACTAACCAAGTGCTCAAGAAAGGGTGCCGGAACAATTAGCGTGCACTCCACCCAAAGCATTAATTACTCTTCAATTTTATGCCTTGTGAAATTTAAATTACACTGACACACTTCGCGTTAATTTGGGAATTTCACGTTATGCTGGTTATGCGAAATTTCTGAAATTCCACCACTTTGAATAATTATGCTCAGTTTGTGCTAAGAATTCATCACAAATGCACGGAAACAGAATGCAAGAAACTTTTGTTTATGGGACATTTGCTAAATGCATCCGTGTGCCACAAATCGACATGAGGATGCACCTAAAATATAGCACAAATGACAGATTTGCATTTGGTGTAATTATGTAAACCTTGACAACATCTTGCATAACTATGCAAAAGCTTATTATGCGGAATTAGCACACCCATTTTCAATTTCATGACTATGTGGTTATGGGAAAAGGAGAGCAACAGCCAAGGTGGTCTGTTTTTTTTTCCAGTCCATCCACTGCTTATTTCGTACTGCTTCCTTCTTTTTCCCTAGCCTAAAGCCAAACACTACTTCAGGGGTGGACCATGCTCCATATGGTCTACAGCCTGCCGTGTCTGTCCTAGATGGAAGGGACGAGGCAGTATTGACCCCAAACACAACACTCGAGACTTCATCGGGCTCTATGTGGCCTACTCAGACTACCTATGCTGGAGAGAAGAGTAGCCGGTGCCAACTCCAAATACAACCCTAAAGGCTGGCCTGGCTCCCTTGTGGCTTCATGACGCCTTTTCACTATTCTATGGTTTGCACAACATTGGCATTAATCTGCACAGCACACATACATATAAAAAAAGAGTGTGATTTTCACATTAAAGCGGACCATAGTGAATGTATCGATTTAAAAATGGTTCATATTAAGTGAAATGCGTCTGTCTGCTGTACGTTTTTCCTTTCTCTCATTTCAGGAGCCAAGCTGCAGCAATATCTTTAATTAAATTGCATTATTATGTTTTTAGTGTCTGTGTGAATGTTCACCTGCATGTGTTCCATGGAGAGCTAATTAATGAATCTCTGCACCAACATGAAGAACACGTGACCAAACTATAGGTTCCTACTATAAGATATCAGGTGAAGGTCATGCAGCAGAGACTTCATTGTGTGATGGCTGGGAAGGAAGCTGAAACTAGTTTATCCTAAAGTGTTAAATCCTGATTGGTCCTTCTCATGGTAACCAACCGTAGGGAGTTGCTCCTCACTGTAAAGAATTATACGGGTTTAAATTGTGCATTGTTGAGTTAGCTAGATTTAGATGCCCTTTACTACTCTCCTCAAAGGGGATGTTTTCTTTCCTCCAGCCCAACGAGTCAGAATTCTGGGCAAATCCATTTCCCACATACCTGACTGAATCTTCATTTGATTCTACCTTCTAGTCGTATTACTTGCTGACACCATCTGCTTCACTGCGCCCCAACTTCTTAGCCTGGCATATTAGGGAACGTCCCTTCATGGGAAGCAGAGTCTGTTCGGTTTGATTTATAACTACTGGAAGCATTTTGTCTTTGTATTTGATATTTTGAATCGATTTGAAATATATTCTGACTGATGTATTCACGCATTAACTACTGACTTTCAACATCATCACCCAAGTGGTCTACATCCGTTCTTAACTATCCTGGGTGGAAGACAGAAGCCGGTATAATAACCGTGGGTCAACCCACAAAGTAGTTTTGTACCCAAGCCACATGTTGCAAAACTGAAAATGCAAAAATGTGGAATAAAAGCATAGGAGTACAAGCATACACATTTTCTGAAGCCTGAAAATCTGCAAAAATGTTTGCAATTACTCGGAGATGGAAAAATTTGAGGGGGAAGCCACGTAATCTGCAGAAACAACTGAAACTGTATATGGTCTCTCAGTGCAATGGCAAAAGTAAACAAACAAAAACTGTTTGTACAACATTTAGGCACGGAATATTTTATTGAGCTCATGGCACGCAAGCTATGAAACACTTTCCACTTTGGCGTAAACACAAAATATTCCTCATTAGTCATTACTCTTGGCCTCACAATACAGAGCCTATATCTCCATATTAATACACATCTGGTCCAAGTAGGACCATTAAGAAGAAAGGGCGGAGCAGAGAGGCAAGAAAAGATGAAGTGTTATCATCCAAGTCAAGAACACATGATGTTCCCCCACCAAACTCATCCACTACCCCAGCACAAAGAGAATCCAGGTCTCTAAAACAGCACCCCCTATTCAAACCCCCAAACATAGCCTTAGAAAAAGCATCTCACTGACACCAATCACAATGCAAAACCACAACTATTGGTAAGGATAAACTGACAAGATAAGCTCCCACCAAATCCAACTGAGAAAATGCATATTTTTTCTCTTTGCAGTTCACTGTCAGTTTTGCCCAGAGCTCAGAGTCAGATTTCAAAACCCTCTCTCAGTCATGGGGAAACCGTAGTGGGAGAGGAATAGTGGCTTTAATGATGAGCTACCCGAAATCCCGCCATCTTGTGCTGGGACTGTCCCTCCTCACCTGATCAGCTGCATTTAATTAAACATCTCTGAATGTTTAGAAAACAAGTTAAATGAAATATTCAGGGCTCTCCAACTTCTCGCATGTCTTTCATCAAAAGCCCTCATTCGTGCAGTCGGATGGCAAGATCTTACTCCTAAACTCACAAATACTCCTGTATCCCAGGGTCAAGGTCCCTTCTTCAAGTTTAAACATGTGATATTAGGGGCACAAATGAAAGTCAAACTGAGTTGAAGGAGGTTGGGCAGGTTCCAGTGGTGACTCACTAGGCAGCTTCCCAACAATACGTGTTTGCAAAGGACTTCTGCTCCATTAATCTAGGTACTCTGCTAAATTCCTATTACAATGACATATTAATCCGAGTCGTCACTAACACTGTCTTTGCTGAAAGTTGTCATTCCAATCTCACCTCCTCGGCCATAGTCATTCATCCTAATTCCGGAAGGTTCAACACACTCTGTGTGGAAATTCGGGTGGGCCTACAAAACCAGCGGCAAGAATTCTGCATTCCCTATTGAAATATCTACAACAGATTTGGACAGTCTAGTCTCACGAATCATAAACACATGGTACACTGAAGTTATATGCAGGTATATGTGGAACACTTCATTAGCGACTGTGTCCTCCATAGGAAGATAACCCAGAATAGGATAAGGGGGAAGCAATTTTTAGCTTGGAAAATGGGATGGGGAAGTTACCCTTCCGGGGAGGGGGTACTTTACCCTTTGCTGCTCTCAGACAAGAAGTTAACACTTCATGTACTACTTGCTTAGGAGGAGAAACCTCACGTAGAAATGGCTGGTGAGTAACTCGGGAATTGGCCCAGAAGGAGAAGGTTAAGTATAGTCTAGAGGTCACTGGAAATGGATAACTAAACGACAGACAAATGGGTTATAGGTCAACGAAAGTGACCATTCACACGAAATGTAGTGCATGCTTATTGACTTTCAGAAGCGCACACCACTCATAGGTAAAAGAGCGGCTGAAAGTTGCTGCTGCTGAACAGCTACCAAATGGTATAACTAGTGACTTCCAGGAATGTATAGCCACCGAGTAGGTTTGCCTGATGAAAAAGGTGACCAGAAGTATACAATAAACCATTTTTAGGTTGGTGTGTAATGGCGCTTGTACTATTCATGGCGATCGTATTCTACTCCGTTCTACACATGTTCTGATGGGATTTGGTTTAGCTTCCTTCAAACATTGGTTGCTTTGGCTCAATTACCTTCAGCCACAAACTTGAGACATTTTCAATCACTTCTTGAATAAGGCCCTAGGAGCACTTTAGTCTCCTTCTTTCTATTGCCGTTTGGGTGGATCCTTTGGTCTTTATTGAATTGCATGAGGAACTACCTTCAATCTAGAAAGTACGTTCTGTCATCATACATTTCATTATTTATTTCACTAATATATTGTATGCACATATCAGTTGTTGTTAAGTACTGTGCACAGTGTATATATATATATATATATATATATATATACATACATACACACACACACACACACACATTTGCAGTGCTCAAGTGCAAATGTAAAACCTGTTGGTGTTTACCAATGTTTGCATTTTTTACTTGGCTGGAATATTTACAGTAATGAATGAGGAAAATGAGTGACCGAGTACAGCTTGCTGTTCAGAACAAAAGACAGCAGGTACCAGAAGTGGACAGATATAAGATAATAAAGAGCAGATGAGATGTGGTCAGTAAGATATGGTCATCCCATTAAGAGAGAAGCGGAGGTAGGAAACCAGAAGACAAATTCACCAGGTAGGAATATCGAAGTCGAGTCTATGGTGTTAACGAAGGCTTTTTTTTATGTGTTGTTCCAGAGTAACCACGTTGATGTGTGGGAGGATGACCAGGTTGGGTGGCACCTCTAAAGGAACCAGAAGTGAGAGAGAGGCACTGAGTGACTTAGGCACCTTGTCTCCAAAAAACAGTGTGGGGGGCTGGACATGGTTTGAAAATATGGGGAGCTGTAAAAATAAGGGATGCTTGGACAGCTGTGCCAAATTCAACATCAGTAATCACAACAGGGTGAGGTGGCTCTCAAACAACCTCTATCGTACCCTCTACTTGGAGGTGTATTCCAAGACACTGTTTGGGTGAGCTGGTGGTCTGTCCTGTCATGTCAAAGAGAATCCTTTTTCTGGAACATCAGAAATTCAACTAGATGAAAGAGTCTGGTACATTTCGTGGCCTTGTACTGTGGTGGCAATTTCTTATGCCCAAGTGGAGCCAATGAGCAATTAGGAACAGCAAATGTACAGGTTGAGTTTAATTGTGATGTAATAATCCAAGGGCAGCGGACGTGGTATGGGGTGGTTCATGGTTACTTTGTTATACAGCATGCTTTATTTTTAAAGCAATCTTGCTTTGAGTTAGATTAAATTCGGCCTCGAACTTTCTGGAACTTCGTTTTGGTTCCGGAGCACGACCCTACCCAGAGCGGCATGGGTACTTTCTAGCAGTGCTTGTCTGAGAGCATCTTTGAGACTATGCAGACATATCAAAATGCAAATTCTCTACCCAACACATTCTGGGCCTTGAATCGCCCACAATACAAAATGTTAGAATCACTATTTTTTTTTTTGCTTTAGCACATAACTTACATTTGGGAGTGTGTTTTTTTTTTATTCTGGGGTGAGAGATTTAAAAATAAAAAGTTGGGCAACAGGATAAAAGATACACTGGAATACATCAAATAAAACGACGGCCTGTTCGGATATTTTGTATTGTAGGCCGGTCCCTGTGCAATTAAACGTTACTTGGGCTTTGAGATTTTTGAAGGTAAGCAATTTGTCCAAAAGAGGGATTTGGGTGAAGTACTCCGGGAAAACGAGTTATACGAGTAGAAAGACAGTAGTGATGTCATGGGTAGTGATATCTCTATAAATAGTAACAGAAGAAACGTTTGCAGTCTGGTCAAGGAGCATGAGCAAATGAGAAACTGGGAAGGCAAAGGATAGTAGTTTGGTCTTCCATTAATCTGAAAATCCATTAAATTTAAATGTTCTCTCTTCCTATTTATTAATATATTCCCTGTTTAAAAGTATGACGTGTTAGGTTGAAAGCTAATTTGCAAAACTTCTAAGCTGCCTCACAAGGGGTATCTGTATTATAAAGTGAATAAACAGCAGTTTCCAAGAAAACATTGGGCATGTGTACTCTAGCTGCAATGTCTAACGTTAAATAAAAGGAATAGTTGCTTAAAAAAAAAAAAAAAAACAGCCAAACGTAATATATCACTTGTGATTTGTTTACAGCGTCTCTGCTGCAGGTAAAGAAAGGGGATTTATATGTAATCACTGCAATCAGGAAACTCTATGCACTAATTGCCAACAGATCGTCAATTAAAGTGTATTTACGTCATGGCATCACAAATCACGGCATGCATTTAAAAAAAAAAAAAAAAAAATCAAAGCAAAACCCATGTGCCGGTCATTACTCCTGCGCTAGAATGAACAATTCCTATACTCCTAGAGCTGCACAGAGACATGCAGCCAGCACTCCAAATATTTTTTTTCTCCAATTGTTGTTTTCAAGTTATGAAACGGTAAGCCACGGTAACAAAAGCCATTTGAGCGGGTTGCCAGGCAAACTTAGCCGCAGGGCCGGTGTCTGTTTAATCAGCCAGTGTCCTGCGGTGTTTGGGGAAGTGGCCTGTGGTTAAACAGAGGAAGTGCCAAGGAATTTTAATAGCCCAAATAGGCCCTGTGCTTCCTAAGGGGCTAACATCAAAGGCCGGCCTGCCCCCGAGCAGACGGTGTGTCACAGGGGTCAGCAGTCGCCTCACAGCGCGGGCAGCCGTGTGACAGCCGACACAAAGCTAGACAAACGCTACACAATGGCCACACTCTGGAACTGGCCAGGCAGGCCCGTTCGCTGATATCTGGGACGGTTTTGGTGGCAAAAGGATGCGCCACAGATCGGTAACTCAGCACCTGGAGAATGCGGCCGAGACCCAAACAAAAGGTTTGCCCGGCTATTGTGCCAACCCTGAGACGGGTAGTGTTTCAGCAGGCGAGGGCTCCGCTTTCAAAGGGCTCTCTGTGCGCTGCACAGGCACAATAGGGCCAGGTCCTTTGAAAACAGGGCCCAGGGGGCAGAGATATTCACTGCACACACCAACTGCACTTTGCACGAAGAGGAGCACAGAATACCAAGGTAGCTCTGCCCCTGTAACTGCGCCAGGTCCGGGACAATAGAAAGGGGGTGAGGGGGGAGTGAAAGTACTGTGAGGGGGGCTTGGCCGTATACTCGGTGCTGTACACTGCGTAAACCCATCCATGCCCTTACAGGTCCCTGTCTTAAAGCAATGATAGCGCTAATGGAAAGCACCATGTGAGAGGCAGCATAAGCTTGCTTTGGTGAACTACCTTACATAATTCCTTCACTTTAGTGGGGTCTCCATGAAGCGCAGGAAAGCAAAGGCTGCTAGAGCCTAGATGACTCCACGAATGTAATTAAGCTTGTGAAGCATCCATGCGAGAGGGGGAAAAGTCTTTACTACTCGACCCTGAGCTAAGGAAGTGAGGTTTCAGAACGAATAATCAAGAGATGTGATCATATTTGGTTGGTAGAAGAGGGAGCCCTGCTTTCCACATTGGGCTGGCAAGTAATATCTTTAAAGGAGAAAGACAGGGGCGCCCAAGATTATTTCTGGGATACAGTGTCCTATATGGGTCGTGCAATTGCTAATTGGCACAGTATTTCCGGGGTAAGGGGTGGCATAGGTGTGAACTGCTGGGTAGTGGTGCAGACACCATGCTTTCTGACCCCTGTCCTCACTACTGGAGCTGGCCACCCCAATGGTAGTTGGGTGGGGGAGAGGGGGGGAGGTCAGTCCAGGACAGTTGCATGTATGGATTGGGGCCTTGGATGATATTTGGTGAACTAAGCTACTGGTGATGCACTTTAATAA
Organism: Pleurodeles waltl; assembly: GCF_031143425.1. Classification (NCBI taxonomy): domain Eukaryota; kingdom Metazoa; phylum Chordata; class Amphibia; order Caudata; family Salamandridae; genus Pleurodeles; species Pleurodeles waltl. The sequence goes on from NC_090448.1 coordinate 156,041,668, forward strand.
ATATGACAAGTGGCAAATTGCCAAGTCAAATGGCTCATTGGTAGACAAAAGCAACAAGGTGTCTTGTCCACTGACAGAGCAATAATGGCCCACACTACTGGAGTCCAAACTAGTGTGGAGCACACCCAAACCTGAAAGCGAACATCGAGATGGTCTCTTTGTGTGGAATGGTCCAAGTCCTCAATTCCTTACAGCACCGCCACTTGTCACCATCACCCATGAGAACACAATGGAACCATCCTGAGGAGGAAAAGTGCCGTTAACACACACATCAGTCCACCCATGATTTCAGTGGCACAGACAACATATTGAACAACTTGGGCTGGTGAACAGTGGCAATAACTGAGCTCCTAAGGAGAGGTCTGAGAAGATCACTCAACCTACAGATCACATTGAGATCACAGGGTGTCCTTAAGAAGACAGACAAGGGTAGCAAGGAAACACGCTGGTGCCCATTGTCATCCAGGGGTATAAGGAAAACAAATGTATGGCAACTAGACCGCACCACAATTTAAAAATTTACACTACACACATTTGGCAATATGAAAGAATCCTGCACAAGACACAGTAACTTGACTACCACTCCACATCATGAAAGCCCTGGGAGAAACGTGCTTTACCACAGTTACCTCGTGTTACGTCACATTTGTTTGTGTGAAAAGAAAATCTGGAAGAACTAATAAACTACAGCAGAATTACTACTACCGGATGTCAGTACCACATTTTGCACAGGATTCTAACTATGCCCGTTGGAGGGCCATCTGGGATAGAGAGCATCCATGCTTGGATAGCACAATGAGACGTGCAACTCGATTGGTAGTGCTGTGGTATATTGGGACACCTATGTAAACTGTCTGCACAGTGTCGCAGTTATGAAGGGATTTGAGTTTTCCACCCCTCCAAATATTCTGTAGGTGAATATCGGGAGGTCAATCTAGACATTTACCTTGGAGAAAAGTCCCGAAAACACAAGGATAAGCAAATTTGTCGTGGTAAGCACCAACACCACATTCTATTCCCCCCATCTCAGGAAAATTTTCAAAAAACATTTATGGCAACCAATAAATAACCTCCTAAGTTTCATTAATTATCAGGAAGGATCAGTAACAGTTTGTATTAGAAGGTCGTGAACCTGACCACCCACTCCACAGTGTGGTGAGGCGAGCTACCAGTGGGGCATGCTATCGCCAGGCTGTCAGAGAAGGGCAGCTCAGTACCACAGGCCTCAATTACACTTCTGCTTGTTCCTTGTTAGAGAGGTTTCTTGAATTATAACGTTGTGTGGAAAAAATCTCATCTGTACAGTCAAGTCCTTAAGTCTGCGTGTAGCAGAACAAGATGAACTAAAAGTCACATTGTTTATTAGGAAGAATATAACAAAGACCGACATGCAAGCCTTACAGATGTGACAAGCAAACATTGTTAAAATGACATTGTTGTGCCTTTGAGGGGTAAAACACTTTACTTTATAACACTTTGGTAAAACTATCACAGAGATCGGTTTGATGGATTACAGCTCCAGGCTATTAGCTATCCAGACCAATGATCGTATCTAATATTTAATAAAAGATTTAAAATACATTTTAATCTGTGAAGGAATACACCAATATTATTTTTGTTACATTGCCTACTCTAATGCACGTACACACTTTGATAAAGCACGCCATTTCAAGATAAATTGTAGAAGTTGGTTCGAGGTACAAATGATTTCTGAAAAAAACATTTGCAGAGCGGAGTTTTGGCCATTTGACTGCGTAAGTCCAACAACAAAATACGGGAAACTCTGCTAATTAAATAAATACAATTGAACCCAAATAGGTTTCAGAAGACCAGAGGAATCAAGTGAGATCACCTAACAAAATTATGTAATTGTAATGTCAAAAAAACAACTAGACAGAAACCATTTGGAACTAATCAACAATTATTTAAACTAAAAAATAAAACTACGCGTTTAACAACATGAAGTTAAAATGCTGCTTTTCAAATATGTCAACAATAATTAACATTCTGTCTTCAAACACGCCGATATAATGAGATGCTGTACGGATATTGCAGCCACAGAAACATTTTAAAAGAGACGTTTAAGCTCAGCCCACAGATTGCTGGGTCCTGTTTGATGGAAAAGACAAGGTCTGCTCCTCCCCGCCCCGAATCAACAAACAAACTGGCGTCTGGTTTCCTGAAAACAACAGCTTAGGAAGCACCCTTCAAGAGAGATGAAAGGGGTTTAGGAGTCTCACCTTGCCCTCACCCACATATATATTTCGCTCCTCAGGTGGAAAGACTCCTTCACCTAGGCAGAGTTTTTACAACCCTTTGCCTGGTGAGGGGTTCTGGCCCCTCGTATTTCAAGCTGCAAGGTCTCTATCTGCATGGCCATCGGGTGCAGGGTCGTAGTTACAATTACTGCAGCGCCACCGCGGTAGAGAGGCGCTTTATTTCCTTGCATTTGGCCCACACCAACTCTTCCCACAGCACCGTCTGCAACGTTACACTCGAGTGAAACAAATGTTACAGGGACTGAGCTGAGACAATGGATTTAAATGGATTGGAATTGAACAGATGGACTTCTTAAATCCCGGTGGCCAAGCTTCCACCCCACAACAAAGTGGGTATATCGGAAAGCGCTGGGGTAACAGGATGCGCAAGAGGCAGGTGGGCGCTATAAACAGTGGCACGGCTCCAGGGGAGCCCGAGCTTTACAAAAACGGAGGTACTACGTCCTGCGGCTCCCCTGCGCTGTACAAACACCCTCGTTACCGGCACGAGCTAACAGGCTGCAATACAGGGCGGTTTTGATTTTCTTTCATAAGTGCAGTGTGCAGGCAACGGGACTCGCTGCGTGCGTACAGGGACTAGGGGCTTCCCAGCCCAACACAGGGGGCAGCAGGCAGGACAGGTCCTTTGCTGCTTCCTTTGAACAAGCTACCGTCCGGGTATTCTCTGCACAATCCATTCTGCACAGCCGTGGTACATGGTTCCCCATACAAAGCGCTGCACGCGGCCGGCACCTATGGACTTCCCCAGGTGATCTAAGGAAGACATGCCCGGGCCAGTTGACCTCCCCAGCTGGTGCAGGACAGACATCCTATAAAGTGCCAGCGGTATCACACCCAGCGCGGCTTACCTTCGGACCGCACTGCTCAGCTGCGCCCTTCCTGGGGCTCCCCGCCGCCTGGGACACCCTACAGCGCAAACACCATAAACTGAGTAGAACCAAGGCGCCGAGCTTCAGCAAAGGTGCCATGGTGCGCAGTCCTCCAACTAGTGTTCCAATCTGCGGACTTCGAGGCGCATGCGCTGAAGCTGCATGCAGCACTTCAAAACTACTCCTGTCTTCACTTTCCGACACGCCCCCAACTTTTGGACACACCTCCTTTCTTTAGGCTGCTCCTCCCAAACTTTTCGCCACGACCCCTTCACCCTTTGCACCCTTCATTGTCCGCCAGCCTTCTCAACCCAGTGCCTCGTCTCATTACAGGCCATTACACGCCCTCCTTCTAGCGCAGGTACTCCGCCTCACCTTTCTGCTGCGCCTCCCTACCTCCACGCCTCTCCGGGCCACCGCCCCCCCCCCCCCTCCCTTCCCGCACCACCGCGCTATTAAACCATGGTCCATTGCTTTGCTCTGCACCGCGACACTGCTGTTTTTTTGACACACATTTTTCTTTTGCACCGCGTTTTATTTTTTTCCGGGACATTGAAGTACATTTTTTTCTCTGCTTAACAGATATTTTTACCCTTTCTCCCAGGTGCTTTCATAGGCATACTATTGCTTTTGTCCCCGTTCCTTTTCTTGTTTTTGATTTGGCTAGACACCTCTCGGCTCTCTCTTCTCCACTCCTGCCCCTTTCCACTGTGCAACTTATTAAGTGACCCCTTGTGTGGTGGTGGTGTGTGGGTCGATGTTAAGGGGTGGTGAGTCCCTTGTGATACAGTGCAACAACCCTGAGCATACAAACCTTAATGATGTAGGCAGAAGGCTGTATTTATTTGCGCCACACTATTTTGCACCCTAAAATTGACCCGAGTCACCCTACAGCTGTTGTTTGTCTGAGCTAACTTCTTCAGCAGCTAGGTAATTACTAAATACGCTCAGAAACACTGCACTGGGCACTGCCAAGAATGTTTGCCTGGGAGAGAAAAGTTAGGCCTGCCACAGCACTCAAATGGCACTTATTCTTGGTTCACCAGATCTTGAGCACCAAAACCCTGCACATTACATAAACATTGTATTGTACTTGCATGGTGTAGCTCTTACTACTCCTGACGAGGCGTTGAAGCTCTTAGTGTGAGTTCATGTAGAAGACTGACGTGCTTGTGCGTGTGTGTGTGCCTCTTGGGAGAGGAGTGGTTCTTAACCTGTGACCCAGGGACCCCTGGCGGCCCACAAAGCCTTCTTAGGCGCTTTCTAAGCGACTGCTTAGAAACATAAATATTATTAAAATATCTATAAAGTGTACATAAATAAAAGCAAATTATAAAATGAAAACGTTCTGTACCTAGGAATGAAGTTGAAACTGGAGGCTACAAATTAAGTTAGTATCCTCAAATTGATTGGAGGGAGCAGTGCAAATGCATCAAACAGAATATAGTATGGATGATGAGTGGCCTCAAATAAAGTTAGAAAAGCTCTAACCTTGACAGTATTTTTTTTTTGTTGATTTTCTATGTTTGTAAATTAAAGAAAATATTTCAGCATTTGTGTATTTGTTTGACAAATGCTTGTTTCTGTACTTTTTATGTATTGTTTCGTAGTTCAGAGCATTGAAAATGATAAGCCGGGGTCCTCGCTTTCCAATAATGACTCAGAGGGGGTCCATGGATTCCAATAAGGTGGGGGTCCCCAGGTTCCAGGAATGATTACGTGGGGGGGGGGGGGTTTCCACATAAGTAAAAAGGTTAAAAACCACTGAGTTAAAGGATATTAGGTATTGTTAGGTTGCAGGCTATACCTTTCAAAGAATGAATGTTTGTGAGTATTGAAATTTGGAATTACATGAGGACACATTGGAGAAATAATAAAGATTAAGGAAACATCCGTGTGACAAATAGTAGGCTGTGCTCAGATAGAGGCATGCAGAGGAAATAAAGTAAGGAGATGGCCATTCAAAAGAAGGAATAGACCATCAGACTTTTGGAGTCATGGTTAGTTTTTAATGTGGGATTTAGGGAATGTAGGGCATGCTGTTTGAAACAGCATTCAATGTGTGGATGCAAAACTGTAAATCAAGCATTGGTAAAGCCTATAGGTCTCACCTATGCAAGAGCTTTTGGCTTTGCTAATGTGTTTTAGCCATGTGGTACACCAGCATGGCCACTGTTCAGCATGACTAAATGTTAGGAGTGTAAAGGGGAGTGTCAAAAAGGGGGATGGCAAAGAGTGTCGTGGAGTGGAGAGGCACAGAGAGAAGGGAAGCAGAGTGGAGGGGCGTAGAGTGGAGTAGAGTGGGATAGTTAGAGTAGAGTGGAGTAGAGTGTCATAGAGTGGAAAGACATGGAGTGAAGGGGTGTAGGGTTGAGGGGCATATGGTGGAGTATAGTGTTATAGAGTGGTGTGGTGTAGAGCGAGGTAAAGTGTCATGGAATGTTGTAGAGTGGAGTGGCATGGAGTGTCATAGAGTAGGGTGTTATAGTGTGGACTACAGTTGCCTAGTGTGAAGGGACATGGAGTGAAGTGTTGTGGAGTGTCATAGAGTAGAGTGGAGTGGCTTAGAGTTGAGTACAATTGGACACTGCCATAACAGCCACACATTTTTAATTGAAATTACCATTACATCTGCACATACCGTTTTACTGATAAAACTATACAGCGCACAAATGATAACGTGTGGAAATGGCATCACCTGGTGTACTGATTTGTTTTGATCGTATTACAATCAGGGCCACTTTAATTATGCAGTACAGTAGGGTAAAATTATGAGTTAGTGGTGAGCAAATTAAGCTGCAAGAAAAGGCAAATTATGCCGCATAATGCCCCACATTTTGTGACAGTATTACTTCATTGTTTTGTCCTTTTTAGGATTCGCCTGCAACCGCACTTGCGCGTCTGCTTGCAAAATCTTTTGTTAGTAAAAAAAACTTATTAGGTTTCGCCTGTACACGCGCTTGTGCGCAAGCTTGCAAACTCTTTTATTAGTAATAAAACTTAAAAGGGGCTCAGGACCAGACCCTCACTTACCTGAACTTAACATTGGCTTAGTCCAACGTCACTCTCATTTATTTTCTGATGGGCCAGCATGGCGTATGCACGTCATCCTGCTTCACTTCCTGTCTTCTTCGCTGTGAGGGTGCCTGTGGACCAAGTACTCCTTCCGGTCACATTCAATTGGACACTAGCCAGTGTGGCACCATGCTGGAGGTACTTTTTTTTTCATTTTGTTCGTGCTCTGGGGCAATGTGTGTGGGCATGTCGCTGTCCGCTTTAAATGATCACGGTTACATTAGAGAAGGAAACATTCATTGTTGTTGGGCATGGGGAATTTCTGTGATTGCACAATGTGACAATGCGGGCTGCTTTGTTTCCTACTTTCGATCTGTTTCTGCAGCCTATGTGCCCACTTCAAGTGCGCGGGCTATTTTCTCGCTCACTAAACTTGGGTTACAAAAAGAAAAGGTGGATGGCCAGGGAGGTGGCACAGGAGGTGCGCAGGGCAGCCTAGATGCTCGATGGTTAAGTAGTTGAGCGGGTTAGTGTTTTGCTGGAGAGATCTGCTCGTCATTGGGTCGAATCGCTGAGCCCGTGTGAGCATAGTGTACGGTGACAACTTTAGATGTAGATGGTGTGTTTGCATATTGATCACTCACACAAATGTACATGTGTCCTTTTCTCTACACATCAATGCTGTAATTTCACCTGCGGTCCCAATAAGTAGATGTCCCTTCTGACTGGATTTACCCAGGCGGAATGAGGCTTCATAATTGTTCTGGCTGAGATGGGCAGGTGGGGCACCCTCTATAATTAAAACTCACAATGTCCCTCGCACTCCTTTCTGCCCCTCTTGTAAGCTTACATTTTAGCAACAGTTTATTGTTACTCCAATTTCCTGGGGTTCAGCCCTTGCTTTCCTCACCTGTTTATGTTGTTCATTAGTCACATCCTCCCCCCTTTCCTGTCCTCTGTTATTTCCCTGGTTGTCGTTTCCTAGTCTGCGCCCTATCATCTGCCAGTCTTTGACTCTCTTCTCTCGTCCTCTCTTTTCTTTTCTGCCCCTCTTGACTTCTTCACCCCATACTGTTCCCCAGTCAGCTCCTCTTCCATTCATCAGCCCCATTCATTCTCTTTATTTAAATCTGTCTCTTCCTTCCCTCTCTACTGTCCGTTCTTACCCTCTGCCGCTATCGGTCCCTCTCTGTTTCCCATCTTCCTTACTCTTTCCTTCGATGTCCTTCACTCTGCCCTTTCCTCTCTCTCTTCTCCTCACACGCCTCTGTGTAACCCTCCCATCTGACCAGCTCATCCTCCCACATGTCTTCGCACCTCTCGCTCCTCATACGGTGCCTCTCTCTCATTCTCACTTTCTCGATCTCCCTACCTCCATCTGTTCTTAGATTGATCTCCTCATCCCCCTTTCTCCTTGTGCACCTTTAGACTCCCTCTATATCTTCGTTCCTTCCTCACCACATTCCCCGTCCCTGCTCACTGTCGTCCTCACGCACCCATCTCCATTTCTGATGTTCCCTCCTTTTCTTTCTCTTTCCTTTCTCACTCCTATTCCTTCAAGATATGTCACATCTCCTATTGATACCTTCACTCTTCTGTTTCTATCTCTCCTTTGCTTTCCACTTCCAATTCTCTACCTCTTGCCCTCTCGGCCCATTCCCAGACCCCCTTCCCCTTTGATCCGTCCACTCTCTCGCCCGTGTGTTTGATCTCCCTCTTTCCATCTCAACCTCCTTTCTTCCCTCTTACTGTCTTGTTTTCTCTCTCCCTCCTTGTCTTCTGTTCTCTTCACTCCTCCCCTTTCTTTGTTCAATCTGTGCCCCTCGTTTCTGCTCTCTCTGGTCACCAGACATGATAGCACCTCTCTGTGGTAAAAACGCCGGCCACAGAAAGTGCGTAAGGGAAAGGAAACAAATAAATATAAAAATGTCACTGTATGGATTATTGGGTCTTCTCTGATTATTAAAATTATTTTCCATAAATCTGTTTATTAACATTTTGTCATTACATTACATCATGTTTTGACAGTAGTATAATTTTAACATAGTGTGATGTGTAGTGATTGTATCAATAAGTATCAGTCGATAGAATAGTAATACAATGGTGTAGTGTACTGTTTGGCATATACTTGCAGTTACTCAGGTGTATAGTCCGTTTACTGCGTTACCTGCGATTTGCATCCAGTATTGTTTTCTCACTTGGTGTACTCTACTGTTTTCAACCTGTTTTGCAGGTGCAGCCTAATAGGTTAATAGCCTACTTAACATTTATCAGTGAGCATGCCGCTTGGCAGCACTCGCTGGCGTACCATTGCTTCCATCACAAGTTTACATTTTGGGTGTCTTTGCTAAGGGGGCAGACACTATGAACTTTATATAAGCTTAGAATAGAAAAAAAAACAACAGTAACAATTGCTGGTTGCGGACATCTGTACAATTATTTCACATGTGGTTATTTCCCGATCAGGCTGTGGATCATGTTGCAATAGACCGGCTTGTCAGTAGAGGGGCTAGGCCAAGTGTCAAATCCAGTAAATACTGTCTTCCCGCCTTCCAGCGCTATAGCAGATCCTGCACAGTGCATCTCTTCTTCAACAGATACTCATTCGTACTAGTCCGAACCCTCTTCCATTGGGTCCCCTCCCACGTTCCGCAACCGCAACATCAGCCCCTCCCAGCAGGCAGATAGCGGGCACTGGCGCAGCCCCAGCACCTCCTCCTGTTGCAGCGCTGTACCCTCTGCCCCTGCCCACACCTCAAGAGAGCGCCTCCAGGCCCGCACTGGTGAGGGATCTGGTGACTTCCACCTACGCTTTGCCACAATAAGCCCCAGATCCGTGAAGCGCACCTCTGCTCTGTGCCGATTGCTTCTGGTGAATAGCCCAGTATACATGCCTCCCACGTGAGGGGTATCCGTTGTGCTATGCAGTCAGATAAATTGTCAATTACCACCCTCCAGTAGGAGCACAGGCTAGAACAGGACCACACCATGTGTAACAAGTCTGCACCAATCTCTCGGCATCGGGGGCAGGCCGAGTCCCCGCGGGCAAAGTATTTGTTCACGCAAGCTGGTGTGAGGTAGGCTCTGTGTACTATGTAGTACTGAATTAAGTGAAAAGGAGAATTACGGGGCACATTAAGGTGGCCAGAGAGAGAAGACCTCCACTTTGCCACCGCAATCGGACCGCCCGCATCCACTTCCTATGATGTGCGTAGCGTTTCGCGCTCCAGGGCGGTATGAGCTCTCAGGGCATCTGCAAGCCAGCTAATCAGGCAACGACCCCGACCCATCACCTGCAGATACTGAATCAGCAAGTGAGTGGGAGGAGCCACCGAGACATCTCCCCACCCGGACCTCAGGGCCCGTAACTGGAACCTAGCAAACGGGAAAAATTGGCCTTCTTCATAGAGATCACCCAATGTGCACAACTCTATTTCGTGCCATGCGCGTAATTCAGAGTCCGACAGGGCCGGCGCAAAGGGGATCACCGACTCTGTGAGGCAGAGGGATCTGTGGAAACATTTGTGGGCTACCCTGAGGAACAGTTGCCGTGGGCTCTGCGCACGAGTGAGCGGGTGAAATAAGTGCTGTATCTGCTGGAGCAACCAGGGACCCCTCTCTGATGCTGTGTATGCGAGCTGGGTGTCCGCCAGCCACCTAGATAACCACTGAAGCTGGGCCGTCAGGTAGTAGTGTTCCAAGTTAGGGACTGCTAGTCCACCCTTGTCGGGTGGTAGGTAAAAATTTTTTAGGGCAACTCTGCAGCGGCCGCCATTCCAGATGAAGTCTCTCAGCCCCGTCTCTAGAGCCCTGAAGAAACCAGGGGGAACATGGTGCGGAAGGTTAGAGAAAAAATACAAAAGACGTGGCAGGACCACCATCTTTAGGAGTGCTATCCTGCCCGCTACCGATAGCGGAAAAGTCCTCTGTAGGAAGTTGGCTCTGTATATAGTATTTCAAAGTAAGAAATAGTGTGCACAGAGTCCAAGGGTTCCCCTTAGAGGTAAGATAGTGGCAAAAAGAGATAATTCTAATGCTCTATTTTGTGGTAGTGTGGTCGAGCAGTAGGCTTATCAGAGGGTAGTGTTAAGCATTTGTTGTACACACACAGGCAATAAATGAGGAACACACACTCAAAGACAATTCCAGGCCAATAGGTTTTTATATAGAAAAATATATTTTCTTTGTTTATTTTAAGAACCACAGGTTCAAGATTTACAAACAATACTTTAAATGAAAGGTATTTCACTCAGGTATCTTAGGAACTTTGAATTATCTTTAAAAGTGGACACTGCAAAAATCATCAGTTCCTGGGGGAGGTAAGTAAATGTTAAGTTCACAGGTAAGTAAAACACTTACAGGGTTCAGAGTTGGGTCCAAGGTAGCCCACCGTTGGGGGTTCAAGGCAACCCCAAAGTTACCACACCAGCAGCTCAGGGCCGGTCAGGTGCAGAGGTCAAAGTGGTGCCCAAAACACATAGCTTCAATGGAAATAGGGGTGCCCTGGTTCCAGTCTGCCAGCAGGTAAGTACCCGCGACTTCGGAGGGCAGACCAGGTTTTTTTTTTAGGGCACCGGGGGGGACACAAGCAGGCACAGAAAGTACACCCTCAGCGGCACAGGGGCGGCCGGGTGCAGAGTGCAAACAGGCGTCGGGGTTTCAAAATAGATCAATGGGGAGACCCGGGGGTCTCTTCATCGATGCAGGCAGACACAGGGGTGGGCTCCTCGGGGTAGCCACCACCTGGGCTAGGCAGAGGGTCGCCTGGGGGTCGCTCCTGTACTGGAGTTCGGTTCCTTCAGGTCCTGGGGGCTGCGGGTGCAGTGTGGTTTCCAGGCGTCGGGTTCCTTGAAGCAGGCAGTCGCGGTCAGGGGGAGCCTCTGGATTTCCTCTACAGGCGTCCCTGTGGGGGATCAAGGGGGTCAACTTTGGCTACTCACGGGCTTGCAGTCACCGGGGAGTCCTCCCTGTAGAGTTAGTTTTCCGCAGGTTGAGCCGGGGGCGTTGGGTGCAGAGTGGACAGTCTCATGCTTCCGGCGGGAAACGTGTGGTCTTTAAAAGTTGCTTCTTTGTTGCAAAGTTGCAGGTTTGTTGAACAGGGCCACTGTTTTCGGGAGCTTCTTGGTCCTTTTAGATGCAGGGTAGTCCTCTGAGGCTTCAGAGGTCGCTAGACCCTGGGGGACCCGTCGCTGTTGCAGTTTTTCTTGAAGTGGGGAGACAGGCCGGTAGAGCTGGGGTCAAAGCAGTTGGTGTCTCTGTCTTCTCTGCAGGGCTTCAGGTCAGCAGTCCTTTTTCGTCTTCAGGTTGCAGGAATCTCTCTTCCTCGGTTCTGGGAGCCCCTAAATACTCAATTTAGGGGTGTGTTTAGGTCTGGGAGGTTAGTAGCCAATGGCTACTAGCCCTGAGGGTGGCTACACCCTCTTTGTGCCTCCTCCCTGTGGGGAGGGGAGCACAATCCCTAATTCTATTGGGGGAATCCTCCATCTGCAAGATGGAGGATTTCTAAAAGTCAGAGTCACCTCAGCTCAGGACACCTTACGGGCTGTCCTGACTGAGGAGTGACTCCTCCTTGTTTTTCTCATTATCTCCTCCAGCCTTGCCGCCAAAAGTGGGGACAGTGGCCGGAGGGACGGGCATCTCCACTAGCTGGGATGCCCTGTGGCACTGTAACAAAGGGGTGAGCCTTTGAGTCTCACCGCCAGGTGTTATAGTTCCTGAAGGGGGAGGTGAGAAGCACCTCCACCCAGTACAGGCTTTGTTCCTGGCCACAGAGTGACAAAGGCACTCTCCCCATGTGGCCCGCAACATGTCTGGTGTGTGGCAGGCTGGTAAAACTAGTCACCCCACACTGGAAGTCGGGTATGTTTTCAGGGGGCATCTCTAAGATGCCCTCTGGGTGTATTTTTACAATAAAGTGCACACTGGCATCAGGGTGCATTTATTGTGCTGAGAAGTTTGATACCAAACTTCACAGTTTTCAGTGTAGCCATTATGGTACTGTGGAGTTCGGGTTTGACAGAATCCCAGACCATATACTCTTATGGCTACCCTGCACTTACAATGTCTAAGGTTTTGCTTAGACACTGTAGGGGCATAGTGCTCATGCACCTATCCCCTCACCTGTGGTATAGTGCACCCTGCCATAGGGCTGCAAGGCCTGCTTTAGTGGTGACTTACCTATGCCACAGGCAGTGTGAGGTTGGCATGGCACCCTGAGGGGAGTGCCATGTCAACTTAGTGATTTTCTCCCCACCAGCACACGCAAGCTGGCAAGCAGTGTGTCTGTGCTGAGTGAGGGGTCCCTAGGGTGGCATAAGACATGCTGCAGCCCTTAGAGACCTTCCCTGGCATCAGGGCCCTTGGTACCAGGGGTACCAGTTACAAGGGACATACCTGGGTGCCAGGGGTGTGCCAATTGCGGAGACAAAGGTACAGTTTAGGGAAAGAACACTGGTGCTGGGGCCTGGTTAGCAGACCTCAGCACACTTTCAAATCATAAGTTGGCATCAGCAAAGGCAAAAAGTCAGGGGGTAACCATGCCAAGGAGGCATTTCCTTACACAACCCCCCCCCCCAAATGAAAGAGGATGAGACTAACCTTTCCCAAGAGAGTCTTCATTTTCTGAGAGGAAGAACCTGGAAAGACCATCTGCATTGGCATGGGCAGTCCCAGGTCTGTGTTCCACTATAAAGTCCATTCCCTGTAGGGAGATGGACCACCTCAACAGTTTTGGATTTTCACCTTTCATTTGCATTAGCCATCTGAGAGGTCTGTGGTCAGTTTGAACTACAAAGTGAGTACCAAAGAGGTATGGCCTCAGCTTCTTCAGGGACCAAACCACAGCAAAGGCCTCCCTCTCAATGGCACTCCAACGCTGCTCCCTGGGGAGTAACCTCTTGCTAATGAAAGCAACAGGCTGGTCAAGGCCATCATCATTTGTTTGGGACAAAACTGCCCCTATCCCATGTTCAGAGGCATCAGTCTGCACAATGAACTGCTTGGAGTAATCTGGAGCTTTGAGAACTGGTGCTGTGCACATAGCTTGTTTCAGGGTGTCAAAGGCCTTTTGGCATTCTATGGTCCAGTTTACCTTCTTGGGCATTTTCTTAGAGGTAAGTTCTGTGGGGGTGTCACTATGGATCCATATCCCTTCACAAACCTCCTGTAGTAACCAGTCAAGCCAAGGAATGCCCTGACTTGAGTCTGGGTTTTTGGAGCTACCCAGTCCAGAATAGTCTGGATCTTGGGTTGGAGTGGCTGAACTTGGCCTCCACCTACAAGGTGTCCCAAGTAAACCACAATTCCCTGCCCTATCTGACATTTCGATGCCTTGATAGACAGGCCTGCTGCTTGCAGGGCCCGCAGAACCTTCTTCAGGTAGACCAGGTGATCCTGCCAGCTGGAGCAAAAGACTGCAATATCATCAAGATAAGCTGCACTAAAGGACTCCAAGCCAGCAAGGACTTGATTCACCATCCTTTGGAAGGTGGCAGGGGCATTCTTTAAGCCAAAGGGCATTACAGTAAACTGATAGTGCCCATTAGGTGTAGAGAATGCTGTCTTTTGTTTTGCTCCTGGTGCCATTTTTATTTGCCAGTACCCTGCTGTCAAGTCAAAGGTACTCAAGTATCTGGCAGCACCCAATTTATCAATGAACTCATCTGCCCTTGAAATGGGATGGGCATCTGTGTTGGTGACAGAATTAAGTCCTCTGTAGTCCACACAAAACCTCATCTCTCTGAGTGCTCAATGACTCCCAATTCCAGCATCTTGTGGACTTTCACTTTGATGCTTTCCTTAACTTGGTCAGACTGTCTAAAAATGTTGTTTTTGACAGGCATGCTGTCTCCTGTGTCCACATCATGGGTACACAGGTGTGTCTGACCAGCGGTTAGGGAAAAGAGCTCAGCAAACTGTTGTAAGACTTTTCTACAGTCAGCTTGCTGTTGGCCAGAGAGGGTGTCTGAATAGATCACTCCATCTACTAAGCCATCTTTAGGGTCAGTGGAGAGGAGATCAGGGAGAGGTTCACTCTCGGCTTCCTGGTCCTCATCTGTTACCATCAACAGATTCACATCTGCCCTGTCATGGAAGAGTATGATGCGGTTCACATGGATCACCCTTTTGGGGGTCCTGCTAGTGCCTAGTTCTACCAGGTAGGTGACCTGACTCTTCTTCTCTAGCACTGGGTAAGGGCCACTCCATCTGTCCTGAAGTGCTCTGGGAGCCACAGGCTCCAGAACCCAGACTTTCTGCCCTGGCTGAAACTCAACCATAGCAGCCTTCTGGTCATACCAAAACTTCTGGAGTTGTTGGCTGGCCTCAAGGTTTTTGCTTGGCTTTTCCATATACTCTGCCATCCTTGAACGTAGGCCTAGTACATAGTCCACTATATCTTGTTTAGGCTCATGAAGAGGTCTCTCCCAGCCTTCTTTTACAAGAGCTAGTGGTCCCCTTACAGGATGGCCAAACAGAAGTTCAAAGGGGGAAAACCCTACTCCCTTCTGAGGCACCTCTCTGTAGGTGAAAAGCAGACATGGCAAGAGGACATCCCATCTCCTTTTGAGTTTTTCAGGGAGCCCTATGATCATGCCTTTCAATGTCTTGTTAAATCTTTCAACAAGACCATTGGTTTGTGGATGGTATGGTGTGGTGAATTTGTAAGTTACCCCACACTCATTCCACATGTGTTTCAGGTATGCTGACTTGAAGTTGGTACCTCTGTCAGACACCACCACCTTAGGAAATCCCACTCTGGTAAAAATACCAATGAGTGCTTTGGCTACTGCAGGGGCAGTAGTCGACCTAAGGGGAATTGCTTCAGGGTATCTAGTAGCATGATCCACTACTACTAGTATGTATTGCTTCCCTGAGGCTGTGGGAGGTTCAAGTGGACCCACTATGTCCACACCCACTCTTTCAAAGGGGACCCCCACCACTGGAAGTGAAATGAGGGGGGCCTTTGGGTGTCCACCTGTCTTACCACTGGCTTGACAGGTGGCACAGGAGACACAAAACTCCTTGACCTTCTGGGACATGTTGGGCCAATAGAAGTGGTTGACTAATCTCTCCCACGTCTTGGTCTGTCCCAAATGCCCAGCAAGAGGAATATCATGAGCTAAGGTTAGAATTAACTCCCTAAACTCCGGAGGCACTACCACTCTCCTAGTGGCACCAGGTTTGGGATCTCTTGCCTCAGTGTAAAGGAGTCCATCTTCCCAATAGACTCTATGGCGGTCATTCTGACCCTGGCGGTCAAAGACCGCCAGGGCGGAGGACCGCGGGAGCACCGCCGACAGGCCGGCGGTGCTCCAATGGGGATTCCGACCGCAGCGGTAAAGCCGCGGTCGGACCGGCAACACTGGCGGTCTCCCGCCAGTGTACCGCCGCCCCATATAATCCTCCAAGGCGGCGCAGCTTGCTGCGCCGCCGAGGGGATTCCGACCCCCCCTACCGCCATCCAGATCCCGGCGGTCTGACCGCTGGGAACCGGATGGCGGTAGGGGGGGTCGCGGGGCCCCTGGGGGCCCCTGCAGTGCCCATGCCACTGGCATGGGCATTGCAGGGGCCCCCGTAAGAGGGCCCCTACAAGTATTTCACTGTCTGCTTGGCAGACAGTGAAATACGCGACGGGTGCCACTGCACCCGTCGCACAGCTTCCACTCCGCCGGCTCGATTCCGAGCCGGCTTCATCGTGGAAGCATCTTTCCCGCTGGGCTGGCGGGTGGCCTGAAGGCGGCCGCCCGCCAGCCCAGCGGGAAAGTCAGAATTACCGCGGCGGTCTTTTGACCGCGCAGCGGTATTCTGGCGGCCCCCGACAGGCCGGCGGCGACCGCCGCCGGTCAAAGTCGGAATGAGGGCCTATGTGTTCCTGTTATTTTTCCATTTGACTCTTCAGCAGCCTGCTGCCTAAGGCCTTCAAGAGAGGGACAGGTTTCTTGCCCCTTACACAACTGTTCCCTTGAGGGTCCCCCTGGGCCTAGGAGCTCAACCTGATAAGGTTCTAACTCCATGGGCTCAGTTCCCTCAGAGGGCCGAACTGTTTCCTGGGAAGAGAGGTTCTCTTTTTCTTGTTGTGTTGAAACTGGTTCCCCAGTTTTCTTTCCTTTTCTCTTGGAGGGTTGGGCCCTTTTTCCAGGCTCCAACACCACTTTTTCACCCTGAGCCTTGCACTGTGCCCTTGTCTTGACACACACCAGTTCAGGGATACCCAGCATGGCTGCATGGGCTTTGAGTTCTACCTCAGCCCATGCTGAGGACTCCAGGTCATTTCCAAGCAAACAGTCTACAGGGATATTTGAGGAGACCACCACCTGTTTCAGGCCATTGACCCTTCCCCACTCTAAAGTTACCATAGCCATGGGATGTACTTTAGTCTGATTGTCAGCGTTGGTGACTGGATAGGTTTGTCCAGCCAGATATTGACCAGGGGAAAACAGTTTCTCTGTCACCGTGGTGACACTGGCACCTGTATCCCTCAGGCCTTCTACACTTGTCCCATTAATTAAGAGTTGCTGCCTGTATTTTTGCATATTAGGGCCAGGCAGCCAGTGTGGCTAAATCCACCCCACCCTCAGAGACTAATGTAGCTTCAGTGTGAACCCTGATTTGCTCTCGGCACACTGTTGATCCCACTTGGAGACTGGTCATTCCAGTGTTAGCTGGTGTAGAGTTAGAAGTGGAACCTTTCTTGGGACAGGCCTTGTCTCCAGTTTGGTGTCCCTGCTGATTACAGCTACGACACCAGGCCTTTTTGGGATCAAAGTTTTTACCCTTGTACCCAAAATTGGATTGTGAAGAGGCTCTGGACCCTCCCTCCTGAGCAGGTTTTTGGGGCCCTATAGAAGACTCTTTAATTTTCCCTTTGGATGTCTCAACACTCTTCCCCTGGGGAGTCTTTGTGACCCCTTTCTTTTGGTCACCCCCTGTGGAAGTCTTGGTCACCCTAGTCTTGACCCAATGGTTCGCCTTCTTTCTCAATTCTTGGGGAGAAATTGGTCCTAGGTCTACCAGATGCTGATGCAGTTTATCATTGAAACAATTACTTAACAGATGTTCTTTCACAAATAAATTGTACAGCCCATCATAATCATTTACACCACTGCCTTGAATCCAACCATCCAGTGTTTTTACTGAGTAGTCAACAAAATCAACCCAGGTCTGGCTCGAGGATTTTTGAGCCCCCCTGAACCTAATTCTATACTCCTCAGTGGAGAATCCAAAGCCCTCAATCAGGGTAGCCTTCATGAGGTCATAGGATTCTGCTTCTTTTCCAGAGAGTGTGAGGAGTCTATCCCTACACTTTCCAGTGAACATTTCCCAAAGGAGAGCACCCCAGTGAGATCTGTTGACTTTTCTGGTTGCACAAGCCCTCTCAAAAGCTGTGAACCATTTGGTGATGTCATCACCCTCTTCATATTTAGTTACAATCCCTTTTGGGATTTTCAACATGTCAGGAGAATCTCTGACCCTATTTATGTTGCTGCCACCATTGATGGGACCAAAACCCATCTCTTGTCTTTCCCTTTCTATGGCTAGGAGCTGTCTCTCTAAAGCCAATCTTTTGGCCATCCTGGCTAGCAGGAGGTCCTCTTCATTGAGGCTGTCCTCAATGTTTCCAGAGTTGCTGGACTCTCCTGTGAGAGAAGCAGCATCTCTGACTATCACTTGTGGAGACAGGGTTTGAGGGACCCTGTTCTCCCTAACTAGGAGTGGGAAATCCTCCACTTCACTAGCTTCCCCCTCTGGGAAGGTATCCTCAGAGGGGTTGTTCTTAGCAAACTCTGCCAAAAGCTCCTGGAGTTGTACTTTGGTAGGGTTTGAACAAGTTTTAATCTTTTTGGTTTTGCAGAGAGAACTTAGCTCTGACATCCTAAGATGCAGGTAAGGGGTGACGTTGAGTTCCATCATACTCTCTTCTGCATTGGACATTATGGGGGTCATTCCCACCCTGGCGGTCGGTGTTAAAGCGGCAGTCAAACCGCCAACAGGCTGGGGGTAAAAAAAATGCAATTCCGACCCTGGCGGAAACTGCCAACAGAGACCGTCACTTTAACACACCGCCCGCCACGGCGGGACAAACAAACAGCGCGGCGGTCACCGCCAACAGACAGGCGGGAGACAATGTACCGCCCACCCTATCACAACCCACCAATCCGCCACCTTTTCCGGGGCGGTAGCCCTGCCGATAAAAACACAGCGGAAACAGACATGTCAAACGGAAAACGCTCACCTCCATACACCCCACGAGGAATCTGGACAGCATGGAACCCGAACTCCACATCCTACCAGCCATTGTCTTCCTGCTCCTCTACCAGGAGCACAAACGCCGACACAGAAGACAACGGTGAGTACTGCACCTACGACACAGGGGAGGGGGGAGGAGAAAATATTACGGGCACACACATACGCGAAACACCCACCCCCACCCTCACCCACTACAACACACACATCAATGCATAGAAATACATCACAGTTACCCCACAAACCCCCCGGAAGAATGCAAAGGCAAAAGGAAATGATTATAAATATAGAATTATATTG
The DNA here is from genome assembly GCF_031143425.1 of Pleurodeles waltl. NCBI lineage: Eukaryota > Metazoa > Chordata > Amphibia > Caudata > Salamandridae > Pleurodeles > Pleurodeles waltl. The sequence continues at coordinate 156,060,374 of NC_090448.1, forward strand.
TAAGACTGAGTATAAAATATATCACACATCTATAACTTTATATACATAAATTGTCCAGTCCGACATGTCTATCAGCCATTGTTCGTGGGCCACTGGGCTAAAACACATGGGCAAAGCCCACACAGGATACCTGCCTCCAACGGAGAGATCACTGCAGGGGCATCAGATAGGAAAACTACAGGCACCTCAGGGAGAAGGGAAGGGGGGGCACCTCAGCCAGATGAGTCCACGACGCCAGATCCACGAGGGGCCTCCATGGCCATTGTGCCATCCTGGGGAGTGAAAAGCCACAGTCTCACAAGTCTCTACAGTGGGTGGGTTGCCCACTGTGCCATCCTGGGGAGTGCAAAGCCACAGTCTCACAAGTCTCTACAGTGGGTGGCTTGCCCACTGTGCCATCCTGGGGAGTGCAAAGCCACATTCTCTCAAGTGGATAACAGTCTCCACTGGTACTGGAGGGGGACTAGTGCCTAGAGTGCTTCGTGCAGCCCTGCCCGACACAGATGCGGGCCTGCCCCTTCCGCCAATGGGCCAGCGGTGCTTGAGATGAAGGGCCCAGTACAGCGGTGCTTGAGATGAATGGTCCAGTTCAGCGGTGCTTGAGACGGCGGTGCCCAGCGGAGCAGTGCTTGAGATGAAGGGCCCAGCGGAACGGTGCTTGAGATGAAGGGCCCTGTTCAGCGGTGCTTGAGACGGCGGTGCCCAGCGGAGCAGTGCTTGAGATGAAGGGCCCTGTTCAGCGGTGCTTGAGACGGCGGTGCCCTGTTCAGCGGTGCCCTGTTCAGCGGTGCTTGAGACGGCGGTGCCCTGTTCAGCGGTGCTTGAGATGAAGGGCCCAGTTCAGCGGTGCTTGAGATGAAGGGCCCTGTTCAGCGGTGCTTGAGACGGCGGTGCCCTGTTCAGCGGTGCTTGAGATGAAGGGCCCTGTTCAGCGGTGCTTGAGACGGCGGTGCCCTGTTCAGCGGTGCTTGAGATGAAGGGCCCAGTTCAGCGGTGCTTGAGATGGGGGTGCCCTGTTCAGCGGTGCATGAGATGAAGGGCCCAGTTCAGCGGTGCTTGAGATGAAGGGCCCAGTTCAGCGGTTCTTGAGACGGCGGTGCCCAGCGGAGCGGTGCTTGAGACGGCAGTGCCCAGTTCAGCGGTGCTTGAGACGGCAGTGCCCTGTTCAGCGGTGCTTGAGATAAAGGGCCTAGTTCAGCGGTGCTTGAGATGAAGGGCCCTGTTCAGTGGTGCTTGAGATGAAGGGCCCAGTTCAGCGGTGCTTGAGATGAAGGGCCCAGTTCAGCGGTGCTTGAGACGGCGGTGCCCTGTTCAGCCGTGCTTGAGATGAAGGGCCCAGTTCAGCGGTGCTTGAGACGGCGGTGCCCTGTTCAGCGGTGCTTGAGATGAAGGGCCCTGTTCAGCGGTGCTTGAGACGGCGGTGCCCTGTTCAGCGGTGCTTGAGATGAAGGGCCCTGTTCAGCGGTGCTTGAGACGGCGGTGCCCTGTTCAGCGGTGCTTGAGATGAAGGGCCCAGTTCAGCGGTGCTTGAGACGGCGGTGCCCTGTTCAGCAGTGCTTGAGATGAAGGGCCCAGTTCAGCGGTGCTTGAGATGAAGGGCCCAGTTCAGCGGTTCTTGAGACGGCGGTGCCCAGCGGAGCGGTGCTTGAGACGGCGGTGCCCAGTTCAGCGGTTCTTGAGACGGCGGTGCCCAGCGGAGCGGTGCTTGAGACGGCGGTGCCCAGTTCAGCGGTGCTTGAGACGGCGGTGCCCTGTTCAGCGGTGCTTGAGATGAAGGGCCCAGTTCAGTGGTGCTTGAGATGAAGGGCCCAGTTCAGCGGTTCTTGAGACGGCGGTGCCCAGCGGAGCGGTGCTTGAGACGGCGGTGCCCAGTTCAGCGGTTCTTGAGACGGCGGTGCCCTGTTCAGCAGTGCTTGAGATGAAGGGCCCAGTTCAGCGGTGCTTGAGACGGCGGTGCCCTGTTCAGCGGTGCTTGAGATGAAGGGCCCAGTTCAGCGGTTCCTGAGACGGCGGTGCCCAGCGGAGCGGTGCTTGAGATGAAGGGCCCAGCTTGAGATGAGTGTCCTGGTCAGCGGATCCGGCCCAGGCATGGATGTCACTCGCCACCAGACATGTGGCTGGCGGGGCCTTCCTGCCCATCTGTCTGGTGGCTTGTGGGGCCCTCCTGGGCTGCAGTTCTCGGCCTGTGGGTGTCCTCCTGCCCATCTGGGACGTGGCTTGCGGGGCCCTCCTGGGCTGCAGTACCGGGCCTGTATGTGTCCTCCTGCACACCTGGGATGGGGCTGGTGGGGCCCTCCTGGCCAGCTGGCCTGCTGCCGGACTTGTCGGGCGTGCTGCCCTTCCCACCCTTCCCTGCACGCTTGTGGCCCTTTCCCACCTTTGGCGGTGTGCCAGGTGGCACCCAACTTCCTGGCGGAGCCAATGTAGGGATTTTTGTCCCTGGGGTCTTTGGTCGCTCGCGCCGGGCACTGGCAATCTTAGGATGCTTTTCCGGTGGTGGGCTGGCCGTGCTTTGGCTCCTAGCTGAACTGGATGCCCTTGAGGGTGGGGGACTCCACAGTCCATGGACAACAGTCTTCACAGGTCCTGGTTTTGTGGTGGCTGAGGTGCTGATTGGAGTCTTATGAGATGGACGGGGTGGGGGAGTTGTTGGAAAAAGGTTAAGGTTGGCAAGGAAAAGCAATTTGGAAAGAGAGGGACGGGTAGGTGTAGTGGGTATGGGAGTGGAGGAAGAGGATGTGGTTGTAGGAGTGTGAAGTCTGGTGTCTTTGGGTGCAGGTGCTTGGGCTGGAGGCTGTCGTGAGGTGGATGGCTGTTGGGTGGGTGGCTGCCTGCGTTTGTGTAGTTTGGAAGAGGGTGTGACAGACACACTGGGAGAGGACACAGGGGACGTGTAAATGGTAGTGGGGGTGGTGACTGCACGTGTGCGGAGTGTTCTGGTGGGTGTGCTGGTGATGGACGTAGTGGCTGAAGATGTTGTGCATGCAAGTGTGAGTGGAGACGTGACAGGGAGGGAGGAGGGAGACGAGGAGGAGGGGGACACAGTGGAGGCAGTGGCTGTTGGTATGTCTGCATGTGGATGTTGCTTGTGTGAATGCTTGTGTGATGTGTGGTGCTTATGTCTGGATGAGCTTCCCTTGGGTGTTGAGGTGTGTGCAGGCTGGTCTGATGGTGTGTCTGGGATAGGCAGAGGTACAGGGGATTGGGTCTGGGTGGAGGGAGTTGGAGGGGGGAGGCTAGAGACAGGGACAATTGCTGCGGTCAGTGCAGAGGCCAGAGCGTTGAACGATCGCTGATGGGCAGCCTGACCCGAATGAATGCCCTCCAGGTATGCATTACTCTGGTGCACCTCCCTTTGTACACCCTGGATGGCATTCAAAAGGGTAGACTGCCCAACAATGATGGTCCTCAGGAGGTCAATGACCTCCTCACTGAGGGCAGCAGGGGCGACAGGGGCAGGGCCTGAGGTGCCTGGGGCGAAGGAGATGCCCGCCTTCCTGGGTGAGCGGGCACGGGGCAAACGCTGAGGGGCTGCTGGGAGGGCGGTGCTGGTGCGCTGTGTGGCGGCTGTACCTGTTGTTGCAGGGGGCACGGATGTTGCCGCCACCACAAGGGAGCTCCCTTCAGAGGATGAGTCGCTGTCACTGACATCAGCACGAGTCCCCGCTGTGGAGCTCCCCTCGCCCTCCGTCTCACTGGTGAAATCCGAGTCAGTTGCATGGCCCGCCATGGCCATGTGAGATGCAGCTCCCTCGTGCTCCGATGCCACTTCTCCTCCGCCTGATGATGCTAATGCACACATGAACAGGAAGACCACAAAAAAGGGGGGGAGGAGAAATAAAGACATGTTGAGTGCATGGATTACCGCTACCGTTGGCGGACAAGACAGACACAGAAGCCCCCTGCACTACGCCGCGCACTTGGGGTCCACTACGCAATCCGTGGGACATGGCCTACAAGCCTATGGACGACAACTGCACACATAGATGACACAGGGCCATGGATACCTGTACTTGGCACCCTACAGAGGTGGGGGGCGGGGGCACAGGGCCATGCCTTACGGAGGGGCCTAGCCTACAGAAATCGCCCTGGCCTAGAGATACCCACAGCCCTCCTCCCCCACCCAGACACCTCCACTGCGCGCAAAGTCAGCAGAATGTATTTGTACTCACCCCCTTGTGTCTGCTGTGATGTCCTCACGCGCCCATCCAAATCGGGGTAGGCCACCGCCAGGATCCGGGACATCAGGGGGGTCAAATGATGATTGGCACCCCTCCTACTTTGGGAGGCCATCCCCAGCTGAGCCTCCGTCGGCTTCCTGCTCCAGCGTCGGATGTCCTCCCACCTCTTCCGGCAGTGGGTGCCCCGTCTGTTGTGGACCCCCAGGGTCCGGACGTCCTTGGCGATGGCACGCCAAATCGCGACTTTCTGGTGGGCGCTGACCTATGTGACATGTACAGGGAGAGAAAAATTGTCATCACCTTCTGCATGCTCGATGTGAGTAGCCCCCCATCCCCACCCTTGCCATGTGGCACATGCTCTCATCTGTCGTTTGATGCATGCCTCAATCGCTCCCCTCCCCACCATCTTTCATCCACCCCACTCAACCCAGGCATTGCCCACTAAGCATGGTCCCAGTGTACTTACCTGTTGGTCTGGAGGACCGTAGAGTAGCGCATAGTGGGGGAGGACCCCATCCACAAGTTTCTCCAACTCCTCCGCAGTGAAGGCAGGGGCCCTTTCCCCAGTCGCATGAGCCATTGTTTCTTCCAGACCGAGGTCACAGCAGCACTTGCAGTGTAGGTCCTCTCCTGTCGAAGATCAGGTATCGAGTGATTAAGCAGATAGAAAATGGCGGTCACGCCCGCGGCGGTGCGTACCGCGACCGCCGGCGCACATCGTCATTGGCTCCTGAAACCCATAGGGTTCAATGTTAACCAATGCGGCTTAGCGCCACGGTCTTCGACCGCCGCGGTGTGCCACACCAGCGCATTGACCTCACATCCCACTGTCGCACTTCACAGGTCAGGCAGCCGCCATTTCAAGGGCCCACATGGCCTAATTACCAACTGCGTCACACATACCTAGGCCATGCACCAACACTCATACAAGCCATTCAATGCATTGGGAATCGTGTTCTGTGCAAGCTGTGGTTACGTACCTGTGGGTTGCTTTACTCTGTGCTCGCTGTTGTCCTTCATAGGCACCGTCCGCTGGGACATGCGAGGAGATGGACGAATCTTCCCGTGTACAGACCGCTGGTGGACCTGTCGACAATGGAGGAACGACATGTCATACTGACATACAGGCTTGACCGAGCCACTATACAGGAACTGTGTGCCCAGCTGGAGCCAGACCTGATGTCACCCATCCGCCAACCCACAGGGATCCCCCCTCTAGTGCAGGTGCTGTCAGTACTCCATTTCTTAGCAAGTGGGTCATTTCAAACAACAGTGGCCATATCATCAGGGATGTCCCAGCCTATGTTTTCCAAGGTGTTGTCCAGAGTGTTGTCTGCCCTGCTGAAACACATGCGGAGCTACATCGTTTTCCCTGAGGTGGGGGATTTGCCTACAGTGAAGGGTGATTTCTATGCCCTTGGACATATCCCCAACATCATAGGTGCCATTGATGGGACACATGTTGCTTTGGTCCCCCCCAGCAGGAGTGAACAGGTATACAGGAACCGGAAGAGTTATCATTCCATGAATGTACAGATGGTGTGTTTGGCTGACCAGTACATCTCCCATGTTAATGCCAAGTTCCCTGGGTCAGTGCATGACGCCTACATCCTGCGGAATAGCAGCATCCCGTATGTGATGGGTCAACTCCAGAGGCACCGGGTGTGGCTATTAGGGGACTCTGGTTACCCCAACCTGTCCTGGCTACTGACCCCAGTGAGGAATCCCAGGACAAGGGCAGAGGAACGGTACAATGAGGCCCATGGGCGGATTAGGAGGGTGATCGAGCGAACCTTTGGCCTCCTGAAGGCCAGGTTCAGGTGCCTCCATATGACAGGTGGATCCCTAATGTACTCACCAAAGAAGGTGTGCCAGATCATCGTGGCCTGCTGTATGCTTCACAACCTGGCTTTGCGCCGCCAGGTGCCTTTTCTGCAGGAGGATGGTCCAGATGGTGGTGTTGTAGCAGCTGTGGAGCCTGTGGAGAGTGAAGAGGAAGAAGCCGAAGAGGACGACATAGAGAACAGGAACACAGTAATACAGCAGTATTTTCAGTGACACACAGGTAAGAGTAGACACCGGCATATTACATTTACTTAATGACTCCTACCTCTCTACTGTCTGACTTTTTCCCCCAGTGTATGGTAACTGTGTTGTGACTTTCCCTTCCGTTTTCAGAAATGTGGGCCCCACTGCGTGACATCTGCTTTGTTTCCCCATGGACTACAGCTGTGTGACAGCGGTTTGTTAGCATCACAATGTGAATGAACATTTTGGCACGGTCATGTCTAATACATTTGTTCTAAATCACAGCCAGACTCCAGATTGTTTTGTGCAATAAGTGTTTTTATTCAAGTGCTCTAAATTGGATGGGTGGTTGCAAATCGGTGAGGGGTGATGGTGGAGGATTGTCCATGGCAGAGTCCAGACTATCAGTTTCACAGGTGCATTGTCCAAATGCCTGTGGGAAGTGGAGCAGGGGCAGTTTAAGGTTTGACAGGGTGACAATGTGGGACAGTGGGATGACAATCAGGGCGGTATCCTTTGCTGGCGGGTGTCTTGACATCTTACTCTGTCTTCTTCCTGGATCTCAGGGCCCGCTTGCGGGGTGGTTCTCCTTCTGTGGGGGTGGGGTTCTGGTGGCCTGTTGGTCTTGTGTCAGGGCCTCCTGTCCACTAGCGCCGGCGGAGGTGGTAGGCAGTTCTTGGTGCATTCTAGTGTCAGGGGCCCTTTGAGGTGCCACAGTGTCCCGCAATGTCGTGACTACCTCATTCAGGGCCACTACGATGGTACCCATGGCGGAACTGATGTTTCTTAGTTCCTCCCTGAACCCCATATACTGTTGCTCCTGCAGAAGCTGGATCTCCTGAAACCTGGCCAGGACCGTCGCCATCGTCTCCTGGGAGCGGTGGTATGCTCCCATGATGGAGGAGAGGGCCTCGTGGAGAGTGGGTTCCCTGGGCCTGTCCCCCCCCTGTCATACAGCAGCCCTCCCAGTTCCCCTTTTTCCCTGGGCCTCTGTCCCCTGGACCGTGTGCCCGCTACCACTGCCCCCAGGTCCCTGTTGTTGTTGGGGTGGTGGGTTAGCCTGGGTTCCCTGTAGTGGTGGACACGCCGCTGATTGACGTGTCCTGGGGACAGAGGTATGGGCCCGCTGGGTGGGTGCTGTGGTGGTGTTCCCAGAGGGGGGAAGGTCTACTGTGGCCTGTGGCTGTGTGAGGGGAACCGACTGTCCTGAGGTCCCCGATGGACCGGGCTGGTCATCTAGATCCAGGGAGACAGAGCTGCTGTCCTCACTGTGGGCCTCTTCTGGGGGTGGAGTGGACATTTGTGGACCCTCCTGCGCGGTGACGTGGCGTTCGGGTCCTGCAGGGGTATAAAAGTATGGTTATAGCTTCTGTGTGTGTCATAGCGTGCAATGGGTGGGTGCTCGTGTACCCCAGTGCTGGCATTCCTTTGTGGGGGCTGTTGTGACGGTGGTTGGGGGGGGGGGTTGTATGTGTATGTGCAGTGGGCATGCTTGGGTGATGGGTGTCCATGCTTTGTGGACGCATGCAGGGCTAGGTGTTGGGATGGGTGGGTTGTGATGGTGAGACAGTTGCAAGGAGTAGGATGTGATGGGGGTGAGGGTGAGGGTGGGGGTATGAGTTGGCATGCAGGTGGGGTGGGGGGAAGAAGTAGTTAAGATTTGCCTTACCAGTGTCCATTCCTCCGCCTACTCCTGCGAGGCCCTCAGGATGCAGGATGTTCAAGACTTGCTCCTCCCATGTTGTAAATTCTAGGGGAGGAGGTGGGGGTCCGCCGCCAGTCTTCTGCACCGCGATGTTGTGCCTGGATACCATGGAACGCACCTTCCCCGTAGGTCGTTCCACCTCTTCCTGATGTCGTCCCGATTTCTTGGGTGCTGTCCCACAGCGTTGACCCTGTCCACTATTCTGCTCCATAGCTCCATCTTCCTGGCAATGGTGGTGTGCTGCACCTGTGCCCCGAACAGCTGTGGCTCTACTCGTACAATTTCCTCCACCATGACCCTGAGTTCATCATCAGAGAACCTGGGGTGTCTTTGCGGTGCCATGGGGTGGTGTGGGTGATGTGTAGGGTGGATTGTGTGGTGCTAAGTGTGGTGATGTGTATTGTTGTGTTGTGTGAAGTGCGTGCAAATATTGCTGGGTGACAGTGAATTGGGCGTCTGGGTGCTCGGATGTCTTTTCTCGGTGCGTGTACTCGAATCTCTAGGAGTGGAGGTTTGTGGGTGATGTGGGTGTGTATTTTATATTTAATTGGGTGTGTAGAAGTGGTGTGTGTATGTGTCTCAGGTGTGTGTATTTTGAATTGTCCAATGTGGTTGTGTTTTGTAAGTGTGTATGTATTTTGAGCGCAGCGGTGTGTACCGCCAATGGAATACCGCGGTTGAAAGACCGCCGCGTGGATTCATGTTTCGTGATAGTGTGGGCGTATTTCTGTTGGCGTGACGGTGAAGGTTTGGTCATCGCCAGTTTCTCGCTGCCCTTTGGTGTGGCGGACTTTTGTGGATGTCTGTATTTTGGCGGTTTGCCTGTTGTGGGTCAGAATGACCGTGGCGGTTTACTGCGGCCGCGGCGGTGTTATGGCGGTCTTCTGAACGGCGGTAAGCGCCTTTTACCGCCGAGGTTGGAATGACCCCCTATGTTTCTAAAAGTTGGGAACCTTTTTAAGAATCTAAAACTATCTCTAGAACTTAATTCAAACTTTTACAAAGCTTTTAAACTCTAAAAGAAATGCTAACAGGGACTAACACAAGGCCCTAGCAGGACTTTTAAAAATTTAGAAAAATAGCTAAAATTTCAAAAATCAGTTTCCAATGACAATTTTGGGAATTTAGTCGTGTGATCAGGTATTGGCTAGGTAGTCCAGCAAATGCAAAGTCTTGTACCTCACCGCTGATCTACCAATATAGGAAGTTGGCTCTGTATGTACTATTTCAAAGTAAGAAATAGCAATCACAGAGTCCAAGGGTTCCCCTTAGAGGTAAGATAGTGGCAAAAAGAGATAATTCTAATGCTCTATTTTGTGGTAGCGTGGTCGAGCAGTAGGCTTATCAGAGGGTAGTGTTAAGCATTTGTTGTACACACACAGGCAATAAATGGGGAACACACACTCAAAGACAATTCCAGGCCAATAGGTTTTTATATAGAAAAATATATTTTCTTAGTTTATTTTTAAGAACCACAGGTTCAAGATTTACAAACAATACTTTAAATGAAAGGTGTTTCACTTAGGAACTTTAGGAACTTTGAATTAGCAAAATAGCATATACAGTTTTCACACAAATGGCAATAAGCTATTTTAAAACTAGACACAGTGCAATTTCCAACAGTTCCTGAGGGAGGTAAGTGTTTGTTAGCTTTGCAGGTAAGTAAACCACCTACAGGGTTCAATGTTGCCCACCGTTGGGGGTTCAGAGCAACCCCAAAGTTACCACACCAGCAGCTCAGGGCAAGTCAGGTGCAGAGGTCAAAGTGGTGCCCAAAACGCATATGCTTCAATGGAGAAGGGGGTACCCCGGTTCCAGTCTGCCAGCAGGTAAGTACCCGTGTCTTTGGAGGGCAGACCAGGGGGGTTTTGTAGGGCACCGGGGGGGACACAAGTCAGCACAAAAAGTACACCCTCAGCGGCACGGGGGCGGCCGGGTGCTGTGTGTAAACAGACGTCGGGTTCGCAATAGGTTTCAATGAGAGACCAAGGGGTCTCTTCAGCGATGCAGGCAGGCAGGGGGGGGGCTCCTCGGAGTAGCCACCACCTGGGCAAGAGAGAGGGCCACCTGGGGGTCGCTCCTGCACTAGCGGTCGGATCCTTCAGGTACTGGGGGTGCAGTGTCCTTACCAGGCGTCGGGTCTTTGAAGCAGGCAGTCGCGGTCAGGGGGGGCCTCGGGATTCCCTCTGCAGGCGTCGCTGTGGGGTCTCAGGGGGGTCAACTCTGGTTACTCACGGGCTCGCAGTCGCCGGGGAGTCCTCCCTGTAGTGTTTGTTCTCCACAAGTCGTGCCGGGGGCGTCGGGTGCAGAGTGCAAAGTCTCACGCTTCCGGCGGGAAACGTGTGTTCTTTCAAAGTTGCTTCTTTGTTGCAAAGTTGCAGTCTTTGTGGAGCAGAGCCGCTGTCCTCTGGAGTTCTTGGTCCTTTTAGATGCAGGGTAGTCCTCTGAGGATTCAGAGGTCGCTGGACCCTGTGGAACGCGTCGCTGGAGCAGTTCTTTAGAAGTGGGGGGACAGGCCGGTAGAGCTGGGGCCAAAGCAGTTGGTGTCTCCGTTTCCTCTGCAGGTTTTTCAGCTCAGCAGTCCTTCTTCGTCTTAGGTTGCAGGAATCTATCTTACTGTGTTCTGGGAGCCCCTAAATACTCGATTTAGGGGTGTGTTTAGGTCTGAGGGGTTAGTAGCCAATGGCTACTAGCCCTGAGGGTGGCTACACCCTCTTTGTGCCTCCTCCCTGAGGGGAGGGGGGCACATCCCTAATCCTATTGGGGGAATCCTCCATCTGCAAGATGGAGGATTTCTAAAAGTCAGAGTCACCTCAGCTCAGAACACCTTAGGGGCTGTCCTGACTGGCCAGCGACTCATCCTTGTTTTTCTCATTATCTCCTCCGGCCTTGCCGCCAAAAGTGGGGCCATGGCTGGAGGGGGCGGGCAACTCCACTAGCTGGAGTGCCCTGGGGTGCTGTAACAAAGTGGGTGAGCCTTTGAGGCTCACCGCCAGGTGTTACAGTGCCTGCAGGGGGAGGTGAGAAGCACCTCCACCCAGTACAGGCTTTGTTACAAGCCACAGAGCACTTACAATGTCTAAGGTTTTGCTTAGACACTGTAGGGGCATAGTGCTCATGCACGTATGCCCTCACCTATGGTATAGTGCACCCTGCCTTAGGGCTGTAAGGCCTGCTAGAGGGGTGACTTATCTATATCTATAGGCAGTGTGAGGTTGGCATGGCACCCTGAGGGGAGTGCCATGTCGACTTAGTCATTTTATCCCCACTAGCACACACAAGCTGGCAAGCAGTGTGTCTGTGCTGAGTGAGGGGTCCCCAGGGTGGCATAAGACATGTTGAAGCCCTTAGAGACCTTCCCTGGCATCAGGGCCCCTGGTACCAGGGGTACCAGTTACAAGGGACTTACCTGGATGCCAGGGTGTGCCAATTGTGGAAACAAAGGTACAGGTTAGGGAAAGAACACTGGTGCTGGGGCCTGGTTAGCAGGCCTCAGCACACTTTCAAATCATAACTTGGCATCAGCAAAGGCAAAAAGTCAGGGGGTAACCATGCCAAGGAGGCATTTCCTTACAATCAATCCCCCCGTCTGTGAGCAAATTTCCACAATGGGTCTCCTCTCACAATCCCGGTGGATCAGCCAGGCCAAGAGCTTACCCGCCTTGTCAGCCGAAGCATGGGTTCTCGCAGAGTGTGCAGTGTAATTCAGACATCGCAGCCGCTCTAGCAGCGTCAGGTGCTCAGCGCGTATCGCTGGTAACATCGAATCTTCAGCCTGATTGTTAGTTACTTCTCCCTCTGGTCGTAACTGAACCCGCTCCACCCGGGTCAGATCGCGTTCAACAGAACGACGCAAATTACACTGAGCTCCCAGACAGTGCCCCCAGATGAAAACCTTGAATGCGTCCCACTCTATCAAACCCGACGAAGCCGTGCCGTCGTTGTGTTAAAAAAAGTCTGGGATTACAGCACTCAGTGACACTCTGAAAGCAGTGTCTTCCAGCAGTTCCGGTCTCAGCCTCCAGGTGGGAACAGCCGGACGGGAGGACCCCCAGCACAGGTGCGCAAGCAATGGGTTGTGATCCGAGTGTGTGCGCCCCAGATAGTCCGAGTTTACCATCACCGGGGCGAAGCCGCAGTACAAAGCATTCTATCTAGGCGCACGTGGAGGGAGTGTGGGGCAGAGTAGAAGGAGTAGCCCCAGACTCTGTCCACCGCGTCTCGCTGCCGCCATATGTCTACCAATTGCCACTGTTGAGTCCAGCTTACCAGACCGCATGAGGCAGCCATCACCGGTGACGTGGGCAACTGGGGGAAGAAGCGGTCCAACTCTACATCAAGCACGCTGTTGAAATCTCACCCCAGCAGCCATGGAAGGCCGCTCCAACCTGCCAGGTGCTGAGACAGGCCATGCAGAAAGGAGGTCTGGTCTGTGTTTGGGGCATATATAGAACCTAATACAACCGTATGACCCGCCAGCCTCCCCTAACCAACACAAATCTGCCCTGTGGGTCCACGACCTGCTCATCCGCTGCAAAGGGAGTGCCAGCTCTAATCCAGATCAATGCACCTCTGGCGTATGCCGAGTGACCTGTCGCATACAGTTGTCCTCTCCAGCGTTGGCGCAACCAGGGGATCTCTGGTCCCACCAGGTGCGTCTCCTGTAAAAACGCCAAATGGACTGAGTGTCTTCTAAGACAGGAGTAAATAGCGTATCGCCGCTTGGGGGTGTGAATGCCTCTCACATTCCAGGTGATTGCTGTATATGTAGACATACCATAAGTAATAGATCCCCTCCCAGTTCTCCCCTCCCTGCCCCTCCGCACAGCAGCACATCGACATTCTTCCACTCCCAGCCAACAATCGGGTGTTCAATAGGTGTCCTCCAGCAAGAACAGAACATAACTAATGCCATCAGAGCAGACAGACAACAGGTCACCGCCCAAACCCAACAATGAAAAGAGTAGCATGTAACCACACAACCACACATTATGTGTCTCCACTAGTAGGAGCGTGGGGGTAGGCCAAACCCGCAGAAGAGCAGTTCAAACACAAGCCATTTTATCTGGCTATAGCAGATAACAGAGAAAATAGAGGGGAACACAAGGACAATCTCGCACTCTCCAGCCACAGGGGAGCGCAGCGCGCGAGGTAGGGCGCCACGCCTTGCGGCACACACACAGCCACATGGAGTCTGACGCACGCATTCGTCAATCGGGTTCGCTGCTCGCTCATTTCTCAGACCATACTAATGCAGGTTCTGTTAGTTGGGCAGTTCCAACAGTGCACAGTCTCTCAACATTGTTCGAGGATCCTTTAAAAGAGCTCATCTGCGGTGGCCGGCATCACAGGGGGGCCCCCGGTGAGGCCTAATTCCGATAGACGGTCTGGTGTGGGAGGACGGTCAATAGCCGGCTGCGAGAGTTCTGTGACTGACCCCGAGGCCAGGGGGGACGCACTTATCGCCGTGGCAGTGTGGATCGCTTCCCTTCTCTCTTGGATTAGTTGTTCTAGGTCTGGCGCGCATGTCGTAGGGCCAGTGCGAGCTTCACTTCTTCTTCGGTCCCGTCTGGTTCAAATGCGTTTGCCTCGAGGTACCGGCCCAGCCCGTTCAGCTGCGCCACCAGAGGCCAGTCCCGATGACTCAAGCCACTCCCATGCCGCTTCAGGTGTGGCGAAGAAATGCGTTTTGTTTTCCGCCACAACACGCAACCTGGCAGGAAATAGCAAAGAGTAATTTAGGCCAAGCAATCGTAGCTTACGCTTCAGAGGCAGGTAGGAGGCTCGGTCCCTCTGGACCGCTTGGGTATAGTCCGGGAATGGCAAGATCTGCGTGCCGTCAACTCGGGGAGGCGGGGCGGCCCTCACTGTTCGTAGTATAATGTCTCTATCTGCATAGTGGAGGAGGCGAATGATAAATGGGCGCGGAGCACTCCCCGGCGGCCTCGACCGCGCCGGAATACGATGGGCACGCTCCACAGAGAAGAAGGGGGTGAGCTTGCCCTCTGGTACCAGCCCCCGCAGTGTTAGCTCATCTACTTTAGCCTCGATCTTGCTGGTTTTGTCTGCCAACTTACGATGGTCCGCATGTAGCAGGACAAGGTCACTCGCCACTTTGTCTATCTTGGCTTCCAATGATGTGCAGGCTCGCTCCAGTGAATCTCCATTGTGTTCTACTGCGGCAAGTACTGCGTATAGTTTTTGTCTGTCCTGCATTATCGGGTCTTGCGATTTCCCGGCCCCGGCACCAGAGCACAAGCGCCCAGTTCCGGCCATGTTCCAGGTCGCAGGGGGTCCTCTGTACAGCCCCAAGTCGTTACTCACCGCCCTACCAGCCACCGCGTGTGCTCTGTGTTTTTGTTCAGATTCAGTTGGGGCAAAGGTGTGCGGCCTGACGCCGGACAACACCACCAGCGGCTGCCCTCAACTCTGTGTTGCAGATCTCCGCCTGCCGCCAGTCCAGTAGAGAATTGCACCAAGCGCTGCCCCCTACACAGCGTTCTCCACGTTGTTGACCATTAGTTGGTCATGCAAGCTTCCACGTATCCCTCACTCGCTCAGATACCCAAAATGACGGGGAAGGCCGGGCCCGCTTGTCTGAAGGCACCAGGTTGCCCCACGCGACAGTACGAGCAGCCCGGCCAAGCATTTCCCCACTTTCAATCTTCTGCCTCTCACCCTGGTCTCAAGGGTCCTTTTTGGTAGTTGCAGGTCACCAACAGGTCAGTTAGATTCAACACCGGCGCAGGCGCAGATCCGCTGCTCCCCGCAGGCCCGGAGGGGCCCGGATCATCTCCTCTCGGTGACTCTCCCACCGCTTCCCAGCACAAGGTCCAGGCCATCAAGGGGGCGCCCCCCCCCTCCTCCACCGTAGCTAGGATCGTGGCAAAAGCCGCCAGGGCCCCGCCGGCTTCCAAGAGGGCCTCGCGGGCTCTGCCCGAGCTCGTCACCAGTTTCCAAAAAGGGGCAGCGCGGGCAGGACGCTCATTTCGTTTTCCTCGTCGCCAGAGGAGGCTTCACCCCACCTCCTCAGGCCGTGGTCGCAGCCAGGCGGGCGCGCTTCGGGAATGTCCAGGTTCAGGCGCTCGGCTCCTGCCGCTCAAGCTCGCGGGTTCGATTTGCATGGCCGCGGCATAACTCTGTCACGGGACACTGCCGGAGGCCCGTTCACGGCTCCGTTGAGCCTCGGAGTCATCCAGGTTCCAACCCGGTTGCTCGGGGAGCGATGTGCCTCCTCGGTCCACTCTGCTGGTGTCAGATGAGCCCGTGCGGCGCAGAGCTCTAGCAGCTCGCGTCCGCCATGCTCGGTGGCTTGGCCATGCCCTGATTATTAAAATTATTATAATTATAATTTGCATGCCTGTCTCTCAAATACCCTCACCCATCACACCACAAGGTGCTGCGTCCATAACAAGATAACTGCACCTCGATGGTCACCAAGCACCACATGACAGCTCTACCTACAGGCTCAAAATAACATCAATCCTCTCCTAACTACAAACCCCACACAGTCTAGCTTGCTGTCCATGTGAATAACCACTTCAGTGTCCCACATAGGAGTAGTAAGTGATATTCAAATGCTACAATACAATATATGTAGAGTTGAAGTACAGTAAGCCTATTCACCGACATATACTAACCTGTCGATATTTTTATCTTTAATATTTAGGCCTCAATGTTGTGGTAAAACAATATTTACCGTTCGGTATTCTGGAAGCTAACCACCTCCAAGTAGAACCTGGGTTCCACAGGATACAACAAAGGTAATGGTTCAGCTTGATTGCAATCCATTAATAGCTTGAACATGTAGGAGACACATTAAGCTGTTGAAAAATATCAAACAGTAATACTAATAAAAAAGAGTAGCAAGCATAAACCATGCATTAAATATATACACATTTGGTACAAAGGCATACAGTGTTTATGGGGCTGTGCTCTGTGCAGAAATATGAAATAAAACTTTGATTAATACAGTTGGGTCGAAACGTCAGATATCAACAAGTAGCATGATAAGACAAATTGGACATTACCCACTGTAAATCAACCAAGTGTGTTACACTTCTGTGCGCTGAGAATTGCGCCGTAAACACATGTGGTTACTTTATGCTGTTAAATATTCAACCCATGAATTAACTGAAACCTAGCGGAACCATTGTCCCTGTAAGAACTTGTTATCAATATGTAATTTATGCAAAAGGCTCCCTACTTTTCATTTGTACTTATGTTTACAGTTAAACAGAGACGGAAAGCCGCTGTTGTAATTTACTTTAAAATATGGATAAAAATAGAATAAGTTATTTTTGATGATTCTCTGTGCTGTCTGTCAAGGCTGCCAAGCTAATATCTTCGCAGATTGACAGTTTGGGGGCAGAAAAAAGGAGAATATTTTCTAAGAGTGCTTAAACAGCTATAGATATGAATGAATGTGGGATACCATGCTCAAGTTTTCATATGAGTATATTGATGTACATTTGGGGAAATGTAGCAACAAAACCCGCCAGGCATGCAAGTATGAATGTATTTATCAGTTAAATTGTCAATGGCTGGGCGTGGGGATCAGCTTTGGATCCTGGAGACCATGACATTGAAGAAAGGGCGATCCCTTGTCGAAGCCACCCTGACAACTGGGAGAGTGCCATGCTAGCAGATAACTAAATAAAGGAACCACTTCTGAGGGAGGAAAAGTCAAAGGCGCTGAAAACTCCAAGAAGAATTACAGAAGTGCAGGAAACACTGAGAAGTTCAACCTGAAGCAAGGCACAAGAAAAGCTAATCAGAAACATAAGAAACTAACTAGGAGCGTGTACACAGAACTGAAATGTTTTCAATGCACTCTAGGCAGGGGACTCTCTGTCTTATATACTGAAAGGTGACCAGGAACAGGAAGTATCCCATAGGAAGAAATTCACCACCATCTTGGATTGGGAATCACCCATAGGGAAAAATGGGAAGGACACCATCTTGTATTGGGTAGTTTATTAAACCAAGACACAGGACGTCCAAACCACAAGAATGGTGCTGCTTGTACCATTAACCTGGACCCCCCTGAGCTGTGACACCCACCTGACCGATTATATGACGGAACACCGAATTAAAAACAACTACTAACCTTAACAACGAGGTCGGAACACCGACCTCGTCCTTACTACTAATGATTTTACCACGAATGCCTTAACAACGATATTTCGTTGTAAAGGCATTCCTGATAAAATCATTAGCAATAGGCACCATTCACCCTACATCCCTCACCCCACGTCCCCACCCCACCCCAAAACCTAAAACCCCCTGACCCCCCACCAACTCCCCAAAACCAAAAACGCCCCACCCCCCCAACCCCACCCTAAAACCTAAAACACCCTGACCCCCACCCACTCCCCAAAAACACCCCACCCCCAACCCCACCCCAAAACCTAAAAACCCCTGACCCCCCACCCACTCCCCAAAACCAAAAACGCCCCACCCCCCAACACCACCCCAAAACCTAAAACCCCCTGACCCCCCACCCACTCCCCAAAACCAAAAACTCCCCACCCCCCCAACCCCACCTAAAACCTAAAACCCCCTGACCCCCACCCACTCCCCAAAACCAAAAACGCCCCACCCCTCAACCCCACCCCAAAACCTAAAAACCCCTGACCCCCACCCACTCCCCAAAACCAAAAACACCCCACCCCCCCAACCCCACCCCAAAACCTAAAACCCCCTAACCCCCCACCCCCTCCCCAAAACCAAAAACGCCCCACCCCCCAACCCCACCCCAAAACCTAAAACCCCCTAACCCCCCACCCCCTCCCCAAAACCAAAAACGCCCCACCCCCCCAACCCCACCCCAAAACCTAAAACCCCCTGTCCCCCCACCCCCTCCCCAAAACCAAAAACGCCCCACCCCCCAACCCAAAACCTAAACCCACCACTTACCTTCGCCAACTCCCTTCTTTGTACCTTAACCACGCATGTTCGTTGTTCAGAACATACGTAGTTAAGGCACAAAAATACGAAGTCGTGGTTAAAAAAAGCGTTGTTACGCTTTCGTTAACCACGACTTTCGTAATAAAAAAGTCGTTAAAAAAGGATGTTTCCCCACCTGACCACCCAACCTGCAGATAAGAGGAAACACGGGGCAACCGCATACTGTCCAAGCACTGTAGCAGTTGACGTGCATCACGTTCGGGCCCGCAACTGAAACACAGAGCACCTAACAGTAATATATGCAAAAACATACTAGATGTAGCCTTTTTTTCACAGAACCCCAAATAAATATGGATAAATGCAGATTAACCAAAATATAAATATAGATAAATTGAGGTGGACATATCCAAAAAATAAACCCCTTTAATCTGAGAGCCTATATTATATAGAACTTATACCTGATTTCTTCTGAGCTGAATTCTATGTCATGAGATGTGGTAATCGGGGCAACTTGCACATGGGGTCGATCAGACAAAGCTAAAGCTGTGCAACAGTTTTTCTGCCACAGAGTTCCAGAACATCAGAGTGACACGTAGAAAAAACACAAACTGCCCACATCTAATGAGCCAAAGGCCAAAGCCTTGCCAATCAAAAATTTCTAGACATCTTGGCTTATTGTGGGCATGCAAGACATGATGATGTCCACACCTAGTGAAATGTCAGTCCCAGTAATTCTTGGAACCTGATGGGCATCCATGGTACAGTGGTGTCAATCAATTGTATAATGCTGGTCCTACTATAAAGATGGTAATTCCTGGCATATTTTAGACATTAATGACATGATGAAGCCCACCTTTGGTATAATGATGGTCCTGGCATAGCAGTGGTATTACTGCATATTGTGCGCATCTATGGCTTAATATTGCCCATCATAGGTATAATGCTGGGTCGTTTGCAATGATGGCGATTCCTAGCATAAATTCAAGAGCCATGGCATTATGGAATCATCATCAACTCCAGTAGTAACTCCTAGCATATTGTGGGCATCTAAGACAGTGTGGTAGCCACCCGTGGTACAGTTCTGGCCCTAGCATTTATGAAGGTATTTCCTGGCACACTGTGGGCGTAGTCTGGCATAATAGTACCCAATCAAGCTTTAATTCTAGCACTGGCATAGGGCTCACATTGTTTTTGACAGATTATAGGAATTCATGTAATAAAATGGCAATATATTGTAATGCAAAGCCATATCTACCCATGTGTGGCAGAAATACTTGTGAGCACTAGATGAAAGTGGCAAATTGTTGTTTTGGCGCCAAGCTTGTACGTACAATGGAAATTTGGTATTTCAGGACAATAATTATGTTTTTCTTTCAGGAAAATTATGAATATTTGTTTTGGAGATTTGTTTGTCTTTCCAAAATGAATTGCTTAATACTTGTTAACAAATATTGTGTATTTTCATAAACAAGCTGATGTTTGTGGACAAAGTCATTTTATTTCCGTCTCAATAATATGTAGTTGTATGGTTAATGCTTCTGTTGCTTTATTTCTCAATACAACATTTTTACAATGGTAAGCATTACAGTTTTATAGTTCATGGTGGGAATTTACAACCCACCTATTTCAAAGATCTCAAGCTATCCGTCAGGCCAGTTCTCTGGTGAAGTCAAGAGCAATGTTTTCTTTTTAAACTTTGTTTTTAAATTTGTTTCAAGTGTAGCTAATCAACACAGCAGTCAATATCAAGAACAACCAAAGAAGTAAACAGTTCATACTCTTAATTCAGTTTACATTACGTAAGCAAGTCACATATCCACCATACACTCCGGCCCAAATCCCTTCAAGGACTGCAGCCTTCCCCACTGGCATGTTAAATTACCTGTCTTCAGAGATTGAGCTGTTACCATCTAACATCTCTCCCCATTCTTGAAGGTTGTCCTCTGCCTTATTTGTTCGAATTGACTGTAATTGAAATTGTTCCACAAGGGCCCACTCCAGCATATCCTCACACCATTTTGCCATTCTGGGTTCCGTAAGTGACAACCAGTGTATCCCTATATGGCGTTCTGCAAACAAAAGGCCCAGGGTTGCAAATCTAGGGCTTCTTTCCCTGTTTGGGCTTGGGCACAATGTTGAGTAGACAGAGTTATACTGTTAACTGTAAGGGTTGAGCTCAGCCTCCACCTTCTTCTAGTATCCCACCAACTTGTTACATGTCCAGACCATGCATATGTAGGTGGTTTCATGCTCTCCAGATATGAGGCATATGTATTCTACTAGGGGTCTAATATATATATATGTATATATATATATACACACACATATATATTGATGAAAATAATTGAAATGCGTGATTTTGAATCTAGCATTGCCAACCACCTCTTGAACTTGTATGCACACCCTAGTTTATTCTGTGACAAGGGGGTCTGCAACTCCCTGTCCCAGGCCACCCGTGCCCCAAGTGACACAGGTCATCCTTTTTAAGCACCTTGTATATGCCTGACACCCGGCCTCTCCCTTCACCACACCGCCTCCCAGAACCAATTCTAATAAGGCAGAGGGCGGCGGTGTAGCTGGGAAGCTAGTCCACACATCCCTAGCCATGCCCTTCAATTGGTAAATTGCAGAAAGTACTCAACAGTGAAGACCAGTGTTACATGTGCAGGCTGAACTCACTGGAAAGCGGCATTGGTTTTGCGTCAGCGGTGATGTGGTCATCTGGTTCCGCCTCATCAGATGGAAAGGCAGCATGCTTGGCATGCTGGGTGGATTCCCAGTGTGTTTCATTCATGACCAAGAGCTGGTGCTCTCACAGATTGCTATGTGTATGATCCAAGATGTCAGGGTGACAGTTTGGATGAAAGAGTATGGTGGTACAGAGGAAGCGAGATGCCAGATGGATCAATGGCATGGGTTTTGCCTTTGATCTTTTTTTCTTTTTGATCTCATCATTGTCATGTGACAGTGGGTGTAGTTAGGGTTATATTCTTTCCCAACCAACATGGTTGCCTTCCTAATTTGTGGTGATGTAGCTTCCCTGTTCAAGATAGACTTTGACCAGTTTTTCTTTGAAGGCATTTCCTGTTGTACTCCTGTATAAAGGACCTTAAAGTTAAAAAGGATGCATTACAATGCTTTTGCTTCCCCTGTTTTTGGCGATGTTCATTGCCAAATTTGATTACTTTTTGTCCTCGCTTTTTGCTACTTTTTCTGCATGTTTTCCCTGATTTGTTAGCGTGCAAGATTATTTTAGACTGTTTCTTTACTTTGTCTCAGGGTCATTTTGGCATCTCATTTTATAAATCTTGAAAGGTCTACTACTTCAGTTTGTCCATATATCCAAGGAGTTGTTTTCTTTCCTTAGTGTTTTTTTCCTAATTATCACCAGCTTAAGGAAATACACAACACCTTTCAACTGTATGTGAAGTGCAAGGTGGCAGTGTCGGTATTTGCCCTTTCTTTAGGCACCTACAGAAGAAATGAGAGCTCTTCATTGCATCCTGCCCATGACAGACTGCAAAGCCAACAAGTTATAAGATCTTCTTTAGCCATTAACCTCTCTTTAGACCTGCCTTAGCAGTTACAACAAATCTGTCTGGGGAATGCAGTTTTAAAGTAAACTTTAGCATTAAAGACTATAGATATCCCTGTAGGCTCTTGCGGTGTTCCATGTTTTTCTGGGGAGCCCAAGATAATTGAGGAAGTATTTAAATTCCCCAATAGTGCATTTTGTTTTTCACCCTGCATATTATTTCATATTCAGGCCAAAGTAAGAAACTTTATTAACAGTCATACTTTACCTGTTTTTACCAGGGCTTCAATTTTAGTAACTGCCTCTTTTCTATGTCTGGAGAGTTACGCTGCATTTCTATCTGCTTTCAAGAAGGTAAACACCCTGATATTGAGTGATTGTGGAGATTTCACCATTCATTGTAGTATCTCCTTTATGGAACTTAGAATGTGATGAGGTAGTAGGATGAGGTGTGGAATAGAAGGGTGGGTGGAGAAAAGGACCCGAAGGAGGAGAAAGAGGAGCTGTCTCTGTATCTGCTGAAGGTGTTGTGACTTCCTACCAGAATAAAGATAACTTGGAAAAAGAAAGAAGTAGTCTGTGGAGTGGAACTTAACAGTGATCCACTCAGGAGATGATATTCTCAAAGAATTATGGATGTACTGGCTTATGTGACTCATGTTCACCAATTGGCCACTGAGACTACTTGGGTTGAGAGGTCGAAGTGACATTATTTTGATGTGCAGTAAAATAAGAGATGAAGAATGAACTAGTTCATACGTATCATCCTACTTCATTTTCTGAACTTATTGATATAATTATTGAAATAGTTTTGTTAATTATTTTCATATTGTTAATTTAGTTATTTTTACATTTCTTTATTATTTTAATTTCAACAAATACAAAAACATTACGCTTTTGATAACCATCCACCCCGTTCTCACTTCTGCAGAGTATTTTCAAGCAGTACAGTATCTAAATTAGTCCACACCTTTCACTCCTTCCCAGTGCCTCCCAATTACCCACTTCCGATGTTGTACATCTAACTATGGGGTTCCTAGTTCTCCAAAATGTGCAAAAAAGTGTATTTGATTTCTCCCCTCATCCCACATTCATTCCCCACCCCGTACCTCATATTTTCCAAATTTCTTCATGCTCCCTCTGTCTTTGCAGATTTCTTTTTCCATTATTCTATAGAATTCCATTCACAGTTCCCAATTTTGGCTTGTAGGAAGAATCCCAGAGCCCCATCTCTGTGCAATGTCTCATTTTGCTACCATACATCCAGGTTCACTAATAGCTGTTCATACCGTGAGTGGTCTGTTTGGCCCCATATGCCCAGTAGTGCCCATTTAGGCTGTAGATCCAGTGGTAGCCCTGTTGCCTTCTCCAATGGTTTCCTCACCGTTTCCCAGAATATTCATATGTGAGGGCAGCTCTATATTGTATGCATAACAGTACCGTCCAAGCCACATCCCTTCAGGCAATTCACATCTCCCATCCTACTTAACCAGTAAAGTAGGGTGCATGTGTAGTATGCCCTGTGCATAATTTTGAGCGGGATCAATCTGAAGCTAACTTTTATCGCTTCTAGCGTAGGGAATTCTGTTGCTTCCTGACAATCTTCTTCATCTAGCTCTCCTAAGTCTTGCTCCCATTTATCCAGTAGCCATCGCGGGGGCTGTTTATTCCTCATCACTGTACGTAAGGGATATTAGTTTTTTATCTATCCTACCTTCTAGGAGTCTAGTTCCTAATGGGGATTCCTCTTGCGTTTCATCTTCTAAGGATATAGATTCCCTGAGTGAGTGTGACAGCAGACCATAGCGTAACCAATGTGATGCCGACATTTGGGATTCTTGTCAGAGTTATGAGAAAGGTACTACCCTATTTGTATCCCATCCATCTGCTAATGTGGATATTCCAATCATATTCCAGCCCTCAAACCCCTGCAACATTGCCACAGGTCCCAATCTGGATCCCTCCCATAATGGCATTTTGAGAGCCAAGCTGCCACTCCATCCCATTTCTCTGGTCAGTTTCTTTCAAGTTTCCACTACTGTCTTTGTAGCCGGGCATGCTTCGGGGGTCACTTCCCCCTGTACAACACATACAAATATTTTTTTTTCAATCCCTGCCCTGCCTCTCTTAAACACTGGGTCCTCCCAGTCTGCATGTGCCCATTCCTTCACTACGCTTACTTGTGCTTCATAGTATTTTCATATGTTTGGTGATGCAATGCCCCCTTTGTATTTCAACCTTTGAAGGACTCTCACAGCTATCCGGGGTTGTTTCCCAGCCCATAGTAGTGTTTGCACCAGTGCGTCGACCTTAGCAAAAAAAAACCTCCATAATTTCATAGGGACTGCTCTGAAGTATATACAGGAATGTGGGAGTGCCACAATTTTAAACACTGCAGCCAATCTTAACAGAGAGTGTGGCAGTGCCTGCCCATGTTTTATGTCTCGCTCGAGATTTCGAAGCAATGGTGTGAGGTTTGCCTCGCGGTATAAGTCTGGATGATTTGTTATCCAAATCGCTAGATATTTAAACTTTATTTTCTCTATCCCAAGTGGAAGTGCAGCTGTGTCTCCCTATTTGGATCCTCCTAACAGGAATAGAAATGCCTTGTCCCAGTCTATGGAAAAGCCAAAATGATCTCTGAACACTCAGAAGATATACTTCAGTCTGTCCAGTGATTGAGCTACATTTGACAAGTATAATAAGATATCATCAGTGTATAGTGATATGTGTTCTTCTTCACTACTGCCACTGGGCCTGCCCCACACCTGTGCATCCACATGTATCCACGCTGCCTGTACCTCTATGGCCTGGTCAAATAGCATTGGCAAGAGTGGACATTCTTGCCAGGTGTCCCTTGGAACACTAAACTCCCTTGATATGTGGCCAGTAATTTGCACTTTTCCCTTAGGTCGGTCATACAATAATTTGACCCACCTTATATAGTTTGGACCAAATCCCATCTTTATCATTACTCCATAAAGGTAAAGCCATTCAACCAAATCAAAAGCCTTATTCTCACCTAAGGACATGATCACTTTCACAGCTGGTGAGTTCCATACTGTCGCCAAATTATTGTGTAGCCTCCTCCAGTTTAATTTAATTTTGTCGAGTGGCCTGGAATAAACCCATTCTGGTCTGGGTGTACTAACTCTGTCACTATTGTCCTTAATCTGGTCGCGAAAAGTTTCACCAGTATCTTGAGGTCCACATTCAAAAGTGGTATGGGTCAATATGAGTTGCACCTCTCTGGGGGTTTACCCTCCTTCAGAAGTAATATAACTGTTGCGGTGTGCATATCATCTGGTAGTTCCCCCTCCTGAAATGCTCCGACATATGCCTCGTGTAGTGGTGCCATTGTCATCCTCCTCAGTCTTTGAAACATTTCTATCGGGAAACCATTCAACCCTGGGGCTTTCCCAGATTGCATTTGGCTCACAGCTGGGGATACTTCCTCCACAGTGATGTTTGTGTCTAGGTCTTTCATGTGGTCACCCCAGAGTCTCCTCAGAGGACAATCGTATATAAAATCTAGTACCGCCTGTTTGGGGATTTGTATTTGGTAATCGTAAAAAACTCTCCAAGTGTTTGGCAAATTCCACTATGTCCACACTCCCTTTCACCATTTCTCTAGTATTTGTTTTGAATTCTCTGTCTGTCATATTGGTTCTTTTTTTTTGCTACCAAGCCACACAAGTAATTTACTCATCTTATTCCCACTTTCATAAATAATTTTCTGCTTTGCCAGTTATACTGTTCCTACCTCGTGTTTGACTACTGTTTGATACTCCATTTTCTTTAGGTCCATAGCCACGTTACCTGATGACGTTGGAGTTTCCGCATATTCCCTCTCTATTCCACATATTCCCTTTCTGTTGCCTTATTCTCCCACATTGTCACAGGGCTCTTCATTGAGTTCTTATTTTTGTCAAAGTAACAATTAGATGCTTTATTTAGGTGTTTTATTTCTTGCTTCTTTGCAACCCGCCAAGTTTCCATCCTCCATAACCCTCTGGGTTTCAGTACCTTGCCATGTAGTGTCACCAGAAGGGGGAATTGGTCACTAATACCCCTAGCTAAATAGTTTGCGTCAGTGAATCTGTAGAGTGAGTCACCTGTAGTGAAAATGTAATCAATCTGGAGTGCATGATGTGCCCCAGAATAAAAGAGTATCCTTTCTCCCTCAAATGGAGGGTCCTCCATATATTGTATAATCCCAGTGCCTGTGTAAAGCCTGCCAGTTTACCTACTGTGGCCTCTCCCTCTGCCCTCCGGCTCATCCTGTCCTTTTTGGTGTCTAGTACAAGGTTGAAGCCTCTGCCCAACATCAATAATGCTGGCGGAGCCTCCATCAGCACATTACCCACTTTCCGTAGTATTTCGGCTTGGGTTCTTCTCCCTTGTGTTTTCCAAGAATCGCATGATAGCATCCATTGATATCGGTCCAAGTGCCGCTAATGTGAAATGGGAGTGTTTTCTGAACCAAGATTATTACTCCCCGGGAGCCTGAGGTGTTTTGTGCATGACTCTAGTTTTTTTGCATACTTTAATGTGTTGCCCTAAGTGGGGCAAGTATGCCCATATGTAGGTTCTGTGCACATTGTATCAATGAAACCAAACTATACCTGGATGGTTAGCACTAACTAGGGCAAAACGGTGCTGAGTTGCTTGTGTTCCAGTTCAGGGAAATCCTCGCCTGGCAGTATGCACTGTTCTGTTCCCAACAGAGCAAGGTCAGGATTGATTTGCATATGACTGGGTACAAACTGAGGTGGCATGGTGTGAAAACTAACAATGGACTGGGATGCTGCCCTGAGTGATTACCAGTGGCTGAGTTTAATACAATCATTCTATCCATCACTTTCTTGTTCCACTTCAGAGGGGAACAGCAGGGCTCAATTTAAGGTCAGTTGCTACTTGTCACCTGAGCAATTTCAGGAAAGGCTCTTGTAGCTTGTTGCATCCTTGAGGCTTGAACCAGAGGTTAGTCGAATGACCCTTTAAGTCCACTTCTTTGTCCTGGGTACAAGAGGGAGCAGGTCTAGTACATCAACACTCCTCTCAACTCACAGACAGCAGGTCTAGCCTTTTTCTGATCTTTTTGCAGTTCTAGGAACTGTTCTGAAGTTGGTGCCTGGAGATTCCACATTTATTCCTGGCACTAAGTAGTGGGTGGGAATGACTCCTGAGCATGCCCTAACCAATAGGGTAAAAGTTCCTTTCCCACTTTGAGCATTTTCAATATGGTGAAAGTCTTTATCCACACTAAACGTGAGCACTGGGGGCTGGGTGTGTGCATGAGGAGTGTACTATGGTAATCCTAAGTGCCTTGCCACATCAAACACTAAAATCCACTCGGAGGCAGCCACAGTATCCACAATAAATCCAGAGACAGAAGTTTTGTAGGACAAAATCAGAGTCCCTCAAGTGTTATACGTGAACCCAACAGACCTGCCAAGCAGTATTTGACACTAGTGTCGCAAAGCATGCCCACAGTCCCTACCCTGCATATTCTGTGCAGTTCAAAGGGGTTATCTCTGCCCATTCAGTTCAGCCAGACGTTTGCTCCTGGGAGGCATTTCACTCCTACTCACACATATTCAAGTCTAATTATTGTCTGGCAGAGGCTTATGTCATTTTGCTTTCTGACAGGTCAGCCAGGGAAAGGGTAACTTTCTAAAAGTGAATTCTTCCTGAATATTTATTAAACGTCTGACTTGTATCAGGAGTCCCCAAGGTGCCTCCTGCATTATCTGTCAGCATCTCCAGGGATTAGGGTTAAATCATATCTCTGTTCTTGGTTAAACCTTCATGTTGCTAAGTAAACATAAAAGTGCTGTGTTACACAATTGGTTTTACCAATGCTTGTTTGCTAATTTGAGCAGGTGTAGACATGGTCTTCTAATTGGGTGTGGTGTAGACATGTGCTTCTAATTGGGTGTGGTGACTCATCCACATGTGGAAACTCAGCTGCTTTCCTGATTGGCTATTAATAGCAGAGTGAAGCATGCCTCCCTGCTTGGCTTTGTTTTGCTTCCTGATCTCAGCATCTGATTTGGCAGTCCAGCCTCTGCTGTCATCCTCGTATTCAGGACTTTTGAGGCAATTCTTTTCTTCGTTCCTGTACCAGCTGACACCAGGCATTCCTTCAGCACTCCGGAAAAGACTGAAGCTAAGTGACTAGTACTCTCCAGGGAGTTTGTTCTTTGAGCGCCGCGCTTTCCTAGAACAGCTGGTGTATTTCAGACCTCGTATTTTGGCAGAGTGCTTATCTTGAAGAGACAAATGCATTTCTGAACATTCTACATTATTATTGTAGTTACTTGCCTAAATGTGTGTTCAGGAAATCTGCTTGAGCTCAAGTACTACAAAAAGTGACAGTGCAATTTTATAAGAGCATTTACATGATTTTGCTTTCTCTAATAGCATAACTCTTGGATTTAGATTGTGTCATTCATGCTTGTGTTTCAGGTTTGAGGAATTTGCTTTTGAAGGGTTTTTCACACACACAGTGAAACCAAACCAAACTGTGCCACCCTAACTGTTTAAACCCAGAGTGGACATTTGTATTTCTTGGATTGTTTTTGTTACTTTTAGTTTAAACCCTATGCATGCAGGAAAGTTATACGTGATATAATTAATGCCCTTGTTTGTCTTTCTTGTACATGATAAGTGCAACCACAGTTCTAATTGTAATGTACAACAGTGAATCTCTGTGAAGCCAGCCCTAGTGTCACAGTACTTATTGTTATGGTACTCAGTTTGGGTTTTTGGTAATGCAGTGTTAGTAATTGTGCCAACAGTTATTATTATCCAAGAAAAGTGCTGGAGCATCCCAGTGTTCTTCTACCGCCCCTGTGCCCATATCAGAAAGAGAGATTCAGTTTCAAGGAAGTTGAGTGCACTAACTCTACTATCACTCTGTCAACAACGACCTGCCCCCCGAAGATACAGGGTGCCTGGCTGGACCGGCAAGACTTGGCAGTGTTTTGTCTCTTTCTCTCCCACTCCCCCTTTCCTTTTGGGACACCTGCTGGGGTTTCGGTGTCCACCAGGAAGTGCCGAGAGGTGTTCCAGGAGGTTGGGGGGCATACCATCGCCCCTGCAGACATCCTGCTTTTCAGGTGAGGGGGCCCATCTTGACAACTTGACCTTTGGATTGGATTTTTAATAATTATTAAAAATAGTTGTTTAATTATTTTCATAGCTGGTCCCATTCCAGAGATACAGTATTAACACTTCAATCTATAGTCTGGCTTTCTACATGGGATAATTAGGCCTGCCACAGTGTAAATATAGTTTGGGTACTAAGCATTGTAAGGGCATATTAAGGACATGTTAAAATTACATTTCTGCATGTCCTACTTTTAAGTACTATGCATTCTGGGCTGCAAGGCATAAATAGCAGTAACATACTAATATTCAAAAGGAAGGTTTTCACCTGTCAAAAGGGTCTATTTTGGTAGATCACAGTGCATGGTTTGCAGTGTTACAGTCAGGCTACAGAGGTAGGCCTGAAGCCATGCCTGTACTCTAACACAACAAAGAGGGCCATGGGAGATTTATAGACCAAGTAGGTGTTGAATCCCAAAACAACTATTATATCACACAAGAAACTCCTGTGTCTCAAAATATAAAGCGAGGGGGAGAAGGGGAGAAACAAGTAACCTAACCTTAATGAAATATCCTTATTTAAGGACAAATTCCCACACCCACCAAAGGTTGCATGCTTCATCATAGGAAATCTCCTTGCATCTTGCCAGCTGTTCATGGTGCGGGCTACAAACCCCTCACTGTGAGGGAGGAGCTCTTGCAGATGTTTTTCAAGCGATCATGGGGACACCTTAAGATGAATTGGAAGTGATGAGATAAGCAGAATGTGTGATCAGTAATAAAGAAGTGCAAAGTGATTTAAAACTGAGTTCAGGGTACGCCATACTTTTATCCATGCGTCCCCAGATCAGGATTAAAAATAAGGCCACTACAGGAGTTGATGAGTCCTGCTTAGTGTGTCAAAGGCACAGGTCAACATGTTTCTGCCCAATTACCTTCAAAAGAGGTGTTGTGGAATTTGTCAGTACTTCAGGAAATGCTGCTGCTTAGATGTGCTCAAAGAGAAATGAAAAGTAAAATGAAACAAAGTCCAATTCAACACTGTCCAGTGGTCCACTGGGAATTTCAGATATGAAGGGATCCACTGTCAGTCAACCCAAAATCGTTGGTGTGATGCTTCAACAAGAAACCCAGGCTTGGTGCTCAGGATACTCTTCCTCTTGACACAAACCCATGGGGCCCACGTCCAACACCAGGTTCCAGGAAAATGTTTGTACTGCCATTAAAGAGAATGGCATAATAGGTGCTGCAGTCGACTTGTGACTTTTAACTACCAGACCCTTGGGTACATTTTGTACCATATATTAGGGACTTACAGCCACGTTAAATTTACCAATTAGGAGTATGCCAATTTGATCATATTTAAAGGTGGAGCACAGACATGAATAAAGAAGGCTGGGAAGCGATAGGCTGAACTTGAAAAGAGCTATGAAGTCCATCATAATCTCCAAATACTCTGAGACATACACAGAGACTTGCAAGATTATAGAGAACTAGCGCATAGGGATAGTTGTCTACAGATGCCCTGTGTAAGGAAATGCCTCCTTGGGATGGTTACCCCCTGATTTTTGGCCTTTGCTGATGCCAAGTTATGATTTGAAAGTGTGCTGAGGCCTGCTAACCAGGCCCCAGCACCAGTGTTCTTTCCCTAACCTGTACCTTTGTTTCCACAATTGGCACACCCAGGCATCCAGGTAAGTCCCTTGTAACTAGTACCCCTGGTACCAGGGGCCCAGATGCCAGGGAAGGTCTCTAAGGGCTGCAGCATGTCTTATGCCACCCTGGGGACCCCTCACTCAGCACAGACACACTGCTTGCCAGCTTGTGTGTGCTGGTGGGGAGAAAATGACTAAGTCGACATGGCACTCCCCTCAGGGTGCCATGCCAACCTCACACTGCCTATGGCATAGATAAGTCACCCCTCTAGCAGGCCTTACAGCCCTAAGGCAGGGTGCACTATACCACAGGTGAGGGCATAGGTGCATGAGCACTATGCCCCTACAGTGTCTAAGCAAAACCTTAGACATTGTAAGTGCAGGGAAGCCATAAGAGTATATGGTCTGGGAGTCTATAAAACACGAACTCCAAAGCACCATGATGGCTACGCTGAAACTGGGAAGTTTGGTATCAAACTTCTCAGCACAATAAATGCACACTGATGCCAGTGTATATTTTATTGTGAAATACACCCCAGAGGGCATCTTAGAGATGCCCCCTGAAAACATACCCGACTTCCAGTGTGGGCTGACTAGTTTTAAGACATACAATACAAGGGAGGGACAGGGAGAATTTCTGGTCCAGTGTACGGTCTCCCAACGTAACCTGTTATATAGAAAGGTACACTGTTCCAAAGAAACGATTAGTATATGCAGGGGTAAAGAGTGTCAGGGATATCTATGATATCAGGAGAGCCCGTCCACAGGCACGCGGCGTACGGGCAGGTTTCCTGTTTAACGAAGAGGTTAAACAATAATTCCTCCTTGAGTGTGGTTAGCGCGGTCCTAGGAAGCTCAATCTCGAATGTGGGATGGGCGACTAATTGACCAACTGACGTTGACGACTTGTCTGCAGTTTGTAAGTGACATACTAGTAGTATTTTTTTATCTAAATAGGAGAAGTAGTTTTCCGGGTCCTGACGAAGCGTTGCGGGATCACTTGTTGACCCATAAAAGACGCAAAACATGTTGACCACAAATGAGTAGGATTAGGCACACTACCTTTTCTTCCCATAGAGTTCAGTGGGACATTATTCCCACCAACACTCTGGACTATTTTTTTAATCTTGGCCTGCGCCTTTTCCCTGATTCATTAAAGTGATGTTTAAGGCATAGAGCTAATTAAAAAAAATTCACTCTCTCCTACACACTTACACTCTTTCTATCTTCTGAGTCAGTATTCGTTTCAGACCTCTTCCTGGCAAATTGCCTCCGGTACAGAACCATCCCCATTGCCGGGGTGGTCCGCCAGACATTGCAGCACCGGTCTGACGAGGAGACAGCCCAGTGATGATACTTGTCCCCCTCTGGGTGCTTGAGGGCTCTCCTGATATCATAGATATCCCTGACACTCTTTATCCCTGCATATACTAATCGTTACTTTGGAACAGTGTACCTTTCTATATAACAGGCTGACCAGTTTTACCAGCCTGCCACACACCAGACATGTTTCTGGCCACATGGGGAGAGTGCCTTTGTCACTCTGTAGATAGTAACAAAGCCTGTACTGGGCGGAGTTGCTTCTCACCTCCCCCTGCAGGAACTGTAACACCTGGCAGTGAGCCTCAAAGGCTCACCCCCCTTGTTACAGCGCCCCAGGGCACTCCAGCTAGTGGAGATGCCCGCCCCCTCCGGCCATGGCCCCACTTTTGGCGGCAAGGCCGGAGGAGATAATGAGAAAAACAAGGAGGAGTCACTGGCCTGTCAGGACAGCCCCTAAGGTGTCCTGAGCTGAGGTAACTCTGACTTTTAGAAATCCTCCATCTTGCAGATGGAGGATTCCCCCAATAGGATTAGGGATGTGCCCCCCTCCCCTCAGGGAGGAGGCACAAAGAGGGTGTAGCCACCCTCGGGGCTAGTAGCCATTGGCTACTAACCCCCCAGACCTAAACACACCCCAAAATTTAGTATTTAGGGGCTCCCAGAACCTAGCAAGATAGATTCCTGCAACCTAAGACGAAGAAGGACTGCTGACCTGAAAGCCCTGCAGAGAAGACGGAGACACCAACTGCTTTGGCCCCAGCTCTACCGGCCTGTCTCCCCACTTCAAGAAAAACTGCAACAGCGATGCGTTCCACAGGGTCCAGCGACCTTTGAAGCTTCAGAGGACTACCCTGCATCTAAAAGGACCAAGAACTCTCGAGGACAGCGGCTCTGCTCCAAAGAAGAAACATATTTGCAACAAAGAAGCAACTTTTAAAGACAACACGTTTCCCGCCGGAAGTGTGAGACTTTGCACTCTGCACCTGACGCCCCCGGCTCGACCTGCGGAGAAACAACACTACAGGGAGGACTCCCCGGCGACTGCGACCCTGTGAGTAGCCAGAGTTGACCCCCCCTGAGCCCCCCCAGCGACGCCTGCAGAGGGAATCAAGAGGCTCCCCCTGACCGCGACTGCCTGCTTCTAAGAACCCAACGCCTGGTAAAGACACTGCACCCGCAGCCCCCAGGACCTGAAGGATCCGACCTCCAATGCAGAAGCGACCCCCAGGTGGCCCTCTCCCTTGCCCAGGTGGTGGCTACCATGAGGAGCCCCCCCCCTTGCCTGCCTGCTTCGCTGAAGAGTCTCCCATTGAACTCCATTGCAAACCCGACGCCTGTTTGCACTCTTCACCCGGCCGCCCCGTGCCGCTGAGGGTGTACTTTTTGTGCTAACTTGTGTCCCCCCCGGTGCCCTACAAAACCCCCCTGGTCTGCCCTCCGAAGACGCGGGTACCTACCTGCTGGCAGACTGGAACCGGGGCACCCCCTTCTCCATTGAAGCCTATGCGTTTTGGGCACCAATTTGACCTCTGCACCTGACTGGCCCTGAGCTGCTGGTGGGGTAACTTTGGGGTTGCCCTGAACCCCCAACGGTGGGCTACCTTGGACCCAACTTTGAACCCTGTAGGTGGTTTACTTACCTGCAAAACTAACAAACACTTACCTCCCCCAGGAACTGTTGAAAATTGCACTGTGTCTAGTTTTAAAATAATTTATTGCCATTTTTGTGAAAACTGTACATGCTATTTTGCTGATTCAAAGTTCCTAAGTTACCTAAGTGAAATACCTTTCATTTGAAGTATTACTTGTAAATCGTGAACCTGTGGTTCTTAAAATAAACTAAGAAAATATATTTTTGTATACAAAAACCTATTGGCCTGGAATAGTCTTTGAGTGTGTGTTCCTCATTTATTGCCTGTGTGTGTACAACAAATGCTTAACACTACCCTCTGATAAGCCTACTGCTCGACCACCCTACCACAAAATAGAGCATTTGAATTATCTCTTTTTGCCACTATCTTACTTCTAAGGGGAACCCTTGGACTCTGTGCATGCTATTTCTTACTTTGAAATAGTACATACAGAGCCAACTTCCTACACCCTGGCCTGTAGCTACACTGAGGATGAGAACCCAAACACAACTCTGCCCTAGCTGTTCAAAAGAGTGCACACGCATGCGATTATTCATTCCCGCCACACTGCCATGGAAGCGGTTCTGGGGGGAGTACATCTATAGTCACTCAGTTTCAGTCCCACTATACTAATCAATACTCCAGTAGATCTTGAGTCCAGCAGTGGAGAAATACTTAGAGGTAAATGCCCTAGGCTGGAAGGACAGAGGACCCCTGAGCTTACTTACAGGAGGCTATTGACCCACAAGAAATTATTCTCACTGATGAGGGACTACCTGGGAGCAAGGCCCTGGCGTTTAATGGACTGATTGCTGACATTTACAAAGATCAGCTGGCCCCACGATTGGCTGGTCTTTCCCAAGAATTGGTTGATGAGTTAAATTGTCCTCTACCACTAAAGAAGCTGATATTAAAGGAGTGCTAAAACCTATCAATGATGTCAGTCCTCCAGTCCTTAGCCCTCTTAAATTTGGACTGTAAAATGCTCACCTGTATAATTGTGAGCAAGCTTAATCCACTCATGAAGACACTGGTGCTGCTCGAACATTCTGGGTTTATACCGTGCAGGGCTACCTTCATAATCTATGTAGTCTGTTTGCAGTAATGCACCTGATTAGGGCTGAGATTGATGCGATCTAATTTTCTAAGACACAGGGAAGATGTTTGATTCTCCCAAATGGTGTTTCCCACTTGCAGTCCTGAGGAAATTAGGAATCCCTCTCAACATAACAGGGTGCATCAAATTAGTATACGCAAGTCCAACTACCAGGGCTAGTACTAATGGTTATCTTTCTGCAATGTTCCCAAAACACATGGGGGAACGCATCAGGGATGCCCCCTTTTGCTCTCATTTTTGCCCTCGCCATGGAACCATTGGCTTCCTTGCTATGTGCAAAATATTTGCATTGCGTTTCCAAACAGAGGCATCCTCCTGTGAATTTATGCAGATGACATTATGTTATTTGTTAAACATCCAAGTGTAAATCTCGAGCCTGTGGTAAGTGAAATAATGCAGTTTGGCATATTCTCAGTCATATGTATCAACTGGTCAAATCCAGAGATGTTTCCCCTGACAAATAATGCATGGAGACCAATGGTCAGTTTTTTGTTACGTTGATGGTCAGCTATTGTTTTGCCCCTTATAAAAAGGATAGACAGCTGATTTTGAGGGACAACTGCGACCCCGTCCTCGACCAGGCTGACAATAGATAACATCACCTTTGTCCATGGCATGCAGAATATTGGTGTTTAAAATGCTGATAGTTCCAAAATTTCTTTACCTGTTTCACAATGTTCCTGTTTCAATGAGCAGAGTTTTTTAAACAAAATTGAGATCCCTGCTTTCTAGATTGACTTGGGGAGGGCTTAATCCTAAAAGGTGTTGGGAAGTGTTGATCCTTACGAATAGGGTGAGCTTGAATTAATCGCAGCCACTGGTGATTGCTCAGGCCGCATCCCAATCCATAGTTTTTTGCCCACCATGCTTCCTCGGTTTGGACCCAGCTATATACAAATCATTCTTGACCATGCTCCTTATGGGAGTTCAGCCCAAATTGCCAGGTCAGGTCTTCCCTGAACCAGAACACAAGTAACCTAGACCTGGTTTCACCCTAGTTACAGCTCTTCAGCCAGGTATAGCTGGGTTCCAATGGTAAAGTGATCCCTGGACCCATGTCTGGCCATACCCAGGTGCAGTTGGGGCTGAAAATGTAAAATCAACAAGCACAGACTGACAAGATGCTGGGTGAAAGGTCCCCCAACTAGGACTAAAGACTGGCTGAGGCATGTTGGTTTTAACAAGAAAAGAGCCAAAAACTATGCCAAATTACAGATTCCACAGGCCTGACCCGGAGACATATGAAAGCCCCTCAGGAACCTCTTGGCTCTGGATAGTGAGGAGATTGTTGATGCTACAGTTGTATATCCTCCCTGAATAACTGCATCATCAGTGTACTGTGTTTCTCGTTCTCATTACCAAGGGCTATATAATACCTTTTGGCTATTAGATAAAACTGTATGCACCACCATAAAAGAGAGTGGCATGCAACAATACTGATTACTGCAACGATTGGATTTGCTATTTATTTCTTTGTGCTTTTTCATCTACGGTAAATGTAATACAACTTTACTTGTGTATGCTGCTACTGATATTGCTTCTTTTGTAAGTTCTAACTTTTGTAATTATAAGGTAAATAATGATATCCATGTGCAGAAAATCACTCAACTGGTATTCACATTATATGGATAATCATTCTGAAATTAAACTGTAATTTTGGGAATATTACCTGACTTTGCTTTTGCTGTTGTTGATGTATGTTTTAATTTGCCATTAGGGGTTCACACAAAGCAATGTCTCACTACTTTGCATGTCTTCAACTAATCTGACTTGGCACTGAATCTTAAAGGTGTTTGTGCCATATTATCACTTGTTTGAATCATCATGGGTTTGGCAATACATAACATGAAGCAATTTAGTGCTATACTCACATTAACATCAGGCTTAAAAATATTTTTGCACTCAGAAAGTGAATGACGTGTTGTTTGTGTTTGTGTTACATAAGAGGACTAAAGGTTAGTAAAACTGGGTGATTATTTGTGTTATAATAAAAATATTTACAACCTTAAACAATGCTGCAGGGGAACCAGTGGCCCTCAGAATATTACCCACAAACTTGGGGTCTTATATGGAGTTCGGTGGACGGAATACTTCTATCTCATCCACTATGTTTCATTGGATATAATGCAGTTGTAAAACAGTGGAAAGGGTATCTGTCACGTTTGTGATGGAGTATCTTGTACGCAGAACTCTAAATCAGACCCTTAGTCACTAGCACTTTATCATGAACATGCTAGAGAATGTGTTCATCCTTTTCACGTCATGTGGTTAAAGGAAAGTGATGAGTTTGGGTAAAAGGAAGTAATGAGTGCTGGTAGTTAAGTTACAGACCCTGAATAGGGAGTACTGCTTTCAATCTCAGATTTCCCTCTTGATCAAATTGTGTAACATTGGGTAAAGTCAGTGTCCTTGGCTATCTAAGGTCCTTTATCTTATTAGGAGCTCAATGTTGCATTCTAGTTTAAAGTATGAGCTTTTGTATTTGTTCTTCTAAGAATCATTCATTAAGACTGAGCAATTGTGTAACTTGGCAGATGACATAAGAGATGCCACACAAATTGCAGTGTATGCGTTATACTGTGCAAAACCATGCACAAGAACCGTTCTGCCTTATGCTTAGTTTTCATTAATGAGATCTCTGGAAGGAATTCTGAGCCCGAAGTGCAAACCACTAGCAGCTTAACTGTGGGCATTCACAAACTCCTCTCATCCCACTTGGAGTATCTGGAGTGGCTCCCTTTCAAGGGCAAGAAGGGGAGCAGGTCACCACATATGGTGGAGTTGAAATGGACGTGCTCTTTTCATGAGGAAAATGGTAATGTTTTCCCTGCAGGAAACAAAGAAAATGTATGTTTGAACAGAAGGAAACATTTCCCCAGTGTGGACTTCTCTGCCATGGAATAAGAGTTGTTTTTTTGTTTGTTTTTTAAAGTATCCCGACATCCCTATTAGTACACCTGGACTCCTACGCCCGGTACAGCTTTCCAAAGGTACAACCAAAGATTTTAGTGAATAAGAAATAAATATTAAAGTACGCTAGGTAGAGGCCTAAATCTCCACCTGTACCGTTCCATTTATTTTTGTGATATAGGCCCTGTGTGCTCGCCACAGTATTGCAAGAGAAGGGATGCTGCAGCCAAGGATTGACGTTCACTGAAAGAGTTGTATATAATATTTTATTGACACAAGAGCAAGTAAAATACCAACTGTGAAGAGAAATGATAAAACATTAGATCAAGATAAAACATTGTCAAAAATTATCCGCATGAGAGGAGTTCTAATAAATAGTCACCTATAAACTGTGAAGTGAAATCTCCAAGGGCAGAAAAAGTGGTTATTTATTTGAAGGAGGTGGATGCTACCTATCACACACAGTGACATAACAATGCAAATATGTTAATTTGGTATGTCAACCTCAAGTGAGGAGATATCTGACATTATTAATTCTATTCTATTTTGTGTTGTGCTGTATTCTGAAATCTGTTGTATTTGCCTGGTTTCTTTAATGCCACCCAATATGTTTATGGTGCTATGTACCAAAAAATAACTTGTTTTCATATACAACATTTCCGATTGAAATGTAGGAGTATGCAAAACGTTTTAATAAACAAATACGTTTTGCAAGACAGGACTGAATGTGCAGAGAGGTTTTCAAACTGTTTTTGCAGCCATAAGGCCTTTGACTATACATTTGCGTGGTTTATTCCTATTTATCTCACAGAAAGTAATGTCAAGTAAGCATTCAACATGACAGTGTTTTTTGCTTGTATATAGAGAAAAAGATTTCAGAGAAGAGGTACCTCATTGGCAGTAGCAGTGTAAGGCTTTCTTTAGAACAGGTACATCCTACTTCCTAGTGCCAATAGTTTGCGCTAATAAATTCAAAAGGCCCGCTGCACAGGATTGGGGCTGTGTGAGTTCCAAGGAGCAGGGCCCTTGAACAAATAAAGAATATCTTGGTAGGACAATGTTCAAAGCCAAACCACAAAGGTGAATTGAAAAGTAAGAATCATTATAGAAGGCAAAAAGTAATTAGTCGGATTCAAATCAGCATCAACAATGCAGAAAAATAAAAACAATTGTGATAGATCATTACACAAGGAAATTAGCCATAACCAAATGCAGTTCAGTAATGAACTACCATAAATCTACTTAGTTCAAAAGTCAAAGGAGAGTAAAAAACAAGAGGACCGACATGTAGTCTGTCTCTGAGAAAAGAGAATAATCCACAGGCATTGTAACATGGAGACTGCTCAGTTCAAAAGCAAAAGAAAAATCAATGATAAAGTCAGCTAGCAGTCTAAAATGAGCACTGCTCGGTATGAAAACAAGGAAAAGTCCCTAAGTATAAATCAAATAAACAGATTATCATAGAGTCTGACTTTGTAGAAATAGGCAAACATTCTGGCACACATCCCAGAACCGACACATTTTATACTTCCAGAGAAGTGAAAACAACACACTCAACCTGACGTGAAGTGGAATTACGGGAGTATACTAGCAAAGATTCATGACATAAGCCAAACAACATTGTAGAAGTTGTGCTACATAAAATACGTTACTTTAGGAAATACCAAAATCTTGAACTAATGTTAAATATCCTTCACACCACAAACAAGAGAAATGACTTTGCAGTATTGAAGCAAACCAAACAATAAGCCATTTTAGCAATGAATGAAGTACAGTTGTAGCTTAGGCAACAGCAACCTTGAGTATTGCAACATACAGGGTCATGTGGAGCTCCCGTCATGCTCTGTGACTGAGAGCCTCGCTGATCGGCAAGATGGCGGGCAGAGTGCGTTGGCAGTCGCGCGGCCGCTTCAAATAATTACTAGCCTTAGCTTTCCCCCGTCCTAATGTACCCCTTGGCTGTCACGGAGTCCAGCAAGAACGGCTGAGATAACTCGTATCTGCAGATCTTAATGTCTTAATGGCAGGCAGCGTGCAGGAATCAGTGCGAGCAGTATGGTGCGGTTCCCGGCAGCCTGGATCGGCTGGATACAGCAATCGGATGGTGCTTGCTCTTCACCAAGACATAGGACCACAGCACCCCCCCTCCCAGGAAGCCCTGAAATACGCCACAGAGAGGATTAAAAAGGAAGAGAAGACCACAAGATAGTAACGAAGGCAACGTGTAACACGTGGTCAAGGGGGTTGGGTGTTACAGTTATAGTGTCAAAGACTGAAAAAGACTTTCACACTTCTTGAAGTCATTTGCAAACGGGAAGCCATGTACTGGATGCTTTAAAGAGTGACTTTCGCTGAAAGAGAGTAAAAAGGATATATAGCTGCTGTTGTGGGGCAGAGAGCTAGCTGCAGGTGGGGAGACTGCTACCTTAAGAGTCCTCATATTGTCTGCAATTCTTGGGGGGACTTGTTGAACCTTGCTGAGCCTTGCTGAGCCTGAAATGTCAATACCCATGTGATCTAGGGTATAAAGGGGATTGAGCACCCAATTGCACCAGCACTAGGCATAATTAACTGGCACACCTGTGGGGTCAAGGGCGCGACGGAAGCAGTTCACACTATGCGGATGCGGCCTGTTGCCCCCCTTACTCCTCCATCAAGGATTTTCATTTCCAGTCCGGCCCAATCTCCTCTGGTCTCTTTGCACCTCGTCTTCCCTTACCGTAATGCCTTATAATTTGCTTTTATAATGAAACGTATGACACAGGACACTGGTTATAAGGCACGGACAATAGGAAAACATGTAAGGGGACCTAAAACTAAGACTTTAACTCCTGCCGCAGGAAGACAAAGATACAGCTTTGAACAACAGAATTTAGTGGGGGTGCTGAGGGAATCCACAGGAACACAGGACGTATTCACAGGACCTACCACCTCCCTCTCCAGCCCTTTCTGTCATTGGAGTCCAGTCCGACAGAAAGCCATGAGCAACCAGCATCACGACCAAAGCAACTTGCCGAAATACTCTCTCAGCCCCACACAGCAGCATTAAGTAAATTGAGCAAGGAATCGCATACCTCCTCATCTGTCCCAGTCACTTCTAGTAACCCTTCCCCCTTGCAGCATCTATTGTAAGCTTGCAATATAAGGAAATACCTACTTATCCCTTGTTTTCAACCATCAGCAACAATGCTAAGGGGGCATTGAAGGTATTGGAAAGGGAGAATGT
This sequence comes from Pleurodeles waltl, assembly GCF_031143425.1. NCBI lineage: Eukaryota > Metazoa > Chordata > Amphibia > Caudata > Salamandridae > Pleurodeles > Pleurodeles waltl. The sequence goes on from NC_090448.1 coordinate 156,100,707, forward strand.
TAAAGAAGCAGGACAAGAGGAAGTAGTCTCACCAGTCAAAGAAGTTGTAATGGGTAGCGGCTCAATCCCCGACACAACTCTAAACTCTGTGCCAGAAGGCTCCTGTTTGGTTGCATCCGACCTGATATCACCTAATGCTAGTGTTAGTGCTAGTATGGTCCCTTGCACCCCTGGCCCTACTCCTAGTAACCATAGTCCGGCATGCAGGATACCTGGCACCCTTTTAATGGAGGAATGGATGGGGCAGATTTTAGAGGAGCTGCGAGCAATAAAAGCATCTCAAGAGGAGGCTCACAAGGAGACCAAGGATCAACTCAGTCAGTTGAACACTCACCTAACCCATCTCTCTACAAGACTATCCCAAGTGAAGCCAAGAGTCTCGGATTTAGAAGACATGGAAAATCACGTGGAGTCGGCAATACCTCGGATCGAATCAGAACTTGAGGAACTCCAATTAAAGTTAGACGAGATGGAAAACAGGTCTCGGCGCTCGAATCTTAGGTTCATAGGCATTCTGGAAGTGATGGAGGCAGCTTCATCTGTAACCAAGGTAGTCTCTGATCTTATCTGCAATTGTATCCTTCCAGGCAAGCCAAAAACCGAAGCGGATCTCTCAATTATAAGAGAGCATAGGGTACCATTTACGCACCCTGTGAACTCAAAGAATCCTCGTACTATATTAGACAATTTTGGAGTCTATAGGATTAAGGAACAGGGGCTAGATGTAGGAAAGGATTTGCAACTCGCAAACGGCAAAAACTGCCGTTTGCGAGTTGCAAATCGCATTTTCCTATGCAGAAATGCATTCTGCGAGTCGGACCGACTCGCAAAATGCATTTCAGAATCGCAAATAGGAAGGGGTGTTCCCTTCCTATTTGCGATTCCTAGTGGTATGCAATACCATTTGCGACCGCATATGCGGTCGCAAATGTTGTTGCAGTTACCATCCACTTCAAGTGGATGGTAACCCACTCGCAAATTGGAAGGGGTCCCCATAGGACCCCTTCCAGTTTGTGACTGGACCCAAAAACATTTTTTCAGGGCAGGGAGTGGTCCAAGGACCACTCCCTGCCCTGAAAAAATACCGAAACTAAAGGTTTCGTTTTTTTTTTTAAGTGCAGCTCGTTTTCCTTTAAGGAAAACGGGCTACACTTAAAAAAAAAAAAACTGCTTTATTTAAAGCAGTCACGAACACGGAGGTCTGCTGACTACAGCAGGCCTCCATGTTTGCGAGTGCCCATAGTCGGTATGGGGCCGCAATTTGCGACCCACCTCATGAATATTCATGAGGTGGGTCATTGCGACCCCATACCGACTCGCAGACGGTGTCTGAGACACCGTTCTGCATAACATTTTGCAAGTTGCAAATAGCGAGTCGCTATGACTCGCTATTTACAACTCGCAAAATGTTTCTTTGCTACATCTGGCCCCAAATTCTTTCTCAAGCCATAAAAAAAAGAGGAACTTTAAGCCTGGGGACAGTTTCAGTTTTTGCGTCTTTTCTGATATGTCTATTGCCGCGGCTCTTCGGCGCCGCAAACTCATAGGACTGATAGACAGCTTTCAGAGATTGGGGGCTCTGGCTGTTTTGTACAACTAGATAAATTTAAAGTGCTTCACAAAGGACAAGCGCATGTTTTTCAGGGGGTACAGGATACAAGTAATTTTTTAGCATCATTGAAGAAATGTTGATGCGGTTCTTGTTGGAGAATGAGGGTGGATGAAGGGAGGGGAAAACGTAAAGGGGGAAGGGGAAAGAAGAGGCAAAAGGAAAGAAGAGCGAAGGAAGGGAAAGGAGGAAGGGGAAAGAGAAGAAGAAGAGAAGGAGGGAAAATTGGTAATATGGTATCTTGTTGTCTTGGGAACATTTGCTTAGTTGAAGTGATGCGCCATATGTTTCCTTTTTCTCTCTCTCTGGGTTCCTCCGCCCGGCTGTCTTGTTGCTTTTCTGGGATCAGGCTCTAGGAGTGCCATGAAAGCGCACTCCCTTCTTGGGTGTTGGGGGGTTATGGTGACAGGGGGGGCACAAGGGGGTCAAGGGAGGGAGGGGCCAGGACAGGTGAGTGTTATGCTCTGACACGGTAATTTAGTGTAAAGAGCTTTATTCAGAAACCACCAACCCAACAGCAGCGTAAGCTCCCCTTCCTTCAACCGTCCAGTATCTCTCTCTCCTAGACTCTCTCGAGACCACTCCATCAGAATCTCCATGACACAGATTCTAGACTGTGCCCAACATTCTTAAGCAGCCACAACACATCCCCCTTATTACACTAGAGAAGAAATACATAAGGATAAAAAAAGAAAAGAGAAAATATATATACATATGTGTGTGGATAAAAACAAATAAGCAACAATATGACAATATAATGGCAGAAATAAACATGGTAATACAGAAATCTAAATTGCACAGAAGTATGCAGAAAAAGAAACGTCAGAATTCAAGAAACATAGTCCTTCCACCACAATGGTTTAGAACGGAGTCTGAAAGGAGTTGTCTTGCATGGTGTTACCTTGGACTCATCCCTTGCGGTGTGGTTTGCTCCTCGGTTAGCCAGATTATCGCAATCAATCCTGGGACAGTTCCATTTTGCAATTCTGGACATACTCCACACAAGACCATTATCCAGCACAACCACATTTTTCCTCACCTCCTTAATACGGAAAGGACCTTTGAAACTTGACCTCCCTTTTGTTTTGTAATTAGGGTCTTTCAGCCATACCAAGTCATCAACCTTCCATGCACCATCGGACACACAAGATTTGGAATCATACCGCAATTTGTACTTTTGTTGATGATTGCTCCTACGCATGGACGCTTTACCAAGTTTCTCATGGTCAAGTTTCTCAGAAACACATGATCCCAACTTATCTCTGAACCACGCTGGGAACATCTTGTTACAGCCCAACCTTCCCCTCATGTACTCAAAAGGGGCGATTCCAGTAACGCTATTGGGAGTACTACGATATGCCCACCATTGGTCTCTCAGGAGACTCCCAAGAGGAACCCGAGTCTCAACTGCTTCCTGGACACAGTACTTCACCATCCTGTTCATACGTTCTGCAAGACCATTGGCCTGGGGTAAGTACAAGGCAGTTCTCAAATGCACAATAGCTAAAGAGTCCAAGAAGGACTTCATCTCCACGGATGTCAACTGTACCCCGTTATCTGTAACCAAATGGCTGGGTACACCCTCTCGTAAGAATTCCTCCATTAGAAACTCAATCACCGTCCTGGTATCTATGGAGTTAACACACTTGGTCACTACCCATCTTGAAGTATAGTCCACCATGAGAATGACATACCGTTCACTAGCAGGGAGAAGATGGAAAGGGCCCATAAAATCTAGACCTAGCTTCACCCAGGGCCTTTCAGGCACAGCAACTGGGGAAAGTGGGGGTTTCGATACCACTTTACTCTTGTCATTTCGTGCACATGTTACACAATCTTTAACTGTCGCTTCGACCTCACGATCCAACCCTGGCCACCAATATATCGATCTCAACCTTGATTTGGTGAGATTTCTGCCCAAATGACCCTCGTGAGCCAAATTGATGATTTTACTTCTTAAACCAATGGGAGGTATACATTTGGTACCCCTTAATACCTCGCGACCACTTAAAGACAGTTCATCCCTAATGTTCCAGTAACTCTTCAAAGGTTCAGGAATGTCCTTATAGTCCGGCCACCCTCTTACAATGAAACCAGCAAGTTCATGTCTAATGGAATCTTGATCCACAGCAGTCTTCCACTCATCTTCATTTATAGCCAACTCATTCACCCAGCTAATGACACTCTCATCCTCGCTTTCGTCATAACTATCAATCGAACTTCTAGACAAGAAATCTGCTACCGTATTCTTTGGCCCGGGCACATACTCAACAGAAAAATTATACTCCATTAACCCTTCAACCCACCTCTTTATTCTAGGTGTCAATCCCTCACTTTTCTTTGAAGAGAAAATTTGTACGAGGGGTCTGTGATCAGTTCTCACAACAAAGGGTAATCCCCACAGATAGAATCTGAAATGCTTGACTGCCCATGAGCACGCAAGAGCCTCCCTCTCAATAATGGAATACTGTTGTTCTGACCCCTTCAGAGAACGGGAAGCAAAGGCAATGACTTTCTCCTCTTGACTTACTCTTTGGATTAACACCGCCCCCAGTCCAGTTACACTGGCATCAGTGTACAAGAAGGTTTTAGCGTGTGTGTCGAAATGGCCTAAGGTGGGCATTTTCCCAATGCAGTCTTTCACATAGGTGAAGGCAGCTGCACAGTCACCAGTCCATGCAAATTCGTTTCCCTTTTTCAATAGGGATCTCAAGGGTTGGGTCACGCTCGAAAAGTTGGCAACAAATTTAGAATAATACTCTGCCAGCCCTAAAAAGGATCTCACACCCTCCTTGTTTTTGGGTTCAGGGGCGCTGACAATAGAATCAACCAACTCAAACTTGGGTTTAATCCCTTCACTGGAAATAGTATGACCAAGGTAGGTTACAGAAGAAACTCTAAACTTGCACTTTTCCTTCTTAACCGTGAGACCAGAGCCAGCCAGTCTACACAATACTTCTCTAAGGATTCCGTCATGTTCCTCTAACGTTTTGCCATGAACCAAAATGTCGTCTTGAAAGAATAACACTCCCAAAACCCCCTCCAAAACTTTCCTCATAATGCGCTGGAAACAGGCAGCAGCGGAGGCCAGCCCAAAAGGCATTCTACGAAATTGATAAGCTCCTAGCGGTGTTACAAATGACGTGAGGTGTCTAGAGTCTGGGTGTAAAACAACCTGGTGATATGCTGACTACAAATCTAGTACACTAAATACTTTTGAACCACCCAGCCCAGACAATGCCTCAGAAATATTGGGCAGGGGTTGGCGATCAACCCAAATATGAGTATTAAGGTCTCTGAGGTCCACACACATGCGAATTCGTCTCCCATTGTCCTTCGGTGCTAGAACAATGGGAGCCAACCATTCAGAGGACTCTATCTCCTCAATCACACCAGCATCCAAAAGCTTGTTAAGCTCCACTTTGAGAGGTTCTAACATTAATTTTGGAACTCTCCTCACTTTATGCACAGAAGGAGTGGCATTCTTCTTAAGAATAATTCTGTGTTCAAAATTGGACAGACAACCTAGTTCTTCTCTGAACACAGTAGGGAAATCCTTCAGAATATTAAGATCCAAGTTGCTATCATTCACTACCATAACCTGACTCTTGGCATTGGGGTCCAATTTAATCCCCATATCACGTTGGTGACGCCATCCTAGTAGATTGTTCCCACGTTTTGCTACATAAACCTTTCCTACAGTGGCCTTACTTTGGAATTGAATACGCATGATCTTATAGCCAATCACTTCTAGTTTAGAACCCCCATAACTGACAGGGTTGATATCAGGTGCTGTTAACGAATGGAAATCCTCCCCAAAAATTGCCCGGTAATTCTTGTCACCCACCATAGTATAAGGAGAACCCGAGTCAGCTAATACTGTCACCATTTTCCCATCAAGCTTAATAGCACACTCAGGCATGGTTACAGGTCCTACATCTACCATTCCAGAATCATTCACAATGTTGCCGGAATCCGAATCAATGCATAGGATCATCTTGTTAACATTCTCAGTGACAGCATCTATATTGTTCTTGTCACTATTGCAGACTCTAGCATAGTGCCCTTTCTTCCCACACTTCCTGCACTGAGAATTCCATGAGAAACAATTAGGACTGTTTGCAGTGTGTCCTGTATTACCACAACGGAAACAACGTTGAAGTCTAGGCTCTCTCTTCCTCTCTTGGGTAAATCCTGGGGTTTTACTGTCACTGTCACTGCTAACCTTCAAGACTTCCTCCCGAAGATGCAGTGCTTGAACCATGCACAAGTCGTTCTCTCCATTCATCTCCTTAATCCAACTATTGGTGCTCTCCATCCCTTCAACAATTGCAATGGCCTCTCTTAAGTCTGGGTTTTTCGTCAGTAGCTTCTCTTGAACTCTCTTGTTGTTAGTACATCGGACGAGTTGGTCACGGATCAAAGAATCCGTGATGTCACCAAAATCTCAAGTGCGTGCTAACGTGCGTAAAACAGCAACGTAATTACCCACACTTTCAGACTTCCCTTGTGAGCGTGCAAAAAACTTGTGTCTCTCAAGAACAACATTGAGTTTGAATTCAAAGTGTGCTGCTAAAATGGCCACAGACATCTCATAGCAGTCTCTGGGTTCGCCTTCTGCCCCTCCAAAGGACAAGGTCTCAAGACTATCATAGATATTCCTGCCTTCAATTCCTAAATTGTGCAACAAGACTGCTTGTTTCCTTGCAGGAGAGAACTTTTCCCCTCCTATCGCTATTAAATAGGAATCAAAAAGATTCTTCCAACGCTTCCACGGAAGAATCGGGTCACCTTTATCCGTTAGAAAAGGAGGAGGCTGAGACATTGTAGGAGTAGCCATAATGTGTATACAATAAGGTAACTTGCAGTTGTAAGTCTTAAGTCCAATGTAGAAGAAAGTCTCTTTAAACAATGTAACACTGCACAACAAAATAATATATATGTATCTGGCTTGGACGATTGAAACGCAAGCGCGTTGCAAGACAGCGTTGCTATGGCTGCGCACGCAATGCAGGCTTGCGTTATTAGGCCTTTTGTATGCTTCCCGTTGCCAGGGCCGCGTTGCTAGGCTCCTGTAGCAACAAATGCGCGTGCACCCTCGAGCGCGCCAGGTCCGTTAGAGGCCCGCGCTGGTCTAAAAACTGTAACCGGCTAGAAAATGAGAAAGGAAAAAAACAAAAGGAGAACGAAAACAAATCCACTGTTCAGAACAGATAGGAAATGTTCCTGGACCTTGTGTTCACAACCACCAAGTGGAGACCGCGAAAAACGCTTACACTGCCGCTGACACAGGGAAGACTCGATGGAGGCCGCCGAAGACGCTCACTCTGCCGTCAACACAGAGAAGACCCTCCTTACAACCAGGAAACAGGCACCTTCATCCGAGCAGGTAGGAGAAGCGCAGCAAACCCATGGGGGATGGCGTAACGACAGAAGAGCAGAGTAGGAAAGTCCGTGGGTTCTGGGTTGGTGGTCACCTCGTCGCCAGTGTTATGCTCTGACACGGTAATTTAGTGTAAAGAGCTTTATTCAGAAACCACCAACCCAACAGCAGCGTAAGCTCCCCTTCCTTCAACCGTCCAGTATCTCTCTCTCCTAGACTCTCTCGAGACCACTCCATCAGAATCTCCATGACACAGATTCTAGACTGTGCCCAACATTCTTAAGCAGCCACAACAGTGAGGCCCTCGACGATGGTGGAGAGGGGGGAGGCACAGGGTGGAGTTAGAGGAAAAAATGCAGGTGGAGGTCAGCCAGCTACATCCTTTATCCAAGGATAAGATACAGGATGGGAACACATTCAGGAATGCAGCTGAAACACAATTGACCATGGAGATGACAGGGTGAAATATTAAGAAATGAATGGGTACAAGCTAAAAGTAGCTTCATGGAACTTAAATGGGGCTAATAACAATGTTCATCTTCAAGCAATACTTAACTGGCTTGAAACATCTCAAGTGCAAGTTGCCCTTTTGCAGGAAACCCATTTGAAGGCTAATGTTAAGCTACCTAAACTTCCTGGGTGTATTGCCCATTTGTTCTTTGCGTCGGCTAATGCCGCGGTCTTGTTTCCCAGAAAATATTTAGGGAGGATAAAGGGAGTCTTTAGAGATCCGCAGGCAAGATAGATAATAGTTACTGCTATGTTGGCAGACAAGGTGATTCATTTTGTAAGTTTTTATGGCCCAATAGAGGACGATGTAGCACCAATGCAGGCCCTATATGTGCATTATCTTCACTTTCAGGCAACTTTATAATAGGAAGGGATTTTAATATTATAGCCAATATCCAATGGGACACATCACGTAGGACCAAAGCGCAGAATAAGCCAAGAGCTTGTCAAATGCTTTCCAAACTGATTTTGGCTCTAGCACTGGTAGATGTGTGGTGGGCTGATCATCCCCAGGAAAGAGAATTTACATGCTATTCGAAAAGGTACAATACCGCATCAAGGATCGATCATATTCTAATCTAATTTGCGCTGATGTAGCAAGGGTCAGGAATACTTGCAAATCCTTTTTCTGGCCACTTCATTCCTTGGGTTAATATTAATGAATCAGGAAACCAACAGAGTTGCCCATAATGGCGATTGGATAAATCCCTCTTGTCAGAGGAGGGCTGGGTAGCAACTCTCAAAGCATCGGTTACTGAAATCTTGGATATTAACAAGGACTCAGACTCTCGCTTTAACATTTGGGGAGCCACTAAAGCTTATATACGAGGGGAAGCAATTTCTTTTAAGGCCTATCTAGGGAAAACAGCTCACAAGAAAAGCAATCTACTCCAATGGGAGTTAGAGCAGGCACTAAAAAGAAATCAATCACTACCCAGTCCAGAGACTGAATCAATATTGGGAAGAGCTCAGGCCAAATTAAGGGATTTCTAGCTGTCTCTGGAGATACTCAATAGACACACAAGCTTTCAGAGGCAGTATGAAGAGAGCGAGCATGCAGGTAGATTCTTGGCCTGGTCAGTTAAAAATAAATCAAATTCTAATTTAATAAAAGCTATTTTTGATGAGGGGCGGGGTATAATGGTTAGTCATCCCAAAGAGATAGAAAGAATATTTCTCTTGCATTATAGTAAGCTATATGCTGAGACAACGCAAGCTACTTTTTTACAAATTAAACAGTATTTAGATTCATTGGCACTGCCGGGCTTAGACCAAGGAGCACAGAATATACTAAAGTCCCCTATTACTCTCACTGAAGTAGTAGAGGCAACTCGGGGAGCCCCTAATGGTAAAACTCCCGGAGAAGGCAGTCTCCCAGTGGAGGTTTATAAAGTACTAGAGGGTCAAATTGCCAAAATACTAGTAGATCTATTTAACAAAATACTAGAAAGAGCAGAGGTCCTTTCCTCATTCTCTAGGGCTATAGTGGTTAGTTTTGTAAAAAAGGATAAACCACCAGAAAATCCAGGCTCATATCACCCGATTAGTCTTCTAAATCAGGACTATAAAATATTCACCAAGATACTAGCAGCTCGAACGGCTCAGGTGGCTCAGGTGGCGAAAGGACTAATACATGAGGATCAATGTGGGTTTCTACCTGGCAGGCTGCTGTCTACTAATACTAACTTTCTGATCCAGGCATAATCATCATCCGGCGGTGATCATAATGCTCGACGCTGAGAAGGCATTCGATCTAGTTCAATGGGAAGCATTGTTTATGGTTTTAGGTAAATTTGGCTTCCCAGGGAAGTTCACTCAGACACTATGGAGGTCATATGCAGGGGCCCAAGCCAAGGTCTCAATAAACGCACAAATAGCAGGACTGGTACATATATCACGGGGCACGCGGCGGGGTTGTCCTCTGTCCCCAGTGCTGTTTGCGCTTTTCATTGAGCCATTGGCAGCAGCGATTCTGCAGGATCAGCATATACAGGCTGCGCTTCCTTCAGCACCCAAGGTGAAATTATTTGCTGATGATAGAATCCTATATCTTCATGCAGATTTACATGATATTGACCGAGCTTTCTCAAAGATCAAGGCTTTTTCGGACTTGGGTGGGTACAAAATCAATCGGTCCAAATATAATGCAGAAATATCAGTTTTACCAAAGGATATTTGGGTGCTATCCTCATCTTCTAGTCCTATTAGATATCTAGGCATTTATGTGTCCAATAACTTGGCAGATCTGTTTCAGTTTAACTACACAAGGGTTTTTAAAAAGATTCAAGGATTACTTCTGAAATGGCAGGAATCTACTATGACGATTATAGGTAGGACCACACTCGTCAAAATGATGATTCTCCCCTTTTCTATTATTTGTTTTTTTCTAGTATAGTTTTGAGAGTCCCTATAAAGTTTTTTTGTGAGCTTCATTCACTGACCAGACAATTCATATGGAACCATAAGAAACCTCGTCTACAGATAGAGAAGCTAACTTTTACAATGGAAGATGGGGGTATGGCACTCCCCAATGTTCAAACTTATAATGAAGCTTCTGTATTGGATTGGGCTTCAAGAGCTCAGCTAATACCAAATGCCAATTTCTAGCTTAACCAGATGTTGTCAGAAACAAACATGCAGCTTTTGTGATTTCTTAAATACCCCCGCCTCCCGAAATAAGGAAGAAACAAACTACCAGCAATGATCCAGAGTAGTATATTGCTGATACAAGCCAAATATCAAATTTGCAAGATCCACCTGTCAGTCAGACTTTGGGATGTATGGATGGTAGGATTAAAACTTAGTGAAAGATATGTTCAGAAGTGGGAAGAAGCAGGGGTTAGGACCATAGCATATTTTTTAATAGGTGACTATATCAAAACATGGGTGCAGTGTGCAATGGAAAAGAATGACATTTCAGAAAGCCTTAACTATTGTCAAATTCAACACTTTTTACAAACAACGGAAAAAGTAATAGAAGGCCGCAATCAAGCTATCTTTCAGGCTTTCTATAATAATCAATTGGGCATTGGCAAGTGGTATAAAATGCTCCAGGGAGGGTATGCAACTAAGGCAATGTCCTAACTTTTGGTCAAAGTAGAAAACCTTACTGGGTGCAAAAAGGGGATACAACAATGGAGAAAGTACAATGAGGTGTCACAAAAAGCACTGGGGGGCGAATAAAAGAAAAATTGCCTTCTATTCCAAATGGCTGCTTTACTATACCCCCGCTAGAATAAAGGAAATGTACCTGGAGGCATCAGGTTTGTGCCCGTGCAGCCTAACGACCCATGGGGACTGGCTCTATATGTGCTTCTCATGCACACACCTGGCAGGTTATTGGGAGAAGATTTTTCAAAGGATTGGTGTCATGATATTGTATGAGTTAGGTCCCTAGTCCACCAATGGCATTATGGGGTATCTCGCAATATGTAGATTTGTCTATGTCTTCTAAGCAAATCATATTTGTGGCTACCTTGATAGCCAAATCGTTGATTCTCCAGGTGTGGAAATCACCAATACCCCCTACGAATGTGGCATGGGAGGCAAAGATGGAGGCAACACGGTCAAAGGAAAAATTGTATGCTCAACAGGTCGGAGCTCTGCGGAGTATATGGGGGAGGAAGAGCAATCTAGAGAAGGATTAGGTCAGGAATGGGGAAGGAGAGGTCAAGACACAAGGCCCCTCTTACAGTCATATTTGTCTAAATACTATTGGGTTATGTGTACCTGAAAGAATTGCTGCACATTGAATTGTCTTACAGAAATTGTATGTGAAGATAAAATCGTGATCAAGCTTTGATTTATGTGAATGTACATTCACCTGTAGCAAAAAGAAAAAGAGTATTGCAACATACGAGAACATCGCTGCATGGCTTCCTCCTAAGGCACATAAACATTATATTCACTACAAAACAACACCACCATGAAATTAATCCAATTTGAGCTATTTTATAACAAGGAAAAATACAGAAGAGAGACACTTTATCATTGACCAGCCGGATGCCTGGATGTTCAAGGTTCTGCTGAAACTGTTGCAATATGCATTCATTAACCATCTGGATTTCTCATGCCAAACCACGACTAGTCATATTTGTCTCCATACTGGGTATCATGCACTCAGCTGACATGACATGCACTATGTCTGCTTCTAGGTATTGACACTACTGGTCCATTACAAGCGATAAGTATTGTCAGCCGGTCAGGAATTGTACAGCTCAGCTTTTAAGATGGTTTCTGGCCTCTCTCTGACAAACTACAGTACACATTCAGAGCACAGCGGCCTCATATAGAATGCAAAATACATGCTTCGCTTGGACCACCTGGTTAACTTTAGTAACCCATCATTTTCCCATAGTCTGCACTTGTTCTTAACCTTTTGCTGACACCATTAAGGATCCAGCCAGTAGCAATGTGCCGGTTATACTGATGCATTGTATACATTTTAGAAAGCATTCTGCTCATACTTTTAGTCTTAATAAGAGCCTGAAGTGTATTTTTATCTTAAATGGTTTTATGCTTCCTCATCTCGTTTATTCTATTCTGTGAAGTTGTGGGTCTCTTACCATTGGTTTCTTCTGTCCATGACTTCTTGTTAATCCTCATCCATTTGCTGTGGGCATCACTGTTTCCCAGTTTGGCATGGGGGTGGGTTCGTGGGCAGTCAAGGCAGTTGCCATTTTTAAAGCACGATGGGATATCATGGCATCATCTTGGAGTCAAGTACTTGTGATGAGGCATAGCCGACACCCTCTTCCACTGCCAGTTCAAATGACCACTGGTATAATCAGACAAAGGTCTTTCCCAGTCCACCATGGCCACTGCCTTTCTTCCTTTTCTTGGCAGTCACTGTTCTTCAGCCATACTACACTCTAAGTGTCACAATGCTGTAGTCTCTTTTTATTGACCTGGTTTGATGCCACCTTACTGTATATTTTTGTTAATTTGTTTTTTAACTTTCTGTACCAATGCTCTTCTTTCTAGCTGCTTCTCTTGGTTTTTGGTTCTTTAACGAACTAATCTTGGTTCTATTTTGTAAAGTCATTGCTACTGTATTGTTGTTCTTGAATTGAGCTTGTCCTTCCACTTTCAACCACTTTTTCTTAGAGTCTTTAACTGCCACGGCTTTTTCTTCTTGTGACTCCTTTAGAGAATTACCTGCTTATTCATGTGTTATGGGGAATAAGGCATGTTGTGATACGAAGGAGGATGCAGGCTGTGCTCCTTTGCAAGAGATCATTTGGGGGATCGTGCCCCGGTCCATAGGCCTGCCAGCAGGAGTGCCGGAGCACATTGCACGGAGTCAGTCAGGCATGACCAGTAGACTGGTAGGTCCAGCAAATAGAATGGGGTACTGCGCTTACCAGGTGAGCAGCAGGCTAGGCCCTGCCACACTAAAGTAGACCCCGGTATCTGCAGAAGTGGCCCGACTAGGTGCAAGTGTGAGCTCTTGCCCCTGTATGTGCTTCCCCCCTGCAGGTGAATCCTGATGCCCTTATCCTCTTGGCACTAGCATGGTTGAAGCTCTGTGGAATACTGTGTCTTTAAACAGCTGCTCATAATGCACACCTGTGTGATTTTATTTCTCATTCCAGCCATTCTTTTGGAGGTTTAATTTCTGTGTAAGCATTTGATTCCCAAGAGTATCCCACGCCTGCAGCGGAACCTGGGCTTCCCAGACAACCTGTGATGATTTCTCCTGTCTGTCCATTACTACTGCATTACTGCAGAGCCAGCTCAATCTCTTAGCATGCATGCCTATGGCCAGGGGTGAGTAGATGCCTGTAAAAGTCTTAAAGCCTGAACTAGATGTAGCCATAGCCAAACCAGCATTTTCTAAATCTTAAAATTTGCAAACTGCCTATTGCTAACCGCTAATCCACGCCTAACCACACAACCATCCTGGTCTGCCGGCTCCCTAGCAAGCTGCTCAGGACTGTACTACATCTCCTTCAATTACAGTGTTGATGTGGCATTTAGAGCCTCTACAGACGCGGGTGGGCTATGTCCACAGTGCAGCTTGCACCTGTTGGGTGTCCCTCACCTTTCCCGCTCACTGCTATCGCTACTGTTACTACTGTAACTTGCCTTCAGGCCCCCTGGGCTTGAATCCTGACCCCAGCAACTTGGCTGTCATATTTGGATTCGATGGCAAGCCCTCAAGTGCTGACAAACCAGCATTAGTGAAATGCCCTAAGTGTGGAAGATCATGGATGAAAGACTGCTTGGCTGACTTTTGACAGGAAAGCAATCAATACAAAACGATTATGAGGTCCGTTAAGACAAGAACGACCCTTACCAACAGAAAAAAGGGAACTAGAAATCATGCCTTACATAGCTCCCCATTACCCTGGCATGCATGCTCTTCCATCCCCATCTAAGAAGATTGCTGATACTTTATCTCCCTTTTCAGTGCTAAGGGGCTCATGTGGTTAGTTGCCAACAAGCGATAACCTCTCAGCAAATCAACCATTGTCAAAAACAAAAACTAGTCCAATAGCTGCTCCAGACTAGAAATAGATTTCTGGATCCTTAAATGCAGGGAGTAGGCAATGAATTTGTAAGCTTAGGACGGGGGCATGCAATACAAGACCAAAACTCTGCTCTTGGGACATTCTGGCTTGTAAAGTAAAACAGAGAGCGATGAAACTTTACTTTTTTGTGGAAGCAATTTGACATAGTCGCCCTCCAGGGCATATGGGCAGTCACACCACCCTCAATTATTGGCCGCCTTTCTGGAGGAGTGGCTACATACATCACATTGTCCTTAGCAGAACAGATTGAGATGCTACCTGAACCACTTCCTGGCATTTTGATAACATCCATAATCAGCTCAACACAGTAGTGGGCCCTAATCAAATTCAAAGTCTACATCCAACCAACTTGTTAAAAAAACAAAGTTACTAAGAACATCATATCAATTATCCTAAATCTTATGACATGATCCCCAGAACCTGTATTCATCATCATGGGTGATTTCAGTATGGACCTTATGGATGAAGTAGTTAATGACGATTTTCTTAATGGACAGAATATCCCTTGGAACACACAGCCTCAAGTATTGAAGGAAAATGCAAAGACAAACAAGGGGAAAACTTTGTGCTGAGCGTTGAACACCTAGGGGTCAGTGCGCTTAAAGGCAGACTACCTGACGATTGCTCGACAACCATGACATACCTTGGCCCACGGTCCGAGTCCATTCTTGTTTATACTTTCACATCTCATACCCTCTTTCCTGCCGTGTGCTTTTTCCAGTCACAGAATGCTCAGAGTTTGGCCATCTTCCACAAAAACTGGTCTTAGATTTGGGAAGAGAGGTCGCCGAGAATGGATCCACTTTGCTTGGCACTCAATTCAATATAAACTGTAAGAAATTAAGATGGTCGGAAATGTCCATAATGAAGATTGCTGACAGTGCCAAAGCCATAATAGGAGGGTGCGAAGGGCTAAACCTCGACCAAATAACATGGCATAAATTTACAACTGAGCTACTCACAAGTGGTAACCCTGACACAGGGGGTACCCACCATGATAAAAAAACAGGGAGCCCTTAGGAACCTGCCAAAAATTGAAAATAAAACCATTAGCCTTCTACTTGGCTGAGAAGAAGTTAAACCAGGCACTGAGGATTGCTCTAAGGGGACGTGACAAAACAAGTAAAGTCTAGAAATTTTAAGATCTGCAAAAAAGAGAATACAGGAGGTCCATCTGGGCCGATCATAAAATCAAAATGGACAACTTCTGGGCAAAGCTGTACTATGATTGCTACCAACCCATCCCTAGAAACTTTTGGGCAGCCCTAAGCAATATCCCAATTAGGGAACAGAGCTGGGTGGCCTTCCTCCAAGAACACTTCTCTGTAGTAAAAGATCCAACAATTGCTTCGCACCAGGAGGTGTATCCTGTGCCACCGCTACTAGTGTGCTTTGCTCCTTTTCGTAGAGGCCAGCATCGAATGGCTTACCTACTCAGGTCATGACACCTCTCCAAGCCACAAATCTAGCTGAAGATTTCTCTCCCATTACAGTCTTGCAGCACCCCGCGTCCTCATAGACCTCTATTATTCCAAGGTAAACTTTCTTTAGGTACAGTCTTCTACACTGCCTCAGACTTAGAAAACGTTTGTCCCTTCTAACAAGAAATTGCAAAGGTATGGGCCTATCTGATCACATAGCGCTATATGCTGACAATGGCCTCTTTTTTGTATCATCCCCTACAAACTCCGGGACTCGTACACTGTAAATAATGCTTATTTTTGGCAAATCCTTGGGCTTGCATGTGAACGTATCCAAATGTACAGTGTTGCTGGTTGTTCTTTACCCACAGAATCTTGCCTGGGCATTGAGCCTGCAGATAGAATCAGGTTGGTTTAAGTAGGTGAGTGTTTTCATGTCCCCAGATGCAACTTTGGCATGGCACACAACCTGGAATGAGTTCTGGCTTGTTTTCTGGTCAGTTTTGCCCTTTTCATTAATGGCTTGGTCTGCAATTTTTAAAATGGTGTCGCCACCCCAGTTGTTGTATCAACTACAGACTTTCCCGTACTCAATTGCCAAACAATGGTTCTGCACTTTAAATTCCATTCTTACTAGCTTTCTTGGGCAGGTGAGTCACCCCGCATTGCCTTTGGAAGTACTATCAATCTGCTTATTCCAGGGGTTTCCCAGCAGCAGACATCGATACCCAAGGCGACCCAGCGTACGCATCTGAAAAATGGGCTAAGGGGGTGTTCCCCTCATTTCTTACCTATATGTTGGGGACAACTATGATGGCCTGCCTCTGGCAGTCCAACTCGTTTTTACCCAGTGGAGGCAAGTACTTCGGTGAATGGGGTGACTGGGAAGGCTGACCCAGTGGACACCGTTGTGGCAGGTCTGCATGTTGCCGCAGGTGGGTGCGTAGGGGAAGATCAGGCAATGGGATCGCCACTCTGGGCGATGTTATGAGCGGTACAGTCCTTAAGTCATTTCCACCCTGGCAGGCAGACTACTACCTCCTACATAGCCAATTATTTGGTTATTTACAGCTCTGACATGCATTAACTCCTTACATTCAAGACCTGCCTAACCATCCAGAATTTAATCCTTTGGAGGGTAAGCTCCTCCTGGGGGATTTGCGTGACCACAAATCTGCCAGAATATATCAGACACTTCTTTCCAACCATGCGGACATGTTCATTGCTCTTCAGGTGGGCATGGAAGGGAGATGTTGGTGCTGTGGATGATGAGGACTGGACTGAAGCCTTGGGCGTGCCCAGGACTGCGGCCATTGCTACCAGACTTCGGCTGATTCAACTCGGGTATTTCCATAGAGTATATTTTACATGGCATCAGATCTGGTGAATGAGTGTGATTGCTTCCCCGTCATGTCTCCGTTGTAACACAGAAAGTGGCACATTTTACATACAGTATGGAGCTGCACTGCTCTTAATCGATTCCGGCATGGGGTGACATCCTGCCTGGGTAGGTTTCTGCACTGGATGATCCAGAAGGACCCAAAGCTCACACTCCTTCACATCAGACACATAATGCAGTAATTGCTACAAACAGTCATTGCTGTTCCTGGGCTTGACCCTAGCAAAGCGAGACATAGCAAGAAAGTGGAAGGCTGTGCACCCCCATCTCTGGGGGGTGGAAGAATGGCCCAGTCACTACATGGGACTGGAGATGGTGCATAGTGTTAGATTCCACCAGTTATGTGTGGCAAATGGTGGACAATGAAATTTTCCTCTTTACGGGATAGGGTGGGGTGGGATGGGGTGGGGCGTGGAGCTCATGATTTAGTGGCCAGACACACTATACATTATATTACAAGAGCATGGGTGGTGGTAGGGGTGGGGCGGATTCTGCAGGTCTGAGCATTTATTTAAGAACCTATTTTCTACATTTCCTGTTTTCTTGTTTGTCTGCTTCATGAGCCGTATATGCTTTGTAAAATCAATAAAATTTGTTCCCAAAAAAAATAAACTGCAAGGTTAATCAAAAAAGGATGGAAAAATGGGCCCACCAGCATGCCGCAGGCCATCTATAAGACCAACCTGCAGTACTGGGCCAGAAGGCTGGCATTTCTCTACTCCAATGCAATTTCCACCGGAAATATTCCCAACTCGTGGCAGGGCGCAGTCATCGCTTCTATCCATTGTATTGTATTGTATTGTATTGAGTATTTATAAAGCGCATTCCGGCCCTAGGGCATCGAAGCGCTAACTGGGTGAGGCAAAAGAACTAGGCTGAAGAACTCCCAAACTTATTGAGGAAACAGCCAGGTCTTGACCAGTTTCCTAAAAGTTAAATAATTATGTTCTTGCCTTATATTCAATGGTAGAGAGTTCCACATTTTAGCAGCTGCAATAGTAAATGCTCTATCTCCCCATTTTACTTTCTTGGTACGGACTGTTTGAATTTGATAGGCACCGGCCGAACGCAACAGCCGATTCGGCCTATGCCATTTCAACTTGGTGGTTAGTGTTGTAGGCCCAATCCCATGGACCGCCTTGTGAGTGATGCAGAGAGCCTTAAAAGAAAGCCGATGGATGACCGGCAGCCAGTGTAGATCTTTAAGGCCCCTCTTAACAGAGGCCCCACGAGGCAATTTTAATACCAGCCTGGCAGCAGTATTCTGCATCAGCTGAAGTCTGTGCAAAGATTCTTTATCCAAATTAAGTAAGAGCGCATTCCCATAATCCAATCTGGAAATGACCAGAGCCAAAATGACGGTGGTTCTACTGGTCTGAGGAATAAAAGGGAGAATTTTTTTTAATTTCTTCATCGTCCACAGACAGGACTTAATTGTCAGATTGACCTGAGGTTTAAATGACAGTTGCTCATCGAATAGTACTCCTAAATTTCTTGAGTTAGACCGTGGAACAGGAAGCGTCCCACACTCTTCAGGCCACCAGCTAGAGGTCCAATGTACCCTGTCAATTCCAAAGCACAAAATCTCGGTTTTTTCACAGTTGAGTTTCAACCAGTTGGACTTCATCCAGTGACTGACTGCCGTCATACAGGCGTTGAAGCGGATAGCCACTTCTTCAAGATCATTATCAATAGGGATAATGATTTGAGTATCGTCAGCATAAGAAGTAGGAATGAAGCCAAAAGAACGAACCAGCTCTGCCAACGGTGCCACGTACATGTTAAATAGCGTCGGGCTCAAAGAAGAGCCCTGAGGAACCCCACACGGCAAGAGGTAGGAAAAAGATCTAAAATCACCACAGCTAACTGTGGCCCACCTGTCAAATAAAAAAGATTCAATCAGTTTGAGAGCCTGGTCTCTAATGCCTGCCTGATATAAGCGGTCTAGCAGGATATGGGGAGCAATGGTGTCAAAAGCTGCCGACAAGTCCAATAACACCAGAAAAACCCCCTGCCCCTTATCCACCAATCTACGTATAGTATCTGTTGATGCAATGAGAGCAGATTCGGTGCTGTGGGATTTCCGAAAACCATGTTGCGAGCTGTCCAGGCCTTTAGAAACAGACAGGAAATCAACCAATTCCTTATTAAGATGCTTTTCCAAAATTTTGGCCGCATAGGGGAGAAGGGCTATAGGACGTAAGTTCATCAAGTCATCGGGTTTACCCGCTGCCTTCTTTTTTAGCGGAATGATAGTAGCTTCTTTCCAAACCCTAGGGTAAAGACCCGATGCTAGCACTTCCTGAAAAATAGGGGCCAGCATAGAAACCACTAGCTCTGGTACTAATTGGAGAATATCCGGGGGGCAGGGATGCATAGGGGAGCCCGATTTGCCTTCCAGGAGCAGTTTACACAGAGCCTCCGAAGAGGGCATCTTAAAATTTGAAAGTAAAAATGGCTTGTCTGGCGCCCCGTTGGTAATCACCTCAGGGTGCGGAAGACCAATCAGCCGGGGGGATGGGCTAGCTAATGTCTCATCCAACCTAAAGCTGGAATAAATGTCTAGCACCATATCCATAAAGGGGGAGATAAGACTGTACCAGAGAATTACCTTCTTATCACTGTACTAGACAATGAAGCAAAATATTTTGCTATACTTGTTTGTATTACAGGACTTGACTGCCTGGTCAGAATCAAAGAAGACAGATTCCTTGAACTCAAAGTGGTTTTAGAAGAGACTCTGGCACACTCACAAATATTCTGTGCCTGTCAATCCTATTCGAACAAATGAAAAAACTGCCTTGCACAACATATCTCTGCTTTGCATACCATAAGTCGGCTTTCAACTGGGCAAACCGCACAAAGCTCTGGAGGAAGCTCAGGGATTGGAACATCCCACCTCATCTGCTTAGAATCATAGAGTCATGCCACAGCTGTATTTGAGTGTGGATCAAAGTCAGAAATGGCACCCTTCTGTCAAGACAAATCTATACAGACCAAGGTTCAAAGCAGGGGTGTGTGCTGGCACCATATCTTTTCAATCTGTTTATGGCGGACCTCTCCCCAGTCCTTAACATAGCTAACAGCCATGCCCCCCACCTAGGAACTTTTGCATCAAATCACTCATTTTATGCAGATGACATGGTCTTGTGCAGCCAAGCTAAAGTAGACCTGCAAAGGCTGATAGCTACCTTGTAACTGTAAGCCAAGCAAAATGACTTAGTCATCAACAGAAACAAAATGAAAGTGATGATGGTCAGTAAGGCAATCAAGAAGAACACATCCTGGCATTTATTTACGCATACAATGGACACAGTGAAAGAATACAAATACTCAGGAGTCCTGCTGGATGACAAAGGAACCGTTAAATAACAGCTACAAGCTATCACAAATAAAAGTAGCGCTTTAATTATGAACTTCAAAACCCTCTATAAAAGTTTGAAGGGCCCAACACTTGACCCATTATTGAGGCTAATGTCAGCAAAGGTCCTGCCAACATTAACTTATGGCAGTGAGGCTCTTCATGATTGGGACGAAGGCCTACTGGATAAACTTCCATTAAAGATATACTGGCAAGTCCTCAATTTAGCACAGAGCTCTTCCCCCTAGCCAGATATGCTTAGAGTTTGCTCTTTTGAGGCTAACAGTCAGTAGGCAGGGCACAACTGGCAAGTGCTACTTCAAGCTAAACATTTAGATGCTAGTACACTAAACAACAACAGCAGCAAATTCAAGGAGTACCTAGATCATTCTCTAGCAAATAT
Source organism: Pleurodeles waltl (assembly GCF_031143425.1). Classification (NCBI taxonomy): domain Eukaryota; kingdom Metazoa; phylum Chordata; class Amphibia; order Caudata; family Salamandridae; genus Pleurodeles; species Pleurodeles waltl. The sequence continues at coordinate 156,121,326 of NC_090448.1, forward strand.
ACAACTTGTCAATCTATGGGAGATGCCAGTTACATACGATGTCTTTAAAAAGCAGGAATATATCGTAATGACCAAGCTTTTCTTACTAAAGGAAAAAGATGAGTTGCAAAAAGATCTCAAACCTGGATGGTGATTAACAGCTATTCCCCGCTGAAGTAGTCAAAATAGCTGGCTTGCACATACCCGCTACATCGAAAACTAAAACTGCTTCAGTGCTGCCTGGGTTGTCCTCCTACCCAAGCTGAAAAACGAGCTTGGCAGCCTACTGGTAATAGAGGCTGCCGTTTGTGTGCTTCGATCACTGAAGACCTTTCCTTACGACCTTTGCCATTTAATCTGCATCTGTCCTGAAATGGCAGCCAACAGGAGTCGTCTTCTTATAAGCATTTTGAAAATCAAAGAGGTTTGGACATGTAGGTAGGCCATTATAGTCTGCCTACAACCTGATGACTCTATCCTGAACTGTCGCTATACAAAATATTTAAACAGATTTGAAGGAAAAATAAGTAAGCAGAAACAGCCGCAGAGCACAATCTGGTGACTATTAGACCACAAGCATTTGCAATGCAACGGGTCTCTCGTTTGCTTGAGTTAGAGCTATTGGCATTGTAAACTCCTAACCGGACTTTTCTTGCCAAATAAACTGAAAATGAAAAGTAATATAATTTCACATAAGGGAGCCGATTTAAAGCGCCATGCCATGAGCGTGAAGGTGACTAATCAGAACAAACAGACCGGTCCGGTTTCGCCTTTGCATAGTAATAAAAAAAAAAAAAAAAGTGCAATCTGTGTAAAACGTATCCAAACCTTGAATTCGTGAAGGAGTGCTAGGATAAACAATAGAATTAAACTGGTAGTCATAAAAAGCGCTCGATTAGTGCCCAACAAGATCGCGCTGTCTACTAAATAAAGAGAGTCCAGAAACCATACGGAAAACATGGAGCCTCGTATGTTTTCAGTAGTTGGCCGGTGCTCTCGAGGAGGGCTAAACACCATATTTGGCTTGACGTATGCATGCCTTTCAGTAATGAAATCAAGTGAATTTTAAAGGCAAGCCAACAAACAAACGAAAGTGATGGGCGTGGTTAAAAGCCCACAGAGAGATTACAACAGGGACAGAGAGCTTGCGTGCTCGACCCTAATAAAAACTCCACCCCTGCTCGAGGGGCCAGGCTGCTAGCCTGGGACAGGACATTTACATCATGCTCTGAGGCTAACCTGGCTCCCACATGAACATATAAGTGTGCTCTACAAAGTTTGGGTATTCTTGCTTATACTGCTAGTAATTCACACAGCCACACTATAAAGCAGCCTTTAGAATCATGTGGGGTGCTGCTCTCTTTTTAATCTGTTATGTCGGTACAATTGCTCGATGTATCCTTCCACTTGGTTTGCTTTGGACATCAGTATGCTTCACCTGGCTGCACAAAGGGGCACTTTGACACTTTTTACTATTTCAATTTGTTATTGTTAAAATTACTCTTTTGTCCGAAATGTTTTGCTTATACTTAATGCAAGGGTTTATTAACTGATGCAAACAAAGTTTACTTTCTCATTATTCTGAATGAGAGTGTGCACAGATTCAGACTTGTGAATGGACACATACTTTTCAATCAACAACTAAACAGACTCAATAAATGAGAGGTTGAACAGCAAACAAAAACACAAAGAAAGAAAATCATCAACTAAGGACAATGACTCAAATTGACATGACCTGCAAGGTTAACACTGAAAGCAGTCAATACAGTGCATTTTCCACACTGAGTTCATGTAAATAAATGCTCATAGTATTCATTGAATAGTGTGCTACTAAACAACATGTATCTTTTGAGTAACCCTTGCGCATTCCATGGAGCAGTTCATATGACTGTGCAGTTTAGAAATTATTTTTACAAATGTGTTATATTGTTTGAAATTCCTCAAAAGGCAGGTACTTTGGGTAGTTTCACATAACAATGCTGCACTCACCGTTGAAGGATATAAATGTCAGGCATGCTCTTAAATCCATATCAGAAGAGGAGAATGTTAACCAGAGTAGCTTGAAGCAGATATTGCGTGACTTGGACCTAGACACGTTCATAGCAAGAGCAGTCATGTAAAACCTGTGTTTAAATGTATTCCCAACATCCAAAACAAAAATAGTATCAGTCTATTTAATTTGTATTTTTCTTGTATTTGAGAATTCAAGAAAATAATCTAAATAAATAAATAATCTTGTATCAGCAGAGAGAGTTTCCTTTGAGCCCAAACTATCTATGTTGTTGAGATGTACCAAACTAGGTTAACATGTAGCTTCCAAACACAGGTTACATCTAAAAACATGCTGCCAGCGGCCACCAAAATACCGTGACCACTGAGGTATTCCGCTATGGGTATTATGACCCACTCTAAGAAATCAGCCACTATACAGACACCCCCACAAGTCCATCAGACCAAATGCCAGTGATAAACTGGCGGTACCAAAACCCACACCATTACGCCAACAGGAACATGCCCACAGTATCATGACCCATGGATCACTGCGGCAGTCTTTCAACCGCTGTAAACCATTGGTGGTACACACCGCTGCGCTCAAAATACACACATACTTACAAGACACCACCACATTGGACAATTCAAAGTACACACACCTGACACAAATACACACACCACACCCACACCACTATAAAACACCCACCCACATTACCCACAACCCCTTACAGCGAAAAAAAAGATAGCAAGCAGAGAGAGACAAGGCAGGAGCACCCACTCAATCAGAGGCACAATACATCATCACCCATACATCATCCACGCACCTCACAACACAACACCCCACACATCCTCACACATACCACTCACACCACATCCATGGCACCCCAAAGACACCCCAGGTTTTCTGAGGGGGAGCTAAGTGTCATGGTGGAGGAAATCATCCGGGTAGAGCCACAGCTGTTCGGATCACAGGTGCAGCAGACGTCTATTTGCAAGGAAGATGGAGCTATGGCAGATGATCGTGGACAGGGTCAATGCCGTGAGACAGCACCCAGAATGAGGGATGACATCAGGAAGAGGTGGAATGACCTACGGGGGAAGGTACGTTCCGTGGTTGCAAGACACCAGGTAGCCGTACAGAGGACTGGCGGTGGACCCCCACCTCCTCCCCCACAACTAACAACATGGGTGGAGCAAGTCTTGGCAATAATGCATCCTGAGGGTCTCTCAGGAGTAGCAGGAGGACTGGACTCTGGTAAGTCAAATATTTACCACTTTATCCCCCCCATCCTACCTGCATGCCATCACAAACTCCTACCCCTACCCACAGCCCCATCACTCCACCACCTCACACATACCCCACTATCACAACCCACCCATTCCAATACCAAGCCCTGCATGTAACACCAATGCATGGACCCGCATCACAGACCTGCATGCCCAGCAGAGAGACTTACCCAGCCCACAAAATCACTACGCACACAAGGCAAAGCTGACAGGGAAATCTCAATCATACAGGGAAACACACCCATGCACAAGATGGCCCACGCAGATACACTAACACTGCATTTGCATCCCCACAGGAATCCTACTGAATGTCACCAGAGAGGAGGTGCCAGCTACATCCAGTCCCCCCACAGAAGAGGCACACAGTGATGACAGCAGCTCTGCATGCCTGGATCAGGATGACCAACCTGGCCCATCAGGGACCCCTAGACAGTCGGTTACCCTGCCACAGTCCCACCCCCACCACAGAGCCTCCCCTCTCAGGAAACGCCAGCACAGCACCCACCCTGCGGGCCCATGCCACTGTCCCCAGGACACATCAATCAGCAGTGTTTCCACCACTACACGAAACCCAGGCAACCCCACAAATCGAGGATGATCAGGGACCTGGGGTCAGTGGCAGTGGTCACACGGTTCAAGGTACAGAGGCACAGGACAAGAGGGAAGCTGGGAGGACTGCTGTGCTACAGGGGGAGGACAGGCCCATGGAACCCACTCTCCAGGAGGCACTCTCCAACCTCCTGGGAGCATACCACCATTCCCAGGAGACCATGGGCCAGATACTGTACAAGTTGCAGGAAACCCAGCGGTTGCAGGAGGGACAGTACCAGGGGATCAGGGAGGACCTCAAAAACATCTACGCCGTCCTGGTCACCATTGCAGGGTTGCTGGCAGACATGGGCAAGACCATGAGGGAGGCAGTGGCACACCAATGGGCCCCTGACACTAGCCACACCGAAGAACAGCCCTCCACCTCTGCCGGCGCTAGTGGACAGGAGGCCCTGCCACAGGGCCAACAGGCCACCAGCACCCCACCCCCTGCAGAAGGAGAACCACCCCACAAATGGTCCCTGTGATCCAGGCAGAAGCCAGAGAACATTGCCAAGACTACCGCCAGGAAATAAGACTATCCTGATTGTCACCCTTCTGTCCCACTCTGTCACCCTGTCCATCTTGAACTGCCATTACTCCCCTTCATTGGACAATGCACCTGTGATACCAAGAGACTGGACCCTATCCTGGACATTCCTCCACCATCACCCCAGCCCATTGCACATCCCCCTCTACTTATGAGCACTTAAATAAACACCCTTGGAACAAATACAAATCTGGAGTCTGTCAAGTGATTGAAATGTGTATTAGTTCAACATTATCAAAACATTGCGAGTCATATGTACAGTTAAATATACTTTGGAATGACCTTTGGTGGGCAGCAGTACACATAGCAGGAGCCAGAGTGGGACTCAGAGATCTGAAAATAGAGATGCCAAAGGGTACAGTAAGTGGCCATAGACACAGGGAAATCAGGCTGCCATGTACAATGTCCAACTGAAAAATGAAAAGTTAAGTGAAGTTACAGTGTCCATCTGTGTGTCACTGGAAGTACTGCTGTATTATATTACTTCTGTTGCAACATCTTCCTCTGCCTCCACTTCCTCACTGTCCATAGGCTCCACCGCTGCCACAAGACCATCTCCAGGCTCATCTTCCTGCAGAAAAGACACCTGGCATCTCAAGTCCAGGTTGTGCAACATGCAACATGCAACGATGATCTGGCACACCTTCTTGGGTGAGTAGTACAGGGATCCACCTGTCAGATGGAGGCACCAGAACCTGGCCTTCAGGAGGCCGAAGGTCCTTTCAATAATCCTCCTGGTACGCCTATGTGCCTCATTTTAACGTTCCTCTGCCTTTGTCCTGGTATTCCTCACTGGGGTCAGTAGCCATGAGAGGTCAGGGTAACCAGAGTCACCTGCAAATATCGAGGGACCTTGGGCTCACCTATTAGCCACACCCGGTGCCTCTGGAGTTGGCCCATCACATATGGGATGCTGCTATTCCTCAAGATAAAGGCGTCATGCACAGAGCCAGGATATTTATCATTCACATGGGAGATGTACTGGTCCGCCAAACACACCATCTGCACATTCATAGAGTGATAGCTTTTTTTATTCCTGAAAACTTGTTCATTTCTCCGGGGGGGGGGGGGGGTGGACAAATGCCACATGTGTACCATCAATGGCACCAATGATGTTGGGGATATGACCCAGGGCATAAAAGTCAGCTTTCACTGTTGCAAATGCTCCACCTGGTGGAACACGATGGAACTGCGCTGACATCCCTGATGCCATGGCCACTGTTGTTTGGAAGGAACCACTTGCCAGGAAACGAAGCACTGACAGGACCTGCACTAGAGTGGGGATACCTGTGGGCTGGCGGTTAGCTGACATCAGGTCTGGCTTCAATTGGGCACACAGTTCTTGGATTATGGCTCGATCAAGTCTGTAGGTTAGGATAATGTGTCTGTCCTCCATCGTCGCAAGGTCCACCAGGGGTCTGTACACCGGTGGATGTCCCCATCTCATATTCAGCCTCAGCGGTTGAAGACTATGGAAGAAAACAGTGAGCAAAGAGTCATATTCACACATCTATTGCACTAATGATGATTTTGTTCCTTTCAGAACCAGTATGTGAAACCGACAGTCAGTTGCTGTGCCAGTGTCTGCTGTGATGCAGTTAGGTGCCATGCCTTGTGCCCCCCTGAAATGGTGGCTGCCTGATGTGTGAGGAGGGACAAGTGGAAATGAGCTGATTGTGCTGGAGTTGTGCGCCGTAACGGTAGGCGGTCGAAGACTTCAGCGCAACTTCGCATTGGTTATCATCGGGCCCTATGGGTTTCAGGAGCCAATGGCGATGTACGCCGGCGGTGATGGTACGCACCGCCGTGGACGTGACCACCATTTTCTATCTGTTCACTCACTTGCTACCTGACCTTCAACAGGAGAGGACCTACACTGCAAGTGCTGCTGTGACCTGTGTCTGGAAGCAACAATGTCTCATGTAGCCGGGGAAAGGGACCCTGCCTTCACTGCGAAGGAGTTGGAGAAACTGGTGGATGGGGTCCTACCCCAGTACACATCCTTGGCAGGATGAAGCACACTGGACACAAGGCCGACTCCAGGACCAGTGGAAGAAGCCATCCACCTTGAAAATTGTGTCCTTGCGCTCCTCAGGACCAAGCAGTGGGCAAAGCAACCACTTGAGAGACTTGTGAGACTGTGGCTTTGCACTCCCCAGGACTAAGCAGTGGGCAGAGCACCCACTTGAGGGACCTGTGAGACTGGGACTTTGCACTCCCCAGGACTAAGCAGTGGGCAAAGTACCCACTTGAGAGACTTGTGAGACTGTGGCTTTGCACTCCCCAGGACCACGCAGTGGACAAACCCCTCACTTGAGAGACTTGTGAGGCTGTGGCCTTGCACTCCCCAGGATTAAGCAGTGGGCATGGATCCCCCTCGAGGACCAGTGGCGTTATTTCATCTTTCGGCTGAGGTGCCCTCCCTTCCCCATCCCCCTGGGGTGCCTGTGTGTTTTCGACCTGATGCCCTTGCAGTGTTCTCTCCGTATTGAGGCAGGAGTCAAGTGTGGGCTTGGCCCATGATTTTTGCCCCAGTGGCCCATGGATATTTTGAATGGACAATGTACCGTCTTATGTACATATTGTATATTTTTGTAAATACTGTTTTTCGATTTATTACGTATATCTGCCTATTTCTAAAATATCACTGTTTAACTCAATTCCTTTTGTCCTTGCTTTCTTCCAGGGGGTTGCGGGGTGTAAATGTAATGTTGATGCATGTGTTTGGTGTTGCGTGTTGCGTGTGTGTGTCACTCTCTTTTTCCTCCCCATCTCCTGTGTACTAGGTGCAGTACTCATCGTGGTCGTCGCCGCCGCCTTTCGTATTCCTGGTAGATGAGGAGGTAGACCAGCATGGGCAGGACCTGCAGCTCCGGCTCCATGGCGTCCTGGTTCTTCGTTGAGTGTTGAGAGGTGAGTGGTTTCCCTTCTGTGTCCTGTTTCCACCGTACTTTTGATGGCATTGGTACCGCCCTGGAAAAGCTGGCGGATTGGCGGGTTGTGATGGGGTGGGCGGTACATTGTCTTCTGCCTGGCTGTTGGTGGTTACCGCTGCGGTATTTGTTGCTACTGCCGTGGCAGTCGGAGTGTTAACCTCTTAAATGCGGGCGTCGGCCACTGGCCGACGCCCACACACCCTCCCTGGTGCGGGTCACGACCAGTGGCCGACACCAGGAAGGGCATTAATAAATCCTCGGGTGCGTCGCACCCGAGGATTTATTTTTTATTTTTTTCCCCCCCCCCCGGGAGACACGGAAGCTACCGTGTCTCCCCCCGCCCCCCACCCGCCCCTTTGTGACGTCAGCGCGCCGCGAGGCGCGCTGACGTTGCAAAGGTGTTTTCCCCATGAAAGCAGGAAGCAGCCTTGCGGCCGCTTCCTGCTTTCATGGGGAAAACGGCCTTTTTCACGTTCGGGAAGGCCTCGTAAGAAAGGGGAGAGTCTCCCCTTTCTTACGAGGCCTTCCTGAAAGTGTTTCCTGGCCCCCGATCGCAGCACAGCTGCGATCGGGGGCCAGGAAACACTTTCAGGAAGGCCTCGTAAGAAAGGGGAGACACTCCCCTTTCTTACGAGGCCTTCCTGAAAGTGTTTCCTGGCCCCCGGTCGCAGCTGTGCTGCGATCGGGGGCCAGGAAACACTTTCAGGTTTCCTGGCTCCCCCGATCGCAGCACAGCTGCGATCGGGGGGGTCAGGAAACATTTTGAAAAGGCCTCGTAAGAAAGGGGAGACTCTCCCCTTTCTTACGAGGCCTTCTGAAACTGTTTCTGGCCCCCGATCGCAGCTGTGCTGCGATCGGGGGCCAGAAACAGTTTCAGAAGGCCTCGTAAGAAAGGGGAGAGTCTCCCCTTTCTTATGAGGCCTTCTGAAACGGTTTCCTGGCCCCCGATCGCAGCACAGCTGCGATCGGGGGCCAGGAAACCCCACTAGACACCAGGGATTTCACTTTTGGGGGGCAGCCCCCCCCCGGAAAACGGGCCGCCCCCCCCCGGATAATTTTCCTAAAAAAATAAAAAGGTAGGTGCCCCCTGGGGAGGGGGGGGGCGATCGCGCCCCCCCCCCCCCCCCCAGGGGATTTTTTTTTTTTTTCAAAAAAAAAAAAAAAAATGAAATGACAGGGGGTCGCCCGTGGGCAGGGTGACCCCCTGTGGGGGCATTTTTTTTTTTAGATGTTGTAGGGTTTCCCTGGGGGGCATTTTGGCCCCCAAGGAAACCATACAACAACTAAAAAAAAATATATGTATATATCTATATATATATATCTATGTAGATAGATATATCTAGGTACATGGATATATCTATAGATATATCTATGTAGATATATATTTATATATATATATATAGGTAGATCTGTATCAAAGAGATTTATAAAGCGCGCTACTCACCTGTGAGGGTCTCAAGGCGCTGGGGGGGGGACGGGGGGGAGGGAAAGGGGCTAGGAGGTTCACTGTTCAAAAAGCCAGGTTTTGAGGCCCTTCCTGAAAAGAAGTAGGTTTTGGGTCTTGCGAATGTGGGTTGTGAGTGCGTTCCATGTTTTGGGTGCAATGTAGGAGAAGGATCTGCCCCCGGTGGTGGTGTGTTTGATGCGGGGGTCAGAGGCGAGAGAGAGGTCAGCTGAACGGACGTTTCGTGTGGGGGTGTGGAAGGTGACTCTCGTTGAGGTAGGCAGGGCCTGTGTTGTGGAGTGATTTGTGTGTGAGGATGAGGATCTTGAAGGTGATCCTTTTGTCAATGGGGAGCCAGTGGAGGGATTTGAGGTGTGGAGAGATGTGTTCGTGTCGGTGGAGGTCGAGGATGAGTCGTGCTGCTGAGTTCTGGATGCGTGTAGTTTGCACTTGAGTTTTAGAGTGGTGCCGGTGTAGAGGGCGTTTCTGTAATCAAGCCTGCTGCTGATGAGTGCGTGAGTGACAGTTTTTCTGGTCTCTGTGGGGATCCATTTTAATGTTTTTCAGTATACGGAGTTTGTTGAAGCATGAGGAGGTAAGAGCGTTGATTTGTTGGGTCATAGAGAGGGAGGAGTCTAGGATGATGCTGAGGTTGCGTGCGTAGTTGGCGGGGGTGGGTGCAGGGCCTAGCGTGGTGGGCCACCATGGGGGGTCCCAGGTTTTTTTGGTGAGGGCCAAAGAGGATTATTTCGGTTTTGCTTGAGTTGAGTTTCAGGTGGTTGGCTGTCATATATACATCACTTTTGTCAATATGTGTGTGGTTTCCCTGGGGGGAAAAGGGTCCGACTTGTCTAGTGGCAGTTTTAGTGCCATAAAGAAGCGCAGAAGGTTTATATGCCTACTGCAAAGAGCACATCTGTTTTTTATGTAAATAGCTGAGTACATTAGTAAAGTCTATGGAGAGATGAAGGGCACTTTTGCTGGGTGGTAATGAGGGAATCCGAGGAGGAGGGAGTGGGAGCACCAATAATGATTGTTGGACTGGGCGCAGGAGGTGCTAAAGACTGTGACGAATGGTATGTGACAAGGTGTTTTTTGAGTGTCTTGAAAGTACATGCTGATTGAGGGAAGAAGCGCAGGTAAGGTGGCCTCTACTGTTGCACGTATCTCACACACACCATCGATTTTGTGACTGTCTACGTAGGCTAGTGTTTTAGAGCAACAGTTTAGCCAATAGCAGAGATGGCATCTTGATGGATGACTGCTGCCTGCACTCGGGTTATAGAGGACCGCTCTGACATAGGATCAGAGACTGAGACATCAGATACTGAGACAGCATCTGAGGGATAGGACAATGGCGCAGACTCTGGGAGTGATTTTTCAGTCAGAGGAGTCCCATTCGAAAACTCCTCTTCCAGTACATTATGAGGGAGGTGATGAGGACAGTCCTGCTGTCCCTTCGCAAGCTGTTCGTGCAACTGGGTAATAGTGGGTTAGGCCAACCCAGAGAGCAGGTGAATGCGGCGGCAAGCAGAGAGAGAGTGCTCTCTTGGGAGCTCACCAATTTAGTTCAGCCCCAAATTCCACCACCCAAATCATATTGTGGAGACATCAAAATTGTCTATGGCAAAACAAACTGGTTTTGTAAGGCAGGCACCTGTGTTTTTGGTCCTGGATTCGGCGGCCATATAGAGAAACACACTAAACCCAAACATTTCTGGAAACTAGACATTCGGGGGAGTCCACAGAGGTGTGACTTGTGTGGATTCCCCAAAGTTTTCTTACCCAGAATACCCTGCAAAGCTGAAATGTTGAGAAAAAACTCTATTTTTCTCGCATTTCTGTCACACAAACTACAGGAATATGCTGGGATCCACAACATTCCTACCACCCAGTGACTCCTCACCTGTCCTGATAAAAACACTACCCCACTTGAGTGCCTACACCTAGTGCCTGTGTCAGGAATGGATCACCCCAGGGTCAACAGCTGCCTCACGTAAGGACCAACATTGACTGTTGTGTGATCTATTCCTGTCGCAGGCACCAGGCCTAACCACACAAGTGAGGTATCATATTTATCGGGAGACTTGGGGGAACGCTGGGTGGAAGGAAATTTGTGGCTCCCCTCAGATTCCAGAACTTTCTGTCACCGAAATGTGTGGAAAACGTGGTATTTTAGCCACATTTTGAGGTTTGCAAAGGATTCTGGGTAACAGAACCTGGTCCGAGCCCCACAAGTCACCTCATCTTGGATTCTCCTGGGTTTCTAGTTTACAAAAATGTGCTGGTTTGCTAGGTTTCCCCAGGTGCCGGCTGAGCTAGAGGCCAAAATCCACAGGTAGGCACTGTTTTCTATGAAAAAATGTGATGTGTCCACGTTCAGTTTTGGGGCATTTCCTGTCGCGGGCGCTAGGCCTACCCACACAAGTGAGGTATCATTTTTATCGGGAGACTTAGGGGAACGCCGGGTGGAAGGAAATTTGTGGCTCCTCTCAGATTCCAGAACTTTCTGTCACCGAAATGTGAGGAAAACTTGTTTTTTTAGCCACTTTTTGAGGTTTGCAAAGGATTGTGGGTAACAGAACCTGGTCCGAGCCCCGCGAGTCACCCCTCCTTGTATTGCCCTAGGTCTCTAGTTTTCAGAAATGCACAGGTTTGGTAGGTTTCCCTAGGTGCCGGCTGAGCTAGAGGCCAAAATCTACAGGTAGGCACTTCTCAAAAAACACCTCTGTTTTCTTCCAAAAATTTTGATGTGTCCACGTTGCGCTTTGGGGCATTTCCTGTCGCGGGCTCTAGGCCTACCCACACAAGTGAGGTATCATTTTTATCGGGAGACTTGGGGGAACGCCGGGTGGAAGGAAATTTGTGGCTCCTCTCAGATTCCAGAACTTTCTGTCACCGAAATCTGAGGAAAACTTGTTTTTTTAGCCACTTTTTGAGGTTTGCAAAGGATTCTGGGTAACAGAACCTGGTCCGAGCCCCGCGAGTCACCCCTCCTTGGATTGCCCTAGGTCTCTAGTTTTCAGAAATGCACAGGTTTGGTAGGTTTCCCTAGGTGCCGGCTGAGCTACAGGCCAAAATCTACAGGTAGGCACTTCTCAAAAAACACCTCTGTTTTCTTCCAAAAATTTTGATGTGTCCACGTTGCGCTTTGGGGCGTTTCCTGTCGCAGGCGCTAGGCCTACCCACACAAGTGAGGTATCATTTTTATCGGGAGACTTGGGGGAACGCCGGGTGGAAGGAAATTTGTGGCTCCTCTCAGATTCCAGAACTTTCTGTCACCGAAATCTGAGGAAAACTTGTTTTTTTAGCCACTTTTTGAGGTTTGCAAAGGATTCTGGGTAACAGAACCTGGTCCGAGCCCCGCGAGTCACCCCTCCTTGGATTGCCCTAGGTCTCTAGTTTTCAGAAATGCACAGGTTTGGTAGGTTTCCCTAGGTGCCGGCTGAGCTAGAAGCCAAAATCTACAGGTAGGCACTTCTCAAAAAACACCTCTGTTTTCTTCCAAAAATTTTGATGTGTCCACGTTGCGCTTTGGGGCGTTTCCTGTCGCGGGCGCTAGGCCTACCCACACAAGTGAGGTATCATTTTTATCAGGAGACTTGGGGGAACGCCGGGTGGAAGGAAATTTGTGGCTCCTCTCAGATTCCAGAACTTTCTGTCACCGAAATCTGAGGAAAACTTGTTTTTTTAGCCACTTTTTGAGGTTTGCAAAGGATTCTGGGTAACAGAACCTGGTCCGAGCCCCGCGAGTCACCCCTCCTTGGATTGCCCTAGGTCTCTAGTTTTCAGAAATGCACAGGTTTGGTAGGTTTCCCTAGGTGCCGGCTGAGCTAGAGGCCAAAATCTACAGGTAGGCACTTCTCAAAAAACACCTCTGTTTTCTTCCAAAAATTTTGATGTGTCCACGTTGCGCTTTGGGGCGTTTCCTGTCGCGGGCGCTAGGCCTACCCACACAAGTGAGGTATCATTTTTATCGGGAGACTTGGGGGAACGCCGGGTGGAAGGAAATTTGTGGCTCCTCTCAGATTCCAGAACTTTCTGTCACCGAAATCTGAGGAAAACTTGTTTTTTTAGCCACTTTTTGAGGTTTGCAAAGGATTCTGGGTAACAGAACCTGGTCCGAGCCCCGCGAGTCACCCCTCCTTGGATTGCCCTAGGTCTCTAATTTTCAGAAATGCACAGGTTTGGTAGGTTTCCCTAGGTGCCGGCTGAGCTACAGGCCAAAATCTACAGGTAGGCACTTCTCAAAAAACACCTCTGTTTTCTTCCAAAAATTTTGATGTGTCCACGTTGCGCTTTGGGGCGTTTCCTGTCGCGGGCGCTAGGCCTACCCACACAAGTGAGGTATCATTTTTATCGGGAGACTTGGGGGAACGCCGGGTGGAAGGAAATTTGTGGCTCCTCTCAGATTCCAGAACTTTCTGTCACCGAAATCTGAGGAAAACTTGTTTTTTTAGCCACTTTTTGAGGTTTGCAAAGGATTCTGGGTAACAGAACCTGGTCCGAGCCCCGCGAGTCACCCCTCCTTGGATTGCCCTAGGTCTCTAGTTTTCAGAAATGCACAGGTTTGGTAGGTTTCCCTAGGTGCCGGCTGAGCTACAGGCCAAAATCTACAGGTAGGCACTTCTCAAAAAACACCTCTGTTTTCTTCCAAAAATTTTGATGTGTCCACGTTGCGCTTTGGGGCGTTTCCTGTCGCGGGCGCTAGGCCTACCCACACAAGTGAGGTATCATTTTTATCGGGAGACTTGGGGGAACGCCGGGTGGAAGGAAATTTGTGGCTCCTCTCAGATTCCAGAACTTTCTGTCACCGAAATCTGAGGAAAACTTGTTTTTTTAGCCACTTTTTGAGGTTTGCAAAGGATTCTGGGTAACAGAACCTGGTCCGAGCCCCGCGAGTCACCCCTCCTTGGATTGCCCTAGGTCTCTAGTTTTCAGAAATGCACAGGTTTGGTAGGTTTCCCTAGGTGCCGGCTGAGCTACAGGCCAAAATCTACAGGTAGGCACTTCTCAAAAAACACCTCTGTTTTCTTCCAAAAATTTTGATGTGTCCACGTTGCGCTTTGGGGCGTTTCCTGTCGCGGGCGCTAGGCCTACCCACACAAGTGAGGTATCATTTTTATCGGGAGACTTGGGGGAACGCCGGGTGGAAGGAAATTTGTGGCTCCTCTCAGATTCCAGAACTTTCTGTCACCGAAATGTGAGGAAAACTTGTTTTTTTAGCCACTTTTTGAGGTTTGCAAAGGATTCTGGGTAACAGAACCTGGTCCGAGCCCCGCAAGTCACCCCTCCTTGGATTCCCCTAGGTCTCTAGTTTTCAGAAATGCACAGGTTTGGTAGGTTTCCCTATGTGCCGGCTGAGCTAGAGGCCAAAATCTACAGGTAGGCACTTTGGAAAAAACAGCTGTGTTTTCTATAAAAAAAATAGGATGTGTCCATGTTGTGTTTTGGGGCATTTCCTGTCGCGGGCACTAGGCCTACCCACACAAGTGAGGTATCATTTTTATCGGGAGACTTGGGGGAACACAGAATAGCAAAACAAGTGTTATTGCCCCTTATCTTTCTCTACATTTTTTCCTTCCAAATATAAGAGAGTGTGTAAAAAAGACATCTATTTGAGAAATGCCCTGCAATTCACATGCTAGTATGGGCACCTCGGAATTCAGCGATGTGCAAATAACCACTGCTCCTCAAAACCTTATCTTGATCCCATTTTGGAAATGCAAAGGTTTTCTTGATACCTCTTTTTCACTCTTCATATTTCAGCAAATGAATTGCTGTATACCCAGTATAGAATGAAAACCAACTGCAGGGTGCAGCTTATTTATTGGCTCTGGGTACCTAGGGTTCTTGATGAACCTACAAGCCCTTTATATCCCCGCAACCAGAAGAGTCCAGCAGACAAAACGGTATATTGCTTTCAGAAATCTGACATCGCAGGAAAAAGTTACAGAGTAAAACATAAAGAAAAATGGCTGTTGTTTTCAGCTCAATTTCAATATTTTTTTATTTCAGCTGTTATTTTCTGTAGGAAAACCTTGTAGGATCTACACAAATGACCCCTTGCTGAATTCAGAATTTTGTCTAGTTTTCAGAAATGTTTAGCATTCCGGGATCCAGCATTGGTTTCACACCCATTCCTGTCACTAACTGGAAGGAGGCTGAAAGCACCAAATATAGTAGAAATGGGGTATGTCCCAGTAAAATGCCAAATTTGTGTTGAAAAATTCGGTTTTCTGATTCAAGTCTGCCCGTTCCTGAAAGGTGGGAAGATAGTGATTTCAGCACCAGAAACCCTTGGTTGATGGCATTTTCAGGGAAAAAACCACAAGCCTTCTTCGGCAGCCCTTTTTTCCCATTTTTTTGGAAAAAACAAAATTTTCACTGTATTTTGGCTATTTTCTTGGTCTCCTCCAGGGGAAATCACCAACTCTGGGTACCATTAGAATCCCTAGGATGTTGGAAAAAAAGGACGCAAATTTGGCGTGGTTAGCTTATGTGGACAAAAAGTTATGAAGCCCTAAGCGCGAACTACCCCAAATAGCCAAAAAAGGGCTCAGCACTGGGGGGGGAAAGGCCCAGCAGCTAAGAGGTTAAAGTGGCTGGCTGTGTTGGTGGTTTCCGCCGTGGTCGTGAGCCCATTTTTTTTACCGCCGGCCTGTTGGCGGAATTACTGCCGCTTTAACACCAACCGCCAGGGTTGTAATGAGGGCCTAACCGTCTATGGTGGAGCACTCATTACAATCATTCTCTCTGCATCATACTTTTCACAGGCAAGCAACATTCACATACAGACATTGAGAAGCCTTTTGCGTTGTGAAGCTAGTTCAATCCATTATGAAATGCAAAGGTGGCAAAGTTAGAAAAAATGTTGTGAGGGATACATATGACTACAGTGTGAAAGCTCATGAAAATTGAAACGATTGGCTTGTTACTTTCAGTGATCTCTTTTTTGTCATGTTTTTAATTTTTATTTGCATCATCGCTCAACGCTAATGGTTATTAATATGTTTCTACAACCTATGAACACTGCTTCAAAACCTTGAAATTATCCAATAGCCACTCATCACAATTATGGTGTATGTTGAAGAAAGGATGACTAAGGACCTTGTGCGTAACTTGGATCTAAGATCACCTAAAGACATTTTATTCATTATTTAAGAGTGCTGTTTTTCATAAAGGTTGCCATAATATCTCACGCATGGGTTCCTAAACTGAGCACATTTTGAATGTACTGTCATTTTTGTTGACTTTTATGGCCCTATTGCCATTTCATATCAAAAATACCTATGCACTATGTGCACATTAAATTATATTCATTGGATTTGTGACTTAGTTTGAATCCTATTTGATGTACACAGTTTTTACACATAAAAACAACATTACTTAGGCCTAGAGGTACTCAGAATTGTACTGTAAACCGAATCAGCAGGTTTTAATGCACATAGACACTTGCAATTAAAGTTGAAAAATTCATTCTTCAAAGTCATATTTTCATGTTTGCCAGGGATCTACACTAACAGCCGCAGAGAGTTAAAGTTGGTTCAGTGTTTGGTTAACCAAACTTATAGATGGTATTAGACTGAGTAACCCAAATACATGTGAAACCAATATCCTGATTATATTTTGACCCCAACTCTTACATCCTTGTGTGTATATCGAGTGTGTGTGTGAATGTATGGTAGCTTGGTTCAGTGTTGTTTGCAATCATGTGAATCTTGAAGCCAGTTGGATATATTTTGGGTTGCCCGTGGTTTGACACTGTGATACAACCTCTTCAGACACTGGAAGTGTATAGCCTGCGTTTCTGAGCTAGACTCTGAAGTGCAGAGGGATGGGGACATGGCAGCCTTTAGAAATATTATGATAATCTTTTTAGCTGGGGATTTCCGATTAGTCTTTTCCTGAACACTGCCATTTGGTTGATGGCGAGTGAATGGGGTTGAGTCCGACGATTCAGTTGTTAGGGAAATATTTCTGGGCAAGGCCTGATACTTTTATCTTTCCTTTGTGTGGCTCATCCAGGAGGGCTGATGATAACCAGCTGCAGAGCTTCACATTTATTGTGCTCATGTTATGTGTTCTGGTACTTGCAGCCAGCCTCATCACCATCTGCTGGAAGAGCCATCACCTAACACAAAATATGTGTCTGTGCTGCAGCCATATTATGATTAGTGAAAGAAACTACAAATTGGTTCCTAGAGTTTAGATAGTGGATCCATATCCCTTTTCTGGAAATATGGGACCCAAACCTTCCCATTTCATTCCAGGTCCAAGCTTCTTCACTGACCAAGGATGGGGTTACTTTACAGAGTGCTAGAAGATCTCCTGTGATCCAGGCTGATGTCATTTATAGCCAGTCTCCCAGAGATAAAGGGTTAAAACTTTAAAGCTGCACATTGTACTTGAAAGATGTGGGTTTGCCTCCAGCCTGGGTATCTCTGCGAGCTGTGAAGGGAGAAAGAATGAGTTGTCAGGTTGGAATTGTCTGCCAGTGGAGAAGAAGCCCAGCCACTTTGGAGAGAGATACAGCCCAGGAGAAGTGGACTGCTGTGAGAGTGCGCCCAAGGTTGACCCAACTGTGCACAAGGGTCTCCCGGTGTGCTTAAGTTCTCAAGGTAAGCCAGTATAAACCTGAGACTCACCAGTGTTCCAGCTTCCACAACTGCCACAAAGGAAAACCAGAGGACCTGTGACTTTGCCTTTTCTGTTCCCCAAGTACCACAACCCTGCACCATGGACTGCAGGAAGGAATTTCCCAGCGGCGAGTGCTAGACCTGCCCAATTGGATTGCCTTCACCCATGCCACTGAAGTATCCATCACCCTGATGTGGATACAATGAGTTGGGCCATCTGATTTATGCTTTTGAATAGGATTGCTTGCAGCATGTAGTTGAAGAATGCACACCTATGCTCGTAGGTCCCAAGTACATTCCATACCAGGTAACATTAATGCCTGAACAAAACATTGACTGAGATCTTGACTTTGATTTTGTGGGATATTGTTGAGATTAATGGAACCCTCCTATGAAAACTGTCCATCTAAGCATATCGATTAACCTATTGGTCACAAAACCCGCTCCATTTCCCCAAAGTAAGCTTGCTCCTGTGCTTAAATCAGAAACTACTGTTTGTCTGTGTACTAACCCCTGTAGACTCTACAGAATACTGTCCCTGTAGTGCTGCACATTCCTTATGTATAGTATCTTGTAGTGTAATTAAAGTACTTCTTGTTTTTTCAAAAGAAAAGTACTAGGCTTGATATTCACTCATTATTTCTATTGTTTGACTGCTTAGTTCCGAGTCTTCACCCTGCACTCTGCCTACCAGGATCTACTTGGCCCAGTTTGCAGATCTGTGGTAGGACAGACCCCAGGACACCAGAGTCCAACAATCCCTGCCTGCCCTCTGGACTCCCCAAATGGGATAACACATTTCTCAGAAAATTACTCTTTATAGTAGAATTATTAAAAAGAGTTTGCAAATAGGTAATTCTCGACAAAGCTACAGCAGTGGGTATTAACGTTTATTGCACCACTTTTGTTCTCAAAATATAAGTCCTCATTCCTTATGAAAATGGCTACAGTAGGACAATGTTATGCTAAGAAATAAAAGCAACATAAAATAATCTATACATTTAACCATATTGAAATTTGTGGAATATTTTGTGAATTGAAATTGCTATTAGAAATTAGAATATGAACCAACGATTGCCTCTGCATATATCAACATTATTGTAAAAAAACTTCTCTCAAACTCCATTTGGATTAATTCATTAGTTTGTAATTCAGGGGGATTGCATTTTGCATAATCTCTCATCATCATCATCATTCACATCATTAAGATGCCTGATCTCTTAAAAAGTTCCTGGCATTAGAAGAACTGATAGACAAAGAGAAAATAGGAGACTAGACAAGTCCCAGGAAGATGGGCTAACCAAACAGGAAGGTTTTAAGTAGTTGTGCTTACTGCAAAGGTCTAAAGGTAGACTATTCCACAGTTTAGGGCCCATCTGACACACAGAACAACCACCCATATGATTTAACCTAAACTTCAAAACATGTATCATTATCACAGGGCCGGAATGTGAGGTGTGCAGTGCCCTTATTTACAAATCGGTCTTTTATGCATGACTCCTTAAGACAATAAAAGACGTTGTCCCTCAAACTTGAAATTACACCCTGTCTTTAACAGGTAGCTAAAAGACACACAACGTTCGCATGGTTATATTTCCTCAGTCCAGTTCCCTTTCAAACTGCTAGGTTTTGTATTTGTTGCAGTTTAGCAGTAGATTTGACATGAAGGCCCAGATACACACCATTAGAGCAATAAATGCAATTGTAACACACACACACAAGTGCCTTTAGGCCCCCATTTATAGTTTCTTAACATAAGTATAACTATAGCTGCTGAAGTTCTATGTTTTTTTGTGGTTAAAACGTGAACCTAACTATAATGTCCCTGTAACCTTTGTTTTTTTTCAGTGAAAAAAGATAGATAGATAGATAGATACATAGATAGATAGATAGATAAATAGATAGATAAAAGGTACGCATATGCGGAGATAGGTATAAAAATGCATTGAAACTCTTCTTTTGATATTTTGTCCCCAGATATGGTTATAACGATATTTTGTCCCATCGATGTTCAGGATTCAGTACTCCTAGCCTACACCAATCAATGCTTATTAGTACGCATATGGGGATGGCTCGCGCATGCCAAGCATTAGAGGTACACGTAAAAGCTTTGCCCAGCAGCTGCAGTACATAAAAGCAAAATAAAGGTCCTGATTTAGATCTTGGCGGAGGGGAATACTCCGTCACAAATGTGACAGATATTCGCTCCACCGTATTACGTTCCCATTATATCCAATGGAGATCATAATATGGTGATGGGCCATCCGTTACGTTTGTGACAGAGTATTCCTTCTGCCAAGATATAAATTAGGCCTAAAGTTACTGAATCCATATCATCTTCCAATGTATCTTTTAATCGATACAAACTATTAGGGAATTTCACCTTGGATGCTGGATTAGCCATCGTACCCATTTGGAGGGCGCCAGGTAGATTACTACCACCGGTGTGTATACTGCGACCTGCAAGTAACAATTTGATTTTCTTCCCATTACAATGTTGGGTTTGCTTCAACTTTGGATCTCTACTTAGCGATTACAGAAGTTCCTAGCAAGTTGGGAGCATCTTCATTATAATTGAAGGAATCCAAGTTGAAAATAAATTGGATGTTTCCATTCCTTAGCTATCTCAATCGTTTGAGTGGAAAACATGTTTAGAAAGAGATTGTTTTGGATTGGAGTGGGACAGATTGGAGTGAGGCAGTTTGGAGGGTGGCAGATTGGAGTGGGGCATATTGTTTTGTATTGGAGTGGGGAAGATTGTTTTGGATTGGAGTGGGGCAGATTGTTTTCGATTGAAGTGGGGCAGGTTGGAGTGGGTCAGACTTGTTTTATATTGGAGTAGGGCAGATTGGAGTGGGGCAGATTGTTTTAAATTGGAGTGGGCAGATTGTTTTGGAGTGTCGTATAGCAAATTGGAGTGCAGCAGATTGTTTGGGATTGGAGTGATGCAGATTGTTTGGGACTGGAGGGGTGCAAATTGGAGGGGGGCAGATTGTTTTGGATTGGAGTGAGGCAGATTGGAGTCGGGCTGATTGTTTTGGATTTGAGTGGGGCAGATTGTTTTGGACTGAGTGGGGCAGATCACAGAGGGGCAGATTGTTTTAGACTGGAGTGAGGCAGATTGGTTTGGATTGGCATAGGGCAGATTGGAGTGGGGCAGATTGTTTTGTTTTGGCCTGGGGCAGATTGGAGTGGAGCTGTTTGTTTGGGATTGGAGTGGGGCACATTGTTTTTGGGCTGGAGTGGGGCACAATGGAGTGGGCAGACTGGAGTGGGGCAGATTGTTTTGGATTGGAGTGGAGCAGATTATTTTGGATTGGAGGGGAACAGATTGGAGTAGGGCAGAATGTTTTGGATTGGAGTAGGCAGATTGAAGTGAGGCAGATTGTTCTGAATTGGAGTGGGGCAGATTGGAGTGGGACAGATTTTTTGGATTGAGGGCCGACTGGGGTGGGCAAATTGTTTTGGATTGGAGTCGTGCGAATTGGAGTGGGACAAGATTGTTTTGAATTGGAGTGGGGCAGATTGTTTTGGATTGAAGTGGGCAGTTTTAGATTGGACTGGGGTAGATTGGAGTGGGGCAGATTGTTTTAGATTTGAGTGGGGGGCATTGTTTGGGATTGGGTGGGGCAGATCTTTTGGATTGGAGTAGGGCAGATTGTTTTTTTAATGGAGTGGGTAATATTGTTTAGGATAGGAGGAGGACAGATTGGAGTTGGGCAGATGGGGCAGATTGGAGTGGGACGGGTTTGGAGGATTGGAGTGTGGTGGATTAGAGTGGATTCGGGTGAGTGGTTTTGTTTGGAGTGGGGTGGTTTGGTTTGGTCTGGGGTCAATTGGACTGAGTGAGGTGGACTAGATTGAGTGGGGTGAAATAGTTTGCAGTGAGTGGGGTGGATTGGCGTGGATTAGAGTTTGTGGATTGGATTGGATTGGGGAGGATTGGCGTGTACTGCACGATTATGTATTAAAGCATAATTTTGGAAATTACAGAAAAATAAATTATGTCCCTTTGTAATATTTAGAACAAGATAATCACCAACTTTTGAGAACAGCACCCACCAGCAAAAACAAAACAAAACATGAGTGCAAAGTGAGAAAAGAAGACTTGGCAAAATGAAATAAAAGAGTTAACTATGGAAAATGCAACTTTGCAATTTTGTTTGTGCTGCTGGGCACGTTTTTGCTAATCCCAAGCTTTCTGTTTGCAGGGCCTAGAAGTTAAAAAGAAGTACCTCAATCACGTCAGGAGTAGTGGATGGGCAGTGATTAAGTTGAATTAATCACTGCCTGGTCCCTTCTCCACAGACAGGAACGAAAATGATGCTAGGCCTGCATTGACCAATTACAAGGCTGAAGAAGAGTGCCAGGCAGGCAAACAAATGGAAAACAACGGGCGGCTCTTAGCCCTTTTTAGTTAACAACAGAGTCTAACAAGCAAGGTGCAAGCGTTAGAGCACGTTCTCGGAGGCTCGACCCTAATGAAGCAACAATAGCAGCTCCTACTCTGTTAACAATTCATACTCCTATGCAGGGGCGGCTCCTCCATGAGGGCGGAGGAGCGTCGCCCTCCCTGCCAGCAGCAACCGCTGCAAATCCTTTCAGAAGGAAGGGATTATAAACTCAGTTTATTATCCCTTCCTTGTGAAAGGGGCAGGCCACAGGCTGTGACGAGCAGAGGGGAGCGCTCTGTACACTCCCCTCAGAGCGCATGTGTGTTTGTCCGGCCCGAGATGGCCGTCCAAATATACATACGCACAGGGCTCTCTCCAGTCCAGCAACACAGTTGCTGGACTGGAGAGAGCCTGCACAGGCTCCCAGTCTGCCTGGGAGCGCCCAGGCTGGGTGCTCACAGCCAATCCTGATGCTGCTTTGAGCAGCGTCAGTATTGGCCATCGGGCAGGCTGGGAGCCTGTGCCTGAATACAGAGTTGAGGAGCAGCGCAGTTCTCCAGGCGGCGGCCCAGGTAAGTTTATTTATTTTTAAAAATTTTAATAATATTCCCCCCGCACCTGCGCCGCCCCCCCTAACACCAAGAGCCACGACTGCTGCTATGTCAGCTCCACTTTTTTCAACGTATATTTAGAAGATTGTTAACAGGTTTAACAGAAATTACATATTTTCTCCAACTTGCACTTCTTTGGCAATTATGTACAAAAGTTGATAAGTCTGTCTCTGTAATTAATATGTCGAAAAGCCAGGTCTTGAGCTTTCCCAGAGGTCATTTAGTTAAACCAAGTCACGAGGGTATTATTTAAACCAATGTATTACAAAACCTTGTATGTGGTCAAATAATTAATCTACCAACATATTTTCATCACTAACATTGTAGCCATAACTATTTGAGAAACAAATGTGTAAATCTAATATATTTTGTACTGTAACAGTTGTGTCGATAACACAGGGTTGTCATCAAATCGAGCAGAATTTGAAGTTTGCTTTTAGCTATCTTGATGCCATGAATGTTCTCATCAATATTTATGACAGAAGAAATGTCTCTAGAGAGAGGTTTAAAAATATAAGCGAAAGAGGATATCCCTGCTTTGTCCTGTTATAACTCAAAACATTACATTTGCACCCCAATGGTTTCCGTTTTTCATAGGACCATGTTTAGAGTTTGTCAA
This sequence comes from Pleurodeles waltl, assembly GCF_031143425.1. Classification (NCBI taxonomy): domain Eukaryota; kingdom Metazoa; phylum Chordata; class Amphibia; order Caudata; family Salamandridae; genus Pleurodeles; species Pleurodeles waltl. Next base: position 156,144,365 of record NC_090448.1, read on the forward strand.
TACTTTGGCAGAAGTTGCATCTGAATCCCATGAAAAAGGTTCAATTTACACGGCCAAAAGTATTCTATGCACCAAGGCCAATGAATAATTTTAGAGAAATATGATTTTTCATGTACTGACTTATACTTATGAGTTGATGAATATTGTTGTTGCAATAGCCACCTTTTACAAAGCCCGGTGGTTCCTTCCCTTATAGCTGTTTGTCAATTAACTTCATCCTGTAGGCCTAGTTTTTGACAAAAAAATAATGTTGAACCCAGATATTGGTCTGTAATTGTTGAAATCATGATGGTCTATTTCTGTTTTTTGGGGTGACAATTTTGCCTTCCTTCAGATAGGAGATACCCTTTACTTATCATGTAATTAAATGCAGTTATACGAAGAGGAATCTTGCAAAAAGTACACCTGTGTCTAGAGATTTCACATCATTTAAAGAACTCACTGTAGTCTAATTTTCTTCTCTTGATTACATTAGGGATTCTTTGCTACTGAACAAATAATGATAAAATCACTTAAACTAAGGAGAGCAGAGCCTGGCCACACAAGACGTCTGCTCTTTAAATGAGCTCTGGGGACTGGTAACTTACCATTGTAACTCTCTCCTGACTGGTCTATTCAGAACCCATCTCACCCCCTTGAAATTGATTCTAAGCTTGCAGGCATGCTTCGCATATGGGGCCAAAAGGGATGACCACATTGCACCTGTGCTGATCTCACTCTGCTAGTTCCCCAATTAAACCAAGTCTGTGTATAAGACAACTTGTGTGACCCATAAAGCCCTACACACACCCACTCCTCATTACGTGGCAGACAAACTCAAGCTTTCAGGGGGGTTCTAGACCATCATGAAATGCCGAAGTGTTGCTGCTAGAACCTCCAAAGTTTAAAAAGGAATGACTCTTGGCGCAACCCTTCTTGGGTAGCGCAACCAGAATTTGAAACTCATTACCTCCAAATCTTTGCACTACCGCGTCACTAGTGACCTTCAAAACGCAACTGAAAGCTCTCTTTCTTCAATGATGCTTTATCTAAGGCATTGCAGCCAATTCCCCTCCATTGAAAACATGTTAACTCACTTCTTGGCACCGAACTATACTACCTCTACTTCATCAGATGCTTACAAATGTTGCACTGTTGTATATACCTACTATATAACTTGCTTCTTTTTCTATTATGATTTGCCATTTTGTAATTCTAGAGCTAATGTAACTACATGTGGTCATTCTTGAACCCTCTGTAATTATCCATCTAACAACATATCTAATGTAAAGCGCACTGGCACCTTTGGGTTATGCTTGCGTTGTATGAGAAGCATTTGCGATGCAAAAGATCTCGCGTTTGCTCGAATTAGGGCTATTAGCATTGTAAATTCCTAACTGGACTTTTCTTGCCATACAAACTGAAAATAAAAAGTTAAATAGTTGACATAAGCGAGCTGATTCAAAGTGCCACCGCCACTATGAGTGCCAAGGAGAGACACAAAAGGAAAAAGAAGTTTGCTCGCAGTCAAAGTTATCCACAAAAGTGCAATTATCCATGTAAGAGGGGTCCATGGCGGTTACTAAACCGCCTCAAGGAGGGCTAAACATAAAACATTTTCCAACTAAAACAAAGGATTTTTGAAAGACAAGCCCATGAACGAGTGATAGTGATGAGTGTGCGGTGGGTGTGGTTAAAAGCCCAGATACATACCAACACGTCGGAAAAGCAGCGCTTGCGTGCTGCTGTGCTCGACCTAAAAATGTGAAATAAATAAACTCTATGAAGTCGCCAGTACTCATGAGACGGAGCAGTGCCTGAGATCGGCATGCCATGGAGAGACAAAACTGCCATCAAAGGCGACCACATGGACCGACCAACAGCAATCCTAGAGCTAGCGGCAAAGCCAAAAATGTGCCGCATCCTCTCCCTGCTGACATGCCCTCTTAACCAGAGGTAATGATCACACAGCTGTGTGAAGACAAGAAACAGAGAGAGGTACTCGAGAGACCACACAATACAGTACAGTCGGTCCACACACAATTCAGTGTGGCAAAACACTGGGCTTTTAAGTGGGATGAAAAAAGGTGGAGGGGGGTCTCTAATACGAACGTGATCTAAGTTATTAAGTGTGTGGCTTAAACATTTAAACAAAATTTCTTTGATTCCCGTAGTGTGCCATCAGAACGGTATTTTGGTGCCTGCCTGACCTTTTTGTTATTTTATCCAGATATATAACACAACTACTGACATTCAACTAAAACCTGCCATGACTATTAGCTTTGTCAATGATTGTTAGTTGTTTAATTTAAATGAGTAACAACAATGATTTTGTTGTAAATAATATTGAAAGTGTTTCAGTTGTGAAATTGTGAGACCGAATTAAACACTATTGAAGCCTGTGCAAGGGGTAGTGGTCTTCAGAGTGTTTGAGTCCCTCCAGTTAAGGTCACCCCATGTTGGATGTGTGTTCCCTTTTTCCTCTACTGCTCCTCCATCTGCATTCCTTACACTTCATCTCTTTCCACTTCAGTGCCCTATTTCACTCTCTCCAAATGCACTTCCTTCCCTCTCCTTCACTTCACCACCCACAAACACACAACACACCCACTCACTTGTAAGCATTGGATTTTATTTTGCTCTTGCCTTGTGAATATTTTGGCAACTGCGTACCTCCTTCAGACATTTGCACAGAATCACTGTTGCAATTGGAGTACATGACCTTTGTTCTGTGTGCTCTGCAGAGAGGCCAAGGATTGGATATCCATGTATGCGTAACATCTTTTTGACCCACTGACAGGCACTGTGAAAAACCTGCACTGCCTTCAGCCTCAACTCCAGAGCTCTCAATTGCGGCATGGCTGGAGGCGACTCAGATCAGTGTATGCACTACACAAAAGTAATATGCCAAATGAAAAAATACAAAAACACAACATCCTAGAAATACCTAACAATCTTAGGGAATGCAAGAGCAAGTACAAGAACATGTGAACTATAATCAAGAACTAAATCGCTGACATGCATAACTTTAAAGCTTTTTACATTTATTGTTCTGAAATCAATTAGTGTTTTTACCAGTAGATTTTGCATGAATACACTGTCTTTAAATGTCCAGGCAATTTAAATAAGTTTCAAATGGCACATTTTGCACAAGGGACTGGAACCTGTACTCTGAATCTACCTTGCATTAACGGCTTATTAGATTTATTTCCAGTCCTGATTTAGCCTTGATATTTTTAACACATGACATTTTTAACTTTTGTATTTTTATCATGACTATTGCTTTGTATGTGTAAAGGTTGTTATTAACTGTACAATAAACACTACTACTATAGTGCCCGATATAGACCAGTTTCAATGTCTGTTTTTAATTAGTACTGGGTCTGAGACTTTGCCGGGCCCCGACACCCTTAATGCCCTGCAAAACAACAGGGCATAAAACAGCACAGAAGAGCGTTCCCAAAGTATAGCTGTGCATAAAGAGATGAGAGTGGCACAGGGCAGAGGCTGGGGGTGTGGGGCGCCACCAAAAATTACAAGGAGGTGGGAGTTATACTTGTATGCTGAATTATATACTAAGCAGCAGTGGCCCCATAATATGATCAGGTGGAAACAAGTGACAAAGGAGTGGTCTGGACACCTCCCCCAGTGCAGAGATTATATGAACTGAATTGAGGAAAATGGGAAAACTTGAGGATTGGGGGAGGTAAAAAAAAACTCTGTCAGGTCATTAAATTATAATTGCCACTGCTTAAACATACGTGCAAAGGCCCATCACATAGTGCTGAAGGCATATTATGTCAAAAGTAATTTGGGCCTGATGTAAAATAAAAAGCAAAAGGAAAGAAAAGAAAAGAAAAGGCACTTCTTTCTTTCTTTTCTTTCATTTTTCATACCAAAGACTACAGGAATCTGTGAAAACTACATAAGCATAATTGAAAACTCTTCTATAATATTAAACACTGCACATGGAGACTGCAGCATAAAAACCTGTGCTTGGAAAGTTAAAACAGCTAGAACCTCAAGCTAAAGCCTGCCAACTGCAGCAAAAAGTAAAATGTAAGTGTCAACCATTGCTGGTGAGGAGATTAGGTCAAGAGAATCTACAGAAATAAACAAAAACCCTGCAATAGGCATTGCTGGGAACCCATCAGATAAACCAATGACTCGTCAACAAAAATGGTGCATCAGCTCCTCTTTTCTGAAACACTTGCAAGAGCACACTAGCAAAGTGGAACTAGGGAAACAGAGAAAATTAGATTGGACATGACATCACCACAGACTATTACTTTTGACACACTAATGCTGAAACTAACAAGTTTACAGTCTTCAATCAGGAGGGTGCACACTCCACTAACTGAAGTATCCGAAGAAGTGAAATCAATAAAACGGATCTGAATTCTTTCAATTCACACTTGGACTCTGAACAAAAAGGTCACATATGCGGAAGCAAAGTCAATTGCCTACCTAAATGGAGCAGAGAGGTTAGGCAACTCAAACACACACTAACACAACTGGAAGATCACTCTCATTGCAGCAATATTTGCTTTTATAGTGTCCCTGAGGGACTAGATGGAACAAATATGACCGGCTTTTCGAAGCTACAGGCACCGAAACTACTTGGGGTGCACTTCAAAGAACCACTTGAATTTTAATGAGCACACTGCATAAGGCAGACATGCCACAACAGCAATTTCCCCCGAGATATCATAGCCTACCTGTTAAGACACCAACAGGCATGTCTGATACTGCACACCATAAAAAATACAACAGTTCCTTTCTATTAGCTGAGAAACCCATCATTTTCTCAGTACACTACTCAAGGGAAACTAACAACATCAGAAGAAGGTCTCTGGTCCTCCATAACCATCTGAAGTCATGGGAGTTAAAGTATGGCCTACTAGAAATGGCGACAATGTTAACAACTGCAGACAGAAAGACCAAGTGACATACAGACCCGCAGAATTTGGATAATTTTCTTGACTCATGAGCTACAACCCCCTATGGACGCAACACAATGACCAATCGGTGCAGAAAAAAACCCTCCTCTTTAAGAGAGTGCAGAGCTTCAAGAATTGACTCCCCGGAGGCAGGAAATGAGGAAGGAGAAGATCTGACAAAGAAATTGTGCATCAAATAGTAGATGCCCTGGCACGAAGCAGAGACAAATCAAGCTTGCTGATGAAATTTAAAACAGACAACGACTGCCCTGGTATGGAAGTCACCCTGGAGTTGCACAACTCAAAGTGGAAAGGGATCTCTAAAACACAGGTAAAGACACCAACTAAATGTGAAGTCATGGGGCCTTGATGAGACTTGGAAACGCAGGGCCAAAATGGACTCTTCTTTGGCTACTGCATCAGTGGTCCCATTATTTACTACTATAATATGACTTGGTTGAGGAGTTGTAAATGCTTATGTGCTTTCCCTTTGTTTTATTTTTGTAATAGAAACATGTGCAAAAGGTATAATGATAGATTTTGACAGCAATAGTTTGAAATGTTTAAATATTAGATTTTCTAATGATTATAACTGACACCCTGCTGAAAGGAATCCCTCTCTTTTAGCATGAAAGCCCCTCATTGTGATGAAACTCAAGGCCTATTCACAAACTGTCTTTTGTAGTACGTTAGAAGTGCTACAGTAGCATTAACGTAAAATGCTATTCTGTATCCTACATGCAGAGCTCAGTGCCTCAGACTCTTGTGCTTTTTATGGGTGTAGATCTCGGCAGTGGGGCACAAGTAGGTATATGGTTTAGTAGTAAATATGAAGATGGGGAATAATTACTACTAAAGGAGAGGGGTGTTAGGAGGAGTAAAGACATATTAAGGGAGGACTAGACACAGGTTTAGGTTGGAACAATCACCCACCCACAAAAAAGAATCCCATTGGTATTTGCAAACTGCACATATATAGTTATTATAGCCAGAAAAATGACCCACAACAGTAGTAAAATGTGTTTCGTCCCAGAGCTGGAGTAAGTCCAGCACCACACATGGCCACCCACTGGTACTTCAGAACCCTCCCATAGATAATAATGGAGGCATGGACTTACAATATCACCCCTTAGTAACTAATGTTAAATTAACTTATTTTAACTTTTTTTTAAAATACCACCCAATAGAAACTAATTTTGAATTCAATTAACTTAATTAAACTTTTTTTAAATATACACACATTTAATTTAATGATGCAAATGTTTTACATATATATATATATGTATGAAACCATAGAAATTAATCAGTTAGAGTTACGTCGAGTAACTATAACTACTGGCCTAAGGCAACTATAACTCGCACGAGTGCCATGCAAGGTTTTTCGTCAAGAATTGTACTGCAAATATTACATTGATATTGTCAATGATGTTATCAAAGATGTAATGAGGGCAGCCGTTTGTGGGGTCATTAGTAGTGCACAGCGAGGGCGCGAGGTATACTTACCTTAGTGCACAAGTTATAGTTAGTTGAGGTAACTCCAACTATAACTGGTGCATTTCTATGGTTTCGTACGTTTAAAATGTGAGCCTAACTATAACGCACCTGTAACCTTTGATTTTTTAAGTGAATTTCTATGTTTTTTTAACATTCTATTTCATAACTATAACGTCCCTGAATTTCTATATTTTTGTTTACGAATAGTAATTTTCATTACTATACATTAATCCAACCACTGCTGCACCCGGCCTTCGGCTGTGCGCTGCAGCGGTTGGACACAGGGCCTGGCCTGTGGCCAGGTCCTGAGGCCAACCTCCTATAAGCACCCAGCCTTGCACTGTGCATAGCCTCCGCCTGTGAGCATTAGGGGTTGCTCACAAGGGGTGGCCTGCAGCCAGTCCCTGCGGTCAACCCCCCTAACCACCCAACCCCATGCTGTGCATGCTGGGGATGAGAGTGGCTGTGAGAGTGTTTGTCTGGGTGTGAGAGTGCGTACATCAGCGTTTTAGTGGGTGCGTCAGTGTGTGCGCAGGTTTGTGAGTGGATGCAGAAGGATGTCAATGGGTTTGTGAGTGGGTGTGTGAGAGTCTGAGTGGGTCTGTGAGTAGGTGTATGAATGTCTGAGTTGGTCTGTGAGTGGGTGCACAAGGGTCTCAGTGGGTCTGGGAATGGGTTGTGAGTGTCTGAGTGGGTTTGTGAGTGGGTGCGTAAGTGTCTCATTGGGTTTGTGAGTGGGAGAAAGAGACTGAAACAGACTCCGAGAAAGAGAGTGAGGGGGAGAGAGCTAGAGACTTTTTTAGGCTGTGATGTATGATATACTTAGAATTACATATTTCTGTTCAATTTAAAAATGAAAATGTATTTCTTATTTTAAAAAAATTAAATCATCTTTTATTTTATATTTAAACATTGGTATTTTTTTTTTAAAGAGGGGCACAAGTGTGAAGGTCTGTGACCTTCACGCTTTGCTATTAGATTTTTTGTTGTGCCTGTTTTTTTTTTAGCCCTTTATGGGCTATATGGGATCATGGGGGAGCCCTCAAGGGCTTTTTATTTTTTTCATTTTTTTATTTGAAAACAAGCCCTTTACTGGCTATCTGGGACTGCAGGGGAAGCCTCAAGGTCTCCCCTGCGGTCCCATTGCTTCAGCATTTCCATGCTTGCTGAAACAAACATTTCTTCTCTGTTCTCTGCCTGCATTGTTGCGTGCAGGGAACAGAGATGAAAGGTCTGGGTTTTGACAGCGGAACCTGGTTGACAGGTCCTGCTGTCAAAAACTGGACTGTTTGCAAAGCTTCAGCCAAGCCAGAGCAACAGCTATATCCGGGGGTAGTAACCCTGGGACATAGATGAAACCGGCCCTGGGGGGTGGCAGTCCTCAGGGCCATTAGTGGCTCCAGGAGGGAAGCCATGTGACCCCCCTCCAAAGTATGCATAGCCCCGGGCAGGTGGTGATCCCCGGAGCTAATAGGGGTCTGAGACGGACCCCCTCTACATTATTGAGTATGTGTCCCGGAGAGGTGGTGATCCCCACATATGAAGAACATTTTTGTCCCGGGGGTGGTGGTCCCTGGGGTGCGAGGGCTGCATTACACCTCGCTCATAATTCTGAAAGCCCCGGGGAGGTAGTAGTCCCTGGAGCTGCGGGGGATTCCATCAGGCCTCCCCAACGTAATGAAAGCATTTTTGCCCCAGGGGTGGTGGTCCCGCCCTATTAAAAAGAAAGAAGAGCCCCGGGGACCTGGCCCACCCCAGGACTTAGATTTTATTTATTTTTTACCTTGGATTTGCAACCCAGTCACAAATTTGCAGTAAAAATTGAAAGAAATGCTTTTTAGCCCTGGGGGTCCCTTTGGGATAGCAGCACCAGAGCTAAGAGGTCAGGGTGTTCATACCCTGGCTTCTTTTGTATTTTTTTTTCTCTGGGATTCTGCCTCACACGAGTCCCAAGATGGCTGACAACACTTCAATGGCTTCGTTGTTGAAGTGTTGTCAGCCAATCAGATCTCAGCACGAGATCAGGAGGGGTCGCAAATCATTTGCTTCCCTACATATGCAACTTTGGATTTTCTTTAATTTCTCTATAACTACTGAACGGACAAACACCAAAACAAAAAAAGTTGATTACTGGACTAGGACCTACCTTTCTGCCAAATTTGGTGTAATTCCGGGCAGTAGTTTCGGCGCTATCGCTGTTCAAAATCCCCATGGAAAAATTAATGGGGAAAACGTGTTTTGGGACCCCCCTTTTTTCTTGGCCCTCTCCCCTCCCCCAGGATGGATCACCCTGAAACTTTCCAGACAGCAGCTGATGTGACAGGCAGTTTTTATTGGAGAGCTTTGTGAAAACATGTCAAGCGGCACCAAAGATATAGGCAAGTAAGAATCTTTTTATATAGAAGCTAGGTCCTAACTATAACTCTATATATAAACTATATAAAACATAATTATGAGTTTTTAATAAAAATATGTAAATAACCTCTTTAAATTTAAACATCGATGTAACTTTAATGTTAAAAAATAATTAAATTATTTAAATTACATTTATTCATAAGTTTACATAATTTGTACTACATAATAAATAAAAAATGTATACTTAGGTGGGATTTATTTATTTCAATCTTAAGAAAAATTATTTTAATTTTGTTAGTTTAATTTAAATTAAGGAAATATGTAATTAAAAATTAATATTGCTGTGGCATTTTTTATTTTGTTCTACACTTAAAATAAATATATTAAATTAACTTACATGAATATTTAACATTAGAATATTTCACTATTTTTTAAGTTTAAGTAACTTTTTAACTTTTCTTTATACTTTATGATAAGAGATCCCAACCACAGTGTCGGAGGCCTGCGCCTATGTGTGAAAATTTACAATTAGTATCCTTTACTTGCAAATTAGACATCACTCTTTTACACTCATAAATGGTGAAGAGCCAAACATAGATGTCTAGATTTACTCATGTGTATGTTTACCTTTGTGAATAGCCCCCTCAGTGTAAAATTGGGAATCTCGCCTCTTTATAGTGCTAGAGAAATCTAACTCAGCAGCTCATTGTCACCAGCTCACACTGCCTAATAGCAAAACTCTTCTTTGGAAAAAAGGTAAGTGCATCTCTGTGTTTATCTATGATGTGTATTGCCAGTGTATGGCTGCTGCTGCAACAACCCTCCCCCTCCATTTCAGTAGTTTATTATTGTGTAGTGATTGGCATCCTGTTTGGATCCTCTGAAGGCATACCATAATAGTCTGCTGATTAAAGATAGACAGGAGTACAGAAGTGACACAATATACATACATCCCAAGCAGGAACTAATGCTATTTCCCAAAAAGGACAGAGAAGAACTGATCAAGGAAAGCAGAGCTAGTGCCTGTATGGGACACAGACAAAAGGGTTCTTCAGCGTCACAACTAGAAGACCTGAATTTACCTTCTCCTTGTATTAGATCTCAAGCTCCTCAGCCCCGCCTTCCTCTCCACATTCTCCCTACCCTTCTTACAAAGTAGACAAGCAATCTACCTAGGGAATAGGATTCGGACAGATCATGAATGAGACCAACAGCCCAACCCACTGCTGGACATCTGTAGGTAACGCACTGCACTCTCACAGACAGTACTACAAACCAATCCACGATACTGCAACCTGCCAACAATTGACACACTGCATATAGCACTAGAAAGACCAAACCATTGATACAGACCTCTCCAAAATGTCAATGGATGGACATATTTCATCAAGGCCTAAAACATTTTTAATTACTGGAGATCCAAACACACAAGCATCGCTCTACTCCAAGGAACATAGTTGACGAACCAGAATCAAGGATAGTAATCAAAAGTAGCTACGTTGCCAAAGTAAGAAAAGAGACTGTGCAGACCAAACCAGAGGAAGCCTGGAGCAGTGATATAAATGAGGAAGCCGCTCCTGCTCAAAATCATTAACAACATGACCAATCCCGGGGACAGGTATGTGTTAGTCAAAGTCACAATATGAGACACGTTCTTGATTGCTGAATTCATCATCGTCCTCAGTACTGACAAAATATCCTATTTTCCCAAGTTTCAAGATTTTTTAAGGAGGTTGAACTCTCATGGGTAATACTAGGAGGAGACTGGACCCTGACATTGAGCCGGCAACTGGACAAAACTGCGTATGCAGACAAGACCAATGATAATGAGGGCAGTACTTAAAGAAGTGCAAGCTGATTATAGGTTGAAAGCTACATGGAGACTGCTACTCCCAACCAATCGTAATTCTACATGAATTTCGAACACTCATTACATCTTATCACACATTGGCTATTTTGTGGCCTGTGCATCCAAATGGAGCGCATGCGAAAACATAGAGAGAGGAGTGACAGATCGCTCCCTAATCTGTGCAACACTAGACCTGGGTCTCATCACATCACATATCAAACTATGATACATGTCTGCCAACAGATGCAAATATCCTGTAGACAAAAGGCATTAAGGCACACATTGCTACATACATACCAGAAAACAAGGACTCTGGAGCAGCATAGTTTAATGCTCCACTCCATTGTTAAGCATATGTTAATCGATACATAATTTAGGTTAACCTGTGTATTAATGTGTGGCAGCATAATGGTATACTGGTGCACTCATACAATCGAAGTATAATCCATGTATTACTTATAACGCGGTTGAACTATAACGGAGATTTCTGACCCTTAGCCTAACTACGAGTAGGCCCAGGCCACTCAAGAATTTTCTTTTAATGTGTACTGCTAGATTCTGCATTCTTTCACTTGTCTTTCTTTTTTTGAAGGTGTCTTATCTACTTTGTTAGAAAGAATAGCCTTTTGTGTATGCTGTGAAACGGTTAAATTAGGGAACACTAATTGGAAGATTGCTATGTGCAGTGCATGGGGATGTGAGACAGCCTCCTGTTGCAGACATAGTGGACCTTTGATACGTTGTAGTGGGTTGTGAAGCTGCATGCTTCTCTGTTTGACAATTGGAATCTGGGGAGTCAACTGCTCCCAGAAGACGGTGTATTCTGATTGGCCCATCCAGAGGGAGCTGGTGGGATGAAGCTTCCAGAGACTTCTGTCTTAACTTTAATTGTGTGTCTCTTTGAATAGTTTAGAGGATCTTGTCCTGACTTCACTGAGAGAATACCCCCTCTCGAACTTTGCTAATTTACCCTCTCTTTGAATCTCAAGCTTCATGCTTGGACATCTGCACCTTAATTTGATTTCCATCGATGTTGCCACTTACATGTTAGAATTTCCCCTTGCCACTTTCTCTGTTTTATTTTATCCTAGGAATATTTCTTTCTGAAATCAATCTATTTTCTGTTTTGTGATTTGTATCTTATTATATTTTACATTTTCTTCTTTATAACAAACACATTTCAATTGCATAACCAAACAGATAAACATGATTATTTGATAAACTGATTTACTGACTTGATTGATTTCTAAAATTGACTGATTTGTTAATAAACCTGAATGGTTTGGACACAGTTTGGACTCTGTCATTGTTGTGGGACCAGACATGTTTCACAGTAATTACAATTTGGATGCTGATGATTTCTCCTTTCATACACTTCCAGTTAATCATCAAAGGTCCATATGACCAGAGGTACCATTTAATAGAAGACTCCATCTGCTTTTGTTTTAGGTACAGGAAAGTGTGCATGAAAGAAATACCCCAGAAAGACCTAGAATTTGCCCAAATCCAGGCCATTCTCTTACAGTCCATGGCCGTGTTTGGAGTATCTGCAGTGTTCTGGTGCTTCTGAAACAGCTGCAGTTTCTGAGAAGTAAGTATAAGCAGTGCTATATATAATTAACTGTGCATTGTTAAGCTTGCAGGGTTTGTGCCAACGTGTATCTCAGAATCTGCCATTTACTTTAAATCCAAGAAGGCTATAAAGCTGAACAGAAGAGCTAATGTGCTTCTTTATGTATAATGTTTGTTTCTTCAAATGCATTTGGGTTCACAAGTTGAAGATGTTGTTGGACTTGTTTCAGTCCAAGATCCCAGAATAGATAATCATTATATTGTGATTTACCTTGTCTATTAGAGTTTGTGGTGTCTGTCAATGAGGTACCGTTGGCTGCACAATTAAGATAGGGAACTATAACTGATTGTTGTGAGTGTACTAATATAATTGATGTTGGTTGATCCTGTAGCGCAGAGGAGAAGCTGCACTGGTCAGGGTGATTTCCTGCTGGTCGAGATTTCACTTGTATATGCGATAATGTTGGAAAGTGTTATTCCCTATTTACCCCATTAGTGAGTGATAACGTTGAATTTCTTTAATGGAACAGACAAGAGTTATTTGTATTTTGCATGCACTTGTAAAGCTTTGTTTGTGCAGACAGGGGTGTGGAATTTATTAAAATATCTACTTGTCCAGGGGACAGGTTGCTTCTCAAATCTACTTGTCCTGTAAAAAGATCTACTTGTCCCTTTGGTGCCATGTAGTGTGGCGACAAATTATGGCAGCAATTAATAGCCTCTCTGATTATGCCAGGGCTACTACCATAGTAGGGCTTGAATACTTGGAGTTTAAATCCCTACTGTAGCAATTTCCTTATTTTGCCACCTTTCTGCAGATCTGCATACTGGGGCTGGAGGAAGCAGTAAGCAATAGTTCCAGGGCTGGAATGCCTTTGAGTCTGCAAACCTACTAACCTGCATGTTTTAAAGATTTTTACCAGCTTCTCTCTAATATTTTCCCATAATAAGAAAGGTTGGACATTTACTCCTGACAATGGCAGAATTAGAACTTCTTCCAGGGTTGGGAAGAAAGTGGCTGGAGGGAAAATGAACTTGCAGATGCTCAATAGATTTTCACATGAGCAAATCTACACATCGTATTTACCCACGCTAAAATACAGTTCACAAATATTTTATAGGGGTACGACATATACCATGGGTGCACTTTTGTGACTTTCTTTAAGAATTTGGGGCCACAAGTAGGTAGGTTCAGATTTGTGACCTGCAAATTGCGAGTCGCAAATCCGAATGTAGGATGGTGTCCTTGACACCATCTGTGATTCGCAAGGGCTTCGCAAATGCCCACATCATGAATAATCATGAGGTGGGTCGCAATTTGCGACCCCCTCACGAATGGTGGCCTGCTGGAGACCGCAGACCACCATGTCTGTGACTGCTTTTCAATAAAGCAGGTTTTTTTGTTTTTTTTTGTAATGCAGCCCGTTTTCCTTAAAGGAAAACGAGATGCATAACAAAAACGAAAAATGAAACGTTTTCATTTCATTTTTTAGGAGCAGGACCACTGCCTGCTCTGAAAAAATGTTTACAGTGACATTCACCATGGGGAAGGGGTCCCATGGGGATCCCTTCCCTTTTGCGAAAGTGTTAGCACCCATTTGTAATGGGTGCAAACTGAGATTGGTTTGCGCCCGCGGTCACAAAACAATTCTACATTGCACTGCGAGTTGCAATTAGGAAGGGAACACCCCTTACTAATTGCGAGTCACAAACCTGTTTTGTGATTCGGTAACCAGGTTACTGAATCGCAAAACTGGGTTTTGCATCGCAGTGTGCTTTTTGCATGTCGCAAACAGCGAAAGTCGCTGTTTGCGACATGCAAAAAGCTACCTACATGTGGGTCTTGGTCCCTAATTAGGTCTGGTGTTAACAAAGACATTTTGTTTTTATTAAACTTCTATTTCTCTCTCTTTCGGCTGGCTTTACTGTGAGTGATCGCATTCTGCTCTTCCACAAGGAGCATATTGCCACACAAAGTAGTTTTGTTCAGTGTCAGGAACTACAGTGGCAATCAGTGACGTAACGAAACTGGAGGGTGCCCCTTTGCAAAGAACATGGAGGAGCCCCCTCTCCAGACTCACTCAGGGCAGGTGCTGTGCTGACGGGGCCCCCTGGAGGGCGGCTGTGGGGCCTTTGTTATGCCGCTGGTGGCAACGTGTGCTTTAAGAGTTCAAAAACTTTTTGGGGGGGTTTTGCCAATGTTTGTTACAATGTTGAGGGCCTGGTAGCTCCCACAACAATAAAGTGTTACAAAAGCCATGTCAAAACAAGACACGCATTGATGAAACTAAAAGACTTATAAAAATATGTCAGATCAGTTGGCTTTGTCAGTGTTTGTTTATTTTCATGCTTCCCATAATCATGTTGAAAATGGTTACACTGATTTTCCATTAGAAATGTTTTTGGGAAATGCTAGCATGCATCAACACATTTTACTAAATGACACTTCATTTGCATATAATCAGAGAGCATTCTGAAAGCATTATACTTAGCCTCTTAGCCTAAACTTTTCAAACATGTGTGAACACGTTTTTTTTTTTGTACTGGAACCAACGTCAGTAGTGAAGTGTGACCTTAAAACATTTATTTACAGCACGCACCCTAATAATGAAGGCTTTCAAATAATGAACCATAAATACAAGTTCGAACAGCATTATCTTTTGGAAACACATTACCTCAACTGCAGAGAGTTCAACTCTCTGTAAACAGGCAGCCAAAGGGTTTGTGCTGCAGGGGGTTGGGCCTACTTGTCCCAAGGACAAAGTAAACATAAAAACTTGTTGCCCTTGACCCCAAACAAGATGTCCCGGGCGTCGGGCGATAGGAATTCCACATCCCTGGCAGAACAAGTTGTAAAGGAGGGTGAGAGCTCCGAAGTGTTGCAATTACATCCTCAGGTGCTGTGCTTATATTGGTTGGTTGGTGTGGGTGCATCGCTTGTATTGGTTACTGCGTCATCAGGTGCTGTGCTGTGATAGTCTGCATAGAAGGTTCTGCATTGAGATTCAATACTGATATTGCCATATACTGCATTGTAGTTTGTTGAGAACTGACAGTTGTTTGAAATCAAGGTTGCTTACTTCTAGATTCCAAAAAAACACTGTTAAATGACTTGTTTCAGGGTATTAAGGGCCGGATATAGGAAGCTGTTTGAATGGTGCAAACTGCGAAAATCACAGTTTGCGCCATGTAAACAGCCTTCTGCGATGCACATTCACAATTTGCGAGTCGGTACCGACTCGCAAATTGTGAATGCAACTCGCAAATAGGAAGAGGTGTTCCCTTCCTATTTGCGACTCGCATCGCAATTCGCAGTTACCACCAGTGTCACACTGGTGGTAACTCATTCGCAAAAGGGAAGGGGTCCCCATGGGACCCCTTCCCCTTTGTGAATGTGGGCAAAAAGGTTTTTTCAGAGCAGGCAGTGGTCCAATGGACCACTGCCTACACTGAAAAACGAAACCAAATGGTTTCGTTATTTATTTTATTTTGCAACTCGTTTTCCTTTAAGGAAAACGGGCTGCAAAATAAAAAATAAAAACTGCTTTATTGAAAAAGCAGTCACAGACATGGAGGTCTGCTGACTTCAGCAGGCCACCATCCCTGTGAGTGCAGGGACTCGCTATGGGGTCGCAAAATGCGACCCACCTCATTAATATTAATGAGGTGGGTCTTTGCGACCCCATAGCGAGTCGCAGACGGTGTCTGAGACACCGTTCTGCATCCGAATTTGCGATTCGGACCTCGCTACATCTGGCCCTAAGAGTTTTTGTGAGAGGCAATGTTAGAGTCCCTATCCCCAACGGCAAGGAAGCTCCTCCGGAAAGAACACCAGCCCATGGCCATACATGTTGGACTCCACAAATGCATTTGGCTTAACCAATGGAACAAGATCACTGAGAAAGATGGGTTCTTGCAATTTCCCTGATATGGTACTTTTAATCTCAAAATAATTGATAATTTGCAACAAGAGTTAAATAACATGAAGCCTCAACCTAGACCATGACAGTGTGAGGTTTTGAATGCTTGGGAGCGTGCTGCACAGGACAAATACCAGAATCGAGCTAAAAGGATGATAATTGTTAAATGGGATGCTGACCTACAGGTGTGGAGAAGGGCCCTGGTAGAGGGAGACAAGCCATACTCAGTGTTGACAAATGATAAAATGAGGAAAAGAAAAGCACAAGGAGAAAAGGATTAGGTGCACTCTCCAAAACTAGTACAATTAGTGAATCTAGTGATGACTTACTACAAGACTTGCTGTCTCCCTGACTGCCTCTATATAATATAGTTCAATCTCCTGCTGGAGGCCCCACAAATAATCGCAATGATGTGACTGCACCTGTTAGTCCCCTTCAAAAGCAAGCAGGAAGGCCAGCCCTGACAGACTCAGACATTTCCCGTGTTGGCAGTCACGATTGCAACAGTTCCTTTCATGGCAGCTCAGACTCCGACATCCCCCTTTTGTAACTGTCCCAAGTGTAACAGCCCCAGGTGTGAGGACTCTGACAGTAATTGCCCCTGTGGTAACAGCCCAGATTGTGGCAATCTACATTGCAACTGCCCCAACTATGATAGCCGGGGTTACAATAGTTTCAGGTGCAACAGCAACATTCCTGCTCCCAGTACTATTCCCATAACCAAGAATTCCTACATAGTTGTCTGGAACACTGGCCAAATGCAGAGTCCCTGAGAGCAGCTTAGATGAATGCACCATCTCCATTAGTGATGCTCAAGTATGATAAATTGATTGACTTCCTGAAGGTGAAGGTGCCACAGAAGGAGGTTGATTGGTTAAAGATAAATTGGACTACTGCAGTGCATGCCTATTACGAACGGTCTGATGCAGGCATTCAGGCAGCATAGCGGTGTTGAAAGCCCTCAAAGATGTGATATGAGCAACTTTGTATCACAGTTTATTCTTGGTTTGCATCTGGAAATTAGTTTACACATTTAACAGAATGTGATCTGTTGTCAGAAAAAGCCCTTGGATGAGATACTCAAATATGCCAAGTATTGCAGTGATGAGTTGCAAATGAAAGAGGAAAGGCTAGAGGAGAAGTTTATGTTGGCCCAGGCAAAGCTTACATACAAGGCACTTCAGAATAGCCCGTGTTAGGGAAAAGGTGTTGCTGGAGGAATTCAGGGAGCGAGATTTGAAGGTGGAGCACAAATTATGCATAATGGGAATGGTATGCCTCAAGATAAAGGTTATGGTGTTATGACTCATCCAAGCACTGGAATGGATGAGGCGACATTGAAGTGATCGAATCCATGTCATTATTCCAACTAGCTGAACCATTGGTAGAGGGACTGTAGTCTGAACCCCAATAAATGGTTTAGTGATAGTCAAATGCAAGGTGTTAATTCAATGCACATGCAAAATGTACCGATCCAAAGACTTCCAACCTCCAATATAGCCCAAGCCCCTGTGTTGCAAGTTCCTCGAGTTTCGATGACTCAGCAGAACACAGAAAATCCAAGGTTTTATGTGAACCAGGTCCAGAGAGAAAATCCAAAACCTTCTACAGAACGTTGATTGAGTAGTCTTTCACAAAATGTGTGTAGGACATTACCAGACAACACTAGTAAACAGTACTTAATGAGGAATACACACAGGAAGACTGGGAGAAGCATGACAAACAGTTAAAAGAAGCAATGCTAAACTATTCATATTTCAAAACACTTTTTGACTGCTACTGGAACCCTTGGAAATACATTCAGCCTGCTTATTGCCTCAATCTGGTTGACTGCAATGAGGCTCACATAATTGCGTCTTAACACATAGGGCCTGATTACGAGCTCAGCTTTCCTAGGACAGGTGGCGGTCTGACCGCTGCATCCTTGGTGGTTTGATCGCCAGATTAGGATGCTGGTGGCCAGACCACCACAAGCCCGCCACAGTTGCCAGGATCATGGAGCTGTGGCAGTGGTGGGGAACGCCGTGGTAAGATGCAGTGGTGCAGAGGCTTGCACTGCTGTGCTGATTACGACCTGCTATTCTGCCTAGCTTTTCATGGCGGGGACCCCACCATGAAAAGCTAGTTGGAATGACAGGGCACTCAGGCAGGTTTGCCCAATGGGTTATGTGCCTGGGGGTACATATTGTGCTCCTCTATGCCTGCACTGTCAGTGCCCACTGTGTGCCATGCACAACATGTACATGGCACACAGTGATCCCCAGGTGCTTCATGCACTGCGGCGACATGTTTCCACGGACTATTTAATGGGCCAAACCATGCCGCCGCAGTGTCATTGTCGCAGGCTCACCACCAGCATAGCAGTGATATCATAATATGGTGGTGGGGAGGCCGTCGGCTTGGCAGCCACCTCCCCACCTTCGTATTGCCAGTCCGGTGGTCGGACTGCCAAATTCATAATAAGGCCCTCTGTCTGAAATTGCCAGATACTAAAATAATACTGACATTCAGTTTGGGTGGAAATGTCACAGTTGAATGATTCCCAAATGAATGCTTTGATCGATTTAGGCTTACTAAGTGACACCAGCCACCTGGCCAGAATGATGGACCATAAAAAGAGGCGGATCACAGCTTTACTGGCGACAGCAATACTATGCATCCTCCGACACTGGAGACGTCAAACTGTACTCACAGCAGGCGAATGGCATGCGGAGATAATGACGATAACGCGTTGCATGCAAGTGATATACAAAGTCATTGAAATATAGGGCGATTCTTAACAGGCAATGACAACTCCAAACACAACAGCTGGTAGGAAAGATTATGAAATTTGATTACATGATATGAAATGAGTATATACCCTGAGGATACCTGAAAAAACTCAATAAAGTTAGTAACAATGAAGTCAATTATTTTACTTGATATTATTCACATACTCTACATAGCTCTCCCATAACCACATTGAAACCTCCGGTTGAAAGATGATTACCTCAAGACATATGAAGCACGCTACACCCAAGGGTGAAGGAGTATGGAAAGATGGAGGACTGGTCCATCCAAATACTAATATCGAATTAAGAATTATTGTAAGAATGAAAGCAGTCTGCTTAGTCTTTAACACGCAATTTGTAATATATAATGCTGAATATTAACATAAGCATTAATGTTACATTTATATTGCTGCAATTTCACTCAAAAGAAAAAAAGCTGGAACAAACCTTTCTGATTTAAGTAATATTGGGTTCACTGTTAACTCAAGTGCAAGCCAGGATGAGAACATATTTTGCAAAAAAATGTATGGTAAAGTATTCAAATACATTCCTTGACTCAACAACTTCAAGTAGAGCGGAATAAGGCAGTTCGCCTTCTTTTCAATCTCTCTAGGTGCATTCTGATACCTTCCTACTACTACAACATCACTGGTTACCAGTCAATGAGAGAATTATTTCAAAGCCTCATTGCTTGCCCACAATGCCTTGAACGGCACAGGGCCACACTGT
This sequence comes from Pleurodeles waltl, assembly GCF_031143425.1. Classification (NCBI taxonomy): domain Eukaryota; kingdom Metazoa; phylum Chordata; class Amphibia; order Caudata; family Salamandridae; genus Pleurodeles; species Pleurodeles waltl. The sequence continues at coordinate 156,163,974 of NC_090448.1, forward strand.
CTTAATATGAGAATCCAGCATTATCTCCCTGGCAGGGCCCTATGCTCGGGAAAGGCTCAACTGATAGTGGTCTCTCGCTTCTAAAGATTGGGATGTGGTGGATCGACCTTCTTGGTCCGTGTGGCTATGATCTGGAACCAGCTTCCCCTTCAACTGAATAACATGTCAAATTGGACTGCTTTTCGCAAACTACTGAAAAGCCATCTATTCAGCCTCTAACTTACCCTCCAACCTGTGCATGCTCCAGCGTCAGGACACTCTCCGCGTAGCTGCACCCTCTGTCATTCATCCAGTATTATACCTGTGATGGTGAGTGAGGTTAGACATTGATTTGAGTGTCACATTACTCATTCATGGAGTGTTATTGTACAATACCTTTAGCATAATGGAAATAAAAAAGATGCACAAAACAAGCGCCCAAAACAAGGATGTCTAGCCTAGCTTTATGAGAGCCGAATTCATTCCATACTTATTAACTTTTCTGTGAGGTATACATTACAAGTAATTTTAAAGGGGACTTGTTTACAGGGGTTGCTATTATCTTATTAAACTGACACGGGCCCAACCCTACTGGACCTACAAGGGAGAGGCTTGATCCTAGCAGATCTTATTTGATTTCTGCTTTTCCTGTCAAACTCTCTTGTGCTATGCACTAATGCATTGTTGTTCATCGTCCTCAGCTTTTATCCCAGAGTCTTTCTACAGTAATCTCTATCTCTCATTGTATGACGTTGATAAATAAGCAAGTTGCTGCTTGTTTATTACAAAGTTTGTTTATTGTATCCTTTGTATTTCAAAGGATAGAATTTGGGTCTCTGGCATTTTTCCCTTTCCTGCTTACTCACATGAAGTCCTATGTCTGAAATCACATTACATCGTTCTTTTTTTTCTTCTCGTTAGAATATTTTGTAAAGTGTATGTCTAAAAGAATATTTTGTATGTGAGTAGGGCGTTGTCTCTGGCCTTTTCTAGATTCGTAATTTTTACCAGGAGGCAGTTGTGAGCACACTTTTCTGTTCTGTGTCTGGAACGCTGGCTAATGTAAATTTCACCCTTTCTCAGGTTTTTCATAAGAGTGATACCAGAAATATTTCAACATTTAGCACTTGGCAGGTTGCCCCGCCATAAAAATTCAAGTGTAGTTAACAATATTAATTTTTCCAACTGTTCTGTGAATATCTTACAGAACATGCAGTGAATTTCAACAACTGGGTAATATGAATGCTGCTTTATGGACTGCCGCTGACATTCCTGCTATATTTCTAGGGGAGCTTCATATTTGTGGGCATTCTGTAAATATGTAGGAGTTTCTAAATGTATGTATGAGGAGTTCGATTTACATAATTTCACAACAGTTTTTTTAAAAGGATACATAATCCAGACTCCAACAAGAAAATCTAGAAATTGCACACATTATAAAAATAAATTTCACTGGGATTAAAATTCACTGACTCCATAACCGTCACTGCCCATAAAAACATCATAGCGATATTCACAAATAAAAAACTGTGGAATACAAACAGTTACTCATCAAAATAGTGACACGTGGCAGACACGGAATGATTGGTATGGCAAGATGAATGCAATCTAAATCTAATAACCACAGGCAAAATAAATATAGCTGATGACTAACAAAATAATATACTAATGGTGCACATATTATTGGATGATCTCTTGTCCTACTGAAGACCCAGAAAAATAATTGCCCCAGCATGGTTGAAACGTAGGGAATATATGGTGAAGATACACCAATAGTACCAAAAATCAAAACAACCAAGAAACAGCTTTTTTTTTCAAAATTCGTTTTTTTATACTAATCTCATGGACTTTGACTCTGATAAGAAGCAAATAACTGATAGTGCAAAAAAAACAAAAATAACCAAGGAACAAAACTGAAGCTATAAGGACGTATAAATCCAAAGTTCGGTTTGGTATACCACTTTCAGGCACATTGTTGCATATACCAAATGAGGAATGGAAGTCAAAAGCCATATTAAAAATCCCCTCATTTCCACCTACATAGAAAACGAGTGGAAAAAAAGAATTGTGTATTCTTCGGTCTCACAAAACAAAAAGGGCTGTTTCTGACAAAGATCATGTGGTCCTTAAACAGTATTTGCACATTAAGGGTAAAATTCAATTGTATGTGTAAACGTGCATGAAAAAGAAAAATCTGACAACTAGAGGTAAGATTCAATGTATGGTTTCAGGCAGGGCTTACTTTAGGATAGTACGACTGGTGCAACCACACCTGACACTGACAAGGGGAGATGCCCCGTGTTCAGAAATAACTTTTTGTTTGGAAAGCACCTGCTGGTCCGTGTGTGTCTGGCAGTTTTCAGGCAACAATAAAGATATCATGATAACACTGGTGATTAATGTTCCTGCAAGGAAGACTTTGCAGTTTTGTCTAGTGACAGATTGGTTTTAACTCATCATAAAGTAGCCCAGAGGATTAAAATGCCTGCTGAAAAGAACGTGTACATGCGGATCACAGAACTGGATTTTATGTGGATAGGTTCAGTGAGTTAGTCCTTCTGTAACAGAGATCCTTTTGTTACTTACAGTTCACAAGTAAAAATCCTAATATAGCACAGTGATCTATGAACTGTCCTCAAAGAGATGCTTGCAGACTGCATGGTAGTGGTTATAAAGTTATGTTTTTCCTGTCTTTCATTATCCTAATGTTGGTAAAAAAACGGATAGTTTGGGCAAAGATGCATTCTTATTAGTATAGGTAACCCCAACCTGTATATTGCGTATTAAATCCTGAGTCAGTGCTTCTGCAGACCAGTCTTAAGATATACCACCTACCAGTATGGGTGACGTCATTTATACACCTTCCTGCGTCCAGTAACCCTCATTGTTTTATGCAACGTTTTGTGTGGATGGTTTACACACGAATGATTCATTGCCCCTGTATATTACATGTGTGATGTAAAGTGCTCTGATACCCTAGGATTTGTATGAGTAGTGCTATACATCAAATGAATTCCATGTAAGTGGGGAGTTGTGAAGCGATGAGGGGCACTATTGGAGTGTGGTATTGAAGGAATCTGTAGAGAGGGAGGTCTTGGGTGGCGCCAAAAAAGATTGTCGCACCGGGCGCCACCAGCCCTAAAGCCAGCCTTGATTTATGAATTGGGAACTGGAGAATAATCACTACTAAAAAGAAACAAATAATTGCAAAGTCTTAATGCAAAATTCGAGCACCAGCAGATAGCTCTCAAGCCTCACAACTAGATCGTCTTTTAACCACACGGTGGCAGTACTGTACAAAGTATGGAAGCCTTCCAAGGATTCCATTTGTATAACTTCCACGTCTCAGTGACAAAGAATATTCTCTATTTGAAGTAAGCCCAGTGCTTAATTTGTAAATAAATATGTGCTGGTGCCCAAAGCTCTCCTTTGAAACACGCGGTTGCTGCAATTAAATGTGCTAGCACTGCCAGAATACTTAGGCAGCTAATGCTGAAGTCATCTCGGGCCTCTTCAATCAATTTACAGCCGCTCCGGGCCCCTTCAAGTCACTCTTCCAGCATTCTGCTTTCTCCCTTTGTGGCGCTTTTTCGTTTTTCTCTTCCTCCACCTTTCCCATATGTGTCCTTTGCTCCCAGTAAATGCGGGATGGAGAAAAATAAGTGCCGGCGCTCAAAAATAAGTGCCGGTGTCCCCATCGGAATTCACCAGCACAAACTAAGCACTGGAAGTAATCACTTACATGTAAACGTCTTAGATAATATACCTGTTAACATCGTTATCATTGTACTCGAAGAGTGTTGCCTTAAGCTTGGCAAAAGCAGAACATATTTCCAGAGAGCTGTCCGCATCCATAAGAACAAGACCGTGCAGTAATGTGGACTCCTAAATAACCCATACAACTGCTGCCAGTAGGTCAAGCAGCTGGAATTTGATCCTATGTAAAGTCCTGTGAGGGTTAAGGGGTAGAGTGCTACCCATATAGGCAAGCGCTATGCGCTTCAGTGTCCAAGGTATGAGGACAGGGCCAGACTGGGAACCCAAAGCAGCCTTGGCAAATTTGATAAATCCAGCCCCCATAGTGTACATTGCGAGGGAGCCTGACCTCTACAATAGGACTTGGGGGGTTCTCCCCAGTGCTTCATTTGCAAATAAAAAGGTGTCGGTGCTCAAAGCCCTTCTCTTAAACATGCGGCTGCTGCAATTAAATGTGTGAACACGGAATACTGAGGTGGAGTATTCCTGAAGCCATCTCGGGCCTCTTCAATCCATTTACAGCCACTCCCTGCTCCTTCAGCTCACTCCTGCAGCTTTCTGCTTTCTCCGTTTGTGACACTTTTTCGCTTTTCCCTTCCTCTGTCTTTCCCATATGTGTCTTTTGCTCACAGCAAATGCTAGAGGCAGAAGAATAAGCCCCGGCCCTAAAAAATACATGCTGGTGCTCAGCACAGGAAACAACAAGCACAAATTAAGCACTGGTTCTCAACCAAGAAAATGTGGGGAAAAAATTGAAAAAACAGTACATTCTACAACACATTTTTTCATTATATATTTATTTGTATTAGTTTTTAAAGCATAGTATATGATGACCTTACAAAGTACCAGGATACAGCAATCTTTATTGGGCTCTTCAATGATTCCTTCACCATCACCCTGTAACAGTGCCTCTCATCTCTCCATAGCCCCTCTCTCACATGTGTTTTATTTGTTTTATAGTGCCTCTCTTACCAGCGTAGGGTGTTGGAATACTTTACATCACACACATACAGAAACAATGAATCACACATGTGTAAATCAGTGACTAGAAAATGTTATATAAGACACAGGGAACTACAAGGTGTAGGGTTCACCTCATCCATACAGGGAGGCCTTGTTTAAGAGTGCCTGGTCTGGGGTAGCATACAATTAGGATTCAGAATGTAACGCAGTGGTTAGGGTTGACTTTACTAATAGCAATTTGTTTCTACCCAACAAACTCTTTTTAACAAAATTAGTATAATCCACAACTGGGAAAAAACATACCCTTCCAACCGGTACCATGCAGCTCTTTGATAGCGATGTATAGCTCACTGTGCTAGATTATGATTGTAACTTATGAACTGCACAGTAACAAAAGGATCTCTGTGACAAAAGCAGAATCCCACTGAGCTATGCACATAAAACACTGTTCTGTGATGTGAAAATTCACGTTGTTTGCAGCAGACATATTAACCCTCTGTGCTATCCTAGATGAGTTAAAACTGTCACTAGACCAAACTTCCATCTCTCTCCAGCAGGTACATTAATCACCAGGGTTATCTTGGCACTTTGTTGCCTGAAAACTGTTGGACATGCAAGGAACTCTGCAGTGCTATTAAAACCGCTGCACTGCTACAAAACCACCCCCATCCCAGTAACGAAGGAGGCCCCCAATCTTCCAGCCTCCCGGGGAAACTCCTGATGCCCGGTACGGCCAGTATGGCCTTGGAAGGGGTAATAAGCACTATATAAATATTTCAGTACAACACAAGAGACAAGGGAAAGAGATATTCCAGTGGTGTTCTGGACATTGTCTTTTGACATTTGCAGCCAAAAGCTTCTCATTTTGGAACAGAAGTTGAGCAGCTGTATAACATTGCAGTACCAGAAGAAAACATCACTATAGAGGCCAGCTTTGAACAGTTTGCTATGAGACCAAAGTGCTTTGTGAAATAATTAAGTAATCAGTTTTGGAGTCCAAAAGTGGAATAAGAAAAAATACATAAAGGATGAGCTGGCTCAGATGCACATGTATGCACATGCTCGCAGCTTAAGGTTGGAGAGTGGTGTTATACTTGATTGAAGTAGATTTTGGAAGTCAAAAATGAATAATTCAAGATTCGATCTGTCACAATTCACATCCACATTATTGACAATAGGATGGCTGCGATGGCTCTGCAGTCCATTGTATCCAGCAGCAAAATCTGTGCTTTGATTAAACCTGGGTCTGGTGGCTTAGTGGACTAAAACGTCCACTGTAGGGGGCCTGTGTTTGACCTCATGGTCACAGGTTCAAATCCTGGTGGGTCCACTCAGCCTTTCATCTAGGTTCTGAAGTCGATAAAAGGAGTACCATTGAGCTGGGTAACAATAAATATCTGCGTGTGCTTTACAAATACACATGTTATGTTATGATCACATGTTCATAACTGAGTGGTCCACTAAACCTCCAATTAAGTTTATAAAACGAGGAGCATTAAAATGCTTAACCAAAAACATCTTTGTGTAGTGCCAAGAAGGTCTGCAACAGTATGTGTGATTAATTCGGGGTGATGCTAATGGGAATTCTCTTTTACACAACTGTTCCCATGTGTACGGCTTTCCCTCTGGTATTCCCTCAGTTCCTTTACTGACGGGAGGTTTGTATTTCTATGAGAAACTCTACGAGCTATCATTCTTCTAGGGTTGATCACCTGTTACATGACTCAGCTTCTAATATTTCTCGGCATAGTTTTTATACTTTGCACATGCTTGACCTTGTTTTCTTCTTACTTAATGTTTATATTTTATTTTTGTAACTCTAACCTCGGTAAAATATTTGTAGAAAACCTATTTCGTTGTCAAAAAGTAAACCAGATGTTGTGAAACAGAGTTTCTTTCATAATATTTGTGTCTATGGAATATACTTAACAAGCATCTTTCATTTGCAGGTTAGTGATCATTGGTTTTGCACATCTTTGAAAGACAATTAAGGCCTAGATTTATTAATGTTTTGCGTCATGGTTGCGCACTTGTTGGCACAGCCATGACGCAAGATGCTAGTCGAGACTTACATTGCCAGACAAAGACGGATTAGCGTTGCTGTGTGTGGCTTTGTGAAACAAAAGAAAGCAAAACAATGCAGCGCTTTCTGCTGCATCGTGTTACACTGTGTCCTGCACAAAAGATGTCCTGCCTGTAATGTAGGCACCCTTGTATCATGGCGCAAAAGTGTCTTTATTGGCGCTAAGCAGCCATATGTGTGCCAGCACAGGTAGAGAGCTGAATACCGCCATATCTTTGTAAATATGGGAGCCAGTCAGCTCTCTCCTTATCACGCAATGCAGTGAAGCAACTTGCCTGGGTAGTGTGGTTTGTGAGGATGCCACTATCTGTCTTACCCAGAATTACCTGCACAGGTTAAAACATTGTTTAAACAAATAATTTTCTCACATTTCTGCAATGGAAAGCCCTAGATGTGCGGTGAACAGCAAACCCCTCCCCACCACCCACAGTTCCCACACTTCTACCAATGAAAACAGTACCTCATGTATGTGGGTAAGCCTGTCATAGCTGAAAGGAAATGGCTAAGTATGTGGCTATGTGAAGGCAATACAATGTCTCTGTGGTCTTCAGATGGTCACAATTTTGGCCTCTTCTTGCCCCATGAACAAGCCGACCCATGTGGGTTATTGTGTTTATCAGGAAATGTGTGAAACATTGGATGGTAGGAATTTTGCCACTTGCCTGATGTTCGGGTACTATCTGTCCCAGTAAAGTGTGGACATTCTTAACTTTTAACCCATAGGTTGAACTTTCAGGGGATGCAGGGTAATAAAACTGATCTGGGGCCCAATACTGCAGATATCCCCATGGAAACTCCCCGTTCAATAACATTCCCTGCTGTCTAGTGTGTGGATCTCTACTCAGTCACATGAAAAGGTGACTCTCAACCCCACCCTCAGGAGGCTTATTGGAACACAGTTTTGGGGTGAAGTCTTCACAGGAATATATGTGTCCGAGGGAGACTTGAGGTGATTACCATGTTTTGTATAAATGCTAAAAATCTGACAAACATCATTTTTAGTGCGATATTCTGGACTGCTAATCAGGGCAAGAGAGGCCTGGCAACCAGCAACAGAAATCCTAGGATGTGTAGCTGTTAAAAATATATGGGTGCGGTATAGCCTGAGCATGATATTTGTCACCAAAAGGGAGGTGCCCTAAACTGTCAGTTTGCTTGCAGCTGCTTTCCAAGTTTCCAAACTGCACTAGACCCATTTTATTGTGCCTAAGCACCTTGAACTCATAAAAGCCTACACATGCCTCATATCCCCATGTTCACAAGATCCTAATGAATATGTTTCTCCCAAAGATATGCCCCTGTGTGGGGAAGACTGCGTCCAGCTCCCCACAGACAGGCAATGCCATGCTGCACACAGCCATTGGTCATTAGTAGTAGGGTGTTGGCCACAGGGCTTGGGCTCCCACCAGGCCCTGTGGCCAATCTCTCAACAGGCTGCTAACCCTACACCGTGCACAGCCTTTGTAGTGCACAGCATAGGCTTGGCCTTTGGTCCTGGACACCCCATCCCCTGGGGCAAAACACATATATATATATATCTCGATCTATATCTATATAGAGATATCTATCTCTTTCTCACTATATATATATATATATATATATATCTTTTAAGAGGAGGGGGATTTGCTGCAACCTCTCGAGCCTTGTTAGGCCCCGGTGACCCCATCCCCTAGGGCCGTTCATCTTTTAAAAAGGGGAGGGGGGACATGTGCTCCCCCCCCGGAACCTTCTCAGGCCCTAGGGACCCCATCCCCTGGGGCCGTCTGTTTTTTTAAAAAAGGAGTAGAGCCCCGTGGCCCCCCTACACAAGCCTTTTTAGGGCTCCAGGCACTCCATCCCCTGGGGCCGAATTATTATTTTTATTTTTAGTATTATTGATAAAAAAGGGGAGGGAGCACCTTCAGGCCGACTTCCAAGGGTCCAGGACTGGGTTGGCAAAACTTGGCAGGGTAGGACTCACAGATGGCAAAGTAGAAGTGCAGGTTTGAGGTTGGTGGAGCCTTCTGTCCCTGAGGCTCTAGTCAGGGGCCAGCCTAGTAGCCCTTGGAATCACTCTGGGGCCCTGTGTTCAACAGATTCAGGTACATTCCTTCTCACCCAGGCAAAAGGGCAGCAGACAGCAGGGCAGCACAGCAGGGCAGCAGTGCTTAAGAGCAGCAGGCCTGTAGAGCGGCAGTTCTTTCCGTAGCACAGTCGTCCTTATTCCTGGCAGACCCCACAGGTTCAGAAGTGTACTAAAGAGTTGGTGTCTGAGGTCCAGTATTTATACCAGATGACTCTAATGAATCGGGTGAAGCTTCTAGAGATTTCCTTTAAACTGCACATGTTTCCTACCTCCCCAGCCGTGGTTCCAGACTAACTACAATGGGGTATGCAGGCCTTTGTGTGAAGGCAGGACACAGCTTTTTCAAGTGTAGGTAGAGCTGTGCCCAGCTCCAACCTCCCATCCTGCCAGTTATGGCCCATTCAGGCACACTTAAGCTCTCTATTGTGTCTGGCTGTCTCAGAGGAACACACAAAGCCCAACTGTCAGCTACACTCAGTCATGTGACCCAGAGACAGGCTGCATGCACTAAATGCCTAAGGTAGGAAAATTGCAACTTTCTTAAAGTGGCATTTTCAAAATTGTAATCTAAAATCCAATTGTTTAAGTAAATTCCAAAGACACCAAATATTAACTGGTAAGCTCCTTCCATTTGGAGGTTACAGCTTGGTGTATGTAATAAGGTAACTTCAATGTTATCCTATGGGACAGGGAGGCCTTGCAGTAGTAAAAAACAAATTTAAGATGTTTTCACTAAAAGAAAATGTAATCTTAAAGGTATATGCCCTACTTTTTAATACACTGCATCCTGCCCTCTGGGCTATCCAGGACCTACCCTAGGAATGACTTAAAAGTATTGAAAACAGGAAGGTTTGGACATGGCAAACAGTTTTTTTTGCCAGGCTGAAGTGGCAGTTTAAAACTGCTAACACATGCTGCAATGGCAGACCTGAGACCTGTTTGAAAGGGCTACATAATTTGGTGGCACAATCAGTGTTGCAGGCCCACTAGTAGCATTTAATTTACAGGCCTTAGGTAGTTGTAGTACCAATTTACTAGGGACGTACAAGTAAATAAATATGCTAATTGGGTACAAGCAAGTTCTACCTTGTTTAAGAGAGAGAGCACAAGTGTTTTAGAACTGGTTAGCAGTGGTAAAGCGTGGAAAGTCCTAACACCAACAAATTTAGGTTCAGAAAACAGGAGGGCTGAAGGCAAGAGGTAGGGTGAAACCACACCAATGATGCCAGATCTAACAGTGAGCATGAACACATTTCATAATCCTATTCACGGAGATCCAGGTGCCATCACTATAATCATCCACTGCAATACACAAGATATAATATTATTCCAAGTCTAAACATGTTGTAACAAGAAGCAGAAGGCCTGGATGCTGCTTCTACCCAGGAGAAGGTTGAGGCAGGTACCAAATATCATGAAGGAGATGAAGGTGCAACCCTCGTAGTACTTACAAACCATGGACCCTTGTTTTCAATGACTGGTGAGAATTTGGCACAAGTGAAAATCTAATGTACAAAAGATGCCTTAAGTGTCCTTTACAAGAACTTGCAAGTCAGTTAGGAAATAATGGGATGGCCTCAAGCGGCAATCACTCCAGTTGCTGAGAATCTTTTGAGAAAGAAGAGCCACGTCCACAGATCCGATAAAGGGTTCAAAGTCAGTGGGCCTTACTGCATGCACAAGTCCTGCATGTCATGGATTGTAACCTTTATGTGAAGCTAGAGGAAATAAATATTGTACTACTAATGCCATGCGAGTACCTTGAGATTGTCCCTGTCATGACATGCCTATATTTTTCAGACCATGTAGGGGTTTATGATGCAATGGATGTGTTTTTTGAACTCTCAACGGAAGGCCATTATTTAATCAAAAATGTCATGTGCGTGTCAATATCTTAACAAGACACAAGCTGGACATATCAATGTTTCAACGCTTTTCATCACAGCATAGTGAATGCAATAGATGGAATTGTCTGGGTGGTACAGTCACATGTCATAGATGTATACTGATTTGTTGAGTGCTAGTGTACACACCCAAGAACAGACATGGCACCACATGCCCAGAATGTCGCATAGTTATTACAGAAACACATACAAGCCCAAATGAGGGAAATTCAAGCTTCTGCCTCATGTTTACTCCTATGGGTGTGTGGATAATGGCCAACACATGGGCCGTCGTCCCATACAAAGATGTCTGTGACTGTGCAAGTATCCCTGAAGTGAACACATAATAAGAAAGACATGCATACACAGTCACACATTGTCAGGTTTATGGCACAATTTTCTGTTACTGTTTTCTGTAGGGAAAGAGCAGCAGTGCATCCAATGACACAAATGAACTATAGCTGGATATTATGGGGCCAGTGACTGCACACTCGGCAGCTGTAGAGCTGCCAGCATCCTTGTTGTCTAGGTCTGGTTCTACAGAAGCTAGAATCATACTGGAGCTTGCACTCTGGCATGTTGGTCAGCAGGCACCGGTAGAAGCAGTTCAGAAGCATACCACTGTGGCCGCAGAGCATGATCAACAACAGATGGAAGTGCTATACAACGCTGTCCCCACACAACATGCAAATGTGTAGCCCCTACCCAGTACACTGGTCTCTAGCAGTCACACACAAAGCCAGACGATAGCATGTTCCTATCTAGCACAGAAGTGATAGTACCCTTCAGTCCTGTCAAGCAGGAGGATATCAAAACAGTGGAAGTTGAAGGAGAAAGCAATCAGGGCGAGCCCTAGATATCTAAGCCAATGCACGGATCTGAACACAGGTAGTTCTGTAGTAGGAGAGCAATGACATAAGGAAGGCAGAGGCAAACTGGACATACAAGAGGAGGTTGAGGTTACAGCATAAAGATGCTTGGGTACCAGGAAGAAGAATTGTATCACACGAAGGAGTCATATTTCACCTTTATCTTTTATGTTCGTTTTGTATTATTGTCTAGTAACATTTTAAGTTTGTATAATTCATTTACATTCGGACCTGAATTAAGAGGTGTTGAAAATAATCCTAGTTGATCACAATGTCAGTCAGTCATACAGTTTTTTCATGTAAAAAGTATTCACTGTAAAAGTGCAAAGTAACATTCATTACCTACTATTTATGAGCGATGCTGGTTAGGATGATTGGGGGGGGTGTTGCTGGTGATGTCAGATTATTGGGATACACTCCAAGTTCTTAACTTTAAGGAAATTTAAAAAAACGTTTAACAATACATTTATGATGACTCCATGCAGCGTAAATTGGAGGAGTAAGCGTGTTTGACCATGTGTGAAAAAATTGCAATCAGACACATTTTGACATTGTAGTTGAGTAAAGAGAATGTATGTTGCGGAAAAATAGGTTTAGATCACAGAAAACATGTTTACTTGTTTTTTTATGTAATTTTCATGTTTTTGTATTTATGCCACTGGTTACATATGGCTTAAAATACAGCACTTTTCATACACCTGCATTAATGAAATAGACGAGGAGTGTGCCCCGCCCACCCAGGGGCGTAGCTTCCATTGGGGCAGCAGTAGCAGGGGCACTGGGGCACAGAGGCCTGAGGGCGGTTCAACCCTGATTATTGCTGCCATTTTCGGCGCCACTAAATCATATGTTTTCTGAAGGAAAGTCTGTATCCTCGTCCAGGAATCATGTATACTGGGAATATTCGTTGCTCGCCGCTCCCTTAAAAAGCCTGTGAATGCTCATTCGCTCTGCCCTCAAGGCCTTGCTCTGGTTCAGGAGGTGATGCTTTGTGCCTGTTGCTGAATCCTTGTGGCAGTAAGTCTTTCTCTTGTCAATCACTCACTTAAGTCCCTCCCCGGCGTGTTTCCTACCACATTGGTTCTCTCTGAGGCACTGCTCATTTAATCTGTGCGCTGGTGTTCTGTTGTGCAGTGGTTTGACATCTGTGCTCTCTTCCTGCAGGGAAAGCCCTGCACTCTCGCAGATTACCAGACAGCTCGAGGGCCTTGCGACAAGAATTCGGATTTGTACGTTTGCCAAATATTATAATTGCTTTTCTTTTCATTCACAATCACGCACCTTCGAGGGTGTAAAGTTGAACAGTTAACTTTTTCCTTGATTCGTCGTCCGGTCCATAGCAAAATATCGAGTTTTTATATGTGTGTGCTCTCTATAAACTGGAGAGTGGCGCGCGAGTGATCAAAGGGCAGTGCTTTAAATGGGCCGGTACTCACCGGTACTGAGTACCGGCACTTTTTTATTTTGAGAGGGAGAGTACCGGCATATCTCAAGAAAAACGTAATACTTTTAATTGGAGAGTACCGGCACTTCTCAGAAACAAGCAGGTACTCTATTACAGAGTACCTGCACTTCTATTTTTCCATTTAAAGCACTGTCAAAGGGTATTTCACTGTTCACATACTTCCCATACTTCTACATGGCATTGCTTGGGTGCCTGAAATTTTACTTCAAGACTCACAATGGCTCAACCGTTTTCTGTTTAAATGATCAAATACAAAAAACAAGCAAAATAATCGGTTGCAAATACATTTCAAGTTCTCAACGGCACACAAATGCATGTTTTATAGGCGGATAGGTGCATTAAAAACAAATATAAAATGTTTGGGACATTATGTCTGATGTACACGTGATGACTATATAACCTAAACCAAGTATTCTTCTGAACTATATAGCGCTAGACCTGTTTTGTGAGCCCTTGTGCAAGCTAGGAAATGAGCTCTCTGACTGATCATGGGAAGGGGGCAAATAAAGCACAACAAAAATCGGGGTTCAGTGGGCGTTCAGTCTCCTGGGCACATGTGCCAGTATACCTGCTGCAGCCTTGAGTTACGCCCCCGCTTTTCATCTATTTCCCACCACCCGTCTTAAGAAAATCAGTAAACTGTTTCCTCGCTCCTTTGACTAATAGCAACACTGCCCGGCCTGCAGTCTCAGGAACAGCCGCCAGATGGCGACCCAGTCGTCCATACTTTAGATTAAGTGGTGTTAGCCATTAATTTTCTGTGCATATAGTATGACACGTTTACATCAACAAGAAACGATGTGCCATCTCGCTGTCCGTTTTATTACACAAAGAGTGTCCATTCCCGATTTGCTGTTTAATCAAGTAGGGCAAGTTTTCTCTGGGTAGCCAGGGACATGGCGATTTTATGAATAATATATGTCCATGCAAAATAACATATGAACACCTTAACTCGGTGTGCATACTCATTCTACTTATTTGGAATGAATGAATTCCTGTCGCTGTAATTCAAACCTCCTTAGGTTTTGTAAGCTTTTATTGTGCTGCTACGATCTTCCAGTTCACATTAAAATGTAGCCCAATCATGGGAACGGATACTCATGTGGTGTCAGCCAAGGACTGTACCCCACTAACCAGGGGAACATGCAGCTCCATGTTTAGGAATATTTTAGTCTGTGAATTGCGGAAGTGCTGGTTTAAGCACACCTACAATGACCTTGTCAGGCAGTCATTTTAGGAATAACTCTATTTAGATAAGCAGAAACGACTTTAATGTGTATATTCACTGAAAAAAAACACAAAGGTTAAAGTAACTTTATAGTTAGGTGAAATGTTCAGTTTTAAACTCTAAAAACTACTAAAGATCTCCAGTTATAGTTATAGTTACCTTAAGTAACTATAACTTGTGCCCTCAGGTAACTATAACTCGTGCCCTCGCCATGCACTGCTAATCACCCTACATATTACATCACTCACGACATCTTCTTTGAGATCATTGATAATATCACTAGTTTAGTTTTAGTTTATTGTACAGTTAAAACCTTTACAAAGCAGTTCTCATTGAAATCGTTTCAGCATTATTTGTTATTTTAGAAAGCAGTTGATTTAACATGAGGTACATATTGATATCATAAAATGAGCCAACCAAAACAGATGATAAAACGTAAAATACTTTTTAAGAACAGGCCATGGACTCCCTATCCCCACGGGGGTAGGGAGACTAAGATAAAATACAGTTGAAACCCTCAGTGTAGATCAAGACAAGTGAAATATAGCATGAAAAACGGTGCATAGCACATTAAAAGTAACCTCTAGGCTCCATAGGAGCCACCAGGACAGGGCATGCAGCCTGTGGTTACCTTGCGCCTGATCATACCAGGGCAGCTCATTGTCCAGTTCAGGTTAGCCCCAAGATGCGGGGTCGAGTGTGTCAATTGCTATCCATTGGGCGTTCTTTTAATTTGCCCCCATGGTAAATGTGGAAAACAAAAAACAACCAAACAGCCTCAGTTGCTTTGAGTATTAGTAAGTTCATTTTTGAACAGAGGATCAAGTGTGGCAGATGCTATGCACAGCTTGATTATAGACCTTTAGAGGCTTATACACGCCCCTTGTGCCGCCAGTGCGCAATTGTTTCCCATATAAAAAGTGAAGCACCAGCGGTGCAAGGGGCTTGTGAATAAGCCCCTTAATGTGCCCCTAAATGCATCAGATAGGTTGAGTAGCTGCTGTACAATGGCAGGGCAGGCTCGAACTGGTGATTGCTATCTGAACATGGTGCTACAGCAGCCGTTTGCTGGCTGTGAACGCCTTCACATGTTTGAAGGCTGCGCCGTCGCAAAAAAGCATGGTTTAAGGCCCTTGCTCTTGGTCGGTGGTGGAGCAAACAGGCCCCAGTTTCAGAGCAGCCACCTTGAGGAATTTAATTGTTTTAACATTCAAGATGGTGTTCACTGAGTTAAGGCAGGCAGTTATAGCATAGCTGCTGGTGCGCACTCCCAGACAGATGAAGTTTTTGCAGAGGAAATTTTTCCTCAGCTGCAGTAGAATAGGGAAGATGCAAATAATGTGAATGATGGTCTTCACGCCTATGCCACATAAGCAACATGTAGCACACTGGGCGAAACCACCAATGTTCCAGTCCCCTAGTCGAAGGGCAACAAATCTGACTTTGAGCCACAATGCATAGGTACCACTGATGTAATTCTGCTTGATCCAAGGAGTTTATGAGTTAGTCACCAGCTGGATAGCCTTTTCACTGTGGTCACTGCAAGCTTTTTAATTGCAGAGTGTGGAAGCTGTCTTTCCCAAGCTTCTGTGAGCGCAAAGTCTTTCAACTAATCTTGAAGATGACATTTAATGGAAGAGCTTGAGCAATCTAGCTCTCGCAACAGGAGGCCTTTCCTGGAGTCTGCAAAGGCGAGTCTGGGCATGTGGAAGAAAATTTGAAAGGCACTGCTTCTGGCCCAGGATTCCTACAATAAATGAAACTCAAGCCTTACTTGTGCAGGTGATGCCTACTTTGGCAAACATAATGCAGCTTTATGGATTTTAGTGGTGATCTTGTCAGCACCCAAGTTGAATTCACTTCCATATGACAGGGTCGTGATGACCTTTGCTTTCACCACCCTGAGTAGAGGATCTAAACTCACATCCTTAAGATTCTGGGCAAGTGAGGGCGAGCATAAGGCTGGTACCTTTCTTCCTCAAGGCATGAAGATGTGATTTGAATGACCCATGGCAATCCAGAAGAATGCCCAAGCATTTGTGCTGCTTGCTGTGCGAGAGCCATTCCCCATTTAGGTGCCACCTGCCACAGCTTGCCCTTTTTTTGCCAAATGTGCACATCATCGTTTTATTATGATTTATCTCCAGGACGTTTCTGATTGTGTAATTATACAGGCAGAAAGTTGGTGCTGGAGACTGATTTTTGTTTGACTGAACAGCACAAGGTCGTCCACATATAGGAGATGTGACATGCAGTGCCCTGCCACCTTGGGGGGATGACAGTTGACGTCATCTAGGGCCTCTGACAATTTGGCAAAATACAAGTTAAAAAGCAAAAGGGCAAGAACACAGCATTGTTTCAGACCCAGATTTGTGGGGATTTTCCTTGAGATGCTTGTGCCATCACCCAGGTGTTAGAGTATAACTGCACGATTGTCCTCAGTAGGTCTGGTGACAGGCCTCAATCTTTGGAGTCAATGAAACAGATATAAAGCATAGAGGCGCTCCTGTAGACTTTATCAGAAATTAATGCCAGTGCCATCAAGTTTCTTGTGGTGCCACAGTTGTCTCTGAAGCCTCACTGATTCCTCGGAATGATCTTCGCACCATCTGCCCATGATTTCAAGTCATCGATCAAAAGCCTAGCAAATAGTTTGTCATCATTATCAATGAGTGCTATCCATAAGGCGATAGTTGCTTGGATCAGCTTTAGAACTCTCTTGAAGACCAGCAGAAATAACTGAACCCCTCCAGGAATCTGGAATACAGGATGTTGCTAGGCGGTGACCGAACAGAGGGAACATTACCTCAGCCCAAAACACGGGATCAGATGCAAAAAGGGCTGGTGGAAGGGCGTTAGGTTCGGGAGCCCCATCTTTCCACATACTGGTCAGTTTATATCTGATCCGTTCTTCCGTCATGCTAGGCATGCGTGTTTCAGTGGTAGCCTCAACAAGATATGACTCTAGCAGAGAGATTACGGCATTCCTTGGCTTCAGATTTGACACAGGATTGTTGAGGGGAAAAATCCTGGTCCTTACAGTTGGTTGTGATGTTAAAAAATAAATCCATGTGGTTTCTGTGATGTTTGCATTTCTGCCTTTTTTGTCTCCTGTTAAAAGCCTCCCAGGATTGTTTTTGTGCAGGAAAATAAGTCTTCCTGTACAAACATAATCCTGCATGCAACGCAGACTCCCTTGCACCATGGTGCATGGGTGCGTGCGTTGGTGCTAGACAGCCCATTGTGCGCCAGCATAGAGGCAAATGACAGGAATTCTCTGTGTGCTATAAATAAGGTGTATTCTTTCCCTTTCACTTTGACGCTGGGCAAGGCAGCAAGGTGACTTGCTGCGCTGCCCTGCACCAAATTCCCATAAATATGTCCCTCAGTGTGCTAATTCTCTGTCAATTGTTGTGCACATCCATCAAATGGTTTCACACCTAAAATACCCACCCACGCACTTCCTTTAACCTTGTCCTTCCCCATTGGATCTACATAAAACCTGAAATATCTGCACTGTATGTAACTTGCTAACTGCCTCTCATTTTACAGAGATTCTTCAAGCAGCAACAAAGTTATAAGGAAATGACATATTTATTAGCACCCACATTTTAACTTTGCCTCCCCTCCTGATGGATTTGCACAGAACGTGACACTCCAATAGCAAACTAACCTTTCAAAGCTTCTGCTAAATTTTGCACAGAATTCATAACGCAGTGCCACCATTTTGAGAGAAAAAAATATACATTTGTGCAGTATTTATTAGTTGATGGTCCATGTGTTTCACAGGAAGCCTGGTAAGAAATCGGAGGCTGGTGAAATCCTTGCATAATCCAAGGAAAGCAGTCTGAGTGACTGAAGCTTTGCGATCCCCGGAGATTGCAGGTATTTTTGTGTGACTCACCAAAGTAAATGTGCAGTACTTTCCTGCTGGAACCCTGTTCTGTGAGCTTCCATTATATTTATTGGACTGACATTTTATTCAAAGTCCCCTTGCTCAGGGTTGCAACAAGTTTTGTTCTAGATCCCCCATGATTCTGAGGAGACGATTATCACTCTTCGTCCCATAGCATATATGGCGGGAAAGCTAGCAACAGTTCCCAAAAACCTTTCTGTTACAGAAGAAACGCATGGGGCAGGTGGCACGCACCAATCCATGGCACAGTGCAGATATTCACTAACATATAAATTAATTTAGAAGCAACCCCAGAGTTGTGCCATTGAAGAAACGCCATACAATTAAAAACATTGCAACGACCCACCAGGGGGAACTGCAGCTCTCACACCCCATCAGCCTCAGAGCACACGGACAGACTCTCCCCACGTCACCTTTGATCCCGTCACGGTCGCCTCCACACAAACGTGGGACTGTAACCTTTTCTTTGGCACAATTCTGTCCAACAAATAAACAATGCGCTTATCCATGTTGTTGGGGTTCAGTTTTAGGGAAGTGGGGCTGCTTTGCACAGATTTTACAGATGCGTGTTTTTTTTGTCTAAAGGTCTTCGGTTAAGACCAATATACAATGCAACCTTGAAGTGCTTCCTCTGTTCTTCATTCCTCTTCTAATGTCACGCCCCGGAACAGCGTTGGTTTGCAGTAAAAATAGCCAGGGGACTAACTGGGCTCAAGAAGGTTTTTTCATTAATTTTGATCAAGTGTTGTGTTAAAGGATATGTATTAAGATGGAATCACGAACATGCCCACGCACTCATTTCACATCAGCAGTTAAAGACGGACGCTAGAGCGAGCACCTTTCTAGACGATGAGGCTTCATTCGTTTAGTTACGATAGTTGGTTGATGACAGTTGCTCCCCAAGGACAGTAGGTGGCGTCGCTGTATAGCGGCTGGAGCTCTTTCCGACTCCAATTGTGTATACACAGTTTCGCTATGGATTGTTTTTCTACCATTGCACCTATATACTAATCTTTTCTAATCTTGTCTTCCTGACGAAATTAATTGAGGCTTGGAAAAGATTTGAAATTGCATCATCGTCTCCTAAGTATTTCTGGTAAAGGAAACATTTTCAGCGTGCCTCAAATGGTCACATTGAAACCTCAGGCAGGCATTTACTGTGGCATATACTGTGAGCGGCGCGATCGCTTGAGCTGTGGCAGTGGTTTTTCCCTTTTCCCGATTACTGATCAGTTATCTTTCACTCCTAGGATTCTTTCCTAGGGGTGTATGTGTTTTTCTTTATAGAATGTGAACTTACCGTAGGTAGATACAAGAGAGATTTATTTGGCTTGCAATTCAGAAAAGGCACACTTGTGGCTGTCAGTTACCACTCTTGCACATCTACCAAGGATTAGTCTTTGACCTGCTCAGCTTGCTGCTCGTGTCCGGCCTTTGTTCATCTCACTCATGTACCTCATTTAGGGGGCTGGCTCAGCTCAGGCCTTTGCCCGGTTGGGTTGTGAACCTGTTGGTTGTGTGTACACAGTGCAATACACTTGCTGGACTCGGATGTGCCTTGAAAGGATTCATGCGCCCTGCTGATGGGTTTTTGTTAATAACCTGTTTGTACTTAGCATGGTCCACTTGCTGTTACAGGGGCGTGCCGTGCATTGATTCATGTGCTGCCTGTTAGGTGTATCCCACATTGTGCACTTTCTGGCACGGGTGTGTGCTGCGCATTCATTCATGCGCTATCTCTTGTCTGTACTTAATAGGGTCCTCTTGCTGCCACTGGGCAGTGGCCTTCATTGACTCACATGCGTTGCTGATTGGTCCTAGGTGTTAACCTGTTTGTTGTGTGTACTAGGCGTGGAGCACTTGCTACCCAAGGGTGCACTGTGTATAGATTCATGCGGGACGCCGAAGGGTCTTGGGTGCTATACGGTTCTTAGTATTGATCTGTTTTGGATTATTTAACCATGTTAGTTGGGACATCTGTGTCTTGAGGGCACACTTGGGGGGAGTGGGGAGGAGGATGCTGTGCGCTCTGGGCTATCCTGGCACTCACTGGGTGTGCACGTCTTTCCTGCAGGTGTTTTTTTTTAACTCGTATTGTTTCCCTTCGGGTGGTTCATGCCCTCGCCTTGAGTGTGCTCATTGGTGTTTCATTTATATTTGATGACATCTCTTCCTTTATAGATCAACGAGCAGGCATGCTTGGCTGTTGTTTTTCAGTAGGGCCTCCACTCGCCCTGGGCACACCTCTGTGGAAGCAAGTCTGTTTCACTTCCTTGCAAGATCTGAGCTGCACACACTCCAGAAATCCTTGAAGTACTCCATAGCTGCGATACAGTCCTTGTTTATATTACATTATTTAACTTTCTCGTGCATGCTCTAAGAGTTTTTCTTTTTCGCACATGTTGTGTCTATATATTTTTGACGTGCAGTATACAACTCTTTAAAAATCGTTTCTGGTCGTCTGGGTGAGTTCTGGCTGTGGGTGAGTATTCATGATGACATATGAGTGAGCCCTCTGGAGATGAGTCTGAGGTTGGGTGAATTTCTCACTAGGCTTGTCAGTGTGTTATAAAGGTGTTCAGACTTCATCCACATGTGATATGGGCTACTGAAAGGTCTGCTCTCACTGCACATGCCTGGCCTGCTAGTATTAAGTATGGTCATCCTCACACCCCCTGACATTATCAACTGAAGCATTTGAATTAATTAAAGTGGCTTTGTTTGAAATGCAATATAGTACCATGTATCCTCATACCGTTTAACCATTGTTCAGACTGCAGTGCAAACTGTATAAGAGTTAAGGCAAAGCGTGGGTCCAACTTTCTCAGGGATTTGTTAGGTAGCACCTCTATTATGCATTGGTACGTCTCAATGCAGTTTTTGGTCTGGAAGACTGCAACTCAAACCAGAGGCAAGTTCATTAACTATTTCCAGGAGCATAGAGATGTCAATACTAGAACAATTTAACTGCTGAAACAGGGGATAGGGCCTTAAGTGTGGATCCCAACAGCCTTCAGGGGCCCCAGCAGGAGCCCCCATTCTTAAGAATAGACACTCCTGCATAGTGCAACAAAGCTTACGTCAATTCCCTGGCAGGACCTTAATACAATTTAATGCTGAAATGATGATGAGACGGAATCCTTATGGCATGGATCCATTTTTTCGGTCCCACCAGCTCACTGTGGATCTCCTTTAATAGGCAGAGGATCCAGCATTCAAATTCCCACCTAGTGTGTTTATTATGATGACCTTCCTGATTCAGATTGATCGAGTGCATGGTCACTTCAGTTCAGGGTACTGGACAGGCACACAAAGGGGGTCATTCTGACCCTGGCGGTCTAGGACCGCCAGGGTCGCGGATGACGGAAGCACCGCCAACAGGCTGGCGGTGCTTCCAAGCCCATTCTGACCGCGGCGGTAAAGCCACGGTCAGAAAACCGGGGCCGGCGGTTTCCCGCCGTTTTAGCCCCCGCTGGGCGAATCCGCCATGGCAGCGCTGCAAGCAGCGCTGCCATGGGGATTCTGACCCCCTTACCGCCAGCCTGTTTCTGGCCGTTTTCACCGCCAGGAAGAAGCTGGTGGTAACGGGTGTCCTGGGGCCCCTGCACTGCCCATGCCACTGGCATGGGCAGTGCAGGGGCCCCCTAACAGGGCCCCATGAAGCTTTTCACTGTCTGCCTTCGGAGCCGGCTTCTGTGTTGCAGGCCTCCTTTCCGCTGGGCCGGCGGGCGCTAACATGGTTAGCGCCCGCCGGCCCAGCGGGAAGGTTGGAATTCTGTCAGCGGTCTTTTGGCCGCGTGGCGGCCGATTGGCGGTTCCCGCCTGGCGGGCGGCTACTGCCGCCCGCCAAGGTTGGAATGACCGCCAAAGTGTCTTTTACATATATTACAGGCATATATAGGGGATAGTGGGACTCTGGGAAAGAAGGGGTTTGTTGGTGAAACATCACACCACTTCTCAAACTTCATTGTGTCACAGCAGAGCTCTTGCTTAAACGTCAGGTCCTGTTGCAATGCAGAAAGGACCTCAAAACTTGGTTCTTCACCTGATCCCTTCTGTTCAGTGACGACCTTGCACTTATTGCCCCCTTGAGACCCTAGCGGGTGACTAGTTGCACTTTACAAATATTATGATTGATTGAATGATTGGGGGGGGGGAGGGTTTCAAAACATTGGCCAAATATGGTTGCAATGCAGCGGGGTTCCTTAGTGGTTGCAGTGTTATAAATTTGCTGGTATGGCAGGAGTGCAGCTGAGGAACCTAGGAGGGGTGACCAGTTGGCCCCATGGGTCCGTCTTGCACACATGCCAGCAGATACAGCTACCGGACGCACTTGTACTAAAAGCTACTTATGCTGCTGGCAATCATCCTGAGCTGTGGAATTTTTGTAGGAATCTTAGTATTGACCACATGAGGACAAGTGTACATGGGTCGTTTAATCATAGGCTAGTTTTGGTAGGCTGGCCAACACCCAGGAGAGCTACTTATGGGTGGCTCGAGGGCTGCACTCCCTAGAGACACCTGGCCTACAATCGTTGGAAACACTCACTAAGTTCACCCTCTGTTACGTGAGGGAGAGGGTCATCCTATCTTGCCTGGGAGAATGGAGTTTCACCCAGAAAGCCTGAGCGAAAAAGGGCCTCATGCTACCAAAAATGATTTAACTGCAATTGACTTGCACTGTTTTTATATGCATAATGATATTTCTTTTATCTCCTTTCAAATCTGATGATAAGGTCACATGGCTACAGCCAGTGCATTGATCCTTGGTCACGTTGCCAGGTGGCATTCAAAGTCAACTTCTGTCTAGAACCGGGTTAACAGACAAGCCGGAGAAGTGGACCTTCTCTGCTACTGGGATGTGAAGGGAGGTCTTGGTTGGAATGGGATATGCTGATTTGCCCAGGAGGTCACAGACAAGGAGTTATAGCACTCCATCATTGCATGGTCTCCGGTCATCCCAGGGAGTGGTTTCTAGGTGAGGCCAGTCTTTGGCAGGCTTAAATAATATGGTCAGGCCATTTTGAAGGTGGAACAGTTGTCCTTCAACAGGGATAAGGTGCATTGGTTAGCCTGGAGGCAACAAGTCTGGTTTGAACACCGTGATGTCATCAGCTGCAGTTCTCAGTAACAGAATCTGGGGGAGGCCTGGTTCGTCGTGAAACCACCCAGGCCTATGGCGGAGGAGGAGTCACGTTTGGCCACTAAAACAGGTAGACAACCTTGGCATCAAGATTATGTGTAGGCGAACTCAGGAGGGAATTGGATTGTTTAAGCTTTTAGCTCAATCCGGGGCAGGGGTACTGCAGTCATTACTGGGAGGCTCGGGACGCCCGCTACTGCGATTGTCCATAGCCAGCCGGGGTACTCCATTACACAGCCCTGGGGAAACGGGGGATGGTGGGCTGGTATAGGGACCATGTTAAGGCCCACCTCCCAGTGGGTGCCAGGGGGAATCCCTGTATTGGGTAGCTCTGGCATTGTTGTTTGGGAGTACAGCTGTTATGCTGGCCCAAGCTCCCTCTGTCTTGAGGGGGCAAGTGAGTTTGCCTTGCAGAATACATCTAATGAAGAGACCTGCAGGGTGTTGCCCTGGGTCGAAGTCAATTAAGTCAAGCCAATTCAATCAGTCAGCACCACAAGGGCCTGAGGGGTGGTCAATCACCACTCCTTAATTTGATATGAAATGTAATGATTCATGTGTTAGCTATGGAATATGTGATAGGAGATATATGTATTAGATATGCCCATGTGAACACTATGCTGTACTATACTTATTGTGGTATTTATGTGGACAACAAAACATTTGTCATGTTTATGAATTGTAATAAATACGGTCGGAGAATGTTATATTCTATAAGGCCAGAAACCGGCAAGCATTGGGTCTTTCTTGTATAATTTGCCATATGAAGGGTGAGTAATTGTGTGTCTGGTTGCGATATGACCGGTCTCGCTGCAGTCCCGCACCTGTGGACAAGGGGCCAAGCTACCAGGTCGCAGGCACCGAAGACAGGTGTGGGCCGGATCGGACTGGTCAGGGACAGTGGTCAACGGTGACCACCTTTTGAATTTCCCTCTCTATCATGGTGAGCAACTATTGGTTGCTCCCATTGGTGGTTGGGTCGCCATGGGCGGCGGGGCCTGTTTAAATAGCAGACAAGGTCGCCCAGTTTTCACATCGTTGCCTAGGACTCCCCCCCCCCAACGATCACTGCTGCCGCCCTTTGGCCTGTTCGGGCACCAGGGTGCATCCTTTTTTCCCCACCCTCCCATCCCTCTGTTAAGTCCAATATGGGGTTATGTTCTATCATTGTTTGCAGGAGGAGCCATGTTTGGCCACTAAAACAGGTAGACAAACTTGGCATCAAGAATATGTTTAGTGAATTCAGGATGCAATTGGATTGTTTAGGCATTTAGCTCAATCTGGGGTAGGGGTACTGCGGTCACTACTGGAAGGCTGGGGACACCCACTACTGCGATTGTCCATAGCCAGCCGGGGTACTCCATTACACGGCCCTGGGGATACGGGGGATGGTGGGCTGGTATAGGGGCCAAGTTATGGCCCAATTGGACAAGGCCCACCTCCCAATGGGTGCCAGGGGGAATCCCTGTATTAGGTAGCTCTGGCATGGTTTTGGGGGTACAACTGCTATGCTTGCCCGAGCACCGTCTGTCTTGAGGGGGCAAGTGAGTTTGCCTTGTAGAATACAACTAATGGAGAGACCGGCAGGTTGTTGCCCTGGGTCCAAGTCAATTAAGTAAGGTCAATTCAATCAGTCAGCACCACAAGGGCCTGAGGGGTGGTCAATCATGACTCCTTAACTTGATATGAAATGTAAGGATTCATGAACTAGCTATGGAATATTTGATAGGATATTTTATGTATTAGATATGCCCATGTGAACACTATGCTGTACTTGTGGTAACAAAACATTTGTTGTGTTTATGAATTGTAATAAATACGGCTGGAGAACGTTATATTCTCTAACGCAAGAAACCGGCTTGCAGTGGGTCTTTCTTGTATAATTTGCCATATGAAGGATGAGTAATTATGTGTCTGCTTGAGATATGACTGGTCTCGCTGCGGTCCCGCAACTCTGGAAGGGTGGTCTGATGAATGGATGGCTTTGAGAAAATTGAGGGCATATCACAAGGTGTACTAAGATTTGGCCATCAAGAATGGCATTTGAGAAAAAGCATTGGCATTTTTTCTCAACTACAGGAAAAACAGCTGAACAGAGTTACACCAAACTAGTAATTAAAGTATTCGGACACATACAAAGCAAGCTATTTGTGATTTTGAGTAAATCGATTCGGTAGGTTTTGACATGTGTGCATTTGAAAAATGGGTGGGTTGGGCATCAGTGTGTTAAAATGTAGTTTTATCTTGCACTATCAACTCAAAAGCTACAAATTGTGAGCTCTTTGCATTTTTCAAGAATGTCATTGGTTCGTCAATGGTTTCAATAATTTTTGGTCATTTTGATATTACCAAATTTGCCAAAATTTGCAACTTTTCTGCAGTGAAAAAAAAATCATAGAAAGAATGGTAGGCATGACGATTGGATCTAAGCACTGCTGGGGTGAAGGGGAGATATTATCAAAGAGGCTTGAAAAAATCGTGAGGAAAAGACAAAAATAGTCCGAATGGGCACCATTTTAACAAATTCCAGCACTTCAAAGAACTTACAAGTTTCAGATTTCGGGGCTTTCAGGAGATTGAGAATTTTAATTAAAAAAGAGGTTAAAGCCATCAAGTCTGTGGATGGGTGCAGGCCCTGGCGGGATGCACATATGGGTCAATCCAGAGTCAAGCTCTGGCCCAAAACATTATATAAGAGAAAAACATACATATGATATTTCATTATAACTGCACAGTCAATTTTAAAGTCATTTTAAAGCCCAGTCAGTACATCTGAATGAATGCATTACTTCCCTCACCCTTTCAACCCATGTAGCCCATTTAAACACAGCCGGTGTACTGATGGATTCACGCGCCTATTTCATCGTGGATGCACGCACCACTTGAATGAGGTGACTGCTGCATCAGTCATGCCATTGTGCCTTTTCATCTATTTATTTATTGACGATACAGCATTGTGAAAAAGCCCGACGCTATAAAGCATCTCCAAAAGGCATTGACAAAGCCAATAGATCCCAAAGCCGCGACTATCGGCTTTGCTAATGCTTGTGGTTCCACCTTCGTTATATGATCAGATTGTATACAATATTTACCCCAACCTGGATCTAGACGGTTTGGTTTAACACATTTAAGGAAGAGAATAGGCCCTACTATGGGTTTTCTGTTATCTCTAAACTACGCAATGACTGATTGAGGCGTGTTCAGAAAGAAGACACAGCGGTAGGCTTGTGACGTTAATAGGTGAAAGGAGCTGGGGCAGAGTCAGTGACATGTTTGGCCCATATAAAAATCTCTTATTATTTCTACAGAACCGTCCGCCTTAATTTTCCTCAGCAAAAATGGCCCCTCCTACACTTACGGGTTCGAGGATGAAGCAAGATCTTTCCTGGAAGAATCCTGGCCTAAAGGGATGCTTTCACAATGGTGAAACACGCAGACCCCACCACCTCTTGCTGTGAATGTCACAGCAGGACGTCAGCTGTGCCACTTAACCCATGCGCCCACCCACTTCAGACTGGGAGGCCACACTCTAATGAGGTAATGCAAATTAAAACAGCACTAATTACGGTGCCTACATGACAAAACCCTTTATGAATGGCGGAAACGTGACTCTTTTTTCAGTAGGTCGGAGTTTATTTAACTAGGTAAACAGCAGATACATAGGGATGACGTGGAGGCAGAGTCCCCCACTCTGCTCCTTTGTGTACTGCAGGGATGCACAGCACCGACAGCAGGCCCTGGTCGTGGCTTCACGTTTAGAAATAATCAGTGAATGTGGGCCGCTTAATAGCTCAGTTGTATCCTGATTAAGGTGCTCACTGAGAGATGAACAATTCTTGCCTCTTAATTAGCCCATTGTGTTGTGCTTTTTAGCAACAAGGAAGTGAAATTGCAATTAGAATGTACAACGCAAACAATTTGGTTTTGTTCAAATTACATTTTGAGTAGTTGTTGCACAACACTTCATTTCTCTTTAGGAACAGGACCCCTCTGGCAGGCATGGAAATCATTTTAAAAATATGAAAAAAAAAAAAAAAAAACGAAGGTAATTCTGGAGGAGATATGAACAAAAGTCGGAGAACTTTTTTTCAGGATACACCAGAGCATGTAACTCTTCTCGTCCCAGCCCAGGGGATGGTGCCCCTTTGCTTGATTATTATGAGAAAGTAGTTCTGTCAGTTGGCACGTGCACTTGGGCTTAGAGACTACACGTTGGTGTCACATAAATCAACAAGTCACTATTGAAGTAAAATGGTCAGATTTATGTTTAGATCATCAATTTTCAGCAAAGCGTCTATCAGATATTGGTAGCAGCATAGGACCGCCACAGTTGACAAGAGACCAAAGGAACCATTGGAGGAAACCAAGGATTAGTGGTTGCAAGTACACCTCATCATCTTCATCATCTGTTTCCTTCGTCTGAGAGATGCTGGTGCTCAACAGAATGCAAGTGCCAGTGCCACCCCTTTACCAGCGCGGTACTTCCAGGTTCATCGCACAGTAGTCAGAGGCTAAAGCTTCGAATCTACCTACAGCATTGCCTCGGCAACCCAATACCTGTAGGAAAAAATAGTGAAAATGCCCCAAAAGTTTTCACTCAACAGTAACGTTTAGGAGTATATTTGGTTCAATCAAAGAGTTCACAACACACCACCCAATAAATATGACCAAGAAGGAACAAAAAAGGTACATACACTGACAGTGTCATACATAGCCCCACAACACACTTACTCCTCCAAGAGAATCATAACATAAGACTACCTAGGAGAAGATGAAGAGGACTGTACAAGCAGAGGATAGGTAAAGAACCTATATGTGGCACATCGCCAGGCGATGCCGTGGAAGTGATAGGAGCAAAGAAGAGAAGTCTGGATTGGAGCATGTGAAGGAATAAAGACAAAGCTCAATTTGGTTTACTTGTCTTCTGGAGGTCCAGCCTGGTGCAGATATCACCGAGCCCGAGAGGGCATTTCTGAGGCACTCTTTTGGAACCAAAGCTGGTTCCCAGGTGATGACCCAGCCCTGAGTCATGCAGGGAGGGTGAACCCCATCCGCCCAACCTAATTCTACTGCCCTGCCCAAGCAGCGGCACAAACTCTCATGAATGCTGCAGTATAGTATACGTCTTCTTCAAATTCACCATTACCATGAGTACCCTGATATCTCTTAGCTAAAAGTGAAATCTGTTGTTGAGAGACTGCCATAAGCCTTCTTGATAACTAAAATAAGTTACATTTGTAACTCTTTTATAGAAAGAATATGTGCAGTAATGTTCGAAGGCACATTTAGGAGTTACCAGTGATGTTAACTCTTGAGCATGTTAGTAACTGAGTGTTGTAGCATTTGAATAGCATTTGAGTGGTTGATTGACACAGTGGGCAAGTAACGTATTGGCTAGTGATTGTGTGGGAGACTGAGATTATGGACAGGACATTCTTTAGGGGCCAAGTAGGTTTTGGAGGCACTATGGAAAAGCGACCCCCCAACATGGGGGGAGCGCGGCCCCTTAGGGTTTGGGGAAGCCGGGGGCCAGACCCTCTGCACTAGTTGTGCACGGGATGGCCAGCTGCTTCCGCCTACATGCCTCGCGAGGCGTGGGGGCGGAAGTAGCGCCTCGGGAAGAGCACCGTTGGGCCGACGTTGGGGCCATACCGGTTTAGGCCGCCGCACGCCAGTGGGGGGCTTATAAATGCCCCCCCAGAAGGCTTGGCCTTCTTCTTTTCGGCGTGGCGGGCTGAACGGTCAGGCTTCTTGTTGGACATACGTGCATTTGGTTTCTTCGGCGTCAAGGATTTCCAGGATCGCGTTTGGGAGGCGTATTGAAGGAGCGTAGCCGGCGGCAGGTCACTGGGGACACGAAGAGTCGGAGATCCGGATGCCCTGGTTCCTTGTATTTGCTGCGTGTAAACGGATCCCCAGGATTGCTTTGCTGGCAAAGGTCAGTGTGCGCACGGTGGCTGGGCTCCGTTTTTAGGAGTACGTTTATTGTCTGTGCGTGCTCTCACCTGCTAGGGCTTCCCCCTCCTTTGTGTAATCGCTTACTTGCGCTCTTGCCACGTTGTGTTTAGTAACCGGATATTAGCACTGCCGCGTGGTCCACGCGGGTGGGGTGTTCCTTTTATATGTGAGGATACTAACTTTATTAAAGCACTGCGAGGAGCCGCGAAGTTTAAAAGTGGGCTGATTGGCGAATTTGGGTGTTTTTTAATGCATAAGCCGATAGAGAGATAATGAAATTGGATTTGTATTTGTAAACCACGTTTAATATAGTGCACCAAACACTGATTGCTTCCTTGGCATGTACCTTATTTGAACGGTATATCTATGTTCATTAACCCCTTTTTTCTATTGCACATCGGGACTGCCTTACATTAATTTGTGGGTATTTTGTTTTAAAAGCTTTGCCTTTTTTCTGTTGCTAGGGTGTTGTTAAACACTAAGGCGGTCATTACAACATTGGCGGTAAAAGCCGCTTACCGCTGTGCAGAAGACCACCAACACACCGCCGCAGCTGTGGAATTCCGCCACAGCTATTATGACCCACATCTCGGAACCCGCCAAAATTCAGACACCCACACAAGTCCGCCACACCAAAGGTCAGTGATAAACGGGCGAAAACAAAACCTCCACCGTCACGCCAACAGAAATACGCCCACACTATCACGACACACGAACCCACACGGCGGTCTTTCAACCGCAGTATTCCATTGGCGGCACACACCGCCGCGCTCAAAATATACATACATTTACAAAACACAACCACATTGGACAATTCGAAATACACACACCTGAGACACATACACACACCACTCCCACACACCCAATATAATATAAAACACACACCCACATCACCCACAAACCCCTACAACAAAAATTGAGAACGAAGCACAGAGAGAGACACCACCAGCAAGTATAACAGCATCCACAGGCACATAACACCATCACCCACACAACTTCCATGCACCTCACACAACACACCACTACATATCACCACACTTATCACCACACACACCACCCCACACATCACCTACATCACCCCATGGCACGGCAAAGACACCCCAGGTTCTCGGAGGAGGAGCTCAGGGTCATGGTGGAGGAAATCGTCCGGGTAGAGCCACAGCTATTTGGATCACAGGTGCAGCACACCTCAATTGCAAGGAAGATGGAGCTATGGCGAAGACAGTGGACAGGGTCAACGCAGTGGGACAGCACCCAAGAAATCGGGAGGACATCAGGAAAAGATGGAACGACCTACGGGGGAAGGTGCGTTCCGTGGTCTCAAGACACCACATGGCGGTTCAGCGGACTGGCAGCGGACCCCCACCTCCTCCCCCACAACTAACAACATGGGAGGAGCAGGTCTTGGCGATTCTGCATCCTGAGGGCCTCGCAGGAGTAGGTGGAGGAATGGACTCTGGTAAGTCAAATCTTAACTATTACATCCCCCACCCTACCTGCATGCTATCACATACCCCCACCCTCGCCCTCACCCCTATCACTCCAACTCCTCACAAATGTACCAATATCACATACCAGCAATCCCTGCATTCAACAACAAAGCATGGACACCCATCACCAAAGCATGCACACTACACATACCCATACACCCCCCTAAACCATCATCACACAAGCTCCCACACAGGAATGCCAGCACTGGGGTACACGGTCACCCACCCATTGCACACCATGCCACACACAGATGCAATAATCATGCTTTTCCACCCCTGCAGGACCCCTACCCAACGTCACCAGACAGGAGGGTCCAGACATGTCCACTCCACCCACAGAAGAGGCCCACAGTGATGACAGCACCTCTGTCCAACTGGATCTAGATGACCAGCCCGGCCCATCGAGGGCCTCCGGACAGTCGGTTCCCCTCACACAGGCACAGGCCACCACAGACCTTCCCCCTCTGGAAACACCAGCACAGCCCCCACCCAAGTGGGCCCATACCTCCGTCCCCAGGACACGTCAATCAGCTGTGTGTCCACCACTACAGGGAACCCAGGATAACCCACCACCCCAACAACAACAGGGAGCTGGGGGCAGTGGGCACACGTACCAGGGAACGGAGGCTCAGGAACACAGGGGAACTGGGAGGGCTGCCATGCGACAGGGGGCGGACAGGCCAAGGGAACCCACTCTCCACGAGGCCCTCTCCTCCATCATGGGAGCATACCACCACTCCCAGGAGACAATGGCAACGGCACTGGCCAAGTTTCAGGAGACCCAGCGCATGCAGGAGGAACAATATATGGGCTTCAGGGAGGAACTCAGAGCCATCAGCTCCACCCTGGGCACCATCGTAGGGGTGCTGAAGGAAGTACTCAACACCAGGAGGGACACTGTGGCACTCCAAAGGGCCCCTGACACTAGCATGGACGATGAACTGCCCACCACCTCCGCCGGCGCTAGTGGACAGGACGCCCCGCCACAGGACCACCACACCAGCACCCCACCCCCTGCAGAGGGAGAACCTCCCCGCAAACGGTCCCTGAGATCCAGGAACAAGACAGAGCACAATGCCAAGACCCCGCCAAGAAATGAGACCACCCTGATTGTCATCCCACTGTCCCACTTTGTCACCCTGTCCATAATTAAACTGCCCCAGCTCCACTTCCTATGCCCATATGGGCAATGCACCTGTGAGACTAATAGACTGGACTCTGCCATGGACACTCCTCCACCATCACCCCTCACCATTTAACTTCCCCCTCCAATATTTTGCATTTAAATAAACACACCTAAAGCATACAATTATCTGGAGTCTGTCTGTGATTTCGAAATAGTGTATTTGCAATTACAGTGACAAAATGTTCTTGAAATAGTAATGTCAACATACCTATGTCACACAGCTCTAGTCCATGAGGAATGTAAGCAGATGACACACGTTGGGACCCACATCTGTGAAACCGTAAGGGAAAGTGACAACTCAGTGACCATACACTGGGTGAAAACGACAAACAGGATGGAGGTACTAGTGTAAAAGTACATGTAGTAGGCAGGAATGTATTCTCACCTGTGTTTCACTGGAAATATTGCTGGATCACTAAGTCCCTGTCCTGCATGTCTTCTTCCTCTGCTTCACCCTCATCACTGTCCACAGGCTCGACAGCTGCCACAACACCGCCATCTGGACCATCAACCTGCAGAAAAGGCACCTGTCGTCGCAAAGCCAAGTTGTGAAGCATACAGCAGGTCACGATGATCTCGCACACCTTCTTTGGTGAGTAGAATAGGGATCCACCTGTCATGTGCAGGCACCTGAACCTGGCCTTCAGGAGGCCAAAGGTCCGCTCGATCACCCTCCTAGTTCGCCCATGGGCCTCATTGTAGCGTTCCTCTGCCCTGATCCTGGGATTCCTCACTGGGGTCAGTAGCCATGACAGGTTGGGGTACCCAGAGTCACCTGCAAATGGCGAGGGACAACTGTTAGACACGCACTAACCTGTAGGGATAACCCCAGACAACCATTCCCTCTGTCTTGCTTCCAGGGGCTCACCTAATAGCCACACACGGTGCCTCTGGAGTTGACCCATCACATAAGGGATGCTGCTATTCCACAGGATGTAGGCGTCATGCACTGAGCCAGGGAACATGGCATTCACATGGGAGATGTACTGGTCTGCCAAACATACCATCTGTACATTCATAGAATGATAACTCTTCCGGTTTCTGTACACCTGTTCACTCCTGTGGGGGGGGACCAAAGCCACATGGGTCCCATCAATGGCACCTATGATGTTGGGGATATTTCCCAGGGCATAGAAATCACCTTTCACTGTAGGCAAATCCTCCACCTGAGGGAAAACGATGTAGCTCCGCATGTGTTTCAGAAGGGCAGACAACACTCTGGACCAACGGTTCCCAACCTGTGGTCCGCGGACCCCCCGGGGTCCGTGACACACTGCCAGGGGGTCCGCAGGCCTGGGCTGGGAGGAAGGCACTTCTCCAGCTGGGGCCTCTGACAAACACGAGCGTGCGTGTTTTCATATTTATTACTTCCTTTGTTGAGCAGTTTTAAACGCACTGCAAAGCTCCTTGTACTACAAAAAGAAAAGCGTCAAGCTAACTCAAGTGATTAATGTATCTGCTGAGATGGGAGTTTTGTGCAGTGGCAGTTTTGACTCAAAGGTAGCGCAGATGGTTAATATACCTGCTGCAAAGGACGTGTATCATGCAAGAAACAGTATTTTATGTGCGTGGCACAGTGGGTTACTGCTTTTGTCACAGAGATTCTTTTGTTACTGTGCAGTTCATAATCGCAATCTAGCACAGTGAGCTGTGAACTGCCATTAAAGAGCTGCATGCATACCCCATGGCACAAATTAGAAAGTTGTTTTTTTCCTAGTCTTTCATTTTCCTTGTGCTGCTAAAAAAAGGTTTGCTTTGTAGAAATACATTCTTATTGCTAACGCAGTGCTTCATTTATGCTTCTTGTTCCCGGTGCTGAGCACCGGCACTTACTTTTGAGGGCCGGGGCTTGCTCTTCTGCCTCAAGCATTTGCTGCGAGCAGAAGACACATATGGGAAAGATGGAGGAAGAGAAAAACGAAAAAGCATCACAAAGGGAGAAAGAAGAAAGCTGCAGAGTGAGCTGAAGTGGCAGGGAGTAGCTTTATATGGATTGAAGAGGTCCGAGATGGCTTCAGGATTACGCTGCCTCAGTATTCCGTGTTCCCACATTTAATTGCAGCAGCCACGTGTTTAAGAGGAGGGCTTTGGGCACCGGCATGTTTTTACTTACAAATTAAGCACTGTGCTAACGTAATCACTAATCACTGTGCTGTGTTCTGAATCTTAAGTTTGTGCTTCTCCGGACCAAGCACTCTTAGAAAATGCCTACCAGTGTGGATGACATCTGAATCCTACACCTTGTAGTCCCCTATAAAATGCCCTGACACCCTACTTCCTTTCCCCTTAACTTATTTATGTGAAAAAGCTTTCTCAGATCTTGCATACCTAGAAAATAAAAACAGAAATTGCTCCGGAAATGTAGAATCTGACCTGAGGATTCACCTTTCCTAAATAAAACAAAACATTGAAAAGGTAGTTGCCGAAATGCAGCGCCAACCTTCCCAATAAAATTAGATTTTTGCATATTTTTTCAATATAAAATAATTTTATCTTTTGTAATGTGAGTATTTGTTTGGTGTGTACTTGTTATATTTTTTGCGAATTACTGATTTAATGTTTGAAAATTAAATTGTACAAATTGCTGGGGGTCCCCGGCTTCCAGTAATGATTCATTGGGGGTCCGCAGGAGTCAAAAGGTTGGGAACCCCTGCTCTGGACAATACGTTGGAAAACATAGGCTGGGACATCCCTGATGCCATGGCCACAGTTGTTTGAATAGACCCACTTGCAAGGAAATGTAGCACTGACAGCACCTGCACTTGAGGGGGGATTCCTGTGGGATGGCGGATTGCTGACATCAGGTCTGGCTCCAACTGGGTACACAGTTCCTGGATTGTGGCACGGTCAAACCTGTAGGTGATTATCAAATGTCGCTCCTCCATTGTCGACAGGTCCACCAACGGTCGGTACACCGGAGGATGCCGCCATCTCCTCACATGTCCCAGCGGACGGTGCCTATGAAGGACAACAGCGACCACAGAGTCAAACAACTCAGAGGTACGTACCCACAGTTTACACAGAACACCAATCATACACAAAAGGTGGCCTGTATGTGTGTTGAGACTAGGCCTAGGTATGTGTGACGCAGTATCAAATGAGGCCATGTGGGCCCCTGAAATGGCGGCTGCCTGACCTCTAAAGTGGGACAATGGGATGTGAGGTAACTGCGCTGGCGTTGTACACCATTGCAGTAGGCGGTCGGAGACCGTAGCGCAATGCTGCATTGGTGAACATTGGACCCTATGGGTCCCAGGAGCCAATGACGATGTACGCCGGCGGTGATGGTACGCACCGCCGCGGACGTGACTGCAGCGGACGTGACCGCCATTTTCTATCTGTTCAATCACTCGATACATGATCTTCGACAGGAGAGGACCTACACTGCAAGGGCTGCTGTGACCTCAGTCTGGAAGAGACAATGGCTCGGGCGTCTGGGGATAGAGCCCCCGCCTTCACATCGGAGGAGTTGGAGAAGCTCGTAGATGGGGTCCTCCCCCAGTACACGCTACTCTACGTTCCTCCAGACAAACAGGTAAGTACACAGGGAGCATGTTGTATGGGATATTCCTGTGTGGAGAGGGCTGGATGTAAGAAGGAAGGGTGCAGAGTACTGCGTGCATGAAAGACGGTGGGTGCATGTGCCACATGGCAAGGGTAGGGATGGGGGCCACTCACTTTGACGGTGCAGTTGGTAATGACTTCTTTTCTTCCCCTGTACATTTCTTGTAGGTCAGCGCCCACCAGAAGAAAGATATTTGGCGTGCCATTGCCAAGGACGTCCGGACCCTGGGGGTCTACCACTGACAGAGCACCCACTGCCGGAAAAGATGGGAGGACATTCGCCGCTGGAGTAAGAAGACGGCGGAGGCTCAGCTGGGGATGGCCTCTCAACGCGGGAGGGGTGCCCGTCGAACCATGACCCCCCTGATGTTCAGGATCCTGGCGGTAGCCTACCCGGAGTTGGATGGGCACTTGAGGGCATCACAGCAGACACAAGGGGGTGAGTACACTCTCATTCAGCTGATTTTGAGTTGTCTGGGTGGGGGAGGAGGGCTGTGGGTTTCCCTAGGCCAGGGCGAGTTCCTTAGGCTAGGCCCCTCCGTAAGGCATGGCCCTGTGGCTCCCCCACCCCACCTCTGTAGAGTGCCAAGTACAGCTATTCATGGCCCTGTGTCATCTATGTGTGCAGATGTCGTCCATAGCCTTGTAGGCCATTTCCCAGGAATTGCACTGTAGAGCCCAAGAGCGAGGCGTAGTGCACGGTGCTTCTGTGTCTGTCTTGTCTGCCACCGGTAGCGGTAATCCATGCACTCAACATGTCTTTATTCTGTCCCCCCCCCTTTTTTGTGGTCTCCCTGTTCTTGTGTGCATTAGCATCATCAGGCAGAGGAGCAGTGGCACCGGAGCACGAGGGATCTGCATCCCACATGGCCATGGAGGGCCACACTACGGACTCTGAATTCACCAGTGGGACAGAGGGTAAGGGGAGCTCCACGGCGGGGACAGGAACTGAGACCAGCGACTCAGACTCGTCCTCTGATGGGAGCTTCCTTGTGGTGGCGGCAACATCTGTGCCCCCGCATCTACAGGTACAGCCGCCACACCCCCTACCAGCACTGCCCTCCCAGCAGCCCCTCAGCCTTCGACCCGTGCCCGCTCACCCAGGAGGATGGGCATCACCTTCGCCCCAGGCACCTCAGGCCCTGCCCCAGTCACCCCTGCTGCCCCAGTGAGGAGGCCATTGACCTCCTCAGGTCACTCACTGTTGGGCAATCTACCATTTTGAATGCCATCCAGGGTGTAGAAAGGCAGTTGCAACAAACTAATGCATTCCTGGAGGGAATTCATTCTGGTCAGGTGGCCCTTCACCGAGCTTTTCAAACTCTGGCCTCAGCACTGATGGCAGCCATTGTCCCTGTGTCTAGCCTCCCCCCTCCAACTTCCTCCACCCAGACCCAATCCCCTGTACCTCTGCCTATCCCAAGCACACCATCAGACCAGCCTGCACACACCTCACCACACAAGGGAAGCTCAGGCAAACATAAGAACCACACATCCCACAGGCACTCACGCAAGCATCACACACATGCAGACACACCAACATCCACTGCCTCCACTGTGTCCCCCTCCTCATCGTCTCCCTCCTCCCTCCCAGTCTCGTCTACACACACACCTGCATGCACTACCTCTACAGCCACTACGTCCCTCACCAGCACACCCCGCTCACGTGCAGTCACCACCCCCACTACCATTCACACGTCCCCTGTGTCCTCTCCCAGTGTGTCTGTGACCCCCCTCCAAAGATACACAAATGCAGGCACACACCCACCCAACAGCCATCTACCTCACGACAGCCTCCAGCGTATGCACCTGCACCCAAAGTCACCAAACGTACACCTCCTACTACCACCACCTCTTCCTTTACTCCCAAACCCCCTCCAGCTACCCGTCCCAGTGTGTCCAAAATAATTTTCCTGTCCAGCCTTGACCTTTTTCCCACACCTCCCCCACCCCGTCCATCTCATAGGTCCCGAAGTAGCACCTCAGCCACAACATCTCCGGGACCAGTGGTGCCTGTAGTCACAGGTATGTGGAGTGCACCGGCCACCAGGACAGCCAGTGTGGCACGGAGCCACAGCACAGACAGTCCCCCCCTGTGAAGCATCAGAAGTTGGCCAGTGCCCTGCGGGAGAGGGGGAAGACTCCAGCCAACAAAGCCTCTCCAGGGGTACCGTTGGGAGTGTGGAGTCAGCTGTTACACCTCCCAAGGTGGGGAAGGGCCACAAGTAACCCGGCAAGTCTGGGAAGAGCAGAACGGCGGATAAGACCGCCATCATCCCCGCTGCCCAGGAGGCCACCACCAGCCCCATCCCAGCTGCCCAGGAGGCCACTGCCAGCCCCATCCCAGCTGCCCAGGAGGGCCCCGCCAGCCCCATCCCAGCTGCCCAGGAAGGCCCGCCAGCCCCAGCCCAGCTGCCCAGGAGCCAGCCCCAGCCCAGCTGCCCAGGAGGGCCCTGCCAGCCCCAGCCCAGCTGCCCAGGAGGGCCCCGCCAGCCCCAGCCCAGCTGCTCAGGAGGCCACCGCCAGCACAAGCCCAGCTGGGCCATGAGAGACCGCCAGCACAAGCCCCGCTGAACAGGGCACCGCCAACTCAAGCACCGCTGAACAGGGCACCGCCAAATCAAGCACAGCTGAACAGGGCACCGCCAACACAAGCCCCGCTGGGCCATGAAGGACCGCCAGCACAAGCCCCGCTGAACAGGGCACCGCCAACTCAAGCACCGCTGAACAGGGCACTGCCAAATCAAGCACCGCTGAACAGGGCTCCGCCAACTCAAGCCCCGCTGGGCCATGAAGGACCGCCAGCACAAGCCCCGCTGGGCCATGAGGGACCGCCAGCACAAGCCCCGTTGAACAGGGCACCGCCAACTCAAGCACCGCTGAACAGGGCACCGCCAAATCAAGCACCGCTGAACAGGGCACCGCCAAATCAAGCACCACTAAACAGGACATCCATCCACTACCTCTGTCCTTCACAGGATGAAGCACTCTGGGCACCAGTCCCCCTCCAGAACCGGTGGAGACTGTTATCCACTTGAGAGACAGTGGCTTTGCACTCCCCAGGATTGAACAGTGGGCAAACCACCCACTGGAGAGACTTGAGAGACTGTGGCTTTGCACTCCCCAGGATTGAACAGTGGGCAACCCACCCACTGTAGAGACTTGAGAGACTGTGGCTTTGCACTCCCCAGGATTGAACAGTGGGCATTGAGCCCCCTCATGGATCTGGTGTCGTGCACTCATCCGGCTGAGGTGCCCCCCGTTCCCTTCCCCCTGAGGTGCCTGTTGTATTTCTATCTGATGCCCCTGCAGTGTTCTCTCTGTTTTGATCTGGTATCGAGTGTGGGCCTCGCCCATGCATTTTGGGCCCAGTGGTTCACGGACTATAAATGGTGCAATACCTGGACTTGTATTATTGGTGTATATATTTGTTTATAGTGTATATATATTTTGGAGTACTGTATTTTAATAGATTACAATGGTTACAATCATTTCCTTTTCTCTTTGCATTCTTCCGGGGGGCTTGGGGGGTGTAACTGTGATGTATCAACATGTATTAGTGTGTGTGTTGTAGTGGGTGGGGGTGGGGGTGTTGCGTGTGTGTTCCCCTGTTTTTTCCCTCTCCCCTCCCCTGTGTCGTAGGTGCAGTACTCACCGCGGTCTTCGCCGCTGGCGTTCGTGCTCCTGGTACAGGAGCAGGAAGACTATCGCAGGTAGAATTTGGAGTTCCGGGTCCATGGTGTCCTCGTTCCTGGTGGAGTGTGATGAGGTGAGCATTTTCCCTTCGAAATTCCTGTTTCTGCCGTGTTTTTTATCCGCGGTGAATCCACCCCGGAAAAGGTGGCAGATTGGCATGTCATAATAGGGTGGGCGGTACATTGCCTCCCGCCTGTCTGTTGGCGGTGACCGCCGCGCTGTTTGTTTGTACCGCCGTGGCGGTCAGAGTGTTAAAGTGGCTGTCTTTGTTGGCGGTTTCCACCACAGTAGTAATTGCTAATTTTTTACCACCGGCCTGTTGGCCGTCTTACCACCGCTTTAACACCGTCCGCCAGGGTTGTAATGAGGGCCTAAGTTATTTGCAGGTTCATTTTCCAACTTGTGAACATCAAAATTATTTTAATAGCTTTGCCTTTCACTTTTGCTATTGGTGTTGTTTTAACACAAATTTATTTTCAGGATAATTACTTGTTAGCAGTGTGTTAGTTGCCTCTTGGGTCTTGTTGAACGGGCACGAGGCCTTTGTTAATTGGTGTAGTGTGGGTGTGTACTTACTTGTGTACGGTTTATCACCAGTCTCTTGCATTATGGCATCTAATAGGGTTAGGGTGGGCAAGAGGAAGGGAAGCGATCCAGAGTTGGCCCAACTTTTGAAATTGGTCTTAGCAAAATTGGGCGATGGTGACTCAGATGTGGGGGATGCCCCTTCAGAGGGAGAGGACTGTGGGGAAGGACCTTCCCGTCCTCGGCATACACATGTGACCCAGCGCGTAGCTTTTCCTCCAGTCAAGCGGAGGAATAAAAAGCAGGTCACAGCAGTCCAGCAACCCATGCCCTCACAGCCAGTTACCCCCCCTCCTATGGTTGGTTCAGTCACTGTTGGGGCCCCTGTTCCTGCTACTGCTTCGCCCTCTGAGAACAATCCTGCGCCTCGCTCAGGGGGGTTGACGGCTACACCAGGACCTACGTTAGGGGTAGAATCAATGCTGGCTGACATACGGCGATCTCTAGCAGTCCTTGCGGCACTCCCTAAGGAGTTACCCGTCCAAACATACCCCAATCCTCAGGTGGTGGCACCAGCGGTGGGCGCAACCTCAGAGCAGGGGCTGGTCGCACTTGCCCTCCCAGGAGCATCACAAGACCCAAAGACCCAAGTCTTGCTGGCGGTGTCACAGATGTTAACCAATATTAATGCAACAGCCGCCCCCCCCCAATACGACTACTTGGGCTAGCAATTCATTGCAGAATTCAGTTCAAGAACTTAAGCGGCAGGTCGAGGCACTGGCGACAGTGCGTAATGTTCTTTCTTTACAGGTGACGACTCCAAGCCCTTGTGTCAGCCGGCACCGGGCTCACTGTCTCAGACTACTCTGGTGGAAAGAGAGCAGGGTAAGGTTACCGAACAGGGCGCTAGTGCCATAAAAACGCTTGCATCTGCTGAGGGGACAGGATTGGACACATTGCTACCTAGGCCAGGGAAGTTAGCTGCACATGTGGCTCCTGACATTAACGAGAAAATATGGAAAGGGGAATTTGTGGATATTTTCAGCCTGATGAGGGCTAAGAGAAGAGATGTAGAAACAAAAGACAAGGATTCAAAAGCTTCATCATCTAGTGATAAAAAGCCAAAGATTGAAGAAAGCATTACGAATTGGTTGTTTGGTTTTAATGTGTTTATGTCGGTCATGCTAGAGAAGATACCCGAAACAGGTATTGCTATGATATGCTATGCAAACAAAATACTAAAAGCCCACCATACGTATGGATGGAATGCTTGGCTGGAGTACGACAGGGATTTCAGGTGGGCAAAGATGGAGGACCCAGTGATTGGTTGGGATCAGACCGAAGTAAATGTTTGGTTAGAGTGTGTGAATAACAAGTTACCTACAGTAGTAAGCAGCCCTTTCGAGCGCAGTATACAAATGACAAAAAAGGCTCATGTTGGGCATTCAACAGAAAGGTGTGTTCCCGCCCCACAGGGACGTGCAAATTCAGGCACACCTGTTCATTTTGTGGGCATCCCTCCCACTCCGAATTCAAATGCCTTAAGAAGTCAAGGGATAAAATTAAGGAAGGGAGTAAGCCCAGTGTCTAGCTCCTCCCTGCCTTCTCCCGTACATTTAGATGCACTAATTCCTTGGTTAAAGGTTTACCCAGTTAAAGCTTCAGCTGAACTGCTGCTGAAAGGATTTTCTCAGGGCTTCAGAATTCCCGCCACCTGCGTCCCCCCTTTGGATCATTGCAAGAATCTTATGTCTGCTGTAAGAAACCCTGGCGTAGTTGCTAGAAAGATTGGTAAGGAATGCGTGCCAGGGAGATTGGCAGGTCCTTTCCCCCTTCAAATGATTTTGTCTGTTCCCCCTTAGGGATAGTACCCAAGAAAGATCCAGGCCAGTTCAGGTTGATTCATAACCTGTCAGCTCCTCGGGGTGCTTCAGTGAACAAGGCTATTGACCCGGTTCTTTGTTCAGTTCGCTATGCTACCGTCGACCAGGCTCTGGAGAAGCTAAAGGTTCTGGGGCGCGGTATGCTGTTAGCAAAAACTGATATTGAAGCAGCTTTCCGGCTACTGCCAGTCCACCCTGAAGATTACCACCTCCTGGGATTTCAATTTAATGGTGACTACTCCTTTGATAAGTGTATGCCCATGGGATGCAGTGTGTCCTGCAGTTATTTCGAACAGTTTAGCTCGGCTTTACAGTGGATATTCACCAGGCGCACCGGCCATGTAAATGTGATCCATTACTTGGATGATTTTCTAGTTTTGGGCCCCCTCAGTCTGAAAAATGCCTCTGGGCCCTGCAGGCCCTAACAGCTATGTTCAAAGAATTCGGGGTCCCAATAGCACCAGACAAAACAGAAGGCCCGCCACTTGCGTTACTTTTCTGGGCTTTGAGATTGACTCTGTGGATGGGGAGTGTCGCCTTCCTCTAGATAAACTTCAGGCTTTTAAGGGGTCCATCAGAACTGTCCTGTCCCATAACAAAGTCACACTTCACCAATTGCAGGTCCTGGTGGGACAATTGAATTTCACCCTGAGGATCATCCCTATGGCCTGACCTTTTTCCAGATCCATAGCTAGTTCCATGGCAGGTTTGACTGAGAAACACCACCACACCAGGCTGTCGGCAGAAGTTAAGGAAGATTTGAAGGTCTGGGATGCTTTCCTGCAGGACTTTAATGGGGCAGTGATTTGGCCTCATCCCCCTGTGGATAGCCCCTCCTTCGGCCTATTCACGGACGCAGCAGGCAGCGTGGGGTTTGGCGCTATTCTGGGTTCCTCGTGGTGCAGGGCGGATTGGCCAACCGAATGGGTTAACTTAGTACTCACCAAAAATATTGCCTTTTTAGAACTGTTTCCCATCATTGTTGCGGTTTCTGTCTGGGATGACATATAAAAGGACAAGTCTGTGGTATTTTGGTCCGACAACATGGCTGTCTTAGAGTCTATCAATAGACAAAAAGCTAGTTGTAGATGGGTACTTAGACTACTTAAGCATTTGGTGTTACGGTGCTTGAAACTCAACATCACATTTCGGGCAAAACATGTTCCAGGGGTGAATAACAATGCGGCTGATGCCTTGTCTCGATCATTGGGATGAGCAGGATTTTCAGAGGTTCCACCCACAGGCGTCGGAGAGGATGACATAGTTTCCAACATCACTGTGGAAGATTGGTGACCCGCACTATCAGCCCTAGTAGTGACATCATTGGCTACACGCACAAGGGTGGCATACGAAAGGGCCTTCTTGCATTATAGACTGAACTTGAAATCCTTGAAAACATTAGATTGATTTTCTGCTGAAGCAATCTGTGCCTTTTTGCAACATTTAAAGAGTAATGGTAAATCAGTGTCTTGCGCCAAAGCTAACTTGTCAGCCATCCGTTTTTTCGCCAAGCTCAGGAAGCAAGACTCTCAACCAAATTCCTTTGTCATTAAGCAGGCGCTAGTGGGTTGGTCTAGAACGGACGGTCCCAGGTCAGACACCAGGCGGCCCATAACCCCTCACTTATTAAACAAATTGCTGGGTACAGTCACTATAGTTACATCTTCACCTTTTCAGGCTACCTTATTTACAGCGGCCTTTTCTGTGGCCTTTTATGGGGCTTTCCGCATTGGGGAACTGATAGGTGCTTCCAAGAGCGACCACGCGGGGGTCTCCAGTGGGCCGATGTGATAATCGATAAAAATTCTACAACTATACAGCTGCGTAAGTCCAAAACAGATCAGTTAGGTAAGGGTGCGCGTATTTGGCTTCGGGCAGTGCATGGGTCAATTATCTGTCCTGTGGGCAATCTAGCTGCTTACTTGACGGTATGCCCTCTAGACAAATCCACTGCGCTATTCATACATGTAAATGGGGACTCCCTATCGCGCTACCAATTTGCAGAGGTGTTGAAGGTTACACTACTGGCAGCAGGGGTCGAACCTCGGGGTTACTCCCCCCGTTCATCTGGAATGTGGTGCGGCTACCTTGGCAGCAGGGGCAGGTTTGCCAATCTCAGAGGTGAAAACCATTGGAAGATGGGCATCCAACTGTTACAAACGTTACATTGGGCCAGAATTGGTCTAATCAGTGGTTATCTTCGTTATGTCTTCAAATTCAATATCGTTTCTCACTCAATCTTCCTTTATTACAGTAGATGGCTCCTCCTGTGGTTTGGGTCTTGGGGCATTCATTCGTTCGTCGGGCGGCATACCGGTTGCAGCAGCTCCGTAAACTGAATCCGGCGGCAAGCTTAGACGTGGCCTTCAGGTGGTGCGGGGATGGAGGCAAAGGAATTAAACAGCTGCAACAACTGGTAGCTCTGGCTCGTGGATGTGCGGGGCTCCAGTCCCCAGACCTCATCATCATTCATCTTGGGGGCAACGACTTGGTGCACATGGGGCCGAAGGCCCTCAGGGAGACCATATTTCTAGAAATTACGAAGCTAGCTAAACAATTCCCAAACGCAGCCATCGCCTGGTCTCACATGGTGCCACGCCGAAACTCGGGCCCAGGAATAAAACCACGGAAAATCAATGTGTCAGTTAGGAGACTTAACACGGAGATGGCAAAGCTCTGCCCTGGTCCAGGCCGACTGTGGAATATCCCTCATAAACAACTAAAAGGGCCTGAAAGGTTTCACAGGGACTTGGTTCACTTGTCTGATGCCGGTACTGACCAATTTATGGCTGATATGTGGTTCTTCTCTAGGAGTTTGTTTTCTGGTAGGGAGGGCGAAG
This sequence comes from Pleurodeles waltl, assembly GCF_031143425.1. Lineage (NCBI taxonomy): Eukaryota > Metazoa > Chordata > Amphibia > Caudata > Salamandridae > Pleurodeles > Pleurodeles waltl. The sequence goes on from NC_090448.1 coordinate 156,208,466, forward strand.
GACCTTTGGGGCCCTCGTCGCCCTTGTGGCGGGAGAAGAGGTACTAAAGTAACCTGAAGCAACAGAGGGGTCCCCAAGGGTGGGGCCCCGGTATAACAACAGAGATAGGATCCTGAAGTCCTGGACCAACCTGCGGATGTACACACCAGATTGGGAGTAGGGAGCCCAGATCACTGGGGTGGTCACGGTGCTCATGCCCTGGGCCGCCCCGGTAAACCCCTTGGCATATTGGTGTTTGGAGAGGGGGCGGAACCCTGAGCATGTGGGCAAGGAACAGAGGAAGCAGGGGTACCACCTCCCCTAGGGATACAGGTGACGACCAGTCCCTGTGTGGTCCAAAGGAGGTTCAGGACAGGAAGGGATCCTGTCAAAATAATTTATGGTTACAGATGTAAAAAGTACGAATCTCAGTGGATATTAATTTTGGATTTGCAGTGAAACGTTTAATAAAGTGATTTGCATAAAATAATTTGCATAAAATGATTAATGTATTTGATTTTAATGAAAGTATATAAAAATAAATACTCCTTCCAACAAAATGATTGTCGGTTGGTGTATGACCGGTGTTGGGCAGGAGCCTGCTGGCGGCTTCCGAGTCCTATGGAAAAGTGCCCCCCCAACATGGGGGGAGCGCGGCCCCTTAGGGGTCGGGGACGCCGGGGGCCGGACCCTCCGCACTAGTTGTGCGCAGGCTGGCCAGCTGCTTCCGCCCTCACGCCTCGTGAGGCGTGGGGGTGGAAGTAGCACCTCGGGCAGAGCAACGTTGGGCCGACATTGGGGCCATACCGGTTTAGGCCGCCGCGCGCCAGTGGGGGGCTTATAAGCGCCCCCCCAGAAGGCTCGGCCTTCTTCTTCTCTGCGCGGCAGCCTGAACGGCCAGGCTTCTTGTTGACCCACCCACCCTCTTCCTAGTATTAGGTGGAAGAAGAGGTACTAAAGTAACCTGAAGCAACAGAGGGGTCCCCAAGGGTGGGGCCCCGGTAGAACAACAGAGATAGGATCCTGAAGTCCTGGACCAACCTGCGGATGTACACACCAGATTGGGGGTAGGAAGCCCAGATCACTGGGGTGGTCACGGGGCTCATGCCCTGGGCCGCCCCGGTAAACCCCTTCCTTGGCTGATTGGTGTTTGGAGAGGGGGCGGAACCCTGAGCATGTGGGCAAGGAACAGAGGAAGCAGGGGTACCGCCCCCCCTAGGGATACAGGGGACGACCAGTCCCTGTGTGGTCCAAAGGAGGTTCAGGACAGGAAGAGATCCTGTCAAAATGATTTATGGTTACAGATGTAAAAAGTACGAATCTTAGTGGATATTAATTTTGGATTTGCAGTGAAACGTTCAATAGAGTGATTTGCATAAAATGATTTGCATAAAATTATGAATGTATTTGATTTTAATGAAAGTATCTAAAAATAAATACTTCTTCCAACTAAATGATTGTCTGTTGGTGTATGACCGGTGTTGGGGCAAGGGCCTGCTGGCGGCTTCCGAGTCCTATAAATGCACTGTATTGTATTGGCATTTCTAGAGCTTTTTCTTCCCACTAGCAAGGTTCGATTGACTTAATCATTGCAAACCAATAGCATGTTCCACAACATCCGATATCTTGTCACTTTTGTGTTCAGTGAAGTCATTGGTGGCATTATTTGTTGATGTTGTTTATCATGTTCTGTGTGATGTCATCTGTGATGCAATATGATAGATCTTAAGATGGCATGGAGATTGAGGAGTTGGTTTGCGTACCTATTTTAACTGGTAGAGTTCTGGATATTTGAAGTTAATGTTTATGATCATAATCTTCTAAGGAAGTTTTTTATCAATTAATTTATAAAGTTCTTCTACAAATAGTGCTATGCCGTTTTGAAATGTAGGTATTTGAACAGTCTCCTCACTCATGGTTTTGTGAATTACATGGGTTTTGGATTTGATATACACTGAATTACATGGTGACACATTTTCAGATAACAAAGACTGACTGTCATCCACAGCTGTTGGCTAAGTTTGCTGTACCCGGGTTCTACGTACAGTGCATAAAGGCTGTAAAATGTGTGTACCCCTCAAATTTACAGAAAATGCATTATTTTAATTTGGCTTTTTGTAAATGCTTCTAACCACCTTGTGGTGCACTCAGTCTTTAGCTGCATCCGCATTTGACTGCAGCCAGTGTTTATGTACATAACCTGTGCAAGTGCACCAAGTATGACTTACAACATTTATTGATATATGTTTGAATGACCACAGTTCTGGCGATGGATACATAAGCTAAAGCTAGCATCATTATTTATTAGCACACTGAACTACATGGAACGAAATTGATTCAATGTGGTTATTTACACTGAAGGACTATACAAAAAGACTCTGATATCAGTTCAGAAAAAGAATAGTCTCAATGGCTTTGCAGAATTCGCAGTAATTAGTGACCTACCTTAAGTTCTCTAAAAATATTCTGTTCAATAAATAAATCTGAAGGTACTCAGTCAAAATTGTAAAAGCTGGCCTACCTAAATAAAAGTGGACTGACAACTGATTTGAATGAGGCAATGATTAATTGGAGAGTGGTAACTGAAAGAAATGTATTTTTACAGGATGAACCATGAATGTTACTGTTCGTCCTTATGTTTCCAATGCTTTCAGCCAAGATGGCCAGCACTTAACATCTATTAGAATCCGGATGCCTCCAGTAGGCCCCCACCCCAACACCCACCAAACGCAAACTGACAGAGTCTGATTGGCTTTGGTATTGGAAGATTTTTTATATACAAATGCCAAATAATTAAACTCATAATCATAAGAAACATATCATGTAAGGCATAATTCAGTCATTTTTCATAAATCATTTAATAAATGTCATAAATCATTTAATAAATCTCATAAATTATGATAATGACACAACCAAGGATCCTTCCGCGTCCTGAACACCTTTGGACCATACAGGTGAGCCTTACTTCACCTGTATCTTTGGGGGGCAGTTCCCAACACCTCATTGTCCCTTGTCCTTGTGCTCTATGTTCCGCCCCCCCAACACCAAGCTGCAGTGGGGGTGCAACGGGGTGGCCAGGAGTGGAAGCCCCGTGCCCACCCCAGTGATCTCGGCACCCTAACCCCCAAGCTGGTGTGTACATCTGCCGTTTGATTCAGGACTACAGGATCTCACCTTCTGTGTTATCTAGGGTACCCTGCCTTGGGTACCCCTCTGCTGCTTAGGGTGAATTTATTATCTCATCTCACGCCACAAGGACGTCCAGGGGCCCAGACGTCCAGGGGCCCAGAGATAAAGCACAAAGTAGAACAATGGATGAAAATAGGGATGAACATATATATTGTTCTCTCCTGAGGTTTGCACATGTAGTTTAATTCATTACCTACCTGGAGAAATTAAAGCGTGCAAAATGGTGCCACAAGGACAATACAATGCGCAATCGTTACTGAGAAAATATTTCTGCATGATATTTTTCACTCATTACTGCTAATGTTATAATTGGGTACAACTGTACATAAAAGTATTTCACCCAGGTGTTCTTGCACTAGTTATAACCCCCCCTCTTTGACTGACAACATAAACCAGTGCCACTTCACCTCATATTGATAAAATATTAGTCCGATGCCAAAGTTATATGAAGAACAATTTCAAGATCCTCCATATAATATCTGTCATAAATATAATCTGCTGATAAATGTTGAAAACGTTACTTACGAAAGTCCTGAGATATCTTTCAATGTCCCTCATGGACTGATCCTAGCACTGACATTCTTCAAACTATATCTTGAGTTCTCTACTTCATGAGGTGGGCTTCTCCATGCATGAATATGTATATGACATAATACTCTGCTTGAAAACCAACTTGATTAATAACAAATTCATCCTTCATTCCTGCTTAACAAAGCTACAAAAGTGCTGTCCAACAACTTTTTGCTTTGTTAGATCTGTGCTGAGATCTGTGTTGTGAGCAGTACCAAGAGCCCCTGGGAGTCTTCACACATCCAGAGGAAGGAGTGCTGAGCACTCTGCCTGAAAGTGCATTATTGGCTATTACATGCAACATGTGGCTGGGGTGTCCTTGCCACCTGGATTGTTCTGGCATCTTCGTGCTCCTGGGTGTCCTACAAATTATGGTTGACATTTTCTCCTCTCTGTTGTCAGATGGAGTTAGGTACCTTGCTAAGCACTTCAGTTGTTATCTTTTTTCGTTAAGAGCTACTGGATTGCCTAGGAGGTTAATTATCCTTTGTGTTTTTTCCTCCTAACTTCAACCAGCTTAAGGAGACATTTGACACCTTTTACCTATACTATTCTGTGCAGGGTGGGATCATGGATTCTGGAAGGAGTCACCGTTAACTCAAAAGACCTCCTCAGCATCCAGTCCTTAACATGCTATTAATGATACAAAAACAGAATTCTTGCTCATTACTCTGAGGGACAAAACCCAAAATGATCCTTTACAGTACAATTATTTCGTTTTACTCTAGGATACACCCTCATTTCTCAGCCCAGAAGTCAGCAACACAGCAAAAGCTGTCAAATACCATCTTCATACACTTAAAAGGATCAAACAATTACTATCCCCCATTCACCTGATAATTGCAAGCCATTTCTAGGCACAGGTGTACAACAATCATCACTTGTCTCACTGAAAGGAGCTCTCACTCCACACCCAGACTCTGATCTTCTACTATAAAATTCAGCCATATTTCTCCTGTATTGAAAGACTGAAAAAAGCTTCCAATTGATTTGGGGGCAGTGGTCAGACTACTTTGGCATTCTGAACAAATAATGCTCAGTGTCTCTGTAGAATGTAATACTGGGAAGATGTTATACTTGCTCTGTACAATATGGAGGCTTATGGCACTAAAAGTAACAAAACTTGGTATAGATATATAAGTTCCCATTGAAGCCAAGCCAGAATTCAATGTAAGATTGCCTGTCTGGCAAACAAAGCTATCTGTCTGAAGAACACTCCTGTGGTAACAAAGCAACATAACAGTTGGCAAGATTTAAGGTGTGTAACCTTATTCATAATCGAAACCCCTTCCGCAATCAGAGACACCAGCAACTGCCAGGAACCTTAATCAACCCCAACAGAGTACAGGTGGGGGACGGCAGCGAGAACACTCGTATACCAACCAGACATACAATTACTCAGAAAGGACCCAATACAAGCAAATTTCTTGCATTAGAGAATATAACATTTTCCGGCTGTATTTATTATACACTCCCCCCACCAGCTTTACGCAGACCGACAATCTTATTTGTTGGAAGAGGTTTTTATTAACGCACCTTTTTATCTTTATAGCATAAAGTCATAAATCATTCATGAAGAACTTTACACAAATATTTACAAGTCATGAGAATTAGTGACCATAAATCTTTTCTGACAGGATCCCTTCCTGTCCTGAACCACCATTGGACCACACAAGTGACCCATTTCTCACGTGTATCCTTAGGAGGGCGGTTACCCTGAACGGTTACCCGTTCTTTGTCCTCACGCTCAGGGTTTCGCCCCCCCTCAAAACACCAATCAGTCTCGGGGTGTAACGGGGCGGCCAAGAGCTGGAGCCCCAGGGACCCCCAAGCGATCTGTGCTCCCTTACCCCTTGATCTGGTGTGTACATCCGCAGGTTGGCTCAGAACTTCAGGATCCTATCCCTGGTGTCCTCCTGGGGCTCCAAACTTGGGGACCCCCCTGTTGTTTCTGGTCACTTTAATACCTCAATTTCCGCCGTGAGGGCGACCAGGGCCCCAAAGGTCCTTCGCCCTCCCCTCCTGCGAAAAGACTGCAAGCAAAAAACCACATGTCATGAATGAATTGATCGATACCAGCATCCGATAGATGCACCATGTCCTTGTGAAAAATGTGGGAGCCCTTTAAAAGTTTGTGGGGTATGTTCCATAACCGCCCTGGACCCCGGCAAAGTTTGGCCATTTTGGCGTTAAGTCGGCGTACTGAGACGTTGATTGTCCTTGGTTTGAATCCTGCGCCCCATTGGCGTCGAGGCACTATGTGGGACCAGGCAATTGCTGCATTTGGGAATTGTTTTGCCAACTTTGTGATCTCCATGAATATTGTTTCTCTTAGTGCCTTGCGACCCAAACGCACCAAGTCGTTGCCTCCTAAGTGAATGATGATGAGATCCGGGGACTGGAGCCCCCCAAATCCCTTTGCTAAATTGACCAACTGTTGGAGTTGGGCGATTCCCACTCCGCCAATTCCACACCAACGGAAAGCCACGCCTTGAACCATCGCCGGATTCGACCCACGGAGCTGTTGCACCCGTTACGCCGCCCATCGAACAAATTAATTCCCCAAGACCCATACTACATGCCGAGACATTGCACTGAAATGAAAAGAAAAGAGCATGAGGAGATCGCATGCCAGAAACCATTGCCGCCACTATACCAGTTCAGGCCTAATGTATCATCTATAGCAATCCGATGACCAACGACCGATACCCTTCACTGTGGACATCGACAGCCCTGCGGCAGCTGCCAGTGTAGCTGCCCCGATTCGAAAGGAATGGGAGGAGTACCCTTTTTGGTCAACCCCTATTGACCTCAGCGCTAACTTGAAAACCTCTAAGAATTGGTAGCGTGAGAGGCAGTCCCCGTTAGCGTGGATAAACAAGGCAGAAGAGCCTGATGGAGGACGGACCGAGAGGTAAGCTCTCGTCAGTTTCACAGGGCAGAGGGGGGAGCCAGTAGCGGTACTGAGTGTAATGCGCACTCCTCTTTTAAGCTAATCCGTTTTAGACTTGTGCAGGACTATTGATAATAACTCAGTACTGACTGCCACGTCTCCCCACTTCAACACTCCTGCATGGTCGCCCCTGTAGGATCCCACCAATTCGCTGATGCGGAAGGCCCCGAAGAAGGCTAACGAAAACGCTGCCGAAAATAGAGCTGGCTCGGCCTGCGAGGAGCAAACTGTTAGGAGTGCACGCAGAAGATTCTCTATCATGGGAACTGTTACAGGGCGCATAGAGTCTGCGCTAACCTGGACCACCCTGGCCCAACCTGCTAGAGCCCGTTTAATAATAAAAGTGTTCAGAGGTGCCTCCATGTTCTTAATTCTAGCGAAAAACCGTATCGCAGCCAGGTAAGCTTTCGCACAAGAAACAGGGCGTCCCTTGTCTTTTAAATGCTGTAGAAATGCACATATTGCTGACTCAGAGAATAACTCAGAAATTTGCTGCGCCTGCAAAAAAACGCCTGTACTGGTAAAAATCATTCTCACATGCCCTCCTAGTACGCGCCGCTAGAGATGTTGCTACTAAGTCTGAGAGGGCGGGGCACCAATTCTCCACAGAGATTCTTGGAGCTCCGTCATCTTCTCCTTCGCCTGAGGGTGGTACTGCAGAAAGTCCTGCATTAATGAGCGAGACAGGGCGTCAGCAGCATTGTTATTAATCCCTGGTACATGTTTTGCCCTGAATGCAATGTTGTATTGTAGACATGATAAAATTAAACATTTTAACAAGCGTAGAACCAGTGGGCATGTAACTCCTTGGCGATTAATGGCTTCTACTACCACCATGTTGTCAGACCAGAAGATCACAACTCTATTCTTAAATTCCTCCGCCCCGATAGAGACCGCAACAACAATTGGGAATAGCTCCAGAAAAGCTATGTTCCTTGTCCAGCCCCGGCTGACCCATTCTGATGGCCAGTCCACCCTGCACTACAGAGGACCCAAGATTGCGCCAAAACCTATGCTACCAGCTGCATAAGTATAAAGGCCCAACGGAGGGCTGGAAATCGCCTGGTGAGGCCAAATAACCGCCCCATTAAAATCTTGCAGGAAAACCTCCCACAACCTTAAATCCTCCCTAACCTCCAGTAACAACCGAGAATGATGATGTTTCTCGGTTAGCCCGGCCATTGACCGAGCGATGGATCTAGAAAAGGGGCGGGACATGGGAATAATCCTTAGCGCAAAATTCAGCTGACCTACCAGCACATGTAGTTGGTGGAGGGTAACTTTGTTTCTGTGATAACATTGTTTGTATGGACTTCGTGAATACCTGTAGCTTATCCTGAGGCAGGCGGCATCCCCTGCCACAGAATCGATCTCTATCCCGAGGAAGGTAATGCAAGTAGAGGGTCCGGCAGTCTTGTCTGGGGCCAAAGGGACCCCAAATTCTTCAAACATTATGATCAATGCCTGGAGCGCCCACCTAGGAGGGCCTAAAACTAAGAAATCATCCAAGTAATGGATGATGTTGTGGTGACCAGTGCGAATTGAAAAGGTCCACTGTAGGAATGTGCTGAACTGCTCAAAATAGCTGCATGATATACTACAACCCATGGGCATGCATTTATCATAGAAATACTCCCCCTAGAATTGAAAACCCAGTAGGTGGTAATCTTCAGGGTGGACAGGGAGAAGTCTGAAGGCTGACTCAATGTCGGTTTTTGCTAACAAAGCCCCATGGCCTAAGGCCCTCAGCTTTTCCAATGCGTGGTCAACAGACGCATAGCGGACCAAGCACAGCTGAGGATCGATGGCTTCATTTACTGATGCACCCCGAGGGGCAGACAAATTATGAATCAACCTGAACTGACCCGGCTCCCTCTTAGGAACCACCCCCAAAGGAGAACAAACAGAGCCTTGCAAAGGCGGGCCCATGAAGGGGCCCGCTAACCTGCCCAGCGCACATTCTTTTGCTAGCTTCTTGGCCACCACAGACTGGTTCCGTAATGCGGAGATTACGTTTTTAAAATGATTCACTGGAGAGATATTAAGGGCTGGGATCCTAAAACCAGAGGAAAAACCCTGTGCGAGTATCTGTGCAGAACCTGACGCAGGGTAAGCCTGTAACCATGGGAGCAGGGTGTCTAACTTGATAGGGGACGGCAAGGGGGGATCAGTTAGAGGGCTTGCTCGCATCTCGACCTTTTTCCCTGGATTTGTTTATGCATTTAAATTCTGGGTGGGAAGGGTGTCCACAAAAGGAACAGTTGTGCCTCAAACTTGCAGGACCCAGCGGGGCGTGAACATATCTTCCTATCGAATGCCCAACAGGATCCTTTCTTCTCACCTGAGAATTGTGTCCGAAAGGGCTGCCTCCTTGGTATTTTGTTATTGACACATTCCAACCAGACGTTCACCTCTGTTTGATCCCAACCAATAGATGGATCTTCCACTTTGGCCCAGCAAAAATCCCTATCATATTCCAACCAGGCAGACCCTCCATAAGTGTGCTGCGCCTTCAGTATCTTGTTTGCATAGTAAATCAACGAAATACCCAAATCCGGTTTCTTTTCTAGCAACACAGACATGAATACATTAAAACCAAACAACCAGTTTGTAATGTTCTCCTCCACTTTTGGTTTCCTGTCCCCAGAGGAGGATGACTTAGCCTCTTCATCTTTAATATCCACTTCCCTTATCTTTGCGCTAATTACTGAAAATATGTCTACAAATTCCCCCTTCCAAACTTTCTCTTTCACTTCCGCACTAATGTTTGCTGCCAGCTTACCTGGTCTTGATAGTAATGCATCGGTTGTCCCTTCCTTTGCAGAATTATCCTTGCCTGGAACTTTGATGATCTCGGGCAACACATTTGAAACTAAAGGGGTTGCAGTATTTACAGCGCTCGGTTTCGGGGTGACACTCGAGCTGTTTGATGCTGCCTGAGATGGAACTGAGGTATGTGCTACCTGGCGTTTCAGTTCCGTTAATGAATGTTGCAAAGAATCATTTGAATTCCAAGGAGCTGTGGGCGGGGGGGGGGTTACTGGCTGGGCCCTTAATACTGGTTTGTAGTCTAGACACGCCTAGTAAGGCTTGCCTGGATGGATCTTGGACCTGCGCCTGCTGCTTAGGTACCTGGGGTGTAGGGGGGGCCAAGGGCAGCACTGCTGGCACGGGTTGGTGGGACCCCTGGCACCGTTGCGGGTGCCAAGGAAGCCAATGATTTGTGAATATTAGCTAAGACCTCCGCCACACCTAGACCCGGTGTCATGGGTGCACCCCCACTTACACCCTGAGGCTCGGGTTGCACCCACACAGCAGGAACTGGAATCTCAGGCAGGATGACCTGCTCCGGGTGACTAACTCCTAAGGTAGAAGCCTCCTTAGGGGGGGCAGACGCAGGAGCCTTACCTTTATTCCTGCGCTTAACAGGGGGGAATGCCACGCGCGAGGGGCTACATGGGACCATCTTGGACGGCTGCTTTTTGCCCCCTATATTTGTTATCTGATGTCCCATCACTACTGTCAGTGTCATCATTCCCTAACCTTTCCAAAACCATCTTCAATAACTGGGATAACTCTCGGTCTCTCCCTTTTCTCTTCCCAGCGCTTACCTTGCTAGGTGGCATGATGAAACGCAATAACAGTGGCTACCCCCTTTTTTTTTTTTTATGGAATGAAAGGCATTAGAGATGACCCTGCCAACAAAATGACATTACACAGTTACTCAAAAAAGGTCATAAAACACAACCAGTCCTAACATTAGAAGGACAGTAAAACAGGCCAATAAAGCTCACACTCACAGGCTTTGCGCCAGTGCTGGCCACCAAACCTGGCACTAAAAGAAGAGCTTATGACCTTCAGCATCAATTGCAATACACACACTTGTTAGAACACTGGAATGTCAGCAGAGGCAAAGGAACATGGAGAGCAGCCAATGAAGTGGCAAATAAACAGTGGAATCAAAAACGGTATCCTAAAATGCCAGAATTTAAGCCAGAATGTTTTGTAAATGAAACCCCCACCTTAGGCGCAATTGCACGGTGCCAACATTTAAACAATTGCTATTAAGCGCAGACCATAACGCTAAAAGCAAGCGCTTCAAAATAAAAGCCGCAACATGTAATAAAACAACAACTAATACATCACAGTAGAAACAGATGCACGCTTGACCCCTTTGAAAACACGAGGGTTGAGAAACAATTTGAAATACCCAAATTCCAAACACTGAAGGCACGCTGACCTCAGCGTTTTAAGTGTACAATATGCGGCCCAGAAAGCCCTGACACCCGCGCCTCGCCCCTACTTAAAAAAGGAAGGCCTCAAAGGCTGACATTGGGAGTGCGGCTTAATTTACAACAATCCTGGTATGAAGCGAGCGCACCAACTACACTTCAAACGCTCCACCGACGCGCATTTCAATTAAATCAGTGAAAGCCTCAGAATGAAATTTAAACAGCAGGCGCTCTAGTGCGTGAAAAGAAGCGCTTGTGAGCAGTACTTACATGTGGACAGCGAAAACCTTGAAAACACACTATAAACTTCAAGCGCTTCACCGCCGTGCATTTCAATTTACAACAGTTAAGGCCCCCGAATGAAATTTCAACAACAGGCGCTCTAGCGCGTGCATCCAAACACTTCCCCCTTTCGGCAATACTCACGTGCGGTCCGCAAAAATGTTTCCTCCGGTCCTCGAAATCCCAACGTAAACAACCTGGGTCGAGTGAGTCTCCATGCCGAAGGGGGACCCAAAGCAGTGGACCGACACAACTGTGGGCCCCAGGACAAACCAGCCGCCGCAAATGGAAAAGAAAGACGAGCCTTCTTGGGGGGGGCTCTTAAATAGCCCCCCAACAGTTCGTGGCGGCTGGATCCAGCCAGCGGCGAATGCAACCGCTACAATCCCTCCCAGCAATACTTCCGCCCCCACGTCTTACAAGGCGTGGGGCAGAAGTCCTGGCCAGCCTTGAGCACCACCGGTGCGAAAGGGGAGCGTTGGGCCTCGGAGGCCCCGTCCCCTAATGGGCCACGCTCCCCCATGTTGGGGGGGGGGCGCTTTACCCTATACTTCAAAAACACGACAAATGTTTTTCCATATAAATACCACAATAATGATAGTAGAGCATAGTTTTTTGCATGGGCATATCTAATACATAACATCTCCTAGCAAATACTCCATAGCTAATACATGAAATTTCATATCAAATTAAGGAGTCATGATTGACCACCCCTTAGAGCCCTGTGGTGCTGACCGAGTTAATTGACTTGGACCCAGGACAACACCCTGCTGGTCCCTCCATTATTGTCTTCTACAAGGTAAACTCACTTGTCCCCTCAAGACAGAGGGAGCTTGGGCCAGCGTAACAGCCGTACCTCCGAAACAACCATTCCAGAGCTACCCAATACAGTGATTCCCCCTGGCACCCATTGGGAGGTGGGCCTTAGACAACCAGGCCATACCTTGGTCCCTATATCAGCCCACTATTCCCTGTATCCCCAGGGCCTAGTAATGGAGTACTCCAACTGGCTATGGACAATCACTGTAAAAGGAAGCACTCCAGTGCTTGAGCAGGCACAGGGCGGTGTCAGCGATCGTCGGGGGGGGCCCAGGCAACAATGTGTAATCTGGGCAACCTTGCCCACTACTTAACCTGTCCTGCCACCCCTGACGACCTCCCAGGCGACCCCGCCACCGATAGGAATAGTCAATGGTTGTTCCCCGTGGAAAAGAGGGAAATTCAAAAAGGTGGCCACCGTTGTCCACGGCCCCTGACCAGTCCGATCCAGCCCACACCTGTCTTCAGTGCCTGCAACCTGGCAGCTTGGCCACTTGTGCATTCTTCCAATAGAAGCACACAGAAATGCACCACATGCAACAGAAGTCTTGACGAGCAGATACCATACATCTTCCTTTCTTATAAAAGACTCCACCCACAGACAGTCATGCTTAACCATGATCCAACAAAATGAAAACACTGCTGTGTGCATAAGGAAACATCAAATAAATGCAAAGTTATCATACTAAACTATGCAGCTCAACTTGGCACAGGTGTAGGAAAGAAAATCTTTCAAATAACTTGTTCCCCCAAACCTTCTTCTCAGGCATATGCACACCAATGCCTTACCATCTTCCATATCCAAAGAATGACTTGTCATACCAGGACCTCTTGCTTCTCAAACCTGCTCATCACCAGTCTGCTCAGATTCCAAATTAAACAATCACTGCTTTTGAAGGCATTATTAAAGAGTTTGTTCACCTGTAAGGTTTTGGTGAACTTATACCGCACTACACCATACAGGAACGTCAATTAACACCATTTAACCATGTCACCTACCTTCACTTCAGTGATTTTTCTGATATGCTGCCTGTAAGAAGCTACCTTGTGCTTCTCACATTGTTCCACCTCCTTCTTTCTCTGCTCACCCTCCACTAATACCTCCATCCACCCTTTGTTCCACCCCATGTAGCCTAAACCAGGACATTGTCGGGCTTGAGCCTCCAGAACAACTCAAACTGGGATCTTTCCTGTAATGGAATGATGTGACATTCGATAATTGCTAATTTATTCTACTGCTTTATTATGGGCTTTTAGATCAATGCATAGCCAAATAGGCAAATATTGCCAATGGCCTTCATGGCCATGACAATCTGTGCCAACTCTTCCGTTACCTCTGAAGGCAATGTGATCCAACACTACTTCTCCAACTTCTGTTTCACTTCCTCATGCACACAAAGTGGCAACTGCCTGACTTTGGATGCAACCGAAACCACACCACTTTTCATTCTGATTCTGGGCACATATACTGTTAGACAACCTCCTTCACCACTGAATACTTCTGGAAATGCCCCCAAAACCTTTCTCCTTCATCCACCACTTCGTGTATTTGCACCTGATGAGAAACAATGGGACCAAGACATACCCCCAACTCTTTCTAATGCAGCCACCTCAGAATGTAGTTGCTCGCACAAGACACATACCCCTTTACTGGAATTATTATTCCTGCACTCAATCATAGTCCAAACTCCCCCTCCCCCATAACCATCGGTTACAATGTCCATCTTCTTTAAAGCACACTTGCCCCCAAAGCTAAATACACTTCCTTAGGAATTATGATCAGTCAGGAATATGTGCCAAACATTATGCCTATTTTCATTAAAATTACTGATGGATTTCCCTCTCACCCTGACGCAACTGAAGCACTATCTTCTCCATTACCTCACATACCACAGAGAGTTTCATTCTACCATTTCCAGCTCTGCAAAGTTTTACACAATGACCTAATTTTCCACATCTTTTGGAAGACGCCTTAGCAGGCAGACACAGACTTCTGCTGGTCATGTGCCCTTTTTCCCTACACAGGTAACACAAACCTTTTAAATTTCACTCCCCCTTCATTTTATTCTGGGGTTCCTGTTTTGCTGTGGTCACAGCATTGACCTTTGAGGAGACCTTACCCTCTTTACTAATATCCCTAACACACCTCAACATGTGCTCCACACCTTTTGCCACTACTAAAACCTCCTTCATAAGGGTCCATGTTTCAACCAGAGCTTTTCTCTGATTTTCTCAATATGACAGTGCAAAAGAAATTGTTCATTTTTCTTTACCCCTGAAAGAGCCTCACACTTGCACGTTGAAGCCAAATTTCTCAATGCGTTCACCTAACCTTCCATTGTCTCTCCATCAGCTTGACTTCTTTTCCCCAAGTAGAACCTTTCAAGTATTGTGCTCCTCTTTGGAAGGTAATGAATGTCCGATTTCCTCAGTGCAACCTCAACCTCATTCAACCCTCTTGTCTTTTCCTGATGCAAGCTTGTAAAGTTTCCATAACCTTCTGCTCTCCTGTCCTTAAACAATTGTAAAGTAGCACCACTTTTTTCCACCTACATGTGTGTTCCCACCACTTTCAAGTATGTCAAAAAAACTGATTCCATTACCCCATTTCACAGGGTGATCCTCAGATGAATTAAAGAAAAAGAAAGGTGGATGAATTTTTTGCATGCCACTTTTCAGTGCACTCCTATGTATCATTTAAACCAATCTCTCCCCTTAAGCTTTCTTTACTCCAAAACTCTCATTTCAACTGTTGCAGTCACAAACAATCCTGAATTATTACCACATGCAGTTTGTCAGTTTGCCTATTACTGCTGGACAGACACCAGTCCTGCTGCAGATGTGCCTGCCACTTGTGAGCAGGTACATGCCAAACCCACACAGGGAAGAGACCTTTCTCCAAAGTCAATTGTAGTGTATCTTTGTCACCGCTATGCTGACCAATGGTCCTTCCAAAGTTCTTGTTGGTACCCAACTCCTTTCCTTTCACTATCTTCCTACTTCTGTGACAGTCCAACTGCCAACACGTGTATCTACCCAATGGCCGTCACACTCACACTTCGATGTCCCAAGAGCGTTGTAGTACTATCTGCATGACAATCTTTAGTACATAGACAACCTTCCCAAGATGACTGCTATGCATACGCAAAACTGTGTAGAGTACATTTAAGTCCTTCTTCTATTTCAGTACTCCTGTTCGGTCTTTGAAAATGGCAATCTCAGCCCTGGAATTCTCCAGTCCCAGGATTACTTGCCATTGGCCCTGAGGACCGAATGCTCCTCTCCACTAAGCTCTTTCGTCCTTGCTTAGATGCCACCCTTACACAATCTCTTGCGCCATAAATTTTCTGCAGACACACAGTGCTCCTTAATGTCTGCAGTACCCAAAGAGATGTTCCCTCTGCTTCCGACTTCTCAGTTTCAACCTCCCAGCAAGGGAATGCACAAACTGCCTTCTCCACACCACGCCTCAGTCTTGAACATTTTAGTCTCTCCAATCCTTAATAATATTCAGGATCAGCTCACAAACCAGGCAAGTCAGTCCTTTGGATGCTGCTGCCAAAAATACTCGTTCCTGCTGGCACCTACTTGCTTCTTAGATAGGTAATCTGTCATCTGCATCCCCCAAACAGCTCCTTCATGATGTGTTGGGGTCAGTCTGCACACCGTCGACAGTGAGTTAACAAAGCAAAATATCAGTTAACAAGACAAAGTATATAACTATTCATAAGCCAGACCCTATTCATAATCAGAGCCACCAACAACTGCCAGGAATCTTAGTCAAAACCTTCACAAAATTCTCCAAATGGAATGTCCATACAGGAACATACCACACAAAGCCGGGGCCTGCTGGGGCGATACCTTCTCCTGAAGGTCTAAACCACCCAAGCACAATCAATCTAACGTTTCCAAGGCTGACAATGTCATTCTGGAACACTTCCCCAGTGGATTTAGGGACTTAACAGGCTTGTCTGCCCTTTATGAGGTTGCTAACATCTACTCCTTCCAATGATTCCTGACGTAACTAGGTTGTTAATTTTATTGTAACTTTGCCTGACATTCTTTTATGAAAACACTACCTAGTTGTTCAGTGTAATCTCACAACTAGCTTTGACAATAATCTGTTAACTTCTTGGCTTTATGTAAAGTGCTTGAAAAGGGCACAGCGGTGCTGTACAAAACATTAAATTGATACCTTCTAATGGGGAAAGATGAGGGACCACCTGGAAGATGCAGTGGGTAAATCAGCAGATTTAACAGCCCCACATTTCACTCTCTGTTCCTTTGTCATTGAAAATTGAGCAAGAGGTATCAATGAATAGCCAGGTTCATATGGCCAAGAATATCAGCTCATACAGTTACATGAAATGGTCCTTGTTGGATTTGGCAGGGTTAGCCCCAAACCTTTTCCCTTTACCCCTCCTGTTTTGCTGAATTTGCTTTTGTTGCACTTTACCGCTTCTAACCAGTGATAACGTGTTTGTGCTCTCTCCTTTATTCATGGTAAAAATTGACTTTCAGCTGATTGGTATATTTAATTTATTTATAGGTCTCTTGTAAAGTTTTATACCATAAGCTCAGGGCTGGTAAATTAAATGGTACTAGTAGACTTTCAGCATTTATTGTGCCACCCACTTTAGTAGTCCCTTAAAACATGTCCCAGTCCTGCCATTCAAGCCTCTGAGCAGTGTCAAACTGCAACTTCGACTTAGCTCAACAAACTCCTTGCAGGCCAAAAAGAAACTTTTTAATATGTATGTCACCCCTATAGTAGGACCAAATCAGCCCACAGGGCAGGGTGCATTGTATTTTTAAAAAAATGGACATGCAGTTTTAAGTTTTACATGTCCTGGTAGTGAAAAGCTCCTATAATTTGTTTCTACGGTGATGCCTATGTCCCCTATGTGATAACAGTGGGTTACCATATTACAGTTAATAAATGATAATATTTGTTTGGGAGCAGGTATAAGCCTCATGTTTGGTGTCTGAGCAATTGTAATTTAAAATCATTTTTAATGGTTCAGTCTAATTTTAAACCATAATTTTGAAAATGCCACTTTTAGAAAGTTGGCATTTTCTTGTATTATCCTTTAGGTGCCTGCAGCGTGTTTCCTGGGTCACATGATTAGATGTTGTTGGCAGTTGGCCTTTGTGTATTTCTCCCAGGCTGCCAGACAATAGTAAGGCTAGGTCTTTGCAGGATAGGCCAACCAAGGCAGGATGAGAGGGCATAGCTGTGCACAGTGCTACATGCCCTTCATAAACTGCCTCTGCTGACACACAAAGAAGTTCCCACTAGCTTACTGGGCCTTCTAGCAGCCTGGGGATGGGGCCGGAAGGAAGTACTTTCCAGATACTTCTGTGGGAGCAGGGGGGCTCTGGACCTTTCTTTCCCTTCAAAGGGAGTAGTAGGAATAAAAATAAGGCTCTCAGACCCTCTCTTTTGTTTACTTCTGGACTTGGGGAAGGACTCTTAGAAGGACTACCCGGGTGCCTGTGGTCTGATGTGTACGTCAGAGGACTGCCTGTTGCACCAGGTGGACTGCCCTGCTGCCTGAAGCCTGCTCAAGGCCCGCGCAGGATTGGCATGCTGCTTGAGATATGATATTCTGCTTGAACCCATGACTTCCAGAATAACTCCAAGGGCTAGTGGGCTGTCCTACTGATCACAGCCCCAGGGACAGAAAAGGCTCCAGCCATTTTGTTCCTGCAACTAGACCCAGCCTGAGTGAGTCCTGACCCTCCAGGTTGTGCCTCTCCAGTCCTGGACCATTGGAATTGGTGCTGAATGTGCCCAGATAGCCCAAAACCAAAAATTGCAAAGTTTGCTGCCAAAAGGTGCTCTGAAAACCAAGAGGAGATTAGAACCTACCTGCTTGCCAAGCTGTCGAAGGTGCATCACCATTTTCCAGCAGCTCCTACTGTAGCAGCAGATTCTGTTCAGAGGCTCCTTGCAGAAAGGGTATCTGGCCTCGTGGAGCTCTCCTCGGCTACAGACTGCAGCTCACTCCTGCTGGAGATTTTTGACTTCCATTAAAATGACTAAGGGCCTGATTACGAGTACGGTGGTCCTGAGACCGTCGTACCCGTGGTGGCTGTCCAAACGCCACATCCTCGGCGGTCCGACTACCAGATTACGAGCATGGTGGTTGGACCGCCACAAGCATGCGGCAACCACCAGGATCTTGGATCACAAAGGGGCGGCTGTAGGGAAAACCTTGGTCAGTTGCGGTGGTGATGATGCCGGCATCACTGTGCTGATCACAACCTGCCTTTCGCCGAGCTTTTCATGACGCGGTCCCCACAATGAAAAGCTCAGCAGAAAGGCAGGGAAGGGGCTCCAAACAGGGCCCAGGGTGAATTTCGGCCCATTGGGCATTGTGACTGGGGGCACATTTTGTGCCCCCCTATGACTTCACAGTTGGTGCACACTGTTGCCATGCACAACATTGTGCATGGCAACATTGGGCCTTAGGTGTATCTGGCACTACACTGCGGTGGCATGTGCTTCAGGTTCACTTTCGGAGCTGAAGCATGCCACTGCAGTGACAAAACTGCAGAATTTACTGCCAGCCCGCCGGTAGTGTTATAATATGGTGGTGGGGAGGCCGCTGGCTTGGTGGCATCCTCCCGACCGCCGTATTGGTGGTCTGGAGATCAGACCGCCAAAGTCATAATCAGCTCCTAAGCCTGAACATAGAAATACTCACTGTAACTTCGTCCAGCCGCTGCCCTACAATGACGCTTCCTCCTCAGACACTGTTGGCTGCCTTGCCCTGCTGAACTTTACCTTCTCAGATATCTTTGTTCAAAAATTCTTCTAAATCTGAAGGTAAGCACAGAACAGTCCTAATCCACTTTGTGTATCCAAACCGCACTCCATTGCTGTCGGCCATAACTTTAGAGTCTGCCCAGGTCTCGTATGAGTAGACGTCTGGAATTGGCCCTTTGATCTTTTATGACCTATTTTCCACTTTAAACTTTAAAATTCAGAACTTCGATTCTACTGATCAGATTTTTGTACTTTTTATTGATTTAATTTATTAAAATGTACTCTGTTTTTCCAAATTAGTGTGGAACTACTTGTGTTAAATTTTCACTTTATTACTGTTTCAGTGTCACATAAATACTTCACACAGTGCCTCTAAATTAAGCCAGACTGTTTATATGCCAAGCTACCAGCAGGTTAAGCAAAAGTTAATTTAGTTACTTTTGTGGTTCACCCTAATAGGGATTGTGGTTGTTGATTGAAAAGGGTTTTCACCCCTCCTCATTCAAAAACCTAGTTTCTCACAGTCCTAGAATGAAGTTTGTTGCCAAGGCACACAGGATAATTCTAGATACTCTCGATATAAACAACACCCACCCTCAATGAATATCCCCAGAAGAATATGATATTCAGCCTGATTCTGGAGGAGCTGTGTAACAAAGTTTTCCATAATCTAGGCAAATAGTGCTAAAAAGAAAACTGCTAAACAGTTTTGAAAGCCTAGGATTCCATTCTGAGCTTTTTTTATCCTCAGCCTTTTAATCCCCCAGCTTGGTTTCACTTTTTTATGTTTTTTAGGCCTTCCACTATCAATGGTAAAATATGAATGTCTGTGATGTGAGTTGTTGTGTTGCGATCACTTGGAGGAACAAGGAGGGCATCACAGTTTTCGTTGCCAACATTTTATTTGCACGATTTATAATGCACACACCACATACACAGACCACTCCCTTTGTCACATGTGAACAAGAGTTGGTGGAATATTTCCTGGGGTGTCTTGAGCTCCTTGGGGAGAGGTGTAACAAAACCTTTTTTTATCACTTTTCTCATTGTAAAAAGGGCAGGCTGTAGTAACTCCTATGTCAAGTGCAAGCATTTGGCACCCGGAGATAAATCATGATAATTTGAGGAAACTGCTGGTGCCATTGGGAGAGAAGTAGACTGAGATGCTAAGGTTAATGAGTAGTGACATTGGGGGAGCATGATGACATCAAAGAGATTGATATAGTGACAGGAGCCAGGCCAAGGGAAGGTTTGTTGAGGTGTGGCACGACGGGGGGTTGTTTAATACATGTGGGTTCTGATCCTAAGTCAGGGGAGCAGTTTCAGAGATCATAAAGGATTTGAGCAAGAATGGGTGTATATTTTCTAGATAAGGAGACAGGCACAGTGTTGTGTATGGTTGTAGAGCTTTATGTGATTGGATTGGAATTTTGTGAGGCCAGGAGACATGGAAGTGAGTCGGAACTGGACAAACGTTGGTTGGCATGACTGGTAGGTGGATGTAGAGAGAGTAAAACCTATTTAAATGCTGACTTAATTAGGAGGTAGCTACAAACAAGTAGTTTGGGTGTTTACACAGTTCTAAGGATAAAAGGGTGTGGAATTCAAGGCATGTTGATTTTAGAGCGCTCTGGAACATTTCCATATGTTTGTTGAAGATAATGGAGATACTGCAGGTGGGGGGCTCTTTTTGGCTATGAACATAGGTTTGGAATATTCTATTTGGTATTGCTCGAAAGTATTTTTGTCACAGTTTTCCACCAGGATCTACGAAATGGCATCACTGTGTGGTAATGTGTGTTTGTAATGGAACAAAGGGGGAACTAGGGTATTAAAGAAGAAGAACAAAGGAAATGTCTATGTTACTGGACACAGCCATAGCGTTCCTCCGTTGTTAATAGGTTTCATTTGCGGTGGGGGGGTTGAGCCATGAGGTACTAAGTGCAAATTTAAATTTTTCAGAGTGTTTTTCATCTGGGCTTGGGTGGTTTTGGCAACAAGAGGTTGTTAATTGATTAAACCATGGGTAGAGGACACATCAAGAGAGACAATAGGAGTACACAAATATTGTGAGGACAAAGGTTTTTTCAGTGAACATTGTCAAGTGCGAGTGCAGTGGCAGGCAAATCACTCAATGTGGAGATTGAAGGTGAGTCCATCCAGAAATGTAAGTTTTCTAGAAAGAGACTCTTATCAGAAGCCAAGGTCGAGAACTCAAAGGAGAATGCCAAGGACTGGAGCAGGTACCTCTGCACATCACAAGCACACAAACATGTGCACACTATCCCACGCACAACAGAACATGATCAAGTATGCACCATGGCACACTTAATCAGACCAACACATGGTCAAGCAAGCTTCTCTCCAGCATGTACCAGTGCACACACAGAAACCTAAATGCACCAACAAAAACTCTTATAAATATCATCACACTGTCACATGAACACACAAAAAGCTTGATGCAGACAAGCATGCCATGTCACACACATCTCATACTAAACACAGATGCATTTGCACACATCATCTCACACACATCAGCACATTAAAATACACATCACACCAACACACACACATCATCATACCACCACAAACCTTCTCTCTCTCTGAAATGCACACACATCACAAATGTCATCACACACATCCAACGACACAGACACACATTTGCATATACATCATGATACATGACAACAAAAAACCAGCATCACATATGTCCATGATCTTACACAGACACAGTGCAAACACATGCACAATCACACAAATACACAAACCATTTGACACATACCCTCAGACATTACTCACTTTGCAGACACCATCACAACTACACTCACAAAATGACTCCACCCTTTCATTGCACACCAGCATATGAACATCAATCATGACACACCATCGTACAAACACTCAAGGTCACACAAACCGTCTAATATCATCAACAAACGCAATGACAAACCATCTCACAGCAATGCACACATTCCATCACACACCCCATTACAACAGACATTCATACACTAACAAACACTGACAAAAGGGAGTGTTATCAGCATACACTATTGCACATACTCAAACATAATATATTGCTCTCACACCATTACACATACTATCACACACGCCATTTAGTATGCACCGTCACATATAGCCCATTCAGAGGTACCATTGCACCAAACCCAGCAACTGGAAACTGCCACATCAAAACACACGGCCTCACACATAACATGACACCAACACCCACACCGTCCCACTGCCAAACAGCATAGTAGCACCTTAGCTTGCACACATTACAGTAGCACATGCTGTCACACAAACACACACACCAAAACACTATCAGTCATGCATGACCGCACATAAGTAGAGCAACACAACATTAAAACATACATCACACCAGGAAACACCATCACACTTACAAAGACACACACAAATTTCATCACTTGTTCACACCCGTATTACCACACCAAAACACACTTTCTGTCAGATTCACACAAAACATGGCACAAACCACCACACATGATCACATGCTTCTCATTTTAACAAACATACTTTACTATACTACCACAATTTCAAACCAAAAAAAACACACCACTGCATGCACACAAACCCTGACACCAACACCCACACCAACCCACTACCACACACCATTATAGCACAGCATCAGCCCACACACATCACATCACCACACATCATCAACCAACACACTCCACAGCTTCACATTCCATCATAACCATACCACCATATCATCACACAGTTTTGCACCATCACAACCATCACTCTCATAAATATATGCCCACATATCAATACAGTAAAACATGCACCATCACACATACATTTCATTGACAACATCAAACGGATCATGACACCACCACACGCCATCCCACAAACCCACACAACAACACCCACCAATCCAACTAATATACACTGTCACATAACCCTTAGGCATACATGACATACATGCAACCACAAACACTTGTGCATTGTCACACAGATCATCACACACATTCAATATATCATATGTACTGTGAGGTGTTGCACTTGCTGTACCTGAAGTGTGTGTGTGTCTATGTGAGTGTGTGAGAGAGATAGAAAAAAAACAAAACGAGAAAAATAGGTGGGGTGCACCACTGATACCTCTGTTGTAACTGTTCTGTGCATGTGATGGAAGCAGACACTACTGCTTAACAGGCTGTTTCATTTTGCATCTGTGAGGCGGGCTGCAGTGTTGATGCCTGTACTATTACTGTTTTGTGTAAGTGAGGGAAACATGTACTGTTTGTAAAGCAGTTCACAGTGGTTGTAAGCAGTCCCATACAGACATATATTGCTACCACTTGCTTCTCTCACATTAAATAGGCTTTGTCCAGCTATTCAAAAAACGCTATCTTAAGGTTGTATGTGAAGAATTTGGTATTCCAAAAGTCACAAGTCCTTTTTCCCAAGGATTATTTGCCAAAACAGAAAAAGAAAGGCAATAATTCCACCAATCTTATTAGATGTTTAGTAAAGTGAGAAGAATATAACTCACTGAGATATTTGTCCCACGGTTTTTACCTTGTCAAACTGTTAAAGAGACAGTATGCCCATGGAACTAAATTCAATAGTCTACTTACATAATGAAACATAAAGTTTGTGTGTAACACTCATCATGGATTGGTGTGACTTCTATGCACTCCAACCGTCTATGGGGCGGTTCTTAATGTGGAATATCTGTGCCTAACAACATCAGATCATGACCCAGTGTTACTGTCTCAGAAGTGTGAGCATGAGAACCCCTGCATTCCTGATTAGCAACTACGGGTTGAGACGCTGTAGGGTCCGATATTCCAGCATAACATAGGCTAGGCCATAACTACTTATTTTGCTGATAATGCCGAGACTGCTGCCTCCCCTCTAATTGAAAGGGACGCTTTTAAGACTAGGGTCAATGTATTGAAGAAGTGGGTGGAGTGCGACAGACATTAGTAGGTGAGGTGGAGGAACAGATGCTACAAGACCTTAAAAAACAGAGACCGAGAAAACCGACCCTTAAGTCCCCACTATTGGAAGCGAAAGAACTACTAGCCGCACGAGTTGAGAGACTCCGCTGCTTTGATTACAGGGAATATTTGACCCATGCCCAAGCAGAATGTGATAAAGCTGGCACTATATGGGCATAGATTATTAGGCCGAATGATAGGGGTTCCATGAGCTTGGAAGTGGAGTTGGACAATGGTGACCACTGTATAGCCAGAGTCCCATTAACACTAGATTCCGGGAATATTATTCATCATTCTATGTCCCATCATCCGAGACTCCGTCTGGGACCATGGCTCCGGTGGCCCTCCTGGTGATCTTGCGGGAAGCTGCAGATGACGTGGTGGGCACCATCACAATCCAAGAAGTGAGAGCTGCTATTAAAGATATGGCACATGGTAAAGTACCCAGTACAGTCGCCTACCTATGGAGTTCTTTGCTACATATGATGATAATCTACCACCAAAACCTGTGGAACTCTACACTGCAGCCCAAAAATCGGGACACCTGCTGGTGTCGACCTACAAAGAACTGGTTATTCCTCTCCTGAAACCAGGTCGCTCTCCCATGGATGTCAAAGCTTACCGCCCTTTGTCCATGCTCAATATGGATTATAACATTCTTAGTGGAATATTGACGAGCTGCTTGCTGCCACACATGCCCAATCTGATTCACGCAGACCAGACAGGATTTATCCTTGGGTGCAGCAGAGTGATCAATATCTGAAAGCTCCCCTCTTTTATGACTGATTACTAAGTGGATAAGCAGGCAGCAGTCCCGGTGATAGGTATAGAGAAGGCCTTGATAGCCTGAGTTGGGACTTCTTATATCAAGTTAAGAGGTGGGTGGGGTTAGCCTCTGGATTTCTGCAATGGACCAAACTTCTTCACATGGGGCCCACAGCACAGGTCCACATCGGCAGAACGATATCTGACTCATATGGGGTGGAGCATGGGACTAGACAAGGATGACCACTCGTCCCCTTACTGTTCACCATTGCAGTGGAACCACTATTCAGTGGTGCACATATGGGCAGATTTTATAGGGGATTGGAGTCTCAGGGACAGTCTCACTATGTGGCATTATATGCAGATGATATATCAGTGTTTCTCTGGGATATCAAATTCGACCTGCCCAGCGCAAAATAATTATTAGAGAGCTTTGGCAAAGTATTGGGCCTGCACATTAATTGGCAGAAATCCCACCTGTTTCCACTATGCAGAGACATTGCCCTGCTCCAGAACTAATACGGCCTTACCTGGAACCCATCCTGTCTAGAATGCCTAGGGGTTAAAATATTCCATGATCACCGGGATCTATTGGATGGTAATACAGGGGCTGCTGTTAGAGCACTTAGAACTAGTGTGAACGTTTGGACATTGTTGCCATTATTCATTGCTGGCAGAATAGGAGTAGCTAAGATAGTGGCACTCCCAAGACTGCTTTACTTTTTCTCCACTCTGCCACTGCTTGTACCTCCCTGGATGTTCAGAGACATGGAGTCTCTGCTACTTGAAATACTTTGGGGTGCGGGACGACGTAGAGTGGTGATGTCTAAACTGAAGCAGCCCGTGGCAGAAGGGGGGCTAGCAGCACCAGACCTAGAGACATATTACTTGGCAGCAGTGGATCTATGATAGAGTGATCCTCAAGAGGGGAACCGTTAGTTTGCTTCCTGACTTGCCGGACTTATCGCAAGTCATCCTGGCAGTGAATTCCTACTGCTTTTCAGGAGCTCCTAGTGATACATCAAAGCTGGCGATGTTACCTACAGCAAACCTACTCTTGCTGGCCCTACTCACCACACCTGCCTCTGAATTGGCTGGAGGTGGTGGCTCATGAGTGAGCATTGAGGGGGGGATAACAGGATGGATAGCCTATGGGATAAACTGTATAGAAGATCTTTGCCGAAATGGAACACTGCTTCAGTTTGAAGACCGAACAGTGAAATTTGAAGTTCCGGATGGTTAATTCTAATTACACCAGGCAATAGTAGCCACAATAAGAAACCATTGGAAAACTGGAGACTCTGAACCCCTGACGCATTAAATCTGTCAACTGCTCTCTACAACTACGGGCCGCATCAAAGCAGTCACAGGCCTCTATTGTGCCATACTTACTGATATTCTTGCTACACTAACAGACATGGGAGTGAAATGGGAGACCGATGTAGGCCCCAGCTCACAGATGCAGACTGAAAAAAGATATTAGCTAATATACCCACCATTTCTCGCAATGTCAGGGTTAAACAAATTAATTTTTATTTTCTGCACCAAGCCAACCTTACCCCTGGGAGGATTTACAGGATTTATGCAAGCTTGTCCCAGATGTGGGGAACTTGGGTTGGAAATGTTCCATATACTATGGGCTTTCTCTACCTACTGAACCCTTGTACACCCCTGGCCTACATCCTTGGGGAATTCCCATGCCCCACAAAGTGCAAAACTGCAACTAGATTTATGGACTTGGAATCAATACTGGCAAAGCAAGAGTTGACAATGCACTGAAAGGCAGCTAGTGGACCGAGAATGGTTAAATGGTGGGAGGACCTGACCACGTGGGCAGGACTTGAAAATGCAGTATTGTTTCAATAACTAGAAGAAGAGAGGGGGAACAACAGATAGAGCTAGAGCATGGGAGCACTTAGTAGATAGCCTAGTCGCCCAGGACAAAGACTCACATATACCCAATAGTTCCCTTTGTCCACGGACGACCCAGGTGATGGGAGTAACTGAGCATTCACCAAGTCAAATGGGGCGCCAGAGGGGACATACGAATGCGGGGGGAAATCCAGACTCTTTATACCCAATACTACATACTATGCATGACAGCACACCGGGGGTAACCGAGGGAGGGAATGTGGGAGGAGGGCTTTGGTTATTGAGGGCTGTGGAGGAATCATATCATAATATGACATGTTATGCACCTTGATTATCTTGTATGCAATAACTCCATATAATTACTTACCCTGTA
Organism: Pleurodeles waltl; assembly: GCF_031143425.1. NCBI lineage: Eukaryota > Metazoa > Chordata > Amphibia > Caudata > Salamandridae > Pleurodeles > Pleurodeles waltl. The sequence continues at coordinate 156,235,233 of NC_090448.1, forward strand.
ATGGTGCAGTGCATTGGAAGCTGAATACACCTGATGAATATATCCAATATATTGGTTTCTATGAAACCAATAACAATTTTGTTTAAATAAAAATCATAGATTGGTTTGACTTTTTATAAATTACAAGCTGAAATTCTTAAAAGTATCTCATGACATCAACTTTGGCACAACACCACTAATGTTCTTAAAACCTGGGGTGATATAAATGTATTGTTTTGTCCACAGTTGAAAATATGCCAAATGGCAATATGTAAATTTGATGAAAACCCATCATGAAAAAATATAATCATCTTTCTTAAGATTTTGAATGAATGATACAAAAGTGATAGATGGGTTCTATTTGAACCTCAATCCCTCAGTAAAATCATCAAATAGAATCTCCCACTGGCCGTATGGACGTTTGGTTGTTGACTTGAAGCGTTGAGAAAGAGCCAATATCAAAAATACATTTCATATACAGTGAAACCAATGTGGTATTACAATCCTGCCAGAGAGGATGGTGTTCAACCATGAAGGTTTATTTTCCAATTATTAGTCAAATTATCAATCACTGAAATTGCCAATGGATAAGAAAAATTATTAATACAGACAGAGGGGGTCATTCTAACCCTGGCGGTCGGTGATAAAGCGGCGGCCAACCCGCCAACAGGCAGGCGGTCCAAAAAATGGAATTCTGACCCTGGCGGGAACCGCCAACACAGACCGCCACATTAACACTCCGACCGCCACGGCGGGACCGACAAACAGCGCGGCGGTCACCGCCAACAGGCAGGCGGCAGACAATGTACCGCCCACCCTATCACAACTCACCAATCCGCCACCTTTTCCGGGGCGGGAGCCCCGCCGATAAAAACACGGCGGAAACAGACTACGAACGGGAAAACGCTCACCTATACACACTCCACGAGGAAGGAGGACAGCATGGAGCCCGAATTACACATCCTACCGGCTATTGTCTACCTGCTCATCTACCAGGAGTACGAACGCCGGCGCAGACGACAACGGTGAGTACTGCACCTACGACACAGGGGAGGGGGGAGGAGGAAAGCTTATGGGCACACACATACGCGATACACCCACCCTCCAAACACCCCCCCCCAATACCTACACACCAATGCAGAGCAACAAGTCAGAGTGACACCTCCCAACCCCCCCGGAAGAATGCAAAGACATAATTCAAATGAAGTTTTACATTTATCGATAAAATAGGTTCATTTAAGTCATGGTAAATATGCCATATGAAATATACAAAAGAAATAATGAACATAGTGCAAAGTATAAACATAGTCAATAAGTCCTGCACAGTCCGTTCAATATCCATAGTCCGTGGGCCAATGTGTACAAACACATGGGCAAAGCCCACACAGGAGACCGGAAACCATTGGAGAGAACACTGCTGGGGCATCAGATGAGAAAACAACAGGCACCTCAGGGGGAAGGGAAAGGGGGGCACCTCAGCCACATGAGTCCACGATGCCAGATCCACGAGGGGCCTCCATGCCCACTGTACCATCCTGGGGAGTGCAAAGCCACAGTCCATCAGATGGATAACCGACTCCACTGGTATTGGAGGAGGCATGGTGCCCAGAGTGCTTCGTGAACACCTGCTCGACACAGAACCGGCACTGTCAATGGACCAGCGGTGCTTGAGACGGCGGTGCCCAGCGGAGCGGTGCTTGACAGGAAGGGCCCAGCGGAGCGGTGCTTGAGATGAAGGGCCCAGCGGAGCGGTGCTTGAGATGAAGGGCCCAGCGGAGCGGTGCTTGACAGGAAGGGCCCAGCAGAGCGGTGCTTGAGATGAAGGGCCCAGCGGAGCGGTGCTTGAGATGAAGGGCCCAGCGGAGCGGTGCTTGCCAGGAAGGGCCCAGCGAAGCGGTGCTTGAGATGAAGGGCCCAGCGGAGCGGTGCTTGACAGGAAGGGCCCAGCAGAGCGGTGCTTGAGACGGCAGGGCTCTGTTCAGCGGTGCCTGTCTTGGCGGGGCCCTGTTCAGCGGTGCTCCTCACGGCGGGGCCCTGTTCAGCGGTGCTCTTCACGGCGGGGCCCTGTTCAGCGGTGCTCCTCACGGCGGGGCCCTGTTCAGCGGTGCTCTTCACGGCGGGGCCCTGTTCAGCGGTGCTCCTCACGGCGGGGCCCTGTTCAGCTGTGCTCTTCACGGCGGGGCCCTGTTCAGCGGTGCTCCTCACGGCGAGGCCCTGTTCAGCGGTGCTCTTCACGGCGGGGCCCTGTTCAGCGGTGCTCTTCACAGCGGGGCCCTGCTCAGCGGTGCTCTTCACGGCGGGGCCCTGTTCAGCGGTGCCTGTCTTGGCGGGGCCCTCTTCAGCGGTGCTTGTCCTGTCTTTCAAGGGAGCCAGACCTGGCCAAGACTCCCCGCTTAGTCGCCCTCCGACCTTGCGGTAGCGGGCCCTCCTGTGATGGAGTCTTCTGCCCGTGGGTGTCGTCCGTCACTCCCGGTATGGGGCTGGTGGGGCCCTCCTGGTGCGCTCGGCTGCTGCATGTCTTCCCCGCCCTGCTGCCCTTGCCCTCCTTCGCTGCAGCTCTCGGGCCCTTGCCTCCCTTAGATGATGTGGCAGGTGACGTGGCAAGGCCACTCTCCGTGGTGGCAGCCGTCTCAGGCTTTTCGTGCGGGCCCTTAAGTTTTCTTGTCCTCTTCCCAGGGGGTGGGCTGGCTGTCCCCTTGCTGCTGGCCGATGTTCCTTCCCTAGGAGCTGGTGGACTCCAATAGCCCTGCACTATGGTGATACTAGATGCAGGGCTGGTGGTGGCTGAGGTGCTCTTTGGACTCTTACCAGATGGAGGGGGTGGGTCAGGTGATGCAAAGAGGTTAATTTTGGAGAGGAAAAGTTTTTTAGGAGCAATGGGAACGGTAGGTGCAGTGGGTATGGGAGTGGAGGAAGAGGATGTGGTTGTAGGAGAGTCAAGTGTGCTGTCTTTGGGTGCAGGTGCTTGGGCTGGAGGCTGTCGTGAGGTGGATGGCTGTTGGGTGGGTGGCTGCCTGCGTTTGTGTGGTTTGGAAGAGGGGTTGACAGACACAGTGGGAGAGGACACAGGGGACGTATAAATGGCAGTGGGGGTGGTGACTGCACGTGTGCTGACTGTAATGGAGGGTGTGCTGGTGATGGAAGTACTGGCTGATGGTGGTGTGCATGCAGGTGTGAGTGGAGACGTCACAGGGAGGGAGGAGGGAGACGAGGAGGAGGGGGACACAGAGGTGGTAGTGACTGTTGGCATGTCTGCATCTGGATGTTGTTTGTGTGAATGCTTGTGGGATCTGTGGTGCTTATGTCTGGATGAGCTGCCCTTGGGTGTTGAGGTGTGTGCAGGCTGGTCTGATGGTGTGGATGGGATAGGCTGAGGAACAGGAGACTGGGACTGGGTGGAGGGAGTTAGAAGAGGGAGGCTGGAGACAGGGACAATGGCTGCAGTCAGTGCTGAGGCCAGAGCGTTGAACGATCGCTGATGGGCAGCCTGACCCGAATGAATGCCCTCCAGGTATGCATTGCTCAGATGCACCTCCCTTTCCACCCCCTGGATGGCATTCAAAAGGGTAGACTGCCCAACAATGAGCGTCCGGAGGAGGTCAATGACCTCCTCACTGAGGGCAGCAGGGGTAACTGGGGCAGGGCCTGAGGTGCCTGGGGCGAAGGAGATGCCCGCCTTTGTGTGCGAGCGGGCACGGGGCGAACGCTGAGGGGCTGTTTGGAGGGCGGAGCTGGTGCGCTGGGTGGCGGCTATACCTGTAGTTGCGGTGGGCACGGATGTTGCCGCCACCGCAAGGGAGCTCCCTTCCGAGGACGTGTCGGTGTCGCTGACGTCTCCACGGGTCCCGGTTGTGGAGCTCCCCTCGCCCTCCGTCTCACTGCTGAACTCGGAGTCCGTTGCATGGCCCTCTGGGGCCATGTGAGATGCAGCTCCCTCGTGCGCCGATGACACTTCTCCTCCGCCTGATGATGCTAATGCACACATGCACAGGAAGAAAAAGAAAATGGGTGGGGGGGAAAAATGAAGACAGGTTGAGTGCATGCATTGGCAACACCGTTGGCGGAGAGGACAGACACAGAAGCCCCCTGAACTACGCTGCGCAATCGGGGTACACTACTCAGCTCTTGTGACTAGGCCTACAGGTCTATGGACGACAAATGCACACATGGGTGATGCAGGACCATGGATAGCTGTACTTGGCACCCTACAGAGGTGCGGGGCGGGGGCACAGGGCCATGGCTAACGGAGGGGACTAGCCTACAGAAAGCGCCCTGGCCTTGAGTTACCCACAGCCCTCCTCCCCCACCCAGACACCTCCACTGCGCGCAAAGATAGCAGAATGTGCTGATACTCACCCCCTTGTGTCTGCTGTGATGTCCTCACGTGCCCATCCAAATCGGGGTAGGCCACCGCCAGGATCCCGGACATCAGGGGGGTCAATTGGCGGCTGGCACCCCTCCTACGTTGGGAGGCCATCCCCAGCAGAGACTCGGCGGTCTTTCTGGTCCCGCAGCGGATGTCCTCCCACCTCTTTCGGCAGTGGGTGCCCCGTCTGTTGTGGACCCCCAGGGCCCGGACGTCCTTGGCGATGGCACGCCAAATGTCGACCTTCTGATGGGCGCTGACCTATTTGACATGTACAGGGTGGGAAAGGAAATATCATCACTTTTCAGCATGGTAGATGTGAGTGGCCCCCCCTCCCCAACCTTGCCATGTGGCACATGTTCCCATCTGTCGTGCGTTGCACTCCTCATTCGCTCCCCTCCCCACCATCTTACATACACCCCACTCAACACAGGCATAGCCCATTCAGCGTGCACCCTGTGTACTAACCTGTTGGTCTGGAGGACCGTAGAGTAGCGCATACTGGGGGAGGACCCCATCAACAAGTTTCTCCAATTCTTCGGAAGTGAAGGCAGGGGCCCTTTCCCCAGTCGCAGCAGCCATTGTATTTCCCAGACCGAGGTCACAGCAGCACTTGCAGTATAGGTTCTCTCCTGTGGATGATCAGGTCTCGAGTGATTAATCAGATAGAAAATGGCGGTCACGCCCGCGGCGGTGCATACCGCGGCGGTGCGTACCGCGACCGCCGGCGCACATCGTCATTGGCTCCTGAGACCCATAGGGTTCAATATTAACCAATGCAGCTTTGCGCCGCGGTCTTCGAAAGCCTACCGCCACGGTGTGCCACGCCAGCGCAGTGACCTCACATCCCACTGTCACACTTCACAGGTCAGGCAGCCGCCATTTCAAGGGCCCACATGGCATGATTTCTACTGCGTCACACAGGCCTAGGCCTCGCATTGCCACTCATACAAGCCGTTCCATGCATAGCGATTCGTGTACTGTGCAAGCTGTGTGAACGAACCTGTGGGTTGCTTGACTCTGTGCTCCATGTTGTCCTTCCTAGGCACCGTCCGCTGGGACTTGCGAGGAGAAGGATGAATCCTCCCGTGTACCGACCGCTGGTGGACCTGTCGACAATGGAAGAACGACATATCATACTTACATACCGGCTTGACAGAGCAACTATACATGAACTATGTGCCCAGCTGGAGCCAGACCTGATGTCCCCCATCCGCCAACCCACAGGGATTCCCCTTCTGGTGCAGGTTCTGTCAGTACTCCATTTTTTGGCAAGTGGGTCGTTTCAGACAACAGTGGCCATATCATCTGGGATGTCTCAGCCTATGTTTTCAAAGGTTTTGTCCAGAGTGTTGTCTGCCCTGATGAAATACATGCGGAGATACATTATTTTCCCTGAGGTGGGCGAATTGGCTACAGTGAAGGGTGATTTCTATGCCCTTGGACATATCCCCAACATCATTGGGGCCATTGATGGGACCCATGTGGCTTTGGTTCCCCCCAAAGACAGTGAGCAGGTGTACCGAAACAGAAAAAGTTATCATTCGATGAATGTCCAGGTGGTCTGTTTGGCTGACCAGTACATCTCCCATGTAAATGCCAAGTTCCCTGGGTCAGTGCATGACGCGTATGTCATGCAAAATAGCAGCATCCCTTATGTGATGGAACAGCTACAGAGACACCGTGTGTGGCTAATTGGTGACTCTGGTTACCCCAACCTGTCATGGCTACTGACCCCAGTGAGGAATCCCAGGACAAGGGCAGAGGAACGCTACAATGAGGCCCATGGGCAAACTAGGAGGATCATAGAAAGGACCTTCGGGGTCCTGAAGGCCAGGTTTATGTGCCTGCATATGACAGGGGGATCCCTCATGTACTCACCAAAGAAGGTGTGCCAGATCATCGTGGCCTGCTGTATGCTTCACAATCTTGCATTGCGACGCCAGGTGCCTTTTCTGCAGGAGGATGGTCCAGATGGTGGTGTTGTTGCAGCTGTGGAGCCTGTGGAGAGTGAAGAAGAGGAAGACGACGGGGACGACACGGACAACAGGGATACAGTCATACAACAATACATTCAGTAGCACACAGGTAAGAAACAGCCACCCCAATTTACATTTACTTGAGGCCTCATGCGTCTCCACTGTCTGTGTTTCCCGCCAGTTCCTGTAAACTGATTTGTGACTTTCCCTCCCCTTTTCAGAGCTGTATGACCCACTGCCTGACTTCAGCTTTGTTTGCCCATGGACTAAAGCTTCTTGAAATTGGTATGTTGTCATCACAAAGTAACTGGACATTATTGAACCGTTATGTGTAATACATTTGTTAAGAATACAAGCAGACTCCTGTTTATTTAAGTGAAATAAGTGATTTATTTAAAGTGCTAGATATAGGTAAATGATTGGGAAGCGGGGATGGGTGGGGGTGGAGTAATGTCCATGGCAGAGTCCAGTTCTCAGTCGCACAGGTGCATTGTCCATATGCCTGTGGAAGGATGGAGCAGGGGCAGTTCAAGGTTGGACAGGGTGAGAATGTGGGACAGTGGGATGACATCAGGGGGTATCTTAGGCTGGCGGGGGTCTTGCAATCCTACTCTGTCTTCTTGTGAGATCTCAGGTTCCGCTTGCGGGGTGGTTCTTCTTCTGCAGGAGGTGGGGTTCTGGTGGCCTGTCGTTGTGTGGGGGCCTCCTGTCCACTGGCGCCGGCGGAGGTGGTTGGCTGTTCCTGGCCTGGGCTAGTGACAGGGGCCCTTTGGGGTGCCACATGGTCCCGCAATGTGGTGACGATCTGGGTAAGGGCCAGGACGATGGTCCCCATTGCGGAACCGATGTTCCTCAGTTCCTCCCTGAACCCCATGTACCGTTCCTCCTGCAGTTCCTGGATCTCCTGGAACCGGGCCAGTACCGTCGCCATCGTCTCCTGGGAGCGGTGGTATGCTCCCATGATGGTGGAGAGGGCCTCTTGGAGAGTCGGTTCCCCGGGCCTGTCCCCCCCCTGTCGCACAGCAGCCCTCCCAGTTCCCCTGTGTCCCTGGGCCTCTGTCCCCTGGCCGGTGTGCCCACTACCACTTCCCCCAGGTCCCTGTTGTTGTTGGGGTGGTGGGTCAACCTGGGTGCCCTGTAGTGGTGGACACACCGCTGATTGACGTGCCCTGGAGACAGAGGCATGGGCCCGCTGGGTGGGAGCTGTGCTGGTGTTCCCAGAGGGGGTTGGGTCTGGTGTAGCCTGTGGCTGTCTGTGGGGAACCGACTGTCCAGAGGTCCCCGATGGGCCGGGCTGGTCGTCTGGCTCCAGGGAGACAGAGCTGCTGTCATCGCTGGGGGCCTCTTCTGGGGGTGGGATGGACATCTCTGGACCCTCCGTGGCGGTGTGGTGGCGTTCGGGTCCTGCAGGGGTATAAAGGTATGGTTTTTGCTTCTGTGTGTGGCATTTCGTGTGATGGGTGGGTGTCCGTGTACCCAAGTGCAGGCATTCCCTTGTGGGGGCTTTGGTGAGGGTGGCTTGTGGGGGTGATGTGTGTGTGCAGTGGGCATGCTTTGGTGATGGGTGTCCATGCTTTGGGGTCGCATGCAGGGCTTGGTGTTGGGATGGGTGGGTTGTGATGGTGAGGCTTTTGCTAGGGGTTGGTGTGAGGGGGGAGGGGGTGAGGGTGGGGGTATGATTTGGCATGCAGGTGGGGTGGGGGTGGGAAGCAGTAGTGAAGATTTGCCTTACCAGAGTCCATTCCTCCGCCTACTCCAGCGAGGCCCTCAGGATGCAGGATGTGCAAGACTTCCTCCTCCCACGCGGTAAATTCTGTGGGAGTAGGTGGGGGTCCGCCGCCAGTCTTCTGCACCGCTATGTTGTGCCTTGATACCATGGAACGCACCTTCCCCCGTAGGTCGTTCCATCTCTTCCTGATGTCCTCCCGATTGCGTGGATGCTGTCCCACCGCGTTGACCCTGTCCACTATCCTTTGCCATAGCTCCATCTTCCTGGCAATTGTGGTGTGCTGCACCTGTGCCCCGAAGAGCTGGGGCTCTACACGGACTATTTCATCCACCATGACCCTGAGTTCGGCATCACTGAACCTGGGGTGTCTTTGGGGTGCCATGGGGTGGTGTGGTTGAGGTGTGGGGTGGCGTTTGTGGTGATGAGTGTGGTGCGTGTGGTGGTGTGTGGTGTTTGGTGCGTGGATTCTGTGTGGGTGATGGTGTTGTGTGCCTCTGTGTTGTGGGATTCTCTATTCTGTGCTCTGTCTCTGGCCTTCATCAATGATTTCGGGTGGTAGGGGCTTGTGGGTGATGTGGGTGTGTGTTTTATATTGTGTTGGGTGTGTGGGAGTGGTGTTAGTATGTGTATCAGGTGTGTGTATTTCGAAGTGACCAATGTGGCTGAGTTTTCTATGGGTATGTGTATTTTGACCGCGGCGGTGTGTACCGCCAATGGAATACCGCGTTTGAAAGACCGCCGCGTGGATTTGTGGGTCGGAATGGTATGGGCGTATTTCTGTTGGCGTGACGGTGGAGGTTTGGTCAGCGCCATTTTTTCGCTGACCTTTGGTGTGGCGGATTATTGAGGATGTCGGGTTTTCGGCGGTTTGGCAGTTGCGGGTCAGAATGACCGTGGCGGTTTACCGCGGCCGCGGCGGTGTTATGGCGGTCTTCTGGCCGGCGGTAAGTGCCTTTTACCGCCGAGGTCAGAATGACCGCCAGAATATTTAGATGCTCGAGTATTCTAAATCTAAATATTATGAAATGTAAAATAGAAACAATCGATGTGTAAAGTATGCAAACTACCCAAAAATATGTGTTCCATAAAGAAACTCACTCTGTCTAAATTAAGAAATGAAAGAGAATTGGGGATTTCTAGGAGGAAGAGAGGAAGGTGTCAGTATTTGGTGAACCTCAGTAGACGTTCAAAGGAACAAAAGAGTGTCTAGCATGAAGCTTTCTACTCAGCAAAGTACCAACAGAGAGGTCTGCTCTTTTCCAAATCGAGGTAAGGTCTGCTCTAACTAACAATGTAAAACTAACTAAAAGCACAAATGAAGGTTCTAGAACATCCATATCTCACTCCCACAGTCTGAAGCCAATCCCTTGGAGGCATTTGCCAGGAGCCGCTAAATTCCCATACTCACACAATTAGGTACACATCTGCTGGTCCTTAAGAGTTCCATCTTCGGAATATGCCAGGTACAGGAGACTCCTTTGACCATCATCCTTCCACATCTGTTGTCAGCTTTCTCTTCTCAGGCCTCACTCTTAATCTAATACATAGCAATAATCATTTTTCTAACCAAAGAGGAACCCAATAACACCGCAGAGGAAAGAAAAACAGCCAGCTGGCTAACTTTAAAATGTGCAATGCTCAGCTAAGGGCCAACGGCAAGCTAAGTAAACTCGAGAATAAGAACGAAAGTGCATTATAGTATTGTTAATCCTTAGCAATCGAACAATTATTATCAAAGTGTAAATATATGAAGTAAATGTAGTTGCTTGATTATTTCTCAACTCACTATAGTTATATAAGATTTCTTAACATGCTCAGAAGTGATGGCCTACCACAATTCTTATTGGAGTGAAACACACAGATTAATGATGTTAAACACACATTGAATATAAAGGTTACATTAAAATGCACATAAATGATATATAGAAAGTAAAGCCTAAATTTACACTTCTCTAAAAGACAGTCTCGTAAATGACTAATATTCTGATTTCTGCTGCACAAGTGGCAGTGCATCATGGTATTAGGCACCCAACCTGGGCACCTAATCTGGACAAAGCTCTTTCCTGTGTGTGCCAGGTTCAACTATGTTCCCTTTCCCCAACAAAGAATGGAATTAGAAATGGACTTGATGCTGTATAGGCCAGGAATTGAAGGAGGTAATACAAAACCTGTTTGCAATACCAGAACAATACACTTTTAGAATGTATTAGCTTTAGACTATGTCGAGGTGGAGTTAAGAATAGTAATTCTGTACTGGCTTATATATATATTTACCTTGACAATATTTTGGTAGTTAATATTCTGGCTTCAATATTTTGGTAGCACAATATTTTTGGGCTTGACGTTTGGCCATACAACCCCGAGAACACTAATAAAGTGTGATAAATGGGCTACATCCAGAACGATAACAAGGATAAAAAGGGATGTTAAGTCAGGAGTGGGGTGATTTAAAGGATGAAATGGGGAGACTTACTCACTATAAACAAATTTGAAACAATTTGCTAAAAAATATAATTAATTGAAATCATCAAATAATGGTTGTCAGTATGTTTTTTTTTAATAAAGAAGTACTCATATTCCATATGGGCAGTGCCTTAGACATCTGGTTCCCAATCTGTGGTCCTGGAACCGCTGGGGGTCCGTGACTGCTTAGAAAACTAAATAATATTACAGATTAATAAAGTGTATATAAATAAAGTGGCTAAATGTACAATTGAAAATTTTAACAAGTACTGTAAAGGTCAAGGAATTTGAAATTGGAGGTTAAAAATTAAATTAGTATTCTCAGATTGATTTTGTCGGAGCAGTGCAGATGCATCAAACAGAATATTCCACTGTAGCCCACTGAAGTCCAAAAAATGGGAACTACTGCCTTAGAACATGGATGTGAGCCTTTACATAAATGTATAGCAACTACTACTGATTCTAGCCTAATTCTAGAACTTCTCAGAGCCAGTGATCATCAGTGAAAACATTGTCTTCCCCACTGGTCGAAGTTATTAACCATCAACCATAATTATAATATAGATATTTGTAGACCAGCTGGAAAACCAGGCAGCGATTCCATTGTGATGTTGATAAGCAATTGTGATCAAATAAGATGAAAATAATGTAAAAATATTCACACCACTTAACAAAATATAAAATGAATGAATCCAAATGAATGTGATAAGAAAAATCATAAAGGATGTATTGCTCAATAAGCTTTTTGCCAAAATGGACCCTTTCAAAATGAGATATAGCCATGATAAGTCTCTTGCTGCACTTTTGTCAAACTTAAAAGTCAATCTAAATTGGATGGAGACTGCTTTCAAAAAACAATTGCCAGTTTGAAAGCAAATCTGGTTTTAGCCCAAAGACACGGCCTTTGGTTTCTGCCTCATTCCAGGTCTTTTAAAAATATCAAGTGTATGTACTGGTATCAATGTATGCATAGTTATCACAAACACACTGGTTTGTACTTTTTTAGAACAGCAATCCTAAATGTTTCGAGGAAAAACACCCTACCTAGGTAAAGGCTACAACTGCTTCCTTAAATGTGATGGAAATTGACAAAGCAGTCAATTTTTCCAAAATCATGTAAAAAAAATTGCAAATGGGAGCTAATAATGGAAAATGCATTTTTGACATCCCCACCCTAAACACCATTTGACCTCCTGCACAAACCCAAACCCTCAGCATATTAAAAATGCAGAGAAGGACTTGTCTTTCAGAAGGTCAGTGAAGGTTGACACTTTTGCACATTATAAGATATCCAAAATTAGATGTAACATCAGTATTCTGATTTTACTGTAACAATGTTACTGTTATAGATCCCCATTAACTACTCTTCCAAAAGTATTCTCTTCTGCAAAATATCAGAACTGGAGATCCTTCTGATGTGGGGAGAACACTGACTTCCTACCTACATTAGAGGTAGGCCAGAACAGATGTGAACAGATTCCAGTAAGACAGCTTCGTCTTTGCAAACTGTTTCTACATAAGATGTCAGAATATTTTTTGCATTTACATTGTATTCACTTATAATGTGGACATGCCCCAGTTATTCACAAGGTTTTGAAAAGCTGCTTTTGAATTTCAGAGTTATGATTGCATTTAGGTATTTGCCAATTGCAGGTAAACAAAGCCCTGCTGCTTGGCTACCACAAGTTGAAACCACTTTATATCTGTTCCTTATATATTGTACCTCTTACTTACAGCTCTGCTGATCTTTGTATTACTCACGCCTCCTTTTTTATTTAGTTTTATTGATACTTGCCACATTAAGCTGCTCATATTAGAGTATATATATATATTGTGGGGTTCTTAAAATGAATGCCTGGAGTCTGTAAATGCATTCTTCCTTTGCACTTACCTGATGGTGGAGTGATTTTGGTTTCCTTATTGGATAATCTGGCCTCCGTAGATGTACGTCATGTGTGAAAGGTTATTACTTAGGCCTCTGCAGCCCCCAAAGTGGAGTGGGCCCAAGCAGACCAGCCTTTGACGGTTTGGGGGCTTATTTCACATTTCACAGGTGCACGTGCACTGCATTACCACTGATACTGGAGGGTGACACAATTGCTGCATAAGTCTAGTATATCCAGTTTGAAACACAGGTCATTATTGAAATATCTCATATCCATTTAGTTTAGAGAGCCCAGGCATGGCACAGGGAGCCGAGACTCTCGTCGAGGGAGAATCCATGCTCCCTTGACGCCTACACGTTTAGAAAACACAAATGTGACGCTATTCTTTCTGAGGAGTGCCGCTTTGCTTCAGCACCTCAACCCGTATTCGATATATTTGTGTCTCATAAGACTGGTTTATACGTTTCGTCTCATTTTTATGAACTCTACAGGGCATGTCTCCTGTCTTTGCTGTGCCACTCCAGTAAAATATTTATCGTCTGTGAAAACGCATTTTATCATCGCACGACAGAAAGCCTCGAAAGGCCGCCGTGGGAGAGAAGGTTTAGCATCTCGGAGAGGGGATGTTCGCGCAGTGCATGACGGGTCCCAGCGCGCATTATTAGCTGCGCAGATACATCCCTAATAACAGTCTGCAGCAAAGCTGCCCACGAGAATTAGAGGAGGAAGAAGACAAAGCGAGAATGAGGGGGGGAGCGAACTAATCCCAAATAGCCTGTGAATGTGTGCAGTAGCGGCAAAGTGGATACATTGTGACGGGATTTAAAGATTGGGCAAAGTGCACTGAGAAACCGCCCAGCCCTGGGAAGAACCAAGGTGGTATTACACATGCCCAGGGAATCCCCTGTCCCCCAAGACATGTATGACTCCATCCGTAGGTTAACACTTCTGCAGGTAAATCCGGGCCATTGTCCACCTTAATGCAATGAACACGCTTTACAATAGCAACAGATCACACTAATCCAGTCAGGTTAATTCCTCTTCAGCCCCCCTCTATTATGTGGCAACGGCCAAAATACAGCTAATTTGTCCCCGATAATCGCAGGCTGACAAAGCGTCGTGCACAGCAGGGTTGGTAACATAATAGCGACATCTCCGGTGGTCAGCTGCTGTTTAATGAGATGTCGCAGTGGGAGACTTGCCCGTCCACTCCAGTGTGCGGCAAGGCGGGCAGGCAATTCTGGGTGACTCCCCTGCATTTGCAGACGAGAGAGGTGGTTTTAGCATTGTAACCAGCTGCCTGGCCCTGGTACTCCTTGGCACAGGTGAACAGAAGCCAAAAGCTCTTTAACTCGCCGCAGTTGGTTGAAGCACACGTGGCAAGGGTGGGTGGGTGTTAGGTTTGGGGGATGAGGGGGTATGAAGGAATATGGGGGAGTATGGTGGGAATATGTGCTGCTCCTGATGTCTAGGCGTCCCTTAGTTCAGTTTCTTCATTTTTAGGAGACTAGCCGTTTTCTCTCTCACACCCGACGGCTGTACGTTCCTCAGATCAGACTCAGATTGCAAGAGGACTAAACAGTCTGAGCCTCGCCCGGTGTCTGTAGAATTCTTAGGCCCATATTTACACTTTCTCATCCAAAACTGTGCTAATGCAGTTTTGCGGGAAAAAGTTTATAGCCGGCAAGTGCCATTCCAGAGCTCCAGCCGGGCGCCGTATTTAAGGAATGGCGCAAGGATGGGCTAACGTCAAGAGAAACGACGTTAGTCGGGTGGTGGTGGCGGTATTGGGGAAGGAGGTTTTGCACTGAAAAATGACATTAGGCTGGTTAGAGTAAAAAAAAATGACCCTAACCAGCCTAGCGTTATTTCTCAACGCAAAACCTACCATACCACATGACTCTTGTCTTAGAAAAGACAGGAGTCATGCCCACCAACCTAATGGCCAGCACAGGGGACAAGGGTCCCCTGGGAATGGCCATTGCACCCAGTCCCATGTAGGGGGACCCATTTCAGGGCCCCCAATGGCACTTTTAAAAATTAAAACAAATACTTACCTCTATTTACCTGGATGGGGTCTCCAATCCTCCGCTGTCCCTCTGGTGTGGCTGGGGGTGTCCCTGGGACCTGGGGAGGTCACCTGTGGGCTCATTCCATATAGTTCTACTATGGAAATAGGCCCACAGGTCACTTAACGCCTGCCCTGACCCAGGCGTTAAATAACAGTGCTAAGCAAGCACTATTTTTGCACAAGAGGATAAATAAGGCGCTAGGGCCTTAGAGTCATTTTTTGCCCAGGAACGCCTACCTTGCATCTCATTGACTCAAGGTAGTTTTCCGCTGGCAAAAAATGACTTTAACTCCAATATTTTGACGTTAGACTAGTCGAGCGTCAAAATATAAATATGGAGTTAGGTTTGCGCTGAATTAGCTTAAAAAAATGACGCTAAATCAGCGCAAACAGAGTATAAATCTGGGCCTTAGTTCAGAAGCTCCAAGCAATGAAACAAACCGTTGTGTGCCTTGCCGGTTGTATGTACGCTTCTTACTTCAGACTCTCTTGCACTGGGACTAACAGATTTACAAAGGGCTTGGGTTATGCAAGGTGACGCAAGGCAATGCAAGCCCTTTAGTGAGGTTTACCAAACCACATAACTCCACCTTGCTTGACTGTTCGTGGCTTAGTATATCCAGAGTAACGCAAGGTAGCACAAATCGCTGCCTTGCATTACTATGCGTTAGGAATGCGTTCCATGGGTGGAGTATGGGCGTTCCCAAACATTCTCCCCTGAATTTTGATGCAATCTCAGATTTACTAAGGTAATCTGGCTCCGCTGCTTGTGGGTCATACTCCAGCAAATCGTGCAACTTGGAGCAAGATAAAGCAACAGCCTCTTTATTATTAATACTCAGACCATGCTTGGCCCTTAACACAATATTCAGCTTAAAGGTGCTTTAAAAGCCCCAAAACATGTTTCCTGGAGGCTCCCTATTTGTTAATCCCTCAACCACAGCCATATTGTCTGACCAAAAGACAACAGTCCTGTTCTGGAACACAGGAGACCATATGGTGACAGCTACAACAATTGGAACAGTTCTAGAAATGCAATGTTCTAAGTCACCCTGCAATCATGCCAAAAAGCAGGTCAGTCTGCCCTGCACCACTCTTGCCCCAAAATGGCCCCAAAACGTACACTGCCGGCATAGTTGGTAAAAAGACCCACAAATTGGTTATATACCTGCAGGACAGGCCATGATACAGACCCATTGAACTGGTGCAAAAATGTGTGCAAGATCCTTAAGTCCTCTTTCACTTCAGTCTGAAGTCTGGTATGGTGATGCTTTTGCATGAGACCTACCATTGCCCTGTCTAAGGACCTAAATAGAGGTGACCCATGGGAATAATATGTAGAGCAAAATTAAGTTGTCCCACCAATACCTGATAACACCTTAGCCTCAGTACATAGTCACAATCCATTGATATTGCTAAAGCTACTTGCCCAATCTGTTATTTCTCCTTGCCCCAAGCCTCTCCCCAGTTACTTGTTTTCTCCCACACCACACAAGAGGTTTCTCTGATCTCCTTTAAATTGTTTTTTTCTGCCTAAATGGGATCCTCGAGCTACCCTTAATCCACTGGGACATTGGCTCACATCGCATGCTGTTACGATTATCCACATTTAGCTAAAACCTTATCAAGAGGCAGAATGCATTCCCACAGCAACAGTGTCAATATCGATACCCAAAAAAGAAATACAGGTGGAAGGGTCCACTGTCTTGCTTGGGGCAAGGGGACCCCTAAAACCCTGAATAAGGAAATTAGCTCCTCCAGAGTCCAATGACATACTCGAGAAGCTGGTGGGCCCATGATCAGAAAATCATCCAGGTAATGAATAATATAATTGTAGCCAGTTTTTGCAAGTGAACAGCCTTTGCAACATCAAATTGAACTGTTCAAAGTCATTGCAAGACACGCTACAGCCCATGGGCATACATTTGGCATAGAAATAATGACCACCGAATTGGAAACCTAGCATGTGATCTGGATGTACCAGAAGAAGTCTGAATGAGACTCAATGTCTGTCTTTGCCACGAGTGCCTCAGGCCTAGCCTGCGCAGCTTAGACAGTGCCATGTCAGCGGATGACTATGTTAACTGAGCACAAATCAAGGTTCATCGCATCATTAACAGATAAGCGCTTAGGAGCGTAGAGGTTATGAATTGACCTGAACTGGCTGTGTTCTTTTTCCAGGACCACACCCAGTGTGGAACAAACAAAGTTCGACAAAGGGGGCTTAACAGAAGGGTCAGCGATCCTGCCCGCCAAGCCCTCTTTTTCTAATTTGTTGGCCATTACCCCTGGATGTGCGTGCACGGACAACACTATTCTGGAATGTGGAATGGGTAGAACACCTTTAGCAGGTATCTGGAAGCCAATGGAAAAACCTTGATACAATAACTAAGTAGTCCACTTCTCAGGGTATAACTTAAGCAGAGGATGCAGTTTGTCAACCTGAACCAGAGTGGGCAAGGCCTTCATGGCTGGTTGCCTTAGTGGTGTCCTTTCCTTCCTCCTCATATTTCTTGATATTTTTGAATTCAGGATGTGAGGGGTGCCTACAAAGAAACAAACATGTTCACAATTTACAAGACACAGCAAGCCGAGAGCACAACTTTCTATTGAATGGCCAACACGATCCCTTCTAGTCACCTGCACCCTGTTGATGGTGAAAAGGCTGCTTAGCGGGCATCTTGTTGTTAACACTCTCCAGCCACATGTTGACCTCTGTTTCATCTCCACCAAAATAGGGGTCCTCCACCCTAGCCCATCTAAAGTCCCCATCGCAATCTAACCAAGCTGACCCCCCATAGACGTGATGTGCTTTAATCATTTTGTTAGAGTAGAATCTCATGGCCGAGGCTTCCTCAGGTTTCTTCTCCAACATAACAGTCATAGAGACATTAAAACCAAACAACCAATTAGTGATTCACTTCTCAACCTTAGGCTTGATCTCTTTTGAGGAGTCATCCTTCCTATCCTTTTCTTTTACCTAACTCTCCCGTCTTTTTGGCCTAATCAACGAGAAGATATCCATAAAGTCACCCCTCCATATTTTTTCTTTTACCTCAGAAAAGGCATGGGATGCCACCTTTCCTGGACTGGATAGTAAAGTGTCCTGCCCACCAATCGCTTTTCATGCAGAGCAAGAGTCTTTCCCAGCCCCTTTACCTGATGCAGCTCCAGTGGGATCCTTGCTCACCGACAAGCTCCCAGTGCCCTCCTTCTGGGCAACGTGATCCTTTCATGACCCATCCCACGTTTTTGCAGTTATATAAACCTGCTTTTGCAAGTCCATAATGGCAAACAAAATTGTAGGCTCAGGGGCCCAGGGGGAAATAAGCGGCAGTGCCCTTGTGACCCCACTGCAGGATTTGCCAATTGGGAAAGTAGAGATGCAACAGAGGAAAGCAGCCTGGATGTAGAATCTGAGGGAACCCCGACCCTCCTTCAGCACCCACCTGCACCACCGGTTGTGGTGACACACCAGGTTGGCTATTAACCACCCCGTGGGACTGCGAGCTAGGACCCAATTTTTCTCTTTGAACGCGCTCTCAATGACTGCCTGATTTCAGTGGATGCAGACAAGACCTCATTGAAACCTGACATTTCTTGATGTGGCAGGGGGTTTGGTGAGTGAGGTAGAAGCCATAGGCGGAGGTAGGGTTGGCCTGACTGGCAGAGTAAGGGGGTTATTACAACTTTGGAGGAGGTGTTAATCCGTCCCAAATGTGACGGATATACCACCAGCCGTATTATGAGTTCCATAGGATATAATGGACTCGTAATACAGCTAGTGGTATATCCGTCACTTTACCGTCACTTTTGGGATGGATTAACACCTCCTCCAAAGTTGTAATAACCCCCTAAGTTCCCAAAGTTTTACTGTCTGGCCCTTCAACTACTGCAGGCTTCTGACCCGTGGTGCCCAAAACTACCTGGAGGAAAGGGTTTACTAATTGCTTCTTGGCCCTCCTCTTCATAGGAGGGACTGTGGCCCGTAGAGGGACATTAGACCGCCTTGGATGCTCTACTATCAACTGCCCTGCCTCCGACTAGCTTCCTGTGCCCCACGACTCCCCACCTTCACCCAAATTGGCGAGAACCATTTTTAACCACTGAGCTACTTCTGGATCCCATCCCTTTTGCTTGCCCATCCTACTACCTCTGGCTGACATTGTTCCCAGGGACTCACTAGTCAAAGCAGAACAATACAAACACCAAAGCAATCAAGACCAATAAGAACTTGGTCACTGACCTCAGGTCCCGGTCAGCGTTTCTGGCCCAGTGAAGCTGCAGGAGGAAGTGGGGGCATGATTGCACACACCACCAAGGCCAGCAGCTCAAAACACTACTAGGCAGGGGAGGGTGACCGCCCCTAATAGGATGAAGGACCAAGGTACTACAGAAATGGGGAGTAACAAAAGCCAATCTCCCTCTATGGGTCCCTATAATTACACTAGAAAATGCAGGGCACTATAAATGGAGGGTAAGAAATGGAGCCTGTGCCGATGCGATGTTCATGTACCAGAGCCTGCTCTATTCAGAGTTACAATGGTAAGCTCAGGTCAGGCTGAAATCCAGTAAAGTGAATGCGAGGGAAAGGGTTAATTAACAAGGAAGGGGTTAAAGTAAAGCCTAAAGTAATTAAGGCACGATGCAGTGGACCCCGCGCTGATGCAACTCTCCACAAACAATAAAGAGGCAGATCTTAAGGCAATAAATCTAGGGCCAGATGTAGCAAAAAAGCAATTTGGGACTTGCAAATTGCGAGTCCCTGCGACTCGCAATTTGCAAGTCGCAAATTGCTATGCAGTACGGTGTCTCAGACACCGACTGCAACTCGCAATGGGGTCGCAATGACCCACCTCATGAATATTCATGAGGTGGGTCGCAAATTGCGGCCCCATTGCGAGTATAGGCACTCGCTAACATGGAGGCCTGCTGACGTCAGCAGACCTCCATGTTAGCGACCTGCTTTTAAATAAAGCAGGTTTTTTTTTTCAAAGTGCAACCCGTTTTCCTTAAAGGAAAACGAGCTGCACTTTGAAAAATAAACCGAAACCTTTTGTTTCGGTATTTTTCAGGGCAGGTAGTGGTCCATTGGACCACTGCCTGCTCTGAAAAATTATTTTTAGGTCCAGTCACAAAGGGGAAGGGGTCCCATGGGGACCCCTTCCCGTTTGCGACTGGGTTACCATCCACTTCAAGTGGATGGTAACTGCGAGTCCATTTGCGACCGCTTTCGCGGTCGCAAATGGAATTGCATACCATTGCGACTCGCAAATAGGAAGGGAACACCCCTTCCTATTTGCGACTCGGAAATGCATTTTGCGAGTCGGTGCCGACTCGCAAAATGCATTTCTACATAGCAAAGACGCATTTGCGACTCGCAAACGGCGATTTTCGCCGTTTGCGAGCCGCAAAGTCTTTGCTACATCTGGCCCCTAGTTCCCACCTGGAACCCACAGAATTGCTAATCTATGTCCCCAAATGTAATAAGGAGAGAAATAGGCACAGTGTTCGCAGCGGGCTTAGGTATCAGAGCCACCACAAATGTCGAGTCCAAACAAAGAGAGAGTGGGGGAGAGCAGGGAGCTCAGAAGGTGTCCGTGCGCTCACAGCAGCTACCCAAGGTCTGCGCCGCTGCAAGAGATGAGCAAGAAGACGCCAAAATATTTTCTGTACTGTCACAGCGGCTGCAAAAAAGGTCTGTGTTGCTGCAAGCACTGGTCCAGATGGTGCCAAAACTCCAGATCCTAGAAGCTCTAGAAGCAGGTGGGCCCATGATCAGAAAATCATCTAGGTAACGAATAATATCATGATGGCCAGTTTTTGCAAGTGAACAGCCTTTGCAACATCAAATTGAACTGTTCAAAGTAATTGTAAGACACGGCACATCCCATAGGCATACATTTGTCATAGAAATAATGAACACCGAATTGGAAACCTAGCATGTGATCTGGATGTACCAGAAGTCTGAATGAGACTCAATGTCTGTCTTTGCCACAAGTGCCTCGGGCCTAGCCTGCACAGCTTAGACAGTGCCATGTCAGCAGATGACTATGCTAAGTGAGCACAAATCGGGGTTCATCGCATCATTAACAGATCAGCCCTTAGGAGCATAGAGGTTATGAATTAACCTGAACCACTGGGTTCTTTTTCCGGGACCACACCCAGTAGTGGGAACAAAAAAAGTTAGACAAAGGGGGCTTAACAAAAGGGCCAGACATCCTGCCCAGCAACCCCTCTTTTTCTAATTTGTTGGCCATTACCCCTGGATGTGCGTGCATGGAGAACACTTTTCTGGAATGTGGAATGGGTAGAACGCCTTTAGCAGGTATCTGTAAGCCACTGAAAAAACCTTGATACAATAACTAAGCAGTCTTCTTGTCAGGGTATAAATTAAGCCGAGGGCGCAGTTTGTCAACCTGAAACAGAATGAGCAAGGCCTTAATGGCTGGTTGCCTTAGTGGTGTCCTTTCCTTCCTTCTTATAATTATTGATACTTTTGAATTCAGGATGTGAGGGGTGCCTACAAAGGAAACAAACATGTTCACAAGTTACAAGACCCAGCGAGCTGGGAGCACAACTTTCTATTGAATGCCCAACACGATCCCTTCCAGTCACCTGCACCCTGTTGATGGTGAAACGGCTGCTTAGCTGGCATCTTGTTGTTAACACTCTCCAGCCACATGTTGACCTCTGTTTCATCTCCACCAAAATAGGGGTCCTCCACCCTAGCCCATCTAAAGTCCCTATCGCAATCTTACCAAGTTGACCCCCCATAGACGTGATGCGATTTAACCATTTTGTTAGCGTAAAATCTCATGGCCGAGGCTTCCTCAGATTTCTTCTCCAACGTAACAGTCATAGAGACATTAAAATCAAACAACCAATTAGTGATACACTTCTCAAGCTTAGGCTTGTTGTCTTTTGAGTAGTCATCCTTTCCATCCTTTTCTTTTACCTAACTCTCACGTCTTTTGGGCCTAATCAACGAAAAGATATCCACAAAGTCACCCCGCCATATTTTTTCTTTTACCTCAGAAAAGGCATGGGATGCCACCTTTCCTGGCTTGGATAGTTAAGTGTCCTGCTCACCAATCGCTTTTCACGCAGAGGAAGAGTCTTTCCCTGCCCGTTCACCTGATGCGGCTGTGGCGGGATCCTTGCTCACCGACAAGCTTCCCGTGGCCTCCTTCTGGGCAATGTGATCCTTTTCTGAACCACCCCACGTTTTTGCAGTTATATCAACCTGCTTTTGCAAGTCCATAATGGCAGACAAAATTGTAGGCTCAGGGGCCCAGGGGGAAATAAGCGGAAGTGTCCCTTGTGACCCCACTGCAGGATTTGCCAATTGGGAAAGTAGAGATGCAACAGAGGAAAGCAGCCTGAATGTAGAATCTGAGGGAACCCCGACACTCCCTCAGCACCCACCTGCACCACTGGTTGTGGTGACACCACAGGTTGGCTATTAACCACCCCGTAGGACTGCGAGCTAGGACCCAATTTTTCTCTTTGAACGCACTCTCAATGACTGCCTGATTTCAGAGAATGCAGACAAGACCTCATTGAAACCTGACATTGCTTGATGTGACGGGGGTTTGGTGAATGAGGTAGAAGCCATAGACGGAGGTAGAGTGGCCTGACTGGCACAGTCAGTTCCCAAAGTTTTACTGTCTGGCCCTTCAACTACTGCAGGCTCCTGACCCGTGGTGTCCAAAATTACCTGGGGGAAGGGGTTTACTAATTGCTTCTTGGCTCGTCTCTTCATAGAAGGGACTGTGGCCCGCGGATGGACATTAGACCGCCTCGGACGCTCTACTATCAACCGCTCTGCCTCTGGCTCCGACTAGGATCCTGATCCACACGACTCCCCACTTTCACCCAAATTGGTAAGAACCATTCTTAACCACTGGGCTACTTCTGGATCCCATCCGTTTTGCTTGCTCACCCTTCTACCTCTGGCTGGCATTGTTCCCAGGGACTCACTAGTCAAAGAAAAACAATACAAACACAGAAGCAATCAAGACCAATAAGAACTCGGTCACTGACCTCAGGTCCCGGTTCGCGTTTCTGGTCCAGAGAAGCTGCAGGAGGAAGAGGGGGCATGATTGCCCACACCACCAAGGCCAACAGCTCAAAACACTACTAGGCAGGAGAGGATGACCGCCCCTAATAAGATGAAGGACCCAGGTACTACAGAAATGGGGAGTAACAAAAACCAATCACCCTCTATGGGTCCCTATACTTGCACTAGAAAATGCAGGGTACTATAAATGGAGGGTGAGAAATGGAGCCCGTACCAATGCTCATGTACCTGAACCTGCTCTTTTCAGAGTTACAAAGGTAAGCTCAGGTCAGGCTGAAATCCAGTAAATTGAATGTGACGGAAAGGGTTAATTAACAAGGAAGGGGTTAAAATAAAGCCTAAAGTAATTAAGGTAGGATGCAGTGGACCCTGTGCTGATGCAACTCTACACAAACAATAAAGAGGCAGATCTTAAAGCAATAAATCTAGCTGCCACCTGGAGCCCACAAAATTGCTAATATATAGCCCCAAATGTAATAAGGAGAGAAGTAGGCACAGCGCTTGCAGCGGGCTCAGGAATCAGAGCCACCACAAATGCTGAGTCCAAACAAAGAGAGAGCGGGGAGAGCAGGGAGCTCAGAAGGTGTCCGTGCTCTCACAGCGGCTTCCCAAGGTCTGTCCCGCCACAAGATATAATCAAGAAGACACCAAAATATTTTCCGTGTTATCACAGCGGCTGCAAAAAAGGTCTGTGCCTCTGCAAGCACAGGTCCAGATGGTGCCAAATCTCCAGAGCCTAGAACCTCTAGAAGCTGGTGGGCCCATGATCAGGAAATCATCCAGGTGATGAATAATATCATGGTGGCCCTTTTTTGCAAATGAACAGCCTTTGCAACAACGAATTGAACTGTTCAAAGTAATTGCAAGACACAGCACAGCCCATGGGCATACATTTGTCATAGAAATAATGACCACCGAACTGGAAACCTAGCATGTGATCTGGATGTACCAGAAGAAGTCTGAATGAGACTCGATGTCTGTCTTTGCCACGAGTGCCTCGGGGCCTAGCCTGCACAGCTTAGACTGTGCCATGTCAGCGGATGACTATGTTAACTGAGCACAAATCAGGGTTCATCGCATCATTAACAGATAAGCCCTTAGGAACGTAGAGGTTATGAATTAACCTGAACTGGCTGGGTTCTTTTTCCGGGACCACACCCAGTGGGGAACAAACAAA